>NC_140089.1:56108913-57531913 GCF_964237585.1 Gallinula chloropus
CCGGGTTTGCTCTTTGCCTTCACTTGTTTCAGACTCGAGCCTTCAGATGGAGCTTCTTAACTGTATCGGGATTACAGATCTGCAGCACCACGGACGCTACCCTTTGTTCCTAGCCCTAAACTCTGTCTGTCCATGGCCAGCAGATGGCAATGTGTCACCAGTGGCAGGCCCCTACGGACAAGATTTGCTTCGAGAGGATCTCTGTGTATCTGGGAGACTATGAGAAGGGAAGAGGGAAAAGGAGAAGGGAATTGTCTCTACTTGGGATTTGGCTTTACTTGTACTGGGCCTGCCACTAAGGCCGTGAAATTAGGAAGGAACGAAAACCGAAAAAGAAGAAAAGGGTAAAAGACAATGAAGAAACAGGCAAAACAGGAACCAATTGTCCTTCTCCACCAGACTGTCAGGTCTCCCACGCTACTCAGAGCCCCGTGCTTGAAAACCCATGCAGTCGTATGAGCGGAGCCAGACATCTGGCTGGTGTCACGTCATATGACATGTGTGCCGATGTGGGAAGACAGCAAGAGATAAGGTCTTCATAACCAATTCTGCAGGTTTTCTCTGGAAAAAGCCCAGGTCCAACTCCTGAAGCATCTACCCCATTAAGACTCCCCCTGAAGCAAAGAGGATGTATCAAAACACTGGCCAAAACAGAGACTCCCCTGACGGTTGAGTAATTGCTCTTAGGCACCAACACTTGCCATTCCTACTCACTTTGCTCGCAGTGCTTCCCCATGAAGCCCGTGCGGCAGGTGCACTGCCCACTGATGTGGTCGCAGTCAGCTCCGTTCTGACACTGGCATAGCAATGCACAGTCCTTCCCGTAAAAACCCAGGGGACATCCTGCAATAGAAGGAGCGGGAAGAGAACTGGAGTGAAGCAACTGCTCCAGAACTAAAATGCAAACATCCTGGGTAAGTATATTAATGGACTACAGCCAGTACTGCACATCCGCAGGGGGAGCATCTGAATGTCAGAGTCATTCATTCTGTGTGTGCACATGACAGACTCTTCCACAGGGATGCCCAGCCGCAGCCAAAAGTTGTCTTCCTCTAAAGCAAGGCTAAAGAGGAGTTCAAATGTAGTTGCCAGCACTCTGCCAGTGCTTATGCAGCTGCCTCCCCTGCTACCACGGAGGTAACGTGTAACATCTTCTGGGCCAAAAATGCTTAGCAGCGTGGGAAGACATCAACGACTGAAATGTGAAAACACCAAAGGAAAGTTCTGTCACTCGTTTATAGACCAAGAATGGATGACAAAAGTCACTTACTCTGTGTACAGTAAAGGCCAGTCCATCCTGGAGTACACTTGCACTCCCCATCGCAGGCACTGCAGTAAGCTCCATTATGGCAATTGCACGTGTGGATGCAGTTCGGTCCCCAGTGGGAAGGTGGGCAAGCTAAAACAACCCACAGCAATTCATTAATTGATCCCAAATGACAAAGATCAGTGATATCCACAAACAGAGCTGCTTACATTCACATAGAAGCACTGCTTCACTTGGTGTTTGTTGTTTTGCTTTTAAAGCCATTTCTTGGGCTACTCCATTCTGAGCAAATCGCCACAGGTTGGGTTTTCTCTAACTAAGGACTTCTTTTACTCTACATAAAAAGTGTTGAAAAACATTGGAAGTGTCGAAAAAGCCAGCAATTCAAACTTGATCCTGAGTAACTAGGACACTCATACCAGCTTTCTCCACACAGAAAGCCAAGTAACTTTCCTCTTTTCATTATTTTTTAATCTGCAAGCAGTTACGTTGAACACAGCCAAAGGTATAAGTCTTCTAAGCCTCAAAACTGAAGGAGTACAAATAGAGAAAGTTGAAACACATCTCACAGCCTATAGATTTAGGCTAAATATGAAGCTTAATTCTTTAATTTCTAATGTTAGAGTCTAGGTAATTACCTAAATAGAGTGCAAATGATCAGGACTGTACCTTTATCAAGTGGACTCTTGCTGCTGTGGTTGCATTGATGAATATAGTATTTTTTAAAAAAAGTAATTCCTGAATCCTTTAAATGCAAAAGGACTCATCTATGTGTGGGCTGCATTTTTGCAAAGTGGTGGTTTTGCCCAAATTTCACTTCATTAAGAAATATACTACATTGTAGTGACAAAAAAATAAACACTAAGTTTGGTTTTTCTTGTTTTTGCTTCAGTTGTGCCTTATGATTCTTTTTGTTATTGTTTTTGTTTGAAAATAGTGGTCAGCTATGAGGGAATGTAAATCCCATACAGATGAAAGGTTAAAAGTTTTAAGAAGGTTACTGGTTCCAGAAGAATTTAATGGAATCGTTATTTTCCATGTGAACAAAAGGCCTGTACACAAAGCAAAGAAACTTGCTCTGTTACAGCCCATGAGCATAGTCTAAATAGATGCTTCCATTCATATTGCTGGCACCATTTTCTTGTTATTGATTTGTGAGTAAGTCTCTCCTCCTCCTAAATACCCCTATTCTTCTACTCTCCAAAATACCTACTTATTTTACCATAAAACCAGACGCCTTTCTTGCTACTGGCTTCCACAGGAATCGGCTCAAGATTTATCTTGCTATGATACTTAGTTGTGCATGCCAATCACTTCACAGAATTTAGACAGCAAAGAGTTTTTTTTCCAAAGTCACCAGCTGCTACATTGCACTGGTACAGAGCTAGTTAACCTGGACTAGCCAAGCCATAAATGAGTTACCATAAGTGACGTGAAACCAATGTGGGATGGTATTCGGAAATGCACCTCCCTGGAAATCAGCACAGTCTCTTTGGAATGTTGACGTATCAGGCTCTGGTGTGGCTTCTTTTATTCACAGAAATGGGTTGACTGAAACTTTGGAATACAGTGTTTTGGACCGTGTGGATTTTGGTACTTCATGGAATTGGATCTATTTCTCGTGAGAATTCTGCCTCAGGTATTTCTCTCCTATTATCAGTATTTTCATAGACCTGACAAGGCATCTGGAGAATGCTGAATTATTTAATAAAAGAACTCCTATGAAACATAATGAAATTAGGGCCTAGCACTCTGAGTCAGTAACAAAGTCTTCACTGGTTTAGCATACCAAGGCAATACTCCTCAAGTGAGGTAGAATGGCAGTAAAAACGGGTATCTGCGTTGTGCTTTTATGTGGCAAGGTTCTGGTGGCGAAGGGGGGAAGCAGGGGTGGCTTCTGCAAGAAGCAGCCAGAAGCTCTCTGCAGATCCTCTACAACTCTTCTTGGGCAGTGAAAGACTGAAAATTGGTCTCTTCTCTCATATTCTCCATCCCACTTCTTAGAAAAGCCAGAGTGCAATTATGTTGCTGATAGTGCTGATAAACTGAAGAAGAAAACTTTCGGATTTCTTCCTCCTATACCACACAGTCCTCATTTCTGACTTGGACAGTGGGTTTTTTACTAAATACTAGATAATGTAAATAGCCAAACCCGAATTGATTGTTGTTAAAAGAAAGGGGAACATTTCATACTTACGTTGAGAGCAGTCACTACCAATCCAGCCAGGGTAACACTGACAGGATTTATCAAT
Source organism: Gallinula chloropus (assembly GCF_964237585.1). NCBI lineage: Eukaryota > Metazoa > Chordata > Aves > Gruiformes > Rallidae > Gallinula > Gallinula chloropus. Next base: position 56,112,433 of record NC_140089.1, read on the forward strand.
AGGATTGCACATTCCGTTACTGATGCACGTGCATATTCCAATGCAGTTCTTGCCAAATCTGCCACTGGGACATACTGGAACAAAACACAATTAGAACTCCTTAGTAATCAGAATGGGATTACCTTTTCTTTATTTCAAGAGGAATCTTGATACTAGGATCAAGACAGGTACTGCTTAGTATAATGTTCAGTAAGGCATTAGAAATTCTGGGAAGCCCTTTATACATGCTCATTATACAAATAATACAAATAACAATACAGTGGGTTTCATACTGTAGGATCAAATGTTCAAACAGTTTAAACCTGCTTAAGATTCCTAATTTATACGCTGCAAGCACTACAACAGCAACTGCTGTTGGTTTTATGGCTTCCAAGCGACGGAAGGAAAATTGCTGAAGTGCCTGGTCTCTCTGTCCCAGAGAGTCTTTACTACAACTTGTACCTTTGTTACAGAGGGCTCCTGTAAATCCAGGTAAGCAGTCACGTAAGCCAGTAATATGGTGGCAGGGACCACTGCTGTGTACACACTGGGGGCATGTCTGGCTGCAGCGGTGTCCATAAAACCCAGGGGAACAGACTGGAATCAGAAAGAACAAACCGTCATTCCTTCCTACACTTTCTATACAGCCGTGAACTACTCTTCAGAGCACTTCCTGACTCTGAATTAGCGCTGCTTTCTAAATACACAAGGCTTGCAATGGCATCCTCATTATTCGTGCAGTTCAAGGCTTTACACTCACAAATGGAGATTTGCTCGTCTTCCTCTAAGGTTTACTATATCCCAGCTCTTAATGACTTAACTGACATTCTGTTACTTGTCAGGCCATGCTGACTTGGGTTGCAGGTGAAATGCATCTCTAGTTTTTATGTTATACACATTTGACTACACATTGTATGTCCTCTCCAACACAAACAACTCCTAAGGCATATTTGAAGAAAAGTCATTTAAAAAGATAGACTGGATAGTTTTATCTGTAGAGGAGTATGGTCATCTTAGACCTTGACTTCTTACCTGTTTCCTAACTTGGAAAACAAATAGCCATTACTTCACTGAGAAAAACTTACCAATGTTTTCCAGTGATCCTTTAGGTACTCATGACATGATACAGCCAGCTACACATCACCTAACTTTTAGAGAACCTGAGACCAGAAATAGGAATTCACTTAATTCTTACGCGAAAGGCACAAGTTTCTTTTAAAAAAGGAGGAAAAAAAAGGGGGGGGGCGAGGAGGACAGACAGGGGTTCCATAAAATCTCTTCTGGTATTTTTTTCCTGATAAATTAGAATATTAGGTAACGCATCAAGAGAAATAGCTGTTGCACAGCAGCACAATTAGCACAATGCACAATTAGCACTCACAGAACTTAACTTGGAACCTTTCCCGTATTTTAATTTCATTCAAGATTCAGTCTTTTAATTATACACTCGATACGAGTTACATGGCTCGATCTCCCTAGAGATCCTCGCTGTTCTGGTAGGTAATACTAAACACCAAAAAATATCAAGTCTGATGGTTACTTTAACAAACCTAAAAGAAAAAAAACCCAAGCTATTCTAACATACTTTGTTGAATTTAGTTCCTTCCTCTATTGTCACAAACCCTTTGCCTGCTGCTCCACTTATTATGCATATACATATGTTCCACAACACCTTTCTTAATCCTACCTTCTGATGCTATCTCTGCAGTGTAACTTTATAGAGCAGCTATTTGAGACCGTGTTATGAAAGTATTGCTCAGGAGTATTGCTCTGACATGTGAAGCGTGGGAGGAGGATATTTCCAGACACCGAACAGAAAGCAAACTATGCTCTTTATGTCATACAGTGTGTCCTGACATCACCAACGTGTTGAAACTAGTCCGTTACACACGCTGTTGTGATGACATCATTCCAGGACAGATACTCCATTTTTTCTAGAATCACGCACAAAGTCTCTTTCTAGCAAAATCTTTTTCCTTTCCATAGATGAAGATTTCACTGAAGCTAAAAGCAGTGTCTCCTTTCCAATACCTGAGGTCACGCAGTCAAGGTCTGTGCTACGCCTGAAGTCGTCATCTCCACCCAGGATAGTTCTATCACACCGGCCAGCTCATTTTTAGAACCTGTTACAAAAAGATGCTACACTTTTACTACGGACTTTCAAATCACAGAATCTACCTACTTTAACCTGGCTTCATTCGTTACCATACTTTTGGTCTCTGGTGATTTGTCTGCCCTAGTGTCTCACAAACTACTCATCGATGGCACAATGACAATACTACTATTTTCTCATCATTCACTCCAATTACTTTTATTATTTTTGCAGCCTTGCCATTTCCCAGCGGTATCTGAGTGACTGAGGGGAGGTCGCACTGCGGCTTTTGGGACGACAATAAGGCCAAGAACACTCTGGGCTCAGTTAGGTGAGTGCTGGCTGTGGCAGCCTCCCTCTCTTTCTGTGAGGACTCCTGTGGAGAGAGTCCACAGAGACTACTGACCCTTGAATACAAACAGGAAAGCTGAAGCTTGCAACGCTACAGTATCGCACGGAGACACAAAACTCCAGAACCCTCTGAGAGGGGCATACTTAAGAGTGTCAACTCCATCTTATGGAAGCTGGAAGAGTTTTCCCAACACTTACATAGACATTTAGGTGAGAACTCAAATCCCTTCCTGGAGATAAAAGGTTTGTGATAGCATGCCTTTCTGCAGAGTTTCATCATGTTTTCAAATTACCTTGCTCTCCATAGACAACAGTGCCAAACACAAATTCTAATGGATAACCAAATACAAATACTTCCTAAAACCACAAGGAAAATGCCAGAGAAACCTTGCAGAAAAGTGCAACAATTTTCATGCAGAACAAAATATGTGCAGAGACACTTGAGTTCTCAAGTTTGAAAAACCTAAGTGGAAGCACAGCTTCTGCACAACTGATCCTCTTTTTGGCTGCCAGAGCCAAGCTTTCTGGGTTCCTGCACGCAAGGCTTTACGTACCAGAGCTGCCAGCACAGCCCTGCATATTTACAGCTCTTCACCACTTCCTGAGGAATGGTTCTGTGAAGGCGCGCAAGGTTTCAGATTGACCCGTCTACTCTCCTACTCCCAGTTTGCCTGTGGATCCCACACTCAACAACATTTCCATACCTGTGAATCACAGATGGAACAAAACAGCCACAGAACTGGCCCCTGTCTCCTTCCAGCCCCACACAGTCCTCCTGTAGAGCAGAGAATTTATTTAAAAACTGGAGTTTCTAAGAATTTCCTAGAAAACCAAACATTATCACTGGAAAAGATGGAGCCAGTTTTTCAGAGAAAGAGTTCATGTTTTGACTACAAAATGTAATAAAAAACAGTTATGGAATAAAACAAATCGGTTTTGACTTTTACCATTTTAAAACCTTTGAAATTAGATATTTTGATTGCTCTCCCCAAGCACAAATTGCAAGGTGCAGCAGACCTGATGAGGCAATGTTATGGCAGTGCAATGATTTCTAACTTTGCACTTCTCAATGTCGGCGTGACAGCGTCAGAGCCCCAAGAGGAAGGCAAAGACCTGTCTGTCACTGCACTCTTCGCAGTGCCTTCTCACAGCTGACTAAGAATGAAGGCAACTTTTCCGTTCATATTGTACCAGAGATAGAAGATAATGTAATCAAAACTAGGTTGTTTGATGTTAAGTATCTATTTCTGGCACATTCTTTCCTCTCATAGTTTTTTCTGCTTTAACAGAAGCACTCTGGAGAGCATTTGATGCCAACGGGGAAAAATTTGGGTCTGTGTTTTTCAACAAATTCTAAAGGAGCTGGAGAAAAGTCTGAGGCTCGACTTTAAAGCATGGAAGCAGGAAGAGTTTTTCATCTGTGCATCTTAACTGTGTGTTTTCTGCACTTCAGTGTGTTGCACTGCAGAGTTCTTCCCAAAGATTTGTCGTCATGTGTCACCAATCTTCAACCCAGTTGTGTATGGGCTACCAGGAGCAGTCCTCCTTGGAGACTTATCCCCCCGACAAAATTCAGTGCAAAATCTGGTGAAATTATGAAACTACCTGGCAAGGGAATTCACATTTTTCTCCTCTCCAGCCTGGAGCACAGGTACAGGTTCCATCCAGAGCTTTGCAAGCCCCTCCGTTAAGGCACTGGCAAGTTAAGTTACAGCCAAGCCCCCAGGTACTTCTGGGACAATTTATTGAGCAATCTACACCATGCCAACCTGCCAAAAAGAAGAATTTCAAGTGACAAATTAATCCAAGTTTTCCCCCATTCCTCTCTGAGGACGTGTTTCACTCTGCCTATCAGGCAGCATCTTTCGGAGATGTGCAATGCCAGGGTACCACTAGCTACAAGCTAGTAGCAGCAGTTTCAGACGAGGACTTATCCACGTTGGAACAAGGGTGGTGAAGGGCACCTCCTGACATCTCTGCACAGCACACATTTGCAGATGGGTGCGACCGTGCAATAGCAATTCAGGGCAGATTGGCAAGGAAAACACAGACACCTTGAAATTACACTACCAAGCACCAGAGGATACTGAAGGTTTAAGGCATGGCTTGAAAAAGCAAGGACTGTATTCCCTACATTCAAGCTGCTGCTTTCATCACTCTTCCGCCAGTACTGAACAGATGGAGTTCTGCAATACAGTTTAGAAACTCAAATCCTAGACACAAAACAGAAGGAAACATAGCAGCAGTGCCTAAGTTGCATTTCTCCAAGGATACATGGAAGACCTTCTAGATCATTGCTGTACTTCCCTCCAGATGCAAAAAAGACTGTAATGGGAAATGGTTCTAAAATGCACCCTTCACTGCTGATTATGCTGGGTAGCAATGATTTGCAGACTGCACGCTGGAGGCAGAGAAATGGAAATAGATTTTTAAAAATGTGACCATCTGATACAATAGAAACGGCAGGAGACAGTCCGACGTGACCATCAGCAGTGACACAAGCCAAGGTTCTAATTTTGTACCTTGTTTACAGCAAGCCAAGGGAAAAGTAATTCTGCACTGAGCCTAATCAATAGACTGTGCAGAACACATGGATTGAAACGAAGCCGCCTCGTGCCCTGGATAGAGAACTTCACATTTAGGGGTCATTTCAGGCAAAAATCAGTCCCTGACAGAGGTGGGCAGGGACGTGCAGTTTCTGAGGGGGTACAATGTCCATCAGAATTACTGCTGGGAGGTGAGAGCCAGGCAGGGAGGTCAAGGAGCGTCAGTCTAGTCACACGAATACTGGGAGACCTAGAAAGTTTCTCACAGAAGCAGGGAACAGCGCGCAAAGGCTTGGAAGGGTCTTAGGCAAGGTTTTCTCAGAGAGCTGGTGAGGAAAAGAGCATTCAAATAGAATAAATTGCCAGGAGATACTAACATCAGTGCTAAAATGGCAGGAAGAAATCGGTGCCTCTGTGTGGCTGAGAGGGACAAGGGTTGCAGCCAAAGGTCATGCACACCCAGGCTGAGGGAAACCCGCCTATGCATTTCGACTAGGCAGGCTGCTGTCAGACACATGGCAGGCATGCCTGTGGTACATCCAGCAGATGACAGCACTGCCACCAAGAGAGAAGTGGTGGCACACCTCAGGGTAAACACCAGTAATTCACTAAGCCGCAGCAGCCTCCAGCCCACTGAGAACACAAACATGAGGCATGTGCACTCTTCTTGGGGCAGATGGTTTCCTAGTTTTCACCTCCCAGAGCAGCAGAAGCATAAATCAGCTGGTGATATGGCCTTCAGCGTGGTCTGCTTTTTATTAAGTTTCTTTCTTCTTCACTACTTCCAAAACTCAAATTCATTTTATGATTAGGGAAAAAGGAAATTAAACTGAAGGGATGCTTACCTGCTTTGCAGGCACAAGAAACATCTACTGGTGAACAGATGGCTTCGTTTTTGCAGTTGCATACAGATGAACAGTTTATTCCATACGTCCCCAGAAGACAGGCAGTACCACAAGCAGCACCCTGAATGACACAAAAACAGAGTCTAAAAACTATTCAGACAATAGAACCAGTACATTCTGTAGACTGACTCAGGTGCTACAAAAGCCAGAGAACATGCCTGTTCCAGGCTGTCACTAAGGTATCTGAAATTTCATGGCGAGGGACTCCTTCATGCTCTTTAAGTCCACAGTAAGCATTACTTTCCTGTTAGTTGTTGGGAGAGCTCAGGTCACACAGCAAACACCACTTGGTTAGATCAATGGACAGTATCTTAAGTAATAAGGAAGCCCTTCACGAAACCAAATCTCAGTAAGACAGCAGGTTCATGGAACGTGGATGTCTACAGTATTTTTAGGAATTAATTTGACTGAAGTTTTCACAGTTGTTGTTCCTACAACAGTCACCCTGTAAATATCCAAAGCACAGGTAACCGCAAATGCATGGAAAAGCTGCAGAATAATCCATCCTGAACCGCAAAAACAAGTGTCTTGCTCTAGATTTTCTCTGAATGGAACATCAGGAGCTTCTGTAGCAAGATAATGATTGAAACCATCATTCCTCCCTTTATTTACACCTCACAAGCACATCCTCCTACTTATCACTGTCTTACAAAGTCACTATCTTTTCTTTCCTGAAATGCCTTCACTTCAGTGCTGAGAACCAATCCCAGATTTGCCTCAGAATCTTAGACAACGCCCAGTATTATTTATGTATCTAAATACCGTTACCTTTCTTTTCCTGTGGTGGAGAAAGGACACTCGGGCACCATGAAGAACTTGGCACTCAACTAAAGCCAATGGAGTTGAAAATGTACTGCGAAAGAGAGACTTATTTACCTCAAATCCAGGGCCACAGGTGCATTTTCCAGTCACACTATTGCAGTCAGCACCATTTTGGCAGCTGCGGATCTGCTGACATGACTCGCCATGGAATCCTGGAGAACACGTCTCGTTGCAGTAGAGCCCCGACCAGCCAGGCTTGCAGGAGCATTCCCCAGACACAGGGTGACAGCTGCCAGGAGGGGATGGAAGGATAAGTAATTCAGGACTAAAAATGACAATCTACAACTGAACAGTTCTTGAGATCTAAATTAGAACGTATTTATAAAACTACTAGTACTGGCATTTTAAGACATACATCACTGTCCTGTAAATAGGTGTAGGAAGCTGTAATACTTTTGAAGGATTTTGATGGGTTTTCATGAAGTCAGACTAATTGGCAGTAAGATTTATACATTAAGAAAGGGAGCCTATATATATATGTATGCACATATCCCTCAGAGAAAGCAAGAGACAAAAGAAACGCCACCAGAACGTGTCCTGAAAAAACCCTAATCCCAGCCTAACTATACCAAATTAGTTGGTGATGCAGAATGACCTCCCACAGTCTTATTTACAAATGTGAAGCAGGGGTGGAAGATCACCAGAAAGAGCTTACAAGACAAAAGGAAAAACCCTTGTAGAAAAGTACGTAGCTACAGTGTGCTCTTTTTACACCAGGTGTCACGTGAGTAAAGACATGCCAAAACCAGTCTGAAATGCTGCAATTCCTACATTTTGTACATTCCTGTACAAAACAAGGCGCTAATGTTGACAAAGGCAGACAGAGGCCTTTTTTGCTTCTTCCTGCAAACTGCATCTTCAGAATGACAAGTTTCTGTAAACCCCCCAACCTGTGATGGGAAGTGGCAGGGACGTATGGATCTGCTCATACCAGGTCACAGCGCTGTTGCTGTACCCCACTGAGGAAACGGGGTTTATGTGGCCTTAGTCTCAGCCAGCCAGTGCTCACTCTCTCTTTTCTCTTGACTGTTGAGTACCAAGGGAAAAATGGATACTTTCACCTGGTCACGGAGAACAGAGGGCTGGGTTCAATACACACTCTAGCTCAAATCCTTGCATATCTACCAAAAGAGGTAATGGACAAGAACCTTTTCTGAAAAAACTCTTTGCATAAGAGGCTTGTTACCTGCTGGTGCTCTCTGGACCCCTGGAAAATAATAGAACCTCCCAGGTATACCTATATCTAACCCTTCACGAAGCATAGAGGCTGACAAGCACGAGGATTGGCTGGAGCTGCCATCAACTGACCACATATACTGATTTCAGTTATTTTGCACTTACAGCACACCAGAACGTGCAAGGGATATATGATCTATCCTGCCTACACACAGTGAGCAATGTAATGATCTACCCACCTGGTAAACAGAGACAAAGGTCCCACTTTGTCATAATATTTATTTGGCGGGTAAGCAACCAAATAAATACAGCAATGAATATTAAGATCACATATAGCTGCAAGCACTGTAATTCAGAAGCTCTTTTGGGCTGAGAGTTTCCTGATCCAGTTAGGGAATACCAGATTCTCTCACAAGTCCTTCGCTGCTTCAGATTGCATGAAAGTACTAGAAAAATCAGGAAATCTTTCTTTTCAGATTTCTATCTTCTCTACAGAAGAACAGGTTCAAGGGTGTAAAGCCTACCTCCAGGTAGTGGGCCTGTGCCAGGGACATCTTTTATCACACTTGAGACCATAAATTCCTTCAGGACAAAGCCTTGTTTCACACTGCTCTCCAGTGTATCCTGCTTCACAGAGACAGGCACCACCAATATGGTAGCATTTCCCACCATTCATACACTTGCAGGGCTCAGCACACTGCACCCCGTACGTCCCCACTGGACACTCCTCTTGGCACATATGAGAAAAACAAAGAAAAAAGTGGGTTAGTTCCCATCAAATACAGCTTTGGGACATTCCAGGGAAATCGAGTTTATGAGCAATCTCTATACGGCTCTAAAAAGCCTCTGAAGTGGAGCAGTGATTTATAGAAATTCATGTTTCAAGTACTTTATGTCAGAATTTGTAACTTTTAGAAGTAAACTGGATTCTGCACTTAGCAATAGCATGAACAGCCAGCAGATTTCTGTGCCCCTGTAGATGCTCAGGGCCTGGCAGTCCTCTGGCAATCACGCTCAGCAGTCTCTGATGAGAACCTTTTCTAACTGTGTTTTCCAAACACACTATGTTTGACACAAGGCACGGCAAAATGTAATAGAAGTCACAAGAGCCTTCTGACTGAGGTCAAAGGGGTATATGTGTTCATATCATGCCTCCGCAGTACTGGCCTCAATCCCTTACTCGTATCCAAGTGTCGAGGTATTTGCAACTCTGCCCTGAGGGGAGCAATAAAATCCCCATTACTTCAAAGGTGCAGCGTAATAATAGAGCTAATAACCCCCTACAAATGTTTCCCAGTGAAGTTATACAAATCAGCTGTGAATGGATTGTCTCCAAATGACCATCTGGAATTCCAGCACTGCAACTCCACTTACTTTTTAAACATCATCTTCATGACCTTCTGAAACACTGTCTTCCTGGTGAGGACAGTGTTGTCTCAGCCAAAAGGTTTTAGGCAAAACGGGAATTTAAAGTCGATTCTCCCAAGTTAACTCCGATCATGTAGAAATTGTTACCGATGTAGGAAAAGTTAAGGGTTCAGAGTGCAAAGTACATGACACTTCACGTACCCTTCACGGTACCTTCTGAGATTACAGTAACCAGGATGGCATCTCTTCATGGACCAAGAATTTAGAAGAAGAGGACCCTGCAAAGTATTCTGCCCCTTTTGTAAGTGCATATAACACAAATCTAGCCTTGCAATAGCATCAAGAAACGACGTCTCCTTAACTCCCCTGTACTGATTTTAATGCCGAGTTGTACCCCGCTTTGTGAATCATGCGGGTGCTAATTACAAGGCCTCACCAAGTCTCTGAACCATGAGGAAAAACACGTCTTTATGGTGACGGTGAATGAAAGGTGGGTAAGGAAGTTTCACACCACCGATCGGCTACATCTGACTGTAATAAAAAAGGCACGCTTGATGTGCTGGGTGTACGTGCTGGTGTTTTAGGCCTGGCACCCTGTTCTGACCAGAACTGAAATGAACACCTCGACTCTGCGTGTGATTAGCTCTTTTCACACCAGGGGGTTTTTGATCATGGGATGGTTTATTTGGCACTGGGATTCCTGGCGGCAGATGGGGTCCACCTGTCCCAAAGGGGAACAAGGATCCTAGCCCAGCAGTTGGCAGGGCTTGTGGAGTGGGCTTTAAACTAGGTCTGAAGGGGGAAGGGAATAAAACCAGGCTAGCGGGAAAAGAGTGTCAGAGTCAGGGGTGGGAGTCTACTGTGGACTGCCCAGCCAGAACAACAACAACATTGATGAGTTATTCTTCAAGGGACTAAGAGCCACCTCTAGATCCCCTGTCCGTGTCCTTACGGGGGTTTCAACTGGCCAGATGTTAGCTGGGAACACCACCACAGCTAATACAAACAGGTCCAGGAGAGTCCGAAAGCAACTGGATGGTAACTTCCTTGTTCAGGTATTGAGGGAGCCAACGAAGAAAGGTGCCCTCCTAGATCTCTTGCTCATCCACAAAGAAGGACTTGGGGGGAAGTAGAAGTAGGTGGACTTCTTGGCCACAGAGTAGTGAAATTCAAAATCTTTGTTGAAAGAAGGGAAACTGCCTCCAAAACTTCAACACTAGATACAGGGAGAGCAGATTTTGGACTGCTCAGGAAAGTAGCTGGTAAGGTCCCCTGGGAAACTGCTTTTGAAAGTCCATCAATGCTGGCCACTTTTTAAGTACCACCTCCTAAAAGCACAGGAATAGGCAACTCCAAAACATTAGAAATCAAGCAGGTGGGGCAGGAGGCTGAGCAGGGACGTTCCTCTAGAGCTCAGCAGAAAAAGAAAGTGGAAGCAAGATCAGGAAATGTGGGGGGATTACGGGGACACTCTTCACCTTTGCAGGGAGAAAATGTGTGTGGCCAAAGCTTAGAGAGAGCCGAGGCTGGACAATACTGTGGTAGACAGTCTGGGGTCTTCAAATACAGTAACAACAAGAGGAGGACCAGAGAGAACATTGGTCTGTTGCTAGATGAGAACGGTCACATTACTAACAGGGACACAGAGAAAGAAAAGGAGTTTAACACCTTCACTGCCTCTGTCTTCAACAGAGTCGATGGGCTTTGGGACTCCAGATGCCTCAAGTTGGAGGCCCATGACTGCAGTAAACTCCTAGCGAATTCTGACCATTCAGTGACGTGCTCTGACCTGGCTGGCCCTGTGTGGAGCCAGGACTTGGAGTTGATGATCTTCATGGGTCCCTTCCAACTCAGGAGATTGTATGATTCTGTGAGTAGTTTTTGCATAAGAACTTGGTTTTGGACTGGTTTTATAGAAGCCTAAATATCTTGCATTCAAGAAAAACCCACTCTGATTCTGGAAGAGACAGGCATAATGGGAATAAGGGTAACAACTGCTGCCCAATGACTCACTGCCACACCATGCACAACTCAACTGAAAAATGTACCAGCAACACCAGGAAAAATTTAACTCTGAAAAGTATGAAAGCAAGCAGTGTTTTTCTGTTGAAGTATATACAAGCACAGTTCTCTTTCAACAGGAGAGTAGAATTTGATCTAATGCAAGTTAAAAGGCTTGCAGTTGTACTGCATGCTGTCTGTTTGCTGGTGGTTAACAACATAAATATGAAGGCTCTATGAGCTTTATTAAAGACTGAGTGGCAAGATCTCAAAATAGACACTTGTTCCTAAATGACGTGCCAGATACTTTGCTCAATTGCTAACGTGCTCACACAGACACCTCACTGGTGATGCCATTTTGTTGGCATTAGATGACACTCAAACACATCTGGGAAGTAAGCTAAAGAAAGGAAACTGAGCCTTTGGACGGGTAAGAGTGCTTACTGCACCTCCTAGGTGCACTTGCTTAGTGCATTACTTGAGCTACAAGACCTCCTTCTGCACCTAAGGAAGAGTGAGGATTCTTATCTATCTAAACATTTGTGAGTCATGGAATCAGATTGATGACAACAATTCAATAATTAAAGCTGTACTTCCTTTTCTGAGGGAGTACTTTGAGGTTATTTTTTCCTTGGTTAACTTCTTCTTGGAATATTTCTTCTTCTTTAACAAGAATTAAAATCAGCGGCTCAAGTGCCATGTACTGCAGAATGAAGACTCCCAAGGGAGAACTGCTTTTCTACAAAGGCCTGAAGATTTTTAGGCAATGCATGACTGAAAAATATTTTTGATCCTCATTTTATAAACTAAGAAATTCAAGTGTAGCTACTACCAGTAAGAGCTGACATCATAAATTAAATCTTAAATCCTAAGTCTTAATCCAACATTAATAAGAAAACAGAAAACTCGCCTGCTGAACATATTGCAAAGGCACTGGTGTTGCTTGGGTAAAAGCTTCCAGATGAATTCCATGAATTGGATCCTCGATAATCAGACATCCAATGTCAAACCACCTGCAATGACAGCCAAGTTAGAGTCTGTTGAAAAGCAACATGTTAGCCCTTGAATGATGACCGTTTTACAACCTCTAATACAACTGTAGTTAAAAATGTAACAATGACTTACATCAAGGCATCCCAGCATTTTTCAAATCAAATTTGCATGTATCAACTCATGTATATATAAAAAACTGAAGTGCCTGTGTTCCCTTGTAAAAAATTCTACGGCTCCGGTTGTTTCATATATTTTATATGTGTCTACATATAAATGACATTTTATTCTTTAAAGCACTGGAAGCAAGACCCTTTGAGTCAATGAGAAACAACCCTCTCCCCACCTCAGGGATATATTTCAGGTTCTCACTTGTCAGGAAGCAATTCCTCAATGAAGTTTTCTACCGATACAGCAGGCTGTTTTTCATGGATTACTCCAGTCCGGCGCAAGCTGTCTATTCTTTCTTGGGCTCCCTACATGGGAACATGATCTGTTAGACAACATTCTCTTTCAATCACATCATACAACACTCAGAGATGAGTGCAAAAAACCCCTCTGGAGCAGAATTTTCAAGTTAAACAGAAAACAGCGATTTAAAAAAATTACTCTTTTTATTCAACAGTAGAAAAACCAAAAAAGTCATGAAAAAGCACCATAGCCTTTCCCAAACAGGAATCTCAAACAGTAACACAAGCTATGATAAAACTCATGTTTGAAAAGCTGCACAATGAATTCCTACATACTAAATGTAAGAATGGAGCTGTTCAGGAAGATCCTTGGCAAGTGTTGATCAACCTGTCTTTCACCTACAGAATTAGTTGGGAGACAACCCAGTCTCAAAGGCTCTCTTAACTTCTGATTACATTTTTCCTATTCAATTTCTCATGTTTAGTTTTCATCCCAAAGTACTGTGCTAGTGACAGACTAAGAACAAATGCCTGATACACTTTCAAACTACAGTCATATCACAATGCATGCCAGATGTGATGGCAATCAACTGCTTTAGAAGAAAACGGACATAAATGTTCTTCACTGCTGTGACCGCGTTTGCACAAGAACCCCAAAAGCTATTCCAACAAGCAGCTTCAGAATGATCTAACGGAACAGGCGGCAAGTTACACCAAAAACAAGAAAAGGAGAAGTCTCCCAATGCCACAGACTGACATTCCCCTTAGGGAAAATCAGATTTTTCTGGGTCAATGCCCCATCCCTGGAAGTGCTTAAGGTCAGGCTCGATGTGGCTTTGAGCAGTGTGGTCTAGTGCAGAGAGTTTCAGCCCCCTCTGCTGAGGACAATTTGTAAGGTCACTTCCAAACCAAACCACTCTCTCATCCTACGTTTCCATTGCCCTTCTCTGTGCTGGAGGTACTTTAGTACTTACTTTTAAACCTGCAGCATAGCCCACAGGTTGTACTTTAGTAAAACACAAAATTGTGACTACCACAATGCTGCTCCTTCCTATTCATTTTAAAGCTCTAACTGAGATACTATGCTTTTCATTCCAGGCTCAATGCTCAGCAATACTTCACAGAATCACAGAATCCTACGGCTGGAAGAGACCTTTGTAGATCATCAACCCTTTCAGTAAACATTTCTTTCTAATATCCAATCTAAACCTCTGCTGGCGCAGCTTTGTGCCATTTCCCCTTCTCCTATCTCCTCTCACCTGGCTGAAGAGACCATTGCCCACCTCCCCACAACCTCCCTTCTGGTAGTTGAGACTTTATTAGACTGTTTTAGCCTTTTCAATGTTCTTCCCAAGTGTTTCAGGAACTGCTTCAAGTTTGCTGAGCTTCCTAAAATAGTATAAATACTGTTGGGCTAGAAAAGCAGAACAGCTGAAAGTCAGAAGAAAGCCTCAAAAGCGATGTAAACACCGTTGTGAGCACGCTTACCTTTCGGCTTGTCGACCCTCAATGCGATACCTTACACACCGGGATTTAATCACCAGATCCAACAGAACACATACAGCATATTTTAAACTCAATTCCATATCACTCCCTCAAACAGAGAAACAGGGAGGGAAAAAAGTATGTGACTTCCAGATTACAGACAAGGACTTGTCACCGTTTTGTTCTCTGTAACTTGCTCATCTCTCACAACCTGAACTGAAGGGTATTACTATGCTACTACCTAAACTACAGCAGAATACACAAGTAAATGAACCTTAAGACGCACATAAAAAAATCAGCCTGCAGAGTGAGAGTCTCACTGGACAACGCACCTGAGAAATCACCACGTAACTGTGACAGAATTAACACACTCTCCAGATAAACTTCAAGTGCTGTTACATTAATCTAACATTCTATGCATTACTTAATGGTTTGTCACAAATACTTACTGATATATGGAACCATGCCAGGGTCCAGTGGTGTAATCATGGTCTCCACTGAATGTTTGGGTTTATCAAGAACAGACTTCACCATGGGATTCTCAGCTACACCCTAAACATAAGCAAACAGACTTCCATATTATTTTCTCGTTTTTCCCCAAGAAACTCACAATAGCACAGTTAAAACCCAACCAAACAAAACCCAAGTATTAAGCTGCTTCGTGGTCTTCTTACCACATTTACACTTTGTAATGCCTGGTGCATCTCATTCCCCAGCACAAATGCTGCAAGACGTGACTAGGAGTGCGTGACTTTTCGGATACAGCAAAGGCCAAATATCATCACCGCCATCCTCTCACGCACCAATGCAGAAACAGGCCTGCCAGTGATGGTGGGCAACACACTTGATTTCCTCCTATTCTGGGACGGGAAGTCTTGAACATTTAACAAATACTAATTACAGCTATCATCAGACTCGGTAGCTAGACTCAAACTGTGACAACTCCAACTGAAGAGCCTCTTTTTTATGACCTTACAGACAAGAGGACCTATTTTTGAATGGCCCATTACTAATAAATATTTTTACAGCTGAAATTGAGCTGAAATTCCTCAATTTATAAGTAGATTCTAAACAACGCTGAAAAAACGCTCTATCTTCTCCAGCCAAATCCCAGGTGGAGCTGCTGACAGACCTAAAAGTTCATTAAATGTAAGCACAAACACTGACAGGGTCTTGCTGGCCTATTATCTACCTTGAGGGACATCTGAAAGAATGGTGTTGGATTTCTGAAGAACAGCAGAGCAAAAAAGGTAGTTCAATCGATTTCAAGAGCAGAAACAGAGATAACTGCAGCACTGCCGTGTATGCACTTCAACAGAGAATCCAGCTTGCATTTCTGCAACAACTGACAGTTAAGCCTCACAGATTCTGTCTGATGTTTAAAAACCTGACTCTGACATGTGCTTCCACACATCCAACACTTGACAGCTTCAGTACAACTAATGATTCCTCATTCTTCCACCTAGGAAATTCTCAGAGGTCATGGAAAACACAGAGCACGTACAACATTTAATACTCCAATCAAAGAATCTACATTTGGGTTGAAGTCAATCATACACATTCTCCAGAAACAGACATAGGTCACTTGCTGGATCCTACTGGTATACAGGCAACAATAACGTGGATGAGATTGGCTTTTCAACTAATTCACTACTGCCCTTTCAAACGGGCTACAAAATCATGTCACAAGGAAAACCTTCTCTTCTGGAACATTACCTTCTATCGCAAAAAAGCAAGAGGAATATGGTGACTGGAAGACGTTTCTACTTGAAGACCAAAGAAGCTGTCTTTTTATGATTATAAGACACGTGCCCTAGAAAAAAGCAGCACGACAACTCTGCTCTCACCATACTGATGGACGATTAATCTTGCTCTTTAAGACTGTAGCACTGTCAAGATGACTGGAGTAAAGGGGGGCTTCACTATGCCACATCACACACAACTCATTCTTCCAGATTTTCTTCTTCAAAAGGCTTTGAAAGCCCCTCCAAAAGTCTCCAGTCCCACTGGGACGTCAATCTTGATTCTTCCTTCCGATTTACTATCGCACAGTACAGATAGTAGTGTTGCTCCTGAAGGCAGCTCAGAGCTCACACACAGTCCCTGCATCTTTCTGCCACAGCCTTCACGACGCTACTCAGATGTAGCATGTCACAGCTCCAAAAAGGTTACAGGCTCATGAGATGCTGTCAGTTGTTGCTGCTTATTTCCTCTCTACGATTAGATCGCACCACAAGGATTATCTGTTCTGCATTATACACTCCGTGCCCTCTAGCGGAATAGAAAAATCCTACAAAATACCACAGACACCTCTTAAGAAACCCCTCCTCAGTGGAAGAAACACTTATTTGCCTCTCCCTGAGGAGACTTGTTTGGTTTAGAACAGGAAGGACTTGCATCCCCTAAAAAACCAATTCAGTTCATTAGGAAATGATAAAAAAAACCAGGATGTACAAAGAATCAAAGAGGTTCTGACATTTCCCATGATTTAAGGGCATGTGACAAAACCTCTAAGGTAGAAGGATCTCCCTGTCACGAGCACCTAGACGCCTGCATTTATGTAGTCATTCCTCTTCTGGAAAGGAAAGAAGCACAGTTTCAGCAAACGCGCCTATTAAAAACAGCCACCTGCAACTGAGCACAGAGGAAAGACAGGACCTAGAGCAACATGCACTTAAAAGTTGTATCTTGTTAGAGACAACAAAAAATGGTAGTTCCTCCTGAAAGGTAACATACAAAACCACAGAGCTTTATAAACCCCCACAGCCCTCCAGCAGGTGTTCCACCTTGGGCAGTAGCTACTCTGGGGTCTTCAAGCTCCTCAGGAAAAGTGATTGCAGAACCAGTTCCAGGAGCCAAAGGGGAAGAGAAAGTTGCTTGCTGAGTAATAGGATCTGTGAAGACACCTAGGAAGAGGGAAAAACAAGACACAAGTACTGCGTTTCATTTCTTATGCCGTAGCAACATGCAATTGTTTTACAGGAAAATGAACAGGAAGAATAGAATAATACTGGGCTGATTCCTTTCATTTCTTGAAGGCCCCAGAACAATCCTGCTTGTTAGAGTTTAGCAGAGGCAACTACTGTGAATGAGTTCAACAATATCTGCTCATAGAACCGAGCCTACCTGCACCTTATGTGTAAAATTAAACAAAGACATGTTAGCTTAAGAGTGGTGCTTTTTATTGTCTTCAAATTTCCATAGGTCTTTCTGGACAGACTGCTTAAAAGACATGTCACAAACAATGGTTAAAGCCTGACTCAACTGCTGCTGAAGAGCTAAGTTTCCATTAGGCTAGTAGAAAATCACATCAGTTCAGCAACTACAGCACTCGCTTGCATGGCAGGCAAGTATTTTCCACTGTCCTGATGCAATTTAGTAGCCAGAAGCAAGAAAAGAGAAGCTACTCTCATGTGACGGACGACTTCTTACAGATAGCGAGCTTCTCAGAACAAAAACTTGCCCATTAGGAGATTACAGCCTGAGATACCTTACCATTCCGTGGAAATACAATGGCTGAAATTGCCTCTGAGCTGAACAGCAGCAACACAGAAATAAATGGTCAGCTGGGCTTTCCTGGGCACATTTTAAAATACTGCTCTCAAACACTTTTCTGTGAGCCTGAGTGCTAGCAGAACTCTATGGAAGAGGACTCTTGTCCTACACCGTGATCGTACTTCAAAGGCCATTCTCCATTCCTCCGAGCGCAGCTACTCAGTAATTAAGTGTCACAAGAATACTAAAGAAGCTGAACTTGTGGGACTCTAGCAGACTGCTGAAGTAGCCACCCAGGAGACCCCTCATCCTGTCTCACAAGCACAAAGGTCTATATACAAAAGGTTACCTGTGACGGGAGGTGCAGAGAATGATGGCATCAGTGGGCTCTGTGGTGCTCGACCAGCGTGGCCTCTGGTGATATCATACGTTGAAGACATGGAAAATCCTGAAATCGGGGGACCAGCAGGAGGTGCAGGAAGACCAGAGCCAGCAGTAGAGCTTAATGAAGGAGCTGTAGAGAACTGCGACACAGAGGTACTAGAAGACGAAGGGGCAACTGGAGGTCGGGCTGGAGTTAGAGGTGGCGCCATAGTAGAAACTGTTGCAGATGGCACAAGTGGAAAAGAAGATGAAGTCATCATAGGAGGAGGAAGTGGAGATGCTCCAGCTGCCAGAGGTGCTGAGCACTCAGGAGAAGATGACAGGCTTGGTGTAGCAAGGGGACTGGACAAAGCTAGGGGAAAAAAAGACAAATGGAATTTTAGAAACACCAAGCCTTCATCTCAGAGATTCAGGTATGTAATTGTTCAGCTAGTTTACAAGTAAGTTTTGACCAAGTCTGCTTTTCTCCTTTCAATGGAAAAAAGTTTAGTTCTGCTTGAGTTTGCAACCACCACCAATTGCCCTCAATTTCTGGAGATAGTAGCCTGGAATCTCTTTTCTTCTCTGACCCTATTTATCACAGCTAAAAAGACGAGTCAACATTTGACTACCCATTTTGTAGCTGATGAAGTGGGCCTCAGAAATTTCCAGCTAGCACGCTTCTTCCTGCTTCATCAACAGGAATAACGAAGATGCAGGAAGTGTCCCTCTTTAGATTAAGAAATGCACTCAGGGGACCTGTGAGGCTGGGACTTACTGCAGAGGTACAGGTCTATGAGATGGGCTGAGCACCAGGCAGCCCTCTCTTCCCTGGCACCCAGCTACCCAGGCTCCTAAACGCTCTGCTTTCTGTGTTTCAGTCTGGCCCCCAGCTGATCCTTGGATAAGCCAATTTTGTTCTCTAAACCAAATTTAGACAGAAAATTAAGCCAGAGAAACAGAAAACACTGGTTTTTACAGCACTAAGCTGTTGGATCAGCTCAGATGTGAAACTGCACTCAGCCTAAACATTGATGACAGTCAAGTGACGTGCCAAGTTACCGTAAGGAGGTCGTTTCCAAACTTTATCACGCACACCAGTCAATAAAAAACAGAACATGCACACCCCCAACATAGCTACAAAATACTTACATGGGCCACTGTCCTAGTATATTCCATAGATTTTAAAACATACAGAACAGAAATATCAAAAGGATGAGATAAAGATCAAGAAACTCTTCTGCTCCCACTGAAAATTAGTATTTGAATAGTATATTCATAAAACAATATGTTATGTTATTAATGGTTAGCACACTATAGAATACCATTAATAATATTGTAGTGTGAGCAATGTTACTACAGAAGCCTCATTAATTTTACATCAGCAATTTGGAGGTCTGGTTCTATATTCCGATTATGGCTTTAATGGTTGTCACACCTGGAAAAAATGCCTTACAAAGACACACAGACCCAAACAAAAAGGTGTTGCTGGATGTGCTTACAAAACCATGCTATTTGTTTTCGTCTCCCAGCCATCAAGTATATGAAGGCTTATCTTGAAATTCAGCTAGCAAATGTTCATCTTCCTTGATGTCATTCAATTCTTCTGGAAAAATCATCAGAAGGTGTTGCACTTTGGTATTCCTAACAAATGGGCTCAAAATCCACCAAAGCTAATTCATCTGGAAGATTTTTACATAGCTCAGGAAATTCTCTTTGCCAATTTACATATACAGAGTGGAAAGGGTTTTTTGTGTGACACTTGCAATGATTTTGGCAACAGGAATGCATTGACAACATAAACACTTTCAAATAACAATTTTCTCAAACGCATGACTTTCTTACAAAGAAGTAGGTAACTCCTTCTTAAAACACCACCTTTATCTTGAAGGGATAAACCACCTTTATCTTGAAGGGACAAACTGTAAGTGTGTTTTGGGGTTTTTTTAAATAACTACTGGGTAGCACACTGCTGATGGCCACTTGTCATCACAGAAAATGTCAGCGAGTCTGCAAGTCTGTTTTGGTACAAGAAGAAAGCTGAAGCCATATTTAAATCCCTTGCCACAAGACAACCAGCAAACCTCTGTGCGATGCACAAAAGTTTCACGGTCACTTCCTCTACCATTACAAGGTGCAGCTAAAAACAACCCCTACTATTTAAAGAGAACTTCTATAAAATTAACCACACTGCTGGCATCCTGTAGCCCTTTGTGCACCAGCTCCACTTTCACTGCTGCAGTAACTTGCCTATGAATGAGGCGGTCAATAAATGTCATGGGTGGAAATAGATCGGTAACCTTATTCGAGAATCCATTTTTAGCCTAGTCAAAGCAATCACTCCATCAATGGTTACTCTGAGGCAGTCTTAATAAAAACATGGCTTTTATTAAAGAAATCATTCACTGTTGAGGATGCAGCTTCTCCAGCACAGCCCTCCTTCAGCATTTGACAATAAAGTTGTTCTTTCTGTATTTCATTACTGAAACAGAATTTAGCAAAAACCATAAGCAGAAACACGTTAGGAACATCTGTACAGCAAACCTTCCATACTGTGATCTGTTCTCACGCTTGTTTCTTATAATCATCAGCAATGTTTTCTATGTCTCCTCCCAACAGAATTTCCTGACAAATCCATTTGTCAACATATTGTTTGCATTTAATATTACAGACATTTTTACCATGTCAGGAAAAACAAGTGATGCCCCAAAGAATATACATTTGTGTCTTCTCTGGTGGTTTCTGAAATATATGCCAAGAAGTATATTCGATATCAGTAAAGCTTGATTTTTCTGCTTTTTTTAGATAAAAGAACTATTAAGGAATGCTCTGGTATTTTCTTCCTGCACCCAATGGATCACCCAGCACATCCTCCTGGGGCTAAGAGCGCTCCACTCGGGAGTCCACGGCACTAGTGTGACTCGAGGTAATGTTACCAGATGTGTCAGAAAACTGAGCATTTGGTAGTCAAGCACATGGGGTTCAGACTCTGGAAAAATCAGATTCAGTGCTCTGATTACCACCCACAACAGTAAAATCCAAGTGATCGTCCACGTTTCTCACTATCCCCCACAAGACTGTAGACTTGTTTGAACTCCGTTCTGTGCTGCTCATCTCACTGTGCACTGTACTGGCCAGTATTCCCTGTCCCCACGCCCCTAAAAACCCTAAGTGCATCCACATGACTTCATCAAAATGTTTCAAGAATAAAAAAAACATTTACACTACTCTCTGTCAGATGTATGCCATACTGCCATGAGAAAGAAACAAATTCTTCCCATCAGCCTGGAGAAGAGCTCTCTAGGTTGATCCCAACACCTCTGGATGAACTGCTGTGCTTTAAAAAGACATGAATAAATATCACTGAGTTTCTGAGGAAGTTTCTGTACCTAATGACCTACTTGTAGCAGCAGTGGTAGCAGCTGTAGTCTCCCCTGCTGTGTTTGGTGGGGGCGTACCGGGTGGAGTTGTCTCTATTCCACTCTCTTCCACCATTTTCCTTCAGCTACAGAAAGCTGTAAGACAAAAAGAAAGGAAAATAAAGAAAAAGCTTATCTTGAGAAATAGGGATAGTGTTTGCTGCAATACTGAGCTGTAGTAACTCCAAGGACCTGTTCTTTTCAGAGCTGATGCATGACAGGATGCAAAAGGTGGCAAGAAGCAAGACAGAGAACGAAGTCTCCCCCTTCTGCCCGTAAAGAACCACAACTACCCCTGAAGTTGGAGCCCTCTCCAGCTTAAGCACTGCCACAGATGCTCCCGACCCACCATCAAACTGACTGCAAGCACTTTCTCCAACACCAGGCATAGTGGCAGAGCTTGCAAGGGCCTAGGGCTCCAGACTCCGTGACCTGAACTCTATGACCCTGTCTGCTTAAAGGAGAAGCTAAAGAAACCTCCAGACACGCCACAAGAAACCAGGGAAATTTACTTCCAACCTACCTAGAAGTACAATGACATTCATTTACACTGAACAAGTTCTCCACTGCACACAATTCCTGTAAAATCCAGGTCTCGTACTGCTCTGGTGAGTATCAGAAGTGACAGTAATTGAAAACTTTGGCTTTTCTTTTGAAGGCCACATTACATTGAAAGTATCTTCCAGCATCTTTGACTACACCTGCACAGTGCACTACTTGTGGAAAAGTAAAGCTATGTGCTTATTTAAAACCCCCTAAACTAAGAGAAAGGGCTCAGGAGATGAAAAGGAGAGGATGAAAGACTAAGATTAACACCTGGAGATTTTTGTTCTTCAGTGCAGAGGAAGTTACTTAAAACCCCCTGCTTCCTCCCAAGTCTGGTAAACCAGACCGAGATTGTTTGTACCACTCCCTGAGGTAGCAATTCCATAAGGACATTTTAATAACATAAAATCCCTACAGAAAGGAATTTATGTCTGAAAAATTGGCAGGAAAATATTTTCCATCATATCCATTACCTCAGTAGCTACTGAGGACTGACAGCTTACTACATTTAACAAGTATCAGAGGAAAAGCCTTAGGTAATGTGTTGAGTAAAAGTACTCACAGGTATTTATAAAGAACTCCACTTACAAAAATACAGGGGGGGTTCCTCTAAAAAAAAAGAAAAAACCCTCACTGCTGTTTAAAATGTGTATACAGCTATGTTTAATGTAGAGGGAAAATTACTGTTATGACCAAACTGAAAAATACAAAAAGTAGGATGCCAGTGTTAGTCTGGACAGGCTAAGGAGCATCAAAACCAAATGAAAGCATTGAAATCACAAAGGAGAAAGTTTATTTCCTCTTACAACCAGTATGTGTTGTAAGAGGAAATAAAGTAACTCAAGATTAAGCATTTGAGCCCAGACTCGGAAAGCAAGTATGGTTCCTGTGCAGCACACCTCCTAAAACCTCTGATGACCCAGGGACTGTGGGTTCTGAGTACCTTTTCAATTAACTTGAAAGCTTCTCTGCAGACAGGATGAAAGGGTCAGTAACTGCCTGGTGGGGAACAGACTGACCTTGACGAATGAGCACATCTCAGCATCCCTCAGAAAGGAGCTACACAGCCCTCCCCTAAAGTTCACTAAGCAGAAGAATTTGCAGTAAGATTTTGTCTTTTCACTCACCTACGGGAGTTCACGTTCCTCCTCGCAGAAGTATTTCTAAAGTCATTCTTCTTCCAATTATACACTGCAAACAAAGAGAGAATTTCCCACTGTGCAACATCTGTAATCACTGACCAAACCCTCCCAGAAACACTTTCTTTCATCAAGGCTCCTTTCAGCTGCTGCTTGATTTCACCTCTGTCGTGGTTTCACCCCGGCTGAGAGCCGAGATCCACGCAGCTGCCTGCTCCTTAAAGGAAAAGAGCAGGGAAAAGGGAAGGGGGGGAGGGGAGGGTAAGAGGTAAGGGAAGGGAAAAGGAAGGGGCAAATAACCCCAAAACCAAGAAATAAGAGGCCCGTGGGTTGGGATAAGGAGAGTTTACTAAGATAACAGAAAGATACCGTCTAACAATGCTGACAGGACTTTAGAGCAAAAATATATGAAGCTGTTGATACACAGTGCAGTTTCTCACCAAACCCACAACTCAGGCCGTGCCACCCAGAGCCGTCCCAGAACCCGACAGTCCCCCAAGAACCGCGCGTCCCGGAGCCGCCCTCGGCCTTCCTCCCGTCAGCCCCCCGATATCCTGGGCAGGACGTAACTGGCGTGGAATACTCTCTTTGGTCAGCTAGGTCACCTGTCCTGGCCTCGCCCCTCCTTTCTCATGAAGAGCTGAGAAAGTCCTTGACTGTCTGACAGCAATTAACAACATCAGCATTCCATCTGCTGCTACAAATGAATTTAACTCCATCCTGACCAAAACCAGGACAAGAGGGAAAATTACTGTTATTACCAAACTGAAAAGTGAAGCAAGCATTGAACAGCAATAGCAAGCCCAAACCTGCAAAAATTAGAGAAGCCTGAAGCCTAAATGCTCCCTATCATCCTTCTCCCTTTAGCTTACCCAACTCTTCACACAATCAACAATCTCCTTGTGAACTCCTGACTTGGCAGGGATGAACAAGAAGTTTGCCCAGGTAACACTTTGCTATACACCGAATTCTCAACAAAAGCCAGGTGTAGTTTGCAAATGCTGCATGAAAAAGCATAAAAATAATAAGGTGAAGGAAAAAGATGAGAGATGGAAAGAGAAAATTCACAAGAGAAAAGCAAAACTATGATAGGTGTAATTGGAAGCAAATAGCTCATCATCTTGAAAGAATCTAGAACTGCTGACAATTAAAAATGATCCCACAGGACATGTGGTTAAATACTTTCATCTGAACGGCCTATCTGAAACCACTTACACGGAAGAAAACAGAAAGCACTGGGCTGAAAGAACATGGAAGGCAAAGAACCCAACCAACCCACGGACTTTTAAACAATGTTCAGGCCTCAGCAAAGTTTCCAGTGAACGTTTCTACCCTCCCCTACGGGAGATCCAGGGAAAAAGCTCCCCAGTAAGATCAGCCTGCAAATCCTCAATGCCAGATGGGTAGGGAAGTGGCTGCTCTTTTCAGTGACTTAAAAAAAACAGTAATAGATAATTCTCCACTGTCCAAGCCACAAACACAACATTTGCAGCAACTCCTGCTGAAATCCAGCCTAATTTCATAAGGAAGTGACTTCTATGTCCTCCTGCCAAGTAGAACGCTTTGTATTACTGCACTGAAAACACAAAGGAAACTCTGAGAGAGCCCAGTGCAAACAGGCACTTTCGGTGACAGCAACTGCGGCACTGCCATCTAGCGATTTGTGAGCATCAGCTGATCTCACAAATTTCATCCCCCTGCCACATTTAGCTAGAAGGCAATCTCGGTTTAGGCTTACATGGAAGTAAAAAAGAAGGGATATGGAAAAAAGAAATACAGAAAACCACAAGGGGTGAGGGGGAAGGGAGGGGAGCGGGGGACACGGACGGGACGGGACACACACCACATTCCCAACACATCACGCTTAAATTTATTATCAAGTCGTTACGTTTCCGCTAATATTTTGCAATAATCTGGACAACATGACCATACTTCAAAAGCATTTTTCAGGTTGTGACTCCAAAATATAGAAATTCACAGCCAACTATAACCTACAAATGCAGATGACCAAATTCCACATGGAAAAACACATTATCTAGAACGTGGTGGTATGTCAGAGTTTAGAAAAAGGAACTCTTTTCAGTCACCCTTAAATAACTGCTGCTTGTAGTGCAGTAGATGCTCCTGCTAATAAAGTCCTGTCCCCCCAATATACTTCATAACCCCAGGAAGAAAAACTGGTCTCTAAGCAGAGCCTCAAACAAAACAAACAGTTGGAATACTAAATTCAAATGCCATTAAAATGCTATACTTGCCTGTAAGCGTAATATTGACTATTCTAATTGTGTGGAGCAATACTGATTACATACATTGTTAATATCTAAGCACAAGTCAACAACTGTCCAGAAGAGTGAGCTGTCATTTATTTATTTATTTAACTAAACAAATCGATTGCTTTGAGCCATTCCCAGCGCAAAAACCTCTCTAAATAAGATATTGCATCCCAGGTTGCATTACCTGATAGAGAGATTCCTAGGCACATACTTGTAGTCAACAGGAGAGAAGACAAAAGGAAAACCTTCAGTTGTTAAAGACAGAGTGAAGCTGACACAAAATAAAAAGACAACACTTCAGAAAACACCCCAAAACAACAGAGCTGAGCTGTTCCTATATCAAAGTTTCATCTGAAAAGTCCCTCACCCTACTTTATTCCATTTCAGACAGGCAGGGACAAAACTTCCTTCAGACTGGGGCCTGGTCAATACAGCCAGATCCCAGGGGACACGCAAAGCCTCGCTCTAGCCAAAGCAAGGGCACGGAGGGATCTCCAATGTAATCACCTTGGGTCAAACGACTTGTTCTAACACCTGCTGAATAGTCACAGCATAATGTTAATCACAACTCCCACATTAAAAAAGAAAAAAAAAAGGAAATGTTTACCAAGCAGAAACCACTTTGCCTCAGACCTAATGCTGTCCCAATAGCTTGAAACACCAGGCATGACAGAATGGTTTAGCCTCATCCTACGACTTCTGCAGACAGTTACTGTAGTGCACAGATAGCACAAAACCCAGGCAGTTTTTCTAAGAGTTTCCTAGTGCCTGAGAATTATTTTGTTTCCCACATTCTTAGTGCCATTGTCAACCTTTGGGATTCGTTGCACACCCTTACTGTTGTTATTTTGAAATCATAGAGGGCTTACATAGCTCCACAAGCCACTGATGACCACAGAGAACTGTTGGTCTAGTATACAGTGTTATCTACATGGGACTACGTAAACCCAAAGACACAGCTACACAGAACCACATGCATTCAACCAGTTTGTACCAACTGACGTAGGGTAAATGTCATGATGCAACAGCTCCAGCACTTGCAGACGATTTTGCCCAAAAGAAACGTTTGTTTTTCACGGCACTATAAACGAACTAGAAAGGGCAAAGCACTGCAACAAGGTATCCTCCAGAAACAGACTTCCTGAAGCATCACTTCTATCCTATGCTAAGAGATCCCCAAGGGTAAGGATTTCTACTGCCAATCATGCTAATTCCAGCTAAAACCACAAGGGATCTAGCACTTCCAGCCTGAGCTGCAACGCTGGAGCACAGGGCACTGAGAGCAGGCATCTGAACACTACCCAGTGCCGGGAGAAAGCCTGGTCACCAGGAGGGTGACTCGCAGGAGCAGATCACTATACAGGACCTAGCAAGCTATCAGGAGCTGGAAGTTCCGTGAAGTGCTGGTGGTTTCCAATACCACTGCCAGTCATCACTGAGGCCGCAAGGGGTCTTGCTCTGTAGCTTCATCTGCCTCACAACCCACAACCGTAACGCTGCAAGAAGCCCCAGAGCCTGCCAGCAAGGAGCACTGGGGCCAGTGCAGCCTTTCTTTAGGACAAGACGGTTCAGAGTAAGGGCAACAAGACAGACTGCCTACACCAGAATCAGTCTGGTGAGGGGCAGACACCGTGCAGTCGCAGGTGTGCTGCCCCAGGGGGGAAAGTCGCCCCGACGGGACGGCTGCCGGAGCTCGTCCCGGTGCGGACCCCGCCGACATTCCTCACACACACAGCCCGGCAAAGACCTCAGCGACCCTCCGCCCCAACTGGCACAACCTCCCGCGCTGCCCCCAGGACCGCGTCTTAACATCCGGACCTGCCTACAGGGCCCCAACGGCCCCAGACGGCACCCGGGACCGGGGGACACCCACCGCTCGCTCCGGGATGCCGCCCACCGCCCAGCCTCACCCGCCCAAAGCCTTCCAGACGCTCCCTCCCCGCCGCCGCCGCGGACGACGGGTGCCAAGGCGTGCCCTCCTCCCGCCGCGACACGGGGCCTCACCGAGCCCATCCTCCAGAGCCCACCGCCTCCTCCCGCTGCGCACCGCCCAGACATTCTGGCCCAGCCAGAAGGCCGCGGCCCCGAGCACCTCCGGGTGGCCCCGCCTCCCAGGAAAAGGCTCCTTCGGGCTCGGCCGCAGGAGCAGCACAGCTCCCCCGCCACGCTCGCAGCGGACCTCGCGTCACGTGGGGGTGCCGGTCCCGCAACCTGCCCCCCACCCCCCTCCCGGCCCGCTGCGTGCCGCCTCAGGCTGCGCAAGTCGGCAGCTGCCCAGCTACCCGTAACCCTCGTGCCTTCATCCTCTGCCAGCCGGAGAGAAAACATTTACTTCAGTTTTACAGCCTTTACAAAGCACCAGGCAACCCTCCCAGCTGCCCAGGGTTTCCCCCACAACTCACCTCTGCTGCTGCCAGTGCACTTCCTGGGTCCAGTGAAGGTGGTGGACAGCGCTGGGGTGGCGAGTGATGGGGGTGTGCCCCAGCTGCTGGACCGGCTCTGGTGTTGGCAGCTCCTGGGCCCAGGTCTAGTTTTCCTGGGAGGGTGGCCTCTTGGGGGGCTGGGAAGAGTCCTGGGAGCCGCTGGCCCTCCTCTTTGCTGCTCGTCTTGGTCTCCCAGGGGCACGGTCCCTGCCCTGGCTGGCACTGGAGGGACCTGCCACAGCCTGCCCCAGACCCGCCGCCGGCTCTTCACGCTCCCCGTGGATGGGAGAGGGGGCGTGGTGTGGGCTGGTGGGATGCCCAGCAAGAGCAGCGGCCGAGGTGCTGGGGCGCTCCTCTTCCCGAGCCCCTGCTGGGCTGCTGGAGGGGGCTGGTCCAGGGGCAGGAGAGCCGGCTCTGGAGGCAGCAGGATGGGGGGCAGAGGTGGGCCTGCCCTCCCGCGCCTCGGCTGCAGGGCCATCCTCCAGGCCCAGGAGACGTCGGGCCTCCCTGCGGCAGCGCCGCACGGCGACACTGATGAGCCGGCGCACGAACGACACTGCGCGCTCCTGCAGGCTGGGCTGCAGCAGCCGGACCAGCACGTCTTCATCCAGCCCGTATAAGCCCAGGACGGCCCGGATGAGGTCCTCCAACACATCTGCTGTGGAAGGCTCCCGTTGAAATGTGGCCCTCAGGTGTTGTTGTAGCCAAGGCAGAAAGCGTTGGAGGAGGGCTGGGTGCTCATCGAAGAGAGATGCCCAGGTGTCTGGCTGCAGGCCACCCACTGTAGCCCTGGGCACCGTCTCCACCGCCGGCGGCTGGGCAGCTAGTGGGCGAGGGGGGCTGTCGGTCCCCGGATGTGCGGGAGCTCCTCCAGCTGCAGGTATGGCAGGCCATGTTGAGTCCTCTCGTGGTGGTCTGATGTGGACCTCTTCAAATTCATGGTCTGCCCGCACCGAGTGCAAGATGGATTGTACTCCCCTCTTGCAGAGGGGGCACTCAGGTTTGCTGTTAGCCCACCGCAGGATGCAGGCGTAGCAGAACTGGTGGAGGCATGGCATCACGAAGGCGGCGTTGTCAATGCTGTCCAGGCAGACTGGACAGCGGTGTTCCACCTCCGTGGCCATGCTGTTCTGGCTGCGGTGGGCTGGGAGGAGCTGCGGGTGGTGAACTGCTTCCTCCAAACGGCGCTGCAGCAGCTGGAAGCTGCGCTCGAAGATGCGCCGCGTGTGCCCTGGACACACCCTTCAGTATCTCTGGGATACCGCACTGGAAAACCGTCCTGGATAAGGCAGCAGCACCAAGCCTCGCTCAGCACTCCAGCCTCGCTGGCTGCTCAGCTGGAGTCTGCGCTTGAGGCCGTTGGGCACCCCTGTGTGCTGGGTTACAGGGCTGGGTGACGTCACGCTTGTCCGTTGGTGACCAGTAAACATGGCACTCAGGCAGCTTCCAGAAGCTGCCATGTCAGATGACTACTTTTTGGTGGTCTTCTGGCTTTCACAAACCTTGACGGACAATAAAACACAACAGAACAGAACTGTCCCTGGTGGAAGGAACTCCAACAATCTTCTAGTCCGACTGCCCGACCACTCCAGGGCTGACCAAAAGTTCAAGCCTGTTGTTAAGGGCATTGTCCAAATGCCTCTGAAACGGATGGGCACGGGGCATGGGCCATCCCTTGAGGAAGGCTGTTGCAGTGTTTGATCACCCTCCTGATACAGAAATTGATCCTGAGCTCAAGTCTGAACCTGCCTTGACACAGCTTTGAGCGCTCAGTCACATGATCTGGCTTGGCCGGCCCTGTGTGGAGCCAAGAGTTGCACTTGATGATCCTTGTGCATCTCTTCCCACTCAGGATATTCTGTTATTCTGTGAATTTATACTTGTGCCTGGCACCCACCCACCCAAGGTGCAGAAGCCAATAGTTTGTCTTGTTAAATTTCATGCCCTTGATGACTGCCCCATGCTCCAGTGTATCTACAGCCCACTGCAAGGCCTGTTCTTGCTCAAGAGACTTAACAGCGGCTGCCGGTTTAGTAGCATCAGTAAACTTGCTAACGGTGCATCCAACCCCTGCCCCCGGATCACTGATAAAAGGATTGACTGGAACTAGCCCTAGAACTGAGCCCTGAGGAACAAGCCCGAAGCACTTGGCTCACTCTTGTGGGTTTTCTCCTGCCTTTCTCTCCTTCCATTATGCCAAATCTCATCCTTGATCAAACTCTAACTAAATTGGAATAATATTTAAAGCAATAAATAAGTAGAACTAAAATAAATAACAATTTCCCACACATCTGCCTGTAACCAGTGTTTGAAATGAATCGTTGGAGGTCAGAGTTACAAAGGAGAAACTGCCATATGCTTTGCCCCTTTATGCTGCGTTTGTACGTTGTTACTGGCTCCTTAGTCATTAATCCAAGGCGATCATTGTTGTTATTATTATTAATTTATTAAAGGGAAAATATCTTGCTTTTGTGAAGTCAACTTCCCATCTTTCTCAAGGGTAAAGGTTAAAGTATTCAAGAGACTGGCTTGGAAGAATTTCCCTACTTCTGGATGTGGCTCGTCTAGGAACAGGCAGAACATCACAGAAGTTCAGGAGCTCAAAATCAGCCTTGATTTCTGTCAGAGTTTTGCGTGGCTGGGTCCTGGTGGAAAAGGGGGCGGGGGGCTGCAGAAAATGGCTGCTGCAAGAAGCAGCCAGAAGCTCTCTGCAGGCCCGAGAGAGTAAACATGGGCTAATTCAAGGCCAGAGTTGCTGCTGAACAAGGCCGAGCCAATCGTCCAATGTCACAGCGCATCAGGGAATCACATTTAGGAGAATAAAAACGCAGGCAGGTGCATTTTCCCACCAAAGAGGGGAGTGAGAAGATGTAAGGAGCTGTGCAGGCAGCAAGGCCGGGGAGGGCAGGAGAGGAGGCCTCGCCCTGCTGCTGGAGAGAATGATGCCCCTGCAGCCTGTGGAGAAAGCCATGGTGGAGCGGGTGTCCCCCCAGAGCCCATGGAAAAGGCTGAGACCCCACCTGCAGCCCCTGGAGAGGCTCCACGCTAGATGAAGCAGGTGGAGACATAGAGGAGATGCTGTGACCCACGTTAGAGCAAGCCCCTCCCTGTGCCACAATGCGGGGGAAGAAGGGAGTGAAATCATGACCAAAGTCTGAAGTGATAGAGCAGCTTTGGTGGGCGTCTGGCCTCCAGCCAGGGCCAAACCACCACAATTTATGACAAAGCATCTCAGGAACTACTTGCTGTCTCTAAGAGAGAGGCTTGTATGCCATCAAATACATGACTTGGTTGTCCAGCATGGGTAAGTGTAACATGTTTTATAGTTCCTGCGCTATTTCTAGACCCACCCTCAGCAAAAGAAAGGGAAAGGAAAAAACGTCACAGCATTTCACATCTTTCATTAGAAACTTTATTCCATCAGCCTACAGGTACATGAGGTGAAATAAATGGTAGTGAAGGGCAGAAGGACCAACAGCAGTCATCTTTGGAAAACAGAAACATTTTCACAACAAAACACCTTTTTGTTACAGCTAAGAAAAAAAGCCAGGCACACTTGATAGCTTTTCTTTAAGGATGTATTACAGTTCAGTCACACCAAAGTGAAACCTTGTGGGCTAAAACTGGGAAGTTCTGTGCTTTAGCACTAGTACAAGCCTACCAAACCACACGATTTTCTGGGCAGCAATTAAGAAACATGCATCGTTCTGTCAAAATTTCTGTCCAAATGAGCTGTGTATTCTTCAGTCTGGACTTCAGAGCTTCAGTATAAGGATCATTAGATGGATACCTATGTAATGAAACAAATTCAGTCATGGTCACGGTACTTGGAGAATCCAATAGATCTTAACTGACACCTTGGCCACTTTGGAGTTTGTTTTATTCTGTATTCCCTTCAATATGAACTCAGCTTTGCAGATTGTCTCAGCAGAAAGTATGAATGCACTGAAATCTTCTTTCCCCTAATCTGCATGTGCATCTCCAATTAAAATTTATGTGACTTCTCTGAGTACATCAAAATAAGGACAAACTTTATGCGTGACTGTGTTGTGATTAAAATCTTTGCTTAAAAGCCTTTAAGCCTTTTAAAAAACCTTGAGGTTCATGGTGTTTCTCCATGACCACCATTAGTACACCTACATTATGGAAAACCTTAGGTTTCTACTTACTACCTCATTTAAAGTCAGCTACACACCTTGTGCATCGTTTTGCACTTTAGTAAACTGGTACCAAGTTGCTCCCTTTTCAGTGTGACATTTCTCACTCTTGTAATGTGACTGTTTAGCAGCAAAGCTTCTCTTGCCGTCACGTGCTTTCACTTTCTGTGCCTTGGGCACTGTGGCTTGAGCACTTGCCAGAAAGACTGAGGCAAAAAGTCATGAAGTACCTCAGCCTTCTCCAGATCCTGGGTAACTGCGTCTTCTGTTTCCTTCTGGAGACAAGGCCAATTTTTCCTCTCACCCTCATTTTGTCACTGATGGAGCTATAGAAGCTTTTGATGTTGCCCTTGATGTCTCAGGTCAGATTTAATTCTGTCAGCACTTTAGCTTTCTTAACCTGGTCCCTGGCTGTTGGAACAGTTTCTCGTTATTCCCCCTAGACTACCTGCCCATGCTTCTACCCTCTGTAGGCTTCCTTTCCCTGTCTGAGTTTGCCCAGGAGCGCCTTGTTCATCCAGGCAGGTCTCCTGGTGCATTTGTTGGGCTGCATCTCTCCAGAGCTTGAAGGAGGCAGTCCTTGAATACTAACCAGCTGTCTTGGGCCCCTGGTCCTTCCAGGGCTTCGTTCCATGGTACTCTACTGAGCAGGTCCCTGAAGAGGCCGAAGTATGTTCTGCTGCAGTCCAGGGTAGTGAGCTTGCTGTGCACCCTCCTTACTTCCCTGAGGATCTAGAACTCCAACATTTCATGGTCACTGCAACCAAGATTGCATCATGGTACTCTGTTACAAGCATTACAGCAGTCTAAAGGAACTTTCTCTAGACAGTCTCTCTCTAAACAAAATACACAGTTTCCAAGAACAAAATTAGGTTATTTGAGAAGACCTAAACCAACTAAATTTATTCCTACTCCATCTTTATTTACTAGGTCTCATGTCAGCTGTCCTGCTGTTTTTGCCAAGCCTGACACCCAGGTCACAAGCCTAGAGCTACCCAAGCAATCCCACTGCACCTTCTAGAAACCAGGCATAACATCAGCATTCCTCCAGTCTTCCAGAATCTCCCCATGCAGTGGGGTAGCCACAGCCGGGATCTCTCAGAAGTCCCAAGTGCTGGTACGTCTGCTCTAAGAAAATGTAAAGCTGAACTCTGAGCGTTAAACTGTTTTCTTAAAAACCCCGGGTCTCGGGCGGAGCTGTTGTTAGACCAAGGCTGGGGATGGGCAGGGAAAAATCCTGCTGCAGACTGCTTCTGATGCTGCACCTGATCCCCAGAACCTGACAGTGAGAAGGACTAGAAATGAAGGTAATTAAATCATCTAAAGATTAATGGCACTCAGAGTCCCTTCTAAGGCTTTCACTGGGCAGAGACATGAGGAGTGTGATCCAGCCTTTGGGATGCTTGAGATTGGGAAAGGATGAAGCGACAACAGGATACAGAAATTCTCACCCCTTCTCAGGAATTTTCTTTTGAGGGACAATGTGCTGTGTTTCAGCAGACAGGAGGCTTAGCTGGGAAGATGCTGCTACAATTTACATCTGCAGCAGCCCAGATGATGAGAAACTACTTCAAAAAGCCTTGATTCTGTGTGGTGGGGATTTCAAAAAAGGATTCATGCAACCCCACACCTATTTAATCAAAGTAATTTTGCCAAAGCAGATCCTTATTTACAACACCCATTGATTTATGAAAGTAATTAGTATGAAAATAGTTGTATGACAATATGATGAGAGTTTTGCATATCATGTCTGCACTGGGCATCAGGTGGATTCACCGCTCCTCACAAGGAGTCACTTTTTTGTCTCCTTGAAGAAAGGTCGAACCCATAACCCTGAACCTCACGCACAGCCAGACCACCTTGGCATTACCCTGAGCGGAGAACCAGGAAAAATTCCCTGCTTCCCTCTCTATCCCAAACACAGTAAATACCATTCACCCTCTCCTCCTCCTCCTTCTTCCTTCTTACCAAGCTCGTTGAGGTAGCCACCATGTTTCCAGTCTGCAGGCAATGTTCCCGCGTAGTCCATGACAGTTCCTCGTTTTCCAGGTTCCACGTTTTTAAGGTTCACAAACAGCTGATTGGTTTTGGCCTAATTCAAAGGAAGACAGATAACAGAAACTGAAACTGATGGGAAGTTACAGGATTTCCAGGTGCTAATCAGGCAAAGTGGTTTGGGTTTGCGTGGCCAGGTTTTGGTAGCGGTGGGGGGCCAGGAGTGGCTTCTGCAAGAAGCTCCTAGAAGCTTCCCCTACGTCTGACAGAGTAAATACCCGACGGCTCAAGGATGGACCCACCGCTGGCCAGTGACGAGCCCATCAGCGATGGTGGCAGCACCTCTGTGATAGGATGTTTCAGAAGGAAAAAAACCCACAGGCAGACACTTCTTGCTGCCAGAGAAGGGAGTGAGAAGATGAAGAAACTCTGCAGACACCAAGGCCAGGGAAGAAGGAGGGGGAGGAAGCGCTCCAGGCACCAGAGGGGAGACTCCCCAGCAGCCCATGGAGAAGACCATGGTGAAGCAGGCAGTCCTGCTGCAGCCCAGGAGGAAGATGCCGAGTAGAGATCCCAGCTGCAGCTCCATGCTGGAGCGGGTGGACACACCTGAAGGAGGCAGTGACCTCATGGGAAGCCTGCATTACAGCAAGCTCCTGGCAGGACCTGCAGCCCGTGGACAGAGGAGCCCACACCGCAGCAGGTTTGCCTGGGGCAAGCTGTGGCTCTGTGGGGAAGCAGGCTGGAGCAGTCTGTCCCTGGAGGTCTGAGCCACATGTAAGCCACACTGGGGCAGTTGGTGAAGAGCTGTAGCCCCCATGGTAAGGATTCATGTTGGAGAAGTTCATGGAGGATTGTCTGATGTGGGAAAGACCCCACACTGGAGCGGGGGAAGCATGTGAGGAGTCCTCTGCCTGAAGAGGAAGGAGTGGCAAAGACAATGTGTGATTAACTGGCCACAATCCCCATTCTGCCCCCGTCCCGTGCCGCTCGGGGGTAGGTGGCAGAGAATTTGTGAATAAAGTTGAGGCCAGGAAGAAGGGAGGGGTGAGGGGAGGTGTTTGAAGATTTGGTTTTATACCTCATTATCTCACTCTCTTTTGATTTGGTAGGAAATTAGATGCTTTGCCCATGATGTTACCTGCGGAATGATCTCTCCCTGCTCTTATCTCAACTCATAAGCTTTTGGTTATATCTTCTCTCCCCTGTCCAGCTGTGGAGGGGAGTTATAGAGCGGCTTTGCTGGGCACCTGACCTCCAGCCAGGGTCAACCCACAACAAAAAGAAACCAAACCTGAAACATGATGGAACCAAATGAAATAAACTAGAAGCTAATTGACACAGGAGCACTGAGATTTTGATGCTCTACCTTTGCCAGGGTCAGTCTGTCCATGTTGTTGACATGAGGTGCGGTAGCGCACTGAGTCAGAGTATGATAACTGGGGTTAGAGAAATAGTGACTGTTGGAATTTCCACCGGTACTGTGAGGGATGGCTTCTGAAAAGAAAAGAAAATCAACAACTATCAATAGCATGGCATTTCTTTCTGAGGAGAAGTTTTTGACAGCTCTGCACTCATTCCAAAACCTAATGGGAGAGTTTCTGGAAAGAGCTACCTAGGAAATTGCCATTCATTTGACGGATTTAGGGACACAGAGCAGGAACTGACAGGTCACTTGAAGCAAGAGCATGTTACTTGCTAACTTACTTCTCTCCTGAGGTTCCTTGCTCTCTTTTGCCTCTGCAGTCACTGTCCCAATTACAGAGAATTTTAACCACCAAGTTCATAGCAACACTCTCTAGTGCCTCAAGAGCACCCCCACCTTTGCTGACAGCTCTTTCTTGGCTCTGAAAACTCTTTCTGCCACCTTCTTCACCTGCTGCCTGCCTTAACAGCTGTGGGCAGAAGACAGCAGTGCCTGAAGTTTCACGTACCTGTTGAGTCACTCCCGGGTTTGCTCTTTGCCTTCACTTGTTTCAGACTCGAGCCTTCAGATGGAGCTTCTTAACTGTATCGGGATTACAGATCTGCAGCACCACGGACGCTACCCTTTGTTCCTAGCCCTAAACTCTATCTGTCCATGGCCAGCAGATGGCAATGTGTCACCAGTGGCAGGCCCCTACGGACAAGATTTGCTTCGAGAGGATCTCTGTGTATCTGGGAGACTATGAGAAGGGAAGAGGGAAAAGGAGAAGGGAATTGTCTCTACTTGGGATTTGGCTTTACTTGTACTGGGCCTGCCACTAAGGCCGTGAAATTAGGAAGGAACGAAAACCGAAAAAGAAGAAAAGGGTAAAAGACAATGAAGAAACAGGCAAAACAGGAACCAATTGTCCTTCTCCACCAGACTGTCAGGTCTCCCACGCTACTCAGAGCCCCGTGCTTGAAAACCCATGCAGTCGTATGAGCGGAGCCAGACATCTGGCTGGTGTCACGTCATATGACATGTGTGCCGATGTGGGAAGACAGCAAGAGATAAGGTCTTCATAACCAATTCTGCAGGTTTTCTCTGGAAAAAGCCCAGGTCCAACTCCTGAAGCATCTACCCCATTAAGACTCCCCCTGAAGCAAAGAGGATGTATCAAAACACTGGCCAAAACAGAGACTCCCCTGACGGTTGAGTAATTGCTCTTAGGCACCAACACTTGCCATTCCTACTCACTTTGCTCGCAGTGCTTCCCCATGAAGTCCGTGCGGCAGGTGCACTGCCCACTGATGTGGTCGCAGTCAGCTCCGTTCTGACACTGGCATAGCAATGCACAGTCCTTCCCGTAAAAACCCAGGGGACATCCTGCAATAGAAGGAGCGGGAAGAGAACTGGAGTGAAGCAACTGCTCCAGAACTAAAATGCAAACATCCTGGGTAAGTATATTAATGGACTACAGCCAGTACTGCACATCCGCAGGGGGAGCATCTGAATGTCAGAGTCATTCATTCTGTGTGTGCACATGACAGACTCTTCCACAGGGATGCCCAGCCGCAGCCAAAAGTTGTCTTCCTCTAAAGCAAGGCTAAAGAGGAGTTCAAATGTAGTTGCCAGCACTCTGCCAGTGCTTATGCAGCTGCCTCCCCTGCTACCGCGGAGGTAACGTGTAACATCTTCTGGGCCAAAAATGCTTAGCAGCGTGGGAAGACATCAACGACTGAAATGTGAAAACACCAAAGGAAAGTTCTGTCACTCGTTTATAGACCAAGAATGGATGACAAAAGTCACTTACTCTGTGTACAGTAAAGGCCAGTCCATCCTGGAGTACATTTGCACTCCCCATCGCAGGCACTGCAGTAAGCTCCATTATGGCAATTGCACGTGTGGATGCAGTTCGGTCCCCAGTGGGAAGGTGGGCAAGCTAAAACAACCCACAGCAATTCATTAATTGATCCCAAATGACAAAGATCAGTGATATCCACAAACAGAGCTGCTTACATTCACATAGAAGCACTGCTTCACTTGGTGTTTGTTGTTTTGCTTTTAAAGCCATTTCTTGGGCTACTCCATTCTGAGCAAATAGCCACAGGTTGGGTTTTCTCTAACTAAGGACTTCTTTTACTCTACATAAAAAGTGTTGAAAAACATTGGAAGTGTCGAAAAAGCCAGCAATTCAAACTTGATCCTGAGTAACTAGGACACTCATACCAGCTTTCTCCACACAGAAAGCCAAGTAACTTTCCTCTTTTCATTATTTTTTAATCTGCAAGCAGTTACGTTGAACACAGCCAAAGGTATAAGTCTTCTAAGCCTCAAAACTGAAGGAGTACAAATAGAGAAGGTTGAAACACATCTCACAGCCTATAGATTTAGGCTAAATATGAAGCTTAATTCTTTAATTTCTAATGTTAGAGTCTAGGTAATTACCTAAATAGAGTGCAAATGATCAGGACTGTACCTTTATCAAGTGGACTCTTGCTGCTGTGGTTGCATTGATGAATATAGTATTTTTTAAAAAAAGTAATTCCTGAATCCTTTAAATGCAAAAGGACTCATCTATGTGTGGGCTGCATTTTTGCAAAGTGGTGGTTTTGCCCAAATTTCACTTCATTAAGAAATATACTACATTGTAGTGACAAAAAAATAAACACTAAGTTTGGTTTTTCTTGTTTTTGCTTCATATGTGCCTTATGATTCTTTTTGTTATTGTTTTTGTTTGAAAATAGTGGTCAGCTATGAGGGAATGTAAATCCCATACAGATGAAAGGTTAAAAGTTTTAAGAAGGTTACTGGTTCCAGAAGAATTTAATGGAATCGTTATTTTCCATGTGAACAAAAGGCCTGTACACAAAGCAAAGAAACTTGCTCTGTTACAGCCCATGAGCATAGTCTAAATAGATGCTTCCATTCATATTGCTGGCACCATTTTCTTGTTATTGATTTGTGAGTAAGTCTCTCCTCCTCCTAAATACCCCTATTCTTCTACTCTCCAAAATACCTACTTATTTTACCATAAAACCAGACGCCTTTCTTGCTACTGGCTTCCACAGGAATCGGCTCAAGATTTATCTTGCTATGATACTTAGTTGTGCATGCCAATCACTTCACAGAATTTAGACAGCAAAGAGTTTTTTTTCCAAAGTCACCAGCTGCTACATTGCACTGGTACAGAGCTAGTTAACCTGGACTAGCCAAGCCATAAATGAGTTACCATAAGTGACGTGAAACCAATGTGGGATGGTATTCGGAAATGCACCTCCCTGGAAATCAGCACAGTCTCTTTGGAATGTTGACGTATCAGGCTTTGGTGTGGCTTCTTTTATTCACAGAAATGGGTTGACTGAAACTTTGGAATACAGTGTTTTGGACCATGTGGATTTTGGTACTTCATGGAATTGGATCTATTTCTCGTGAGAATTCTGCCTCAGGTATTTCTCTCCTATTATCAGTATTTTCATAGACCTGACAAGGCATCTGGAGAATGCTGAATTATTTCATAAAAGAACTCCTATGAAACATAATGAAATTAGGGCCTAGCACTCTGAGTCAGTAACAAAGTCTTCACTGGGTTAGCATACCAAGGCAATACTCCCCAAGTGAGGTAGAATGGCAGTAAAAAGGGGTATCTGCGTTGTGCTTTTATGTGGCAAGGTTCTGGTGGCGAAGGGGGGAAGCAGGGGTGGCTTCTGCAAGAAGCAGCCAGAAGCTCTCTGCAGATCCTCTACAACTCTTCTTGGGCAGTGAAAGACTGAAAATTGGTCTCTTCTCTCATATTCTCCATCCCACTTCTTAGAAAAGCCAGAGTGCAATTATGTTGCTGATAGTGCTGATAAACTGAAGAAGAAAACTTTCGGATTTCTTCCTCCTATACCACACAGTCCTCATTTCTGACTTGGACAGTGGGTTTTTTACTAAATACTAGATAATGTAAATAGCCAAACCCGAATTGATTGTTGTTAAAAGAAAGGGGAACATTTCATACTTACGTTGAGAGCAGTCACTACCAATCCAGCCAGGGTAACACTGACAGGATTTATCAATAGGATTGCACGTTCCGTTACTGATGCACGTGCATATTCCAATGCAGTTCTTGCCAAATCTGCCACTGGGACATACTGGAACAAAACACAATTAGAACTCCTTAGTAATCAGAATGGGATTACCTTTTCTTTATTTCAAGAGGAATCTTGATACTAGGATCAAGACAGGTACTGCTTAGTATAATGTTCAGTAAGGCATTAGAAATTCTGGGAAGCCCTTTATACATGCTCATTATACAAATAATACAAATAACAATACAGTGGGTTTCATACTGTAGGATCAAATGTTCAAACAGTTTAAACCTGCTTAAGATTCCTAATTTATACGCTGCAAGCACTACAACAGCAACTGCTGTTGGTTTTATGGCTTCCAAGCGACGGAAGGAAAATTGCTGAAGTGCCTGGTCTCTCTGTCCCAGAGAGTCTTTACTACAACTTGTACCTTTGTTACAGAGGGCTCCTGTAAATCCAGGTAAGCAGTCACGTAAGCCAGTAATATGGTGGCAGGGACCACTGCTGTGTACACACTGGGGGCATGTCTGGCTGCAGCGGTGTCCATAAAACCCAGGGGAACAGACTGGAATCAGAAAGAACAAACCGTCATTCCTTCCTACACTTTCTATACAGCCGTGAACTACTCTTCAGAGCACTTCCTGACTCTGAATTAGCGCTGCTTTCTAAATACACAAGGCTGGCAATGGCATCCTCATTATTCGTGCAGTTCAAGGCTTTACACTCACAAATGGAGATTTGCTCGTCTTCCTCTAAGGTTTGCTATATCCCAGCTCTTCATGACTTAACTGACATTCTGTTACTTGTCAGGCCATGCTGACTTGGGTTGCAGGTGAAATGCATCTCTAGTTTTTATGTTATACACATTTGACTACACATTGTATGTCCTCTCCAACACAAACAACTCCTAAGGCATATTTGAAGAAAAGTCATTTAAAAAGATAGACTGGATAGTTTTATCTGTAGAGGAGTATGGTCATCTTAGACCTTGACTTCTTACCTGTTTCCTAACTTGGAAAACAAATAGCCATTACTTCACTGAGAAAAACTTACCAATGTTTTCCAGTGATCCTTTAGGTACTCATGACATGATACAGCCAGCTACACATCACCTAACTTTTAGAGAACCTGAGACCAGAAATAGGAATTCACTTAATTCTTACGCGAAAGGCACAAGTTTCTTTTAAAAAAGGAGGAAAAAAAAAGGGGGGGGCAAGGAGGACAGACAGGGGTTCCATAAAATCTCCTCCTTTGCTGCTCTAATCCCTTCTGGTATTTTTTTCCTGATAAATTAGAATATTAGGTAACGCATCAAGAGAAATAGCTGTTGCACAGCAGCACAATTAGCACAATGCACAATTAGCACTCACAGAACTTAACTTGGAACCTTTCCCGTATTTTAATTTCATTCAAGATTCAGTCTTTTAATTATACACTCGATACGAGTTACATGGCTCGATCTCCCTAGAGATCCTCGCTGTTCTGGTAGGTAATACTAAACACCAAAAAATATCAAGTCTGATGGTTACTTTAACAAACCTAAAAGAAAAAAAACCCAAGCTATTCTAACATACTTTGTTGAATTTAGTTCCTTCCTCTATTGTCACAAACCCTTTGCCTGCTGCTCCACTTATTATGCATATACATATGTTCCACAACACCTTTCTTAATCCTACCTTCTGATGCTATCTCTGCAGTGTAACTTTATAGAGCAGCTATTTGAGACCGTGTTATGAAAGTATTGCTCAGGAGTATTGCTCTGACATGTGAAGCGTGGGAGGAGGATATTTCCAGACACCGAACAGAAAGCAAACTATGCTCTTTATGTCATACAGTGTGTCCTGACATCACCAACGTGTTGAAACTAGTCCGTTACACACGCTGTTGTGATGACATCATTCCAGGACAGATACTCCATTTTTTCTAGAATCACGCACAAAGTCTCTTTCTAGCAAAATCTTTTTCCTTTCCATAGATGAAGATTTCACTGAAGCTAAAAGCAGTGTCTCCTTTCCAATACCTGAGGTCACGCAGTCAAGGTCTGTGCTACGCCTGAAGTCGTCATCTCCACCCAGGATAGTTCTATCACACCGGCCAGCTCATTTTTAGAACCTGTTACAAAAAGATGCTACACTTTTACTACGGACTTTCAAATCACAGAATCTACCTACTTTAACCTGGCTTCATTCGTTACCATACTTTTGGTCTCTGGTGATTTGTCTGCCCTAGTGTCTCACAAACTACTCATCGATGGCACAATGACAATACTACTATTTTCTCATCATTCACTCCAATTACTTTTATTATTTTTGCAGCCTTGCCA
This sequence comes from Gallinula chloropus, assembly GCF_964237585.1. NCBI lineage: Eukaryota > Metazoa > Chordata > Aves > Gruiformes > Rallidae > Gallinula > Gallinula chloropus. The sequence continues at coordinate 56,154,169 of NC_140089.1, forward strand.
TTTCCCAGCGGTATCTGAGTGACTGAGGGGAGGTCGCACTGCGGCTTTTGGGACGACAATAAGGCCAAGAACACTCTGGGCTCAGTTAGGTGAGTGCTGGCTGTGGCAGCCTCCCTCTCTTTCTGTGAGGACTCCTGTGGAGAGAGTCCACAGAGACTACTGACCCTTGAATACAAACAGGAAAGCTGAAGCTTGCAACGCTACAGTATCGCACGGAGACACAAAACTCCAGAACCCTCTGAGAGGGGCATACTTAAGAGTGTCAACTCCATCTTATGGAAGCTGGAAGAGTTTTCCCAACACTTACATAGACATTTAGGTGAGAACTCAAATCCCTTCCTGGAGATAAAAGGTTTGTGATAGCATGCCTTTCTGCAGAGTTTCATCATGTTTTCAAATTACCTTGCTCTCCATAGACAACAGTGCCAAACACAAATTCTAATGGATAACCAAATACAAATACTTCCTAAAACCACAAGGAAAATGCCAGAGAAACCTTGCAGAAAAGTGCAACAATTTTCATGCAGAACAAAATATGTGCAGAGACACTTGAGTTCTCAAGTTTGAAAAACCTAAGTGGAAGCACAGCTTCTGCACAACTGATCCTCTTTTTGGCTGCCAGAGCCAAGCTTTCTGGGTTCCTGCACGCAAGGCTTTACGTACCAGAGCTGCCAGCACAGCCCTGCATATTTACAGCTCTTCACCACTTCCTGAGGAATGGTTCTGTGAAGGCGCGCAAGGTTTCAGATTGACCCGTCTACTCTCCTACTCCCAGTTTGCCTGTGGATCCCACACTCAACAACATTTCCATACCTGTGAATCACAGATGGAACAAAACAGCCACAGAACTGGCCCCTGTCTCCTTCCAGCCCCACACAGTCCTCCTGTAGAGCAGAGAATTTATTTAAAAACTGGAGTTTCTAAGAATTTCCTAGAAAACCAAACATTATCACTGGAAAAGATGGAGCCAGTTTTTCAGAGAAAGAGTTCATGTTTTGACTACAAAATGTAATAAAAAACAGTTATGGAATAAAACAAATCGGTTTTGACTTTTACCATTTTAAAACCTTTGAAATTAGATATTTTGATTGCTCTCCCCAAGCACAAATTGCAAGGTGCAGCAGACCTGATGAGGCAATGTTATGGCAGTGCAATGATTTCTAACTTTGCACTTCTCAATGTCGGCGTGACAGCGTCAGAGCCCCAAGAGGAAGGCAAAGACCTGTCTGTCACTGCACTCTTCGCAGTGCCTTCTCACAGCTGACTAAGAATGAAGGCAACTTTTCCGTTCATATTGTACCAGAGATAGAAGATAATGTAATCAAAACTAGGTTGTTTGATGTTAAGTATCTATTTCTGGCACATTCTTTCCTCTCATAGTTTTTTCTGCTTTAACAGAAGCACTCTGGAGAGCATTTGATGCCAACGGGGAAAAATTTGGGTCTGTGTTTTTCAACAAATTCTAAAGGAGCTGGAGAAAAGTCTGAGGCTCGACTTTAAAGCATGGAAGCAGGAAGAGTTTTTCATCTGTGCATCTTAACTGTGTGTTTTCTGCACTTCAGTGTGTTGCACTGCAGAGTTCTTCCCAAAGATTTGTCGTCATGTGACACCAATCTTCAACCCAGTTGTGTATGGGCTACCAGGAGCAGTCCTCCTTGGAGACTTATCCCCCCGACAAAATTCAGTGCAAAATCTGGTGAAATTATGAAACTACCTGGCAAGGGAATTCACATTTTTCTCCTCTCCAGCCTGGAGCACAGGTACAGGTTCCATCCAGAGCTTTGCAAGCCCCTCCGTTAAGGCACTGGCAAGTTAAGTTACAGCCAAGCCCCCAGGTACTTCTGGGACAATTTATTGAGCAATCTACACCATGCCAACCTGCCAAAAAGAAGAATTTCAAGTGACAAATTAATCCAAGTTTTCCCCCATTCCTCTCTGCGGACGTGTTTCACTCTGCCTATCAGGCAGCATCTTTCGGAGATGTGCAATCCCAGGGTACCACTAGCTACAAGCTAGTAGCAGCAGTTTCAGACGAGGACTTGTCCACGTTGGAACAAGGGTGGTGAAGGGCACCTCCTGACATCTCTGCACAGCACACATTTGCAGATGGGTGCCACCGTGCAATAGCAATTCAGGGCAGATTGGCAAGGAAAACACAGACACCTTGAAATTACACTACCAAGCACCAGAGGATACTGAAGGTTTAAGGCATGGCTTGAAAAAGCAAGGACTGTATTCCCTACATTCAAGCTGCTGCTTTCATCACTCTTCCGCCAGTACTGAACAGATGGAGTTCTGCAATACAGTTTAGAAACTAAAATCCTAGACACAAAACAGAAGGAAACATAGCAGCAGTGCCTAAGTTGCATTTCTCCAAGGATACATGGAAGACCTTCTAGATCATTGCTGTACTTCCCTCCAGATGCAAAAAAGACTGTAATGGGAAATGGTTCTAAAATGCACCCTTCACTGCTGATTATGCTGGGTAGCAATGATTTGCAGACTGCACGCTGGAGGCAGAGAAATGGAAATAGATTTTTAAAAATGTGACCATCTGATACAATAGAAACGGCAGGAGACAGTCCGACGTGACCATCAGCAGTGACACAAGCCAAGGTTCTAATTTTGTACCTTGTTTACAGCAAGCCAAGGGAAAAGTAATTCTGCACTGAGCCTAATCAATAGACTGTGCAAAACACATGGATTGAAACGAAGCCGCCTCGTGCCCTGGATAGAGAACTTCACATTTAGGGGTCATTTCAGGCAAAAATCAGTCCCTGACAGAGGTGGGCAGGGACGTGCAGTTTCTGAGGGGGTACAATGTCCATCAGAATTACTGCTGGGAGGTGAGAGCCAGGCAGGGAGGTCAAGGAGCGTCAGTCTAGTCACACGAATACTGGGAGACCTAGAAAGTTTCTCACAGAAGCAGGGAACAGCGCGCAAAGGCTTGGAAGGGTCTTAGGCAAGGTTTTCTCAGAGAGCTGGTGAGGAAAAGAGCATTCAAATAGAATAAATTGCCAGTAGATACTAACATCAGTGCTAAAATGGCAGGAAGAAATCGGTGCCTCTGTGTGGCTGAGAGGGGCAAGGGTTGCAGCCAGAGGTCATGCACACCCAGGCTGAGGGAAACCCGCCTATGCATTTCGACTAGGCAGGCTGCTGTCAGACACATGGCAGGCATGCCTGTGGTACATCCAGCAGATGACAGCACTGCCACCAAGAGAGAAGTGGTGGCACACCTCAGGGTAAACACCAGTAATTCACTAAGCCGCAGCAGCCTCCAGCCCACTGAGAACACAAACATGAGGCATGTGCACTCTTCTTGGGGCAGATGGTTTCCTAGTTTTCACCTCCCAGAGCAGCAGAAGCATAAATCAGCTGGTGATATGGCCTTCAGCGTGGTCTGCTTTTTATTAAGTTTCTTTCTTCTTCTCTACTTCCAAAACTCAAATTCATTTTATGATTAGGGAAAAAGGAAATTAATCTGAAGGGATGCTTACCTGCTTTGCAGGCACAAGAAACATCTACTGGTGAACAGATGGCTTCGTTTTTGCAGTTGCATACAGATGAACAGTTTATTCCATACGTCCCCAGAAGACAGGCAGTACCACAAGCAGCACCCTGAATGACACAAAAACAGAGTCTAAAAACTATTCAGACAATAGAACCAGTACATTCTGTAGACTGACTCAGGTGCTACAAAAGCCAGAGAACATGCCTGTTCCAGGCTGTCACTAAGGTATCTGAAATTTCATGGCGAGGGACTCCTTCATGCTCTTTAAGTCCACAGTAAGCATTACTTTCCTGTTAGTTGTTGGGAGAGCTCAGGTCACACAGCAAACACCACTTGGTTAGATCAATGGACAGTATCTTAAGTAATAAGGAAGCCCTTCACGAAACCAAATCTCGGTAAGACAGCAGGTTCATGGAACGTGGATGTCTACAGTATTTTTAGGAATTAATTTGACTGAAGTTTTCACAGTTGTTGTTCCTACAACAGTCACTCCGTAAATATCCAAAGCACAGGTAACCGCAAATGCATGGAAAAGCTGCAGAATAATCCATCCTGAACCGCAAAAACAAGTGTCTTGCTCTAGATTTTCTCTGAATGGAACATCAGGAGCTTCTGCAGCAAGATAATGATTGAAACCATCATTCCTCCCTTTATTTACACCTCACAAGCACATCCTCCTACTTATCACTGTCTTACAAAGTCACTATCTTTTCTTTCCTGAAATGCCTTCACTTCAGTGCTGAGAACCAATCCCAGATTTGCCTCAGAATCTTAGACAACGCCCAGTATTATTTATGTATCTAAATACCGTTACCTTTCTTTTCCTGTGGTGGAGAAAGGACACTCGGGCACCATGAAGAACTTGGCACTCAACTAAAGCCAATGGAGTTGAAAATGTACTGCGAAAGAGAGACTTATTTACCTCAAATCCAGGGCCACAGGTGCATTTTCCAGTCACACTATTGCAGTCAGCACCATTTTGGCAGCTGCGGATCTGCTGACATGACTCGCCATGGAATCCTGGAGAACACGTCTCGTTGCAGTAGAGCCCCGACCAGCCAGGCTTGCAGGAGCATTCCCCAGACACAGGGTGACAGCTGCCAGGAGGGGATGGAAGGATAAGTAATTCAGGACTAAAAATGACAATCTACAACTGAACAGTTCTTGAGATCTAAATTAGAACGTATTTATAAAACTACTAGTACTGGCATTTTAAGACATACATCACTGTCCTGTAAATAGGTGTAGGAAGCTGTAATACTTTTGAAGGATTTTGATGGGTTTTCATGAAGTCAGACTAATTGGCAGTAAGATTTATACATTAAGAAAGGGAGCCTATATATATATGTATGCACATATCCCTCAGAGAAAGCAAGAGACAAAAGAAACGCCACCAGAACGTGTCCTGAAAAAACCCTAATCCCAGCCTAACTATACCAAATTAGTTGGTGATGCAGAATGACCTCCCACAGTCTTATTTACAAATGTGAAGCAGGGGTGGAAGATCACCAGAAAGAGCTTACAAGACAAAAGGAAAAACCCTTGTAGAAAAGTACGTAGCTACAGTGTGCTCTTTTTACACCAGGTGTCACGTGAGTAAAGACATGCCAAAACCAGTCTGAAATGCTGCAATTCCTACATTTTGTACATTCCTGTACAAAACAAGGCGCTAATGTTGACAAAGGCAGACAGAGGCCTTTTTTGCTTCTTCCTGCAAACTGCATCTTCAGAATGACAAGTTTCTGTAAACCCCCCAACCTGTGATGGGAAGTGGCAGGGACGTATGGATCTGCTCATACCAGGTCACAGCGCTGTTGCTGTACCCCACTGAGGAAACGGGGTTTATGTGGCCTTAGTCTCAGCCAGCCAGTGCTCACTCTCTGTTTTCTCTTGACTGTTGAGTACCAAGGGAAAAATGGATACTTTCACCTGGTCACGGAGAACAGAGGGCTGGGTTCAATACACACTCTAGCTCAAATCCTTGCATATCTACCAAAAGAGGCAATCAACAAGAACCATTTCTGAAAAAACTCTTTGCATAAGAGGCTTGTTACCTGCTGGTGCTCTCTGGACCCCTGGAAAATAGTAGAACCTCCCAGGTATACCTATATCTAACCCTTCACGAAGCATAGAGGCTGACAAGCACGAGGATTGGCTGGAGCTGCCATCAACTGACCACATCTATTGATTTCAGTTATTTCGCACTTACAGCACACCAGAACGTGCAAGGGATATATGATCTATCCTGCCTACACACAGTGAGCAATGTAATGATCTACCCACCTGGTAAACAGAGACAAAGGTCCCACTTTGTCATAATATTTATTTGGCGGGTAAGCAACCAAATAAATACAGCAATGAATATTAAGATCACATATAGCTGCAAGCACTGTAATTCAGAAGCTCTTTTGGGCTGAGAGTTTCCTGATCCAGTTAGGGAATACCAGATTCTCTCACAAGTCCTTCGCTGCTTCAGATTGCATGAAAGTACTAGAAAAATCAGGAAATCTTTCTTTTCAGATTTCTATCTTCTCTACAGAAGAACAGGTTCAAGGGTGTAAAGCCTACCTCCAGGTAGTGGGCCTGTGCCAGGGACATCTTTTATCACACTTGAGACCATAAATTCCTTCAGGACAAAGCCTTGTTTCACACTGCTCTCCAGTGTATCCTGCTTCACAGAGACAGGCACCACCAATATGGTAGCATTTCCCACCATTCATACACTTGCAGGGCTCAGCACACTGCACCCCGTACGTCCCCACTGGACACTCCTCTTGGCACATATGAGAAAAACAAAGAAAAAAGTGGGTTAGTTCCCATCAAATACAGCTTTGGGACATTCCAGGGAAATCGAGTTTATGAGCAATCTCTATACGGCTCTAAAAAGCCTCTGAAGTGGAGCAGTGATTTATAGAAATTCATGTTTCAAGTACTTTATGTCAGAATTTGTAACTTTTAGAAGTAAACTGGATTCTGCACTTAGCAATAGCGTGAACAGCCAGCAGATTTCTGTGCCCCTGTAGATGCTCAGGGCCTGGCAGTCCTCTGGCAATCACGCTCAGCAGTCTCTGATGAGAACCTTTTCTAACTGTGTTTTCCAAACACACTATGTTTGACACAAGGCACGGCAAAATGTAATAGAAGTCACAAGAGCCTTCTGACTGAGGTCAAAGGGGTATATGTGTTCATATCATGCCTCCGCAGTACTGGCCTCAATCCCTTACTCGTATCCAAGTGTCGAGGTATTTGCAACTCTGCCCTGAGGGGAGCAATAAAATCCCCATTACTTCAAAGGTGCAGCGTAATAATAGAGCTAATAACCCCCTACAAATGTTTCCCAGTGAAGTTACACAAATCAGCTGTGAATGGATTGTCTCCAAATGACCATCTGGAATTCCAGCACTGCAACTCCACTTACTTTTTAAACATCATCTTCATGACCTTCTGAAACACTGTCTTCCTGGTGAGGACAGTGTTGTCTCAGCCAAAAGGTTTTAGGCAAAACGGGAATTTAAAGTCGATTCTCCCAAGTTAACTCCGATCATGTAGAAATTGTTACCGATGTAGGAAAAGTTAAGGGTTCAGAGTGCAAAGTACATGACACTTCACGTACCCTTCACGGTACCTTCTGAGATTACAGTAACCAGGATGGCATCTCTTCATGGACCAAGAATTTAGAAGAAGAGGACCCTGCAAAGTATTCTGCCCCTTTTGTAAGTGCATATAACACAAATCTAGCCTTGCAATAGCATCAAGAAACGACGTCTCCTTAACTCCCCTGTACTGATTTTAATGCCGAGTTGTACCCCGCTTTGTGAATCATGCGGGTGCTAATTACAAGGCCTCACCAAGTCTCTGAACCATGAGGAAAAACACGTCTTTATGGTGACGGTGAATGAAAGGTGGGTAAGGAAGTTTCACACCACCGATCGGCTACATCTGACTGTAATAAAAAAGGCACGCTTGATGTGCTGGGTGTACGTGCTGGTGTTTTAGGCCTGGCACCCTGTTCTGACCAGAACTGAAATGAACACCTCGACTCTGCGTGTGATTAGCTCTTTTCACACCAGGGGGTTTTTGATCATGGGATGGTTTATTTGGCACTGGGATTCCTGGCGGCAGATGGGGTCCACCTGTCCCAAAGGGGAACAAGGATCCTAGCCCAGCAGTTGGCAGGGCTTGTGGAGTGGGCTTTAAACTAGGTCTGAAGGGGGAAGGGAATAAAACCAGGCTAGCGGGAAAAGAGTGTCAGAGTCAGGGGTGGGAGTCTACTGTGGACTGCCCAGCCAGAACAACAACAACATTGATGAGTTATTCTTCAAGGGACTAAGAGCCACCTCTAGATCCCCTGTCCGTGTCCTTACGGGGGTTTCAACTGGCCAGATGTTAGCTGGGAACACCACCACAGCTAATACAAACAGGTCCAGGAGAGTCCGAAAGCAACTGGATGGTAACTTCCTTGTTCAGGTATTGAGGGAGCCAACGAAGAAAGGTGCCCTCCTAGATCTCTTGCTCATCCACAAAGAAGGACTTGGGGGGAAGTAGAAGTAGGTGGACTTCTTGGCCACAGAGTAGTGGAATTCAAAATCTTTGTTGAAAGAAGGGAAACTGCCTCCAAAACTTCAACACTAGATACAGGGAGAGCAGATTTTGGACTGCTCAGGAAAGTAGCTGGTAAGGTCCCCTGGGAAACTGCTTTTGAAAGTCCATCAATGCTGGCCACTTTTTAAGTACCACCTCCTAAAAGCACAGGAATAGGCAACTCCAAAACATTAGAAATCAAGCAGGTGGGGCAGGAGGCTGAGCAGGGACGTTCCTCTAGAGCTCAGCAGAAAAAGAAAGTGGAAGCAAGATCAGGAAATGTGGGGGGATTACGGGGACACTCTTCACCTTTGCAGGGAGAAAATGTGTGTGGCCAAAGCTTAGAGAGAGCCGAGGCTGGACAATACTGTGGTAGACAGTCTGGGGTCTTCAAATACAGTAACAACAAGAGGAGGACCAGAGAGAACATTGGTCTGTTGCTAGATGAGAACGGTCACATTACTAACAGGGACACAGAGAAAGAAAAGGAGTTTAACACCTTCACTGCCTCTGTCTTCAACAGAGTCGATGGGCTTGGGACTCCAGATGCCTCAAGTTGGAGGCCCATGACTGCAGTAAACTCCTAGCGAATTCTGACCATTCAGTGACGTGCTCTGACCTGGCTGGCCCTGTGTGGAGCCAGGACTTGGAGTTGATGATCTTCATGGGTCCCTTCCAACTCAGGAGATTGTATGATTCTGTGAGTAGTTTTTGCATAAGAACTTGGTTTTGGACTGGTTTTATAGAAGCCTAAATATCTTGCATTCAAGAAAAACCCACTCTGATTCTGGAAGAGACAGGCATAATGGGAATAAGGGTAACAACTGCTGCCCAATGACTCACTGCCACACCATGCACAACTCAACTGAAAAATGTACCAGCAACACCAGGAAAAATTTAACTCTGAAAAGTATGAAAGCAAGCAGTGTTTTTCTGTTGAAGTATATACAAGCACAGTTCTCTTTCAACAGGAGAGTAGAATTTGATCTAATGCAAGTTAAAAGGCTTGCAGTTGTACTGCATGCTGTCTGTTTGCTGGTGGTTAACAACATAAATATGAAGGCTCTATGAGCTTTATTAAAGACTGAGTGGCAAGATCTCAAAATAGACACTTGTTCCTAAATGACGTGCCAGATACTTTGCTCAATTGCTAACGTGCTCACACAGACACCTCACTGGTGATGCCATTTTGTTGGCATTAGATGACACTCAAACACATCTGGGAAGTAAGCTAAAGAAAGGAAAATGAGCCTTTGGACGGGTAAGAGTGCTTACTGCACCTCCTACGTGCACTTGCTTAGTGCATTACTTGAGCTACAAGACCTCCTTCTGCACCTAAGGAAGAGTGAGGATTCTTATCTATCTAAACATTTGTGAGTCATGGAATCAGATTGATGACAACAATTCAATAATTAAAGCTGTACTTCCTTTTCTGAGGGAGTACTTTGAGGTTATTTTTTCCTTGGTTAACTTCTTCTTGGAATATTTCTTCTTCTTTAACAAGAATTAAAATCAGCGGCTCAAGTGCCATGTACTGCAGAATGAAGACTCCCAAGGGAGAACTGCTTTTCTACAAAGGCCTGAAGATTTTTAGGCAATGCATGACTGAAAAATATTTTTGATCCTCATTTTATAAACTAAGAAATTCAAGTGTAGCTACTACCAGTAAGAGCTGACATCATAAATTAAATCTTAAATCCTAAGTCTTAATCCAACATTAATAAGAAAACAGAAAACTCGCCTGCTGAACATATTGCAAAGGCACTGGTGTTGCTTGGGTAAAAGCTTCCAGATGAATTCCATGAATTGGATCCTCGATAATCAGACATCCAATGTCAAACCACCTGCAATGACAGCCAAGTTAGAGTCTGTTGAAAAGCAACATGTTAGCCCTTGAATGATGACCGTTTTACAACCTCTAATACAACTGTAGTTAAAAATGTAACAATGACTTACATCAAGGCATCCCAGCATTTTTCAAATCAAATTTGCATGTATCAACTCATGTATATATAAAAAACTGAAGTGCCTGTGTTCCCTTGTAAAAAATTCTACGGCTCCGGTTGTTTCATATATTTTATATGTGTCTACATATAAATGACATTTTATTCTTTAAAGCACTGGAAGCAAGACCCTTTGAGTCAATGAGAAACAACCCTCTCCCCACCTCAGGGATATATTTCAGGTTCTCACTTGTCAGGAAGCAATTCCTCAATGAAGTTTTCTACCGATACAGCAGGCTGTTTTTCATGGATTACTCCAGTCCGGCGCAAGCTGTCTATTCTTTCTTGGGCTCCCTACATGGGAACATGATCTGTTAGACAACATTCTCTTTCAATCACATCATACAACACTCAGAGATGAGTGCAAAAAACCCCTGTGGAGCAGAATTTTCAAGTTAAACAGAAAACAGCAATTTAAAAAAATTACTCTTTTTATTCAACAGTAGAAAAACCAAAAAAGTCATGAAAAAGCACCATAGCCTTTCCCAAACAGGAATCTCAAACAGTAACACAAGCTATGATAAAACTCATGTTTGAAAAGCTGCACAATGAATTCCTACATACTAAATGTAAGAATGGAGCTGTTCAGGAAGATCCTTGGCAAGTGTTGATCAACCTGTCTTTCACCTACAGAATTAGTTGGGAGACAACCCAGTCTCAAAGGCTCTCTTAACTTCTGATTACATTTTTCCTATTCAATTTCTCATGTTTAGTTTTCATCCCAAAGTACTGTGCTAGTGACAGACTAAGAACAAATGCCTGATACACTTTCAAACTACAGTCATATCACAATGCATGCCAGATGTGATGGCAATCAACTGCTTTAGAAGAAAACGGACATAAATGTTCTTCACTGCTGTGACCGCGTTTGCACAAGAACCCCAAAAGCTATTCCAACAAGCAGCTTCAGAATGATCTAACGGAACAGGCGGCAAGTTACACCAAAAACAAGAAAAGGAGAAGTCTCCCAATGCCACAGACTGACATTCCCCTTAGGGAAAATCAGATTTTTCTGGGTCAATGCCCCATCCCTGGAAGTGCTTAAGGTCAGGCTCGATGTGGCTTTGAGCAGTGTGGTCTAGTGCAGAGAGTTTCAGCCCCCTCTGCTGAGGACAATTTGTAAGGTCACTTCCAAACCAAACCACTCTCTCATCCTACGTTTCCATTGCCCTTCTCTGTGCTGGAGGTACTTTAGTACTTACTTTTAAACCTGCAGCATAGCCCACAGGTTGTACTTTAGTAAAACACAAAATTGTGACTACCACAATGCTGCTCCTTCCTATTCATTTTAAAGCTCTAACTGAGATACTATGCTTTTCATTCCAGGCTCAATGCTCAGCAATACTTCACAGAATCACAGAATCCTACGGCTGGAAGAGACCTTTGTAGATCATCAACCCTTTCAGTAAACATTTCTTTCTAATATCCAATCTAAACCTCTGCTGGCGCAGCTTTGTGCCATTTCCCCTTCTCCTATCTCCTCTCACCTGGCTGAAGAGACCATTGCCCACCTCCCCACAACCTCCCTTCTGGTAGTTGAGACTTTATTAGACTGTTTTAGCCTTTTCAATGTTCTTCCCAAGTGTTTCAGGAACTGCTTCAAGTTTGCTGAGCTTCCTAAAATAGTATAAATACTGTTGGGCTAGAAAAGCAGAACAGCTGAAAGTCAGAAGAAAGCCTCAAAAGCGATGTAAACACCGTTGTGAGCACGCTTACCTTTCGGCTTGTCGACCCTCAATGCGATACCTTACACACCGGGATTTAATCACCAGATCCAACAGAACACATACAGCATATTTTAAACTCAATTCCATATCACTCCCTCAAACAGAGAAACAGGGAGGGAAAAAAGTATGTGACTTCCAGATTACAGACAAGGACTTGTCACCGTTTTGTTCTCTGTAACTTGCTCATCTCTCACAACCTGAACTGAAGGGTATTACTATGCTACTACCTAAACTACAGCAGAATACACAAGTAAATGAACCTTAAGACGCACATAAAAAAATCAGCCTGCAGAGTGAGAGTCTCACTGGACAACGCACCTGAGAAATCACCACGTAACTGTGACAGAATTAACACACTCTCCAGATAAACTTCAAGTGCTGTTACATTAATCTAACATTCTATGCATTACTTAATGGTTTGTCACAAATACTTACTGATATATGGAACCATGCCAGGCTCCAGTGGTGTAATCATGGTCTCCACTGAATGTTTGGGTTTATCAAGAACAGACTTCACCATGGGATTCTCAGCTACACCCTAAACATAAGCAAACAGACTTCCATATTATTTTCTCGTTTTTCCCCAAGAAACTCACAATAGCACAGTTAAAAACCAACCAAACAAAACCCAAGTATTAAGCTGCTTCGTGGTCTTCTTACCACATTTACACTTTGTAATGCCTGGTGCATCTCATTCCCCAGCACAAATGCTGCAAGACGTGACTAGGAGTGCGTGACTTTTCGGATACAGCAAAGGCCAAATATCATCACCGCCATCCTCTCACGCACCAATGCAGAAACAGGCCTGCCAGTGATGGTGGGCAACACACTTGATTTCCTCCTATTCTGGGACGGGAAGTCTTGAACATTTAACAAATACTAATTACAGCTATCATCAGACTCGGTAGCTAGACTCAAACTGTGACAACTCCAACTGAAGAGCCTCTTTTTTATGACCTTACAGACAAGAGGACCTATTTTTGAATGGCCCATTACTAATAAATATTTTTACAGCTGAAATTGAGCTGAAATTCCTCAATTTATAAGTAGATTCTAAACAACGCTGAAAAAACGCTCTATCTTCTCCAGCCAAATCCCAGGTGGAGCTGCTGACAGACCTAAAAGTTCATTAAATGTAAGCACAAACACTGACAGGGTCTTGCTGGCCTATTATCTACCTTGAGGGACATCTGAAAGAATGGTGTTGGATTTCTGAAGAACAGCAGAGCAAAAAAGGTAGTTCAATCGATTTCAAGAGCAGAAACAGAGATAACTGCAGCACTGCCGTGTATGCACTTCAACAGAGAATCCAGCTTGCATTTCTGCAACAACTGACAGTTAAGCCTCACAGATTCTGTCTGATGTTTAAAAACCTGACTCTGACATGTGCTTCCACACATCCAACACTTGACAGCTTCAGTACAACTAATGATTCCTCATTCTTCCACCTAGGAAATTCTCAGAGGTCATGGAAAACACAGAGCACGTACAACATTTAATACTCCAATCAAAGAATCTACATTTGGGTTGAAGTCAATCATACACATTCTCCAGAAACAGACATAGGTCACTTGCTGGATCCTACTGGTATACAGGCAACAATAACGTGGATGAGATTGGCTTTTCAACTAATTCACTACTGCCCTTTCAAACGGGCTACAAAATCATGTCACAAGGAAAACCTTCTCTTCTGGAACATTACCTTCTATCGCAAAAAAGCAAGAGGAATATGGTGACTGGAAGACGTTTCTACTTGAAGACCAAAGAAGCTGTCTTTTTATGATTATAAGACACGTGCCCTAGAAAAAAGCAGCACGACAACTCTGCTCTCACCATACTGATGGACGATTAATCTTGCTCTTTAAGACTGTAGCACTGTCAAGATGACTGGAGTAAAGGGGGGCTTCACTATGCCACATCACACACAACTCATTCTTCCAGATTTTCTTCTTCAAAAGGCTTTGAAAGCCCCTCCAAAAGTCTCCAGTCCCACTGGGACGTCAATCTTGATTCTTCCTTCCGATTTACTATCGCACAGTACAGATAGTAGTGTTGCTCCTGAAGGCAGCTCAGAGCTCACACACAGTCCCTGCATCTTTCTGCCACAGCCTTCACGACGCTACTCAGATGTAGCATGTCACAGCTCCAAAAAGGTTACAGGCTCATGAGATGCTGTCAGTTGTTGCTGCTTATTTCCTCTCTACGATTAGATCGCACCACAAGGATTATCTGTTCTGCATTATACACTCCGTGCCCTCTAGCGGAATAGAAAAATCCTACAAAATACCACAGACACCTCTTAAGAAACCCCTCCTCAGTGGAAGAAACACTTATTTGCCTCTCCCTGAGGAGACTTGTTTGGTTTAGAACAGGAAGGACTTGCATCCCCTAAAAAACCAATTCAGTTCATTAGGAAATGATAAAAAAAACCAGGATGTACAAAGAATCAAAGAGGTTCTGACATTTCCCATGATTTAAGGGCATGTGACAAAACCTCTAAGGTAGAAGGATCTCCCTGTCACGAGCACCTAGACGCCTGCATTTATGTAGTCATTCCTCTTCTGGAAAGGAAAGAAGCACAGTTTCAGCAAACGCGCCTATTAAAAACAGCCACCTGCAACTGAGCACAGAGGAAAGACAGGACCTAGAGCAACATGCACTTAAAAGTTGTATCTTGTTAGAGACAACAAAAAATGGTAGTTCCTCCTGAAAGGTAACATACAAAACCACAGAGCTTTATAAACCCCCACAGCCCTCCAGCAGGTGTTCCACCTTGGGCAGTAGCTACTCTGGGGTCTTCAAGCTCCTCAGGAAAAGTGATTGCAGAACCAGTTCCAGGAGCCAAAGGGGAAGAGAAAGTTGCTTGCTGAGTAATAGGATCTGTGAAGACACCTAGGAAGAGGGAAAAACAAGACACAAGTACTGCGTTTCATTTCTTATGCCGTAGCAACATGCAATTGTTTTACAGGAAAATGAACAGGAAGAATAGAATAATACTGGGCTGATTCCTTTCATTTCTTGAAGGCCCCAGAACAATCCTGCTTGTTAGAGTTTAGCAGAGGCAACTACTGTGAATGAGTTCAACAATATCTGCTCATAGAACCGAGCCTACCTGCACCTTATGTGTAAAATTAAACAAAGACATGTTAGCTTAAGAGTGGTGCTTTTTATTGTCTTCAAATTTCCATAGGTCTTTCTGGACAGACTGCTTAAAAGACATGTCACAAACAATGGTTAAAGCCTGACTCAACTGCTGCTGAAGAGCTAAGTTTCCATTAGGCTAGTAGAAAATCACATCAGTTCAGCAACTACAGCACTCGCTTGCATGGCAGGCAAGTATTTTCCACTGTCCTGATGCAATTTAGTAGCCAGAAGCAAGAAAAGAGAAGCTACTCTCATGTGACGGACGACTTCTTACAGATAGCGAGCTTCTCAGAACAAAAACTTGCCCATTAGGAGATTACAGCCTGAGATACCTTACCATTCCGTGGAAATACAATGGCTGAAATTGCCTCTGAGCTGAACAGCAGCAACACAGAAATAAATGGTCAGCTGGGCTTTCCTGGGCACATTTTAAAATACTGCTCTCAAACACTTTTCTGTGAGCCTGAGTGCTAGCAGAACTCTATGGAAGAGGACTCTTGTCCTACACCGTGATCGTACTTCAAAGGCCATTCTCCATTCCTCCGAGCGCAGCTACTCAGTAATTAAGTGTCACAAGAATACTAAAGAAGCTGAACTTGTGGGACTCTAGCAGACTGCTGAAGTAGCCACCCAGGAGACCCCTCATCCTGTCTCACAAGCACAAAGGTCTATATACAAAAGGTTACCTGTGACGGGAGGTGCAGAGAATGATGGCATCAGTGGGCTCTGTGGTGCTCGACCAGCGTGGCCTCTGGTGATATCATACGTTGAAGACATGGAAAATCCTGAAATCGGGGGACCAGCAGGAGGTGCAGGAAGACCAGAGCCAGCAGTAGAGCTTAATGAAGGAGCTGTAGAGAACTGCGACACAGAGGTACTAGAAGACGAAGGGGCAACTGGAGGTCGGGCTGGAGTTAGAGGTGGCGCCATAGTAGAAACTGTTGCAGATGGCACAAGTGGAAAAGAAGATGAAGTCATCATAGGAGGAGGAAGTGGAGATGCTCCAGCTGCCAGAGGTGCTGAGCACTCAGGAGAAGATGACAGGCTTGGTGTAGCAAGGGGACTGGACAAAGCTAGGGGAAAAAAAGACAAATGGAATTTTAGAAACACCAAGCCTTCATCTCAGAGATTCAGGTATGTAATTGTTCAGCTAGTTTACAAGTAAGTTTTGACCAAGTCTGCTTTTCTCCTTTCAATGGAAAAAAGTTTAGTTCTGCTTGAGTTTGCAACCACCACCAATTGCCCTCAATTTCTGGAGATAGTAGCCTGGAATCTCTTTTCTTCTCTGACCCTATTTATCACAGCTAAAAAGACGAGTCAACATTTGACTACCCATTTTGTAGCTGATGAAGTGGGCCTCAGAAATTTCCAGCTAGCACGCTTCTTCCTGCTTCATCAACAGGAATAACGAAGATGCAGGAAGTGTCCCTCTTTAGATTAAGAAATGCACTCAGGGGACCTGTGAGGCTGGGACTTACTGCAGAGGTACAGGTCTATGAGATGGGCTGAGCACCAGGCAGCCCTCTCTTCCCTGGCACCCAGCTACCCAGGCTCCTAAACGCTCTGCTTTCTGTGTTTCAGTCTGGCCCCCAGCTGATCCTTGGATAAGCCAATTTTGTTCTCTAAACCAAATTTAGACAGAAAATTAAGCCAGAGAAACAGAAAACACTGGTTTTTACAGCACTAAGCTGTTGGATCAGCTCAGATGTGAAACTGCACTCAGCCTAAACATTGATGACAGTCAAGTGACGTGCCAAGTTACCGTAAGGAGGTCGTTTCCAAACTTTATCACGCACACCAGTCAATAAAAAACAGAACATGCACACCCCCAACATAGCTACAAAATACTTACATGGGCCACTGTCCTAGTATATTCCATAGATTTTAAAACATACAGAACAGAAATATCAAAAGGATGAGATAAAGATCAAGAAACTCTTCTGCTCCCACTGAAAATTAGTATTTGAATAGTATATTCATAAAACAATATGTTATGTTATTAATGGTTAGCACACTATAGAATACCATTAATAATATTGTAGTGTGAGCAATGTTACTACAGAAGCCTCATTAATTTTACATCAGCAATTTGGAGGTCTGGTTCTATATTCCGATTATGGCTTTAATGGTTGTCACACCTGGAAAAAATGCCTTACAAAGACACACAGACCCAAACAAAAAGGTGTTGCTGGATGTGCTTACAAAACCATGCTATTTGTTTTCGTCTCCCAGCCATCAAGTATATGAAGGCTTATCTTGAAATTCAGCTAGCAAATGTTCATCTTCCTTGATGTCATTCAATTCTTCTGGAAAAATCATCAGAAGGTGTTGCACTTTGGTATTCCTAACAAATGGGCTCAAAATCCACCAAAGCTAATTCATCTGGAAGATTTTTACATAGCTCAGGAAATTCTCTTTGCCAATTTACATATACAGAGTGGAAAGGGTTTTTTGTGTGACACTTGCAATGATTTTGGCAACAGGAATGCATTGACAACATAAACACTTTCAAATAACAATTTTCTCAAACGCATGACTTTCTTACAAAGAAGTAGGTAACTCCTTCTTAAAACACCACCTTTATCTTGAAGGGATAAACCACCTTTATCTTGAAGGGACAAACTGTAAGTGTGTTTTGGGGTTTTTTTAAATAACTACTGGGTAGCACACTGCTGATGGCCACTTGTCATCACAGAAAATGTCAGCGAGTCTGCAAGTCTGTTTTGGTACAAGAAGAAAGCTGAAGCCATATTTAAATCCCTTGCCACAAGACAACCAGCAAACCTCTGTGCGATGCACAAAAGTTTCACGGTCACTTCCTCTACCATTACAAGGTGCAGCTAAAAACAACCCCTACTATTTAAAGAGAACTTCTATAAAATTAACCACACTGCTGGCATCCTGTAGCCCTTTGTGCACCAGCTCCACTTTCACTGCTGCAGTAACTTGCCTATGAATGAGGCGGTCAATAAATGTCATGGGTGGAAATAGATCGGTAACCTTATTCGAGAATCCATTTTTAGCCTAGTCAAAGCAATCACTCCATCAATGGTTACTCTGAGGCAGTCTTAATAAAAACATGGCTTTTATTAAAGAAATCATTCACTGTTGAGGATGCAGCTTCTCCAGCACAGCCCTCCTTCAGCATTTGACAATAAAGTTGTTCTTTCTGTATTTCATTACTGAAACAGAATTTAGCAAAAACCATAAGCAGAAACACGTTAGGAACATCTGTACAGCAAACCTTCCATACTGTGATCTGTTCTCACGCTTGTTTCTTATAATCATCAGCAATTTCCTGACAAATCCATTTGTCAACATATTGTTTGCATTTAATATTACAGACATTTTTACCATGTCAGGAAAAACAAGTGATGCCCCAAAGAATATACATTTGTCTCTTCTCTGGTGGTTTCTGAAATATATGCCAAGAAGTATATTCGATATCAGTAAAGCTTGATTTTTCTGCTTTTTTTAGATAAAAGAACTATTAAGGAATGCTCTGGTATTTTCTTCCTGCACCCAATGGATCACCCAGCACATCCTCCTGGGGCTAAGAGCGCTCCACTCGGGAGTCCACGGCACTAGTGTGACTCAAGGTAATGTTACCAGATGTGTCAGAAAACTGAGCATTTGGTAGTCAAGCACATGGGGTTCAGACTCTGGAAAAATCAGATTCAGTGCTCTGATTACCACCCACAACAGTAAAATCCAAGTGATCGTCCACGTTTCTCACTATCCCCCACAAGACTGTAGACTTGTTTGAACTCCGTTCTGTGCTGCTCATCTCACTGTGCACTGTACTGGCCAGTATTCCCTGTCCCCACGCCCCTAAAAACCCTAAGTGCATCCACATGACTTCATCAAAATGTTTCAAGAATAAAAAAAACATTTACACTACTCTCTGTCAGATGTATGCCATACTGCCATGAGAAAGAAACAAATTCTTCCCATCAGCCTGGAGAAGAGCTCTCTAGGTTGATCCCAACACCTCTGGATGAACTGCTGTGCTTTAAAAAGACATGAATAAATATCACTGAGTTTCTGAGGAAGTTTCTGTACCTAATGACCTACTTGTAGCAGCAGTGGTAGCAGCTGTAGTCTCCCCTGCTGTGTTTGGTGGGGGCGTACCGGGTGGAGTTGTCTCTATTCCACTCTCTTCCACCATTTTCCTTCAGCTACAGAAAGCTGTAAGACAAAAAGAAAGGAAAATAAAGAAAAAGCTTATCTTGAGAAATAGGGATAGTGTTTGCTGCAATACTGAGCTGTAGTAACTCCAAGGACCTGTTCTTTTCAGAGCTGATGCATGACAGGATGCAAAAGGTGGCAAGAAGCAAGACAGAGAACGAAGTCTCCCCCTTCTGCCCGTAAAGAACCACAACTACCCCTGAAGTTGGAGCCCTCTCCAGCTTAAGCACTGCCACAGATGCTCCCGACCCACCATCAAACTGACTGCAAGCACTTTCTCCAACACCAGGCATAGTGGCAGAGCTTGCAAGGGCCTAGGGCTCCAGACTCCGTGACCTGAACTCTATGACCCTGTCTGCTTAAAGGAGAAGCTAAAGAAACCTCCAGACACGCCACAAGAAACCAGGGAAATTTACTTCCAACCTACCTAGAAGTACAATGACATTCATTTACACTGAACAAGTTCTCCACTGCACACAATTCCTGTAAAATCCAGGTCTCGTACTGCTCTGGTGAGTATCAGAAGTGACAGTAATTGAAAACTTTGGCTTTTCTTTTGAAGGCCACATTACATTGAAAGTATCTTCCAGCATCTTTGACTACACCTGCACAGTGCACTACTTGTGGAAAAGTAAAGCTATGTGCTTATTTAAAACCCCCTAAACTAAGAGAAAGGGCTCAGGAGATGAAAAGGAGAGGATGAAAGACTAAGATTAACACCTGGAGATTTTTGTTCTTCAGTGCAGAGGAAGTTACTTAAAACCCCCTGCTTCCTCCCAAGTCTGGTAAACCAGACCGAGATTGTTTGTACCACTCCCTGAGGTAGCAATTCCATAAGGACATTTTAATAACATAAAATCCCTACAGAAAGGAATTTATGTCTGAAAAATTGGCAGGAAAATATTTTCCATCATATCCATTACCTCAGTAGCTACTGAGGACTGACAGCTTACTACATTTAACAAGTATCAGAGGAAAAGCCTTAGGTAATGTGTTGAGTAAAAGTACTCACAGGTATTTATAAAGAACTCCACTTACAAAAATACAGGGGGGGTTCCTCTAAAAAAAAAGAAAAAACCCTCACTGCTGTTTAAAATGTGTATACAGCTATGTTTAATGTAGAGGGAAAATTACTGTTATGACCAAACTGAAAAATACAAAAAGTAGGATGCCAGTGTTAGTCTGGACAGGCTAAGGAGCATCAAAACCAAATGAAAGCATTGAAATCACAAAGGAGAAAGTTTATTTCCTCTTACAACCAGTATGTGTTGTAAGAGGAAATAAAGTAACTCAAGATTAAGCATTTGAGCCCAGACTCGGAAAGCAAGTATGGTTCCTGTGCAGCACACCTCCTAAAACCTCTGATGACCCAGGGACTGTGGGTTCTGAGTACCTTTTCAATTAACTTGAAAGCTTCTCTGCAGACAGGATGAAAGGGTCAGTAACTGCCTGGTGGGGAACAGACTGACCTTGACGAATGAGCACATCTCAGCATCCCTCAGAAAGGAGCTACACAGCCCTCCCCTAAAGTTCACTAAGCAGAAGAATTTGCAGTAAGATTTTGTCTTTTCACTCACCTACGGGAGTTCACGTTCCTCCTCGCAGAAGTATTTCTAAAGTCATTCTTCTTCCAATTATACACTGCAAACAAAGAGAGAATTTCCCACTGTGCAACATCTGTAATCACTGACCAAACCCTCCCAGAAACACTTTCTTTCATCAAGGCTCCTTTCAGCTGCTGCTTGATTTCACCTCTGTCGTGGTTTCACCCCGGCTGAGAGCCGAGATCCACGCAGCTGCCTGCTCCTTAAAGGAAAAGAGCAGGGAAAAGGGAAGGGGGGGAGGGGAGGGTAAGAGGTAAGGGAAGGGAAAAGGAAGGGGCAAATAACCCCAAAACCAAGAAATAAGAGGCCCGTGGGTTGGGATAAGGAGAGTTTACTAAGATAACAGAAAGATACCGTCTAACAATGCTGACAGGACTTTAGAGCAAAAATATATGAAGCTGTTGATACACAGTGCAGTTTCTCACCAAACCCACAACTCAGGCCGTGCCACCCAGAGCCGTCCCAGAACCCGACAGTCCCCCAAGAACCGCGCGTCCCGGAGCCGCCCTCGGCCTTCCTCCCGTCAGCCCCCCGATATCCTGGGCAGGACGTAACTGGCGTGGAATACTCTCTTTGGTCAGCTAGGTCACCTGTCCTGGCCTCGCCCCTCCTTTCTCATGAAGAGCTGAGAAAGTCCTTGACTGTCTGACAGCAATTAACAACATCAGCATTCCATCTGCTGCTACAAATGAATTTAACTCCATCCTGACCAAAACCAGGACAAGAGGGAAAATTACTGTTATTACCAAACTGAAAAGTGAAGCAAGCATTGAACAGCAATAGCAAGCCCAAACCTGCAAAAATTAGAGAAGCCTGAAGCCTAAATGCTCCCTATCATCCTTCTCCCTTTAGCTTACCCAACTCTTCACACAATCAACAATCTCCTTGTGAACTCCTGACTTGGCAGGGATGAACAAGAAGTTTGCCCAGGTAACACTTTGCTATACACCGAATTCTCAACAAAAGCCAGGTGTAGTTTGCAAATGCTGCATGAAAAAGCATAAAAATAATAAGGTGAAGGAAAAAGATGAGAGATGGAAAGAGAAAATTCACAAGAGAAAAGCAAAACTATGATAGGTGTAATTGGAAGCAAATAGCTCATCATCTTGAAAGAATCTAGAACTGCTGACAATTAAAATTGATCCTACAGGACATGTGGTTAAATACTTTCATCTGAACGGCCTATCTGAAACCACTTACACGGAAGAAAACAGAAAGCACTGGGCTGAAAGAACATGGAAGGCAAAGAACCCAACCAACCCACGGACTTTTAAACAATGTTCAGGCCTCAGCAAAGTTTCCAGTGAACGTTTCTACCCTCCCCTACGGGAGATCCAGGGAAAAAGCTCCCCAGTAAGATCAGCCTGCAAATCCTCAATGCCAGATGGGTAGGGAAGTGGCTGCTCTTTTCAGTGACTTAAAAAAAACAGTAATAGATAATTCTCCACTGTCCAAGCCACAAACACAACATTTGCAGCAACTCCTGCTGAAATCCAGCCTAATTTCATAAGGAAGTGACTTCTATGTCCTCCTGCCAAGTAGAACGCTTTGTATTACTGCACTGAAAACACAAAGGAAACTCTGAGAGAGCCCAGTGCAAACAGGCACTTTCGGTGACAGCAACTGCGGCACTGCCATCTAGCGATTTGTGAGCATCAGCTGATCTCACAAATTTCATCCCCCTGCCACATTTAGCTAGAAGGCAATCTCGGTTTAGGCTTACATGGAAGTAAAAAAGAAGGGATATGGAAAAAAGAAATACAGAAAACCACAAGGGGTGAGGGGGAAGGGAGGGGAGCGGGGGACACGGACGGGACGGGACACACACCACATTCCCAACACATCACGCTTAAATTTATTATCAAGTCGTTACGTTTCCGCTAATATTTTGCAATAATCTGGACAACATGACCATACTTCAAAAGCATTTTTCAGGTTGTGACTCCAAAATATAGAAATTCACAGCCAACTATAACCTACAAATGCAGATGACCAAATTCCACATGGAAAAACACATTATCTAGAACGTGGTGGTATGTCAGAGTTTAGAAAAAGGAACTCTTTTCAGTCACCCTTAAATAACTGCTGCTTGTAGTGCAGTAGATGCTCCTGCTAATAA
Organism: Gallinula chloropus; assembly: GCF_964237585.1. Lineage (NCBI taxonomy): Eukaryota > Metazoa > Chordata > Aves > Gruiformes > Rallidae > Gallinula > Gallinula chloropus. Next base: position 56,177,049 of record NC_140089.1, read on the forward strand.
AGTCCTGTCCCCCCAATATACTTCATAACCCCAGGAAGAAAAACTGGTCTCTAAGCAGAGCCTCAAACAAAACAAACAGTTGGAATACTAAATTCAAATGCCATTAAAATGCTATACTTGCCTGTAAGCGTAATATTGACTATTCTAATTGTGTGGAGCAATACTGATTACATACATTGTTAATATCTAAGCACAAGTCAACAACTGTCCAGAAGAGTGAGCTGTCATTTATTTATTTATTTAACTAAACAAATCGATTGCTTTGAGCCATTCCCAGCGCAAAAACCTCTCTAAATAAGATATTGCATCCCAGGTTGCATTACCTGATAGAGAGATTCCTAGGCACATACTTGTAGTCAACAGGAGAGAAGACAAAAGGAAAACCTTCAGTTGTTAAAGACAGAGTGAAGCTGACACAAAATAAAAAGACAACACTTCAGAAAACACCCCAAAACAACAGAGCTGAGCTGTTCCTATATCAAAGTTTCATCTGAAAAGTCCCTCACCCTACTTTATTCCATTTCAGACAGGCAGGGACAAAACTTCCTTCAGACTGGGGCCTGGTCAATACAGCCAGATCCCAGGGGACACGCAAAGCCTCGCTCTAGCCAAAGCAAGGGCACGGAGGGATCTCCAATGTAATCACCTTGGGTCAAACGACTTGTTCTAACACCTGCTGAATAGTCACAGCATAATGTTAATCACAACTCCCACATTAAAAAAGAAAAAAAAAAGGAAATGTTTACCAAGCAGAAACCACTTTGCCTCAGACCTAATGCTGTCCCAATAGCTTGAAACACCAGGCATGACAGAATGGTTTAGCCTCATCCTACGACTTCTGCAGACAGTTACTGTAGTGCACAGATAGCACAAAACCCAGGCAGTTTTTCTAAGAGTTTCCTAGTGCCTGAGAATTATTTTGTTTCCCACATTCTTAGTGCCATTGTCAACCTTTGGGATTCGTTGCACACCCTTACTGTTGTTATTTTGAAATCATAGAGGGCTTACATAGCTCCACAAGCCACTGATGACCACAGAGAACTGTTGGTCTAGTATACAGTGTTATCTTCATGGGACTACGTAAACCCAAAGACACAGCTACACAGAACCACATGCATTCAACCAGTTTGTACCAACTGACGTAGGGTAAATGTCATGATGCAACAGCTCCAGCACCTGCAGACGATTTTGCCCAAAAGAAACGTTTGTTTTTCACGGCACTATAAACGAACTAGAAAGGGCAAAGCACTGCAACAAGGTATCCTCCAGAAACAGACTTCCTGAAGCATCACTTCTATCCTATGCTAAGAGATCCCCAAGGGTAAGGATTTCTACTGCCAATCATGCTAATTCCAGCTAAAACCACAAGGGATCTAGCACTTCCAGCCTGAGCTGCAACGCTGGAGCACAGGGCACTGAGAGCAGGCATCTGAACACTACCCAGTGCCGGGAGAAAGCCTGGTCACCAGGAGGGTGACTCGCAGGAGCAGATCACTATACAGGACCTAGCAAGCTATCAGGAGCTGGAAGTTCCGTGAAGTGCTGGTGGTTTCCAATACCACTGCCAGTCATCACTGAGGCCGCAAGGGGTCTTGCTCTGTAGCTTCATCTGCCTCACAACCCACAACCGTAACGCTGCAAGAAGCCCCAGAGCCTGCCAGCAAGGAGCACTGGGGCCAGTGCAGCCTTTCTTTAGGACAAGACGGTTCAGAGTAAGGGCAACAAGACAGACTGCCTACACCAGAATCAGTCTGGTGAGGGGCAGACACCGTGCAGTCGCAGGTGTGCTGCCCCAGGGGGGAAAGTCGCCCCGACGGGACGGCTGCCGGAGCTCGTCCCGGTGCGGACCCCGCCGACATTCCTCACACACACAGCCCGGCAAAGACCTCAGCGACCCTCCGCCCCAACTGGCACAACCTCCCGCGCTGCCCCCAGGACCGCGTCTTAACATCCGGACCTGCCTACAGGGCCCCAACGGCCCCAGACGGCACCCGGGACCGGGGGACACCCACCGCTCGCTCCGGGATGCCGCCCACCGCCCAGCCTCACCCGCCCAAAGCCTTCCAGACGCTCCCTCCCCGCCGCCGCCGCGGACGACGGGTGCCAAGGCGTGCCCTCCTCCCGCCGCGACACGGGGCCTCACCGAGCCCATCCTCCAGAGCCCACCGCCTCCTCCCGCTGCGCACCGCCCAGACATTCTGGCCCAGCCAGAAGGCCGCGGCCCCGAGCACCTCCGGGTGGCCCCGCCTCCCAGGAAAAGGCTCCTTCGGGCTCGGCCGCAGGAGCAGCACAGCTCCCCCGCCACGCTCGCAGCGGACCTCGCGTCACGTGGGGGTGCCGGTCCCGCAACCTGCCCCCCACCCCCCTCCCGGCCCGCTGCGTGCCGCCTCAGGCTGCGCAAGTCGGCAGCTGCCCAGCTACCCGTAACCCTCGTGCCTTCATCCTCTGCCAGCCGGAGAGAAAACATTTACTTCAGTTTTACAGCCTTTACAAAGCACCAGGCAACCCTCCCAGCTGCCCAGGGTTTCCCCCACAACTCACCTCTGCTGCTGCCAGTGCACTTCCTGGGTCCAGTGAAGGTGGTGGACAGCGCTGGGGTGGCGAGTGATGGGGGTGTGCCCCAGCTGCTGGACCGGCTCTGGTGTTGGCAGCTCCTGGGCCCAGGTCTAGTTTTCCTGGGAGGGTGGCCTCTTGGGGGGCTGGGAAGAGTCCTGGGAGCCGCTGGCCCTCCTCTTTGCTGCTCGTCTTGGTCTCCCAGGGGCACGGTCCCTGCCCTGGCTGGCACTGGAGGGACCTGCCACAGCCTGCCCCAGACCCGCCGCCGGCTCTTCACGCTCCCCGTGGATGGGAGAGGGGGCGTGGTGTGGGCTGGTGGGATGCCCAGCAAGAGCAGCGGCCGAGGTGCTGGGGCGCTCCTCTTCCCGAGCCCCTGCTGGGCTGCTGGAGGGGGCTGGTCCAGGGGCAGGAGAGCCGGCTCTGGAGGCAGCAGGATGGGGGGCAGAGGTGGGCCTGCCCTCCCGCGCCTCGGCTGCAGGGCCATCCTCCAGGCCCAGGAGACGTCGGGCCTCCCTGCGGCAGCGCCGCACGGCGACACTGATGAGCCGGCGCACGAACGACACTGCGCGCTCCTGCAGGCTGGGCTGCAGCAGCCGGACCAGCACGTCTTCATCCAGCCCGTATAAGCCCAGGACGGCCCGGATGAGGTCCTCCAACACATCTGCTGTGGAAGGCTCCCGTTGAAATGTGGCCCTCAGGTGTTGTTGTAGCCAAGGCAGAAAGCGTTGGAGGAGGGCTGGGTGCTCATCGAAGAGAGATGCCCAGGTGTCTGGCTGCAGGCCACCCACTGTAGCCCTGGGCACCGTCTCCACCGCCGGCGGCTGGGCAGCTAGCGGGCGAGGGGGGCTGTCGGTCCCCGGATGTGCGGGAGCTCCTCCAGCTGCAGGTATGGCAGGCCATGTTGAGTCCTCTCGTGGTGGTCTGATGTGGACCTCTTCAAATTCATGGTCTGCCCGCACCGAGTGCAAGATGGATTGTACTCCCCTCTTGCAGAGGGGGCACTCAGGTTTGCTGTTAGCCCACCGCAGGATGCAGGCGTAGCAGAACTGGTGGAGGCATGGCATCACGAAGGCGGCGTTGTCAATGCTGTCCAGGCAGACTGGACAGCGGTGTTCCACCTCCGTGGCCATGCTGTTCTGGCTGCGGTGGGCTGGGAGGAGCTGCGGGTGGTGAACTGCTTCCTCCAAACGGCGCTGCAGCAGCTGGAAGCTGCGCTCGAAGATGCGCCGCGTGTGCCCTGGACACACCCTTCAGTATCTCTGGGATACCGCACTGGAAAACCGTCCTGGATAAGGCAGCAGCACCAAGCCTCGCTCAGCACTCCAGCCTCGCTGGCTGCTCAGCTGGAGTCTGCGCTTGAGGCCGTTGGGCACCCCTGTGTGCTGGGTTACAGGGCTGGGTGACGTCACGCTTGTCCGTTGGTGACCAGTAAACATGGCACTCAGGCAGCTTCCAGAAGCTGCCATGTCAGATGACTACTTTTTGGTGGTCTTCTGGCTTTCACAAACCTTGACGGACAATAAAACACAACAGAACAGAACTGTCCCTGGTGGAAGGAACTCCAACAATCTTCTAGTCCGACTGCCCGACCACTCCAGGGCTGACCAAAAGTTCAAGCCTGTTGTTAAGGGCATTGTCCAAATGCCTCTGAAACGGATGGGCACGGGGCATGGGCCATCCCTTGAGGAAGGCTGTTGCAGTGTTTGATCACCCTCCTGATACAGAAATTGATCCTGAGCTCAAGTCTGAACCTGCCTTGACACAGCTTTGAGCGCTCAGTCACATGATCTGGCTTGGCCGGCCCTGTGTGGAGCCAAGAGTTGCACTTGATGATCCTTGTGCATCTCTTCCCACTCAGGATATTCTGTTATTCTGTGAATTTATACTTGTGCCTGGCACCCACCCACCCAAGGTGCAGAAGCCAATAGTTTGTCTTGTTAAATTTCATGCCCTTGATGACTGCCCCATGCTCCAGTGTATCTACAGCCCACTGCAAGGCCTGTTCTTGCTCAAGAGACTTAACAGCGGCTGCCGGTTTAGTAGCATCAGTAAACTTGCTAACGGTGCATCCAACCCCTGCCCCCGGATCACTGATAAAAGGATTGACTGGAACTAGCCCTAGAACTGAGCCCTGAGGAACAAGCCCGAAGCACTTGGCTCACTCTTGTGGGTTTTCTCCTGCCTTTCTCTCCTTCCATTATGCCAAATCTCATCCTTGATCAAACTCTAACTAAATTGGAATAATATTTAAAGCAATAAATAAGTAGAACTAAAATAAATAACAATTTCCCACACATCTGCCTGTAACCAGTGTTTGAAATGAATCGTTGGAGGTCAGAGTTACAAAGGAGAAACTGCCATATGCTTTGCCCCTTTATGCTGCGTTTGTACGTTGTTACTGGCTCCTTAGTCATTAATCCAAGGCGATCATTGTTGTTATTATTATTAATTTATTAAAGGGAAAATATCTTGCTTTTGTGAAGTCAACTTCCCATCTTTCTCAAGGGTAAAGGTTAAAGTATTCAAGAGACTGGCTTGGAAGAATTTCCCTACTTCTGGACGTGGCTCGTCTAGGAACAGGCAGAACATCACAGAAGTTCAGGAGCTCAAAATCAGCCTTGATTTCTGTCAGAGTTTTGCGTGGCTGGGTCCTGGTGGAAAAGGGGGCGGGGGGCTGCAGAAAATGGCTGCTGCAAGAAGCAGCCAGAAGCTCTCTGCAGGCCCGAGAGAGTAAACATGGGCTAATTCAAGGCCAGAGTTGCTGCTGAACAAGGCCGAGCCAATCGTCCAATGTCACAGCGCATCAGGGAATCACATTTAGGAGAATAAAAACGCAGGCAGGTGCATTTTCCCACCAAAGAGGGGAGTGAGAAGATGTAAGGAGCTGTGCAGGCAGCAAGGCCGGGGAGGGCAGGAGAGGAGGCCTCGCCCTGCTGCTGGAGAGAATGATGCCCCTGCAGCCTGTGGAGAAAGCCATGGTGGAGCGGGTGTCCCCCCAGAGCCCATGGAAAAGGCTGAGACCCCACCTGCAGCCCCTGGAGAGGCTCCACGCTAGATGAAGCAGGTGGAGACATAGAGGAGATGCTGTGACCCACGTTAGAGCAAGCCCCTCCCTGTGCCACAATGCGGGGGAAGAAGGGAGTGAAATCATGACCAAAGTCTGAAGTGATAGAGCAGCTTTGGTGGGCGTCTGGCCTCCAGCCAGGGCCAAACCACCACAATTTATGACAAAGCATCTCAGGAACTACTTGCTGTCTCTAAGAGAGAGGCTTGTATGCCATCAAATACATGACTTGGTTGTCCAGCATGGGTAAGTGTAACATGTTTTATAGTTCCTGCGCTATTTCTAGACCCACCCTCAGCAAAAGAAAGGGAAAGGAAAAAACGTCACAGCATTTCACATCTTTCATTAGAAACTTTATTCCATCAGCCTACAGGTACATGAGGTGAAATAAATGGTAGTGAAGGGCAGAAGGACCAACAGCAGTCATCTTTGGAAAACAGAAACATTTTCACAACAAAACACCTTTTTGTTACAGCTAAGAAAAAAAGCCAGGCACACTTGATAGCTTTTCTTTAAGGATGTATTACAGTTCAGTCACACCAAAGTGAAACCTTGTGGGCTAAAACTGGGAAGTTCTGTGCTTTAGCACTAGTACAAGCCTACCAAACCACACGATTTTCTGGGCAGCAATTAAGAAACATGCATCGTTCTGTCAAAATTTCTGTCCAAATGAGCTGTGTATTCTTCAGTCTGGACTTCAGAGCTTCAGTATAAGGATCATTAGATGGATACCTATGTAATGAAACAAATTCAGTCATGGTCACGGTACTTGGAGAATCCAATAGATCTTAACTGACACCTTGGCCACTTTGGAGTTTGTTTTATTCTGTATTCCCTTCAATATGAACTCAGCTTTGCAGATTGTCTCAGCAGAAAGTATGAATGCACTGAAATCTTCTTTCCCCTAATCTGCATGTGCATCTCCAATTAAAATTTATGTGACTTCTCTGAGTACATCAAAATAAGGACAAACTTTATGCGTGACTGTGTTGTGATTAAAATCTTTGCTTAAAAGCCTTTAAGCCTTTTAAAAAACCTTGAGGTTCATGGTGTTTCTCCATGACCACCATTAGTACACCTACATTATGGAAAACCTTAGGTTTCTACTTACTACCTCATTTAAAGTCAGCTACACACCTTGTGCATCGTTTTGCACTTTAGTAAACTGGTACCAAGTTGCTCCCTTTTCAGTGTGACATTTCTCACTCTTGTAATGTGACTGTTTAGCAGCAAAGCTTCTCTTGCCGTCACGTGCTTTCACTTTCTGTGCCTTGGGCACTGTGGCTTGAGCACTTGCCAGAAAGACTGAGGCAAAAAGTCATGAAGTACCTCAGCCTTCTCCAGATCCTGGGTAACTGCGTCTTCTGTTTCCTTCTGGAGACAAGGCCAATTTTTCCTCTCACCCTCATTTTGTCACTGATGGAGCTATAGAAGCTTTTGATGTTGCCCTTGATGTCTCAGGTCAGATTTAATTCTGTCAGCACTTTAGCTTTCTTAACCTGGTCCCTGGCTGTTGGAACAGTTTCTCGTTATTCCCCCTAGACTACCTGCCCATGCTTCTACCCTCTGTAGGCTTCCTTTCCCTGTCTGAGTTTGCCCAGGAGCGCCTTGTTCATCCAGGCAGGTCTCCTGGTGCATTTGTTGGGCTGCATCTCTCCAGAGCTTGAAGGAGGCAGTCCTTGAATACTAACCAGCTGTCTTGGGCCCCTGGTCCTTCCAGGGCTTCGTTCCATGGTACTCTACTGAGCAGGTCCCTGAAGAGGCCGAAGTATGTTCTGCTGCAGTCCAGGGTAGTGAGCTTGCTGTGCACCCTCCTTACTTCCCTGAGGATCTAGAACTCCAACATTTCATGGTCACTGCAACCAAGATTGCATCATGGTACTCTGTTACAAGCATTACAGCAGTCTAAAGGAACTTTCTCTAGACAGTCTCTCTCTAAACAAAATACACAGTTTCCAAGAACAAAATTAGGTTATTTGAGAAGACCTAAACCAACTAAATTTATTCCTACTCCATCTTTATTTACTAGGTCTCATGTCAGCTGTCCTGCTGTTTTTGCCAAGCCTGACACCCAGGTCACAAGCCTAGAGCTACCCAAGCAATCCCACTGCACCTTCTAGAAACCAGGCATAACATCAGCATTCCTCCAGTCTTCCAGAATCTCCCCATGCAGTGGGGTAGCCACAGCCGGGATCTCTCAGAAGTCCCAAGTGCTGGTACGTCTGCTCTAAGAAAATGTAAAGCTGAACTCTGAGCGTTAAACTGTTTTCTTAAAAACCCCGGGTCTCGGGCGGAGCTGTTGTTAGACCAAGGCTGGGGATGGGCAGGGAAAAATCCTGCTGCAGACTGCTTCTGATGCTGCACCTGATCCCCAGAACCTGACAGTGAGAAGGACTAGAAATGAAGGTAATTAAATCATCTAAAGATTAATGGCACTCAGAGTCCCTTCTAAGGCTTTCACTGGGCAGAGACATGAGGAGTGTGATCCAGCCTTTGGGATGCTTGAGATTGGGAAAGGATGAAGCGACAACAGGATACAGAAATTCTCACCCCTTCTCAGGAATTTTCTTTTGAGGGACAATGTGCTGTGTTTCAGCAGACAGGAGGCTTAGCTGGGAAGATGCTGCTACAATTTACATCTGCAGCAGCCCAGATGATGAGAAACTACTTCAAAAAGCCTTGATTCTGTGTGGTGGGGATTTCAAAAAAGGATTCATGCAACCCCACACCTATTTAATCAAAGTAATTTTGCCAAAGCAGATCCTTATTTACAACACCCATTGATTTATGAAAGTAATTAGTATGAAAATAGTTGTATGACAATATGATGAGAGTTTTGCATATCATGTCTGCACTGGGCATCAGGTGGATTCACCGCTCCTCACAAGGAGTCACTTTTTTGTCTCCTTGAAGAAAGGTCGAACCCATAACCCTGAACCTCACGCACAGCCAGACCACCTTGGCATTACCCTGAGCGGAGAACCAGGAAAAATTCCCTGCTTCCCTCTCTATCCCAAACACAGTAAATACCATTCACCCTCTCCTCCTCCTCCTTCTTCCTTCTTACCAAGCTCGTTGAGGTAGCCACCATGTTTCCAGTCTGCAGGCAATGTTCCCGCGTAGTCCATGACAGTTCCTCGTTTTCCAGGTTCCACGTTTTTAAGGTTCACAAACAGCTGATTGGTTTTGGCCTAATTCAAAGGAAGACAGATAACAGAAACTGAAACTGATGGGAAGTTACAGGATTTCCAGGTGCTAATCAGGCAAAGTGGTTTGGGTTTGCGTGGCCAGGTTTTGGTAGCGGTGGGGGGCCAGGAGTGGCTTCTGCAAGAAGCTCCTAGAAGCTTCCCCTACGTCTGACAGAGTAAATACCCGACGGCTCAAGGATGGACCCACCGCTGGCCAGTGACGAGCCCATCAGCGATGGTGGCAGCACCTCTGTGATAGGATGTTTCAGAAGGAAAAAAACCCACAGGCAGACACTTCTTGCTGCCAGAGAAGGGAGTGAGAAGATGAAGAAACTCTGCAGACACCAAGGCCAGGGAAGAAGGAGGGGGAGGAAGCGCTCCAGGCACCAGAGGGGAGACTCCCCAGCAGCCCATGGAGAAGACCATGGTGAAGCAGGCAGTCCTGCTGCAGCCCAGGAGGAAGATGCCGAGTAGAGATCCCAGCTGCAGCTCCATGCTGGAGCGGGTGGACACACCTGAAGGAGGCAGTGACCTCATGGGAAGCCTGCATTACAGCAAGCTCCTGGCAGGACCTGCAGCCCGTGGACAGAGGAGCCCACCCCGCAGCAGGTTTGCCTGGGGCAAGCTGTGGCTCTGTGGGGAAGCAGGCTGGAGCAGTCTGTCCCTGGAGGTCTGAGCCACATGTAAGCCACACTGGGGCAGTTGGTGAAGAGCTGTAGCCCCCATGGTAAGGATTCATGTTGGAGAAGTTCATGGAGGATTGTCTGATGTGGGAAAGACCCCACACTGGAGCGGGGGAAGCATGTGAGGAGTCCTCTGCCTGAAGAGGAAGGAGTGGCAAAGACAATGTGTGATTAACTGGCCACAATCCCCATTCTGCCCCCGTCCCGTGCCGCTCGGGGGTAGGTGGCAGAGAATTTGTGAATAAAGTTGAGGCCAGGAAGAAGGGAGGGGTGAGGGGAGGTGTTTGAAGATTTGGTTTTATACCTCATTATCTCACTCTCTTTTGATTTGGTAGGAAATTAGATGCTTTGCCCATGATGTTACCTGCGGAATGATCTCTCCCTGCTCTTATCTCAACTCATAAGCTTTTGGTTATATCTTCTCTCCCCTGTCCAGCTGTGGAGGGGAGTTATAGAGCGGCTTTGCTGGGCACCTGACCTCCAGCCAGGGTCAACCCACAACAAAAAGAAACCAAACCTGAAACATGATGGAACCAAATGAAATAAACTAGAAGCTAATTGACACAGGAGCACTGAGATTTTGATGCTCTACCTTTGCCAGGGTCAGTCTGTCCATGTTGTTGACATGAGGTGGGGTAGCGCACTGAGTCAGAGTATGATAACTGGGGTTAGAGAAATAGTGACTGTTGGAATTTCCACCGGTACTGTGAGGGATGGCTTCTGAAAAGAAAAGAAAATCAACAACTATCAATAGCATGGCATTTCTTTCTGAGGAGAAGTTTTTGACAGCTCTGCACTCATTCCAAAACCTAATGGGAGAGTTTCTGGAAAGAGCTACCTAGGAAATTGCCATTCATTTGACGGATTTAGGGACACAGAGCAGGAACTGACAGGTCACTTGAAGCAAGAGCATGTTACTTGCTAACTTACTTCTCTCCTGAGGTTCCTTGCTCTCTTTTGCCTCTGCAGTCACTGTCCCAATTACAGAGAATTTTAACCACCAAGTTCATAGCAACACTCTCTAGTGCCTCAAGAGCACCCCCACCTTTGCTGACAGCTCTTTCTTGGCTCTGAAAACTCTTTCTGCCACCTTCTTCACCTGCTGCCTGCCTTAACAGCTGTGGGCAGAAGACAGCAGTGCCTGAAGTTTCACGTACCTGTTGAGTCACTCCCGGGTTTGCTCTTTGCCTTCACTTGTTTCAGACTCGAGCCTTCAGATGGAGCTTCTTAACTGTATCGGGATTACAGATCTGCAGCACCACGGACGCTACCCTTTGTTCCTAGCCCTAAACTCTATCTGTCCATGGCCAGCAGATGGCAATGTGTCACCAGTGGCAGGCCCCTACGGACAAGATTTGCTTCGAGAGGATCTCTGTGTATCTGGGAGACTATGAGAAGGGAAGAGGGAAAAGGAGAAGGGAATTGTCTCTACTTGGGATTTGGCTTTACTTGTACTGGGCCTGCCACTAAGGCCGTGAAATTAGGAAGGAACGAAAACCGAAAAAGAAGAAAAGGGTAAAAGACAATGAAGAAACAGGCAAAACAGGAACCAATTGTCCTTCTCCACCAGACTGTCAGGTCTCCCACGCTACTCAGAGCCCCGTGCTTGAAAACCCATGCAGTCGTATGAGCGGAGCCAGACATCTGGCTGGTGTCACGTCATATGACATGTGTGCCGATGTGGGAAGACAGCAAGAGATAAGGTCTTCATAACCAATTCTGCAGGTTTTCTCTGGAAAAAGCCCAGGTCCAACTCCTGAAGCATCTACCCCATTAAGACTCCCCCTGAAGCAAAGAGGATGTATCAAAACACTGGCCAAAACAGAGACTCCCCTGACGGTTGAGTAATTGCTCTTAGGCACCAACACTTGCCATTCCTACTCACTTTGCTCGCAGTGCTTCCCCATGAAGCCCGTGCGGCAGGTGCACTGCCCACTGATGTGGTCGCAGTCAGCTCCGTTCTGACACTGGCATAGCAATGCACAGTCCTTCCCGTAAAAACCCAGGGGACATCCTGCAATAGAAGGAGCGGGAAGAGAACTGGAGTGAAGCAACTGCTCCAGAACTAAAATGCAAACATCCTGGGTAAGTATATTAATGGACTACAGCCAGTACTGCACATCCGCAGGGGGAGCATCTGAATGTCAGAGTCATTCATTCTGTGTGTGCACATGACAGACTCTTCCACAGGGATGCCCAGCCGCAGCCAAAAGTTGTCTTCCTCTAAAGCAAGGCTAAAGAGGAGTTCAAATGTAGTTGCCAGCACTCTGCCAGTGCTTATGCAGCTGCCTCCCCTGCTACCGCGGAGGTAACGTGTAACATCTTCTGGGCCAAAAATGCTTAGCAGCGTGGGAAGACATCAACGACTGAAATGTGAAAACACCAAAGGAAAGTTCTGTCACTCGTTTATAGACCAAGAATAGATGACAAAAGTCACTTACTCTGTGTACAGTAAAGGCCAGTCCATCCTGGAGTACATTTGCACTCCCCATCGCAGGCACTGCAGTAAGCTCCATTATGGCAATTGCACGTGTGGATGCAGTTCGGTCCCCAGTGGGAAGGTGGGCAAGCTAAAACAACCCACAGCAATTCATTAATTGATCCCAAATGACAAAGATCAGTGATATCCACAAACAGAGCTGCTTACATTCACATAGAAGCACTGCTTCACTTGGTGTTTGTTGTTTTGCTTTTAAAGCCATTTCTTGGGCTACTCCATTCTGAGCAAATAGCCACAGGTTGGGTTTTCTCTAACTAAGGACTTCTTTTACTCTACATAAAAAGTGTTGAAAAACATTGGAAGTGTCGAAAAAGCCAGCAATTCAAACTTGATCCTGAGTAACTAGGACACTCATACCAGCTTTCTCCACACAGAAAGCCAAGTAACTTTCCTCTTTTCATTATTTTTTAATCTGCAAGCAGTTACGTTGAACACAGCCAAAGGTATAAGTCTTCTAAGCCTCAAAACTGAAGGAGTACAAATAGAGAAGGTTGAAACACATCTCACAGCCTATAGATTTAGGCTAAATATGAAGCTTAATTCTTTAATTTCTAATGTTAGAGTCTAGGTAATTACCTAAATAGAGTGCAAATGATCAGGACTGTACCTTTATCAAGTGGACTCTTGCTGCTGTGGTTGCATTGATGAATATAGTATTTTTTAAAAAAAGTAATTCCTGAATCCTTTAAATGCAAAAGGACTCATCTATGTGTGGGCTGCATTTTTGCAAAGTGGTGGTTTTGCCCAAATTTCACTTCATTAAGAAATATACTACATTGTAGTGACAAAAAAATAAACACTAAGTTTGGTTTTTCTTGTTTTTGCTTCATATGTGCCTTATGATTCTTTTTGTTATTGTTTTTGTTTGAAAATAGTGGTCAGCTATGAGGGAATGTAAATCCCATACAGATGAAAGGTTAAAAGTTTTAAGAAGGTTACTGGTTCCAGAAGAATTTAATGGAATCGTTATTTTCCATGTGAACAAAAGGCCTGTACACAAAGCAAAGAAACTTGCTCTGTTACAGCCCATGAGCATAGTCTAAATAGATGCTTCCATTCATATTGCTGGCACCATTTTCTTGTTATTGATTTGTGAGTAAGTCTCTCCTCCTCCTAAATACCCCTATTCTTCTACTCTCCAAAATACCTACTTATTTTACCATAAAACCAGACGCCTTTCTTGCTACTGGCTTCCACAGGAATCGGCTCAAGATTTATCTTGCTATGATACTTAGTTGTGCATGCCAATCACTTCACAGAATTTAGACAGCAAAGAGTTTTTTTTCCAAAGTCACCAGCTGCTACATTGCACTGGTACAGAGCTAGTTAACCTGGACTAGCCAAGCCATAAATGAGTTACCATAAGTGACGTGAAACCAATGTGGGATGGTATTCGGAAATGCACCTCCCTGGAAATCAGCACAGTCTCTTTGGAATGTTGACGTATCAGGCTTTGGTGTGGCTTCTTTTATTCACAGAAATGGGTTGACTGAAACTTTGGAATACAGTGTTTTGGACCGTGTGGATTTTGGTACTTCATGGAATTGGATCTATTTCTCGTGAGAATTCTGCCTCAGGTATTTCTCTCCTATTATCAGTATTTTCATAGACCTGACAAGGCATCTGGAGAATGCTGAATTATTTCATAAAAGAACTCCTATGAAACATAATGAAATTAGGGCCTAGCACTCTGAGTCAGTAACAAAGTCTTCACTGGGTTAGCATACCAAGGCAATACTCCCCAAGTGAGGTAGAATGGCAGTAAAAAGGGGTATCTGCGTTGTGCTTTTATGTGGCAAGGTTCTGGTGGCGAAGGGGGGAAGCAGGGGTGGCTTCTGCAAGAAGCAGCCAGAAGCTCTCTGCAGATCCTCTACAACTCTTCTTGGGCAGTGAAAGACTGAAAATTGGTCTCTTCTCTCATATTCTCCATCCCACTTCTTAGAAAAGCCAGAGTGCAATTATGTTGCTGATAGTGCTGATAAACTGAAGAAGAAAACTTTCGGATTTCTTCCTCCTATACCACACAGTCCTCATTTCTGACTTGGACAGTGGGTTTTTTACTAAATACTAGATAATGTAAATAGCCAAACCCGAATTGATTGTTGTTAAAAGAAAGGGGAACATTTCATACTTACGTTGAGAGCAGTCACTACCAATCCAGCCAGGGTAACACTGACAGGATTTATCAATAGGATTGCACGTTCCGTTACTGATGCACGTGCATATTCCAATGCAGTTCTTGCCAAATCTGCCACTGGGACATACTGGAACAAAACACAATTAGAACTCCTTAGTAATCAGAATGGGATTACCTTTTCTTTATTTCAAGAGGAATCTTGATACTAGGATCAAGACAGGTACTGCTTAGTATAATGTTCAGTAAGGCATTAGAAATTCTGGGAAGCCCTTTATACATGCTCATTATACAAATAATACAAATAACAATACAGTGGGTTTCATACTGTAGGATCAAATGTTCAAACAGTTTAAACCTGCTTAAGATTCCTAATTTATACGCTGCAAGCACTACAACAGCAACTGCTGTTGGTTTTATGGCTTCCAAGCGACGGAAGGAAAATTGCTGAAGTGCCTGGTCTCTCTGTCCCAGAGAGTCTTTACTACAACTTGTACCTTTGTTACAGAGGGCTCCTGTAAATCCAGGTAAGCAGTCACGTAAGCCAGTAATATGGTGGCAGGGACCACTGCTGTGTACACACTGGGGGCATGTCTGGCTGCAGCGGTGTCCATAAAACCCAGGGGAACAGACTGGAATCAGAAAGAACAAACCGTCATTCCTTCCTACACTTTCTATACAGCCGTGAACTACTCTTCAGAGCACTTCCTGACTCTGAATTAGCGCTGCTTTTTAAATACACAAGGCTGGCAATGGCATCCTCATTATTCGTGCAGTTCAAGGCTTTACACTCACAAATGGAGATTTGCTCGTCTTCCTCTAAGGTTTGCTATATCCCAGCTCTTCATGACTTAACTGACATTCTGTTACTTGTCAGGCCATGCTGACTTGGGTTGCAGGTGAAATGCATCTCTAGTTTTTATGTTATACACATTTGACTACACATTGTATGTCCTCTCCAACACAAACAACTCCTAAGGCATATTTGAAGAAAAGTCATTTAAAAAGATAGACTGGATAGTTTTATCTGTAGAGGAGTATGGTCATCTTAGACCTTGACTTCTTACCTGTTTCCTAACTTGGAAAACAAATAGCCATTACTTCACTGAGAAAAACTTACCAATGTTTTCCAGTGATCCTTTAGGTACTCATGACATGATACAGCCAGCTACACATCACCTAACTTTTAGAGAACCTGAGACCAGAAATAGGAATTCACTTAATTCTTACGCGAAAGGCACAAGTTTCTTTTAAAAAAGGAGGAAAAAAAAAGGGGGGGGCAAGGAGGACAGACAGGGGTTCCATAAAATCTCCTCCTTTGCTGCTCTAATCCCTTCTGGTATTTTTTTCCTGATAAATTAGAATATTAGGTAACGCATCAAGAGAAATAGCTGTTGCACAGCAGCACAATTAGCACAATGCACAATTAGCACTCACAGAACTTAACTTGGAACCTTTCCCGTATTTTAATTTCATTCAAGATTCAGTCTTTTAATTATACACTCGATACGAGTTACATGGCTCGATCTCCCTAGAGATCCTCGCTGTTCTGGTAGGTAATACTAAACACCAAAAAATATCAAGTCTGATGGTTACTTTAACAAACCTAAAAGAAAAAAAACCCAAGCTATTCTAACATACTTTGTTGAATTTAGTTCCTTCCTCTATTGTCACAAACCCTTTGCCTGCTGCTCCACTTATTATGCATATACATATGTTCCACAACACCTTTCTTAATCCTACCTTCTGATGCTATCTCTGCAGTGTAACTTTATAGAGCAGCTATTTGAGACCGTGTTATGAAAGTATTGCTCAGGAGTATTGCTCTGACATGTGAAGCGTGGGAGGAGGATATTTCCAGACACCGAACAGAAAGCAAACTATGCTCTTTATGTCATACAGTGTGTCCTGACATCACCAACGTGTTGAAACTAGTCCGTTACACACGCTGTTGTGATGACATCATTCCAGGACAGATACTCCATTTTTTCTAGAATCACGCACAAAGTCTCTTTCTAGCAAAATCTTTTTCCTTTCCATAGATGAAGATTTCACTGAAGCTAAAAGCAGTGTCTCCTTTCCAATACCTGAGGTCACGCA
Source organism: Gallinula chloropus (assembly GCF_964237585.1). Classification (NCBI taxonomy): domain Eukaryota; kingdom Metazoa; phylum Chordata; class Aves; order Gruiformes; family Rallidae; genus Gallinula; species Gallinula chloropus. The sequence continues at coordinate 56,193,274 of NC_140089.1, forward strand.
GTCAAGGTCTGTGCTACGCCTGAAGTCGTCATCTCCACCCAGGATAGTTCTATCACACCGGCCAGCTCATTTTTAGAACCTGTTACAAAAAGATGCTACACTTTTACTACGGACTTTCAAATCACAGAATCTACCTACTTTAACCTGGCTTCATTCGTTACCATACTTTTGGTCTCTGGTGATTTGTCTGCCCTAGTGTCTCACAAACTACTCATCGATGGCACAATGACAATACTACTATTTTCTCATCATTCACTCCAATTACTTTTATTATTTTTGCAGCCTTGCCATTTCCCAGCGGTATCTGAGTGACTGAGGGGAGGTCGCACTGCGGCTTTTGGGACGACAATAAGGCCAAGAACACTCTGGGCTCAGTTAGGTGAGTGCTGGCTGTGGCAGCCTCCCTCTCTTTCTGTGAGGACTCCTGTGGAGAGAGTCCACAGAGACTACTGACCCTTGAATACAAACAGGAAAGCTGAAGCTTGCAACGCTACAGTATCGCACGGAGACACAAAACTCCAGAACCCTCTGAGAGGGGCATACTTAAGAGTGTCAACTCCATCTTATGGAAGCTGGAAGAGTTTTCCCAACACTTACATAGACATTTAGGTGAGAACTCAAATCCCTTCCTGGAGATAAAAGGTTTGTGATAGCATGCCTTTCTGCAGAGTTTCATCATGTTTTCAAATTACCTTGCTCTCCATAGACAACAGTGCCAAACACAAATTCTAATGGATAACCAAATACAAATACTTCCTAAAACCACAAGGAAAATGCCAGAGAAACCTTGCAGAAAAGTGCAACAATTTTCATGCAGAACAAAATATGTGCAGAGACACTTGAGTTCTCAAGTTTGAAAAACCTAAGTGGAAGCACAGCTTCTGCACAACTGATCCTCTTTTTGGCTGCCAGAGCCAAGCTTTCTGGGTTCCTGCACGCAAGGCTTTACGTACCAGAGCTGCCAGCACAGCCCTGCATATTTACAGCTCTTCACCACTTCCTGAGGAATGGTTCTGTGAAGGCGCGCAAGGTTTCAGATTGACCCGTCTACTCTCCTACTCCCAGTTTGCCTGTGGATCCCACACTCAACAACATTTCCATACCTGTGAATCACAGATGGAACAAAACAGCCACAGAACTGGCCCCTGTCTCCTTCCAGCCCCACACAGTCCTCCTGTAGAGCAGAGAATTTATTTAAAAACTGGAGTTTCTAAGAATTTCCTAGAAAACCAAACATTATCACTGGAAAAGATGGAGCCAGTTTTTCAGAGAAAGAGTTCATGTTTTGACTACAAAATGTAATAAAAAACAGTTATGGAATAAAACAAATCGGTTTTGACTTTTACCATTTTAAAACCTTTGAAATTAGATATTTTGATTGCTCTCCCCAAGCACAAATTGCAAGGTGCAGCAGACCTGATGAGGCAATGTTATGGCAGTGCAATGATTTCTAACTTTGCACTTCTCAATGTCGGCGTGACAGCGTCAGAGCCCCAAGAGGAAGGCAAAGACCTGTCTGTCACTGCACTCTTCGCAGTGCCTTCTCACAGCTGACTAAGAATGAAGGCAACTTTTCCGTTCATATTGTACCAGAGATAGAAGATAATGTAATCAAAACTAGGTTGTTTGATGTTAAGTATCTATTTCTGGCACATTCTTTCCTCTCATAGTTTTTTCTGCTTTAACAGAAGCACTCTGGAGAGCATTTGATGCCAACGGGGAAAAATTTGGGTCTGTGTTTTTCAACAAATTCTAAAGGAGCTGGAGAAAAGTCTGAGGCTCGACTTTAAAGCATGGAAGCAGGAAGAGTTTTTCATCTGTGCATCTTAACTGTGTGTTTTCTGCACTTCAGTGTGTTGCACTGCAGAGTTCTTCCCAAAGATTTGTCGTCATGTGACACCAATCTTCAACCCAGTTGTGTATGGGCTACCAGGAGCAGTCCTCCTTGGAGACTTATCCCCCCGACAAAATTCAGTGCAAAATCTGGTGAAATTATGAAACTACCTGGCAAGGGAATTCACATTTTTCTCCTCTCCAGCCTGGAGCACAGGTACAGGTTCCATCCAGAGCTTTGCAAGCCCCTCCGTTAAGGCACTGGCAAGTTAAGTTACAGCCAAGCCCCCAGGTACTTCTGGGACAATTTATTGAGCAATCTACACCATGCCAACCTGCCAAAAAGAAGAATTTCAAGTGACAAATTAATCCAAGTTTTCCCCCATTCCTCTCTGCGGACGTGTTTCACTCTGCCTATCAGGCAGCATCTTTCGGAGATGTGCAATCCCAGGGTACCACTAGCTACAAGCTAGTAGCAGCAGTTTCAGACGAGGACTTGTCCACGTTGGAACAAGGGTGGTGAAGGGCACCTCCTGACATCTCTGCACAGCACACATTTGCAGATGGGTGCCACCGTGCAATAGCAATTCAGGGCAGATTGGCAAGGAAAACACAGACACCTTGAAATTACACTACCAAGCACCAGAGGATACTGAAGGTTTAAGGCATGGGTTGAAAAAGCAAGGACTGTATTCCCTACATTCAAGCTGCTGCTTTCATCACTCTTCCGCCAGTACTGAACAGATGGAGTTCTGCAATACAGTTTAGAAACTAAAATCCTAGACACAAAACAGAAGGAAACATAGCAGCAGTGCCTAAGTTGCATTTCTCCAAGGATACATGGAAGACCTTCTAGATCATTGCTGTACTTCCCTCCAGATGCAAAAAAGACTGTAATGGGAAATGGTTCTAAAATGCACCCTTCACTGCTGATTATGCTGGGTAGCAATGATTTGCAGACTGCACGCTGGAGGCAGAGAAATGGAAATAGATTTTTAAAAATGTGACCATCTGATACAATAGAAACGGCAGGAGACAGTCCGACGTGACCATCAGCAGTGACACAAGCCAAGGTTCTAATTTTGTACCTTGTTTACAGCAAGCCAAGGGAAAAGTAATTCTGCACTGAGCCTAATCAATAGACTGTGCAAAACACATGGATTGAAACGAAGCCGCCTCGTGCCCTGGATAGAGAACTTCACATTTAGGGGTCATTTCAGGCAAAAATCAGTCCCTGACAGAGGTGGGCAGGGACGTGCAGTTTCTGAGGGGGTACAATGTCCATCAGAATTACTGCTGGGAGGTGAGAGCCAGGCAGGGAGGTCAAGGAGCGTCAGTCTAGTCACACGAATACTGGGAGACCTAGAAAGTTTCTCACAGAAGCAGGGAACAGCGCGCAAAGGCTTGGAAGGGTCTTAGGCAAGGTTTTCTCAGAGAGCTGGTGAGGAAAAGAGCATTCAAATAGAATAAATTGCCAGTAGATACTAACATCAGTGCTAAAATGGCAGGAAGAAATCGGTGCCTCTGTGTGGCTGAGAGGGACAAGGGTTGCAGCCAAAGGTCATGCACACCCAGGCTGAGGGAAACCCGCCTATGCATTTCGACTAGGCAGGCTGCTGTCAGACACATGGCAGGCATGCCTGTGGTACATCCAGCAGATGACAGCACTGCCACCAAGAGAGAAGTGGTGGCACACCTCAGGGTAAACACCAGTAATTCACTAAGCCGCAGCAGCCTCCAGCCCACTGAGAACACAAACATGAGGCATGTGCACTCTTCTTGGGGCAGATGGTTTCCTAGTTTTCACCTCCCAGAGCAGCAGAAGCATAAATCAGCTGGTGATATGGCCTTCAGCGTGGTCTGCTTTTTATTAAGTTTCTTTCTTCTTCTCTACTTCCAAAACTCAAATTCATTTTATGATTAGGGAAAAAGGAAATTAATCTGAAGGGATGCTTACCTGCTTTGCAGGCACAAGAAACATCTACTGGTGAACAGATGGCTTCGTTTTTGCAGTTGCATACAGATGAACAGTTTATTCCATACGTCCCCAGAAGACAGGCAGTACCACAAGCAGCACCCTGAATGACACAAAAACAGAGTCTAAAAACTATTCAGACAATAGAACCAGTACATTCTGTAGACTGACTCAGGTGCTACAAAAGCCAGAGAACATGCCTGTTCCAGGCTGTCACTAAGGTATCTGAAATTTCATGGCGAGGGACTCCTTCATGCTCTTTAAGTCCACAGTAAGCATTACTTTCCTGTTAGTTGTTGGGAGAGCTCAGGTCACACAGCAAACACCACTTGGTTAGATCAATGGACAGTATCTTAAGTAATAAGGAAGCCCTTCACGAAACCAAATCTCGGTAAGACAGCAGGTTCATGGAACGTGGATGTCTACAGTATTTTTAGGAATTAATTTGACTGAAGTTTTCACAGTTGTTGTTCCTACAACAGTCACTCCGTAAATATCCAAAGCACAGGTAACCGCAAATGCATGGAAAAGCTGCAGAATAATCCATCCTGAACCGCAAAAACAAGTGTCTTGCTCTAGATTTTCTCTGAATGGAACATCAGGAGCTTCTGCAGCAAGATAATGATTGAAACCATCATTCCTCCCTTTATTTACACCTCACAAGCACATCCTCCTACTTATCACTGTCTTACAAAGTCACTATCTTTTCTTTCCTGAAATGCCTTCACTTCAGTGCTGAGAACCAATCCCAGATTTGCCTCAGAATCTTAGACAACGCCCAGTATTATTTATGTATCTAAATACCGTTACCTTTCTTTTCCTGTGGTGGAGAAAGGACACTCGGGCACCATGAAGAACTTGGCACTCAACTAAAGCCAATGGAGTTGAAAATGTACTGCGAAAGAGAGACTTATTTACCTCAAATCCAGGGCCACAGGTGCATTTTCCAGTCACACTATTGCAGTCAGCACCATTTTGGCAGCTGCGGATCTGCTGACATGACTCGCCATGGAATCCTGGAGAACACGTCTCGTTGCAGTAGAGCCCCGACCAGCCAGGCTTGCAGGAGCATTCCCCAGACACAGGGTGACAGCTGCCAGGAGGGGATGGAAGGATAAGTAATTCAGGACTAAAAATGACAATCTACAACTGAACAGTTCTTGAGATCTAAATTAGAACGTATTTATAAAACTACTAGTACTGGCATTTTAAGACATACATCACTGTCCTGTAAATAGGTGTAGGAAGCTGTAATACTTTTGAAGGATTTTGATGGGTTTTCATGAAGTCAGACTAATTGGCAGTAAGATTTATACATTAAGAAAGGGAGCCTATATATATATGTATGCACATATCCCTCAGAGAAAGCAAGAGACAAAAGAAACGCCACCAGAACGTGTCCTGAAAAAACCCTAATCCCAGCCTAACTATACCAAATTAGTTGGTGATGCAGAATGACCTCCCACAGTCTTATTTACAAATGTGAAGCAGGGGTGGAAGATCACCAGAAAGAGCTTACAAGACAAAAGGAAAAACCCTTGTAGAAAAGTACGTAGCTACAGTGTGCTCTTTTTACACCAGGTGTCACGTGAGTAAAGACATGCCAAAACCAGTCTGAAATGCTGCAATTCCTACATTTTGTACATTCCTGTACAAAACAAGGCGCTAATGTTGACAAAGGCAGACAGAGGCCTTTTTTGCTTCTTCCTGCAAACTGCATCTTCAGAATGACAAGTTTCTGTAAACCCCCCAACCTGTGATGGGAAGTGGCAGGGACGTATGGATCTGCTCATACCAGGTCACAGCGCTGTTGCTGTACCCCACTGAGGAAACGGGGTTTATGTGGCCTTAGTCTCAGCCAGCCAGTGCTCACTCTCTGTTTTCTCTTGACTGTTGAGTACCAAGGGAAAAATGGATACTTTCACCTGGTCACGGAGAACAGAGGGCTGGGTTCAATACACACTCTAGCTCAAATCCTTGCATATCTACCAAAAGAGGCAATCAACAAGAACCATTTCTGAAAAAACTCTTTGCATAAGAGGCTTGTTACCTGCTGGTGCTCTCTGGACCCCTGGAAAATAGTAGAACCTCCCAGGTATACCTATATCTAACCCTTCACGAAGCATAGAGGCTGACAAGCACGAGGATTGGCTGGAGCTGCCATCAACTGACCACATCTATTGATTTCAGTTATTTCGCACTTACAGCACACCAGAACGTGCAAGGGATATATGATCTATCCTGCCTACACACAGTGAGCAATGTAATGATCTACCCACCTGGTAAACAGAGACAAAGGTCCCACTTTGTCATAATATTTATTTGGCGGGTAAGCAACCAAATAAATACAGCAATGAATATTAAGATCACATATAGCTGCAAGCACTGTAATTCAGAAGCTCTTTTGGGCTGAGAGTTTCCTGATCCAGTTAGGGAATACCAGATTCTCTCACAAGTCCTTCGCTGCTTCAGATTGCATGAAAGTACTAGAAAAATCAGGAAATCTTTCTTTTCAGATTTCTATCTTCTCTACAGAAGAACAGGTTCAAGGGTGTAAAGCCTACCTCCAGGTAGTGGGCCTGTGCCAGGGACATCTTTTATCACACTTGAGACCATAAATTCCTTCAGGACAAAGCCTTGTTTCACACTGCTCTCCAGTGTATCCTGCTTCACAGAGACAGGCACCACCAATATGGTAGCATTTCCCACCATTCATACACTTGCAGGGCTCAGCACACTGCACCCCGTACGTCCCCACTGGACACTCCTCTTGGCACATATGAGAAAAACAAAGAAAAAAGTGGGTTAGTTCCCATCAAATACAGCTTTGGGACATTCCAGGGAAATCGAGTTTATGAGCAATCTCTATACGGCTCTAAAAAGCCTCTGAAGTGGAGCAGTGATTTATAGAAATTCATGTTTCAAGTACTTTATGTCAGAATTTGTAACTTTTAGAAGTAAACTGGATTCTCCACTTAGCAATAGCGTGAACAGCCAGCAGATTTCTGTGCCCCTGTAGATGCTCAGGGCCTGGCAGTCCTCTGGCAATCACGCTCAGCAGTCTCTGATGAGAACCTTTTCTAACTGTGTTTTCCAAACACACTATGTTTGACACAAGGCACGGCAAAATGTAATAGAAGTCACAAGAGCCTTCTGACTGAGGTCAAAGGGGTATATGTGTTCATATCATGCCTCCGCAGTACTGGCCTCAATCCCTTACTCGTATCCAAGTGTCGAGGTATTTGCAACTCTGCCCTGAGGGGAGCAATAAAATCCCCATTACTTCAAAGGTGCAGCGTAATAATAGAGCTAATAACCCCCTACAAATGTTTCCCAGTGAAGTTATACAAATCAGCTGTGAATGGATTGTCTCCAAATGACCATCTGGAATTCCAGCACTGCAACTCCACTTACTTTTTAAACATCATCTTCATGACCTTCTGAAACACTGTCTTCCTGGTGAGGACAGTGTTGTCTCAGCCAAAAGGTTTTAGGCAAAACGGGAATTTAAAGTCGATTCTCCCAAGTTAACTCCGATCATGTAGAAATTGTTACCGATGTAGGAAAAGTTAAGGGTTCAGAGTGCAAAGTACATGACACTTCACGTACCCTTCACGGTACCTTCTGAGATTACAGTAACCAGGATGGCATCTCTTCATGGACCAAGAATTTAGAAGAAGAGGACCCTGCAAAGTATTCTGCCCCTTTTGTAAGTGCATATAACACAAATCTAGCCTTGCAATAGCATCAAGAAACGACGTCTCCTTAACTCCCCTGTACTGATTTTAATGCCGAGTTGTACCCCGCTTTGTGAATCATGCGGGTGCTAATTACAAGGCCTCACCAAGTCTCTGAACCATGAGGAAAAACACGTCTTTATGGTGACGGTGAATGAAAGGTGGGTGAGGAAGTTTCACACCACCGATCGGCTACATCTGACTGTAATAAAAAAGGCACGCTTGATGTGCTGGGTGTATGTGCTGGTGTTTTAGGCCTGGCACCCTGTTCTGACCAGAACTGAAATGAACACCTCGACTCTGCGTGTGATTAGCTCTTTTCACACCAGGGGGTTTTTGATCATGGGATGGTTTATTTGGCACTGGGATTCCTGGCGGCAGATGGGGTCCACCTGTCCCAAAGGGGAACAAGGATCCTAGCCCAGCAGTTGGCAGGGCTTGTGGAGTGGGCTTTAAACTAGGTCTGAAGGGGGAAGGGAATAAAACCAGGCTAGCGGGAAAAGAGTGTCAGAGTCAGGGGTGGGAGTCTACTGTGGACTGCCCAGCCAGAACAACAACAACATTGATGAGTTATTCTTCAAGGGACTAAGAGCCACCTCTAGATCCCCTGTCCGTGTCCTTACGGGGGTTTCAACTGGCCAGATGTTAGCTGGGAACACCACCACAGCTAATACAAACAGGTCCAGGAGAGTCCGAAAGCAACTGGATGGTAACTTCCTTGTTCAGGTATTGAGGGAGCCAACGAAGAAAGGTGCCCTCCTAGATCTCTTGCTCATCCACAAAGAAGGACTTGGGGGGAAGTAGAAGTAGGTGGACTTCTTGGCCACAGAGTAGTGGAATTCAAAATCTTTGTTGAAAGAAGGGAAACTGCCTCCAAAACTTCAACACTAGATACAGGGAGAGCAGATTTTGGACTGCTCAGGAAAGTAGCTGGTAAGGTCCCCTGGGAAACTGCTTTTGAAAGTCCATCAATGCTGGCCACTTTTTAAGTACCACCTCCTAAAAGCACAGGAATAGGCAACTCCAAAACATTAGAAATCAAGCAGGTGGGGCAGGAGGCTGAGCAGGGACGTTCCTCTAGAGCTCAGCAGAAAAAGAAAGTGGAAGCAAGATCAGGAAATGTGGGGGGATTACGGGGACACTCTTCACCTTTGCAGGGAGAAAATGTGTGTGGCCAAAGCTTAGAGAGAGCCGAGGCTGGACAATACTGTGGTAGACAGTCTGGGGTCTTCAAATACAGTAACAACAAGAGGAGGACCAGAGAGAACATTGGTCTGTTGCTAGATGAGAACGGTCACATTACTAACAGGGACACAGAGAAAGAAAAGGAGTTTAACACCTTCACTGCCTCTGTCTTCAACAGAGTCGATGGGCTTGGGACTCCAGATGCCTCAAGTTGGAGGCCCATGACTGCAGTAAACTCCTAGCGAATTCTGACCATTCAGTGACGTGCTCTGACCTGGCTGGCCCTGTGTGGAGCCAGGACTTGGAGTTGATGATCTTCATGGGTCCCTTCCAACTCAGGAGATTGTATGATTCTGTGAGTAGTTTTTGCATAAGAACTTGGTTTTGGACTGGTTTTATAGAAGCCTAAATATCTTGCATTCAAGAAAAACCCACTCTGATTCTGGAAGAGACAGGCATAATGGGAATAAGGGTAACAACTGCTGCCCAATGACTCACTGCCACACCATGCACAACTCAACTGAAAAATGTACCAGCAACACCAGGAAAAATTTAACTCTGAAAAGTATGAAAGCAAGCAGTGTTTTTCTGTTGAAGTATATACAAGCACAGTTCTCTTTCAACAGGAGAGTAGAATTTGATCTAATGCAAGTTAAAAGGCTTGCAGTTGTACTGCATGCTGTCTGTTTGCTGGTGGTTAACAACATAAATATGAAGGCTCTATGAGCTTTATTAAAGACTGAGTGGCAAGATCTCAAAATAGACACTTGTTCCTAAATGACGTGCCAGATACTTTGCTCAATTGCTAACGTGCTCACACAGACACCTCACTGGTGATGCCATTTTGTTGGCATTAGATGACACTCAAACACATCTGGGAAGTAAGCTAAAGAAAGGAAAATGAGCCTTTGGACGGGTAAGAGTGCTTACTGCACCTCCTAGGTGCACTTGCTTAGTGCATTACTTGAGCTACAAGACCTCCTTCTGCACCTAAGGAAGAGTGAGGATTCTTATCTATCTAAACATTTGTGAGTCATGGAATCAGATTGATGACAACAATTCAATAATTAAAGCTGTACTTCCTTTTCTGAGGGAGTACTTTGAGGTTATTTTTTCCTTGGTTAACTTCTTCTTGGAATATTTCTTCTTCTTTAACAAGAATTAAAATCAGCGGCTCAAGTGCCATGTACTGCAGAATGAAGACTCCCAAGGGAGAACTGCTTTTCTACAAAGGCCTGAAGATTTTTAGGCAATGCATGACTGAAAAATATTTTTGATCCTCATTTTATAAACTAAGAAATTCAAGTGTAGCTACTACCAGTAAGAGCTGACATCATAAATTAAATCTTAAATCCTAAGTCTTAATCCAACATTAATAAGAAAACAGAAAACTCGCCTGCTGAACATATTGCAAAGGCACTGGTGTTGCTTGGGTAAAAGCTTCCAGATGAATTCCATGAATTGGATCCTCGATAATCAGACATCCAATGTCAAACCACCTGCAATGACAGCCAAGTTAGAGTCTGTTGAAAAGCAACATGTTAGCCCTTGAATGATGACCGTTTTACAACCTCTAATACAACTGTAGTTAAAAATGTAACAATGACTTACATCAAGGCATCCCAGCATTTTTCAAATCAAATTTGCATGTATCAACTCATGTATATATAAAAAACTGAAGTGCCTGTGTTCCCTTGTAAAAAATTCTACGGCTCCGGTTGTTTCATATATTTTATATGTGTCTACATATAAATGACATTTTATTCTTTAAAGCACTGGAAGCAAGACCCTTTGAGTCAATGAGAAACAACCCTCTCCCCACCTCAGGGATATATTTCAGGTTCTCACTTGTCAGGAAGCAATTCCTCAATGAAGTTTTCTACCGATACAGCAGGCTGTTTTTCATGGATTACTCCAGTCCGGCGCAAGCTGTCTATTCTTTCTTGGGCTCCCTACATGGGAACATGATCTGTTAGACAACATTCTCTTTCAATCACATCATACAACACTCAGAGATGAGTGCAAAAAACCCCTGTGGAGCAGAATTTTCAAGTTAAACAGAAAACAGCAATTTAAAAAAATTACTCTTTTTATTCAACAGTAGAAAAACCAAAAAAGTCATGAAAAAGCACCATAGCCTTTCCCAAACAGGAATCTCAAACAGTAACACAAGCTATGATAAAACTCATGTTTGAAAAGCTGCACAATGAATTCCTACATACTAAATGTAAGAATGGAGCTGTTCAGGAAGATCCTTGGCAAGTGTTGATCAACCTGTCTTTCACCTACAGAATTAGTTGGGAGACAACCCAGTCTCAAAGGCTCTCTTAACTTCTGATTACATTTTTCCTATTCAATTTCTCATGTTTAGTTTTCATCCCAAAGTACTGTGCTAGTGACAGACTAAGAACAAATGCCTGATACACTTTCAAACTACAGTCATATCACAATGCATGCCAGATGTGATGGCAATCAACTGCTTTAGAAGAAAACGGACATAAATGTTCTTCACTGCTGTGACCGCGTTTGCACAAGAACCCCAAAAGCTATTCCAACAAGCAGCTTCAGAATGATCTAACGGAACAGGCGGCAAGTTACACCAAAAACAAGAAAAGGAGAAGTCTCCCAATGCCACAGACTGACATTCCCCTTAGGGAAAATCAGATTTTTCTGGGTCAATGCCCCATCCCTGGAAGTGCTTAAGGTCAGGCTCGATGTGGCTTTGAGCAGTGTGGTCTAGTGCAGAGAGTTTCAGCCCCCTCTGCTGAGGACAATTTGTAAGGTCACTTCCAAACCAAACCACTCTCTCATCCTACGTTTCCATTGCCCTTCTCTGTGCTGGAGGTACTTTAGTACTTACTTTTAAACCTGCAGCATAGCCCACAGGTTGTACTTTAGTAAAACACAAAATTGTGACTACCACAATGCTGCTCCTTCCTATTCATTTTAAAGCTCTAACTGAGATACTATGCTTTTCATTCCAGGCTCAATGCTCAGCAATACTTCACAGAATCACAGAATCCTACGGCTGGAAGAGACCTTTGTAGATCATCAACCCTTTCAGTAAACATTTCTTTCTAATATCCAATCTAAACCTCTGCTGGCGCAGCTTTGTGCCATTTCCCCTTCTCCTATCTCCTCTCACCTGGCTGAAGAGACCATTGCCCACCTCCCCACAACCTCCCTTCTGGTAGTTGAGACTTTATTAGACTGTTTTAGCCTTTTCAATGTTCTTCCCAAGTGTTTCAGGAACTGCTTCAAGTTTGCTGAGCTTCCTAAAATAGTATAAATACTGTTGGGCTAGAAAAGCAGAACAGCTGAAAGTCAGAAGAAAGCCTCAAAAGCGATGTAAACACCGTTGTGAGCACGCTTACCTTTCGGCTTGTCGACCCTCAATGCGATACCTTACACACCGGGATTTAATCACCAGATCCAACAGAACACATACAGCATATTTTAAACTCAATTCCATATCACTCCCTCAAACAGAGAAACAGGGAGGGAAAAAAGTATGTGACTTCCAGATTACAGACAAGGACTTGTCACCGTTTTGTTCTCTGTAACTTGCTCATCTCTCACAACCTGAACTGAAGGGTATTACTATGCTACTACCTAAACTACAGCAGAATACACAAGTAAATGAACCTTAAGACGCACATAAAAAAATCAGCCTGCAGAGTGAGAGTCTCACTGGACAACGCACCTGAGAAATCACCACGTAACTGTGACAGAATTAACACACTCTCCAGATAAACTTCAAGTGCTGTTACATTAATCTAACATTCTATGCATTACTTAATGGTTTGTCACAAATACTTACTGATATATGGAACCATGCCAGGCTCCAGTGGTGTAATCATGGTCTCCACTGAATGTTTGGGTTTATCAAGAACAGACTTCACCATGGGATTCTCAGCTACACCCTAAACATAAGCAAACAGACTTCCATATTATTTTCTCGTTTTTCCCCAAGAAACTCACAATAGCACAGTTAAAACCCAACCAAACAAAACCCAAGTATTAAGCTGCTTCGTGGTCTTCTTACCACATTTACACTTTGTAATGCCTGGTGCATCTCATTCCCCAGCACAAATGCTGCAAGACGTGACTAGGAGTGCGTGACTTTTCGGATACAGCAAAGGCCAAATATCATCACCGCCATCCTCTCACGCACCAATGCAGAAACAGGCCTGCCAGTGATGGTGGGCAACACACTTGATTTCCTCCTATTCTGGGACGGGAAGTCTTGAACATTTAACAAATACTAATTACAGCTATCATCAGACTCGGTAGCTAGACTCAAACTGTGACAACTCCAACTGAAGAGCCTCTTTTTTATGACCTTACAGACAAGAGGACCTATTTTTGAATGGCCCATTACTAATAAATATTTTTACAGCTGAAATTGAGCTGAAATTCCTCAATTTATAAGTAGATTCTAAACAACGCTGAAAAAACGCTCTATCTTCTCCAGCCAAATCCCAGGTGGAGCTGCTGACAGACCTAAAAGTTCATTAAATGTAAGCACAAACACTGACAGGGTCTTGCTGGCCTATTATCTACCTTGAGGGACATCTGAAAGAATGGTGTTGGATTTCTGAAGAACAGCAGAGCAAAAAAGGTAGTTCAATCGATTTCAAGAGCAGAAACAGAGATAACTGCAGCACTGCCGTGTATGCACTTCAACAGAGAATCCAGCTTGCATTTCTGCAACAACTGACAGTTAAGCCTCACAGATTCTGTCTGATGTTTAAAAACCTGACTCTGACATGTGCTTCCACACATCCAACACTTGACAGCTTCAGTACAACTAATGATTCCTCATTCTTCCACCTAGGAAATTCTCAGAGGTCATGGAAAACACAGAGCACGTACAACATTTAATACTCCAATCAAAGAATCTACATTTGGGTTGAAGTCAATCATACACATTCTCCAGAAACAGACATAGGTCACTTGCTGGATCCTACTGGTATACAGGCAACAATAACGTGGATGAGATTGGCTTTTCAACTAATTCACTACTGCCCTTTCAAACGGGCTACAAAATCATGTCACAAGGAAAACCTTCTCTTCTGGAACATTACCTTCTATCGCAAAAAAGCAAGAGGAATATGGTGACTGGAAGACGTTTCTACTTGAAGACCAAAGAAGCTGTCTTTTTATGATTATAAGACACGTGCCCTAGAAAAAAGCAGCACGACAACTCTGCTCTCACCATACTGATGGACGATTAATCTTGCTCTTTAAGACTGTAGCACTGTCAAGATGACTGGAGTAAAGGGGGGCTTCACTATGCCACATCACACACAACTCATTCTTCCAGATTTTCTTCTTCAAAAGGCTTTGAAAGCCCCTCCAAAAGTCTCCAGTCCCACTGGGACGTCAATCTTGATTCTTCCTTCCGATTTACTATCGCACAGTACAGATAGTAGTGTTGCTCCTGAAGGCAGCTCAGAGCTCACACACAGTCCCTGCATCTTTCTGCCACAGCCTTCACGACGCTACTCAGATGTAGCATGTCACAGCTCCAAAAAGGTTACAGGCTCATGAGATGCTGTCAGTTGTTGCTGCTTATTTCCTCTCTACGATCAGATCGCACCACAAGGATTATCTGTTCTGCATTATACACTCCGTGCCCTCTAGCGGAATAGAAAAATCCTACAAAATACCACAGACACCTCTTAAGAAACCCCTCCTCAGTGGAAGAAACACTTATTTGCCTCTCCCTGAGGAGACTTGTTTGGTTTAGAACAGGAAGGACTTGCATCCCCTAAAAAACCAATTCAGTTCATTAGGAAATGATAAAAAAAACCAGGATGTACAAAGAATCAAAGAGGTTCTGACATTTCCCATGATTTAAGGGCATGTGACAAAACCTCTAAGGTAGAAGGATCTCCCTGTCACGAGCACCTAGACGCCTGCATTTATGTAGTCATTCCTCTTCTGGAAAGGAAAGAAGCACAGTTTCAGCAAACGCGCCTATTAAAAACAGCCACCTGCAACTGAGCACAGAGGAAAGACAGGACCTAGAGCAACATGCCCTTAAAAGTTGTATCTTGTTAGAGACAACAAAAAATGGTAGTTCCTCCTGAAAGGTAACATACAAAACCACAGAGCTTTATAAACCCCCACAGCCCTCCAGCAGGTGTTCCACCTTGGGCAGTAGCTACTCTGGGGTCTTCAAGCTCCTCAGGAAAAGTGATTGCAGAACCAGTTCCAGGAGCCAAAGGGGAAGAGAAAGTTGCTTGCTGAGTAATAGGATCTGTGAAGACACCTAGGAAGAGGGAAAAACAAGACACAAGTACTGCGTTTCATTTCTTATGCCGTAGCAACATGCAATTGTTTTACAGGAAAATGAACAGGAAGAATAGAATAATACTGGGCTGATTCCTTTCATTTCTTGAAGGCCCCAGAACAATCCTGCTTGTTAGAGTTTAGCAGAGGCAACTACTGTGAATGAGTTCAACAATATCTGCTCATAGAACCGAGCCTACCTGCACCTTATGTGTAAAATTAAACAAAGACATGTTAGCTTAAGAGTGGTGCTTTTTATTGTCTTCAAATTTCCATAGGTCTTTCTGGACAGACTGCTTAAAAGACATGTCACAAACAATGGTTAAAGCCTGACTCAACTGCTGCTGAAGAGCTAAGTTTCCATTAGGCTAGTAGAAAATCACATCAGTTCAGCAACTACAGCACTCGCTTGCATGGCAGGCAAGTATTTTCCACTGTCCTGATGCAATTTAGTAGCCAGAAGCAAGAAAAGAGAAGCTACTCTCATGTGACGGACGACTTCTTACAGATAGCGAGCTTCTCAGAACAAAAACTTGCCCATTAGGAGATTACAGCCTGAGATACCTTACCATTCCGTGGAAATACAATGGCTGAAATTGCCTCTGAGCTGAACAGCAGCAACACAGAAATAAATGGTCAGCTGGGCTTTCCTGGGCACATTTTAAAATACTGCTCTCAAACACTTTTCTGTGAGCCTGAGTGCTAGCAGAACTCTATGGAAGAGGACTCTTGTCCTACACCGTGATCGTACTTCAAAGGCCATTCTCCATTCCTCCGAGCGCAGCTACTCAGTAATTAAGTGTCACAAGAATACTAAAGAAGCTGAACTTGTGGGACTCTAGCAGACTGCTGAAGTAGCCACCCAGGAGACCCCTCATCCTGTCTCACAAGCACAAAGGTCTATATACAAAAGGTTACCTGTGACGGGAGGTGCAGAGAATGATGGCATCAGTGGGCTCTGTGGTGCTCGACCAGCGTGGCCTCTGGTGATATCATACGTTGAAGACATGGAAAATCCTGAAATCGGGGGACCAGCAGGAGGTGCAGGAAGACCAGAGCCAGCAGTAGAGCTTAATGAAGGAGCTGTAGAGAACTGCGACACAGAGGTACTAGAAGACGAAGGGGCAACTGGAGGTCGGGCTGGAGTTAGAGGTGGCGCCATAGTAGAAACTGTTGCAGATGGCACAAGTGGAAAAGAAGATGAAGTCATCATAGGAGGAGGAAGTGGAGATGCTCCAGCTGCCAGAGGTGCTGAGCACTCAGGAGAAGATGACAGGCTTGGTGTAGCAAGGGGACTGGACAAAGCTAGGGGAAAAAAAGACAAATGGAATTTTAGAAACACCAAGCCTTCATCTCAGAGATTCAGGTATGTAATTGTTCAGCTAGTTTACAAGTAAGTTTTGACCAAGTCTGCTTTTCTCCTTTCAATGGAAAAAAGTTTAGTTCTGCTTGAGTTTGCAACCACCACCAATTGCCCTCAATTTCTGGAGATAGTAGCCTGGAATCTCTTTTCTTCTCTGACCCTATTTATCACAGCTAAAAAGACGAGTCAACATTTGACTACCCATTTTGTAGCTGATGAAGTGGGCCTCAGAAATTTCCAGCTAGCACGCTTCTTCCTGCTTCATCAACAGGAATAACGAAGATGCAGGAAGTGTCCCTCTTTAGATTAAGAAATGCACTCAGGGGACCTGTGAGGCTGGGACTTACTGCAGAGGTACAGGTCTATGAGATGGGCTGAGCACCAGGCAGCCCTCTCTTCCCTGGCACCCAGCTACCCAGGCTCCTAAACGCTCTGCTTTCTGTGTTTCAGTCTGGCCCCCAGCTGATCCTTGGATAAGCCAATTTTGTTCTCTAAACCAAATTTAGACAGAAAATTAAGCCAGAGAAACAGAAAACACTGGTTTTTACAGCACTAAGCTGTTGGATCAGCTCAGATGTGAAACTGCACTCAGCCTAAACATTGATGACAGTCAAGTGACGTGCCAAGTTACCGTAAGGAGGTCGTTTCCAAACTTTATCACGCACACCAGTCAATAAAAAACAGAACATGCACACCCCCAACATAGCTACAAAATACTTACATGGGCCACTGTCCTAGTATATTCCATAGATTTTAAAACATACAGAACAGAAATATCAAAAGGATGAGATAAAGATCAAGAAACTCTTCTGCTCCCACTGAAAATTAGTATTTGAATAGTATATTCATAAAACAATATGTTATGTTATTAATGGTTAGCACACTATAGAATACCATTAATAATATTGTAGTGTGAGCAATGTTACTACAGAAGCCTCATTAATTTTACATCAGCAATTTGGAGGTCTGGTTCTATATTCCGATTATGGCTTTAATGGTTGTCACACCTGGAAAAAATGCCTTACAAAGACACACAGACCCAAACAAAAAGGTGTTGCTGGATGTGCTTACAAAACCATGCTATTTGTTTTCGTCTCCCAGCCATCAAGTATATGAAGGCTTATCTTGAAATTCAGCTAGCAAATGTTCATCTTCCTTGATGTCATTCAATTCTTCTGGAAAAATCATCAGAAGGTGTTGCACTTTGGTATTCCTAACAAATGGGCTCAAAATCCACCAAAGCTAATTCATCTGGAAGATTTTTACATAGCTCAGGAAATTCTCTTTGCCAATTTACATATACAGAGTGGAAAGGGTTTTTTGTGTGACACTTGCAATGATTTTGGCAACAGGAATGCATTGACAACATAAACACTTTCAAATAACAATTTTCTCAAACGCATGACTTTCTTACAAAGAAGTAGGTAACTCCTTCTTAAAACACCACCTTTATCTTGAAGGGATAAACCACCTTTATCTTGAAGGGACAAACTGTAAGTGTGTTTTGGGGTTTTTTTAAATAACTACTGGGTAGCACACTGCTGATGGCCACTTGTCATCACAGAAAATGTCAGCGAGTCTGCAAGTCTGTTTTGGTACAAGAAGAAAGCTGAAGCCATATTTAAATCCCTTGCCACAAGACAACCAGCAAACCTCTGTGCGATGCACAAAAGTTTCACGGTCACTTCCTCTACCATTACAAGGTGCAGCTAAAAACAACCCCTACTATTTAAAGAGAACTTCTATAAAATTAACCACACTGCTGGCATCCTGTAGCCCTTTGTGCACCAGCTCCACTTTCACTGCTGCAGTAACTTGCCTATGAATGAGGCGGTCAATAAATGTCATGGGTGGAAATAGATCGGTAACCTTATTCGAGAATCCATTTTTAGCCTAGTCAAAGCAATCACTCCATCAATGGTTACTCTGAGGCAGTCTTAATAAAAACATGGCTTTTATTAAAGAAATCATTCACTGTTGAGGATGCAGCTTCTCCAGCACAGCCCTCCTTCAGCATTTGACAATAAAGTTGTTCTTTCTGTATTTCATTACTGAAACAGAATTTAGCAAAAACCATAAGCAGAAACACGTTAGGAACATCTGTACAGCAAACCTTCCATACTGTGATCTGTTCTCACGCTTGTTTCTTATAATCATCAGCAATTTCCTGACAAATCCATTTGTCAACATATTGTTTGCATTTAATATTACAGACATTTTTACCATGTCAGGAAAAACAAGTGATGCCCCAAAGAATATACATTTGTCTCTTCTCTGGTGGTTTCTGAAATATATGCCAAGAAGTATATTCGATATCAGTAAAGCTTGATTTTTCTGCTTTTTTTAGATAAAAGAACTATTAAGGAATGCTCTGGTATTTTCTTCCTGCACCCAATGGATCACCCAGCACATCCTCCTGGGGCTAAGAGCGCTCCACTCGGGAGTCCACGGCACTAGTGTGACTCAAGGTAATGTTACCAGATGTGTCAGAAAACTGAGCATTTGGTAGTCAAGCACATGGGGTTCAGACTCTGGAAAAATCAGATTCAGTGCTCTGATTACCACCCACAACAGTAAAATCCAAGTGATCGTCCACGTTTCTCACTATCCCCCACAAGACTGTAGACTTGTTTGAACTCCGTTCTGTGCTGCTCATCTCACTGTGCACTGTACTGGCCAGTATTCCCTGTCCCCACGCCCCTAAAAACCCTAAGTGCATCCACATGACTTCATCAAAATGTTTCAAGAATAAAAAAAACATTTACACTACTCTCTGTCAGATGTATGCCATACTGCCATGAGAAAGAAACAAATTCTTCCCATCAGCCTGGAGAAGAGCTCTCTAGGTTGATCCCAACACCTCTGGATGAACTGCTGTGCTTTAAAAAGACATGAATAAATATCACTGAGTTTCTGAGGAAGTTTCTGTACCTAATGACCTACTTGTAGCAGCAGTGGTAGCAGCTGTAGTCTCCCCTGCTGTGTTTGGTGGGGGCGTACCGGGTGGAGTTGTCTCTATTCCACTCTCTTCCACCATTTTCCTTCAGCTACAGAAAGCTGTAAGACAAAAAGAAAGGAAAATAAAGAAAAAGCTTATCTTGAGAAATAGGGATAGTGTTTGCTGCAATACTGAGCTGTAGTAACTCCAAGGACCTGTTCTTTTCAGAGCTGATGCATGACAGGATGCAAAAGGTGGCAAGAAGCAAGACAGAGAACGAAGTCTCCCCCTTCTGCCCGTAAAGAACCACAACTACCCCTGAAGTTGGAGCCCTCTCCAGCTTAAGCACTGCCACAGATGCTCCCGACCCACCATCAAACTGACTGCAAGCACTTTCTCCAACACCAGGCATAGTGGCAGAGCTTGCAAGGGCCTAGGGCTCCAGACTCCGTGACCTGAACTCTATGACCCTGTCTGCTTAAAGGAGAAGCTAAAGAAACCTCCAGACACGCCACAAGAAACCAGGGAAATTTACTTCCAACCTACCTAGAAGTACAATGACATTCATTTACACTGAACAAGTTCTCCACTGCACACAATTCCTGTAAAATCCAGGTCTCGTACTGCTCTGGTGAGTATCAGAAGTGACAGTAATTGAAAACTTTGGCTTTTCTTTTGAAGGCCACATTACATTGAAAGTATCTTCCAGCATCTTTGACTACACCTGCACAGTGCACTACTTGTGGAAAAGTAAAGCTATGTGCTTATTTAAAACCCCCTAAACTAAGAGAAAGGGCTCAGGAGATGAAAAGGAGAGGATGAAAGACTAAGATTAACACCTGGAGATTTTTGTTCTTCAGTGCAGAGGAAGTTACTTAAAACCCCCTGCTTCCTCCCAAGTCTGGTAAACCAGACCGAGATTGTTTGTACCACTCCCTGAGGTAGCAATTCCATAAGGACATTTTAATAACATAAAATCCCTACAGAAAGGAATTTATGTCTGAAAAATTGGCAGGAAAATATTTTCCATCATATCCATTACCTCAGTAGCTACTGAGGACTGACAGCTTACTACATTTAACAAGTATCAGAGGAAAAGCCTTAGGTAATGTGTTGAGTAAAAGTACTCACAGGTATTTATAAAGAACTCCACTTACAAAAATACAGGGGGGGTTCCTCTAAAAAAAAAGAAAAAACCCTCACTGCTGTTTAAAATGTGTATACAGCTATGTTTAATGTAGAGGGAAAATTACTGTTATGACCAAACTGAAAAATACAAAAAGTAGGATGCCAGTGTTAGTCTGGACAGGCTAAGGAGCATCAAAACCAAATGAAAGCATTGAAATCACAAAGGAGAAAGTTTATTTCCTCTTACAACCAGTATGTGTTGTAAGAGGAAATAAAGTAACTCAAGATTAAGCATTTGAGCCCAGACTCGGAAAGCAAGTATGGTTCCTGTGCAGCACACCTCCTAAAACCTCTGATGACCCAGGGACTGTGGGTTCTGAGTACCTTTTCAATTAACTTGAAAGCTTCTCTGCAGACAGGATGAAAGGGTCAGTAACTGCCTGGTGGGGAACAGACTGACCTTGACGAATGAGCACATCTCAGCATCCCTCAGAAAGGAGCTACACAGCCCTCCCCTAAAGTTCACTAAGCAGAAGAATTTGCAGTAAGATTTTGTCTTTTCACTCACCTACGGGAGTTCACGTTCCTCCTCGCAGAAGTATTTCTAAAGTCATTCTTCTTCCAATTATACACTGCAAACAAAGAGAGAATTTCCCACTGTGCAACATCTGTAATCACTGACCAAACCCTCCCAGAAACACTTTCTTTCATCAAGGCTCCTTTCAGCTGCTGCTTGATTTCACCTCTGTCGTGGTTTCACCCCGGCTGAGAGCCGAGATCCACGCAGCTGCCTGCTCCTTAAAGGAAAAGAGCAGGGAAAAGGGAAGGGGGGGAGGGGAGGGTAAGAGGTAAGGGAAGGGAAAAGGAAGGGGCAAATAACCCCAAAACCAAGAAATAAGAGGCCCGTGGGTTGGGATAAGGAGAGTTTACTAAGATAACAGAAAGATACCGTCTAACAATGCTGACAGGACTTTAGAGCAAAAATATATGAAGCTGTTGATACACAGTGCAGTTTCTCACCAAACCCACAACTCAGGCCGTGCCACCCAGAGCCGTCCCAGAACCCGACAGTCCCCCAAGAACCGCGCGTCCCGGAGCCGCCCTCGGCCTTCCTCCCGTCAGCCCCCCGATATCCTGGGCAGGACGTAACTGGCGTGGAATACTCTCTTTGGTCAGCTAGGTCACCTGTCCTGGCCTCGCCCCTCCTTTCTCATGAAGAGCTGAGAAAGTCCTTGACTGTCTGACAGCAATTAACAACATCAGCATTCCATCTGCTGCTACAAATGAATTTAACTCCATCCTGACCAAAACCAGGACAAGAGGGAAAATTACTGTTATTACCAAACTGAAAAGTGAAGCAAGCATTGAACAGCAATAGCAAGCCCAAACCTGCAAAAATTAGAGAAGCCTGAAGCCTAAATGCTCCCTATCATCCTTCTCCCTTTAGCTTACCCAACTCTTCACACAATCAACAATCTCCTTGTGAACTCCTGACTTGGCAGGGATGAACAAGAAGTTTGCCCAGGTAACACTTTGCTATACACCGAATTCTCAACAAAAGCCAGGTGTAGTTTGCAAATGCTGCATGAAAAAGCATAAAAATAATAAGGTGAAGGAAAAAGATGAGAGATGGAAAGAGAAAATTCACAAGAGAAAAGCAAAAATATGATAGGTGTAATTGGAAGCAAATAGCTCATCATCTTGAAAGAATCTAGAACTGCTGACAATTAAAAATGATCCCACAGGACATGTGGTTAAATACTTTCATCTGAACGGCCTATCTGAAACCACTTACACGGAAGAAAACAGAAAGCACTGGGCTGAAAGAACATGGAAGGCAAAGAACCCAACCAACCCACGGACTTTTAAACAATGTTCAGGCCTCAGCAAAGTTTCCAGTGAACGTTTCTACCCTCCCCTACGGGAGATCCAGGGAAAAAGCTCCCCAGTAAGATCAGCCTGCAAATCCTCAATGCCAGATGGGTAGGGAAGTGGCTGCTCTTTTCAGTGACTTAAAAAAAACAGTAATAGATAATTCTCCACTGTCCAAGCCACAAACACAACATTTGCAGCAACTCCTGCTGAAATCCAGCCTAATTTCATAAGGAAGTGACTTCTATGTCCTCCTGCCAAGTAGAACGCTTTGTATTACTGCACTGAAAACACAAAGGAAACTCTGAGAGAGCCCAGTGCAAACAGGCACTTTCGGTGACAGCAACTGCGGCACTGCCATCTAGCGATTTGTGAGCATCAGCTGATCTCACAAATTTCATCCCCCTGCCACATTTAGCTAGAAGGCAATCTCGGTTTAGGCTTACATGGAAGTAAAAAAGAAGGGATATGGAAAAAAGAAATACAGAAAACCACAAGGGGTGAGGGGGAAGGGAGGGGAGCGGGGGACACGGACGGGACGGGACACACACCACATTCCCAACACATCACGCTTAAATTTATTATCAAGTCGTTACGTTTCCGCTAATATTTTGCAATAATCTGGACAACATGACCATACTTCAAAAGCATTTTTCAGGTTGTGACTCCAAAATATAGAAATTCACAGCCAACTATAACCTACAAATGCAGATGACCAAATTCCACATGGAAAAACACATTATCTAGAACGTGGTGGTATGTCAGAGTTTAGAAAAAGGAACTCTTTTCAGTCACCCTTAAATAACTGCTGCTTGTAGTGCAGTAGATGCTCCTGCTAATAAAGTCCTGTCCCCCCAATATACTTCATAACCCCAGGAAGAAAAACTGGTCTCTAAGCAGAGCCTCAAACAAAACAAACAGTTGGAATACTAAATTCAAATGCCATTAAAATGCTATACTTGCCTGTAAGCGTAATATTGACTATTCTAATTGTGTGGAGCAATACTGATTACATACATTGTTAATATCTAAGCACAAGTCAACAACTGTCCAGAAGAGTGAGCTGTCATTTATTTATTTATTTAACTAAACAAATCGATTGCTTTGAGCCATTCCCAGCGCAAAAACCTCTCTAAATAAGATATTGCATCCCAGGTTGCATTACCTGATAGAGAGATTCCTAGGCACATACTTGTAGTCAACAGGAGAGAAGACAAAAGGAAAACCTTCAGTTGTTAAAGACAGAGTGAAGCTGACACAAAATAAAAAGACAACACTTCAGAAAACACCCCAAAACAACAGAGCTGAGCTGTTCCTATATCAAAGTTTCATCTGAAAAGTCCCTCACCCTACTTTATTCCATTTCAGACAGGCAGGGACAAAACTTCCTTCAGACTGGGGCCTGGTCAATACAGCCAGATCCCAGGGGACACGCAAAGCCTCGCTCTAGCCAAAGCAAGGGCACGGAGGGATCTCCAATGTAATCACCTTGGGTCAAACGACTTGTTCTAACACCTGCTGAATAGTCACAGCATAATGTTAATCACAACTCCCACATTAAAAAAGAAAAAAAAAAGGAAATGTTTACCAAGCAGAAACCACTTTGCCTCAGACCTAATGCTGTCCCAATAGCTTGAAACACCAGGCATGACAGAATGGTTTAGCCTCATCCTACGACTTCTGCAGACAGTTACTGTAGTGCACAGATAGCACAAAACCCAGGCAGTTTTTCTAAGAGTTTCCTAGTGCCTGAGAATTATTTTGTTTCCCACATTCTTAGTGCCATTGTCAACCTTTGGGATTCGTTGCACACCCTTACTGTTGTTATTTTGAAATCATAGAGGGCTTACATAGCTCCACAAGCCACTGATGACCACAGAGAACTGTTGGTCTAGTATACAGTGTTATCTACATGGGACTACGTAAACCCAAAGACACAGCTACACAGAACCACATGCATTCAACCAGTTTGTACCAACTGACGTAGGGTAAATGTCATGATGCAACAGCTCCAGCACTTGCAGACGATTTTGCCCAAAAGAAACGTTTGTTTTTCACGGCACTATAAACGAACTAGAAAGGGCAAAGCACTGCAACAAGGTATCCTCCAGAAACAGACTTCCTGAAGCATCACTTCTATCCTATGCTAAGAGATCCCCAAGGGTAAGGATTTCTACTGCCAATCATGCTAATTCCAGCTAAAACCACAAGGGATCTAGCACTTCCAGCCTGAGCTGCAACGCTGGAGCACAGGGCACTGAGAGCAGGCATCTGAACACTACCCAGTGCCGGGAGAAAGCCTGGTCACCAGGAGGGTGACTCGCAGGAGCAGATCACTATACAGGACCTAGCAAGCTATCAGGAGCTGGAAGTTCCGTGAAGTGCTGGTGGTTTCCAATACCACTGCCAGTCATCACTGAGGCCGCAAGGGGTCTTGCTCTGTAGCTTCATCTGCCTCACAACCCACAACCGTAACGCTGCAAGAAGCCCCAGAGCCTGCCAGCAAGGAGCACTGGGGCCAGTGCAGCCTTTCTTTAGGACAAGACGGTTCAGAGTAAGGGCAATAAGACAGACTGCCTACACCAGAATCAGTCTGGTGAGGGGCAGACACCGTGCAGTCGCAGGTGTGCTGCCCCAGGGGGGAAAGTCGCCCCGACGGGACGGCTGCCGGAGCTCGTCCCGGGGCGGACCCCGCCGACATTCCTCACACACACAGCCCGGCAAAGACCTCAGCGACCCTCCGCCCCAACTGGCACAACCTCCCGCGCTGCCCCCAGGACCGCGTCTTAACATCCGGACCTGCCTACAGGGCCCCAACGGCCCCAGACGGCACCCGGGACCGGGGGACACCCACCGCTCGCTCCGGGATGCCGCCCACCGCCCAGCCTCACCCGCCCAAAGCCTTCCAGACGCTCCCTCCCCGCCGCCGCCGCGGACGACGGGTGCCAAGGCGTGCCCTCCTCCCGCCGCGACACGGGGCCTCACCGAGCCCATCCTCCAGAGCCCACCGCCTCCTCCCGCTGCGCACCGCCCAGACATTCTGGCCCAGCCAGAAGGCCGCGGCCCCGAGCACCTCCGGGTGGCCCCGCCTCCCAGGAAAAGGCTCCTTCGGGCTCGGCCGCAGGAGCAGCACAGCTCCCCCGCCACGCTCGCAGCGGACCTCGCGTCACGTGGGGGTGCCGGTCCCGCAACCTGCCCCCCACCCCCCTCCCGGCCCGCTGCGTGCCGCCTCAGGCTGCGCAAGTCGGCAGCTGCCCAGCTACCCGTAACCCTCGTGCCTTCATCCTCTGCCAGCCGGAGAGAAAACATTTACTTCAGTTTTACAGCCTTTACAAAGCACCAGGCAACCCTCCCAGCTGCCCAGGGTTTCCCCCACAACTCACCTCTGCTGCTGCCAGTGCACTTCCTGGGTCCAGTGAAGGTGGTGGACAGCGCTGGGGTGGCGAGTGATGGGGGTGTGCCCCAGCTGCTGGACCGGCTCTGGTGTTGGCAGCTCCTGGGCCCAGGTCTAGTTTTCCTGGGAGGGTGGCCTCTTGGGGGGCTGGGAAGAGTCCTGGGAGCCGCTGGCCCTCCTCTTTGCTGCTCGTCTTGGTCTCCCAGGGGCACGGTCCCTGCCCTGGCTGGCACTGGAGGGACCTGCCACAGCCTGCCCCAGACCCGCCGCCGGCTCTTCACGCTCCCCGTGGATGGGAGAGGGGGCGTGGTGTGGGCTGGTGGGATGCCCAGCAAGAGCAGCGGCCGAGGTGCTGGGGCGCTCCTCTTCCCGAGCCCCTGCTGGGCTGCTGGAGGGGGCTGGTCCAGGGGCAGGAGAGCCGGCTCTGGAGGCAGCAGGATGGGGGGCAGAGGTGGGCCTGCCCTCCCGCGCCTCGGCTGCAGGGCCATCCTCCAGGCCCAGGAGACGTCGGGCCTCCCTGCGGCAGCGCCGCACGGCGACACTGATGAGCCGGCGCACGAACGACACTGCGCGCTCCTGCAGGCTGGGCTGCAGCAGCCGGACCAGCACGTCTTCATCCAGCCCGTATAAGCCCAGGACGGCCCGGATGAGGTCCTCCAACACATCTGCTGTGGAAGGCTCCCGTTGAAATGTGGCCCTCAGGTGTTGTTGTAGCCAAGGCAGAAAGCGTTGGAGGAGGGCTGGGTGCTCATCGAAGAGAGATGCCCAGGTGTCTGGCTGCAGGCCACCCACTGTAGCCCTGGGCACCGTCTCCACCGCCGGCGGCTGGGCAGCTAGCGGGCGAGGGGGGCTGTCGGTCCCCGGATGTGCGGGCGCTCCTCCAGCTGCAGGTATGGCAGGCCATGTTGAGTCCTCTCGTGGTGGTCTGATGTGGACCTCTTCAAATTCATGGTCTGCCCGCACCGAGTGCAAGATGGATTGTACTCCCCTCTTGCAGAGGGGGCACTCAGGTTTGCTGTTAGCCCACCGCAGGATGCAGGCGTAGCAGAACTGGTGGAGGCATGGCATCACGAAGGCGGCGTTGTCAATGCTGTCCAGGCAGACTGGACAGCGGTGTTCCACCTCCGTGGCCATGCTGTTCTGGCTGCGGTGGGCTGGGAGGAGCTGCGGGTGGTGAACTGCTTCCTCCAAACGGCGCTGCAGCAGCTGGAAGCTGCGCTCGAAGATGCGCCGCGTGTGCCCTGGACACACCCTTCAGTATCTCTGGGATACCGCACTGGAAAACCGTCCTGGATAAGGCAGCAGCACCAAGCCTCGCTCAGCACTCCAGCCTCGCTGGCTGCTCAGCTGGAGTCTGCGCTTGAGGCCGTTGGGCACCCCTGTGTGCTGGGTTACAGGGCTGGGTGACGTCACGCTTGTCCGTTGGTGACCAGTAAACATGGCACTCAGGCAGCTTCCAGAAGCTTCCATGTCAGATGACTACTTTTTGGTGGTCTTCTGGCTTTCACAAACCTTGACGGACAATAAAACACAACAGAACAGAACTGTCCCTGGTGGAAGGAACTCCAACAATCTTCTAGTCCGACTGCCCGACCACTCCAGGGCTGACCAAAAGTTCAAGCCTGTTGTTAAGGGCATTGTCCAAATGCCTCTGAAACGGATGGGCACGGGGCATGGGCCATCCCTTGAGGAAGGCTGTTGCAGTGTTTGATCACCCTCCTGATACAGAAATTGATCCTGAGCTCAAGTCTGAACCTGCCTTGACACAGCTTTGAGCGCTCAGTCACATGATCTGGCTTGGCCGGCCCTGTGTGGAGCCAAGAGTTGCACTTGATGATCCTTGTGCATCTCTTCCCACTCAGGATATTCTGTTATTCTGTGAATTTATACTTGTGCCTGGCACCCACCCACCCAAGGTGCAGAAGCCAATAGTTTGTCTTGTTAAATTTCATGCCCTTGATGACTGCCCCATGCTCCAGTGTATCTACAGCCCACTGCAAGGCCTGTTCTTGCTCAAGAGACTTAACAGCGGCTGCCGGTTTAGTAGCATCAGTAAACTTGCTAACGGTGCATCCAACCTCTGCCCCCGGATCACTGATAAAAGGATTGACTGGAACTAGCCCTAGAACTGAGCCCTGAGGAACAAGCCCGAAGCACTTGGCTCACTCTTGTGGGTTTTCTCCTGCCTTTCTCTCCTTCCATTATGCCAAATCTCATCCTTGATCAAACTCTAACTAAATTGGAATAATATTTAAAGCA
This sequence comes from Gallinula chloropus, assembly GCF_964237585.1. Classification (NCBI taxonomy): domain Eukaryota; kingdom Metazoa; phylum Chordata; class Aves; order Gruiformes; family Rallidae; genus Gallinula; species Gallinula chloropus. The sequence continues at coordinate 56,221,255 of NC_140089.1, forward strand.
ATAAATAAGTAGAACTAAAATAAATAACAATTTCCCACACATCTGCCTGTAACCAGTGTTTGAAATGAATCGTTGGAGGTCAGAGTTACAAAGGAGAAACTGCCATATGCTTTGCCCCTTTATGCTGCGTTTGTACGTTGTTACTGGCTCCTTAGTCATTAATCCAAGGCGATCATTGTTGTTATTATTATTAATTTATTAAAGGGAAAATATCTTGCTTTTGTGAAGTCAACTTCCCATCTTTCTCAAGGGTAAAGGTTAAAGTATTCAAGAGACTGGCTTGGAAGAATTTCCCTACTTCTGGACGTGGCTCGTCTAGGAACAGGCAGAACATCACAGAAGTTCAGGAGCTCAAAATCAGCCTTGATTTCTGTCAGAGTTTTGCGTGGCTGGGTCCTGGTGGAAAAGGGGGCGGGGGGCTGCAGAAAATGGCTGCTGCAAGAAGCAGCCAGAAGCTCTCTGCAGGCCCGAGAGAGTAAACATGGGCTAATTCAAGGCCAGAGTTGCTGCTGAACAAGGCCGAGCCAATCATCCAATGTCACAGCGCATCAGGGAATCACATTTAGGAGAATAAAAACGCAGGCAGGTGCATTTTCCCACCAAAGAGGGGAGTGAGAAGATGTAAGGAGCTGTGCAGGCAGCAAGGCCGGGGAGGGCGGGAGAGGAGGCCTCGCCCTGCTGCTGGAGAGAATGATGCCCCTGCAGCCTGTGGAGAAAGCCATGGTGGAGCGGGTGTCCCCCCAGAGCCCATGGAAAAGGCTGAGACCCCACCTGCAGCCCCTGGAGAGGCTCCACGCTAGATGAAGCAGGTGGAGACATAGAGGAGATGCTGTGACCCACGTTAGAGCAAGCCCCTCCCTGTGCCACAATGCGGGGGAAGAAGGGAGTGAAATCATGACCAAAGTCTGAAGTGATAGAGCAGCTTTGGTGGGCGTCTGGCCTCCAGCCAGGGCCAAACCACCACAATTTATGACAAAGCATCTCAGGAACTACTTGCTGTCTCTAAGAGAGAGACTTGTATGCCATCAAATACATGACTTGGTTGTCCAGCATGGGTAAGTGTAACATGTTTTATAGTTCCTGCGCTATTTCTAGACCCACCCTCAGCAAAAGAAAGGGAAAGGAAAAAACGTCACAGCATTTCACATCTTTCATTAGAAACTTTATTCCATCAGCCTACAGGTACATGAGGTGAAATAAATGGTAGTGAAGGGCAGAAGGACCAACAGCAGTCATCTTTGGAAAACAGAAACATTTTCACAACAAAACACCTTTTTGTTACAGCTAAGAAAAAAAGCCAGGCACACTTGATAGCTTTTCTTTAAGGATGTATTACAGTTCAGTCACACCAAAGTGAAACCTTGTGTGCTAAAACTGGGAAGTTCTGTGCTTTAGCACTAGTACAAGCCTACCAAACCACACGATTTTCTGGGCAGCAATTAAGAAACATGCATCGTTCTGTCAAAATTTCTGTCCAAATGAGCTGTGTATTCTTCAGTCTGGACTTCAGAGCTTCAGTATAAGGATCATTAGATGGATACCTATGTAATGAAACAAATTCAGTCATGGTCACGGTACTTGGAGAATCCAATAGATCTTAACTGACACCTTGGCCACTTTGGAGTTTGTTTTATTCTGTATTCCCTTCAATATGAACTCAGCTTTGCAGATTGTCTCAGCAGAAAGTATGAATGCACTGAAATCTTCTTTCCCCTAATCTGCATGTGCATCTCCAATTAAAATTTATGTGACTTCTCTGAGTACATCAAAATAAGGACAAACTTTATGCGTGACTGTGTTGTGATTAAAATCTTTGCTTAAAAGCCTTTAAGCCTTTTAAAAAACCTTGAGGTTCATGGTGTTTCTCCATGACCACCATTAGTACACCTACATTATGGAAAACCTTAGGTTTCTACTTACTACCTCATTTAAAGTCAGCTACACACCTTGTGCATCGTTTTGCACTTTAGTAAACTGGTACCAAGTTGCTCCCTTTTCAGTGTGACATTTCTCACTCTTGTAATGTGACTGTTTAGCAGCAAAGCTTCTCTTGCCGTCACGTGCTTTCACTTTCTGTGCCTTGGGCACTGTGGCTTGAGCACTTGCCAGAAAGACTGAGGCAAAAAGTCATGAAGTACCTCAGCCTTCTCCAGATCCTGGGTAACTGCGTCTTCTGTTTCCTTCTGGAGACAAGGCCAATTTTTCCTCTCACCCTCATTTTGTCACTGATGGAGCTATAGAAGCTTTTGATGTTGCCCTTGATGTCTCAGGTCAGATTTAATTCTGTCAGCACTTTAGCTTTCTTAACCTGGTCCCTGGCTGTTGGAACAGTTTCTCGTTATTCCCCCTAGACTACCTGCCCATGCTTCTACCCTCTGTAGGCTTCCTTTCCCTGTCTGAGTTTGCCCAGGAGCGCCTTGTTCATCCAGGCAGGTCTCCTGGTGCATTTGTTGGGCTGCATCTCTCCAGAGCTTGAAGGAGGCAGTCCTTGAATACTAACCAGCTGTCTTGGGCCCCTGGTCCTTCCAGGGCTTCGTTCCATGGTACTCTACTGAGCAGGTCCCTGAAGAGGCCGAAGTATGTTCTGCTGCAGTCCAGGGTAGTGAGCTTGCTGTGCACCCTCCTTACTTCCCTGAGGATCTAGAACTCCAACATTTCATGGTCACTGCAACCAAGATTGCATCATGGTACTCTGTTACAAGCATTACAGCAGTCTAAAGGAACTTTCTCTAGACAGTCTCTCTCTAAACAAAATACACAGTTTCCAAGAACAAAATTAGGTTATTTGAGAAGACCTAAACCAACTAAATTTATTCCTACTCCATCTTTATTTACTAGGTCTCATGTCAGCTGTCCTGCTGTTTTTGCCAAGCCTGACACCCAGGTCACAAGCCTAGAGCTACCCAAGCAATCCCACTGCACCTTCTAGAAACCAGGCATAACATCAGCATTCCTCCAGTCTTCCAGAATCTCCCCATGCAGTGGGGTAGCCACAGCCGGGATCTCTCAGAAGTCCCAAGTGCTGGTACGTCTGCTCTAAGAAAATGTAAAGCTGAACTCTGAGCGTTAAACTGTTTTCTTAAAAACCCCGGGTCTCGGGCGGAGCTGTTGTTAGACCAAGGCTGGGGATGGGCAGGGAAAAATCCTGCTGCAGACTGCTTCTGATGCTGCACCTGATCCCCAGAACCTGACAGTGAGAAGGACTAGAAATGAAGGTAATTAAATCATCTAAAGATTAATGGCACTCAGAGTCCCTTCTAAGGCTTTCACTGGGCAGAGACATGAGGAGTGTGATCCAGCCTTTGGGATGCTTGAGATTGGGAAAGGATGAAGCGACAACAGGATACAGAAATTCTCACCCCTTCTCAGGAATTTTCTTTTGAGGGACAATGTGCTGTGTTTCAGCAGACAGGAGGCTTAGCTGGGAAGATGCTGCTACAATTTACATCTGCAGCAGCCCAGATGATGAGAAACTACTTCAAAAAGCCTTGATTCTGTGTGGTGGGGATTTCAAAAAAGGATTCATGCAACCCCACACCTATTTAATCAAAGTAATTTTGCCAAAGCAGATCCTTATTTACAACACCCATTGATTTATGAAAGTAATTAGTATGAAAATAGTTGTATGACAATATGATGAGAGTTTTGCATATCATGTCTGCACTGGGCATCAGGTGGATTCACCGCTCCTCACAAGGAGTCACTTTTTTGTCTCCTTGAAGAAAGGTCGAACCCATAACCCTGAACCTCACGCACAGCCAGACCACCTTGGCATTACCCTGAGCGGAGAACCAGGAAAAATTCCCTGCTTCCCTCTCTATCCCAAACACAGTAAATACCATTCACCCTCTCCTCCTCCTCCTTCTTCCTTCTTACCAAGCTCGTTGAGGTAGCCACCATGTTTCCAGTCTGCAGGCAATGTTCCCGCGTAGTCCATGACAGTTCCTCGTTTTCCAGGTTCCACGTTTTTAAGGTTCACAAACAGCTGATTGGTTTTGGCCTAATTCAAAGGAAGACAGATAACAGAAACTGAAACTGATGGGAAGTTACAGGATTTCCAGGTGCTAATCAGGCAAAGTGGTTTGGGTTTGCGTGGCCAGGTTTTGGTAGCGGTGGGGGGCCAGGAGTGGCTTCTGCAAGAAGCTCCTAGAAGCTTCCCCTACGTCTGACAGAGTAAATACCCGACGGCTCAAGGATGGACCCACCGCTGGCCAGTGACGAGCCCATCAGCGATGGTGGCAGCACCTCTGTGATAGGATGTTTCAGAAGGAAAAAAACCCACAGGCAGACACTTCTTGCTGCCAGAGAAGGGAGTGAGAAGATGAAGAAACTCTGCAGACACCAAGGCCAGGGAAGAAGGAGGGGGAGGAAGCGCTCCAGGCACCAGAGGGGAGACTCCCCAGCAGCCCATGGAGAAGACCATGGTGAAGCAGGCAGTCCTGCTGCAGCCCAGGAGGAAGATGCCGAGTAGAGATCCCAGCTGCAGCTCCATGCTGGAGCGGGTGGACACACCTGAAGGAGGCAGTGACCTCATGGGAAGCCTGCATTACAGCAAGCTCCTGGCAGGACCTGCAGCCCGTGGACAGAGGAGCCCACACCGCAGCAGGTTTGCCTGGGGCAAGCTGTGGCTCTGTGGGGAAGCAGGCTGGAGCAGTCTGTCCCTGGAGGTCTGAGCCACATGTAAGCCACACTGGGGCAGTTGGTGAAGAGCTGTAGCCCCCATGGTAAGGATTCATGTTGGAGAAGTTCATGGAGGATTGTCTGATGTGGGAAAGACCCCACACTGGAGCGGGGGAAGCATGTGAGGAGTCCTCTGCCTGAAGAGGAAGGAGTGGCAAAGACAATGTGTGATTAACTGGCCACAATCCCCATTCTGCCCCCGTCCTGTGCCGCTCGGGGGTAGGTGGCAGAGAATTTGTGAATAAAGTTGAGGCCAGGAAGAAGGGAGGGGTGAGGGGAGGTGTTTGAAGATTTGGTTTTATACCTCATTATCTCACTCTCTTTTGATTTGGTAGGAAATTAGATGCTTTGCCCATGATGTTACCTGCGGAATGATCTCTCCCTGCTCTTATCTCAACTCATAAGCTTTTGGTTATATCTTCTCTCCCCTGTCCAGCTGTGGAGGGGAGTTATAGAGCGGCTTTGCTGGGCACCTGACCTCCAGCCAGGGTCAACCCACAACAAAAAGAAACCAAACCTGAAACATGATGGAACCAAATGAAATAAACTAGAAGCTAATTGACACAGGAGCACTGAGATTTTGATGCTCTACCTTTGCCAGGGTCAGTCTGTCCATGTTGTTGACATGAGGTGCGGTAGCGCACTGAGTCAGAGTATGATAACTGGGGTTAGAGAAATAGTGACTGTTGGAATTTCCACCGGTACTGTGAGGGATGGCTTCTGAAAAGAAAAGAAAATCAACAACTATCAATAGCATGGCATTTCTTTCTGAGGAGAAGTTTTTGACAGCTCTGCACTCATTCCAAAACCTAATGGGAGAGTTTCTGGAAAGAGCTACCTAGGAAATTGCCATTCATTTGACGGATTTAGGGACACAGAGCAGGAACTGACAGGTCACTTGAAGCAAGAGCATGTTACTTGCTAACTTACTTCTCTCCTGAGGTTCCTTGCTCTCTTTTGCCTCTGCAGTCACTGTCCCAATTACAGAGAATTTTAACCACCAAGTTCATAGCAACACTCTCTAGTGCCTCAAGAGCACCCCCACCTTTGCTGACAGCTCTTTCTTGGCTCTGAAAACTCTTTCTGCCACCTTCTTCACCTGCTGCCTGCCTTAACAGCTGTGGGCAGAAGACAGCAGTGCCTGAAGTTTCACGTACCTGTTGAGTCACTCCCGGGTTTGCTCTTTGCCTTCACTTGTTTCAGACTCGAGCCTTCAGATGGAGCTTCTTAACTGTATCGGGATTACAGATCTGCAGCACCACGGACGCTACCCTTTGTTCCTAGCCCTAAACTCTATCTGTCCATGGCCAGCAGATGGCAATGTGTCACCAGTGGCAGGCCCCTACGGACAAGATTTGCTTCGAGAGGATCTCTGTGTATCTGGGAGACTATGAGAAGGGAAGAGGGAAAAGGAGAAGGGAATTGTCTCTACTTGGGATTTGGCTTTACTTGTACTGGGCCTGCCACTAAGGCCGTGAAATTAGGAAGGAACGAAAACCGAAAAAGAAGAAAAGGGTAAAAGACAATGAAGAAACAGGCAAAACAGGAACCAATTGTCCTTCTCCACCAGACTGTCAGGTCTCCCACGCTACTCAGAGCCCCGTGCTTGAAAACCCATGCAGTCGTATGAGCGGAGCCAGACATCTGGCTGGTGTCACGTCATATGACATGTGTGCCGATGTGGGAAGACAGCAAGAGATAAGGTCTTCATAACCAATTCTGCAGGTTTTCTCTGGAAAAAGCCCAGGTCCAACTCCTGAAGCATCTACCCCATTAAGACTCCCCCTGAAGCAAAGAGGATGTATCAAAACACTGGCCAAAACAGAGACTCCCCTGACGGTTGAGTAATTGCTCTTAGGCACCAACACTTGCCATTCCTACTCACTTTGCTCGCAGTGCTTCCCCATGAAGCCCGTGCGGCAGGTGCACTGCCCACTGATGTGGTCGCAGTCAGCTCCGTTCTGACACTGGCATAGCAATGCACAGTCCTTCCCGTAAAAACCCAGGGGACATCCTGCAATAGAAGGAGCGGGAAGAGAACTGGAGTGAAGCAACTGCTCCAGAACTAAAATGCAAACATCCTGGGTAAGTATATTAATGGACTACAGCCAGTACTGCACATCCGCAGGGGGAGCATCTGAATGTCAGAGTCATTCATTCTGTGTGTGCACATGACAGACTCTTCCACAGGGATGCCCAGCCGCAGCCAAAAGTTGTCTTCCTCTAAAGCAAGGCTAAAGAGGAGTTCAAATGTAGTTGCCAGCACTCTGCCAGTGCTTATGCAGCTGCCTCCCCTGCTACCGCGGAGGTAACGTGTAACATCTTCTGGGCCAAAAATGCTTAGCAGCGTGGGAAGACATCAACGACTGAAATGTGAAAACACCAAAGGAAAGTTCTGTCACTCGTTTATAGACCAAGAATGGATGACAAAAGTCACTTACTCTGTGTACAGTAAAGGCCAGTCCATCCTGGAGTACATTTGCACTCCCCATCGCAGGCACTGCAGTAAGCTCCATTATGGCAATTGCACGTGTGGATGCAGTTCGGTCCCCAGTGGGAAGGTGGGCAAGCTAAAACAACCCACAGCAATTCATTAATTGATCCCAAATGACAAAGATCAGTGATATCCACAAACAGAGCTGCTTACATTCACATAGAAGCACTGCTTCACTTGGTGTTTGTTGTTTTGCTTTTAAAGCCATTTCTTGGGCTACTCCATTCTGAGCAAATAGCCACAGGTTGGGTTTTCTCTAACTAAGGACTTCTTTTACTCTACATAAAAAGTGTTGAAAAACATTGGAAGTGTCGAAAAAGCCAGCAATTCAAACTTGATCCTGAGTAACTAGGACACTCATACCAGCTTTCTCCACACAGAAAGCCAAGTAACTTTCCTCTTTTCATTATTTTTTAATCTGCAAGCAGTTACGTTGAACACAGCCAAAGGTATAAGTCTTCTAAGCCTCAAAACTGAAGGAGTACAAATAGAGAAGGTTGAAACACATCTCACAGCCTATAGATTTAGGCTAAATATGAAGCTTAATTCTTTAATTTCTAATGTTAGAGTCTAGGTAATTACCTAAATAGAGTGCAAATGATCAGGACTGTACCTTTATCAAGTGGACTCTTGCTGCTGTGGTTGCATTGATGAATATAGTATTTTTTAAAAAAAGTAATTCCTGAATCCTTTAAATGCAAAAGGACTCATCTATGTGTGGGCTGCATTTTTGCAAAGTGGTGGTTTTGCCCAAATTTCACTTCATTAAGAAATATACTACATTGTAGTGACAAAAAAATAAACACTAAGTTTGGTTTTTCTTGTTTTTGCTTCATATGTGCCTTATGATTCTTTTTGTTATTGTTTTTGTTTGAAAATAGTGGTCAGCTATGAGGGAATGTAAATCCCATACAGATGAAAGGTTAAAAGTTTTAAGAAGGTTACTGGTTCCAGAAGAATTTAATGGAATCGTTATTTTCCATGTGAACAAAAGGCCTGTACACAAAGCAAAGAAACTTGCTCTGTTACAGCCCATGAGCATAGTCTAAATAGATGCTTCCATTCATATTGCTGGCACCATTTTCTTGTTATTGATTTGTGAGTAAGTCTCTCCTCCTCCTAAATACCCCTATTCTTCTACTCTCCAAAATACCTACTTATTTTACCATAAAACCAGACGCCTTTCTTGCTACTGGCTTCCACAGGAATCGGCTCAAGATTTATCTTGCTATGATACTTAGTTGTGCATGCCAATCACTTCACAGAATTTAGACAGCAAAGAGTTTTTTTTCCAAAGTCACCAGCTGCTACATTGCACTGGTACAGAGCTAGTTAACCTGGACTAGCCAAGCCATAAATGAGTTACCATAAGTGACGTGAAACCAATGTGGGATGGTATTCGGAAATGCACCTCCCTGGAAATCAGCACAGTCTCTTTGGAATGTTGACGTATCAGGCTTTGGTGTGGCTTCTTTTATTCACAGAAATGGGTTGACTGAAACTTTGGAATACAGTGTTTTGGACCGTGTGGATTTTGGTACTTCATGGAATTGGATCTATTTCTCGTGAGAATTCTGCCTCAGGTATTTCTCTCCTATTATCAGTATTTTCATAGACCTGACAAGGCATCTGGAGAATGCTGAATTATTTCATAAAAGAACTCCTATGAAACATAATGAAATTAGGGCCTAGCACTCTGAGTCAGTAACAAAGTCTTCACTGGGTTAGCATACCAAGGCAATACTCCCCAAGTGAGGTAGAATGGCAGTAAAAAGGGGTATCTGCGTTGTGCTTTTATGTGGCAAGGTTCTGGTGGCGAAGGGGGGAAGCAGGGGTGGCTTCTGCAAGAAGCAGCCAGAAGCTCTCTGCAGATCCTCTACAACTCTTCTTGGGCAGTGAAAGACTGAAAATTGGTCTCTTCTCTCATATTCTCCATCCCACTTCTTAGAAAAGCCAGAGTGCAATTATGTTGCTGATAGTGCTGATAAACTGAAGAAGAAAACTTTCGGATTTCTTCCTCCTATACCACACAGTCCTCATTTCTGACTTGGACAGTGGGTTTTTTACTAAATACTAGATAATGTAAATAGCCAAACCCGAATTGATTGTTGTTAAAAGAAAGGGGAACATTTCATACTTACGTTGAGAGCAGTCACTACCAATCCAGCCAGGGTAACACTGACAGGATTTATCAATAGGATTGCACGTTCCGTTACTGATGCACGTGCATATTCCAATGCAGTTCTTGCCAAATCTGCCACTGGGACATACTGGAACAAAACACAATTAGAACTCCTTAGTAATCAGAATGGGATTACCTTTTCTTTATTTCAAGAGGAATCTTGATACTAGGATCAAGACAGGTACTGCTTAGTATAATGTTCAGTAAGGCATTAGAAATTCTGGGAAGCCCTTTATACATGCTCATTATACAAATAATACAAATAACAATACAGTGGGTTTCATACTGTAGGATCAAATGTTCAAACAGTTTAAACCTGCTTAAGATTCCTAATTTATACGCTGCAAGCACTACAACAGCAACTGCTGTTGGTTTTATGGCTTCCAAGCGACGGAAGGAAAATTGCTGAAGTGCCTGGTCTCTCTGTCCCAGAGAGTCTTTACTACAACTTGTACCTTTGTTACAGAGGGCTCCTGTAAATCCAGGTAAGCAGTCACGTAAGCCAGTAATATGGTGGCAGGGACCACTGCTGTGTACACACTGGGGGCATGTCTGGCTGCAGCGGTGTCCATAAAACCCAGGGGAACAGACTGGAATCAGAAAGAACAAACCGTCATTCCTTCCTACACTTTCTATACAGCCGTGAACTACTCTTCAGAGCACTTCCTGACTCTGAATTAGCGCTGCTTTCTAAATACACAAGGCTGGCAATGGCATCCTCATTATTCGTGCAGTTCAAGGCTTTACACTCACAAATGGAGATTTGCTCGTCTTCCTCTAAGGTTTGCTATATCCCAGCTCTTCATGACTTAACTGACATTCTGTTACTTGTCAGGCCATGCTGACTTGGGTTGCAGGTGAAATGCATCTCTAGTTTTTATGTTATACACATTTGACTACACATTGTATGTCCTCTCCAACACAAACAACTCCTAAGGCATATTTGAAGAAAAGTCATTTAAAAAGATAGACTGGATAGTTTTATCTGTAGAGGAGTATGGTCATCTTAGACCTTGACTTCTTACCTGTTTCCTAACTTGGAAAACAAATAGCCATTACTTCACTGAGAAAAACTTACCAATGTTTTCCAGTGATCCTTTAGGTACTCATGACATGATACAGCCAGCTACACATCACCTAACTTTTAGAGAACCTGAGACCAGAAATAGGAATTCACTTAATTCTTACGCGAAAGGCACAAGTTTCTTTTAAAAAAGGAGGAAAAAAAAAGGGGGGGGCAAGGAAGACAGACAGGGGTTCCATAAAATCTCCTCCTTTGCTGCTCTAATCCCTTCTGGTATTTTTTTCCTGATAAATTAGAATATTAGGTAACGCATCAAGAGAAATAGCTGTTGCACAGCAGCACAATTAGCACAATGCACAATTAGCACTCACAGAACTTAACTTGGAACCTTTCCCGTATTTTAATTTCATTCAAGATTCAGTCTTTTAATTATACACTCGATACGAGTTACATGGCTCGATCTCCCTAGAGATCCTCGCTGTTCTGGTAGGTAATACTAAACACCAAAAAATATCAAGTCTGATGGTTACTTTAACAAACCTAAAAGAAAAAAAACCCAAGCTATTCTAACATACTTTGTTGAATTTAGTTCCTTCCTCTATTGTCACAAACCCTTTGCCTGCTGCTCCACTTATTATGCATATACATATGTTCCACAACACCTTTCTTAATCCTACCTTCTGATGCTATCTCTGCAGTGTAACTTTATAGAGCAGCTATTTGAGACCGTGTTATGAAAGTATTGCTCAGGAGTATTGCTCTGACATGTGAAGCGTGGGAGGAGGATATTTCCAGACACCGAACAGAAAGCAAACTATGCTCTTTATGTCATACAGTGTGTCCTGACATCACCAACGTGTTGAAACTAGTCCGTTACACACGCTGTTGTGATGACATCATTCCAGGACAGATACTCCATTTTTTCTAGAATCACGCACAAAGTCTCTTTCTAGCAAAATCTTTTTCCTTTCCATAGATGAAGATTTCACTGAAGCTAAAAGCAGTGTCTCCTTTCCAATACCTGAGGTCACGCAGTCAAGGTCTGTGCTACGCCTGAAGTCGTCATCTCCACCCAGGATAGTTCTATCACACCGGCCAGCTCATTTTTAGAACCTGTTACAAAAAGATGCTACACTTTTACTACGGACTTTCAAATCACAGAATCTACCTACTTTAACCTGGCTTCATTCGTTACCATACTTTTGGTCTCTGGTGATTTGTCTGCCCTAGTGTCTCACAAACTACTCATCGATGGCACAATGACAATACTACTATTTTCTCATCATTCACTCCAATTACTTTTATTATTTTTGCAGCCTTGCCATTTCCCAGCGGTATCTGAGTGACTGAGGGGAGGTCGCACTGCGGCTTTTGGGACGACAATAAGGCCAAGAACACTCTGGGCTCAGTTAGGTGAGTGCTGGCTGTGGCAGCCTCCCTCTCTTTCTGTGAGGACTCCTGTGGAGAGAGTCCACAGAGACTACTGACCCTTGAATACAAACAGGAAAGCTGAAGCTTGCAACGCTACAGTATCGCACGGAGACACAAAACTCCAGAACCCTCTGAGAGGGGCATACTTAAGAGTGTCAACTCCATCTTATGGAAGCTGGAAGAGTTTTCCCAACACTTACATAGACATTTAGGTGAGAACTCAAATCCCTTCCTGGAGATAAAAGGTTTGTGATAGCATGCCTTTCTGCAGAGTTTCATCATGTTTTCAAATTACCTTGCTCTCCATAGACAACAGTGCCAAACACAAATTCTAATGGATAACCAAATACAAATACTTCCTAAAACCACAAGGAAAATGCCAGAGAAACCTTGCAGAAAAGTGCAACAATTTTCATGCAGAACAAAATATGTGCAGAGACACTTGAGTTCTCAAGTTTGAAAAACCTAAGTGGAAGCACAGCTTCTGCACAACTGATCCTCTTTTTGGCTGCCAGAGCCAAGCTTTCTGGGTTCCTGCACGCAAGGCTTTACGTACCAGAGCTGCCAGCACAGCCCTGCATATTTACAGCTCTTCACCACTTCCTGAGGAATGGTTCTGTGAAGGCGCGCAAGGTTTCAGATTGACCCGTCTACTCTCCTACTCCCAGTTTGCCTGTGGATCCCACACTCAACAACATTTCCATACCTGTGAATCACAGATGGAACAAAACAGCCACAGAACTGGCCCCTGTCTCCTTCCAGCCCCACACAGTCCTCCTGTAGAGCAGAGAATTTATTTAAAAACTGGAGTTTCTAAGAATTTCCTAGAAAACCAAACATTATCACTGGAAAAGATGGAGCCAGTTTTTCAGAGAAAGAGTTCATGTTTTGACTACAAAATGTAATAAAAAACAGTTATGGAATAAAACAAATCGGTTTTGACTTTTACCATTTTAAAACCTTTGAAATTAGATATTTTGATTGCTCTCCCCAAGCACAAATTGCAAGGTGCAGCAGACCTGATGAGGCAATGTTATGGCAGTGCAATGATTTCTAACTTTGCACTTCTCAATGTCGGCGTGACAGCGTCAGAGCCCCAAGAGGAAGGCAAAGACCTGTCTGTCACTGCACTCTTCGCAGTGCCTTCTCACAGCTGACTAAGAATGAAGGCAACTTTTCCGTTCATATTGTACCAGAGATAGAAGATAATGTAATCAAAACTAGGTTGTTTGATGTTAAGTATCTATTTCTGGCACATTCTTTCCTCTCATAGTTTTTTCTGCTTTAACAGAAGCACTCTGGAGAGCATTTGATGCCAACGGGGAAAAATTTGGGTCTGTGTTTTTCAACAAATTCTAAAGGAGCTGGAGAAAAGTCTGAGGCTCGACTTTAAAGCATGGAAGCAGGAAGAGTTTTTCATCTGTGCATCTTAACTGTGTGTTTTCTGCACTTCAGTGTGTTGCACTGCAGAGTTCTTCCCAAAGATTTGTCGTCATGTGACACCAATCTTCAACCCAGTTGTGTATGGGCTACCAGGAGCAGTCCTCCTTGGAGACTTATCCCCCCGACAAAATTCAGTGCAAAATCTGGTGAAATTATGAAACTACCTGGCAAGGGAATTCACATTTTTCTCCTCTCCAGCCTGGAGCACAGGTACAGGTTCCATCCAGAGCTTTGCAAGCCCCTCCGTTAAGGCACTGGCAAGTTAAGTTACAGCCAAGCCCCCAGGTACTTCTGGGACAATTTATTGAGCAATCTACACCATGCCAACCTGCCAAAAAGAAGAATTTCAAGTGACAAATTAATCCAAGTTTTCCCCCATTCCTCTCTGCGGACGTGTTTCACTCTGCCTATCAGGCAGCATCTTTCGGAGATGTGCAATCCCAGGGTACCACTAGCTACAAGCTAGTAGCAGCAGTTTCAGACGAGGACTTGTCCACGTTGGAACAAGGGTGGTGAAGGGCACCTCCTGACATCTCTGCACAGCACACATTTGCAGATGGGTGCCACCGTGCAATAGCAATTCAGGGCAGATTGGCAAGGAAAACACAGACACCTTGAAATTACACTACCAAGCACCAGAGGATACTGAAGGTTTAAGGCATGGGTTGAAAAAGCAAGGACTGTATTCCCTACATTCAAGCTGCTGCTTTCATCACTCTTCCGCCAGTACTGAACAGATGGAGTTCTGCAATACAGTTTAGAAACTAAAATCCTAGACACAAAACAGAAGGAAACATAGCAGCAGTGCCTAAGTTGCATTTCTCCAAGGATACATGGAAGACCTTCTAGATCATTGCTGTACTTCCCTCCAGATGCAAAAAAGACTGTAATGGGAAATGGTTCTAAAATGCACCCTTCACTGCTGATTATGCTGGGTAGCAATGATTTGCAGACTGCACGCTGGAGGCAGAGAAATGGAAATAGATTTTTAAAAATGTGACCATCTGATACAATAGAAACGGCAGGAGACAGTCCGACGTGACCATCAGCAGTGACACAAGCCAAGGTTCTAATTTTGTACCTTGTTTACAGCAAGCCAAGGGAAAAGTAATTCTGCACTGAGCCTAATCAATAGACTGTGCAAAACACATGGATTGAAACGAAGCCGCCTCGTGCCCTGGATAGAGAACTTCACATTTAGGGGTCATTTCAGGCAAAAATCAGTCCCTGACAGAGGTGGGCAGGGACGTGCAGTTTCTGAGGGGGTACAATGTCCATCAGAATTACTGCTGGGAGGTGAGAGCCAGGCAGGGAGGTCAAGGAGCGTCAGTCTAGTCACACGAATACTGGGAGACCTAGAAAGTTTCTCACAGAAGCAGGGAACAGCGCGCAAAGGCTTGGAAGGGTCTTAGGCAAGGTTTTCTCAGAGAGCTGGTGAGGAAAAGAGCATTCAAATAGAATAAATTGCCAGTAGATACTAACATCAGTGCTAAAATGGCAGGAAGAAATCGGTGCCTCTGTGTGGCTGAGAGGGACAAGGGTTGCAGCCAAAGGTCATGCACACCCAGGCTGAGGGAAACCCGCCTATGCATTTCGACTAGGCAGGCTGCTGTCAGACACATGGCAGGCATGCCTGTGGTACATCCAGCAGATGACAGCACTGCCACCAAGAGAGAAGTGGTGGCACACCTCAGGGTAAACACCAGTAATTCACTAAGCCGCAGCAGCCTCCAGCCCACTGAGAACACAAACATGAGGCATGTGCACTCTTCTTGGGGCAGATGGTTTCCTAGTTTTCACCTCCCAGAGCAGCAGAAGCATAAATCAGCTGGTGATATGGCCTTCAGTGTGGTCTGCTTTTTATTAAGTTTCTTTCTTCTTCTCTACTTCCAAAACTCAAATTCATTTTATGATTAGGGAAAAAGGAAATTAATCTGAAGGGATGCTTACCTGCTTTGCAGGCACAAGAAACATCTACTGGTGAACAGATGGCTTCGTTTTTGCAGTTGCATACAGATGAACAGTTTATTCCATACGTCCCCAGAAGACAGGCAGTACCACAAGCAGCACCCTGAATGACACAAAAACAGAGTCTAAAAACTATTCAGACAATAGAACCAGTACATTCTGTAGACTGACTCAGGTGCTACAAAAGCCAGAGAACATGCCTGTTCCAGGCTGTCACTAAGGTATCTGAAATTTCATGGCGAGGGACTCCTTCATGCTCTTTAAGTCCACAGTAAGCATTACTTTCCTGTTAGTTGTTGGGAGAGCTCAGGTCACACAGCAAACACCACTTGGTTAGATCAATGGACAGTATCTTAAGTAATAAGGAAGCCCTTCACGAAACCAAATCTCGGTAAGACAGCAGGTTCATGGAACGTGGATGTCTACAGTATTTTTAGGAATTAATTTGACTGAAGTTTTCACAGTTGTTGTTCCTACAACAGTCACTCCGTAAATATCCAAAGCACAGGTAACCGCAAATGCATGGAAAAGCTGCAGAATAATCCATCCTGAACCGCAAAAACAAGTGTCTTGCTCTAGATTTTCTCTGAATGGAACATCAGGAGCTTCTGCAGCAAGATAATGATTGAAACCATCATTCCTCCCTTTATTTACACCTCACAAGCACATCCTCCTACTTATCACTGTCTTACAAAGTCACTATCTTTTCTTTCCTGAAATGCCTTCACTTCAGTGCTGAGAACCAATCCCAGATTTGCCTCAGAATCTTAGACAACGCCCAGTATTATTTATGTATCTAAATACCGTTACCTTTCTTTTCCTGTGGTGGAGAAAGGACACTCGGGCACCATGAAGAACTTGGCACTCAACTAAAGCCAATGGAGTTGAAAATGTACTGCGAAAGAGAGACTTATTTACCTCAAATCCAGGGCCACAGGTGCATTTTCCAGTCACACTATTGCAGTCAGCACCATTTTGGCAGCTGCGGATCTGCTGACATGACTCGCCATGGAATCCTGGAGAACACGTCTCGTTGCAGTAGAGCCCCGACCAGCCAGGCTTGCAGGAGCATTCCCCAGACACAGGGTGACAGCTGCCAGGAGGGGATGGAAGGATAAGTAATTCAGGACTAAAAATGACAATCTACAACTGAACAGTTCTTGAGATCTAAATTAGAACGTATTTATAAAACTACTAGTACTGGCATTTTAAGACATACATCACTGTCCTGTAAATAGGTGTAGGAAGCTGTAATACTTTTGAAGGATTTTGATGGGTTTTCATGAAGTCAGACTAATTGGCAGTAAGATTTATACATTAAGAAAGGGAGCCTATATATATATGTATGCACATATCCCTCAGAGAAAGCAAGAGACAAAAGAAACGCCACCAGAACGTGTCCTGAAAAAACCCTAATCCCAGCCTAACTATACCAAATTAGTTGGTGATGCAGAATGACCTCCCACAGTCTTATTTACAAATGTGAAGCAGGGGTGGAAGATCACCAGAAAGAGCTTACAAGACAAAAGGAAAAACCCTTGTAGAAAAGTACGTAGCTACAGTGTGCTCTTTTTACACCAGGTGTCACGTGAGTAAAGACATGCCAAAACCAGTCTGAAATGCTGCAATTCCTACATTTTGTACATTCCTGTACAAAACAAGGCGCTAATGTTGACAAAGGCAGACAGAGGCCTTTTTTGCTTCTTCCTGCAAACTGCATCTTCAGAATGACAAGTTTCTGTAAACCCCCCAACCTGTGATGGGAAGTGGCAGGGACGTATGGATCTGCTCATACCAGGTCACAGCGCTGTTGCTGTACCCCACTGAGGAAACGGGGTTTATGTGGCCTTAGTCTCAGCCAGCCAGTGCTCACTCTCTGTTTTCTCTTGACTGTTGAGTACCAAGGGAAAAATGGATACTTTCACCTGGTCACGGAGAACAGAGGGCTGGGTTCAATACACACTCTAGCTCAAATCCTTGCATATCTACCAAAAGAGGCAATCAACAAGAACCATTTCTGAAAAAACTCTTTGCATAAGAGGCTTGTTACCTGCTGGTGCTCTCTGGACCCCTGGAAAATAGTAGAACCTCCCAGGTATACCTATATCTAACCCTTCACGAAGCATAGAGGCTGACAAGCACGAGGATTGGCTGGAGCTGCCATCAACTGACCACATCTATTGATTTCAGTTATTTCGCACTTACAGCACACCAGAACGTGCAAGGGATATATGATCTATCCTGCCTACACACAGTGAGCAATGTAATGATCTACCCACCTGGTAAACAGAGACAAAGGTCCCACTTTGTCATAATATTTATTTGGCGGGTAAGCAACCAAATAAATACAGCAATGAATATTAAGATCACATATAGCTGCAAGCACTGTAATTCAGAAGCTCTTTTGGGCTGAGAGTTTCCTGATCCAGTTAGGGAATACCAGATTCTCTCACAAGTCCTTCGCTGCTTCAGATTGCATGAAAGTACTAGAAAAATCAGGAAATCTTTCTTTTCAGATTTCTATCTTCTCTACAGAAGAACAGGTTCAAGGGTGTAAAGCCTACCTCCAGGTAGTGGGCCTGTGCCAGGGACATCTTTTATCACACTTGAGACCATAAATTCCTTCAGGACAAAGCCTTGTTTCACACTGCTCTCCAGTGTATCCTGCTTCACAGAGACAGGCACCACCAATATGGTAGCATTTCCCACCATTCATACACTTGCAGGGCTCAGCACACTGCACCCCGTACGTCCCCACTGGACACTCCTCTTGGCACATATGAGAAAAACAAAGAAAAAAGTGGGTTAGTTCCCATCAAATACAGCTTTGGGACATTCCAGGGAAATCGAGTTTATGAGCAATCTCTATACGGCTCTAAAAAGCCTCTGAAGTGGAGCAGTGATTTATAGAAATTCATGTTTCAAGTACTTTATGTCAGAATTTGTAACTTTTAGAAGTAAACTGGATTCTGCACTTAGCAATAGCGTGAACAGCCAGCAGATTTCTGTGCCCCTGTAGATGCTCAGGGCCTGGCAGTCCTCTGGCAATCACGCTCAGCAGTCTCTGATGAGAACCTTTTCTAACTGTGTTTTCCAAACACACTATGTTTGACACAAGGCACGG
The DNA here is from genome assembly GCF_964237585.1 of Gallinula chloropus. Classification (NCBI taxonomy): domain Eukaryota; kingdom Metazoa; phylum Chordata; class Aves; order Gruiformes; family Rallidae; genus Gallinula; species Gallinula chloropus. Next base: position 56,239,601 of record NC_140089.1, read on the forward strand.
CAAAATGTAATAGAAGTCACAAGAGCCTTCTGACTGAGGTCAAAGGGGTATATGTGTTCATATCATGCCTCCGCAGTACTGGCCTCAATCCCTTACTCGTATCCAAGTGTCGAGGTATTTGCAACTCTGCCCTGAGGGGAGCAATAAAATCCCCATTACTTCAAAGGTGCAGCGTAATAATAGAGCTAATAACCCCCTACAAATGTTTCCCAGTGAAGTTACACAAATCAGCTGTGAATGGATTGTCTCCAAATGACCATCTGGAATTCCAGCACTGCAACTCCACTTACTTTTTAAACATCATCTTCATGACCTTCTGAAACACTGTCTTCCTGGTGAGGACAGTGTTGTCTCAGCCAAAAGGTTTTAGGCAAAACGGGAATTTAAAGTCGATTCTCCCAAGTTAACTCCGATCATGTAGAAATTGTTACCGATGTAGGAAAAGTTAAGGGTTCAGAGTGCAAAGTACATGACACTTCACGTACCCTTCACGGTACCTTCTGAGATTACAGTAACCAGGATGGCATCTCTTCATGGACCAAGAATTTAGAAGAAGAGGACCCTGCAAAGTATTCTGCCCCTTTTGTAAGTGCATATAACACAAATCTAGCCTTGCAATAGCATCAAGAAACGACGTCTCCTTAACTCCCCTGTACTGATTTTAATGCCGAGTTGTACCCCGCTTTGTGAATCATGCGGGTGCTAATTACAAGGCCTCACCAAGTCTCTGAACCATGAGGAAAAACACGTCTTTATGGTGACGGTGAATGAAAGGTGGGTAAGGAAGTTTCACACCACCGATCGGCTACATCTGACTGTAATAAAAAAGGCACGCTTGATGTGCTGGGTGTACGTGCTGGTGTTTTAGGCCTGGCACCCTGTTCTGACCAGAACTGAAATGAACACCTCGACTCTGCGTGTGATTAGCTCTTTTCACACCAGGGGGTTTTTGATCATGGGATGGTTTATTTGGCACTGGGATTCCTGGCGGCAGATGGGGTCCACCTGTCCCAAAGGGGAACAAGGATCCTAGCCCAGCAGTTGGCAGGGCTTGTGGAGTGGGCTTTAAACTAGGTCTGAAGGGGGAAGGGAATAAAACCAGGCTAGCGGGAAAAGAGTGTCAGAGTCAGGGGTGGGAGTCTACTGTGGACTGCCCAGCCAGAACAACAACAACATTGATGAGTTATTCTTCAAGGGACTAAGAGCCACCTCTAGATCCCCTGTCCGTGTCCTTACGGGGGTTTCAACTGGCCAGATGTTAGCTGGGAACACCACCACAGCTAATACAAACAGGTCCAGGAGAGTCCGAAAGCAACTGGATGGTAACTTCCTTGTTCAGGTATTGAGGGAGCCAACGAAGAAAGGTGCCCTCCTAGATCTCTTGCTCATCCACAAAGAAGGACTTGGGGGGAAGTAGAAGTAGGTGGACTTCTTGGCCACAGAGTAGTGGAATTCAAAATCTTTGTTGAAAGAAGGGAAACTGCCTCCAAAACTTCAACACTAGATACAGGGAGAGCAGATTTTGGACTGCTCAGGAAAGTAGCTGGTAAGGTCCCCTGGGAAACTGCTTTTGAAAGTCCATCAATGCTGGCCACTTTTTAAGTACCACCTCCTAAAAGCACAGGAATAGGCAACTCCAAAACATTAGAAATCAAGCAGGTGGGGCAGGAGGCTGAGCAGGGACGTTCCTCTAGAGCTCAGCAGAAAAAGAAAGTGGAAGCAAGATCAGGAAATGTGGGGGGATTACGGGGACACTCTTCACCTTTGCAGGGAGAAAATGTGTGTGGCCAAAGCTTAGAGAGAGCCGAGGCTGGACAATACTGTGGTAGACAGTCTGGGGTCTTCAAATACAGTAACAACAAGAGGAGGACCAGAGAGAACATTGGTCTGTTGCTAGATGAGAACGGTCACATTACTAACAGGGACACAGAGAAAGAAAAGGAGTTTAACACCTTCACTGCCTCTGTCTTCAACAGAGTCGATGGGCTTTGGGACTCCAGATGCCTCAAGTTGGAGGCCCATGACTGCAGTAAACTCCTAGCGAATTCTGACCATTCAGTGACGTGCTCTGACCTGGCTGGCCCTGTGTGGAGCCAGGACTTGGAGTTGATGATCTTCATGGGTCCCTTCCAACTCAGGAGATTGTATGATTCTGTGAGTAGTTTTTGCATAAGAACTTGGTTTTGGACTGGTTTTATAGAAGCCTAAATATCTTGCATTCAAGAAAAACCCACTCTGATTCTGGAAGAGACAGGCATAATGGGAATAAGGGTAACAACTGCTGCCCAATGACTCACTGCCACACCATGCACAACTCAACTGAAAAATGTACCAGCAACACCAGGAAAAATTTAACTCTGAAAAGTATGAAAGCAAGCAGTGTTTTTCTGTTGAAGTATATACAAGCACAGTTCTCTTTCAACAGGAGAGTAGAATTTGATCTAATGCAAGTTAAAAGGCTTGCAGTTGTACTGCATGCTGTCTGTTTGCTGGTGGTTAACAACATAAATATGAAGGCCCTATGAGCTTTATTAAAGACTGAGTGGCAAGATCTCAAAATAGACACTTGTTCCTAAATGACGTGCCAGATACTTTGCTCAATTGCTAACGTGCTCACACAGACACCTCACTGGTGATGCCATTTTGTTGGCATTAGATGACACTCAAACACATCTGGGAAGTAAGCTAAAGAAAGGAAACTGAGCCTTTGGACGGGTAAGAGTGCTTACTGCACCTCCTAGGTGCACTTGCTTAGTGCATTACTTGAGCTACAAGACCTCCTTCTGCACCTAAGGAAGAGTGAGGATTCTTATCTATCTAAATATTTGTGAGTCATGGAATCAGATTGATGACAACAATTCAATAATTAAAGCTGTACTTCCTTTTCTGAGGGAGTACTTTGAGGTTATTTTTTCCTTGGTTAACTTCTTCTTGGAATATTTCTTCTTCTTTAACAAGAATTAAAATCAGCGGCTCAAGTGCCATGTACTGCAGAATGAAGACTCCCAAGGAAGAACTGCTTTTCTACAAAGGCCTGAAGATTTTTAGGCAATGCATGACTGAAAAATATTTTTGATCCTCATTTTATAAACTAAGAAATTCAAGTGTAGCTACTACCAGTAAGAGCTGACATCATAAATTAAATCTTAAATCCTAAGTCTTAATCCAACATTAATAAGAAAACAGAAAACTCGCCTGCTGAACATATTGCAAAGGCACTGGTGTTGCTTGGGTAAAAGCTTCCAGATGAATTCCATGAATTGGATCCTCGATAATCAGACATCCAATGTCAAACCACCTGCAATGACAGCCAAGTTAGAGTCTGTTGAAAAGCAACATGTTAGCCCTTGAATGATGACCGTTTTACAACCTCTAATACAACTGTAGTTAAAAATGTAACAATGACTTACATCAAGGCATCCCAGCATTTTTCAAATCAAATTTGCATGTATCAACTCATGTATATATAAAAAACTGAAGTGCCTGTGTTCCCTTGTAAAAAATTCTACGGCTCCGGTTGTTTCATATATTTTATATGTGTCTACATATAAATGACATTTTATTCTTTAAAGCACTGGAAGCAAGACCCTTTGAGTCAATGAGAAACAACCCTCTCCCCACCTCAGGGATATATTTCAGGTTCTCACTTGTCAGGAAGCAATTCCTCAATGAAGTTTTCTACCGATACAGCAGGCTGTTTTTCATGGATTACTCCAGTCCGGCGCAAGCTGTCTATTCTTTCTTGGGCTCCCTACATGGGAACATGATCTGTTAGACAACATTCTCTTTCAATCACATCATACAACACTCAGAGATGAGTGCAAAAAACCCCTCTGGAGCAGAATTTTCAAGTTAAACAGAAAACAGCGATTTAAAAAAATTACTCTTTTTATTCAACAGTAGAAAAACCAAAAAAGTCATGAAAAAGCACCATAGCCTTTCCCAAACAGGAATCTCAAACAGTAACACAAGCTATGATAAAACTCATGTTTGAAAAGCTGCACAATGAATTCCTACATACTAAATGTAAGAATGGAGCTGTTCAGGAAGATCCTTGGCAAGTGTTGATCAACCTGTCTTTCACCTACAGAATTAGTTGGGAGACAACCCAGTCTCAAAGGCTCTCTTAACTTCTGATTACATTTTTCCTATTCAATTTCTCATGTTTAGTTTTCATCCCAAAGTACTGTGCTAGTGACAGACTAAGAACAAATGCCTGATACACTTTCAAACTACAGTCATATCACAATGCATGCCAGATGTGATGGCAATCAACTGCTTTAGAAGAAAACGGACATAAATGTTCTTCACTGCTGTGACCGCGTTTGCACAAGAACCCCAAAAGCTATTCCAACAAGCAGCTTCAGAATGATCTAACGGAACAGGCGGCAAGTTACACCAAAAACAAGAAAAGGAGAAGTCTCCCAATGCCACAGACTGACATTCCCCTTAGGGAAAATCAGATTTTTCTGGGTCAATGCCCCATCCCTGGAAGTGCTTAAGGTCAGGCTCGATGTGGCTTTGAGCAGTGTGGTCTAGTGCAGAGAGTTTCAGCCCCCTCTGCTGAGGACAATTTGTAAGGTCACTTCCAAACCAAACCACTCTCTCATCCTACGTTTCCATTGCCCTTCTCTGTGCTGGAGGTACTTTAGTACTTACTTTTAAACCTGCAGCATAGCCCACAGGTTGTACTTTAGTAAAACACAAAATTGTGACTACCACAATGCTGCTCCTTCCTATTCATTTTAAAGCTCTAACTGAGATACTATGCTTTTCATTCCAGGCTCAATGCTCAGCAATACTTCACAGGATCACAGAATCCTACGGCTGGAAGAGACCTTTGTAGATCATCAACCCTTTCAGTAAACATTTCTTTCTAATATCCAATCTAAACCTCTGCTGGCGCAGCTTTGTGCCATTTCCCCTTCTCCTATCTCCTCTCACCTGGCTGAAGAGACCATTGCCCACCTCCCCACAACCTCCCTTCTGGTAGTTGAGACTTTATTAGACTGTTTTAGCCTTTTCAATGTTCTTCCCAAGTGTTTCAGGAACTGCTTCAAGTTTGCTGAGCTTCCTAAAATAGTATAAATACTGTTGGGCTAGAAAAGCAGAACAGCTGAAAGTCAGAAGAAAGCCTCAAAAGCGATGTAAACACCGTTGTGAGCACGCTTACCTTTCGGCTTGTCGACCCTCAATGCGATACCTTACACACCGGGATTTAATCACCAGATCCAACAGAACACATACAGCATATTTTAAACTCAATTCCATATCACTCCCTCAAACAGAGAAACAGGGAGGGAAAAAAGTATGTGACTTCCAGATTACAGACAAGGACTTGTCACCGTTTTGTTCTCTGTAACTTGCTCATCTCTCACAACCTGAACTGAAGGGTATTACTATGCTACTACCTAAACTACAGCAGAATACACAAGTAAATGAACCTTAAGACGCACATAAAAAAATCAGCCTGCAGAGTGAGAGTCTCACTGGACAACGCACCTGAGAAATCACCACGTAACTGTGACAGAATTAACACACTCTCCAGATAAACTTCAAGTGCTGTTACATTAATCTAACATTCTATGCATTACTTAATGGTTTGTCACAAATACTTACTGATATATGGAACCATGCCAGGCTCCAGTGGTGTAATCATGGTCTCCACTGAATGTTTGGGTTTATCAAGAACAGACTTCACCATGGGATTCTCAGCTACACCCTAAACATAAGCAAACAGACTTCCATATTATTTTCTCGTTTTTCCCCAAGAAACTCACAATAGCACAGTTAAAACCCAACCAAACAAAACCCAAGTATTAAGCTGCTTCGTGGTCTTCTTACCACATTTACACTTTGTAATGCCTGGTGCATCTCATTCCCCAGCACAAATGCTGCAAGACGTGACCAGGAGTGCGTGACTTTTCGGATACAGCAAAGGCCAAATATCATCACCGCCATCCTCTCACGCACCAATGCAGAAACAGGCCTGCCAGTGATGGTGGGCAACACACTTGATTTCCTCCTATTCTGGGACGGGAAGTCTTGAACATTTAACAAATACTAATTACAGCTATCATCAGACTCGGTAGCTAGACTCAAACTGTGACAACTCCAACTGAAGAGCCTCTTTTTTATGACCTTACAGACAAGAGGACCTATTTTTGAATGGCCCATTACTAATAAATATTTTTACAGCTGAAATTGAGCTGAAATTCCTCAATTTATAAGTAGATTCTAAACAACGCTGAAAAAACGCTCTATCTTCTCCAGCCAAATCCCAGGTGGAGCTGCTGACAGACCTAAAAGTTCATTAAATGTAAGCACAAACACTGACAGGGTCTTGCTGGCCTATTATCTACCTTGAGGGACATCTGAAAGAATGGTGTTGGATTTCTGAAGAACAGCAGAGCAAAAAAGGTAGTTCAATCGATTTCAAGAGCAGAAACAGAGATAACTGCAGCACTGCCGTGTATGCACTTCAACAGAGAATCCAGCTTGCATTTCTGCAACAACTGACAGTTAAGCCTCACAGATTCTGTCTGATGTTTAAAAACCTGACTCTGACATGTGCTTCCACACATCCAACACTTGACAGCTTCAGTACAACTAATGATTCCTCATTCTTCCACCTAGGAAATTCTCAGAGGTCATGGAAAACACAGAGCACGTACAACATTTAATACTCCAATCAAAGAATCTACATTTGGGTTGAAGTCAATCATACACATTCTCCAGAAACAGACATAGGTCACTTGCTGGATCCTACTGGTATACAGGCAACAATAACGTGGATGAGATTGGCTTTTCAACTAATTCACTACTGCCCTTTCAAACGGGCTACAAAATCATGTCACAAGGAAAACCTTCTCTTCTGGAACATTACCTTCTATCGCAAAAAAGCAAGAGGAATATGGTGACTGGAAGACGTTTCTACTTGAAGACCAAAGAAGCTGTCTTTTTATGATTATAAGACACGTGCCCTAGAAAAAAGCAGCACGACAACTCTGCTCTCACCATACTGATGGACGATTAATCTTGCTCTTTAAGACTGTAGCACTGTCAAGATGACTGGAGTAAAGGGGGGCTTCACTATGCCACATCACACACAACTCATTCTTCCAGATTTTCTTCTTCAAAAGGCTTTGAAAGCCCCTCCAAAAGTCTCCAGTCCCACTGGGACGTCAATCTTGATTCTTCCTTCCGATTTACTATCGCACAGTACAGATAGTAGTGTTGCTCCTGAAGGCAGCTCAGAGCTCACACACAGTCCCTGCATCTTTCTGCCACAGCCTTCACGACGCTACTCAGATGTAGCATGTCACAGCTCCAAAAAGGTTACAGGCTCATGAGATGCTGTCAGTTGTTGCTGCTTATTTCCTCTCTACGATCAGATCGCACCACAAGGATTATCTGTTCTGCATTATACACTCCGTGCCCTCTAGCGGAATAGAAAAATCCTACAAAATACCACAGACACCTCTTAAGAAACCCCTCCTCAGTGGAAGAAACACTTATTTGCCTCTCCCTGAGGAGACTTGTTTGGTTTAGAACAGGAAGGACTTGCATCCCCTAAAAAACCAATTCAGTTCATTAGGAAATGATAAAAAAACCCAGGATGTGCAAAGAATCAAAGAGGTTCTGACATTTCCCATGATTTAAGGGCATGTGACAAAACCTCTAAGGTAGAAGGATCTCCCTGTCACGAGCACCTAGACGCCTGCATTTATGTAGTCATTCCTCTTCTGGAAAGGAAAGAAGCACAGTTTCAGCAAACGCGCCTATTAAAAACAGCCACCTGCAACTGAGCACAGAGGAAAGACAGGACCTAGAGCAACATGCACTTAAAAGTTGTATCTTGTTAGAGACAACAAAAAATGGTAGTTCCTCCTGAAAGGTAACATACAAAACCACAGAGCTTTATAAACCCCCACAGCCCTCCAGCAGGTGTTCCACCTTGGGCAGTAGCTACTCTGGGGTCTTCAAGCTCCTCAGGAAAAGTGATTGCAGAACCAGTTCCAGGAGCCAAAGGGGAAGAGAAAGTTGCTTGCTGAGTAATAGGATCTGTGAAGACACCTAGGAAGAGGGAAAAACAAGACACAAGTACTGCGTTTCATTTCTTATGCCGTAGCAACATGCAATTGTTTTACAGGAAAATGAACAGGAAGAATAGAATAATACTGGGCTGATTCCTTTCATTTCTTGAAGGCCCCAGAACAATCCTGCTTGTTAGAGTTTAGCAGAGGCAACTACTGTGAATGAGTTCAACAATATCTGCTCATAGAACCGAGCCTACCTGCACCTTATGTGTAAAATTAAACAAAGACATGTTAGCTTAAGAGTGGTGCTTTTTATTGTCTTCAAATTTCCATAGGTCTTTCTGGACAGACTGCTTAAAAGACATGTCACAAACAATGGTTAAAGCCTGACTCAACTGCTGCTGAAGAGCTAAGTTTCCATTAGGCTAGTAGAAAATCACATCAGTTCAGCAACTACAGCACTCGCTTGCATGGCAGGCAAGTATTTTCCACTGTCCTGATGCAATTTAGTAGCCAGAAGCAAGAAAAGAGAAGCTACTCTCATGTGACGGACGACTTCTTACAGATAGCGAGCTTCTCAGAACAAAAACTTGCCCATTAGGAGATTACAGCCTGAGATACCTTACCATTCCGTGGAAATACAATGGCTGAAATTGCCTCTGAGCTGAACAGCAGCAACACAGAAATAAATGGTCAGCTGGGCTTTCCTGGGCACATTTTAAAATACTGCTCTCAAACACTTTTCTGTGAGCCTGAGTGCTAGCAGAACTCTATGGAAGAGGACTCTTGTCCTACACCGTGATCGTACTTCAAAGGCCATTCTCCATTCCTCCGAGCGCAGCTACTCAGTAATTAAGTGTCACAAGAATAATAAAGAAGCTGAACTTGTGGGACTCTAGCAGACTGCTGAAGTAGCCACCCAGGAGACCCCTCATCCTGTCTCACAAGCACAAAGGTCTATATACAAAAGGTTACCTGTGACGGGAGGTGCAGAGAATGATGGCATCAGTGGGCTCTGTGGTGCTCGACCAGCGTGGCCTCTGGTGATATCATACGTTGAAGACATGGAAAATCCTGAAATCGGGGGACCAGCAGGAGGTGCAGGAAGACCAGAGCCAGCAGTAGAGCTTAATGAAGGAGCTGTAGAGAACTGCGACACAGAGATACTAGAAGACGAAGGGGCAACTGGAGGTCGGGCTGGAGTTAGAGGTGGCGCCATAGTAGAAACTGTTGCAGATGGCACAAGTGGAAAAGAAGATGAAGTCATCATAGGAGGAGGAAGTGGAGATGCTCCAGCTGCCAGAGGTGCTGAGCACTCAGGAGAAGATGACAGGCTTGGTGTAGCAAGGGGACTGGACAAAGCTAGGGGAAAAAAAGACAAATGGAATTTTAGAAACACCGAGCCTTCATCTCAGAGATTCAGGTATGTAATTGTTCAGCTAGTTTACAAGTAAGTTTTGACCAAGTCTGCTTTTCTCCTTTCAATGGAAAAAAGTTTAGTTCTGCTTGAGTTTGCAACCACCACCAATTGCCCTCAATTTCTGGAGATAGTAGCCTGGAATCTCTTTTCTTCTCTGACCCTATTTATCACAGCTAAAAAGACGAGTCAACATTTGACTACCCATTTTGTAGCAGATGAAGTGGGCCTCAGAAATTTCCAGCTAGCACGCTTCTTCCTGCTTCATCAACAGGAATAACGAAGATGCAGGAAGTGTCCCTCTTTAGATTAAGAAATGCACTCAGGGGACCTGTGAGGCTGGGACTTACTGCAGAGGTACAGGTCTATGAGATGGGCTGAGCACCAGGCAGCCCTCTCTTCCCTGGCACCCAGCTACCCAGGCTCCTAAACGCTCTGCTTTCTGTGTTTCAGTCTGGCCCCCAGCTGATCCTTGGATAAGCCAATTTTGTTCTCTAAACCAAATTTAGACAGAAAATTAAGCCAGAGAAACAGAAAACACTGGTTTTTACAGCACTAAGCTGTTGGATCAGCTCAGATGTGAAACTGCACTCAGCCTAAACATTGATGACAGTCAAGTGACGTGCCAAGTTACCGTAAGGAGGTCGTTTCCAAACTTTATCACGCACACCAGTCAATAAAAAACAGAACATGCACACCCCCAACATAGCTACAAAATACTTACATGGGCCACTGTCCTAGTATATTCCATAGATTTTAAAACATACAGAACAGAAATATCAAAAGGATGAGATAAAGATCAAGAAACTCTTCTGCTCCCACTGAAAATTAGTATTTGAATAGTATATTCATAAAACAATATGTTATGTTATTAATGGTTAGCACACTATAGAATACCATTAATAATATTGTAGTGTGAGCAATGTTACTACAGAAGCCTCATTAATTTTACATCAGCAATTTGGAGGTCTGGTTCTATATTCCGATTATGGCTTTAATGGTTGTCACACCTGGAAAAAATGCCTTACAAAGACACACAGACCCAAACAAAAAGGTGTTGCTGGATGTGCTTACAAAACCATGCTATTTGTTTTCGTCTCCCAGCCATCAAGTATATGAAGGCTTATCTTGAAATTCAGCTAGCAAATGTTCATCTTCCTTGATGTCATTCAATTCTTCTGGAAAAATCATCAGAAGGTGTTGCACTTTGGTATTCCTAACAAATGGGCTCAAAATCCACCAAAGCTAATTCATCTGGAAGATTTTTACATAGCTCAGGAAATTCTCTTTGCCAATTTACATATACAGAGTGGAAAGGGTTTTTTGTGTGACACTTGCAATGATTTTGGCAACAGGAATGCATTGACAACATAAACACTTTCAAATAACAATTTTCTCAAACGCATGACTTTCTTACAAAGAAGTAGGTAACTCCTTCTTAAAACACCACCTTTATCTTGAAGGGATAAACCACCTTTATCTTGAAGGGACAAACTGTAAGTGTGTTTTGGGGTTTTTTTAAATAACTACTGGGTAGCACACTGCTGATGGCCACTTGTCATCACAGAAAATGTCAGCGAGTCTGCAAGTCTGTTTTGGTACAAGAAGAAAGCTGAAGCCATATTTAAATCCCTTGCCACAAGACAACCAGCAAACCTCTGTGCGATGCACAAAAGTTTCACGGTCACTTCCTCTACCATTACAAGGTGCAGCTAAAAACAACCCCTACTATTTAAAGAGAACTTCTATAAAATTAACCACACTGCTGGCATCCTGTAGCCCTTTGTGCACCAGCTCCACTTTCACTGCTGCAGTAACTTGCCTATGAATGAGGCGGTCAATAAATGTCATGGGTGGAAATAGATCGGTAACCTTATTCGAGAATCCATTTTTAGCCTAGTCAAAGCAATCACTCCATCAATGGTTACTCTGAGGCAGTCTTAATAAAAACATGGCTTTTATTAAAGAAATCATTCACTGTTGAGGATGCAGCTTCTCCAGCACAGCCCTCCTTCAGCATTTGACAATAAAGTTGTTCTTTCTGTATTTCATTACTGAAACAGAATTTAGCAAAAACCATAAGCAGAAACACGTTAGGAACATCTGTACAGCAAACCTTCCATACTGTGATCTGTTCTCACGCTTGTTTCTTATAATCATCAGCAATGTTTTCTATGTCTCCTCCCAACAGAATTTCCTGACAAATCCATTTGTCAACATATTGTTTGCATTTAATATTACAGACATTTTTACCATGTCAGGAAAAACAAGTGATGCCCCAAAGAATATACATTTGTGTCTTCTCTGGTGGTTTCTGAAATATATGCCAAGAAGTATATTCGATATCAGTAAAGCTTGATTTTTCTGCTTTTTTTAGATAAAAGAACTATTAAGGAATGCTCTGGTATTTTCTTCCTGCACCCAATGGATCACCCAGCACATCCTCCTGGGGCTAAGAGCGCTCCACTCGGGAGTCCACGGCACTAGTGTGACTCGAGGTAATGTTACCAGATGTGTCAGAAAACTGAGCATTTGGTAGTCAAGCACATGGGGTTCAGACTCTGGAAAAATCAGATTCAGTGCTCTGATTACCACCCACAACAGTAAAATCCAAGTGATCGTCCACGTTTCTCACTATCCCCCACAAGACTGTAGACTTGTTTGAACTCCGTTCTGTGCTGCTCATCTCACTGTGCACTGTACTGGCCAGTATTCCCTGTCCCCACGCCCCTAAAAACCCTAAGTGCATCCACATGACTTCATCAAAATGTTTCAAGAATAAAAAAAACATTTACACTACTCTCTGTCAGATGTATGCCATACTGCCATGAGAAAGAAACAAATTCTTCCCATCAGCCTGGAGAAGAGCTCTCTAGGTTGATCCCAACACCTCTGGATGAACTGCTGTGCTTTAAAAAGACATGAATAAATATCACTGAGTTTCTGAGGAAGTTTCTGTACCTAATGACCTACTTGTAGCAGCAGTGGTAGCAGCTGTAGTCTCCCCTGCTGTGTTTGGTGGGGGCGTACCGGGTGGAGTTGTCTCTATTCCACTCTCTTCCACCATTTTCCTTCAGCTACAGAAAGCTGTAAGACAAAAAGAAAGGAAAATAAAGAAAAAGCTTATCTTGAGAAATAGGGATAGTGTTTGCTGCAATACTGAGCTGTAGTAACTCCAAGGACCTGTTCTTTTCAGAGCTGATGCATGACAGGATGCAAAAGGTGGCAAGAAGCAAGACAGAGAACGAAGTCTCCCCCTTCTGCCCGTAAAGAACCACAACTACCCCTGAAGTTGGAGCCCTCTCCAGCTTAAGCACTGCCACAGATGCTCCCGACCCACCATCAAACTGACTGCAAGCACTTTCTCCAACACCAGGCATAGTGGCAGAGCTTGCAAGGGCCTAGGGCTCCAGACTCCGTGACCTGAACTCTATGACCCTGTCTGCTTAAAGGAGAAGCTAAAGAAACCTCCAGACACGCCACAAGAAACCAGGGAAATTTACTTCCAACCTACCTAGAAGTACAATGACATTCATTTACACTGAACAAGTTCTCCACTGCACACAATTCCTGTAAAATCCAGGTCTCGTACTGCTCTGGTGAGTATCAGAAGTGACAGTAATTGAAAACTTTGGCTTTTCTTTTGAAGGCCACATTACATTGAAAGTATCTTCCAGCATCTTTGACTACACCTGCACAGTGCACTACTTGTGGAAAAGTAAAGCTATGTGCTTATTTAAAACCCCCTAAACTAAGAGAAAGGACTCAGGAGATGAAAAGGAGAGGATGAAAGACTAAGATTAACACCTGGAGATTTTTGTTCTTCAGTGCAGAGGAAGTTACTTAAAACCCCCTGCTTCCTCCCAAGTCTGGTAAACCAGACCGAGATTGTTTGTACCACTCCCTGAGGTAGCAATTCCATAAGGACATTTTAATAACATAAAATCCCTACAGAAAGGAATTTATGTCTGAAAAATTGGCAGGAAAATATTTTCCATCATATCCATTACCTCAGTAGCTACTGAGGACTGACAGCTTACTACATTTAACAAGTATCAGAGGAAAAGCCTTAGGTAATGTGTTGAGTAAAAGTACTCACAGGTATTTATAAAGAACTCCACTTACAAAAATACAGGGGGGGTTCCTCTAAAAAAAAAGAAAAAACCCTCACTGCTGTTTAAAATGTGTATACAGCTATGTTTAATGTAGAGGGAAAATTACTGTTATGACCAAACTGAAAAATACAAAAAGTAGGATGCCAGTGTTAGTCTGGACAGGCTAAGGAGCATCAAAACCAAATGAAAGCATTGAAATCACAAAGGAGAAAGTTTATTTCCTCTTACAACCAGTATGTGTTGTAAGAGGAAATAAAGTAACTCAAGATTAAGCATTTGAGCCCAGACTCGGAAAGCAAGTATGGTTCCTGTGCAGCACACCTCCTAAAACCTCTGATGACCCAGGGACTGTGGGTTCTGAGTACCTTTTCAATTAACTTGAAAGCTTCTCTGCAGACAGGATGAAAGGGTCAGTAACTGCCTGGTGGGGAACAGACTGACCTTGACGAATGAGCACATCTCAGCATCCCTCAGAAAGGAGCTACACAGCCCTCCCCTAAAGTTCACTAAGCAGAAGAATTTGCAGTAAGATTTTGTCTTTTCACTCACCTACGGGAGTTCACGTTCCTCCTCGCAGAAGTATTTCTAAAGTCATTCTTCTTCCAATTATACACTGCAAACAAAGAGAGAATTTCCCACTGTGCAACATCTGTAATCACTGACCAAACCCTCCCAGAAACACTTTCTTTCATCAAGGCTCCTTTCAGCTGCTGCTTGATTTCACCTCTGTCGTGGTTTCACCCCGGCTGAGAGCCGAGATCCACGCAGCTGCCTGCTCCTTAAAGGAAAAGAGCAGGGAAAAGGGAAGGGGGGGAGGGGAGGGTAAGAGGTAAGGGAAGGGAAAAGGAAGGGGCAAATAACCCCAAAACCAAGAAATAAGAGGCCCGTGGGTTGGGATAAGGAGAGTTTACTAAGATAACAGAAAGATACCGTCTAACAATGCTGACAGGACTTTAGAGCAAAAATATATGAAGCTGTTGATACACAGTGCAGTTTCTCACCAAACCCACAACTCAGGCCGTGCCACCCAGAGCCGTCCCAGAACCCGACAGTCCCCCAAGAACCGCGCGTCCCGGAGCCGCCCTCGGCCTTCCTCCCGTCAGCCCCCCGATATCCTGGGCAGGACGTAACTGGCGTGGAATACTCTCTTTGGTCAGCTAGGTCACCTGTCCTGGCCTCGCCCCTCCTTTCTCATGAAGAGCTGAGAAAGTCCTTGACTGTCTGACAGCAATTAACAACATCAGCATTCCATCTGCTGCTACAAATGAATTTAACTCCATCCTGACCAAAACCAGGACAAGAGGGAAAATTACTGTTATTACCAAACTGAAAAGTGAAGCAAGCATTGAACAGCAATAGCAAGCCCAAACCTGCAAAAATTAGAGAAGCCTGAAGCCTAAATGCTCCCTATCATCCTTCTCCCTTTAGCTTACCCAACTCTTCACACAATCAACAATCTCCTTGTGAACTCCTGACTTGGCAGGGATGAACAAGAAGTTTGCCCAGGTAACACTTTGCTATACACCGAATTCTCAACAAAAGCCAGGTGTAGTTTGCAAATGCTGCATGAAAAAGCATAAAAATAATAAGGTGAAGGAAAAAGATGAGAGATGGAAAGAGAAAATTCACAAGAGAAAAGCAAAAATATGATAGGTGTAATTGGAAGCAAATAGCTCATCATCTTGAAAGAATCTAGAACTGCTGACAATTAAAAATGATCCCACAGGACATGTGGTTAAATACTTTCATCTGAACGGCCTATCTGAAACCACTTACACGGAAGAAAACAGAAAGCACTGGGCTGAAAGAACATGGAAGGCAAAGAACCCAACCAACCCACGGACTTTTAAACAATGTTCAGGCCTCAGCAAAGTTTCCAGTGAACGTTTCTACCCTCCCCTACGGGAGATCCAGGGAAAAAGCTCCCCAGTAAGATCAGCCTGCAAATCCTCAATGCCAGATGGGTAGGGAAGTGGCTGCTCTTTTCAGTGACTTAAAAAAAACAGTAATAGATAATTCTCCACTGTCCAAGCCACAAACACAACATTTGCAGCAACTCCTGCTGAAATCCAGCCTAATTTCATAAGGAAGTGACTTCTATGTCCTCCTGCCAAGTAGAACGCTTTGTATTACTGCACTGAAAACACAAAGGAAACTCTGAGAGAGCCCAGTGCAAACAGGCACTTTCGGTGACAGCAACTGCGGCACTGCCATCTAGCGATTTGTGAGCATCAGCTGATCTCACAAATTTCATCCCCCTGCCACATTTAGCTAGAAGGCAATCTCGGTTTAGGCTTACATGGAAGTAAAAAAGAAGGGATATGGAAAAAAGAAATACAGAAAACCACAAGGGGTGAGGGGGAAGGGAGGGGAGCGGGGGACACGGACGGGACGGGACACACACCACATTCCCAACACATCACGCTTAAATTTATTATCAAGTCGTTACGTTTCCGCTAATATTTTGCAATAATCTGGACAACATGACCATACTTCAAAAGCATTTTTCAGGTTGTGACTCCAAAATATAGAAATTCACAGCCAACTATAACCTACAAATGCAGATGACCAAATTCCACATGGAAAAACACATTATCTAGAACGTGGTGGTATGTCAGAGTTTAGAAAAAGGAACTCTTTTCAGTCACCCTTAAATAACTGCTGCTTGTAGTGCAGTAGATGCTCCTGCTAATAAAGTCCTGTCCCCCCAATATACTTCATAACCCCAGGAAGAAAAACTGGTCTCTAAGCAGAGCCTCAAACAAAACAAACAGTTGGAATACTAAATTCAAATGCCATTAAAATGCTATACTTGCCTGTAAGCGTAATATTGACTATTCTAATTGTGTGGAGCAATACTGATTACATACATTGTTAATATCTAAGCACAAGTCAACAACTGTCCAGAAGAGTGAGCTGTCATTTATTTATTTATTTAACTAAACAAATCGATTGCTTTGAGCCATTCCCAGCGCAAAAACCTCTCTAAATAAGATATTGCATCCCAGGTTGCATTACCTGATAGAGAGATTCCTAGGCACATACTTGTAGTCAACAGGAGAGAAGACAAAAGGAAAACCTTCAGTTGTTAAAGACAGAGTGAAGCTGACACAAAATAAAAAGACAACACTTCAGAAAACACCCCAAAACAACAGAGCTGAGCTGTTCCTATATCAAAGTTTCATCTGAAAAGTCCCTCACCCTACTTTATTCCATTTCAGACAGGCAGGGACAAAACTTCCTTCAGACTGGGGCCTGGTCAATACAGCCAGATCCCAGGGGACACGCAAAGCCTCGCTCTAGCCAAAGCAAGGGCACGGAGGGATCTCCAATGTAATCACCTTGGGTCAAACGACTTGTTCTAACACCTGCTGAATAGTCACAGCATAATGTTAATCACAACTCCCACATTAAAAAAGAAAAAAAAAAGGAAATGTTTACCAAGCAGAAACCACTTTGCCTCAGACCTAATGCTGTCCCAATAGCTTGAAACACCAGGCATGACAGAATGGTTTAGCCTCATCCTACGACTTCTGCAGACAGTTACTGTAGTGCACAGATAGCACAAAACCCAGGCAGTTTTTCTAAGAGTTTCCTAGTGCCTGAGAATTATTTTGTTTCCCACATTCTTAGTGCCATTGTCAACCTTTGGGATTCGTTGCACACCCTTACTGTTGTTATTTTGAAATCATAGAGGGCTTACATAGCTCCACAAGCCACTGATGACCACAGAGAACTGTTGGTCTAGTATACAGTGTTATCTACATGGGACTACGTAAACCCAAAGACACAGCTACACAGAACCACATGCATTCAACCAGTTTGTACCAACTGACGTAGGGTAAATGTCATGATGCAACAGCTCCAGCACTTGCAGACGATTTTGCCCAAAAGAAACGTTTGTTTTTCACGGCACTATAAACGAACTAGAAAGGGCAAAGCACTGCAACAAGGTATCCTCCAGAAACAGACTTCCTGAAGCATCACTTCTATCCTATGCTAAGAGATCCCCAAGGGTAAGGATTTCTACTGCCAATCATGCTAATTCCAGCTAAAACCACAAGGGATCTAGCACTTCCAGCCTGAGCTGCAACGCTGGAGCACAGGGCACTGAGAGCAGGCATCTGAACACTACCCAGTGCCGGGAGAAAGCCTGGTCACCAGGAGGGTGACTCGCAGGAGCAGATCACTATACAGGACCTAGCAAGCTATCAGGAGCTGGAAGTTCCGTGAAGTGCTGGTGGTTTCCAATACCACTGCCAGTCATCACTGAGGCCGCAAGGGGTCTTGCTCTGTAGCTTCATCTGCCTCACAACCCACAACCGTAACGCTGCAAGAAGCCCCAGAGCCTGCCAGCAAGGAGCACTGGGGCCAGTGCAGCCTTTCTTTAGGACAAGACGGTTCAGAGTAAGGGCAATAAGACAGACTGCCTACACCAGAATCAGTCTGGTGAGGGGCAGACACCGTGCAGTCGCAGGTGTGCTGCCCCAGGGGGGAAAGTCGCCCCGACGGGACGGCTGCCGGAGCTCGTCCCGGTGCGGACCCCGCCGACATTCCTCACACACACAGCCCGGCAAAGACCTCAGCGACCCTCCGCCCCAACTGGCACAACCTCCCGCGCTGCCCCCAGGACCGCGTCTTAACATCCGGACCTGCCTACAGGGCCCCAACGGCCCCAGACGGCACCCGGGACCGGGGGACACCCACCGCTCGCTCCGGGATGCCGCCCACCGCCCAGCCTCACCCGCCCAAAGCCTTCCAGACGCTCCCTCCCCGCCGCCGCCGCGGACGACGGGTGCCAAGGCGTGCCCTCCTCCCGCCGCGACACGGGGCCTCACCGAGCCCATCCTCCAGAGCCCACCGCCTCCTCCCGCTGCGCACCGCCCAGACATTCTGGCCCAGCCAGAAGGCCGCGGCCCCGAGCACCTCCGGGTGGCCCCGCCTCCCAGGAAAAGGCTCCTTCGGGCTCGGCCGCAGGAGCAGCACAGCTCCCCCGCCACGCTCGCAGCGGACCTCGCGTCACGTGGGGGTGCCGGTCCCGCAACCTGCCCCCCACCCCCCTCCCGGCCCGCTGCGTGCCGCCTCAGGCTGCGCAAGTCGGCAGCTGCCCAGCTACCCGTAACCCTCGTGCCTTCATCCTCTGCCAGCCGGAGAGAAAACATTTACTTCAGTTTTACAGCCTTTACAAAGCACCAGGCAACCCTCCCAGCTGCCCAGGGTTTCCCCCACAACTCACCTCTGCTGCTGCCAGTGCACTTCCTGGGTCCAGTGAAGGTGGTGGACAGCGCTGGGGTGGCGAGTGATGGGGGTGTGCCCCAGCTGCTGGACCGGCTCTGGTGTTGGCAGCTCCTGGGCCCAGGTCTAGTTTTCCTGGGAGGGTGGCCTCTTGGGGGGCTGGGAAGAGTCCTGGGAGCCGCTGGCCCTCCTCTTTGCTGCTCGTCTTGGTCTCCCAGGGGCACGGTCCCTGCCCTGGCTGGCACTGGAGGGACCTGCCACAGCCTGCCCCAGACCCGCCGCCGGCTCTTCACGCTCCCCGTGGATGGGAGAGGGGGCGTGGTGTGGGCTGGTGGGATGCCCAGCAAGAGCAGCGGCCGAGGTGCTGGGGCGCTCCTCTTCCCGAGCCCCTGCTGGGCTGCTGGAGGGGGCTGGTCCAGGGGCAGGAGAGCCGGCTCTGGAGGCAGCAGGATGGGGGGCAGAGGTGGGCCTGCCCTCCCGCGCCTCGGCTGCAGGGCCATCCTCCAGGCCCAGGAGACGTCGGGCCTCCCTGCGGCAGCGCCGCACGGCGACACTGATGAGCCGGCGCACGAACGACACTGCGCGCTCCTGCAGGCTGGGCTGCAGCAGCCGGACCAGCACGTCTTCATCCAGCCCGTATAAGCCCAGGACGGCCCGGATGAGGTCCTCCAACACATCTGCTGTGGAAGGCTCCCGTTGAAATGTGGCCCTCAGGTGTTGTTGTAGCCAAGGCAGAAAGCGTTGGAGGAGGGCTGGGTGCTCATCGAAGAGAGATGCCCAGGTGTCTGGCTGCAGGCCACCCACTGTAGCCCTGGGCACCGTCTCCACCGCCGGCGGCTGGGCAGCTAGCGGGCGAGGGGGGCTGTCGGTCCCCGGATGTGCGGGCGCTCCTCCAGCTGCAGGTATGGCAGGCCATGTTGAGTCCTCTCGTGGTGGTCTGATGTGGACCTCTTCAAATTCATGGTCTGCCCGCACCGAGTGCAAGATGGATTGTACTCCCCTCTTGCAGAGGGGGCACTCAGGTTTGCTGTTAGCCCACCGCAGGATGCAGGCGTAGCAGAACTGGTGGAGGCATGGCATCACGAAGGCGGCGTTGTCAATGCTGTCCAGGCAGACTGGACAGCGGTGTTCCACCTCCGTGGCCATGCTGTTCTGGCTGCGGTGGGCTGGGAGGAGCTGCGGGTGGTGAACTGCTTCCTCCAAACGGCGCTGCAGCAGCTGGAAGCTGCGCTCGAAGATGCGCCGCGTGTGCCCTGGACACACCCTTCAGTATCTCTGGGATACCGCACTGGAAAACCGTCCTGGATAAGGCAGCAGCACCAAGCCTCGCTCAGCACTCCAGCCTCGCTGGCTGCTCAGCTGGAGTCTGCGCTTGAGGCCGTTGGGCACCCCTGTGTGCTGGGTTACAGGGCTGGGTGACGTCACGCTTGTCCGTTGGTGACCAGTAAACATGGCACTCAGGCAGCTTCCAGAAGCTTCCATGTCAGATGACTACTTTTTGGTGGTCTTCTGGCTTTCACAAACCTTGACGGACAATAAAACACAACAGAACAGAACTGTCCCTGGTGGAAGGAACTCCAACAATCTTCTAGTCCGACTGCCCGACCACTCCAGGGCTGACCAAAAGTTCAAGCCTGTTGTTAAGGGCATTGTCCAAATGCCTCTGAAACGGATGGGCACGGGGCATGGGCCATCCCTTGAGGAAGGCTGTTGCAGTGTTTGATCACCCTCCTGATACAGAAATTGATCCTGAGCTCAAGTCTGAACCTGCCTTGACACAGCTTTGAGCGCTCAGTCACATGATCTGGCTTGGCCGGCCCTGTGTGGAGCCAAGAGTTGCACTTGATGATCCTTGTGCATCTCTTCCCACTCAGGATATTCTGTTATTCTGTGAATTTATACTTGTGCCTGGCACCCACCCACCCAAGGTGCAGAAGCCAATAGTTTGTCTTGTTAAATTTCATGCCCTTGATGACTGCCCCATGCTCCAGTGTATCTACAGCCCACTGCAAGGCCTGTTCTTGCTCAAGAGACTTAACAGCGGCTGCCGGTTTAGTAGCATCAGTAAACTTGCTAACGGTGCATCCAACCTCTGCCCCCGGATCACTGATAAAAGGATTGACTGGAACTAGCCCTAGAACTGAGCCCTGAGGAACAAGCCCGAAGCACTTGGCTCACTCTTGTGGGTTTTCTCCTGCCTTTCTCTCCTTCCATTATGCCAAATCTCATCCTTGATCAAACTCTAACTAAATTGGAATAATATTTAAAGCAATAAATAAGTAGAACTAAAATAAATAACAATTTCCCACACATCTGCCTGTAACCAGTGTTTGAAATGAATCGTTGGAGGTCAGAGTTACAAAGGAGAAACTGCCATATGCTTTGCCCCTTTATGCTGCGTTTGTACGTTGTTACTGGCTCCTTAGTCATTAATCCAAGGCGATCATTGTTGTTATTATTATTAATTTATTAAAGGGAAAATATCTTGCTTTTGTGAAGTCAACTTCCCATCTTTCTCAAGGGTAAAGGTTAAAGTATTCAAGAGACTGGCTTGGAAGAATTTCCCTACTTCTGGACGTGGCTCGTCTAGGAACAGGCAGAACATCACAGAAGTTCAGGAGCTCAAAATCAGCCTTGATTTCTGTCAGAGTTTTGCGTGGCTGGGTCCTGGTGGAAAAGGGGGCGGGGGGCTGCAGAAAATGGCTGCTGCAAGAAGCAGCCAGAAGCTCTCTGCAGGCCCGAGAGAGTAAACATGGGCTAATTCAAGGCCAGAGTTGCTGCTGAACAAGGCCGAGCCAATCGTCCAATGTCACAGCGCATCAGGGAATCACATTTAGGAGAATAAAAACGCAGGCAGGTGCATTTTCCCACCAAAGAGGGGAGTGAGAAGATGTAAGGAGCTGTGCAGGCAGCAAGGCCGGGGAGGGCGGGAGAGGAGGCCTCGCCCTGCTGCTGGAGAGAATGATGCCCCTGCAGCCTGTGGAGAAAGCCATGGTGGAGCGGGTGTCCCCCCAGAGCCCATGGAAAAGGCTGAGACCCCACCTGCAGCCCCTGGAGAGGCTCCACGCTAGATGAAGCAGGTGGAGACATAGAGGAGATGCTGTGACCCACGTTAGAGCAAGCCCCTCCCTGTGCCACAATGCGGGGGAAGAAGGGAGTGAAATCATGACCAAAGTCTGAAGTGATAGAGCAGCTTTGGTGGGCGTCTGGCCTCCAGCCAGGGCCAAACCACCACAATTTATGACAAAGCATCTCAGGAACTACTTGCTGTCTCTAAGAGAGAGACTTGTATGCCATCAAATACATGACTTGGTTGTCCAGCATGGGTAAGTGTAACATGTTTTATAGTTCCTGCGCTATTTCTAGACCCACCCTCAGCAAAAGAAAGGGAAAGGAAAAAACGTCACAGCATTTCACATCTTTCATTAGAAACTTTATTCCATCAGCCTACAGGTACATGAGGTGAAATAAATGGTAGTGAAGGGCAGAAGGACCAACAGCAGTCATCTTTGGAAAACAGAAACATTTTCACAACAAAACACCTTTTTGTTACAGCTAAGAAAAAAAGCCAGGCACACTTGATAGCTTTTCTTTAAGGATGTATTACAGTTCAGTCACACCAAAGTGAAACCTTGTGTGCTAAAACTGGGAAGTTCTGTGCTTTAGCACTAGTACAAGCCTACCAAACCACACGATTTTCTGGGCAGCAATTAAGAAACATGCATCGTTCTGTCAAAATTTCTGTCCAAATGAGCTGTGTATTCTTCAGTCTGGACTTCAGAGCTTCAGTATAAGGATCATTAGATGGATACCTATGTAATGAAACAAATTCAGTCATGGTCACGGTACTTGGAGAATCCAATAGATCTTAACTGACACCTTGGCCACTTTGGAGTTTGTTTTATTCTGTATTCCCTTCAATATGAACTCAGCTTTGCAGATTGTCTCAGCAGAAAGTATGAATGCACTGAAATCTTCTTTCCCCTAATCTGCATGTGCATCTCCAATTAAAATTTATGTGACTTCTCTGAGTACATCAAAATAAGGACAAACTTTATGCGTGACTGTGTTGTGATTAAAATCTTTGCTTAAAAGCCTTTAAGCCTTTTAAAAAACCTTGAGGTTCATGGTGTTTCTCCATGACCACCATTAGTACACCTACATTATGGAAAACCTTAGGTTTCTACTTACTACCTCATTTAAAGTCAGCTACACACCTTGTGCATCGTTTTGCACTTTAGTAAACTGGTACCAAGTTGCTCCCTTTTCAGTGTGACATTTCTCACTCTTGTAATGTGACTGTTTAGCAGCAAAGCTTCTCTTGCCGTCACGTGCTTTCACTTTCTGTGCCTTGGGCACTGTGGCTTGAGCACTTGCCAGAAAGACTGAGGCAAAAAGTCATGAAGTACCTCAGCCTTCTCCAGATCCTGGGTAACTGCGTCTTCTGTTTCCTTCTGGAGACAAGGCCAATTTTTCCTCTCACCCTCATTTTGTCACTGATGGAGCTATAGAAGCTTTTGATGTTGCCCTTGATGTCTCAGGTCAGATTTAATTCTGTCAGCACTTTAGCTTTCTTAACCTGGTCCCTGGCTGTTGGAACAGTTTCTCGTTATTCCCCCTAGACTACCTGCCCATGCTTCTACCCTCTGTAGGCTTCCTTTCCCTGTCTGAGTTTGCCCAGGAGCGCCTTGTTCATCCAGGCAGGTCTCCTGGTGCATTTGTTGGGCTGCATCTCTCCAGAGCTTGAAGGAGGCAGTCCTTGAATACTAACCAGCTGTCTTGGGCCCCTGGTCCTTCCAGGGCTTCGTTCCATGGTACTCTACTGAGCAGGTCCCTGAAGAGGCCGAAGTATGTTCTGCTGCAGTCCAGGGTAGTGAGCTTGCTGTGCACCCTCCTTACTTCCCTGAGGATCTAGAACTCCAACATTTCATGGTCACTGCAACCAAGATTGCATCATGGTACTCTGTTACAAGCATTACAGCAGTCTAAAGGAACTTTCTCTAGACAGTCTCTCTCTAAACAAAATACACAGTTTCCAAGAACAAAATTAGGTTATTTGAGAAGACCTAAACCAACTAAATTTATTCCTACTCCATCTTTATTTACTAGGTCTCATGTCAGCTGTCCTGCTGTTTTTGCCAAGCCTGACACCCAGGTCACAAGCCTAGAGCTACCCAAGCAATCCCACTGCACCTTCTAGAAACCAGGCATAACATCAGCATTCCTCCAGTCTTCCAGAATCTCCCCATGCAGTGGGGTAGCCACAGCCGGGATCTCTCAGAAGTCCCAAGTGCTGGTACGTCTGCTCTAAGAAAATGTAAAGCTGAACTCTGAGTGTTAAACTGTTTTCTTAAAAACCCCGGGTCTCGGGCGGAGCTGTTGTTAGACCAAGGCTGGGGATGGGCAGGGAAAAATCCTGCTGCAGACTGCTTCTGATGCTGCACCTGATCCCCAGAACCTGACAGTGAGAAGGACTAGAAATGAAGGTAATTAAATCATCTAAAGATTAATGGCACTCAGAGTCCCTTCTAAGGCTTTCACTGGGCAGAGACATGAGGAGTGTGATCCAGCCTTTGGGATGCTTGAGATTGGGAAAGGATGAAGCGACAACAGGATACAGAAATTCTCACCCCTTCTCAGGAATTTTCTTTTGAGGGACAATGTGCTGTGTTTCAGCAGACAGGAGGCTTAGCTGGGAAGATGCTGCTACAATTTACATCTGCAGCAGCCCAGATGATGAGAAACTACTTCAAAAAGCCTTGATTCTGTGTGGTGGGGATTTCAAAAAAGGATTCATGCAACCCCACACCTATTTAATCAAAGTAATTTTGCCAAAGCAGATCCTTATTTACAACACCCATTGATTTATGAAAGTAATTAGTATGAAAATAGTTGTATGACAATATGATGAGAGTTTTGCATATCATGTCTGCACTGGGCATCAGGTGGATTCACCGCTCCTCACAAGGAGTCACTTTTTTGTCTCCTTGAAGAAAGGTCGAACCCATAACCCTGAACCTCACGCACAGCCAGACCACCTTGGCATTACCCTGAGCGGAGAACCAGGAAAAATTCCCTGCTTCCCTCTCTATCCCAAACACAGTAAATACCATTCACCCTCTCCTCCTCCTCCTTCTTCCTTCTTACCAAGCTCGTTGAGGTAGCCACCATGTTTCCAGTCTGCAGGCAATGTTCCCGCGTAGTCCATGACAGTTCCTCGTTTTCCAGGTTCCACGTTTTTAAGGTTCACAAACAGCTGATTGGTTTTGGCCTAATTCAAAGGAAGACAGATAACAGAAACTGAAACTGATGGGAAGTTACAGGATTTCCAGGTGCTAATCAGGCAAAGTGGTTTGGGTTTGCGTGGCCAGGTTTTGGTAGCGGTGGGGGGCCAGGAGTGGCTTCTGCAAGAAGCTCCTAGAAGCTTCCCCTACGTCTGACAGAGTAAATACCCGACGGCTCAAGGATGGACCCACCGCTGGCCAGTGACGAGCCCATCAGCGATGGTGGCAGCACCTCTGTGATAGGATGTTTCAGAAGGAAAAAAACCCACAGGCAGACACTTCTTGCTGCCAGAGAAGGGAGTGAGAAGATGAAGAAACTCTGCAGACACCAAGGCCAGGGAAGAAGGAGGGGGAGGAAGCGCTCCAGGCACCAGAGGGGAGACTCCCCAGCAGCCCATGGAGAAGACCATGGTGAAGCAGGCAGTCCTGCTGCAGCCCAGGAGGAAGATGCCGAGTAGAGATCCCAGCTGCAGCTCCATGCTGGAGCGGGTGGACACACCTGAAGGAGGCAGTGACCTCATGGGAAGCCTGCATTACAGCAAGCTCCTGGCAGGACCTGCAGCCCGTGGACAGAGGAGCCCACACCGCAGCAGGTTTGCCTGGGGCAAGCTGTGGCTCTGTGGGGAAGCAGGCTGGAGCAGTCTGTCCCTGGAGGTCTGAGCCACATGTAAGCCACACTGGGGCAGTTGGTGAAGAGCTGTAGCCCCCATGGTAAGGATTCATGTTGGAGAAGTTCATGGAGGATTGTCTGATGTGGGAAAGACCCCACACTGGAGCGGGGGAAGCATGTGAGGAGTCCTCTGCCTGAAGAGGAAGGAGTGGCAAAGACAATGTGTGATTAACTGGCCACAATCCCCATTCTGCCCCCGTCCCGTGCCGCTCGGGGGTAGGTGGCAGAGAATTTGTGAATAAAGTTGAGGCCAGGAAGAAGGGAGGGGTGAGGGGAGGTGTTTGAAGATTTGGTTTTATACCTCATTATCTCACTCTCTTTTGATTTGGTAGGAAATTAGATGCTTTGCCCATGATGTTACCTGCGGAATGATCTCTCCCTGCTCTTATCTCAACTCATAAGCTTTTGGTTATATCTTCTCTCCCCTGTCCAGCTGTGGAGGGGAGTTATAGAGCGGCTTTGCTGGGCACCTGACCTCCAGCCAGGGTCAACCCACAACAAAAAGAAACCAAACCTGAAACATGATGGAACCAAATGAAATAAACTAGAAGCTAATTGACACAGGAGCACTGAGATTTTGATGCTCTACCTTTGCCAGGGTCAGTCTGTCCATGTTGTTGACATGAGGTGCGGTAGCGCACTGAGTCAGAGTATGATAACTGGGGTTAGAGAAATAGTGACTGTTGGAATTTCCACCGGTACTGTGAGGGATGGCTTCTGAAAAGAAAAGAAAATCAACAACTATCAATAGCATGGCATTTCTTTCTGAGGAGAAGTTTTTGACAGCTCTGCACTCATTCCAAAACCTAATGGGAGAGTTTCTGGAAAGAGCTACCTAGGAAATTGCCATTCATTTGACGGATTTAGGGACACAGAGCAGGAACTGACAGGTCACTTGAAGCAAGAGCATGTTACTTGCTAACTTACTTCTCTCCTGAGGTTCCTTGCTCTCTTTTGCCTCTGCAGTCACTGTCCCAATTACAGAGAATTTTAACCACCAAGTTCATAGCAACACTCTCTAGTGCCTCAAGAGCACCCCCACCTTTGCTGACAGCTCTTTCTTGGCTCTGAAAACTCTTTCTGCCACCTTCTTCACCTGCTGCCTGCCTTAACAGCTGTGGGCAGAAGACAGCAGTGCCTGAAGTTTCACGTACCTGTTGAGTCACTCCCGGGTTTGCTCTTTGCCTTCACTTGTTTCAGACTCGAGCCTTCAGATGGAGCTTCTTAACTGTATCGGGATTACAGATCTGCAGCACCACGGACGCTACCCTTTGTTCCTAGCCCTAAACTCTATCTGTCCATGGCCAGCAGATGGCAATGTGTCACCAGTGGCAGGCCCCTACGGACAAGATTTGCTTCGAGAGGATCTCTGTGTATCTGGGAGACTATGAGAAGGGAAGAGGGAAAAGGAGAAGGGAATTGTCTCTACTTGGGATTTGGCTTTACTTGTACTGGGCCTGCCACTAAGGCCGTGAAATTAGGAAGGAACGAAAACCGAAAAAGAAGAAAAGGGTAAAAGACAATGAAGAAACAGGCAAAACAGGAACCAATTGTCCTTCTCCACCAGACTGTCAGGTCTCCCACGCTACTCAGAGCCCCGTGCTTGAAAACCCATGCAGTCGTATGAGCGGAGCCAGACATCTGGCTGGTGTCACGTCATATGACATGTGTGCCGATGTGGGAAGACAGCAAGAGATAAGGTCTTCATAACCAATTCTGCAGGTTTTCTCTGGAAAAAGCCCAGGTCCAACTCCTGAAGCATCTACCCCATTAAGACTCCCCCTGAAGCAAAGAGGATGTATCAAAACACTGGCCAAAACAGAGACTCCCCTGACGGTTGAGTAATTGCTCTTAGGCACCAACACTTGCCATTCCTACTCACTTTGCTCGCAGTGCTTCCCCATGAAGCCCGTGCGGCAGGTGCACTGCCCACTGATGTGGTCGCAGTCAGCTCCGTTCTGACACTGGCATAGCAATGCACAGTCCTTCCCGTAAAAACCCAGGGGACATCCTGCAATAGAAGGAGCGGGAAGAGAACTGGAGTGAAGCAACTGCTCCAGAACTAAAATGCAAACATCCTGGGTAAGTATATTAATGGACTACAGCCAGTACTGCACATCCGCAGGGGGAGCATCTGAATGTCAGAGTCATTCATTCTGTGTGTGCACATGACAGACTCTTCCACAGGGATGCCCAGCCGCAGCCAAAAGTTGTCTTCCTCTAAAGCAAGGCTAAAGAGGAGTTCAAATGTAGTTGCCAGCACTCTGCCAGTGCTTATGCAGCTGCCTCCCCTGCTACCGCGGAGGTAACGTGTAACATCTTCTGGGCCAAAAATGCTTAGCAGCGTGGGAAGACATCAACGACTGAAATGTGAAAACACCAAAGGAAAGTTCTGTCACTCGTTTATAGACCAAGAATGGATGACAAAAGTCACTTACTCTGTGTACAGTAAAGGCCAGTCCATCCTGGAGTACATTTGCACTCCCCATCGCAGGCACTGCAGTAAGCTCCATTATGGCAATTGCACGTGTGGATGCAGTTCGGTCCCCAGTGGGAAGGTGGGCAAGCTAAAACAACCCACAGCAATTCATTAATTGATCCCAAATGACAAAGATCAGTGATATCCACAAACAGAGCTGCTTACATTCACATAGAAGCACTGCTTCACTTGGTGTTTGTTGTTTTGCTTTTAAAGCCATTTCTTGGGCTACTCCATTCTGAGCAAATAGCCACAGGTTGGGTTTTCTCTAACTAAGGACTTCTTTTACTCTACATAAAAAGTGTTGAAAAACATTGGAAGTGTCGAAAAAGCCAGCAATTCAAACTTGATCCTGAGTAACTAGGACACTCATACCAGCTTTCTCCACACAGAAAGCCAAGTAACTTTCCTCTTTTCATTATTTTTTAATCTGCAAGCAGTTACGTTGAACACAGCCAAAGGTATAAGTCTTCTAAGCCTCAAAACTGAAGGAGTACAAATAGAGAAGGTTGAAACACATCTCACAGCCTATAGATTTAGGCTAAATATGAAGCTTAATTCTTTAATTTCTAATGTTAGAGTCTAGGTAATTACCTAAATAGAGTGCAAATGATCAGGACTGTACCTTTATCAAGTGGACTCTTGCTGCTGTGGTTGCATTGATGAATATAGTATTTTTTAAAAAAAGTAATTCCTGAATCCTTTAAATGCAAAAGGACTCATCTATGTGTGGGCTGCATTTTTGCAAAGTGGTGGTTTTGCCCAAATTTCACTTCATTAAGAAATATACTACATTGTAGTGACAAAAAAATAAACACTAAGTTTGGTTTTTCTTGTTTTTGCTTCATATGTGCCTTATGATTCTTTTTGTTATTGTTTTTGTTTGAAAATAGTGGTCAGCTATGAGGGAATGTAAATCCCATACAGATGAAAGGTTAAAAGTTTTAAGAAGGTTACTGGTTCCAGAAGAATTTAATGGAATCGTTATTTTCCATGTGAACAAAAGGCCTGTACACAAAGCAAAGAAACTTGCTCTGTTACAGCCCATGAGCATAGTCTAAATAGATGCTTCCATTCATATTGCTGGCACCATTTTCTTGTTATTGATTTGTGAGTAAGTCTCTCCTCCTCCTAAATACCCCTATTCTTCTACTCTCCAAAATACCTACTTATTTTACCATAAAACCAGACGCCTTTCTTGCTACTGGCTTCCACAGGAATCGGCTCAAGATTTATCTTGCTATGATACTTAGTTGTGCATGCCAATCACTTCACAGAATTTAGACAGCAAAGAGTTTTTTTTCCAAAGTCACCAGCTGCTACATTGCACTGGTACAGAGCTAGTTAACCTGGACTAGCCAAGCCATAAATGAGTTACCATAAGTGACGTGAAACCAATGTGGGATGGTATTCGGAAATGCACCTCCCTGGAAATCAGCACAGTCTCTTTGGAATGTTGACGTATCAGGCTTTGGTGTGGCTTCTTTTATTCACAGAAATGGGTTGACTGAAACTTTGGAATACAGTGTTTTGGACCGTGTGGATTTTGGTACTTCATGGAATTGGATCTATTTCTCGTGAGAATTCTGCCTCAGGTATTTCTCTCCTATTATCAGTATTTTCATAGACCTGACAAGGCATCTGGAGAATGCTGAATTATTTCATAAAAGAACTCCTATGAAACATAATGAAATTAGGGCCTAGCACTCTGAGTCAGTAACAAAGTCTTCACTGGGTTAGCATACCAAGGCAATACTCCCCAAGTGAGGTAGAATGGCAGTAAAAACGGGTATCTGCGTTGTGCTTTTATGTGGCAAGGTTCTGGTGGCGAAGGGGGGAAGCAGGGGTGGCTTCTGCAAGAAGCAGCCAGAAGCTCTCTGCAGATCCTCTACAACTCTTCTTGGGCAGTGAAAGACTGAAAATTGGTCTCTTCTCTCATATTCTCCATCCCACTTCTTAGAAAAGCCAGAGTGCAATTATGTTGCTGATAGTGCTGATAAACTGAAGAAGAAAACTTTCGGATTTCTTCCTCCTATACCACACAGTCCTCATTTCTGACTTGGACAGTGGGTTTTTTACTAAATACTAGATAATGTAAATAGCCAAACCCGAATTGATTGTTGTTAAAAGAAAGGGGAACATTTCATACTTACGTTGAGAGCAGTCACTACCAATCCAGCCAGGGTAACACTGACAGGATTTATCAATAGGATTGCACGTTCCGTTACTGATGCACGTGCATATTCCAATGCAGTTCTTGCCAAATCTGCCACTGGGACATACTGGAACAAAACACAATTAGAACTCCTTAGTAATCAGAATGGGATTACCTTTTCTTTATTTCAAGAGGAATCTTGATACTAGGATCAAGACAGGTACTGCTTAGTATAATGTTCAGTAAGGCATTAGAAATTCTGGGAAGCCCTTTATACATGCTCATTATACAAATAATACAAATAACAATACAGTGGGTTTCATACTGTAGGATCAAATGTTCAAACAGTTTAAACCTGCTTAAGATTCCTAATTTATACGCTGCAAGCACTACAACAGCAACTGCTGTTGGTTTTATGGCTTCCAAGCGACGGAAGGAAAATTGCTGAAGTGCCTGGTCTCTCTGTCCCAGAGAGTCTTTACTACAACTTGTACCTTTGTTACAGAGGGCTCCTGTAAATCCAGGTAAGCAGTCACGTAAGCCAGTAATATGGTGGCAGGGACCACTGCTGTGTACACACTGGGGGCATGTCTGGCTGCAGCGGTGTCCATAAAACCCAGGGGAACAGACTGGAATCAGAAAGAACAAACCGTCATTCCTTCCTACACTTTCTATACAGCCGTGAACTACTCTTCAGAGCACTTCCTGACTCTGAATTAGCGCTGCTTTCTAAATACACAAGGCTGGCAATGGCATCCTCATTATTCGTGCAGTTCAAGGCTTTACACTCACAAATGGAGATTTGCTCGTCTTCCTCTAAGGTTTGCTATATCCCAGCTCTTCATGACTTAACTGACATTCTGTTACTTGTCAGGCCATGCTGACTTGGGTTGCAGGTGAAATGCATCTCTAGTTTTTATGTTATACACATTTGACTACACATTGTATGTCCTCTCCAACACAAACAACTCCTAAGGCATATTTGAAGAAAAGTCATTTAAAAAGATAGACTGGATAGTTTTATCTGTAGAGGAGTATGGTCATCTTAGACCTTGACTTCTTACCTGTTTCCTAACTTGGAAAACAAATAGCCATTACTTCACTGAGAAAAACTTACCAATGTTTTCCAGTGATCCTTTAGGTACTCATGACATGATACAGCCAGCTACACATCACCTAACTTTTAGAGAACCTGAGACCAGAAATAGGAATTCACTTAATTCTTACGCGAAAGGCACAAGTTTCTTTTAAAAAAGGAGGAAAAAAAAAGGGGGGGGCAAGGAGGACAGACAGGGGTTCCATAAAATCTCCTCCTTTGCTGCTCTAATCCCTTCTGGTATTTTTTTCCTGATAAATTAGAATATTAGGTAACGCATCAAGAGAAATAGCTGTTGCACAGCAGCACAATTAGCACAATGCACAATTAGCACTCACAGAACTTAACTTGGAACCTTTCCCGTATTTTAATTTCATTCAAGATTCAGTCTTTTAATTATACACTCGATACGAGTTACATGGCTCGATCTCCCTAGAGATCCTCGCTGTTCTGGTAGGTAATACTAAACACCAAAAAATATCAAGTCTGATGGTTACTTTAACAAACCTAAAAGAAAAAAAACCCAAGCTATTCTAACATACTTTGTTGAATTTAGTTCCTTCCTCTATTGTCACAAACCCTTTGCCTGCTGCTCCACTTATTATGCATATACATATGTTCCACAACACCTTTCTTAATCCTACCTTCTGATGCTATCTCTGCAGTGTAACTTTATAGAGCAGCTATTTGAGACCGTGTTATGAAAGTATTGCTCAGGAGTATTGCTCTGACATGTGAAGCGTGGGAGGAGGATATTTCCAGACACCGAACAGAAAGCAAACTATGCTCTTTATGTCATACAGTGTGTCCTGACATCACCAACGTGTTGAAACTAGTCCGTTACACACGCTGTTGTGATGACATCATTCCAGGACAGATACTCCATTTTTTCTAGAATCACGCACAAAGTCTCTTTCTAGCAAAATCTTTTTCCTTTCCATAGATGAAGATTTCACTGAAGCTAAAAGCAGTGTCTCCTTTCCAATACCTGAGGTCACGCAGTCAAGGTCTGTGCTACGCCTGAAGTCGTCATCTCCACCCAGGATAGTTCTATCACACCGGCCAGCTCATTTTTAGAACCTGTTACAAAAAGATGCTACACTTTTACTACGGACTTTCAAATCACAGAATCTACCTACTTTAACCTGGCTTCATTCGTTACCATACTTTTGGTCTCTGGTGATTTGTCTGCCCTAGTGTCTCACAAACTACTCATCGATGGCACAATGACAATACTACTATTTTCTCATCATTCACTCCAATTACTTTTATTATTTTTGCAGCCTTGCCATTTCCCAGCGGTATCTGAGTGACTGAGGGGAGGTCGCACTGCGGCTTTTGGGACGACAATAAGGCCAAGAACACTCTGGGCTCAGTTAGGTGAGTGCTGGCTGTGGCAGCCTCCCTCTCTTTCTGTGAGGACTCCTGTGGAGAGAGTCCACAGAGACTACTGACCCTTGAATACAAACAGGAAAGCTGAAGCTTGCAACGCTACAGTATCGCACGGAGACACAAAACTCCAGAACCCTCTGAGAGGGGCATACTTAAGAGTGTCAACTCCATCTTATGGAAGCTGGAAGAGTTTTCCCAACACTTACATAGACATTTAGGTGAGAACTCAAATCCCTTCCTGGAGATAAAAGGTTTGTGATAGCATGCCTTTCTGCAGAGTTTCATCATGTTTTCAAATTACCTTGCTCTCCATAGACAACAGTGCCAAACACAAATTCTAATGGATAACCAAATACAAATACTTCCTAAAACCACAAGGAAAATGCCAGAGAAACCTTGCAGAAAAGTGCAACAATTTTCATGCAGAACAAAATATGTGCAGAGACACTTGAGTTCTCAAGTTTGAAAAACCTAAGTGGAAGCACAGCTTCTGCACAACTGATCCTCTTTTTGGCTGCCAGAGCCAAGCTTTCTGGGTTCCTGCACGCAAGGCTTTACGTACCAGAGCTGCCAGCACAGCCCTGCATATTTACAGCTCTTCACCACTTCCTGAGGAATGGTTCTGTGAAGGCGCGCAAGGTTTCAGATTGACCCGTCTACTCTCCTACTCCCAGTTTGCCTGTGGATCCCACACTCAACAACATTTCCATACCTGTGAATCACAGATGGAACAAAACAGCCACAGAACTGGCCCCTGTCTCCTTCCAGCCCCACACAGTCCTCCTGTAGAGCAGAGAATTTATTTAAAAACTGGAGTTTCTAAGAATTTCCTAGAAAACCAAACATTATCACTGGAAAAGATGGAGCCAGTTTTTCAGAGAAAGAGTTCATGTTTTGACTACAAAATGTAATAAAAAACAGTTATGGAATAAAACAAATCGGTTTTGACTTTTACCATTTTAAAACCTTTGAAATTAGATATTTTGATTGCTCTCCCCAAGCACAAATTGCAAGGTGCAGCAGACCTGATGAGGCAATGTTATGGCAGTGCAATGATTTCTAACTTTGCACTTCTCAATGTCGGCGTGACAGCGTCAGAGCCCCAAGAGGAAGGCAAAGACCTGTCTGTCACTGCACTCTTCGCAGTGCCTTCTCACAGCTGACTAAGAATGAAGGCAACTTTTCCGTTCATATTGTACCAGAGATAGAAGATAATGTAATCAAAACTAGGTTGTTTGATGTTAAGTATCTATTTCTGGCACATTCTTTCCTCTCATAGTTTTTTCTGCTTTAACAGAAGCACTCTGGAGAGCATTTGATGCCAACGGGGAAAAATTTGGGTCTGTGTTTTTCAACAAATTCTAAAGGAGCTGGAGAAAAGTCTGAGGCTCGACTTTAAAGCATGGAAGCAGGAAGAGTTTTTCATCTGTGCATCTTAACTGTGTGTTTTCTGCACTTCAGTGTGTTGCACTGCAGAGTTCTTCCCAAAGATTTGTCGTCATGTGACACCAATCTTCAACCCAGTTGTGTATGGGCTACCAGGAGCAGTCCTCCTTGGAGACTTATCCCCCCGACAAAATTCAGTGCAAAATCTGGTGAAATTATGAAACTACCTGGCAAGGGAATTCACATTTTTCTCCTCTCCAGCCTGGAGCACAGGTACAGGTTCCATCCAGAGCTTTGCAAGCCCCTCCGTTAAGGCACTGGCAAGTTAAGTTACAGCCAAGCCCCCAGGTACTTCTGGGACAATTTATTGAGCAATCTACACCATGCCAACCTGCCAAAAAGAAGAATTTCAAGTGACAAATTAATCCAAGTTTTCCCCCATTCCTCTCTGCGGACGTGTTTCACTCTGCCTATCAGGCAGCATCTTTCGGAGATGTGCAATCCCAGGGTACCACTAGCTACAAGCTAGTAGCAGCAGTTTCAGACGAGGACTTGTCCACGTTGGAACAAGGGTGGTGAAGGGCACCTCCTGACATCTCTGCACAGCACACATTTGCAGATGGGTGCCACCGTGCAATAGCAATTCAGGGCAGATTGGCAAGGAAAACACAGACACCTTGAAATTACACTACCAAGCACCAGAGGATACTGAAGGTTTAAGGCATGGGTTGAAAAAGCAAGGACTGTATTCCCTACATTCAAGCTGCTGCTTTCATCACTCTTCCGCCAGTACTGAACAGATGGAGTTCTGCAATACAGTTTAGAAACTAAAATCCTAGACACAAAACAGAAGGAAACATAGCAGCAGTGCCTAAGTTGCATTTCTCCAAGGATACATGGAAGACCTTCTAGATCATTGCTGTACTTCCCTCCAGATGCAAAAAAGACTGTAATGGGAAATGGTTCTAAAATGCACCCTTCACTGCTGATTATGCTGGGTAGCAATGATTTGCAGACTGCACGCTGGAGGCAGAGAAATGGAAATAGATTTTTAAAAATGTGACCATCTGATACAATAGAAACGGCAGGAGACAGTCCGACGTGACCATCAGCAGTGACACAAGCCAAGGTTCTAATTTTGTACCTTGTTTACAGCAAGCCAAGGGAAAAGTAATTCTGCACTGAGCCTAATCAATAGACTGTGCAAAACACATGGATTGAAACGAAGCCGCCTCGTGCCCTGGATAGAGAACTTCACATTTAGGGGTCATTTCAGGCAAAAATCAGTCCCTGACAGAGGTGGGCAGGGACGTGCAGTTTCTGAGGGGGTACAATGTCCATCAGAATTACTGCTGGGAGGTGAGAGCCAGGCAGGGAGGTCAAGGAGCGTCAGTCTAGTCACACGAATACTGGGAGACCTAGAAAGTTTCTCACAGAAGCAGGGAACAGCGCGCAAAGGCTTGGAAGGGTCTTAGGCAAGGTTTTCTCAGAGAGCTGGTGAGGAAAAGAGCATTCAAATAGAATAAATTGCCAGTAGATACTAACATCAGTGCTAAAATGGCAGGAAGAAATCGGTGCCTCTGTGTGGCTGAGAGGGACAAGGGTTGCAGCCAAAGGTCATGCACACCCAGGCTGAGGGAAACCCGCCTATGCATTTCGACTAGGCAGGCTGCTGTCAGACACATGGCAGGCATGCCTGTGGTACATCCAGCAGATGACAGCACTGCCACCAAGAGAGAAGTGGTGGCACACCTCAGGGTAAACACCAGTAATTCACTAAGCCGCAGCAGCCTCCAGCCCACTGAGAACACAAACATGAGGCATGTGCACTCTTCTTGGGGCAGATGGTTTCCTAGTTTTCACCTCCCAGAGCAGCAGAAGCATAAATCAGCTGGTGATATGGCCTTCAGCGTGGTCTGCTTTTTATTAAGTTTCTTTCTTCTTCTCTACTTCCAAAACTCAAATTCATTTTATGATTAGGGAAAAAGGAAATTAATCTGAAGGGATGCTTACCTGCTTTGCAGGCACAAGAAACATCTACTGGTGAACAGATGGCTTCGTTTTTGCAGTTGCATACAGATGAACAGTTTATTCCATACGTCCCCAGAAGACAGGCAGTACCACAAGCAGCACCCTGAATGACACAAAAACAGAGTCTAAAAACTATTCAGACAATAGAACCAGTACATTCTGTAGACTGACTCAGGTGCTACAAAAGCCAGAGAACATGCCTGTTCCAGGCTGTCACTAAGGTATCTGAAATTTCATGGCGAGGGACTCCTTCATGCTCTTTAAGTCCACAGTAAGCATTACTTTCCTGTTAGTTGTTGGGAGAGCTCAGGTCACACAGCAAACACCACTTGGTTAGATCAATGGACAGTATCTTAAGTAATAAGGAAGCCCTTCACGAAACCAAATCTCGGTAAGACAGCAGGTTCATGGAACGTGGATGTCTACAGTATTTTTAGGAATTAATTTGACTGAAGTTTTCACAGTTGTTGTTCCTACAACAGTCACTCCGTAAATATCCAAAGCACAGGTAACCGCAAATGCATGGAAAAGCTGCAGAATAATCCATCCTGAACCGCAAAAACAAGTGTCTTGCTCTAGATTTTCTCTGAATGGAACATCAGGAGCTTCTGCAGCAAGATAATGATTGAAACCATCATTCCTCCCTTTATTTACACCTCACAAGCACATCCTCCTACTTATCACTGTCTTACAAAGTCACTATCTTTTCTTTCCTGAAATGCCTTCACTTCAGTGCTGAGAACCAATCCCAGATTTGCCTCAGAATCTTAGACAACGCCCAGTATTATTTATGTATCTAAATACCGTTACCTTTCTTTTCCTGTGGTGGAGAAAGGACACTCGGGCACCATGAAGAACTTGGCACTCAACTAAAGCCAATGGAGTTGAAAATGTACTGCGAAAGAGAGACTTATTTACCTCAAATCCAGGGCCACAGGTGCATTTTCCAGTCACACTATTGCAGTCAGCACCATTTTGGCAGCTGCGGATCTGCTGACATGACTCGCCATGGAATCCTGGAGAACACGTCTCGT
The DNA here is from genome assembly GCF_964237585.1 of Gallinula chloropus. Taxonomy (NCBI): domain Eukaryota; kingdom Metazoa; phylum Chordata; class Aves; order Gruiformes; family Rallidae; genus Gallinula; species Gallinula chloropus. Next base: position 56,276,934 of record NC_140089.1, read on the forward strand.
TGCAGTAGAGCCCCGACCAGCCAGGCTTGCAGGAGCATTCCCCAGACACAGGGTGACAGCTGCCAGGAGGGGATGGAAGGATAAGTAATTCAGGACTAAAAATGACAATCTACAACTGAACAGTTCTTGAGATCTAAATTAGAACGTATTTATAAAACTACTAGTACTGGCATTTTAAGACATACATCACTGTCCTGTAAATAGGTGTAGGAAGCTGTAATACTTTTGAAGGATTTTGATGGGTTTTCATGAAGTCAGACTAATTGGCAGTAAGATTTATACATTAAGAAAGGGAGCCTATATATATATGTATGCACATATCCCTCAGAGAAAGCAAGAGACAAAAGAAACGCCACCAGAACGTGTCCTGAAAAAACCCTAATCCCAGCCTAACTATACCAAATTAGTTGGTGATGCAGAATGACCTCCCACAGTCTTATTTACAAATGTGAAGCAGGGGTGGAAGATCACCAGAAAGAGCTTACAAGACAAAAGGAAAAACCCTTGTAGAAAAGTACGTAGCTACAGTGTGCTCTTTTTACACCAGGTGTCACGTGAGTAAAGACATGCCAAAACCAGTCTGAAATGCTGCAATTCCTACATTTTGTACATTCCTGTACAAAACAAGGCGCTAATGTTGACAAAGGCAGACAGAGGCCTTTTTTGCTTCTTCCTGCAAACTGCATCTTCAGAATGACAAGTTTCTGTAAACCCCCCAACCTGTGATGGGAAGTGGCAGGGACGTATGGATCTGCTCATACCAGGTCACAGCGCTGTTGCTGTACCCCACTGAGGAAACGGGGTTTATGTGGCCTTAGTCTCAGCCAGCCAGTGCTCACTCTCTGTTTTCTCTTGACTGTTGAGTACCAAGGGAAAAATGGATACTTTCACCTGGTCACGGAGAACAGAGGGCTGGGTTCAATACACACTCTAGCTCAAATCCTTGCATATCTACCAAAAGAGGCAATCAACAAGAACCATTTCTGAAAAAACTCTTTGCATAAGAGGCTTGTTACCTGCTGGTGCTCTCTGGACCCCTGGAAAATAGTAGAACCTCCCAGGTATACCTATATCTAACCCTTCACGAAGCATAGAGGCTGACAAGCACGAGGATTGGCTGGAGCTGCCATCAACTGACCACATCTATTGATTTCAGTTATTTCGCACTTACAGCACACCAGAACGTGCAAGGGATATATGATCTATCCTGCCTACACACAGTGAGCAATGTAATGATCTACCCACCTGGTAAACAGAGACAAAGGTCCCACTTTGTCATAATATTTATTTGGCGGGTAAGCAACCAAATAAATACAGCAATGAATATTAAGATCACATATAGCTGCAAGCACTGTAATTCAGAAGCTCTTTTGGGCTGAGAGTTTCCTGATCCAGTTAGGGAATACCAGATTCTCTCACAAGTCCTTCGCTGCTTCAGATTGCATGAAAGTACTAGAAAAATCAGGAAATCTTTCTTTTCAGATTTCTATCTTCTCTACAGAAGAACAGGTTCAAGGGTGTAAAGCCTACCTCCAGGTAGTGGGCCTGTGCCAGGGACATCTTTTATCACACTTGAGACCATAAATTCCTTCAGGACAAAGCCTTGTTTCACACTGCTCTCCAGTGTATCCTGCTTCACAGAGACAGGCACCACCAATATGGTAGCATTTCCCACCATTCATACACTTGCAGGGCTCAGCACACTGCACCCCGTACGTCCCCACTGGACACTCCTCTTGGCACATATGAGAAAAACAAAGAAAAAAGTGGGTTAGTTCCCATCAAATACAGCTTTGGGACATTCCAGGGAAATCGAGTTTATGAGCAATCTCTATACGGCTCTAAAAAGCCTCTGAAGTGGAGCAGTGATTTATAGAAATTCATGTTTCAAGTACTTTATGTCAGAATTTGTAACTTTTAGAAGTAAACTGGATTCTGCACTTAGCAATAGCGTGAACAGCCAGCAGATTTCTGTGCCCCTGTAGATGCTCAGGGCCTGGCAGTCCTCTGGCAATCACGCTCAGCAGTCTCTGATGAGAACCTTTTCTAACTGTGTTTTCCAAACACACTATGTTTGACACAAGGCACGGCAAAATGTAATAGAAGTCACAAGAGCCTTCTGACTGAGGTCAAAGGGGTATATGTGTTCATATCATGCCTCCGCAGTACTGGCCTCAATCCCTTACTCGTATCCAAGTGTCGAGGTATTTGCAACTCTGCCCTGAGGGGAGCAATAAAATCCCCATTACTTCAAAGGTGCAGCGTAATAATAGAGCTAATAACCCCCTACAAATGTTTCCCAGTGAAGTTACACAAATCAGCTGTGAATGGATTGTCTCCAAATGACCATCTGGAATTCCAGCACTGCAACTCCACTTACTTTTTAAACATCATCTTCATGACCTTCTGAAACACTGTCTTCCTGGTGAGGACAGTGTTGTCTCAGCCAAAAGGTTTTAGGCAAAACGGGAATTTAAAGTCGATTCTCCCAAGTTAACTCCGATCATGTAGAAATTGTTACCGATGTAGGAAAAGTTAAGGGTTCAGAGTGCAAAGTACATGACACTTCACGTACCCTTCACGGTACCTTCTGAGATTACAGCAACCAGGATGGCATCTCTTCATGGACCAAGAATTTAGAAGAAGAGGACCCTGCAAAGTATTCTGCCCCTTTTGTAAGTGCATATAACACAAATCTAGCCTTGCAATAGCATCAAGAAACGACGTCTCCTTAACTCCCCTGTACTGATTTTAATGCCGAGTTGTACCCCGCTTTGTGAATCATGCGGGTGCTAATTACAAGGCCTCACCAAGTCTCTGAACCATGAGGAAAAACACGTCTTTATGGTGACGGTGAATGAAAGGTGGGTGAGGAAGTTTCACACCACCGATCGGCTACATCTGACTGTAATAAAAAAGGCACGCTTGATGTGCTGGGTGTACGTGCTGGTGTTTTAGGCCTGGCACCCTGTTCTGACCAGAACTGAAATGAACACCTCGACTCTGCGTGTGATTAGCTCTTTTCACACCAGGGGGTTTTTGATCATGGGATGGTTTATTTGGCACTGGGATTCCTGGCGGCAGATGGGGTCCACCTGTCCCAAAGGGGAACAAGGATCCTAGCCCAGCAGTTGGCAGGGCTTGTGGAGTGGGCTTTAAACTAGGTCTGAAGGGGGAAGGGAATAAAACCAGGCTAGCGGGAAAAGAGTGTCAGAGTCAGGGGTGGGAGTCTACTGTGGACTGCCCAGCCAGAACAACAACAACATTGATGAGTTATTCTTCAAGGGACTAAGAGCCACCTCTAGATCCCCTGTCCGTGTCCTTACGGGGGTTTCAACTGGCCAGATGTTAGCTGGGAACACCACCACAGCTAATACAAACAGGTCCAGGAGAGTCCGAAAGCAACTGGATGGTAACTTCCTTGTTCAGGTATTGAGGGAGCCAACGAAGAAAGGTGCCCTCCTAGATCTCTTGCTCATCCACAAAGAAGGACTTGGGGGGAAGTAGAAGTAGGTGGACTTCTTGGCCACAGAGTAGTGGAATTCAAAATCTTTGTTGAAAGAAGGGAAACTGCCTCCAAAACTTCAACACTAGATACAGGGAGAGCAGATTTTGGACTGCTCAGGAAAGTAGCTGGTAAGGTCCCCTGGGAAACTGCTTTTGAAAGTCCATCAATGCTGGCCACTTTTTAAGTACCACCTCCTAAAAGCACAGGAATAGGCAACTCCAAAACATTAGAAATCAAGCAGGTGGGGCAGGAGGCTGAGCAGGGACGTTCCTCTAGAGCTCAGCAGAAAAAGAAAGTGGAAGCAAGATCAGGAAATGTGGGGGGATTACGGGGACACTCTTCACCTTTGCAGGGAGAAAATGTGTGTGGCCAAAGCTTAGAGAGAGCCGAGGCTGGACAATACTGTGGTAGACAGTCTGGGGTCTTCAAATACAGTAACAACAAGAGGAGGACCAGAGAGAACATTGGTCTGTTGCTAGATGAGAACGGTCACATTACTAACAGGGACACAGAGAAAGAAAAGGAGTTTAACACCTTCACTGCCTCTGTCTTCAACAGAGTCGATGGGCTTTGGGACTCCAGATGCCTCAAGTTGGAGGCCCATGACTGCAGTAAACTCCTAGCGAATTCTGACCATTCAGTGACGTGCTCTGACCTGGCTGGCCCTGTGTGGAGCCAGGACTTGGAGTTGATGATCTTCATGGGTCCCTTCCAACTCAGGAGATTGTATGATTCTGTGAGTAGTTTTTGCATAAGAACTTGGTTTTGGACTGGTTTTATAGAAGCCTAAATATCTTGCATTCAAGAAAAACCCACTCTGATTCTGGAAGAGACAGGCATAATGGGAATAAGGGTAACAACTGCTGCCCAATGACTCACTGCCACACCATGCACAACTCAACTGAAAAATGTACCAGCAACACCAGGAAAAATTTAACTCTGAAAAGTATGAAAGCAAGCAGTGTTTTTCTGTTGAAGTATATACAAGCACAGTTCTCTTTCAACAGGAGAGTAGAATTTGATCTAATGCAAGTTAAAAGGCTTGCAGTTGTACTGCATGCTGTCTGTTTGCTGGTGGTTAACAACATAAATATGAAGGCCCTATGAGCTTTATTAAAGACTGAGTGGCAAGATCTCAAAATAGACACTTGTTCCTAAATGACGTGCCAGATACTTTGCTCAATTGCTAACGTGCTCACACAGACACCTCACTGGTGATGCCATTTTGTTGGCATTAGATGACACTCAAACACATCTGGGAAGTAAGCTAAAGAAAGGAAACTGAGCCTTTGGACGGGTAAGAGTGCTTACTGCACCTCCTAGGTGCACTTGCTTAGTGCATTACTTGAGCTACAAGACCTCCTTCTGCACCTAAGGAAGAGTGAGGATTCTTATCTATCTAAATATTTGTGAGTCATGGAATCAGATTGATGACAACAATTCAATAATTAAAGCTGTACTTCCTTTTCTGAGGGAGTACTTTGAGGTTATTTTTTCCTTGGTTAACTTCTTCTTGGAATATTTCTTCTTCTTTAACAAGAATTAAAATCAGCGGCTCAAGTGCCATGTACTGCAGAATGAAGACTCCCAAGGAAGAACTGCTTTTCTACAAAGGCCTGAAGATTTTTAGGCAATGCATGACTGAAAAATATTTTTGATCCTCATTTTATAAACTAAGAAATTCAAGTGTAGCTACTACCAGTAAGAGCTGACATCATAAATTAAATCTTAAATCCTAAGTCTTAATCCAACATTAATAAGAAAACAGAAAACTCGCCTGCTGAACATATTGCAAAGGCACTGGTGTTGCTTGGGTAAAAGCTTCCAGATGAATTCCATGAATTGGATCCTCGATAATCAGACATCCAATGTCAAACCACCTGCAATGACAGCCAAGTTAGAGTCTGTTGAAAAGCAACATGTTAGCCCTTGAATGATGACCGTTTTACAACCTCTAATACAACTGTAGTTAAAAATGTAACAATGACTTACATCAAGGCATCCCAGCATTTTTCAAATCAAATTTGCATGTATCAACTCATGTATATATAAAAAACTGAAGTGCCTGTGTTCCCTTGTAAAAAATTCTACGGCTCCGGTTGTTTCATATATTTTATATGTGTCTACATATAAATGACATTTTATTCTTTAAAGCACTGGAAGCAAGACCCTTTGAGTCAATGAGAAACAGCCCTCTCCCCACCTCAGGGATATATTTCAGGTTCTCACTTGTCAGGAAGCAATTCCTCAATGAAGTTTTCTACCGATACAGCAGGCTGTTTTTCATGGATTACTCCAGTCCGGCGCAAGCTGTCTATTCTTTCTTGGGCTCCCTACATGGGAACATGATCTGTTAGACAACATTCTCTTTCAATCACATCATACAACACTCAGAGATGAGTGCAAAAAACCCCTCTGGAGCAGAATTTTCAAGTTAAACAGAAAACAGCGATTTAAAAAAATTACTCTTTTTATTCAACAGTAGAAAAACCAAAAAAGTCATGAAAAAGCACCATAGCCTTTCCCAAACAGGAATCTCAAACAGTAACACAAGCTATGATAAAACTCATGTTTGAAAAGCTGCACAATGAATTCCTACATACTAAATGTAAGAATGGAGCTGTTCAGGAAGATCCTTGGCAAGTGTTGATCAACCTGTCTTTCACCTACAGAATTAGTTGGGAGACAACCCAGTCTCAAAGGCTCTCTTAACTTCTGATTACATTTTTCCTATTCAATTTCTCATGTTTAGTTTTCATCCCAAAGTACTGTGCTAGTGACAGACTAAGAACAAATGCCTGATACACTTTCAAACTACAGTCATATCACAATGCATGCCAGATGTGATGGCAATCAACTGCTTTAGAAGAAAACGGACATAAATGTTCTTCACTGCTGTGACCGCGTTTGCACAAGAACCCCAAAAGCTATTCCAACAAGCAGCTTCAGAATGATCTAACGGAACAGGCGGCAAGTTACACCAAAAACAAGAAAAGGAGAAGTCTCCCAATGCCACAGACTGACATTCCCCTCAGGGAAAATCAGATTTTTCTGGGTCAATGCCCCATCCCTGGAAGTGCTTAAGGTCAGGCTCGATGTGGCTTTGAGCAGTGTGGTCTAGTGCAGAGAGTTTCAGCCCCCTCTGCTGAGGACAATTTGTAAGGTCACTTCCAAACCAAACCACTCTCTCATCCTACGTTTCCATTGCCCTTCTCTGTGCTGGAGGTACTTTAGTACTTACTTTTAAACCTGCAGCATAGCCCACAGGTTGTACTTTAGTAAAACACAAAATTGTGACTACCACAATGCTGCTCCTTCCTATTCATTTTAAAGCTCTAACTGAGATACTATGCTTTTCATTCCAGGCTCAATGCTCAGCAATACTTCACAGAATCACAGAATCATACGACTGGAAGAGACCTTTGTAGATCATCAACCCTTTCAGTAAACATTTCTTTCTAATATCCAATCTAAACCTCTGCTGGCGCAGCTTTGTGCCATTTCCCCTTCTCCTATCTCCTCTCACCTGGCTGAAGAGACCATTGCCCACCTCCCCACAACCTCCCTTCTGGTAGTTGAGACTTTATTAGACTGTTTTAGCCTTTTCAATGTTCTTCCCAAGTGTTTCAGGAACTGCTTCAAGTTTGCTGAGCTTCCTAAAATAGTATAAATACTGTTGGGCTAGAAAAGCAGAACAGCTGAAAGTCAGAAGAAAGCCTCAAAAGCGATGTAAACACCGTTGTGAGCACGCTTACCTTTCGGCTTGTCGACCCTCAGTGCGATACCTTACACACCGGGATTTAATCACCAGATCCAACAGAACACATACAGCATATTTTAAACTCAATTCCATATCACTCCCTCAAACAGAGAAACAGGGAGGGAAAAAAGTATGTGACTTCCAGATTACAGACAAGGACTTGTCACCGTTTTGTTCTCTGTAACTTGCTCATCTCTCACAACCTGAACTGAAGGGTATTACTATGCTACTACCTAAACTACAGCAGAATACACAAGTAAATGAACCTTAAGACGCACATAAAAAAATCAGCCTGCAGAGTGAGAGTCTCACTGGACAATGCACCTGAGAAATCACCACGTAACTGTGACAGAATTAACACACTCTCCAGATAAACTTCAAGTGCTGTTACATTAATCTAACATTCTATGCATTACTTAATGGTTTGTCACAAATACTTACTGATATATGGAACCATGCCAGGGTCCAGCGGTGTAATCACGGTCTCCACTGAATGTTTGGGTTTATCAAGAACAGACTTCACCATGGGATTCTCAGCTACACCCTAAACATAAGCAAACAGACTTCCATATTATTTTCTCGTTTTTCCCCAAGAAACTCACAATAGCACAGTTAAAACCCAACCAAACAAAACCCAAGTATTAAGCTGCTTCGTGGTCTTCTTACCACATTTACACTTTGTAATGCCTGGTGCATCTCACTCGCCAGCACAAATGCTGCAAGACGTGACCAGGAGTGCATGACTTTTCGGATACAGCAAAGGCCAAATATCATCACCGCCATCCTCTCACGCACCAATGCAGAAACAGGCCTGCCAGTGATGGTGGGCAACACACTTGATTTCCTCCTATTCTGGGACGGGAAGTCTTGAACATTTAACAAATACTAATTACAGCTATCATCAGACTCGGTAGCTAGACTCAAACTGTGACAACTCCAACTGAAGAGCCTCTTTGTTATGACCTTACAGACAAGAGGACCTATTTTTGAATGGCCCATTACTAACAAATATTTTTACAGCTGAAATTGAGCTGAAATTCCTCAATTTATAAGTAGATTCTAAACAACGCTGAAAAAACGCTCTATCTTCTCCAGCCAAATCCCAGGTGGAGCTGCTGACAGACCTAAAAGTTCATTAAATGTAAGCACAAACACTGACAGGGTCTTGCTGGCCTATTATCTACCTTGAGGGACATCTGAAAGAATGGTGTTGGATTTCTGAAGAACAGCAGAGCAAAAAGTAGTTCAATCGATTTCAAGAGCAGAAACAGAGATAACTGCAGCACTGCCGTGTATGCACTTCAACAGAGAATCCAGCTTGCATTTCTGCAACAACTGACAGTTAAGCCTCACAGATTCTGTCTGATGTTTAAAAACCTGACTCTGACGTGTGCTTCCACACATCCAACACTTGACAGCTTCAGTACAACTAATGATTCCTCATTCTTCCACCTAGGAAATTCTCAGAGGTCATGGAAAACACAGAGCACGTACAACATTTAATACTCCAATCAAAGAATCTACATTTGGGTTGAAGTCAATCATACACATTCTCCAGAAACAGACATAGGTCACTTGCTGGATCCTACTGGTATACAGGCAACAATAACGTGGATGAGATTGGCTTTTCAACTAATTCACTACTGCCCTTTCAAACGGGCTACAAAATCATGTCACAAGGAAAACCTTCTCTTCTGGAACATTACCTTCTATCGCAAAAAAGCAAGAGGAATATGGTGACTGGAAGACGTTTCTACTTGAAGACCAAAGAAGCTGTCTTTTTATGATTATAAGACACGTGCCCTAGAAAAAAGCAGCACGACAACTCTGCTCTCACCATACTGATGGACGATTAATCTTGCTCTTTAAGACTGTAGCACTGTCAAGATGACTGGAGTAAAGGCGGGCTCACTATGCCACATCACACACAACTCATTCTTCCAGATTTTCTTCTTCAAAAGGCTTTGAAAGCCCCTCCAAAAGTCTCCAGTCCCACTGGGACGTCAATCTTGATTCTTCCTTCCGATTTACTATCGCACAGTACAGATAGTAGTGTTGCTCCTGAAGGCAGCTCAGAGCTCACACACAGTCCCTGCATCTTTCTGCCACAGCCTTCACGACGCTACTCAGATGTAGCATGTCACAGCTCCAAAAAGGTTACAGGCTCATGAGATGCTGTCAGTTGTTGCTGCTTATTTCCTCTCTACGATCAGATCGCACCACAAGGATTATCTGTTCTGCATTATACACTCCGTGCCCTCTAGCAGAATAGAAAAATCCTACAAAATACCACAGACACCTCTTAAGAAACCCCTCCTCAGTGGAAGAAACACTTATTTGCCTCTCCCTGAGGAGACTTGTTTGGTTTAGAACAGGAAGGACTTGCATCCCCTAAAAAACCAATTCAGTTCATTAGGAAATGATAAAAAAAACCAGGATGTACAAAGAATCAAAGAGGTTCTGACATTTCCCATGATTTAAGGGCATGTGACAAAACCTCTAAGGTAGAAGGATCTCCCTGTCACGAGCACCTAGACGCCTGCATTTATGTAGTCATTCCTCTTCTGGAAAGGAAAGAAGCACAGTTTCAGCAAACGCGCCTATTAAAAACAGCCACCTGCAACTGAGCACAGAGGAAAGACAGGACCTAGAGCAACATGCCCTTAAAAGTTGTATCTTGTTAGAGACAACAAAAAATGGTAGTTCCTCCTGAAAGGTAACATACAAAACCACAGAGCTTTATAAACCCCCACAGCCCTCCAGCAGGTGTTCCACCTTGGGCAGTAGCTACTCTGGGGTCTTCAAGCTCCTCAGGAAAAGTGATTGCAGAACCAGTTCCAGGAGCCAAAGGGGAAGAGAAAGTTGCTTGCTGAGTAATAGGATCTGTGAAGACACCTAGGAAGAGGGAAAAACAAGACACAAGTACTGCGTTTCATTTCTTATGCCGTAGCAACATGCAATTGTTTTACAGGAAAATGAACAGGAAGAATAGAATAATACTGGGCTGATTCCTTTCATTTCTTGAAGGCCCCAGAACAATCCTGCTTGTTAGAGTTTAGCAGAGGCAACTACTGTGAATGAGTTCAACAATATCTGCTCATAGAACCGAGCCTACCTGCACCTTATGTGTAAAATTAAACAAAGACATGTTAGCTTAAGAGTGGTGCTTTTTATTGTCTTCAAATTTCCATAGGTCTTTCTGGACAGACTGCTTAAAAGACATGTCACAAACAATGGTTAAAGCCTGACTCAACTGCTGCTGAAGAGCTAAGTTTCCATTAGGCTAGTAGAAAATCACATCAGTTCAGCAACTACAGCACTCGCTTGCATGGCAGGCAAGTATTTTCCACTGTCCTGATGCAATTTAGTAGCCAGAAGCAAGAAAAGAGAAGCTACTCTCATGTGACGGACGACTTCTTACAGATAGCGAGCTTCTCAGAACAAAAACTTGCCCATTAGGAGATTACAGCCTGAGATACCTTACCATTCCGTGGAAATACAATGGCTGAAATTGCCTCTGAGCTGAACAGCAGCAACACAGAAATAAATGGTCAGCTGGGCTTTCCTGGGCACATTTTAAAATACTGCTCTCAAACACTTTTCTGTGAGCCTGAGTGCTAGCAGAACTCTATGGAAGAGGACTCTTGTCCTACACCGTGATCGTACTTCAAAGGCCATTCTCCATTCCTCCGAGCGCAGCTACTCAGTAATTAAGTGTCACAAGAATACTAAAGAAGCTGAACTTGTGGGACTCTAGCAGACTGCTGAAGTAGCCACCCAGGAGACCCCTCATCCTGTCTCACAAGCACAAAGGTCTATATACAAAAGGTTACCTGTGACGGGAGGTGCAGAGAATGATGGCATCAGTGGGCTCTGTGGTGCTCGACCAGCGTGGCCTCTGGTGATATCATATGTTGAAGACATGGAAAATCCTGAAATCGGGGGACCAGCAGGAGGTGCAGGAAGACCAGAGCCAGCAGTAGAGCTTAATGAAGGAGCTGTAGAGAACTGCGACACAGAGGTACTAAAAGACGAAGGGGCAACTGGAGGTCGGGCTGGAGTTAGAGGTGGCGCCATAGTAGAAACTGTTGCAGATGGCACAAGTGGAAAAGAAGATGAAGTCATCATAGAAGGAGGAAGTGGAGATGCTCCAGCTGCCAGAGGTGCTGAGCACTCAGGAGAAGATGACAGGCTTGGTGTAGCAAGGGGACTGGACAAAGCTAGGGGAAAAAAAGACAAATGGAATTTTAGAAACACCGAGCCTTCATCTCAGAGATTCAGGTATGTAATTGTTCAGCTAGTTTACAAGTAAGTTTTGACCAAGTCTGCTTTTCTCCTTTCAATGGAAAAAAGTTTAGTTCTGCTTGAGTTTGCAACCACCACCAATTGCCCTCGATTTCTGGAGATAGTAGCCTGGAATCTCTTTTCTTCTCTGACCCTATTTATCACAGCTAAAAAGACGAGTCAACATTTGACTACCCATTTTGTAGCTGATGAAGTGGGCCTCAGAAATTTCCAGCTAGCACACTTCTTCCTGCTTCATCCACAGGAATAACAAAGATGCAGGAAGTGTCCCTCTTTAGATTAAGAAATGCACTCAGGGGACCTGTGAGGCTGGGACTTACTGCAGAGGTACAGGTCTATGAGATGGGCTGAGCACCAGGCAGCCCTCTCTTCCCTGGCACCCAGCTACCCAGGCTCCTAAACGCTCTGCTTTCTGTGTTTCAGTCTGGCCCCCAGCTGATCCTTGGATAAGCCAATTTTGTTCTCTAAACCAAATTTAGACAGAAAATTAAGCCAGAGAAACAGAAAACACTGGTTTTTACAGCACTAAGCTGTTGGATCAGCTCAGATGTGAAACTGCACTCAGCCTAAACATTGATGACAGTCAAGTGACGTGCCAAGTTACCGTAAGGAGGTCGTTTCCAAACTTTATCACGCACACCAGTCAATAAAAAACAGAACATGCACACCCCCAACATAGCTACAAAATACTTACATGGGCCACTGTCCTAGTATATTCCATAGATTTTAAAACATACAGAACAGAAATATCAAAAGGATGAGATAAAGATCAAGAAACTCTTCTGCTCCCACTGAAAATTAGTATTTGAATAGTATATTCATAAAACAATATGTTATGTTATTAATGGTTAGCACACTATAGAATACCATTAATAATATTGTAGTGTGAGCAATGTTACTACAGAAGCCTCATTAATTTTACATCAGCAATTTGGAGGTCTGGTTCTATATTCCGATTATGGCTTTAATGGTTGTCACACCTGGAAAAAATGCCTTACAAAGACACACAGACCCAAACAAAAAGGTGTTGCTGGATGTGCTTACAAAACCATGCTATTTGTTTTCGTCTCCCAGCCATCAAGTATATGAAGGCTTATCTTGAAATTCAGCTAGCAAATGTTCATCTTCCTTGATGTCATTCAATTCTTCTGGAAAAATCATCAGAAGGTGTTGCACTTTGGTATTCCTAACAAATGGGCTCAAAATCCACCAAAGCTAATTCATCTGGAAGATTTTTACATAGCTCAGGAAATTCTCTTTGCCAATTTACATATACAGAGTGGAAAGGGTTTTTTGTGTGACACTTGCAATGATTTTGGCAACAGGAATGCATTGACAACATAAACACTTTCAAATAACAATTTTCTCAAACGCATGACTTTCTTACAAAGAAGTAGGTAACTCCTTCTTAAAACACCACCTTTATCTTGAAGGGATAAACCACCTTTATCTTGAAGGGACAAACTGTAAGTGTGTTTTGGGGTTTTTTTAAATAACTACTGGGTAGCACACTGCTGATGGCCACTTGTCATCACAGAAAATGTCAGCGAGTCTGCAAGTCTGTTTTGGTACAAGAAGAAAGCTGAAGCCATATTTAAATCCCTTGCCACAAGACAACCAGCAAACCTCTGTGCGATGCACAAAAGTTTCACGGTCACTTCCTCTACCATTACAAGGTGCAGCTAAAAACAACCCCTACTATTTAAAGAGAACTTCTATAAAATTAACCACACTGCTGGCATCCTGTAGCCCTTTGTGCACCAGCTCCACTTTCACTGCTGCAGTAACTTGCCTATGAATGAGGCGGTCAATAAATGTCATGGGTGGAAATAGATCGGTAACCTTATTCGAGAATCCATTTTTAGCCTAGTCAAAGCAATCACTCCATCAATGGTTACTCTGAGGCAGTCTTAATAAAAACATGGCTTTTATTAAAGAAATCATTCACTGTTGAGGATGCAGCTTCTCCAGCACAGCCCTCCTTCAGCATTTGACAATAAAGTTGTTCTTTCTGTATTTCATTACTGAAACAGAATTTAGCAAAAACCATAAGCAGAAACACGTTAGGAACATCTGTACAGCAAACCTTCCATACTGTGATCTGTTCTCACGCTTGTTTCTTATAATCATCAGCAATGTTTTCTATGTCTCCTCCCAACAGAATTTCCTGACAAATCCATTTGTCAACATATTGTTTGCATTTAATATTACAGACATTTTTACCATGTCAGGAAAAACAAGTGATGCCACAAAGAATATACATTTGTCTCTTCTCTGGTGGTTTCTGAAATATATGCCAAGAAGTATATTCGATATCAGTAAAGCTTGATTTTTCTGCTTTTTTTAGATAAAAGAACTATTAAGGAATGCTCTGGTATTTTCTTCCTGCACCCAATGGATCGCCCAGCACATCCTCCTGGGGCTAAGAGCGCTCCACTCGGGAGTCCACGGCACTAGTGTGACTCAAGGTAATGTTACCAGATGTGTCAGAAAACTGAGCATTCGGTAGTCAAGCACATGGGGTTCAGACTCTGGAAAAATCAGATTCAGTGCTCTGATTACCACCCACAATAGTAAAATCCAAGTGATCGTCCACGTTTCTCACTATCCCCCACAAGACTGTAGACTTGTTTGAACTCCCTTCTGTGCTGCTCATCTCACTGTGCACTGTACTGGCCAGTATTCCCTGTCCCCACGTCCTTAAAAACCCTAAGTGCATCCACATGACTTCATCAAAAAGTTTCAAGAATAATAAAAACATTTACACTACTCTCTGTCAGATGTATGCCATACTGCCATGAGAAAGAAACAAATTCTTCCCATCAGCCTGGAGAAGAGCTCTCTAGGTTGATCCCAACACCTCTGGATGAACTGCTGTGCTTTAAAAAGACATGAATAAATATCACTGAGTTTCTGAGGAAGTTTCTGTACCTAATGACCTACTTGTAGCAGCAGTGGTAGCAGCTGTAGTCTCCCCTGCTGTGTTTGGTGGGGGTGTACCGGGTGGAGTTGTCTCTATTCCACTCTCTTCCACCATTTTCCTTCAGCTACAGAAAGCTGTAAGACAAAAAGAAAGGAAAATAAAGAAAAAGCTTATCTTGAGAAATAGGGATAGTGTTTGCTGCAATACTGAGCTGTAGTAACTCCAAGAAGGACCTGTTCTTTTCAGAGCTGATGCATGACAGGATGCAAAAGGTGGCAAGAAGCGAGACAGAGAACGAAGTCTCCCCCTTCTGCCCTTAAAGAACCACAACTACCCCTGAAGTTGGAGCCCTCTCCAGCTTAAGCACTGCCACAGATGCTCTCAACCCACCATCAAACTGACTGCAAGCACTTTCTCCAACACCAGGCATAGTGGCAGAGCTTGCAAGGGCCTAGGGCTCCAGACTCCGTGACCTGAACTCTATGACCCTGTCTGCTTAAAGGAGAAGCTAAAGAAACCTCCAGACACGCCACAAGAAACCAGGGAAATTTACTTCCAACCTACCTAGAAGTACAATGACATTCATTTACACTGAACAAGTTCTCCACTGCACACAATTCCTGTAAAATCCAGGTCTCGTACTGCTCTGGTGAGTATCACAAGTGACAGTAATTGAAAACTTTGGCTTTTCTTTTGAAGGCCACATTACATTGAAAGTATCTTTCAGCATCTTTGACTACACCTGCACAGTGCACTACTTGTGGAAAAGTAAAGCTATGTGCTTATTTAAAACCCCCTAAACTAAGAGAAAGGCCTCAGGAGATGAAAAGGAGAGGATGAAAGACTAAGATTAACACCTGGAGATTTTTGTTCTTCAGTGCAGAGGAAGTCACCTAAAACCCCCTGCTTCCTCCCAAGTCTGGTAAACCAGACCGAGATTGTTTGTACCACTCCCTGAGGTAGCAATTCCATAAGGACATTTTAATAACATAAAAACCCTACAGAAAGGAATTTATGTCTGAAAAATTGGCAGGAAAATATTTTCCATCATATCCATTACCTCAGTAGCTACTGAGGACTGACAGCTTACTACATTTAACAAGTATCAGAGGAAAAGCCTTAGGTAATGTGTTGAGTAAAAGTACTCACAGGTATTTATAAAGAACTCCACTTACAAAAATACAGGGGGGGTTCCTCTAAAAAAAAAGAAAAAACCCTCACTGCTGTTTAAAATGTGTATACAGCTATGTTTAATGTAGAGGGAAAATTACTGTTATGACCAAACTGAAAAATACAAAAAGTAGGATGCCAGTGTTAGTCTGGACAGGCTAAGGAGCATCAAAAGCAAATGAAAGCATTGAAATCACAAAGGAGAAAGTGTATTTCCTCTTACAACCAATATGTGTTGTAAGAGGAAATAAAGTAACTCAAGATTAAGCACCTCCTAAAACCTCTGATGACCTAGGGACTGTGGGTTCTGAGTACCTTTTCAATTAACTTGAAAGCTTCTCTGCAGACAGGATGAAAGGGTCAGTAACTGCCTGGTGGGGAACAGACTGACCTTGACGAATGAGCACATCTCAGCATCCCTCAGAAAGGAGCTACACAGCCCTCCCCTAAAGTTCACTAAGCAGAAGAATTTGCAGTAAGATTTTGTCTTTTCACTCACCTACGGGAGTTCACGTTCCTCCTCGCAGAAGTATTTCTAAAGTCATTCTTCTTCCAATTATACACTGCAAACAAAGAGAGAATTTCCCACTGTGCAACATCTGTAATCACTGACCAAACCCTCCCAGAAACACTTTCTTTCATCAAGGCTCCTTTCAGCTGCTGCTTGATTTCACCTCTGTCGTGGTTTCACCCCGGCTGAGAGCTGAGATCCACGCAGCTGCCTGCTCCTTAAAGGAAAAGAGCAGGGAAAAGGGAAGGGGGGGAGGGGAGGGTAAGAGGTAAGGGAAGGGAAAAGGAAGGGGCAAATAACCCCAAAACCAAGAAATAAGAGGCCCGTGGGTTGGGATAAGGAGAGTATACTAAGATAACAGAAAGATACCGTCTAACAATGCTGACAGGACTTTAGAGCAAAAATATATGAAGCTGTTGATACACAGTGCAGTTTCTCACCAAACCCACAACTCAGGCCGTGCCACCCAGAGCCGTCCCAGAACCCGACAGTCCCCCAAGAACCGCGCGTCCCGGAGCCGCCCTCGGCCTTCCTCCCGTCAGCCCCCCGATATCCTGGGCAGGACGTAACTGGCGTGGAATACTCTCTTTGGTCAGCTAGGTCACCTGTCCTGGCCTCGCCCCTCCTTTCTCATGAAGAGCTGAGAAAGTCCTTGACTGTCTGACAGCAATTAACAACATCAGCATTCCATCTGCTGCTACAAATGAATTTAACTCCATCCTGACCAAAACCAGGACAAGAGGGAAAATTACTGTTATTACCAAACTGAAAAGTGAAGCAAGCATTGAACAGCAATAGCAAGCCCAAACCTGCAAAAATTAGAGAAGCCTGAAGCCTAAATGCTCCCTATCATCCTTCTCCCTTTAGCTTACCCAACTCTTCACACAATCAACAATCTCCTTGTGAACTCCTGACTTGGCAGGGATGAACAAGAAGTTTGCCCAGGTAACACTTTGCTATACACCGAATTCTCAACAAAAGCCAGGTGTAGTTTGCAAATGCTGCATGAAAAAGCATAAAAACAATAAGGTGAAGGAAAAAGATGAGAGATGGAAAGAGAAAATTCACAAGAGAAAAGCAAAACTATGATAGGTGTAATTGGAAGCAAATAGCTCATCATCTTGAAAGAATCTAGAACTGCTGACAATTAAAAATGATCCCACAGGACATGTGGTTAAATACTTTCATCTGAACGGCCTATCTGAAACCACTTACACGGAAGAAACCAGAAAGCACTGGGCTGAAAGAACATGGAAGGCAAAGAACCCAACCAACCCACGGACTTTTAAACAATGTTCAGGCCTCAGCAAAGTTTCCAGTGAACGTTTCTACCCTCCCCTACGGGAGATCCAGGGAAAAAGCTCCCCAGTAAGATCAGCCTGCAAATCCTCAATGACTGATGGGTAGGGAAGTGGCTGCTCTTTTCAGTGACTTAAAAAAAACAGTAATAGATAATTCTCCACTGTCCAAGCCACAAACACAACATTTGCAGCAACTCCTGCTGAAATCCAGCCTAATTTCATAAGGAAGTGACTTCTATGTCCTCCTGCCAAGTAGAACGCTTTGTATTACTGCACTGAAAACACAAAGGAAACTCTGAGAGAGCCCAGTGCAAACAGGCACTTTCGGTGACAGCAACTGCGGCACTGCCATCTAGCGATTTGTGAGCATCAGCTGATCTCACAAATTTCATCCCCCTGCCACATTTAGCTAGAAGGCAATCTCGGTTTAGGCTTACATGGAAGTAAAAAAGAAGGGATATGGAAAAAAGAAATACAGAAAACCACAAGGGGTGAGGGGGAAGGGAGGGGAGCGGGGGACACGGACGGGATGGGACACACACCACATTCCCAACACATCACGCTTAAATTTATTATCAAGTCGTTACGTTTCCGCTAATATTTTGCAATAATCTGGACAACATGACCATACTTCAAAAGCATTTTTCAGGTTGTGACTCCAAAATATAGAAATTCACAGCCAACTATAACCTACAAATGCAGATGACCAAATTCCACATGGAAAAACACATTATCTAGAACGTGGTGGTATGTCAGAGTTTAGAAAAAGGAACTCTTTTCAGTCACCCTTAAATAACTGCTGCTTGTAGTGCAGTAGATGCTCCTGCTAATAAAGTCCTGTCCCCCCAATATACTTCATAACCCCAGGAAGAAAAACTGGTCTCTAAGCAGAGCCTCAAACAAAACAAACAGTTGGAATACTAAATTCAAATGCCATTAAAATGCTATTCTTGCCTGTAAGCGTAATATTGACTATTCTAATTGTGTGGAGCAATACTGATTACATACATTGTTAATATCTAAGCACAAGTCAACAACTGTCCAGAAGAGTGAGCTGTCATTTATTTATTTATTTAACTAAACAAATCGATTGCTTTCAGCCATTCCCAGCACAAAAACCTCTCTAAATAAGATATTGCATCCCAGGTTGCATTACCTGATAGAGAGATTCCTAGGCACATACTTGGAGTCAACAGGAGAGAAGACAAAAGGAAAACCTTCAGTTGTTAAAGACAGAGTGAAGCTGACACAAAATAAAAAGACAACACTTCAGAAAACACCCCAAAACAACAGAGCTGAGCTGTTCCTATATCAAAGTTTCATCTGAAAAGTCCCTCACCCTACTTTATTCCATTTCAGACAGGCAGGGACAAAACTTCCTTCAGACTGGGGCCTGGTCAATACAGCCAGATCCCAGGGGACACGCAAAGCCTCGCTCTAGCCAAAGCAAGGGCACGGAGGGATCTCCAATGTAATCACCTTGGGTCAAACGACTTGTTCTAACACCTGCTGAATAGTCACAGCATAATGTTAATCACAACTCCCACATTAAAAAAGAAAAAAAAAAGGAAATGTTTACCAAGCAGAAACCACTTAGCCTCAGACCTAATGCTGTCCCAATAGCTTGAAACACCAGGCATGACAGAATGGTTTAGCCTCATCCTACGACTTCTGCAGACAGTTACTGTAGTGCACAGATAGCACAAAACCCAGGCAGTTTTTCTAAGAGTTTCCTAGTGCCTGAGAATTATTTTGTTTCCCACATTCTTAGTGCCATTGTCAACCTTTGGGATTCGTTGCACACCCTTACTGTTGTTATTTTGAAATCATAGAGGGCTTACATAGCTCCACAAGCCACTGATGACCACAGAGAACTGTTGGTCTAGTATACAGTGTTATCTACATGGGACTACGTAAACCCAAAGACACAGCTACACAGAACCACATGCATTCAACCAGTTTGTACCAACTGACGTAGGGTAAATGTCATGATGCAACAGCTCCAGCACTTGCAGACGATTTTGCCCAAAAGAAACGTTTGTTTTTCACGGCACTATAAACGAACTAGAAAGGGCAAAGCACTGCAACAAGGTATCCTCCAGAAACAGTCTTCCTGAAGCATCACTTCTATCCTATGCTAAGAGATCCTCAAGGGTAAGGATTTCTACTGCCAATCATGCTAATTCCAGCTAAAACCACAAGGGATCTAGCACTTCCAGCCTGAGCTGCAACGCTGGAGCACAGGGCCCTGAGAGCAGGCATCTGAACACTACCCAGTGCCGGGAGAAAGCCTGGTCACCAGGAGGGTGACTCGCAGGAGCAGATCACTATACAGGACCTAGCAAGCTATCAGGAGCTGGAAGTTCCGTGAAGTGCTGGTGGTTTCCAATACCACTGCCAGTCATCACTGAGGCCGCAAGGGGTCTTGCTCTGTAGCTTCATCTGCCTCACAACCCACAACCGTAACGCTGCAAGAAGCCCCAGAGCCTGCCAGCAAGGAGCACTGGGGCCAGTGCAGCCTTTCTTTAGGACAAGACGGTTCAGAGTAAGGGCAACAAGACAGACTGCCTACACCAGAATCAGTCTGGTGAGGGGCAGACACCGTGCAGTCGCAGGTGTGCTGCCCCAGGGGGGAAAGTCGCCCCGACGGGACGGCTGCCGGAGCTCGTCCCGGGGCGGACCCCGCCGACATTCCTCACACACACAGCCCGGCAAAGACCTCAGCGACCCTCCGCCCCACCTGGCACAACCTCCCGCGCTGCCCCCAGGACCGCGTCTTAACATCCGGACCTGCCTACAGGGCCCCAACGGCCCCAGACGGCACCCGGGACCGGGGGACACCCACCGCTCGCTCCGGGATGCCGCCCACCGCCCAGCCTCACCCGCCCAAAGCCTTCCAGACGCTCCCTCCCCGCCGCCGCCGCGGACGACGGGTGCCAAGGCGTGCCCTCCTCCCGCCGCGACACGGGGCCTCACCGAGCCCATCCTCCAGAGCCCACCGCCTCCTCCCGCTGCGCACCGCCCAGACATTCTGGCCCAGCCAGAAGGCCGCGGCCCCGAGCACCTCCGGGTGGCCCCGCCTCCCAGGAAAAGGCTCCTTCGGGCTCGGCCGCAGGAGCAGCACAGCTCCCCCGCCACGCTCGCAGCGGACCTCGCGTCACGTGGGGGTGCCGGTCCCGCAACCTGCCCCCCACCCCCCTCCCGGCCCGCTGCGTGCCGCCTCAGGCTGCGCAAGTCGGCAGCTGCCCAGCTACCCGTAACCCTCGTGCCTTCATCCTCTGCCAGCCGGAGAGAAAACATTTACTTCAGTTTTACAGCCTTTACAAAGCACCAGGCAACCCTCCCAGCTGCCCAGGGTTTCCCCCACAACTCACCTCTGCTGCTGCCAGTGCACTTCCTGGGTCCAGTGAAGGTGGTGGACAGCGCTGGGGTGGCGAGTGATGGGGGTGTGCCCCAGCTGCTGGACCGGCTCTGGTGTTGGCAGCTCCTGGGCCCAGGTCTAGTTTTCCTGGGAGGGTGGCCTCTTGGGGGGCTGGGAAGAGTCCTGGGAGCCGCTGGCCCTCCTCTTTGCTGCTCGTCTTGGTCTCCCAGGGGCACGGTCCCTGCCCTGGCTGGCACTGGAGGGACCTGCCACAGCCTGCCCCAGACCCGCCGCCGGCTCTTCACGCTCCCCGTGGATGGGAGAGGGGGCGTGGTGTGGGCTGGTGGGATGCCCAGCAAGAGCAGCGGCCGAGGTGCTGGGGCGCTCCTCTTCCCGAGCCCCTGCTGGGCTGCTGGAGGGGGCTGGTCCAGGGGCAGGAGAGCCGGCTCTGGAGGCAGCAGGATGGGGGGCAGAGGTGGGCCTGCCCTCCCGCGCCTCGGCTGCAGGGCCATCCTCCAGGCCCAGGAGACGTCGGGCCTCCCTGCGGCAGCGCCGCACGGCGACACTGATGAGCCGGCGCACGAACGACACTGCGCGCTCCTGCAGGCTGGGCTGCAGCAGCCGGACCAGCACGTCTTCATCCAGCCCGTATAAGCCCAGGACGGCCCGGATGAGGTCCTCCAACACATCTGCTGTGGAAGGCTGCCGTTGAAATGTGGCCCTCAGGTGTTGTTGTAGCCACGGCAGAAAGCGTTGGAGGAGGGCTGGGTGCTCATCAAAGAGAGATGCCCAGGTGTCTGGCTGCAGGCCACCCACTGTAGCCCTGGGCACCGTCTCCACCGCCGGCGGCTGGGCAGCTAGCGGGCGAGGGGGGCTGTCGGTCCCCGGGTGTGCGGGCGCTCCTCCAGCTGCAGGTATGGCAGGCCATGTTGAGTCCTCTCGTGGTGGTCTGATGTGGACCTCTTCAAATTCATGGTCTGCCCGCACCGAGTGCAAGATGGATTGTACTCCCCTCTTGCAGAGGGGGCACTCAGGTTTGCTGTTAGCCCACCGCAGGATGCAGGCGTAGCAGAACTGGTGGAGGCATGGCATCACGAAGGCGGCGTTGTCAATGCTGTCCAGGCAGACTGGACAGCGGTGTTCCACCTCCGTGGCCATGCTGTTCTGGCTGCGGTGGGCTGGGAGGAGCTGCGGGTGGTGAACTGCTTCCTCCAAATGGCGCTGCAGCAGCTGGAAGCTGCGCTCGAAGATGCGCCGCGTGTGCCCTGGACACACCCTTCAGTATCTCTGGGATACCGCACTGGAAAACCGTCCTGGATAAGGCAGCAGCACCAAGCCTCGCTCAGCACTCCAGCCTCGCTGGCTGCTCAGCTGGAGTCTGCGCTTGAGGCCGTTGGGCACCCCTGTGTGCTGGGTTACAGGGCTGGGTGACGTCACGCTTGTCCGTTGGTGACCAGTAAACATGGCACTCAGGCAGCTTCCAGAAGCTTCCATGTCAGATGACTACTTTTTGGTGGTCTTCTGGCTTTCACAAACCTTGACGGACAATAAAACACAACAGAACAGAACTGTCCCTGGTGGAAGGAACTCCAACAATCTTCTAGTCCGACTGCCCGACCACTCCAGGGCTGACCAAAAGTTCAAGCCTGTTGTTAAGGGCATTGTCCAAATGCCTCTGAAACGGATGGGCACGGGGCATGGGCCATCCCTTGAGGAAGGCTGTTGCAGTGTTTGATCACCCTCTTGATACAGAAATTGATCCTGAGCTCAAGTCTGAACCTGCCTTGACACAGCTTTGAGCGCTCAGTCACATGCTCTGGCTTGGCCGGCCATGTGTGGAGCCAAGCGTTGCACTTGATGATCCTTGTGCATCTCTTCCCACTCAGGATATTCTGTTATTCTGTGAATTTATACTTGTGCCTGGCACCCACCCACCCAAGGTGCAGAAGCCAATAGTTTGTCTTGTTAAATTTCATGCCCTTGATGACTGCCCCATGCTCCAGTGTATCTACAGCCCACTGCAAGGCCTGTTCTTGCTCAAGAGACTTAACAGCGGCTGCCGGTTTAGTAGCATCAGTAAACTTGCTAACGGTGCATCCAACCCCTGCCCCCGGATCACTGATAAAAGGATTGACTGGAACTAGCCCTAGAACTGAGCCCTGAGGAACAAGCCCGAAGCACTTGGCTCACTCTTGTGGGTTTTCTCCTGCCTTTCTCTCCTTCCATTATGCCAAATCTCATCCTTGATCAAACTCTAACTAAATTGGAATAATATTTAAAGCAATAAATAAGTAGAACTAAAATAAATAACAATTTCCCACACATCTGCCTGTAACCAGTGTTTGAAATGAATCGTTGGAGGTCAGAGTTACAAAGGAGAAACTGCCATATGCTTTGCCCCTTTATGCTGCGTTTGTACGTTGTTACTGGCTCCTTAGTCATTAATCCAAGGCGATCATTGTTGTTATTATTATTAATTTATTAAAGGGAAAATATCTTGCTTTTGTGAAGTCAACTTCCCATCTTTCTCAAGGGTAAAGGTTAAAGTATTCAAGAGACTGGCTTGGAAGAATTTCCCTACTTCTGGACGTGGCTCGTCTAGGAACAGGCAGAACATCACAGAAGTTCAGGAGCTCAAAATCAGCCTTGATTTCTGTCAGAGTTTTGCGTGGCTGGGTCCTGGTGGAAAAGGGGGCGGGGGGCTGCAGAAAATGGCTGCTGCAAGAAGCAGCCAGAAGCTCTCTGCAGGCCCGAGAGAGTAAACATGGGCTAATTCAAGGCCAGAGTTGCTGCTGAACAAGGCCGAGCCAATCGTCCAATGTCACAGCGCCTCAGGGAATCACATTTAGGAGAATAAAAACGCAGGCAGGTGCATTTTCCCACCAAAGAGGGGAGTGAGAAGATGTAAGGAGCTGTGCAGGCAGCAAGGCCGGGGAGGGCGGGAGAGGAGGCCTCGCCCTGCTGCTGGAGAGAATGATGCCCCTGCAGCCTGTGGAGAAAGCCATGGTGGAGCGGGTGTCCCCCCAGAGCCCATGGAAAAGGCTGAGACCCCACCTGCAGCCCCTGGAGAGGCTCCACGCTAGATGAAGCAGGTGGAGACACAGAGGAGATGCTGTGACCCACGTTAGAGCAAGCCCCTCCCTGTGCCACAATGCGGGGGAAGAAGGGAGTGAAATCATGACCAAAGTCTGAAGTGATAGAGCAGCTTTGGTGGGCGTCTGGCCTCCAGCCAGGGCCAAACCACCACAATTTATGACAAAGCATCTCAGGAACTACTTGCTGTCTCTAAGAGAGAGACTTGTATGCCATCAAATACATGACTTGGTTGTCCAGCATGGGTAAGTGTAACATGTTTTATAGTTCCTGCGCTATTTCTAGACCCACCCTCAGCAAAAGAAAGGGAAAGGAAAAAACGTCACAGCATTCACATCTTTCATTAGAAACTTTATTCCATCAGCCTACAGGTACATGAGGTGAAATAAATGGTAGTGAAGGGCAGAAGGACCAACAGCAGTCATCTTTGGAAAACAGAAACATTTTCACAACAAAACACCTTTTTGTTACAGCGAAGAAAAAAAGCCAGGCACACTTGATAGCTTTTCTTTAAGGATGTATTACAGTTCAGTCACACCAAAGTGAAACCTTGTGGGCTAAAACTGGGAAGTTCTGTGCTTTAGCACTAGTACAAGCCTACCAAACCACATGATTTTCTGGGCAGCAATTAGGAAACACGCATCGTTCTGTCAAAATTTCTGTCCAAATGAGCTGTGTATTCTTCAGTCTGGACTTCAGAGCTTCAGTATAAGGATCATTAGATGGATACCTATGTAATGAAACAAATTCAGTCATGGTCACGGTACTTGGAGAATCCAATAGATCTTAACTGACACCTTGGCCACTTTGGAGTTTGTTTTATTCTGTATTCCCTTCAATATGAACTCAGCTTTGCAGATTGTCTCAGCAGAAAGTATGAATGCACTGAAATCTTCTTTCCCCTAATCTGCATGTGCATCTCCAATTAAAATTTATGTGACTTCTCTGAGTACATCAAAATAAGGACAAACTTCATGTGTGACTGTGTTGTGATTAAAATCTTTGCTTAAAAGCCTTTAAGCCTTTTAAAAAACCTTGAGGTTCATGGTGTTTCTCCATGACCACCATTAGTACGCCTACATTATGGAAAACCTTAGGTTTCTACTTACTACCTCAATTAAAGTCAGCTACACACTTTGTGCATCGTTTTGCACTTCAGTAAACTGGTACTAAGTTGCTCCCTTTTCAGTGTGACATTTCTCACTCTTGTAATGTGACTGTTTAGCAGCAAAGCTTCTCTTGCCGTCCCTGTCCCTGGTGAAGGCATTTCTCTTAGTAGACAGTACTTGCTGAAATTACTCGTCAGCTTACTCGTTAAATTCCCACCACAATATAGTATCTCTGTTTGGATTTAAATTCTCTAAAGAGCATACTGGGATCTACAGAAAGGGCTCGATGACAAGCATGAAGATTAAGTTGGGGGGGTGGTCTCTCAAATTGACAGATGAGTGTCCTTCAGTGGAAGCCTCCTGGGGCACAGAGGGGACAGTGGGATTGCCAACGCCAGTCCCACGGGCTTTTGTCCTGTGGCTGTCATTTGACAAAACTATGTGAGCCCTGCAGGTAATCTGTTCAGAGTGT
Source organism: Gallinula chloropus (assembly GCF_964237585.1). Lineage (NCBI taxonomy): Eukaryota > Metazoa > Chordata > Aves > Gruiformes > Rallidae > Gallinula > Gallinula chloropus. The sequence goes on from NC_140089.1 coordinate 56,302,447, forward strand.
CTACCAGCGATCCTTCGCTGAAATAAATTCAGGGAGGACTCGTGCTTCCCGCTGTATGCCGTACGATGCAACTGCCTACCCCTTTTACCTGGGCACAGAGCAAATGTTGGGACACGCTGCTCCCAAGAAGCTGGAGAGCTACTGCCAGAAGAGGGTGGAGGAGCCTGCTGGGGCTCCGTTACAAGCATGTTTTCCGGCACCATCACCAGCAGCAGCAGCTAGAAACAGTCCTGCCGCACCTGATGCAGGGTTCTAGAGGTAACTTGGCACTGACACAGAATGTCCGGTCTGGATCAACCATTTTATTTCCAGCTGAGATGTTTGGGGAACAATTCTGCTCCAATGCATCGCTACCTTGGCAGATTTCACAGTTCCCAACAGGCTGTTCTGGAGGGAGAGAAAGGAGCCTGTTGGAAAGGTGCTCTCCATGCAGAGCCAACAGAATAAGCTAAACTTTAAGGAGGGACTGGTTTGGACTTTCCTTCTGCTTCCTCGTTACTAGCCTTGACAACACCACCTTGATGTTTTTTCCCAATGAAGTAGGTTAAAGTGTTATGTATTAGGTAACCACCTCTGACAGACATGGTGACGACACGAATTCTGCCTTCAATCCTCTCCCTCTGCCCAGAGGTTCCTTCAGCCGGACAAAATAAAGGCCAGTTGGCCAAAATGCCAAAGAAACGCACACACGGTAGAATATTTTTGCAATTACAACTAGATGGCTAGAACACAGACACACAGCATAGAAATGGAGACAGGAGTTAATAAAGAATGGGGGGTACATGTGTCACATTATCAGCGATGCAAAAGACCAGCTTAAGCACGTGTTCCTCTACGTCAGCTATAAAAAAGAAAAGGTGCCTTTTTAGCAAGTATGCACAGAGATTGCTCAGTTATTTCTAAGAAAAAAAATACACAGAACACTTTACTATTTTTATCCTCTATTACAGACATTATTACTACCTGTTTATAAAATGTAAACCTTTCCTCGCAGTTAAGATTTACAGCAGTCATCACCTTTGTCCACTCCTTACATAATCAGTCCCTGGTGACAAAAATAAACTGATGTAGCACACACCTTTTCTGAAGTAATTACTGATATGTGATGGAGCATTAGTTGTGTAGTGGCAGAAGTAGTGGTCAGAACTGCAACGTATGGAGCTGAATGGCAGCAAAAGACTTGTTGAAGGCTGGTGCTGGGTCTGGAATACCAGGAGTTTCTCGAGGCATCCATCGTAGCATACTGAGGTACGCAATGCTTTTAACTCCCAAACTATGCAAGCAAGGTATGCCCACCACCAGTAATGGACAAGAAAAACCTGGTCATGGATTCCCCAAGCTTCCTTATCACCATCAGATCATGTCTTGAGATCAGAATGGAAGGTAAAATTTGGCCAAGCGCCTTTTCTTCTACAGAACTAGTGAATCAAATCACCTGTACAAAGTGGTATTTGGTAAACTGCACTGTCCTGGGAGGACACGAAGTCTATATTTAAAGTGTCTGAAATGGGATGTTATAAAAACTGATCTGCAAGCTAGTATTTTTAAGCCAGTATATTACAGTATAAATGTGCTGCATACCTGCGTCTATAAAATTAACTGCCATGAAAAAAGAACAACCAGGATCCCCAGAGTGTGGCATTTGTCCATCTGTCACTTGTAGACACAATACAAACCTCACATTGAGATTCTGTTTCAGGTACAGCAGCTGTCTGCTGGACAGATTTGGAACCAAATCTGATGGGAAGGAAACTAGAGGAAGGAGCACAGTCCTGCCACTTTGCCCCGGGAGAGTCCCACTGTGCTACACATCAGCTTTTGGGGTCATTCACTGCCGACCTCTTTCGGTGAGGATGTGGGGCTGTCTCGAACTGGTAGCAAGTCATAATGACATGGAATGTGGCTGTTTTTTGGCAGATCATACGGATCCTGGCTGAAACGTCCGGTGCTGCTGAGTGCTCCCTGGACAACACTCAACATAGGTTCTGTGATAAAAGAGAGAAGATGCATTCAACACTAGAAGCAGCAAACAGAAACAAACGCGGGGTTACACTTCAGTTTGCATTACAAAAGATCCTCTCTTCTCTGCTTCAGTATGCCTTGTCACAAGGCAGGTGTGGGAACAAAGAGGGATATTATGGTGCTTTGGCTTTACACTAAGTTACACCTGTGGGTTTGCAGCAGGGCCCTGCCACAAGTACATTTCCTGACAGAAGCAAGTGTGCTTTGTCTGTGCATAAACAAAACCAACCAAACAAACCCCCCCAACAATAAACACAAAATTAAAAAACCCACCCACCAAACTAATTTGGGGATTTTAATTAGTTTCATAACGAATTTTTAATTAGTTTTTATAAAAATCCTTAGAAATGTGGGGAGAACTGGTGGGTTTTGGAGGAATGTCTAACTGGGGACAGAAAAGGCAAATGGTATCCTATGACAGAAGACATAGACTTTATTCCAGCCTAGAGAGCATTGGGATAAGGAGGATTCTACCAGACCCCCAAGTTTTCTGGAACTACACCAGCCACAGTAGCGCAGGAACTCGATAGGGCCCATGTCAGTGAAATACAGCCTCTGGGAGGGAAGATGCTGGTTTTCATGTCAAGAAGAGGAAAGATTCTTTCTATCCCTCCCATAAACCTACTCCAGCTGTGTTCAGTACTTAACTGCTGCTGTGGGTCTGCATGGCCAAACCAGCTCAAGGACCGATCCACCGCTGACCAAGGCCGAGCCCATCAGCACCGGTCACAGCCCCTCTGTGGTCACATATTTAAGAGGAAAAAACCCACCAGTGGAAGCTTCTGCCACCAGAGGAGGGAGTGAGAAAATGGAAGAAACTTTGCAGACACCAAGGTCAGTGAAGAAGGGGAGGAGGAGGCGCTCCGGGCACCACAGGAGAGATTCCCCTGCAGCCTGTGAAGAGCATGGGGAACAGGTTGTCCCCTTGCCACCCACTGAAGATGATGGGGAGCAGAGATGCTTCCTGCAGCCCGTGGAGAGGCCCCCAGGCTGGAGTGGGGAGACACACGTTGAAGATGTAGTGACCTGTGTTGGAGCAAGCTCCTGGCAGGACCTGCAGCCTATGCAGAGACAGGCCCCAGGCCACAGCATGTTTTCTGGGGGGACTTGTGACTCTGTGGGGGACCAGGATGGAGCAGTGTGGGCCTGAGAGACTCAGAGACATTCTATGATTTTATGACTGTACTCCATAGCAGTGACCCACACTGGGACAGCTGGTGAAGAGATGGAGCCCCGTGGGAAAAGACTGATGTTGAAGAAGTTTGTGGAGGACCCCATGCTGGAGCAGGGGAAGAGTGTAAGGAATGCCCACCCCCCCCTTTCCCGCTAAGAAGGAAGATTACTTATGAGGAACTGATGGAAACCCCCATTCCGCCACCCCCCTGTGACACCTCAGCGAGGAGGAAGGGAGAGAAATAATGAATAAAGTTGAGTCTTTGAAGAAGGGAGAGGCAGGGACAGGCCTTTTAGGATTTGGTTGCACTTCTCGTTATTCTACCCTGGTTTCTGTGCATGTGAGTGTGGTAAGATGGGTTTTTTCAATTCCCTGTTGAGTCTGTTCTGCCTGTGACGCTGATTGCGGAATGATCTCTCCCTGTCCTTATCTCCACTCCTAAGCCTCTCAAGAGGTATTTTCTCCCCCAGCTGAAAAGGGGAGTGAGAAGAGTGTCTTTGCTAGGAACCCGGCCTCCAGTCAAGGTGCAACCACCACAACAGCCTAAAATAGAGTGCGATCAAATGCTTAGCTTACGCTGTTGTTTAAAGACAGGCCTTCAAACCAGGGAAATTGAGCGCTCTCTCTAGGTTAGAGATCAGAGCTGAAGGTATTTAAAGCTCTGTCCTTGTGAACTCTACCACTTCCCTGGAAAAGACGTTGTGAGATGGGTGGAGCAGAAACCAGAACCTGAACGTATCGCTTTTTTAGCTGATTTTTAATGTGTTTTGATTAACCTGGCTCAAAGGAAAAAGTCCTGTGCTCTTTGTTCTTAACCTTCAACATCGAGAAGTACATTTTGCACTTACCAACTTCATAAACGTTCCTATTGGCTGAAGCAGAGCCAGCGATCTCAGCATACGGGGAGTCCTCGCGTGCCGGGGACTTCATTTCCACATAGCCGCATTCTGAACTTCTGGGGACAAGAGCTGGTGGGTCTTTTATAGTAGCGTAGGGGTTCTCAGAACTACTTAACGAGCAATTACTTAAATTATATTCGGAGTTCTTCACTAGATCTGTAACAAGAAAAACACGTGTTTCTCTCAAGCATGCTAGTAGTATGGACATCAATGCTACACAGGGTGTTGAGTTCTAACAAGTCGCTCCCCAACAAATATTTAAATGGAAACCAGTCATAGCACTTCCAAATGGTTAGACAGTCCTTAATGAATCCACTTCTACTGCTATTCTTGTTTATGGCCCTTGGTCTTGTCATCAGCAAATTCCTGTTGCAGTCTGAGAACTGTCAATTCTGGTTAGAATAGTAGCTGGCATTCAATACAGATAATCCCAGAGTGGTTGGGGTTGGAAGGGACCTCAAAGCACATCTAGTTCCAGCGCCCTGTCGTGGGCAGGGACACCCTCCACTAGACCAGGTTGCCCAAAGCCCCATCCAGCCTGGCCCTGAACAATGCCATGGAGGGGGCAGCCACCGCTTCTCTGGGCAGCCTGTGACGGGGCCTCACCACCCCAACAGAGAAGAATTCCATCCTAACACCTGATCTAAATCTAACCTCTTTCAGGTTAAGGCCATTACATTTTGTCCTTTCACTATATGCCCTTGTAAACAGCCCCTCTCCAGATTTCTGGTAGCCCGCTCCCGGTTAGGTAGTGAAAGGCTGCTACAGAATCTCCCCAGAGCCTTCTCTTCCCCAGGTGGAACAAGCACAACTCTCTCAGCCTGTCTTTGTAGGAGAGGTGCTCCAGCCCTGCGGTGACCTTTGTAGCCCTCCCCTGGCCTCACTTCAGCTGCTCAGTGTCTTTTACTGGGGAGCTCAGAGCTGGACACTGCACTTCACGTGCTTTCACTTTCTGTGCCTTGGGCACTGTGGCTTGAGCACTTGCCAGAAAAGACTGAGGCAAAAAGTCATGAAGTACCTCAGCCTTCTCCAGATCCTGGGTAACTGCATCTCCTGTTTCCTTCTGGAGACAAGGCCAATTTTTCCTCTCACCCTCATTTTGTCACTGATGGAGCTATAGAAGCTTTTGATGTTGCCCTTGATGTCTCAGGGCAGATTTAGTTCTGTCAGCACTTTAGCTTTCTTAACCTGGTCCCTGGCTGTTGGAACAGTTTCTCGTTATTCCCCCTAGACTACCTGCCCATGCTTCTACCCTCTGTAGGCTTCCTTTCTCTGTCTGAGTTTGCCCAGGAGCTCCTTGTTCATCCAGGCAGGTCTCCTGGTGCATTTGTTGGGCTGCATCTCTCCAGAGCTTGAAAGAGGCAGTCCTTGAATACTAACCATCTGTCTTGGGCCCCTGGTCCTTCCAGGGCTTCGTTCCATGGTACTCTACTGAGCAGGTCCCTGAAGAGGCCGAAGTATGTTCTGCTGCAGTCCAGGGTAGTGAGCTTGCTGTGCACCCTCCTTACTTCCCTGAGGATCTAGAACTCCAACATTTCATGGTCACTGCAACCAAGATTGCATCATGGTACTCTGTTACAAGCATTACAGCAGTCTAAAGGAACTTTCTCTAGACAGTCTCTCTCTAAACAAAATACACAGTTTCCAAGAACAAAATTAGGTTATTTGAGAAGACCTAAACCAACTAAATTTATTCCTACTCCATCTTTATTTACTAGGTCTCATGTCAGCTGTCCTGCTGTTTTTGCCAAGCCTGACACCCAGGTCACAAGCCTAGAGCTACCCAAGCAATCCCATTGAACCTTCTAGAAACCAGGCATAACATCAGCATTCCTCCAGTCTTCCAGAATCTCCCCATGCAGTGGGGTAGCCACAGCCGGGATCTCTCAGAAGTCCCAAGTGCTGGTACATCTGCTCTAAGAAAATGTAAAGCTGAACTCTGAGCGTTAAACTGTTTTCTTAAAAACCCCGGGTCTCGGCCAGAGCTGTTGTTAGACCAAGGCTGGGGATGGGCAGGGAAAAATCCTGCTGCAGACTGCTTCTGATGCTGCACTGATCCCCAGAACCTGACAGTGAGAAGGACTAGAAATGAAGGTAATTAAATCATCTAAAGAATAATGGCACTCAGAGTCCCTTCTAAGGCTTTCACTGGGCAGAGACATGAGGAGTGTGATCCAGCCTTTTTGGGATGCTTGTGATTGGGAAAGGATGAAGCGACAACAGGATACAGAAATTCTCACCCCTTCTCAGGAATTTTCTTTTGACGGACAATGTGCTGTGTTTCAGCAGACAGGAGGCTTAGCTGGGAAGATGCTGCTACAATTTACATCTGCAGCAGCCCAGATGATGAGAAACTACTTCGAAAAGCCTTGATTCTGTGTGGTGGGGATTAAAGAAAAGGATTCACCCAACCCCACACCTATTTAATCAAAGTAATTTTGCCAAAGCAGATCCTTATTTACAACACCCATTGATTTATGAAAGTAATTAGTATGAAAATAGTTGTATGACAATATGATGAGATTTTTGCATATCATGTCTGCACTGGGCATCAGGTGGATTCACCGCTCCTCACAAGGAGTCACTTTTTTGTCTCCTTGAAGAAAGGTCGAACCCATAACCCTGAACCTCACGCACAGCCAGACCACCTTGGCATTACCTTGAGCGGAGAACCAGGAAAAATTCCCTGCTTCCCTCTCTATCCCAAACACAGTGAATCCCATTCACCCTCTCCTCCTCCTCCTTCTTCCTTCTTACCAAGCTCGTTGAGGTAGCCACCATGTTTCCAGTCTGCAGGCAATGTTCCCGCGTAGTCCATGACAGTTCCTCGTTTTCCAGGTTCCACGTTTTTAAGGTTCACAAACAGCTGATTGGTTTTGGCCTAATTCAAAGGAAGACAGATAACAGAAACTGAAACTGATGGGAAGTTATAGGATTTCCAGGTGCTAATCAGGCAAAGTGGTTTGGGTTTGCGTGGCCAGGTTTTGGTAGTGGTGGGAGGCCAGGAGTGGCTTCTGCAAGAAGCTCCTAGAAGCTTCCCCTACATCCAACAGAGTAAATACCCAACGGCTCAAGGATGGACCCACCGCTGGCCAGCGATGAGCCCATCAGCGATGGTGGCAGCACCTCTGTGATAGGATGTTTCAGAAGGAAAAAACCTCACAGATAGACACTTCTTGCTGCCAGAGAAGGGAGTGAGAAGATGAAGAAACTCTGCAGACACCAAGGCCAGGGAAGAAGGAGGGGGAGGAAGCGCTCCAGGCACCAGAGGGGAGACTCCCCAGCAGCCCATGGAGAAGACCATGGTGAAGCAGGCAGTCCTGCTGCAGCCCAGGAGGAAGATGATGCCGAGTAGAGATCCCAGCTGCAGCTCCATGCTGGAGCGGGTGGACACACCTGAAGGAGGCAGTGACCCCATGGGAAACCTGCATTAGAGCAAGCTCCTGGCAGGACCTGCAGCCCGTGGACAGAGGAGGCCATGCCACAGCAGGTTTCCCTGGGGCAGCCTGTGGCTCTGTGGGGAAGCAGGCTGGAGCAGTCTTCTCCTGGAGGTCTGAGCCCCACGGAAGCCACGCCGGGGCAGTTGGTGAAGAGCTGTAGCCCCCATGGTAAGGATTCATGTTGGAGAAGTTCATGGAGGATTGTCTGATGTGGGAAAGACCCCACACTGGAGCAGGGGAAGCATGTGAGGAGTCCTCTGCCCGAACAGGAAGGAGCAGCAAAGACAACGTGTGATTAACTGGCCACAATCCCCATTCTGCCCCCGTCCTGTGCCGCTCGGGGGTAGGTGGCAGAGAATTTGTGAATGAAGTTGAGGCCAGGAAGAAGGGAGAGGTGAGGGGAGGTGTTTGAAGATTTGGTTTTATACTTCATTATCCCAGTCTCTTTTGATTTGGTAAGAAATTAGATGCATTTTATTCTGCGTTCCGGCTGTTTTGCCCATGATGTTACCTGCAGAATGATCTCTCCCTGCTCTTATCTCAACTCATAAGCTTTTGGTTATATCTTCTCTCCCCTGTCCAGCTGTGGAGGGGAGTTATAGAGCGGCTTTGCTGGGCACCTGGCCTCCAGCCAGGGTCAACCCACCACAAAAAGAAACCAAACCTGAAACATGATGGAACCAAATGAAATAAACTAGAAGCTAATTGACAGAGGAGCACTGAGATTTTGATGCTCTACCTTTGCCAGGGTCAGTCTGTCCATGTTGTTGACATGAGGTGGGGTAGCGCACTGAGTCAGAGTATGATAACTGGGGTTAGAGAAATAGTGACTGTTGGAATTTCCACTGGTACTGTGAGGGATGGCTTCTAAAAAGAAAAGAAAATCAACAACTATCAATAACATGGCATTTCTTTCTGAGGAGATGTTTTTTACAGCTCTGCACTCATTCCAAAACCTAATGGAGAGTTTCTGGAAAGAGCTACCTAGGAAATTGCCATTCATTTGACGGATTTAGGGACACAGAGCAGGAACTGACAGGTCACTTGAAGCAAGAGCATGTTACTTGCTAACTTACTTCTCTCCTGAGGTTCCTTGCTCTCTTTTGCCTCTGCAGTCACTGTCCCAATTACAGAGAATTTTAACCACCAAGTTCATAGCAACACTCTCTAGTGCCTCAAGAGCACCCCCACCTTTGCTGACAGCTCTTTCTTGGCTCTGAAAACTCTTTCTGCCACCTTCTTCACCTGCTGCCTGCCTTAACAGCTGTGGGCAGAAGACAGCAGTGCCTGAAGTTTCACGTACCCGTTGAGTCACTCCCGGGTTTGCTCTTTGCCTTCACTTGTTTCAGACTCGAGCCTCTCTGCTCCCTGCCTCTCCAGGAGATCTTGCCACAGCTCCTGTGAAATCCTGACTGGCCACAGCTACAGGAGCCGCCTTGTGCAGTCCAGCTGTTGGCACGGAACTAAATTCTCAGTAGAAACTGTATTTTGCCCGTTTCCAATCCTGTTTTTAAGTAGCCACAGAGGAATAGAAAAGTCCATGCTTCCTCTGAACTGGGCTGAACTGTCTCTGACAGCTGAAAGGTAAGCACGTACATCTGCCATCACACCCCACTGGTCCCCTGTGCCAGTTCACCGGCACGGCTACCAGGGTGGTCTCTCCCCCCCGTGAAAGGCAACTGACAGCAGTGTCTCAGGCTGCCTCTTCCCACAGGTGGAAGCCCTCCCCTGCCTCTCCTTCCAGGAAGCCTCCCATGGCAGAATTGTAGACATCCTTTTCAAAACCACGTATGCTCCTGCTCACAGCAACCCTTGCTCATCCCAAAAGGTGAAATGGGCACTGTTAGGGGCATGTGAGAACCCTTCAGAGCTCAGCTAAGAAAGCGCAAAGTGAAGAGATGGAGAAAAACCCCCACCTTCTAAATGTCATTTACCTGGAATGGTGTAAGCTGCATTGATGGCCCTCAGAGCAGGGGTGTAGGTCACTGCAGGCATATTGTTGAATGATGTTTGAAACCGATGTGAAGACATTCCTGGCCTTAAGGAGAAACATTCATGTTCTTCCTAGAAAAAGGTGTTTTCATGGACTTGAGAAAGTAACAACATTTTCTAAGCAAAAGCACAAAGCAGGTCAAGCACTCGCTCCATCAGCAATTCTGCCTTTTTGGAGAGGACAGCGCTGTAAAGGCTGTCCTGTCCTGTTCCAGACTCCCCAGGGAAGTGGTCACAGCACCCAGCTTGACTGAGTTCAAGAAGCAGCTGGACGATGCGCTCGGTCCCATGCTCTGACTTGGCTGGTCCTGTGTGGAGCCAGGAGTTGGACCCTATGATCGTTCTGGGTCCCTGCCAACTCAGAACATTCTAGGAAGGACTCTGTATTTCACACAACTACACTGATTGCTTTGCTCCAGTGAACTCTTACTGAGGCATGGAATACTTACAAAATCCACAGAATATACATCACTTAACAGGATGGACTATTTAAACCTACGAGCTTTATCAGACTAATTTAGTGAGTGATACAGAGATGGAATGTAATAGGCTAATCCAAATTTCCTATCAAACAATTAAGAGAATTTGATTGCATGGAGGCTTTACCTTGATCACATCTGGCCCCCTTCCAGCCTGGGCTGCAGTAACATGTTCCCGGGATGTGGTCACACGTTGAGTTGTTCAGACAGTCACAAATCTGCCGGCATCCATACCCGTATGTACCCTGAGGGAATTCTGCACCAAGTGTGAGAGAAAAAAGGAACTCGAATCAGTCAGAGCTTCTTAACTGTGTTGGGATTACAGATCTGCAGCACCACGGACGCTACCATTCGTTCCTAGCCCCAAGCTCTGTCTGTCCACGGCCAGCAGATGGCCAGCAGATGGCAATGTGTCACCAGTGGCAGACCCCTAGGACTTGGGCTACTCCATTCTGAGCAAATAGCCACAGGTTGGGTCTTTTCTAACTAAGGACTTCTTTTACTCTAGATATGCATATGATCAGGACTGTACCTTTATCAAGTGAACTCTTGCTGCTGTGGTTGCATTGATGAATATAGCATGTCTAAAAAACAAGTAATTATCTATAAAGCTGGAGATTTCTCACAACAAGTTCAACATGTCATGAGAAAGAATTTCACTGACTGCTTTGAAAATGTCACAGTGAATGAATCTGATACTATGTACTGCCATTAGAACGGTGAAGTGGGTCCAAAATGTTAATTACTGCTCAGAGACAGGCAAGGATAATTTTCTTCATGATAAAATATCTCTGAATGCAGAGGGTACTCTAAGAACAGCCCCTTTCTCCTGATTAGGGGTCACATCCTGAAGTTTTTATTTGTTTCTTTACCAAAAAGAGATGGGTAATTTTAAAATGCTTTTGTGGAAAGGTATTGCATGTGTGTTTCAAGGAGAGAAGAAACAGGTCAGATATAGAAGCCTTAGCTTTAATTCTGTGTAAGTTTAAAAAGACTGTTAACTGTTTGTTGCTGTGCACTGATTTGGTTGTCCAGAGACCTGTCTGAGAGCAATAAAAATTCCTGAATCCTTTAAACGCAAAAGGACTCATCTATGTGTGGGCTGCATTTTTGCAAAGTGGTGGTTTTGCCCAAATTTCACTTCATTAAGAAATATACTACATTGTAGTGACAAAAAAAAAAGTACTAAGTTTGGTTTTTCTTGTTTTCGCTTCAGTTGTGCCTTTTGATTCTTTTTGTTATTGTTTTTGTTTGAAAATAGTGGTCAGCTATGAGGGAATGTAAACCCCATACAGATGAAAGGTTAAAAGTTTTAAGAAGGTTACTGGTTCCAGAAGAAATTAATGGAATCATTATCTTCCATGTGAACAAAAGGCCTGTACACAAAGCAAAGAAACTTGCTCTGTTACAGCCCATGAGCACAGTCTAAATAGATGTTTCCATTCATATTGCTGGCACCATTTTCTTGTTATTGATTTGTGAGTAAGTCTCTCCTCCTCCTAAATCCCTATTCTTCTACTCTCCAAAATACCTACTTATTTTACCATAAAACCAGACACCTTTCTTGCTACTGGCTTCCACAGGAATCGGCTCAAGATTTATCTTGCTATGATACTTAGTTGTGCATGCCAATCACTTCACAGAATTTAGACAGCAGAGGGTTTTTTTCCAAAGTCACCAGCTGCTACATTGCACTGGTACAGAGCTAGTTAACCTGGACTAGCCAAGCCATAAATGAGTTACCATAAGTGACGTGAAACCAATGCGGGATGGTATTCGGAAATGCACCTCCCTGGAAATCAGCACAGTCTCTTTGGAATGTTGACGTATCAGGCTCTGGTGTGGCTTCTTTTATTCACAGAAATGGGTTGACTGAAACTTTGGAATACAGTGTTTCGGACCGTGTGGATTTTGGTACTTCATGGAATTGGATCTATATCTCGTGAGAATTCTGCCTCAGGTATTTCTCTCCTATTATCAGTATTTTCATAGACCTGACAAGGCATCTGGAGAATGTTGAATTATTTCATAAAAGAACTCCTATGAAACATAATGAAATTAGGGCCTAGCACTCTGAGTCAGTAACAAAGTCTTCACTGGGTTAGCATACCAAGGCAATACTCCCCAAGTGAGGTAGAATGGCAGTAAAAAGGGGTATCTGCGTTGTGCTTTTATGTGGCAAGGTTCTGGTGGCGAAGGGGGGAAGCAGGGGTGGCTTCTGCAAGAAGCAGCCAGAAGCTCTCTGCAGATCCTCTACAACTCTTCTTGGGCAGTGAAAGACTGAAAATCGGTCTCTTCTCTCATATGCTCCATCCCACTTCTTAGAAAAGCCAGAGTGCAATTATGTTGCTGATAGTGCTGATAAACTGAAGAAGAAAACTTTCGGATTTCTTCCTCCTATACCACACAGTCCTCATTTCTGACTTAGACAGTGGGTGTTTGACTACAAAAACTAGATAATGTAAATAGCCAAACCCGGATTGATTGCTGTTAAAAGAAAGGGGAACATTCCATACTTACGTTGAGAGCAGTCACTACCAATCCAGCCAGGGTAACATTGACAGAATTTATCAATAGGATTGCACGTTCCGTTACTGGTGCACGTGCATATTCCAATGCAGTTCTTGCCAAATCTGCCACTGGGACATACTGGAACAAAACACAATTAGAACTCCTTAGTAATCAGAATGGGATTACCTTTTCTTTATTTCAAGAGGAATCTTGATACTAGGATCAAGACAGGTACTGCTTAGTATAATGTTCAGTAAGGCATTAGAAATTCTGGGAAGCCCTTTATACATGCTCATTATACAAATAATACAAATAACAATACAGTGGGTTTCATACTGTAGGATCAAATGTTCAAACAGTTTAAACCTGCTTAAGATTCCTAATTTATACGCTGCAAGCACTACAACAGCAACTGCTGTTGGTTTTATGGCTTCCAAGCGACGGAAGGAAAATTGCTGAAGTGCCTGGTCTCTCTGTCCCAGAGAGTCTTTACTACAACTTGTACCTTCGTTACAGAGGGCTCCTGTAAACCCAGGTAAGCAGTCACGTAAGCCAGTAATATGGTGGCAGGGACCACTGCTGCTTTCTAAATACAAGAAAGAGCTGCTTTCTAAACACACAAGGCTGGCAATGGCATCCTCATTATTCGTGCAGTTCAAGGCTTTACACTCACAAACGGAGATTTGCTCGTCTTCCTCCAGGGTTTACTATATCCCAGCTCTTCATGACTTAACTGACATTCTGTTACTTGTCAGGCCATGCTGACTTGGGTTGCATGTGAAATGCATCTCTAGTTTTTATGTTATACACATTTGGCTATACATAGTATGTCCTCTCCAACACAAACAACTCCTAAGGCATATTTGAAGAAAAGTCATTTAAAAAGATCGACTGGATAGTTTTATCTGTAGAGGAGTATGGTCATCTTAGACCTTGACTTCTTACCTGTTTCCTAACTTGGAAAACAAATAGCCATTACTTCACTGAGAAAAACTTACCAATGTTTTCCAGTGATCCTTTAAGTACTCATGACATGATACAGCCAGCTACACATCACCTAACTTCTAGAGAACCTGGGACCAGAAATAGGAATTCACTTAATTCTTACGCGAAAGGCTGCTCTAATCCCTTCCGGTATTTTTTTCCTGATTATTAGGTAGCTAAGCTACTCTAACATACTTTGTTGCACTTAGTTCCTTCCTCCATTGTGACAAACCCTTTGCCTGCTACTCTACTCATTATGCATATACATATGTTCCACAACACCTTTCTTAATCCTACCTTCTGATGCTATCTCTGCAGTGTAACTTTATAGAGCAGCTATTTGAGACCCTGTTATGAAAGTACTGCTCAGGAGTATTGCTCTGACGTGTGAAGCGTGGGAGGAGGATATTTCCAGACACTGAGCAGAAAGCAAACTATGCTCTTTATGTCATGTGTGTCTAGACATCACCAACGTGTTGAAACTAGTCCGTTACACACGCTGTTGTGATGACATCATTCCAGGACAGATACTCCATTTTTTCTAGAATCACGCACAAAGTCTCTTTCCGGCAAAATCTTTTTCTTTTCCAAAGATGAAGATTTCACTGAAGCCAAAAGCAGTGTCTCCTTTCCAATACCTGAGGTCACGCAGTCAAGGTCTGTGCTACGCCTGAAGTCGTCATCTCCACCCAGGATAGTTCTATCACACCGGCCAGCTCATTTTTAGAACCTGTTACAAAAAGATGCTACATTTTTACGATGGACTTTCAAATCATAGAATCTACCTACTTTAACCTGGCTTCATTCGTTACCATACTTTCTGTCTCTGGTGCTTTGTCTGCCCTAGTGTCTCACAAACTAGTCATCAATGGCACAATGACAATACTACTATTTTCTCATCATTCACTCCAATTACTTTTATTATTTTTGCAGCCTTGCCATTTCCCAGCGGTATCTGAGTGACTGAGGGGAGGTCACACTGTGGCTTTTGGGACGACAATAAGGCCAAGAAGACTCCGCGCTCAGTTAGGTGAGTGCTGGCTGTGGCAGCCTCTCTCTCTTTCTGTGAGGACTCCTGTGGAGAGAGTCCACAGAGGCTACTGACCCTTGAATACAAACAGGAAAGCTGAAGCTTGCAACGCTACAGTATCGCACGGAGACACAAAACTCCAGAACCCTCTGAGAGGGGCAAACTTAGAGCGTCAACTCCATCTTACAGAAGCTGGAAGAGTTTTCCCAACACTTACATAGACATTTAGGTGAGAACTCAAATCCCTTCCTGGAGATAAAAGGTTTGTGATAGCATGCCTTTCTGCAGAGTTTCATCATGTTTTCAAATTACCTTGCTCTTCATAGACAACAGCGTCAAACACAAATTCTAATGGATAACCAAATACAAATACTTCCTAAAACCACAAGGAAAATGCCAGAGAAACCTTGCAGAAAAGTGCAACAATTTTCATGCAGAACAAAATATGTGCAGAGACACTTGAGTTCTCAAGTTTGAAAAACCTAAGTGGAAGCACAGCTTCTGCACAACTGATCCTCTTTTTGGCTGCCAGAGCCAAGCTTTCTGGGTTCCTGCACGCAAGGCTTTACGTACCAGAGCTGCCAGCACAGCCCTGCATATTTACAGCTCTTCACCACTTCCTGAGGAATGGTTCTGTGAAGGCGCGCAAGGTTTCAGATTGACCCGTCTACTCTCCTACTCCCAGTTTGCCTGTGGATCCCACACTCAACATTTCCATACCTGTGAATCACAGATGGAACAAAACAGCCACAGAACTGGCCCCTGTCTCCTTCCAGCCCCACACAGTCCTCCTATAGAGCAGAGAGTTTAGTTAAAAACTGGAGCTTCTAAGAATTTCCTAGAAAACCAAACTCTATCACTGGAAAAGATGGAGCCAGCTTTTCAGAGAAAGTGTTCATGTTTTGACTACAAAATGTAATAAAAAACAGTTATGGAATAAAACAAATCAGTTTTGACTTTAACCATTTTAAAAAACTTTGAAATTAGGTATTTTGATTGCTCTCCCCAAGCACAAATTGCAAGGTGTAGCAGACCTGATGCAGCAATGTCATGTCAGTGCAATGATTTCTAACTTTGCAGTTCTTAATGTCGGGGTGACGGCGTCAGAGCCCCAAGAGGAAGGCAAAGACCTGTCTGTCACTGCAATCTTCGGAGTGCCTTCTCACAGCTGACTAAGAATGAAGGCAACTTCTCTGTTCTTCTCTCTTCTCTACCAGAGATAGAAGATAATGTAATCAAAATTAGGTTGTTTGATGTTAAGTATCTATTTCTGGTACATTCTTTCCTCTCATAGTTTTTTCTGCTTTAACAGAAGCACTCTGGAGAGCATTTGATGCCAACAGGAAGGGGGAAGGGAATAAAACCAGGCTAGAGGGAAAAGAGTGTCAGAGTCAGGGGTGGGAGTCTACTGTGGACTGCCCAGCCAGAACAACAACAACATTGATGAGTTATTCTTCAAGGGACTAAGAGCCACCTCTAGATCCCCTGTCCGTGTCCTTACGGGGGTTTCAACTGGCCAGATGTTAGCTGGGAACACCACCACAGCTAATACAAACAGGTCCAGGAGAGTCCGAAAGCAACTGGATGGTAACTTCCTTGTTCAGGTATTGAGGGAGCCAACGAAGAAAGGTGCCCTCCTAGATCTCTTGCTCATCCACAAAGAAGGACTTGGGGGGAAGTAGAAGTAGGTGGACTTCTTGGCCACAGAGTAGTGGAATTCAAAATCTTTGTTGAAAGAAGGGAAACTGCCTCCAAAACTTCAACACTAGATACAGGGAGAGCAGATTTTGGACTGCTCAGGAAAGTAGCTGGTAAGGTCCCCTGGGAAACTGCTTTTGAAAGTCCATCAATGCTGGCCACTTTTTAAGTACCACCTCCTAAAAGCACAGGAATAGGCAACTCCAAAACATTAGAAATCAAGCAGGTGGGGCAGGAGGCTGAGCAGGGACGTTCCTCTAGAGCTCAGCAGAAAAAGAAAGTGGAAGCAAGATCAGGAAATGTGCGGGGATTACGGGGACACTCTTCACCTTTGCAGGGAGAAAATGTGTGTGGCCAAAGCTTAGAGAGAGCCGAGGCTGGACAATACTGTGGTAGACAGTCTGGGGTCTTCAAATACAGTAACAACAAGAGGAGGACCAGAGAGAACATTGGTCTGTTGCTAGATGAGAACGGTCACATTACTAACAGGGACACAGAGAAAGAAGAGGAGTTTAACACCTTCACTGCCTCTGTCTTCCAACAGAGTCGATGGGCTTTGGGACTCCAGATGCCTCAAGTTGGAGGCCCATGACTGCAGTAAACTCCTAGCGAATTCTGACCATTCAGTGACGTGCTCTGACCTGGCTGGCCCTGTGTGGAGCCAGGACTTGGAGTTGATGATCTTCATGGGTCCCTTCCAACTCAGGAGATTGTATGATTCTGTGAGTAGTTTTTGCATAAGAACTTGGTTTTGGACTGGTTTTATAGAAGCCTAAATATCTTGCATTCAAGAAAAACCCACTCTGATTCTGGAAGAGACAGGCATAATGGGAATAAGGGTAACAACTGCTGCCCAATGACTCACTGCCACACCATGCACAACTCAACTGAAAAATGTACCAGCAACACCAGGAAAAATTTAACTCTGAAAAGTATGAAAGCAAGCAGTGTTTTTCTGTTGAAGTATATACAAGCACAGTTCTCTTTCTACAGGAGAGTAGAATTTGATCTAATGCAAGTTAAAAGGCTTGCAGTTGTACTGCATGCTGTCTGTTTGCTGGTGGTTAACAACATAAATATGAAGGCTCTATGAGCTTTATTAAAGACTGAGTGGCAAGATCTCAAAATAGACACTTGTTCCTAAATGACGTGCCAGATACTTTGCTCAATTGCTAACGTGCTCACACAGACACCTCACTGGTGATGCCATTTTGTTGGCATTAGATGACACTCAAACACATCTGGGAAGTAAGCTAAAGAAAGGAAAATGAGCCTTTGGACGGGTAAGAGTGCTTACTGCACCTCCTAGGTGCACTTGCTTAGTGCATTACTTGAGCTACAAGACCTCCTTCTGCACCTAAGGAAGAGTGAGGATTCTTATCTATCTAAACATTTGTGAGTCATGGAATCAGATTGATGACAACAATTCAATAATTAAAGCTGTACTTCCTTTTCTGAGGGAGTACTTTGAGGTTATTTTTTCCTTGGTTAACTTCTTCTTGGAATATTTCTTCTTCTTTAACAAGAATTAAAATCAGCGGCTCAAGTGCCATGTACTGCAGAATGAAGACTCCCAAGGAAGAACTGCTTTTCTACAAAGGCCTGAAGATTTTTAGGCAATGCATGACTGAAAAATATTTTTGATCCTCATTTTATAAACTAAGAAATTCAAGTGTAGCTACTACCAGTAAGAGCTGACATCATAAATTAAATCTTAAATCCTAAGTCTTAATCCAACATTAATAAGAAAACAGAAAACTCGCCTGCTGAACATATTGCAAAGGCACTGGTGTTGCTTGGGTAAAAGCTTCCAGATGAATTCCATGAATTGGATCCTCGATAATCAGACATCCAATGTCAAACCACCTGCAATGACAGCCAAGTTAGAGTCTGTTGAAAAGCAACATGTTAGCCCTTGAATGATGACCGTTTTACAACCTCTAATACAACTGTAGTTAAAAATTTAACAATGACTTACATCAAGGCATCCCAGCATTTTTCAAATCAAATTTGCATGTATCAACTCATGTATATATAAAAAACTGAAGTGCCTGTGTTCCCTTGTAAAAAATTCTACGGCTCCGGTTGTTTCATGTATTTTATATGTGTCTACATATAAATGACATTTTATTCTTTAAAGCACTGGAAGCAAGACCCTTTGAGTCAATGAGAAACAACCCTCTCCCCACCTCAGGGATATATTTCAAGTTCTCACTTGTCAGGAAGCAATTCCTCAATGAAGTTTTCTACCGATACAGCAGGCTGTTTTTCATGGATTACTCCAGTCCGGCGCAAGCTGTCTATTCTTTCTTGGGCTCCCTACATGGGAACATGATCTGTTAGACAACATTCTCTTTCAGTCACATCATACAACACTCAGAGATGAGTGCAAAAAACCCCTCTGGAGCAGAATTTTGAAGTTAAACAGAAAACAGCGATTTAAAAAAATTACTCTTTTTATTCAACAGTAGAAAAACCAAAAAAGTCATGAAAAAGCACCATAGCCTTTCCCAAACAGGAATCTCAAACAGTAACACAAGCTATGATAAAACTCATGTTTGAAAAGCTGCACAATGAATTCCTACATACTAAATGTAAGAATGGAGCTGTTCAGGAAGATCCTTGGCAAGTGTTGATCAACCTGTCTTTCACCTACAGAATTAGTTGGGAGACAACCCAGTCTCAAAGGCTCTCTTAACTTCTGATTACATTTTTCCTATTCAATTTCTCATGTTTAGTTTTCATCCCAAAGTACTGTGCTAGTGACAGACTAAGAACAAATGCCTGATACACTTTCAAACTACAGTCATATCACAATGCATGCCAGATGTGATGGCAATCAACTGCTTTAGAAGAAAATGGACATAAATGTTCTTCACTGCTGTGACCGCGTTTGCACAAGAACCCCAAAAGCTATTCCAACAAGCAGCTTCAGAATGATCTAACGGAACAGGCGGCAAGTTACACCAAAAACAAGAAAAGGAGAAGTCTCCCAATGCCACAGACTGACATTCCCCTTAGGGAAAATCAGATTTTTCTGGGTCAATGCCCCATCCCTGGAAGTGCTTAAGGTCAGGCTCGATGTGGCTTTGAGCAGTGTGGTCTAGTGCAGAGAGTTTCAGCCCCCTCTGCTGAGGACAATTTGTAAGGTCACTTCCAAACCAAACCACTCTCTCATCCTACGTTTCCATTGCCCTTCTCTGTGCTGGAGGTACTTTAGTACTTACTTTTAAACCTGCAGCGTAGCCCACAGGTTGGGGTGCGATGTTAGACTGCGCAGCCTCTCCAGTAACAACGGCCATTCCAAAGACTTCTTGAAAGGTATCTCGAATGGCTGCAACTTTCACCTCTTTGGTAGAAGTAACCACTATGTCCAGTTCTCTCCCAGTTTCTGTAAAACACAGGTGTGTGTATATATATAGAGAGAGATGTATATCTATGAGCGTGTACTATTCTTCATTCCCATTACAAGCCAGTTTAAATACATTCTACATCTTAAGACTATGCTTCAGTTGGTCTTCTCTTTCTCACACGTTGCACAAAAGTTCTTTCCTGAAGCAGAAGTCACTTAATTTAGCTAGTCACCTAACTTTTACTTCCTAAGTGATTCATCAATGAAAAAAGGACAACAGGAACTGAGGTGTATTCTGCACCTGAAACAAAGCATAGTGCTCATTTAAGATGACAATTCATGGATTTAGAAGAATAATCCTGACATTCACCTCCTGCTGCTTCTGCCGAAGACAGAATATTGAACTAGATGAACCACTGGGCTAGAATCTCTCTTTTAGGGGGAAAGACTGACAGAGATAGGCACGTTCAGCCTGCAGAAGATAAAGCCAGAGGGATCTCACTGATTTGTACACATATCTGAAGGGAGCCTGCAAAGAGGAAGAAGCCAGACTCTTTTTGGTGGTGCCCATGGACAGGAGCAGAAGCAATGGGCACAAACTGAAACAAAGGAGGTTCCATACAAACATCTGAAGGATCTTTTTAACCATGAAGGTAACCAAGCATTGGCACAGGTTGTCCAGAACCACGAGGAAGTCTCCATCCTCAAACATACTCAGAAGCTGCCTGGATGCACTCAAGAGAATCAAAGAATGGTAGGGAATGGAAGAGAACCTTCTGCATTCCAGTTTGTGCCCATTACCCCCTGTCCTGTCACTGGGCACCACTGAAAAGAGTCTGGACCCATTTTCCCTTCAGATATTTAGGAGTATTGACCAGATCCCCCCTTAAGTCTTCCCCAGACTACCGAGACCAAGCTGATTCACCCTTTCCCCCTATGAGAGATGATCCCGTTTTATTCCACATATTGCCCACTGCTTTAGTACAATGGTGCAGCAATGTGGTCAGCTGGATCACACCACAGGTCCAATTGAGTGACAGCTCAGAAAAACAAAGCGCACAAAGGTGTTAATGCTTTCTTCTCTGCCTCATCAGTTTCCTGACCAGCTTCACCTACATGCAAAGAGCAGCACTAGCACAACTAAGAAGGAGGACTGCTCACCAGACTGCTGCAACAAAAGCAAAAAGCAAAACAAAACAAACAAACAAAACACAGCAAGGAAAAAACACCTAAACCAGCCAAACAAAAACCCAACCCATAAAACCTGTCCAGTACTCTGACAAATTGTAGAAATCTCAGCTCAGTTAGACGTGACATGAATGTACTTTAGTAAAACACAAAATTGTGACTACCACAATGCTGCTCCTTCCTATTCATTTTAAAGCTCTAACTGAGATACTATGCTTTTCATTCCAGGCTCAATGCTCAGCAATACTTCACAGAATCACAGAATCCTACGGCTGGAAGAGACCTTTGTAGATCATCAACCCTTTCAGTAAACATTTCTTTCTAATATCCAATCTAAACCTCTGCTGGCGCAGCTTTGTGCCATTTCCCCTTCTCCTATCTCCTCTCACCTGGCTGAAGAGACCATTGCCCACCTCCCCACAACCTCCCTTCTGGTAGTTGAGACTTTATTAGACTGTTTTAGCCTTTTCAATGTTCTTCCCAAGTGTTTCAGGAACTGCTTCAAGTTTGCTGAGCTTCCTAAAATAGTATAAATACTGTTGGGCTAGAAAAGCAGAACAGCTGAAAGTCAGAAGAAAGCCTCAAAAGCGATGTAAACACCGTTGTGAGCACGCTTACCTTTCGGCTTGTCGACCCTCAATGCGATACCTTACACACCGGGATTTAATCACCAGATCCAACAGAACACATACAGCATATTTTAAACTCAATTCCATATCACTCCCTCAAACAGAGAAACAGGGAGGGAAAAAAGTATGTGACTTCCAGATTACAGACAAGGACTTGTCACCGTTTTGTTCTCTGTAACTTGCTCATCTCTCACAACCTGAACTGAAGGGTATTACTATGCTACTACCTAAACTACAGCAGAATACACAAGTAAATGAACCTTAAGACGCACATAAAAAAATCAGCCTGCAGAGTGAGAGTCTCACTGGACAACGCACCTGAGAAATCACCACGTAACTGTGACAGAATTAACACACTCTCCAGATAAACTTCAAGTGCTGTTACATTAATCTAACATTCTATGCATTACTTAATGGTTTGTCACAAATACTTACTGATATATGGAACCATGCCAGGGTCCAGCGGTGTAATCATGGTCTCCACTGAATGTTTGGGTTTATCAAGAACAGACTTCACCATGGGATTCTCAGCTACACCCTAAACATAAGCAAACAGACTTCCATATTATTTTCTCGTTTTTCCCCAAGAAACTCACAATAGCACAGTTAAAACCCAACCAAACAAAACCCAAGTATTAAGCTGCTTCGTGGTCTTCTTACCACATTTACACTTTGTAATGCCTGGTGCATCTCACTCGCCAGCACAAATGCTGCAAGACGTGACTAGGAGTGCGTGACTTTTCGGATACAGCAAAGGCCAAATATCATCACCGCCATCCTCTCACGCACCAATGCAGAAACAGGCCTGCCAGTGATGGTGGGCAACACACTTGATTTCCTCCTATTCTGGGACGGGAAGTCTTGAACATTTAACAAATACTAATTACAGCTATCATCAGACTCGGTAGCTAGACTCAAACTGTGACAACTCCAACTGAAGAGCCTCTTTGTTATGACCTTACAGACAAGAGGACCTATTTTTGAATGGCCCATTACTAACAAATATTTTTACAGCTGAAATTGAGCTGAAATTCCTCAATTTATAAGTAGATTCTAAACAACGCTGAAAAAACGCTCTATCTTCTCCAGCCAAATCCCAGGTGGAGCTGCTGACAGACCTAAAAGTTCATTAAATGTAAGCACAAACACTGACAGGGTCTTGCTTGCCTGTTATCTACCTTGAGGGACATCTGAAAGAATGGTGTTGGATTTCTGAAGAACAGCAGAGCAAAAAAGGTAGTTCAATCGATTTCAAGAGCAGAAACAGAGATAACTGCAGCACTGCCGTGTATGCACTTCAACAGAGAATCCAGCTTGCATTTCTGCAACAACTGACAGTTAAGCCTCACAGATTCTGTCTGATGTTTAAAAACCTGACTCTGACGTGTGCTTCCACACATCCAACACTTGACAGCTTCAGTACAACTAATGATTCCTCATTCTTCCACCTAGGAAATTCTCAGAGGTCATGGAAAACACAGAGCATGTACAACATTTAATACTCCAATCAAAGAATCTACATTTGGGTTGAAGTCAATCATACACATTCTCCAGAAACAGACATAGGTCACTTGCTGGATCCTACTGGTATACAGGCAACAATAACGTGGATGAGATTGGCTTTTCAACTAATTCACTACTGCCCTTTCAAACGGGCTACAAAATCATGTCACAAGGAAAACCTTCTCTTCTGGAACATTACCTTCTATCGCAAAAAAGCAAGAGGAATATGGTGACTGGAAGACATTTTCACTTGAAGACCAAAGAAGCTGTCTTTTTATGATTATAAGACACGTGCCCTAGAAAAAAGCAGCACGACAACTCTGCTCTCACCATACTGATGGACGATTAATCTTGCTCTTTAAGACTGTAGCACTGTCAAGATGACTGGAGTAAAGGGGGGCTCACTATGCCACATCACACACAACTCATTCTTCCAGATTTTCTTCTTCAAAAGGCCTTGAAAGCCCCTCCAAAAGTCTCCAGTCCCACTGGGACGTCAATCTTGATTCTTCCTTCCGATTTACTATCGCACAGTACAGATAGTAGTGTTGCTCCTGAAGGCAGCTCAGAGCTCACACACAGTCCCTGCATCTTTCTGCCACAGCCTTCACGACGCTACTCAGATGTAGCATGTCACAGCTCCAAAAAGGTTACAGGCTCATGAGATGCTGTCAGTTGTTGCTGCTTATTTCCTCTCTACGATTAGATCGCACCACAAGGATTATCTGTTCTGCATTATACACTCCGTGCCCTCTAGCGGAATAGAAAAATCCTACAAAATACCACAGACACCTCTTAAGAAACCCCTCCTCAGTGGAAGAAACACTTATTTGCCTCTCCCTGAGGAGACTTGTTTGGTTTAGAACAGGAAGGACTTGCATCCCCTAAAAAACCAATTCAGTTCATTAGGAAATGATAAAGAAACCCAGGATGTACAAAGAATCAAAGAGGTTCTGACATTTCCCATGATTTAAGGGCATGTGACAAAACCTCTAAGGTAGAAGGATCTCCCTGTCACGAGCACCTAGACGCCTGCATTTATGTAGTCATTCCTCTTCTGGAAAGGAAAGAAGCACAGTTTCAGCAAACGCGCCTATTAAAAACAGCCACCTGCAACTGAGCACAGAGGAAAGACAGGACCTAGAGCAACATGCCCTTAAAAGTTGTATCTTGTTAGAGACAACAAAAAATGGTAGTTCCTCCTGAAAGGTAACATACAAAACCACAGAGCTTTATAAACCCCCACAGCCCTCCAGCAGGTGTTCCACCTTGGGCAGTAGCTACTCTGGGGTCTTCAAGCTCCTCAGGAAAAGTGATTGCAGAACCAGTTCCAGGAGCCAAAGGGGAAGAGAAAGTTGCTTGCTGAGTAATAGGATCTGCGAAGACACCTAGGAAGAGGGAAAAACAAGACACAAGTACTGCGTTTCATTTCTTATGCCGTAGCAACATGCAATTGTTTTACAGGAAAATGAACAGGAAGAATAGAATAATACTGGGCTGATTCCTTTCATTTCTTGAAGGCCCCAGAACAATCCTGCTTGTTAGAGTTTAGCAGAGGCAACTACTGTGAATGAGTTCAACAATATCTGCTCATAGAACCGAGCCTACCTGCACCTTATGTGTAAAATTAAACAAAGACATGTTAGCTTAAGAGTGGTGCTTTTTATTGTCTTCAAATTTCCATAGGTCTTTGAACAGACTGCTTAAAAGAGATGTCACAAACAATGGTTAAAGCCTGACTCAACTGCAGCTGAAGAGCTAAGTTTCCATTAGGCTAGTAGAAAATCACCTCAGTTCAGCAACTACAGCACTCGCTTGCATGGCAGGCAAGTATTTTCCACTGTCCTGATGCAATTTAGTAGCCAGAAGCAAGAAAAGAGAAGCTACTCTCATGTGACGGACGACTTCTTACAGATAGCGAGCTTCTCAGAACAAAAACTTGCCCATTAGGAGATTACAGCCTGAGATACCTTACCATTCCGTGGAAATACAATGGCTGAAATTGCCTCTGAGCTGAACAGCAGCAACACAGAAATAAATGGTCAGCTGGGCTTTCCTGGGCACATTTTAAAATACTGCTCTCAAACACTTTTCTGTGAGCCTGAGTGCTAGCAGAACTCTATGGAAGAGGACTCTTGTCCTACACCGTGATCGTACTTCAAAGGCCATTCTCCATTCCTCTGAGCGCAGCTACTCAGTAATTAAGTGTCACAAGAATAATAAAGAAGCTGAACTTGTGGGACTCTAGCAGACTGCTGAAGTAGCCACCCAGGAGACCCCTCATCCTGTCTCACAAGCACAAAGGTCTATATACAAAAGGTTACCTGTGACGGGAGGTGCAGAGAATGATGGCATCAGTGGGCTCTGTGGTGCTCGACCAGCGTGGCCTCTGGTGATATCATACGTTGAAGACATGGAAAATCCTGAAATCGGGGGACCAGCAGGAGGTGCAGGAAGACCAGAGCCAGCAGTAGAGCTTAATGAAGGAGCTGTAGAGAACTGCGACACAGAGATACTAGAAGACGAAGGGGCAACTGGAGGTCGGGCTGGAGTTAGAGGTGGCGCCATAGTAGAAACTGTTGCAGATGGCACAAGTGGAAAAGAAGATGAAGTCATCATAGGAGGAGGAAGTGGAGATGCTCCAGCTGCCAGAGGTGCTGAGCACTCAGGAGAAGATGACAGGCTTGGTGTAGCAAGGGGACTGGACAAAGCTAGGGGAAAAAAAGACAAATGGAATTTTAGAAACACCGAGCCTTCATCTCAGAGATTCAGGTATGTAATTGTTCAGCTAGTTTACAAGTAAGTTTTGAGCAAGTCTGCTTTTCTCCTTTCAAAGGAAAAAAGTTTAGTTCTGCTTGAGTTTGCAACCACCACCAATTGCCCTCAATTTCTGGAGATAGTAGCCTGGAATCTCTTTTCTTCTCTGACCCTATTTGTCACAGCTAAAAAGACGAGTCAACATTTGACTACCCATTTTGTAGCTGATGAAGTGGGCTTCAGAAATTTCCAGCTAGCACGCTTCTTCCTGCTTCATCCACAGGAATAACAAAGATGCAGGAAGTGTCCCTCTTTAGATTAAGAAATGCACTCAGGGGACCTGTGAGGCTGGGACTTACTGCAGAGGTACAGGTCTATGAGATGGGCTGAGCACCAGGCAGCCCTCTCTTCCTTGGCACCCAGCTACTCAGGCTCCTAAACGCTCTGCTTTCTGTGTTTCAGTCTGGCTCCCAGCTGATCCTTGGATAAGCCAATTTTGTTCTCTAAACCAAATTTAGACAGAAAATTAAGCCAGAGAAACAGAAAACACTGGTTTTTACAGCACTAAGCTGTTGGATCAGCTCAGATGTGAAACTGCACTCAGCCTAAACATTGATGACAGTCAAGTGACGTGCCAAGTTACCGTAAGGAGGTCGTTTCCAAACTTTATCACGCACACCAGTCAATAAAAAACGGAACATGCACACCCCCAACATAGCTACAAAATACTTACATGGGCCACTGTCCTAGTATATTCCATAGATTTTAAAACATACAGAACAGAAATATTAAAAGGATGAGATAAAGATCAAGAAACTCTTCTGCTCCCACTGAAAATTAGTATTTGAATAGTATATTCATAAAACAATATGTTATGTTATTAACGGTTAGCACACTATAGAATACCATTAATAATATTGTAGTGTGAGCAATGTCACTACAGAAGCCTCATCATTTTTACAATCTTGGGTTATCATCAGCAATTTGGAGGTCTGGTTCTATATTCCAATCATGGCTTTAATGGTTGTCACACCTGGAAAAGATGCCTTACAAAGACACACAGACCCAAATGAAAAGGTGTTGCTGGATGTGCTTACAAAACCATGCTATTTGTTTTCGTCTCCCAGCCATCAAGTATATGAAGGCTTATCTTGAAATTCAGCTAGCAAATGTTCATCTTCCTTGATGTCATTCAATTCTTCTGGAAAAATCATCAGAAGGTGTTGCACTTTGGTATTCCTAATAAATGGGCTCAAAATCCACCCAAACTAATTCATCTGGAAGATTTCTACATAGCTCAGGAAATTCTCTTTGCCAATTTACATGTACAGAGTGGAAAGGGTTTTTTGTGTGACACTTGCAATGATTTTGGCAACAGGAATGCATTGACAACGTAAACACTTTCAAATACCACTTTTCAAAACACCTTCTCAAACGCATGACTTTCTTACAAAGAAGTAGATCACTCCTCCTTAAAACACCACCTTTATCTTGAAGGGACAAACTGTAAGTGTGTTTTGGGGTTTTTTTAAATAACTACTGGGTAGCACACTGCTGATGGCCACTTGTCATCACAGAAAATGTCAGCGAGTCTGCAAGTCTGTTTTGGTACAAGAAGAAAGCTGAAGCCATATTTAAATCCCTTGCCACAAGACAACCAGCAAACCTCTGTGCGATGCACAAAAGTTTCACGGTCACTTCCTCTACCATTACAAGGTGCAGCTAAAAACAACCCCTACTATTTAAAGAGAACTTCTATAAAATTAACCACACTGCTGGCATCCTGTAGCCCTTTGTGCACCAGCTCCACTTTCACTGCTGCAGTAACTTGCCTATGAATGAGGCGGTCAATAAATGTCATGGGTGGAAATAGATCGGTAACCTTATTCGAGAATCCATTTTTAGCCTAGTCAAAGCAATCACTCCATCAATGGTTACTCTGAGGCAGTCTTAATAAAAACATGGCTTTTATTAAAGAAATCATTCACTGTTGAGGATGCAGCTTCTCCAGCACAGCCCTCCTTCAGCATTTGACAATAAAGTTGTTCTTTCTGTATTTCATTACTGAAACAGAATTTAGCAAAAACCATAAGCAGAAACACGTTAGGAACATCTGTACAGCAAACCTTCCATACTGTGATCTGTTCTCACGCTTGTTTCTTATAATCATCAGCAATGTTTTCTATGTCTCCTTCCAACAGAATTTCCTGACAAATCCATTTGTCAACATATTGTTTGCATTTAATATTACAGACATTTTTACCATGTCAGGAAAAACAAGTGATGCCCCAAAGAATATACATTTGTCTCTTCTCTGGTGGTTTCTGAAATATATGCCAAGAAGTATATTCGATATCAGTAAAGCTTGATTTTTCTGCTTTTTTTAGATAAAAGAACTATTAAGGAATGCTCTGGTATTTTCTTCCTGCACCCAATGGATCGCCCAGCACATCCTCCTGGGGCTAAGAGCGCTCCACTCGGGAGTCCACGGCACTAGTGTGACTCAAGGTAATGTTACCAGATGTGTCAGAAAACTGAGCATTCGGTAGTCAAGCACATGGGGTTCAGACTCTGGAAAAATCAGATTCAGTGCTCTGATTACCACCCACAACAGTAAAATCCAAGTGATCGTCCACGTTTCTCACTATCCCCCACAAGACTGTAGACTTGTTTTAACTCCCTTCTGTGCTGCTCATCTCACTGTGCACTGTACTGGCCAGTATTCCCTGTCCCCACGTCCTTAAAAACCCTAAGTGCATCCACATGACTTCATCAAAATGTTTCAAGAATAAAAAAAACATTTACACTACTCTCTGTCAGATGTATGCCATACTGCCATGAGAAAGAAACAAATTCTTCCCATCAGCCTGGAGAAGAGCTCTCTAGGTTGATCCCAACACCTCTGGATGAACTGCTGTGCTTTAAAAAGACATGAATAAATATCACTGAGTTTCTGAGGAAGTTTCTGTACCTAATGACCTACTTGTAGCAGCAGTGGTAGCAGCTGTAGTCTCCCCTGCTGTGTTTGGTGGGGGCGTACCGGGTGGAGTTGTCTCTATTCCACTCTCTTCCATCATTTTCCTTCAGCTACAGAAAGCTGTAAGACAAAAAGAAAGGAAAATAAAGAAAAAGCTTATCTTGAGAAATAGGGATAGTGTTTGCTGCAATACTGAGCTGTAGTAACTCCAAGAAGGACCTGTTCTTTTCAGAGCTGATGCATGACAGGATGCAAAAGGTGGCAAGAAGCAAGACAGAGAACGAAGTCTCCCCCTTCTGCCCATAAAGAACCACAACTACCCCTGAAGTTGGAGCCCTCTCCAGCTTAAGCACTGCCCCAGATGCTCTCGACCCACCATCAAACTGACTGCAAGCACTTTCTCCAACACCAGGCATAGTGGCAGAGCTTGCAAGGGCCTAGGGCTCCAGACTCCGTGACCTGAACTCTATGACCCTGTCTGCTTAAAGGAGAAGCTAAAGAAACCTCCAGACACGCCACAAGAAACCAGGGAAATTTACTTCCAACCTACCTAGAAGTACAATGACATTCATTTACACTGAACAAGTTCTCCACTGCACACAATTCTTGTAAAATCCAGGTCTCGTACTGCTCTGGTGAGTATCAGAAGTGACAGTAATTGAAAACTTTGGCTTTTCTTTTGAAGGCCACATTACATTGAAAGTATCTTTCAGCATCTTTGACTACACCTGTACAGTGCACTACTTGTGGAAAAGTAAAGCTATGTGCTTATTTAAAACCCCCTAAATTAAGAGAAAGGCCTCAGGAGATGAAAAGGAGAGGATGAAAGACTAAGATTAACACCTGGAGATTTTTGTTCTTCAGTGCAGAGGAAGTCACCTAAAACCCCCTGCTTCCTCCCAAGTCTGGTAAACCAGACCGAGATTGTTTGTACCACTCCCTGAGGTAGCAATTCCATAAGGACATTTTAATAACATAAAAACCCTACAGAAAGGAATTTATGTCTGAAAAATTGGCAGGAAAATATTTTCCATCATATCCATTACCTCAGTAGCTACTGAGGACTGACAGCTTACTACATTTAACAAGTATCAGAGGAAAAGCCTTAGGTAATGTGTTGAGTAAAAGTACTCACAGGTATTTATAAAGAACTCCACTTACAAAAATACAGGGGGGGTTCCTCTAAAAAAAAAGAAAAAACCCTCACTGCTGTTTAAAATGTGTATACAGCTATGTTTAATGTAGAGGGAAAATTACTGTTATGACCAAACTGAAAAATACAAAAAGTAGGATGCCAGTGTTAGTCTGGACAGGCTAAGGAGCATCAAAACCAAATGAAAGCATTGAAATCACAAAGGAGAAAGTTTATTTCCTCTTACAACCAGTATGTGTTGTAAGAGGAAATAAAGTAACTCAAGATTCAGCATTTGAGCCCAGACTCGGAAAGCAAGTATGGTTCCTGTGCAGCACACCTCCTAAAACCTCTGATGACCCAGGGACTGTGGGTTCTGAGTACCTTTTCAATTAACTTGAAAGCTTCTCTGCAGACAGGATGAAAGGGTCAGTAACTGCCTGGTGGGGAACAGACTGACCTTGACGAATGAGCACATCTCAGCATCCCTCAGAAAGGAGCTACACAGCCCTCCCCTAAAGTTCACTAAGCAGAAGAATTTGCAGTAAGATTTTGTCTTTTCACTCACCTACGGGAGTTCACGTTCCTCCTCGCAGAAGTATTTCTAAAGACATTCTTCTTCCAATTATACACAGCAAACAAAGAGAGAATTTCCCACTGTGCAACATCTGTAATCACTGACCAAACCCTCCCAGAAACACTTTCTTTGATCAAGGCTCCTTTCAGCTGCTGCTTGATTTCACCTCTGTCGTGGTTTCACCCCGGCTGAGAGCCGAGATCCACGCAGCTGCCTGCTCCTTAAAGGAAAAGAGCAGGGAAAAGGGAAGGGGGGGAGGGGAGGGTAAGAGGTAAGGGAAGGGAAAAGGAAGGGGCAAATAACCCCAAAACCAAGAAATAAGAGGCCCGTGGGTTGGGATAAGGAGAGTTTACTAAGATAACAGAAAGATACCGTCTAACAATGCTGACAGGACTTTAGAGCAAAAATATATGAAGCTGTTGATACACAGTGCAGTTTCTCACCAAACCCACAACTCAGGCCGTGCCACCCAGAGCCGTCCCAGAACCCGACCGTCCCCCAAGAACCGCACGTCCCGGAGCCGCCCTCGGCCTTCCTCCCGTCAGCCCCCTGATATCCTGGGCAGGACGTAACTGGCGTGGAATACTCTCTTTGGTCAGTTAGGTCACCTGTCCTGGCCTCGCCCCTCCTTTCTCATGAAGAGCTGAGAAAGTCCTTGACTGTCTGACAGCAATTAACAACATCAGCATTCCATCTGCTGCTACAAATGAATTTAACTCCATCCTGACCAAAACCAGGACAAGAGGGAAAATTACTGTTATTACCAAACTGAAAAGTGAAGCAAGCATTGAACAGCAATAGCAAGCCCAAACCTGCAAAAATTAGAGAAGCCTGAAGCCTAAATGCTCCCTATCATCCTTCTCCCTTTAGCTTACCCAACTCCTCACACAATCAACAATCTCCTTGTGAACTCCTGACTTGGCAGGGATGAACAAGAAGTTTGCCCAGGTAACACTTTGCTATACACCGAATTCTCAACAAAAGCCAGGTGTAGTTTGCAAATGCTGCATGAAAAAGCATAAAAATAATAAGGTGAAGGAAAAAGATGAGAGATGGAAAGAGAAAATTCACAAGAGAAAAGCAAAACTATGATAGGTGTAATTGGAAGCAAATAGCTCATCATCTTGAAAGAATCTAGAACTGCTGACAATTAAAATTGATCCCACAGGACATGTGGTTAAATACTTTCATCTGAACGGCCTATCTGAAACCACTTACACGGAAGAAAACAGAAAGCACTGGGCTGAAAGAACATGGAAGGCAAAGAACCCAACCAACCCACGGACTTTTAAACAATGTTCAGGCCTCAGCAAAGTTTCCAGTGAACGTTTCTACCCTCCCCTACGGGAGATCCAGGGAAAAAGCTCCCCAGTAAGATCAGCCTGCAAATCCTCAATGCCAGATGGGTAGGGAAGTGGCTGCTCTTTTCAGTGACTTAAAAAAAACAGTAATAGATAATTCTCCACTGTCCAAGCCACAAACACAACATTTGCAGCAACTCCTGCTGAAATCCAGCCTAATTTCATAAGGAAGTGACTTCTATGTCCTCCTGCCAAGTAGAACGCTTTGTATTACTGCACTGAAAACACAAAGGAAACTCAGACAGCCCAGTGCAAACAGGCACTTTCGGTGACAGCAACTGCGGCACTGCCATCTAGCGATTTGTGAGCATCAGCTCATCTCACAAATTTCATCCCCCTGCCACATTTAGCTAGAAGGCAATCTCGGTTTAGGCTTACATGGAAGTAAAAAAGAAGGGATATGGAAAAAAGAAATACAGAAAACCACAAGGGGTGAGGGGGAAGGGAGGGGAGCGGGGGACACGGACGGGACGGGACACACACCACATTCCCAACACATCACGCTTAAATTTATTATCAAGTCGTTACGTTTCCGCTAATATTTTGCAATAATCTGGACAACATGACCATACTTCAAATGCATTTTTCAGGTTGTGACTCCAAAATATAGAAATTCACAGCCAACTATAACCTACAAATGCAGATGACCAAATTCCACATGGAAAAACACATTATCTAGAACGTGGTGGTATGTCAGAGTTTAGAAAAAGGAACTCTTTTCAGTCACCCTTAAATAACTGCTGCTTGTAGTGCAGTAGATGCTCCTGCTAATAAAGTCCTGTCCCCCCAATATACTTCATAACCCCAGGAGGAAAAACTGGTCTCTAAGCAGAGCCTCAAACAAAACAAACAGTTGGAATACTAAATTCAAATGCCATTAAAATGCTATTCTTGCCTGTAAGCGTAATATTGACTATTCTAATTGTGTGGAGCAATACTGATTACATACATTGTTAATATCTAAGCACAAGTCAACAACTGTCCAGAAGAGTGAGCTGTCATTTATTTATTTATTTAACTAAACAAATCGATTGCTTTCAGCCATTCCCAGCACAAAAACCTCTCTAAATAAGATATTGCATCCCAGGTTGCATTACCTGATAGAGAGATTCCTAGGCACATACTTGGAGTCAACAGGAGAGAAGACAAAAGGAAAACCTTCAGTTGTTAAAGACAGAGTGAAGCTGACACAAAATAAAAAGACAACACTTCAGAAAACACCCCAAAACAACAGAGCTGAGCTGTTCCTATATCAAAGTTTCATCTGAAAAGTCCCTCACCCTACTTTATTCCATTTCAGACAGGCAGGGACAAAACTTCCTTCAGACTGGGGCCTGGTCAATACAGCCAGATCCCAGGGGACACGCAAAGCCTCGCTCTAGCCAAAGCAAGGGCACGGAGGGATCTCCAATGTAATCACCTTGGGTCAAACGACTTGTTCTAACACCTGCTGAATAGTCACAGCATAATGTTAATCACAACTCCCACATTAAAAAAGAAAAAAAAAAGGAAATGTTTACCAAGCAGAAACCACTTTGCCTCAGACCTAATGCTGTACCAATAGCTTGAAACACCAGGCATGACAGAATGGTTTAGCCTCATCCTACGACTTCTGCAGACAGTTACTGTAGTGCACAGATAGCACAAAACCCAGGCAGTTTTTCTAAGAGTTTCCTAGTGCCTGAGAATTATTTTGTTTCCCACATTCTTAGTGCCATTGTCAACCTTTGGGATTCGTTGCACACCCTTGCTGTTGTTATTTTGAAATCATAGAGGGCTTACATAGCTCCACAAGCCACTGATGACCACAGAGAACTGTTGGTCTAGTATACAGTGTTATCTACATGGGACTACGTAAACCCAAAGACACAGCTACACAGAACCACATGCATTCAACCAGTTTGTACCAACTGACGTAGGGTAAATGTCATGATGCAACAGCTCCAGCACTTGCAGACGATTTTGCCCAAAAGAAACGTTTGTTTTTCACGGCACTATAAACGAACTAGAAAGGGCAAAGCACTGCAACAAGGTATCCTCCAGAAACAGACTTCCTGAAGCATCACTTCTATCCTATGCTAAGAGATCCCCAAGGGTAAGGATTTCTACTGCCAATCATGCTAATTCCAGCTAAAACCACAAGGGATCTAGCACTTCCAGCTTGAGCTGCAACG
Organism: Gallinula chloropus; assembly: GCF_964237585.1. Taxonomy (NCBI): domain Eukaryota; kingdom Metazoa; phylum Chordata; class Aves; order Gruiformes; family Rallidae; genus Gallinula; species Gallinula chloropus. The sequence goes on from NC_140089.1 coordinate 56,336,326, forward strand.
CTGGAGCACAGGGCACTGAGAGCAGGCATCTGAACACTACCCAGTGCCGGGAGAAAGCCTGGTCACCAGGAAGGGTGACTCGCAGGAGCAGATCACTATACAGGACCTAGCAAGCTATCAGGAGCTGGAAGTTCCGTGAAGTGCTGGTGGTTTCCAATACCACTGCCAGTCATCACTGAGGCCGCAAGGGGTCTTGCTCTGTAGCTTCATCTGCCTCACAACCCACAACCGTAACGCTGCAAGAAGCCCCAGAGCCTGCCAGCAAGGAGCACTGGGGCCAGTGCAGCCTTTCTTTAGGACAAGACGGTTCAGAGTAAGGGCAACAAGACAGACTGCCTACACCAGAATCAGTCTGGTGAGGGGCAGACACCGTGCAGTCGCAGGTGTGCTGCCCAAGGGGGGAAAGTCGCCCCGACGGGACGGCTGCCGGAGCTCGTCCCGGGGCGGACCCCGCCGACATTCCTCACACACACAGCCCGGCAAAGACCTCAGCGACCCTCCGCCCCACCTGGCACAACCTCCCGCGCTGCCCCCAGGCCCGCGTCTTAACATCCGGACCTGCCTACAGGGCCCCAACGGCCCCAGACGGCACCCGGGACCGGGGGACACCCACCGCTCGCTCCGGGATGCCGCCCACCGCCCAGCCTCACCCGCCCAAAGCCTTCCAGACGCTCCCTCCCCGCCGCCGCCGCGGACGACGGGTGCCAAGGCGTGCCCTCCTCCCGCCGCGACACGGGGCCTCACCGAGCCCATCCTCCAGAGCCCACCGCCTCCTCCCGCTGCGCACCGCCCAGACATTCTGGCCCAGCCAGAAGGCCGCGGCCCCGAGCACCTCCGGGTGGCCCCGCCTCCCAGGAAAAGGCTCCTTCGGGCTCGGCCGCAGGAGCAGCACAGCTCCCCCGCCACGCTCGCAGCGGACCTCGCGTCACGTGGGGGTGCCGGTCCCGCAACCTGCCCCCCACCCCCCTCCCGGCCCGCTGCGTGCCGCCTCAGGCTGCGCAAGTCGGCAGCTGCCCAGCTACCCGTAACCCTCGTGCCTTCATCCTCTGCCAGCCGGAGAGAAAACATTTACTTCAGTTTTACAGCCTTTACAAAGCACCAGGCAACCCTCCCAGCTGCCCAGGGTTTCCCCCACAACTCACCTCTGCTGCTGCCAGTGCACTTCCTGGGTCCAGTGAAGGTGGTGGACAGCGCTGGGGTGGCGAGTGATGGGGGTGTGCCCCAGCTGCTGGACCGGCTCTGGTGTTGGCAGCTCCTGGGCCCAGGTCTAGTTTTCCTGGGAGGGTGGCCTCTTGGGGGGCTGGGAAGAGTCCTGGGAGCCGCTGGCCCTCCTCTTTGCTGCTCGTCTTGGTCTCCCAGGGGCACGGTCCCTGCCCTGGCTGGCACTGGAGGGACCTGCCACAGCCTGCCCCAGACCCGCCGCCGGCTCTTCACGCTCCCCGTGGATGGGAGAGGGGGCGTGGTGTGGGCTGGTGGGATGCCCAGCAAGAGCAGCGGCCGAGGTGCTGGGGCGCTCCTCTTCCCGAGCCCCAGCTGGGCTGCTGGAGGGGGCTGGTCCAGGGGCAGGAGAGCCGGCTCTGGAGGCAGCAGGATGGGGGGCAGAGGTGGGCCTGCCCTCCCGCGCCTCGGCTGCAGGGCCATCCTCCAGGCCCAGGAGACGTCGGGCCTCCCTGCGGCAGCGCCGCACGGCGACACTGATGAGCCGGCGCACGAACGACACTGCGCGCTCCTGCAGGCTGGGCTGCAGCAGCCGGACCAGCACGTCTTCATCCAGCCCGTATAAGCCCAGGACGGCCCGGATGAGGTCCTCCAACACATCTGCTGTGGAAGGCTGCCGTTGAAATGTGGCCCTCAGGTGTTGTTGTAGCCACGGCAGAAAGCGTTGGAGGAGGGCTGGGTGCTCATCAAAGAGAGATGCCCAGGTGTCTGGCTGCAGGCCACCCACTGTAGCCCTGGGCACCGTCTCCACCGCCGGCGGCTGGGCAGCTAGCGGGCGAGGGGGGCTGTCGGTCCCCGGGTGTGCGGGCGCTCCTCCAGCTGCAGGTATGGCAGGCCATGTTGAGTCCTCTTGTGGTGGTCTGATGTGGACCTCTTCAAATTCATGGTCTGCCCGCACCGAGTGCAAGATGGATTGTACTCCCCTCTTGCAGAGGGGGCACTCAGGTTTGCTGTTAGCCCACCGCAGGATGCAGGCGTAGCAGAACTGGTGGAGGCATGGCATCACGAAGGCGGCGTTGTCAATGCTGTCCAGGCAGACTGGACAGCGGTGTTCCACCTCCGTGGCCATGCTGTTCTGGCTGCGGTGGGCTGGGAGGAGCTGCGGGTGGTGAACTGCTTCCTCCAAATGGCGCTGCAGCAGCTGGAAGCTGCGCTCGAAGATGCGCCGCGTGTGCCCTGGACACACCCTTCAGTATCTCTGGGATACCGCACTGGAAAACCGTCCTGGATAAGGCAGCAGCACCAAGCCTCGCTCAGCACTCCAGCCTCGCTGGCTGCTCAGCTGGAGTCTGCGCTTGAGGCCGTTGGGCACCCCTGTGTGCTGGGTTACAGGGCTGGGTGACGTCACGCTTGTCCGTTGGTGACCAGTAAACATGGCACTCAGGCAGCTTCCAGAAGCTGCCATGTCAGATGACTACTTTTTGGTGGTCTTCTGGCTTTCACAAACCTTGACGGACAATAAAACACAACAGAACAGAACTGTCCCTGGTGGAAGGAACTCCAACAATCTTCTAGTCCGACTGCCCGACCACTCCAGGGCTGACCAAAAGTTCAAGCCTGTTGTTAAGGGCATTGTCCAAATGCCTCTGAAACGGATGGGCACGGGGCATGGGCCATCCCTTGAGGAAGGCTGTTGCAGTGTTTGATCACCCTCTTGATACAGAAATTGATCCTGAGCTCAAGTCTGAACCTGCCTTGACACAGCTTTGAGCGCTCACTCACATGCTCTGGCTTGGCCGGCCATGTGTGGAGCCAAGCGTTGCACTTGATGATCCTTGTGCATCTCTTCCCACTCAGCATATTCTGTTATTCTGTGAATTTATACTTGTGCCTGGCACCCAGCCACCCAAGGTGCAGAAGCCAACAGTTTGTCTTGTTAAATTTCATGCCCTTGATGACTGCCCCATGCTCCAGTGTATCTACAGCCCACTGCAAGGCCTGTTCTTGCTCAAGAGACTTAACAGTGGCTGCCGGTTTAGTAGCATCAGTAAACTTGCTAACGGTGCATCCAACCTCTGCCCCCGGATCACTGATAAAAGGATTGACTGGAACTAGCCCTAGAACTGAGCCCTGAGGAACAAGCCCGAAGCACTTGGCTCACTCTTGTGGGTTTTCTCCTGCCTTTCTCTCCTTCCATTATGCCAAATCTCATCCTTGATCAAACTCTAACTAAATTGGAATAATATTTAAAGCAATAAATAAGTAGAACTAAAATAAATAACAATTTCCCACACATCTGCCTGTAACCAGTGTTTGAAATGAATCGTTGGAGATCAGAGTTACAAAGGAGAAACTGCCATATGCTTTGCCCCTTTATGCTGCGTTTGTACGTTGTTACTGGCTCCTTAGTCATTAATCCAAGGCGATCATTGTTGTTATTATTATTAATTTATTAAAGGGAAAATATCTTGCTTTTGTGAAGTCAACTTCCCATCTTTCTCAAGGGTAAAGGTTAAAGTATTCAAGAGACTGGCTTGGAAGAATTTCCCTACTTCTGGACGTGGCTCGTCTAGGAACAGGCAGAACATCACAGAAGTTCAGGAGCTCAAAATCAGCCTTGATTTCTGTCAGAGTTTTGCGTGGCTGGGTCCTGGTGGAAAAGGGGGCGGGGGGCTGCAGAAAATGGCTGCTGCAAGAAGCAGCCAGAAGCTCTCTGCAGGCCCGAGAGAGTAAACATGGGCTAATTCAAGGCCAGAGTTGCTGCTGAACAAGGCCGAGCCAATCGTCCAATGTCACAGCGCATCAGGGAATCACATTTAGGAGAATAAAAACGCAGGCAGGTGCATTTTCCCACCAAAGAGGGGAGTGAGAAGATGTAAGGAGCTGTGCAGGCAGCAAGGCCGGGGAGGGCGGGAGAGGAGGCCTCGCCCTGCTGCTGGAGAGAATGATGCCCCTGCAGCCTGTGGAGAAAGCCATGGTGGAGCGGGTGTCCCCCCAGAGCCCATGGAAAAGGCTGAGACCCCACCTGCAGCCCCTGGAGAGGCTCCACGCTAGATGAAGCAGGTGGAGACATAGAGGAGATGCTGTGACCCACGTTAGAGCAAGCCCCTCCCTGTGCCGCAGTGCGGGGGAAGAAGGGAGTGAAATCATGACCAAAGTCTGAAGTGATAGAGCAGCTTTGGTGGGCGTCTGGCCTCCAGCCAGGGCCAAACCACCACAATTTATGACAAAGCATCTCAGGAACTACTTGCTGTCTCTAAGAGAGAGACTTGTATGCCATCAAATACATGACTTGGTTGTCCAGCATGGGTAAGTGTAACATGTTTTATAGTTCCTGCGCTATTTCTAGACCCACCCTCAGCAAAAGAAAGGGAAAGGAAAAAACGTCACAGCATTCACATCTTTCATTAGAAACTTTATTCCATCAGCCTACAGGTACATGAGGTGAAATAAATGGTAGTGAAGGGCAGAAGGACCAACAGCAGTCATCTTTGGAAAACAGAAACATTTTCACAACAAAACACCTTTTTGTTACAGCGAAGAAAAAAAGCCAGGCACACTTGATAGCTTTTCTTTAAGGATGTATTACAGTTCAGTCACACCAAAGTGAAACCTTGTGGGCTAAAACTGGGAAGTTCTGTGCTTTAGCACTAGTACAAGCCTACCAAACCACACGATTTTCTGGGCAGCAATTAGGAAACAGGCATCTTTCTGTCAAAATTTCTGTCCAAATGAGCTGTGTATTCTTCAGTCTGGACTTCAGAGCTTCAGTATAAGGATCATTAGATGGATACCTATGTAATGAAACAAATTCAGTCATGGTCACGGTACTTGGAGAATCCAATAGATCTTAACTGACACCTTGGCCACTTTGGAGTTTGTTTTATTCTGTATTCCCTTCAATATGAACTCAGCTTTGCAGATTGTCTCAGCAGAAAGTATGAATGCACTGAAATCTTCTTTCCCCTAATCTGCATGTGCATCTCCAATTAAAATTTATGTGACTTCTCTGAGTACATCAAAATAAGGACAAACTTTATGCGTGACTGTGTTGTGATTAAAATCTTTGCTTAAAAGCCTTTAAGCCTTTTAAAAAACCTTGAGGTTCATGGTGTTTCTCCATGACCACCATTAGTACACCTACATTATGGAAAACCTTAGGTTTCTACTTACTACCTCATTTAAAGTCAGCTACACACCTTGTGCATCGTTTTGCACTTTAGTAAACTGGTACCAAGTTGCTCCCTTTTCAGTGTGACATTTCTCACTCTTGTAATGTGACTGTTTAGCAGCAAAGCTTCTCTTGCCGTCACGTGCTTTCACTTTCTGTGCCTTGGGCACTGTGGCTTGAGCACTTGCCAGAAAGACTGAGGCAAAAAGTCATGAAGTACCTCAGCCTTCTCCAGATCCTGGGTAACTGCGTCTTCTGTTTCCTTCTGGAGACAAGGCCAATTTTTCCTCTCACCCTCATTTTGTCACTGATGGAGCTATAGAAGCTTTTGATGTTGCCCTTGATGTCTCAGGTCAGATTTAATTCTGTCAGCACTTTAGCTTTCTTAACCTGGTCCCTGGCTGTTGGAACAGTTTCTCGTTATTCCCCCTAGACTACCTGCCCATGCTTCTACCCTCTGTAGGCTTCCTTTCCCTGTCTGAGTTTGCCCAGGAGCGCCTTGTTCATCCAGGCAGGTCTCCTGGTGCATTTGTTGGGCTGCATCTCTCCAGAGCTTGAAGGAGGCAGTCCTTGAATACTAACCAGCTGTCTTGGGCCCCTGGTCCTTCCAGGGCTTCGTTCCATGGTACTCTACTGAGCAGGTCCCTGAAGAGGCCGAAGTATGTTCTGCTGCAGTCCAGGGTAGTGAGCTTGCTGTGCACCCTCCTTACTTCCCTGAGGATCTAGAACTCCAACATTTCATGGTCACTGCAACCAAGATTGCATCATGGTACTCTGTTACAAGCATTACAGCAGTCTAAAGGAACTTTCTCTAGACAGTCTCTCTCTAAACAAAATACACAGTTTCCAAGAACAAAATTAGGTTATTTGAGAAGACCTAAACCAACTAAATTTATTCCTACTCCATCTTTATTTACTAGGTCTCATGTCAGCTGTCCTGCTGTTTTTGCCAAGCCTGACACCCAGGTCACAAGCCTAGAGCTACCCAAGCAATCCCACTGCACCTTCTAGAAACCAGGCATAACATCAGCATTCCTCCAGTCTTCCAGAATCTCCCCATGCAGTGGGGTAGCCACAGCCGGGATCTCTCAGAAGTCCCAAGTGCTGGTACGTCTGCTCTAAGAAAATGTAAAGCTGAACTCTGAGCGTTAAACTGTTTTCTTAAAAACCCCGGGTCTCGGGCGGAGCTGTTGTTAGACCAAGGCTGGGGATGGGCAGGGAAAAATCCTGCTGCAGACTGCTTCTGATGCTGCACCTGATCCCCAGAACCTGACAGTGAGAAGGACTAGAAATGAAGGTAATTAAATCATCTAAAGATTAATGGCACTCAGAGTCCCTTCTAAGGCTTTCACTGGGCAGAGACATGAGGAGTGTGATCCAGCCTTTGGGATGCTTGAGATTGGGAAAGGATGAAGCGACAACAGGATACAGAAATTCTCACCCCTTCTCAGGAATTTTCTTTTGATGGACAATGTGCTGTGTTTTAGCAGACAGGAGGCTTAGCTGGGAAGATGCTGCTACAATTTACATCTGCAGCAGCCCAGATGATGAGAAACTACTTCAAAAAGCCTTGATTCTGTGTGGTGGGGATTTCAAAAAAGGATTCATGCAACCCCACACCTATTTAATCAAAGTAATTTTGCCAAAGCAGATCCTTATTTACAACACCCATTGATTTATGAAAGTAATTAGTATGAAAATAGTTGTATGACAATATGATGAGAGTTTTGCATATCATGTCTGCACTGGGCATCAGGTGGATTCACCGCTCCTCACAAGGAGTCACTTTTTTGTCTCCTTGAAGAAAGGTCGAACCCATAACCCTGAACCTCACGCACAGCCAGACCACCTTGGCATTACCCTGAGCGGAGAACCAGGAAAAATTCCCTGCTTCCCTCTCTATCCCAAACACAGTAAATACCATTCACCCTCTCCTCCTCCTCCTTCTTCCTTCTTACCAAGCTCGTTGAGGTAGCCACCATGTTTCCAGTCTGCAGGCAATGTTCCCGCGTAGTCCATGACAGTTCCTCGTTTTCCAGGTTCCACGTTTTTAAGGTTCACAAACAGCTGATTGGTTTTGGCCTAATTCAAAGGAAGACAGATAACAGAAACTGAAACTGATGGGAAGTTACAGGATTTCCAGGTGCTAATCAGGCAAAGTGGTTTGGGTTTGCGTGGCCAGGTTTTGGTAGCGGTGGGGGGCCAGGGGTGGCTTCTGCAAGAAGCTCCTAGAAGCTTCCCCTACGTCTGACAGAGTAAATACCCGACGGCTCAAGGATGGACCCACCGCTGGCCAGTGACGAGCCCATCAGCGATGGTGGCAGCACCTCTGTGATAGGATGTTTCAGAAGGAAAAAAACCCACAGGCAGACACTTCTTGCTGCCAGAGAAGGGAGTGAGAAGATGAAGAAACTCTGCAGACACCAAGGCCAGGGAAGAAGGAGGGGGAGGAAGCGCTCCAGGCACCAGAGGGGAGACTCCCCAGCAGCCCATGGAGAAGACCATGGTGAAGCAGGCAGTCCTGCTGCAGCCCAGGAGGAAGATGATGCCGAGTAGAGATCCCAGCTGCAGCTCCATGCTGGAGCGGGTGGACACACCTGAAGGAGGCAGTGACCTCATGGGAAGCCTGCATTACAGCAAGCTCCTGGCAGGACCTGCAGCCCGTGGACAGAGGAGCCCACACCGCAGCAGGTTTGCCTGGGGCAAGCTGTGGCTCTGTGGGGAAGCAGGCTGGAGCAGTCTGTCCCTGGAGGTCTGAGCCACATGTAAGCCACACTGGGGCAGTTGGTGAAGAGCTGTAGCCCCCATGGTAAGGATTCATGTTGGAGAAGTTCATGGAGGATTGTCTGATGTGGGAAAGACCCCACACTGGAGCGGGGGAAGCATGTGAGGAGTCCTCTGCCTGAAGAGGAAGGAGCGGCAAAGACAATGTGTGATTAACTGGCCACAATCCCCATTCTGCCCCCGTCCCGTGCCGCTCGGGGGTAGGTGGCAGAGAATTTGTGAATAAAGTTGAGGCCAGGAAGAAGGGAGGGGTGAGGGGAGGTGTTTGAAGATTTGGTTTTATACCTCATTATCTCACTCTCTTTTGATTTGGTAGGAAATTAGATGCTTTGCCCATGATGTTACCTGCGGAATGATCTCTCCCTGCTCTTATCTCAACTCATAAGCTTTTGGTTATATCTTCTCTCCCCTGTCCAGCTGTGGAGGGGAGTTATAGAGCGGCTTTGCTGGGCACCTGACCTCCAGCCAGGGTCAACCCACAACAAAAAGAAACCAAACCTGAAACATGATGGAACCAAATGAAATAAACTAGAAGCTAATTGACAGAGGAGCACTGAGATTTTGATGCTCTACCTTTGCCAGGGTCAGTCTGTCCATGTTGTTGACATGAGGTGGGGTAGCGCACTGAGTCAGAGTATGATAACTGGGGTTAGAGAAATAGTGACTGTTGGAATTTCCACCGGTACTGTGAGGGATGGCTTCTGAAAAGAAAAGAAAATCAACAACTATCAATAGCATGGCATTTCTTTCTGAGGAGAAGTTTTTGACAGCTCTGCACTCATTCCAAAACCTAATGGGAGAGTTTCTGGAAAGAGCTACCTAGGAAATTGCCATTCATTTGACGGATTTAGGGACACAGAGCAGGAACTGACAGGTCACTTGAAGCAAGAGCATGTTACTTGCTAACTTACTTCTCTCCTGAGGTTCCTTGCTCTCTTTTGCCTCTGCAGTCACTGTCCCAATTACAGAGAATTTTAACCACCAAGTTCATAGCAACACTCTCTAGTGCCTCAAGAGCACCCCCACCTTTGCTGACAGCTCTTTCTTGGCTCTGAAAACTCTTTCTGCCACCTTCTTCACCTGCTGCCTGCCTTAACAGCTGTGGGCAGAAGACAGCAGTGCCTGAAGTTTCACGTACCCGTTGCGTCACTCCCAGGTTTGCTCTTTGCCTTCACTTGTTTCAGACTCGAGCCTTCAGATGGAGCTTCTTAACTGTATCGGGATTACTGATCTGCAGCACCACGGACGCTACCCTTTGTTCCTAGCCCTAAACTCTGTCTGTCCACGGCCAGCAGATGGCAATGTGTCACCAGTGGCAGACCCCTACGGACAAGATTTGCTTCGAGAGGATCTCTGTGTATCTGGGAGACTATGAGAAGGGAAGAGGGAAAAGGAGAAGGGAATTGTCTCTACTTGGGATTTGGCTTTACTTGTACTGGGCCTGCCACTAAGGCCGTGAAATTAGGAAGGAACGAAAACCGAAAAAGAAGAAAAGGGTAAAAGACAATGAAGAAACAGGCAAAACAGGAACCAATTGTCCTTCTCCACCAGACTGTCAGGTCTCCCAGGCTACTCAGAGCCCCGTGCTTCAAAACCCATGCAGTCGTATGAGCGGAGCCAGACATCTGGCTGGTGTCACGTCATATGACATGTGTGCCGATGTGGGAAGACAGCAAGAGATAAGGTCTTCATAACCAATTCTGCAGGTTTTCTCTGGAAAAAGCCCAGGTCCAACTCCTGAAGCATCTACCCCATTAAGACTCCCCCTGAAGCAAAGAGGATGTATCAAAACACTGGCCAAAACAGAGGCTCCCCTGAGGGTTGAGTAATTGCTCTTAGGCACCAACACTTGCCATTCCTACTCACTTTGCTCACAGTGCTTCCCCATGAAGCCCGTGCGGCAGGTGCACTGCCCACTGATGTGGTCGCAGTCAGCTCCGTTCTGACACTGGCATAGCAATGCACAGTCCTTCCCGTAAAAACCCAGGGGACATCCTGCAATAGAAGGAGCGGGAAGAGAACTGGAGTGAAGCAACTGCTCCAGAACTAAAATGCAAACATCCTGGGTAAGTATATTAATGGACTACAGCCAGTACTGCACATCCGCAGGGGGAGCATCTGAATGTCAGAGTCATTCATTCTGTGTGTGCACATGATAGACTCTTCCACAGGGATGCCCAGCTGCAGCCAAAAGTTGTCTTCCTCTAAAGCAAGGCTAAAGAGGAGTTCAAATGTAGTTGCCAGCACTCTGCCAGTGCTTATGCAGCTGCCTCCCCTGCTACCGCGGAGGTAACGTGTTACATCTTCTGGGCCAAAAATGCTTAGCAGCGTGGGAAGACATCAACGACTGAAATGTGAAAACACCAAAGGAAAGTTCTGCCACTCGTTTATAGACCAAGAATGGATGACAAAAGTCACTTACTCTGTGTACAGTAAAGGCCAGTCCATCCTGGGGTACATTTGCACTCCCCATTGTAGGCACTGCAGTAAGCTCCATTATGGCAATTGCACGTGTGGATGCAGTTCGGTCCCCAGTGGGAAGGTGGGCAAGCTAAAACAACCCACAGCAATTCATTAATTGATCCCAAATGACAAAGATCAGTGATATCCACAAACAGAGCTGCTTACATTCACATAGAAGCACTGCTTCACTTGGTGTTTGTTGTTTTGCTTTTAAAGCCATTTCTTGGGCTACTCCATTCTGAGCAAATCGCCACAGGTTGGGTTTTCTCTAACTAAGGACTTCTTTTACTCTACATAAAAAGTGTTGAAAAACATTGGAAGTGTCGAAAAAGCCAGCAATTCAAACTTGATCCTCAGTAACTAGGACACTCATACCAGCTTTCTCCACGCAGAAAGCCAAGTAACTTTCCTCTTTTCATTATTTTTTAATCTGCAAGCAGTTACATTCAGCACAGCCAAAGGTATAAGTCTTCTAAGCCTCAAAACTGAAGGAGTACAAACAGAGAAGGTTGAAACACATCTCACAGCCTATAGATTTAGGCTAAATATGAAGCTTAATTCTTTAATTTCTAATGTTAGAGTCTAGGTAATTACCTAAATAGAGTGCAAATGATCAGGACTGTACCTTTATCAAGTGGACTCTTGCTGCTGTGGTTGCATTGATGAATATAGTATTTTTTAAAAAAAGTAATTCCTGAATCCTTTAAATGCAAAAGGACTCATCTATGTGTGGGCTGCATTTTTGCAAAGTGGTGGTTTTGCCCAAATTTCACTTCATTAAGAAATATACTACATTGTAGTGACAAAAAAATAAACACTAAGTTTGGTTTTTCTTGTTTTTGCTTCAGTTGTGCCTTATGATTCTTTTTGTTATTGTTTTTGTTTGAAAATAGTGGTCAGCTATGAGGGAATGTAAATCCCATACAGATGAAAGGTTAAAAGTTTTAAGAAGGTTACTGGTTCCAGAAGAATTTAATGGAATCGTTATTTTCCATGTGAACAAAAGGCCTGTACACAAAGCAAAGAAACTTGCTCTGTTACAGCCCATGAGCATAGTCTAAATAGATGCTTCCATTCATATTGCTGGCACCATTTTCTTGTTATTGATTTGTGAGTAAAGTCTCTCCTCCTCCTAAATACCCCTATTCTTCTACTCTCCAAAATACCTACTTATTTTACCATAAAACCAGACGCCTTTCTTGCTACTGGCTTCCACAGGAATCGGCTCAAGATTTATCTTGCTATGATACTTAGTTGTGCATGCCAATCACTTCACAGAATTTAGACAGCAAAGAGTTTTTTTTCCAAAGTCACCAGCTGCTACATTGCACTGGTACAGAGCTAGTTAACCTGGACTAGCCAAGCCATAAATGAGTTACCATAAGTGACGTGAAACCAATGCGGGATGGTATTCGGAAATGCACCTCCCTGGAAATCAGCACAGTCTCTTTGGAATGTTGACGTATCAGGCTCTGGTGTGGCTTCTTTTATTCACAGAAATGGGTTGACTGAAACTTTGGAATACAGTGTTTTGGACCGTGTGGATTTTGGTACTTCATGGAATTGGATCTATTTCTCGTGAGAATTCTGCCTCAGGTATTTCTCTCCTATTATCAGTATTTTCATAGACCTGACAAGGCATCTGGAGAATGCTGAATTATTTAATAAAAGAACTCCTATGAAACATAATGAAATTAGGGCCTAGCACTCTGAGTCAGTAACAAAGTCTTCACTGGTTTAGCATACCAAGGCAATACTCCTCAAGTGAGGTAGAATGGCAGTAAAAACGGGTATCTGCGTTGTGCTTTTATGTGGCAAGGTTCTGGTGGCGAAGGGGGGAAGCAGGGGTGGCTTCTGCAAGAAGCAGCCAGAAGCTCTCTGCAGATCCTCTACAACTCTTCTTGGGCAGTGAAAGACTGAAAATTGGTCTCTTCTCTCATATTCTCCATCCCACTTCTTAGAAAAGCCAGAGTGCAATTATGTTGCTGATAGTGCTGATAAACTGAAGAAGAAAACTTTCGGATTTCTTCCTCCTATACCACACAGTCCTCATTTCTGACTTGGACAGTGGGTTTTTTACTAAATACTAGATAATGTAAATAGCCAAACCCGAATTGATTGTTGTTAAAAGAAAGGGGAACATTTCATACTTACGTTGAGAGCAGTCACTACCAATCCAGCCAGGGTAACACTGACAGAATTTATCAATAGGATTGCACGTTCCGTTACTGATGCACGTGCATATTCCAATGCAGTTCTTGCCAAATCTGCCACTGGGACATACTGGAACAAAACACAATTAGAACTCCTTAGTAATCAGAATGGGATTACCTTTTCTTTATTTCAAGAGGAATCTTGATACTAGGATCAAGACAGGTACTGCTTAGTATAATGTTCAGTAAGGCATTAGAAATTCTGGGAAGCCCTTTATACATGCTCATTATACAAATAATACAAATAACAATACAGTGGGTTTCATACTGTAGGATCAAATGTTCAAACAGTTTAAACCTGCTTAAGATTCCTAATTTATACGCTGCAAGCACTACAACAGCAACTGCTGTTGGTTTTATGGCTTCCAAGCGACGGAAGGAAAATTGCTGAAGTGCCTGGTCTCTCTGTCCCAGAGAGTCTTTACTACAACTTGTACCTTCGTTACAGAGGGCTCCTGTAAACCCAGGTAAGCAGTCACGTAAGCCAGTAATATGGTGGCAGGGACCACTGCTGTGTACACACTGGGGGCATGTCTGGCTGCAGCGGTGTCCATAAATCCCAGGGGAACAGACTGGAATCAGAAAGAACAAACCGTCATTCCTTCCTACACTTTCTATACAGCCGTGAACTACTCTTCAGAGCACTTCCTGACTCTGAATTAGCGCTGCTTTCTAAACACACAAGGCTGGCAATGGCGTCCTCATTATTCGTGCAGTTCAAGGCTTTACACTCACAAATGGAGATTTGCTCGTCTTCCTCTAGGGTTTGCTATATCCCAGCTCTTCATGACTTAACTGACATTCTGTTACTTGTCAGGCCATGCTGACTTGGGTTGCAGGTGAAATGCATCTCTAGTTTTTATGTTATACACATTTGACTACACATAGTATGTCCTCTCCAACACAAACAACTCCTAAGGCATATTTGAAGAAAAGTCATTTAAAAAGATAGACTGGATAGTTTTATCTGTAGAGGAGTATGGTCATCTTAGACCTTGACTTCTTACCTGTTTCCTAACTTGGAAAACAAATAGCCATTACTTCACTGAGAAAAACTTACCAATGTTTTCCAGTGATCCTTTAAGTACTCATGACATGATACAGCCAGCTACACATCACCTAACTTTTAGAGAACCTGAGACCAGAAATAGGAATTCACTTAATTCTTATGCGAAAGGCACAAGTTTCTTTTAAAAAAGGAGGAAAAAAAAAGGGGGGGGCGAGGAAGACAGACAGGGAGAGGCCGTTCCATAAAATCTCCTCCTTTACTGCTCTAATCCCTTCTGGTATTTTTTTCCTGATAAATTAGAATATTAGGTAACGCATCAAGAGAAATAGCTGTTGCACAGCAGCACAATTAGCACAATGCACAATTAGCACTCACAGAACTTAACTTGGAACCTTTCCCGTATTTTAATTTCATTCAAGATTCAGTCTTTTAATTATACACTCGATACGAGTTACATGGCTCGATCTCCCTAGAGATCCTCGCTGTTCTGGTAGGTAATACTAAACACCAAAAAATACCAAGTCTGATGGTTACTTTAACAAACCTAAAAGAAAAAAAACCCAAGCTATTCTAACATACTTTGTTGAATTTAGTTCCTTCCTCTATTGTCACAAACCCTTTGCCTGCTGCTCCACTTATTATGCATATACATATGTTCCACAACACCTTTCTTAATCCTACCTTCTGATGCTATCTCTGCAGTGTAACTTTATAGAGCAGCTATTTGAGACCGTGTTATGAAAGTATTGCTCAGGAGTATTGCTCTGACGTGTGAAGCGTGGGAGGAGGATATTTCCAGACACCGAACAGAAAGCAAACTATGCTCTTTATGTCATACAGTGTGTCCTGACAACACCAACGTGTTGAAACTAGTCCGTTACACACGCTGTTGTGATGACATCATTCCAGGACAGATACTCCATTTTTTCTAGAATCACGCACAAAGTCTCTTTCTAGCAAAATCTTTTTCCTTTCCATAGATGAAGATTTCACTGAAGCTAAAAGCAGTGTCTCCTTTCCAATACCTGAGGTCACGCAGTCAAGGTCTGTGCTACGCCTGAAGTCGTCATCTCCACCCAGGATAGTTCTATCACACCGGCCAGCTCATTTTTAGAACCTGTTACAAAAAGATGCTACACTTTTACTACGGACTTTCAAATCATAGAATCTACCTACTTTAACCTGGCTTCATTCGTTACCATACTTTCTGTCTCTGGTGCTTTGTCTGCCCTAGTGTCTCACAAACTAGTCATCAATGGCACAATGACAATACTACTATTTTCTCATCATTCACTCCAATTACTTTTATTATTTTTGCAGCCTTGCCATTTCCCAGCGGTATCTGAGTGACTGAGGGGAGGTCGCACTGCGGCTTTTGGGACGACAATAAGGCCAAGAACACTCTGGGCTCAGTTAGGTGAGTGCTGGCTGTGGCAGCCTCCCTCTCTTTCTGTGAGGACTCCTGTGGAGAGAGTCCACAGAGACTACTGACCCTTGAATACAAACAGGAAAGCTGAAGCTTGCAACGCTACAGTATCGCACGGAGACACAAAACTCCAGAACCCTCTGAGAGGGGCATACTTAAGAGTGTCAACTCCATCTTATGGAAGCTGGAAGAGTTTTCCCAACACTTACATAGACATTTAGGTGAGAACTCAAATCCCTTCCTGGAGATAAAAGGTTTGTGATAGCATGCCTTTCTGCAGAGTTTCATCATGTTTTCAAATTACCTTGCTCTCCATAGACAACAGTGCCAAACACAAATTCTAATGGATAACCAAATACAAATACTTCCTAAAACCACAAGGAAAATGCCAGAGAAACCTTGCAGAAAAGTGCAACAATTTTCATGCAGAACAAAATATGTGCAGAGACACTTGAGTTCTCAAGTTTGAAAAACCTAAGTGGAAGCACAGCTTCTGCACAACTGATCCTCTTTTTGGCTGCCAGAGCCAAGCTTTCTGGGTTCCTGCACGCAAGGCTTTACGTACCAGAGCTGCCAGCACAGCCCTGCATATTTACAGCTCTTCACCACTTCCTGAGGAATGGTTCTGTGAAGGCGCGCAAGGTTTCAGATTGACCCGTCTACCCTCCTACTCCCAGTTTGCCTGTGGATCCCACACTCAACAACATTTCCATACCTGTGAATCACAGATGGAACAAAACAGCCACAGAACTGACCCCTGTCTCCTTCCAGCCCCACACAGTCCTCCTGTAGAGCAGAGAATTTATTTAAAAACTGGAGTTTCTAAGAATTTCCCAGAAAACCAAACACTATCACTGGAAAAGATGGAGCCAGTTTTTCAGAGAAAGAGTTCATGTTTTGACTACAAAATGTAATAAAAAACAGTTATGGAATAAAACAAATCGGTTTTGACTTTTACCATTTTAAAACCTTTGAAATTAGATATTTTGATTGCTCTCCCCAAGCACAAATTGCAAGGTGTAGCAGACCTGATGAGGCAATGTTATGGCAGTGCAATGATTTCTAACTTTGCAGTTCTCAATGTCGGGGTGACAGCGTCAGAGCCCCAAGAGGAAGGCAAAGACCTGTCTGTCACTGCACTCTTCGCAGTGCCTTCTCACAGCTGACTAAGAATGAAGGCAACTTCTCCGTTCATATTGTACCAGAGATAGAAGATAATGTAATCAAAACTAGGTTGTTTGATGTTAAGTATCTATTTCTGGCACATTCTTTCCTCTCATAGTTTTTTCTGCTTTAACAGAAGCACTCTGGAGAGCATTTGATGCCAACAGGGAAAAATTTGGGTCTGTGTTTTTCAACAAATTCTAAAGGAGCTGGAGAAAAGTCTGAGGCTCAACTTTAAAGCATGGAAGCAGGAAGAGTTTTTCATCTGTGCATCTTAACTGTGTGTTTTCTGCACTTCAGTGTGTTGCACTGCAGAGTTCTTCCCAAAGATTTGTCGTCATGTGTCCCCAATCTTCAACCCAGTTGTGTATGGGCTACCAGGAGCAGTCCTCCTTGGAGACTTATCCCCCCGACAAAATTCAGTGCAAAATCTGGTGAAATTATGAAACTACCTGGCAAGGGAATTCACATTTTTCTCCTCTCCAGCCTGGAGCACAGGTACAGGTTCCATCCAGAGCTTTGCAAGCCCCTCCGTTAAGGCACTGGCAAGTTAAGTTACAGCCAAGCCCCCAGGTACTTCTGGGACAATTTATTGAGCAATCTACACCATGCCAACCTGCCAAAAAGAAGAATTTCAAGTGACAAATTAATCCAAGTTTTCCCCCATTCCTCTCTGCGGACGTGTTTCACTCTGCCTATCAGGCAGCATCTTTCGGAGATGTGCAATCCCAGGGTACCACTAGCTACAAGCTAGTAGCAGCAGTTTCAGACGAGGACTCGTCCACGTTGGAACAAGGGTGGTGAAGGGCACCTCCTGACATCTCTGCACAGCACACATTAGCAGATGGGTGCCACCATGCAATAGCAATGCAGGGCAGATCGGCAAGGAAAACTCAGACACCTTGAAATTACACTACCAAGAACCAGAGGATACTGAAGGTTTAAGGCATGGGTTGAAAAAGCAAGGACCGTATTCCCTACATTCAAGCTGCTGCTGTCATCATTCTTCCGCCAGTACTGAACAGATGGAGTTCTGCAATACAGTTTAGAAACTAAAATCCTAGACACAAAACAGAAGGAAACATAGCAGCAGTGCCTAAGTTGCATTTCTCCAAGGATACATGGAAGACCTTCTAGATCATTGCTGTACTTCCCTCCAGATGCAAAAAAGACTGTAATGGGAAATGGTTCTAAAATGCACCCTTCACTGCTGATTATGCTGGGTAGCAATGATTTGCAGACTGCACGCTGGAGGCAGAGAAATGGAAATAGATTTTTAAAAATGTGACCATCTGATACAATAGAAACGGCAGGAGACAGTCTGACGTGACCATCAGCAGTGACACAAGCCAAGGTTCTAATTTTGTACCTTGTTTACAGCAAGCCAAGGGAAAAGTAATTCTGCACTGAGCCTAATCAATAGACTGTGCAAAACACATGGATTGAAACGAAGCCGCCTCGTGCCCTGGATAGAGAACTTCACATTTAGGGGTCATTTCAGGCAAAAATCAGTCCCTGACAGAGGTGGGCAGGGACGTGCAGTTTCTGAGGGGGTACAATGTCCATCAGAATTACTGCTGGGAGGTGAGAGCCAGGCAGGGAGGTCAAGGAGCGTCAGTCTAGTCACACGAATACTGGGAGACCTAGAAAGTTTCTCACAGAAGCAGGGAACAGCGCGCAAAGGCTTGGAAGGGTCTTAGGCAAGGTTTTCTCAGAGAGCTGGTGAGGAAAAGAGCATTCAAATAGAATAAATTGCCAGTAGATACTAACATCAGTGCTAAAATGGCAGGAAGAAATCGGTGCCTCTGTGTGGCTGAGAGGGGCAAGGGTTGCAGCCAAAGGTCATGCACACCCAGGCTGAGGGAAACCCGCCTATGCATTTCGACCAGACAGGCTGCTGTCAGACACATGGCAGGCATGCCTGTGGTACATCCAGCAGATGACAGCACTGCCACCAAGAGAGAAGTGGTGGCACACCTCAGGGTAAACACCAGTAATTCACTAAGCCGCAGCAGCCTCCAGCCCACTGAGAACACAAACATGAGGCATGTGCACTCTTCTTGGGGCAGATGGTTTCCTAGTTTTCACCTCCCAGAGCAGCAGAAGCATAAATCAGCTGGTGATATGGCCTTCAGTGTGGTCTGCTTTTTATTAAGTTTCTTTCTTCTTCTCTACTTCCAAAACTCAAATTCATTTTATGATTAGGGAAAAAGGAAATTAATCTGAAGGGATGCTTACCTGCTTTGCAGGCACAAGAACCATCTACTGGTGAACAGATGGCTTCGTTTTTGCAGTTGCATACAGATGAACAGTTTATTCCATACGTCCCCAGAAGACAGGCAGTACCACAAGCAGCACCCTGAATGACACAAAAACAGAGTCTAAAAACTATTCAGACAATAGAACCAGTACATTCTGTAGACTGACTCAGGTGCTACAAAAGCCAGAGAACATGCCTGTTCCAGGCTGTCACTAAGGTATCTGAAATTTCATGGCGAGGGACTCCTTCATGCTCTTTAAGTCCACAGTAAGCATTACTTTCCTGTTAGTTGTTGGGAGAGCTCAGGTCACACAGCAAACACCACTTGGTTAGATCAATGGACAGTATCTTAAGTAATAAGGAAGCCCTTCACGAAACCAAATCTCGGTAAGACAGCAGGTTCATGGAACGTGGATGTCTACAGTATTTTTAGGAATTAATTTGACTGAAGTTTTCACAGTTGTTGTTCCTACAACAGTCACCCTGTAAACATCCAAAGCACAGGTAACCGCAAATGCATGTAAAAGCTGCAGAATAATCCATCCTGAACCGCAAAAACAAGTGTCTTGCTCTAGATTTTCTCTGAATGGAACATCAGGAGCTTCTGCAGCAAGATAATGATTGAAACCATCATTCCTCCCTTTATTTACACCTCACAAGCACATCCTCCTACTTATCACTGTCTTACAAAGTCACTGTCTTTTCTTTCCTGAAATGCCTTCACTTCAGTGCTGAGAACCAATCCCAGATTTGCCTCAGAATCTTATAAAATGCCCAGTATTATTTATGTACCTAAATACCGTTACCTTTCTTTTCCTGTGGTGGAGAAAGGACACTCGGGCACCATGAAGAACTTGGCACTCAACTAAAGCCAATGGAGTTGAAAATGTACTGCAAAAGAGAGACTTATTTACCTCAAATCCGGGGGCACAGGTGCATTTTCCAGTCACACTATTGCAGTCAGCACCATTTTGGCAGCTGCGGATCTGCTGACATGACTCGCCATAGATTCCTGGAGAACACGTCTCGTTGCAGTAGAGCCCCGACCAGCCAGGCTTGCAGGAGCATTCCCCAGACACAGGGTGACAGCTGCCAGGAGGGGATGGAAGGATAAGTAATTCAGGACTAAAAATGACAATCTACAACTGAACAGTTCTTGAGATCTAAATTAGAACGTATTTATAAAACTACTAGTACTGGCATTTTAAGACATACATCACTGTCCTGTAAATAGGTGTAGGAAGCTGTAATACTTTTGAAGGATTTTGATGGGTTTTCATGAAGTCAGACTAATTGGCAGTAAGATTTATACATTAAGAAAGGGAGCCTATATATATATGTATGCACATATCCCTCAGAGAAAGCAAGAGACAAAAGAAATGCCACCAGAACGTGTCCTGAAAAAACCCTAATCCCAGCCTAACTATACCAAATTAGTTAGTGATGCAGAATGACCTCCCACAGTCTTATTTACAAATGTGAAGCAGGGGTGGAAGATCACCAGAAAGAGCTTACAAGACAAAAGGAAAAACCCTTCTAGAAAAGTACGTAGCTACAGTGTGCTCTTTTTACACCAGGTGTCACGTGAGTAAAGACATGCCAAAACCAGCCTGAAATGCTACAATTCCTACATTTTGTACATTCCTGTACAAAACAAGGCGCTAATGTTGACAAAGGCAGACAGAGGCCTTTTTTGCTTCTTCCTGCAAACTGCATCTTCAGAATGACAAGTTTCTGTAAACCCCCCAACCTGTGATGGGAAGTGGCAGGGACGTATGGATCTGCTCATACCAGGTCACAGCGCTGTTGCTGTACCCCACTGAGGAAACGGGGTTTATGTGGCCTTAGTCTCAGCCAGCCAGTGCTCACTCTCTCTTTTCTCTTGACTGTTGAGTACCAAGGGAAAAATGGATACTTTCACCTGGTCACGGAGAACAGAGGGCTGGGTTCAATACACACTCTAGCTCAAATCCTTGCATATCTACCAAAAGAGGCAATCAACAAGAACCATTTCTGAAAAAACTCTTTGCATAAGAGGCTTGTTACCTGCTGGTGCTCTCTGGACCCCTGGAAAATAATAGAACCTCCCAGGTATACCTATATCTAACCCTTCATGAAGCATAGAGGCTGACAAGCACGAGGATTGGCTGGAGCTGCCATCAACTGACCACATCTACTGATTTCAGTTATTTTGCACTTACAGCACACCAGAACGTGCAAGGGATGTATGATCTATCCTGCCTACACACAGTGAGCAATGTAATGATCTACCCACCTGGTAAACAGAGACAAAGGTCCCACTTTGTCATAATATTTATTTGGCGGGTAAGCAACCAAATAAATACAGCAATGAATATTAAGATCACATATAGCTGCAAGCACTGTAATTCAGAAGCTCTTTTGGGCTGAGAGTTTCCTGATCCAGTTAGGGAATACCAGATTCTCTCACAAGTCCTTCGCTGCTTCAGATTGCATGAAAGTACTAGAAAAATCAGGAAATCTTTCTTTTCAGATTTCTATCTTCTCTACAGAAGAACAGGTTCAAGGGTGTAAAGCCTACCTCCAGGTAGTGGGCCTGTGCCAGGGACATCTTTTATCACACTTGAGACCATAAATTCCTTCAGGACAAAGCCTTGTTTCACACTGCTCTCCAGTGTATCCTGCTTCACAGAGACAGGCACCACCAATATGGTAGCATTTCCCACCATTCATACACTTGCAGGGCTCAGCACACTGCACCCCGTACGTCCCCACTGGACACTCCTCTTGGCACATATGAGAAAAACAAAGAAAAAAGTGGGTTAGTTCCCATCAAATACAGCTTTGGGACATTCCAGGGAAATCGAGTTTATGAGCAATCTCTATACGGCTCTAAAAAGCCTCTGAAGTGGAGCAGTGATTTATAGAAATTCATGTTTCAAGTACTTTATGTCAGAATTTGTAACTTTTAGAAGTAAACTGGATTCTGCACTTAGCAATAGCGTGAACAGCCAGCAGATTTCTGTGCCCCTGTAGATGCTCAGGGCCTGGCAGTCCTCTGGCAATCACGCTCAGCAGTCTCTGATGAGAACCTTTTCTAACTGTGTTTTCCAAACACACTATGTTTGACACAAGGCACGGCAAAATGTAATAGAAGTCACAAGAGCCTTCTGACTGAGGTCAAAGGGGTATATGTGTTCATATCATGCCTCCGCAGTACTGGCCTCAATCCCTTACTCGTATCCAAGTGTCGAGGTATTTGCAACTCTGCCCTGAGGGGAGCAATAAAATCCCCATTACTTCAAAGGTGCAGCGTAATAATAGAGCTAATAACCCCCTACAAATGTTTCCCAGTGAAGTTACACAAATCAGCTGTGAATGGATTGTCTCCAAATGACCATCTGGAATTCCAGCACTGCAACTCCACTTACTTTTTAAACATCATCTTCATGACCTTCTGAAACACTGTCTTCCTGGTGAGGACAGTGTTGTCTCAGCCAAAAGGTTTTAGGCAAAACGGGAATTTAAAGTCGATTCTCCCAAGTTAACTCCGATCATGTAGAAATTGTTACCGATGTAGGAAAAGTTAAGGGTTCAGAGTGCAAAGTACATGACACTTCACGTACCCTTCACGGTACCTTCTGAGATTACAGTAACCAGGATGGCATCTCTTCATGGACCAAGAATTTAGAAGAAGAGGACCCTGCAAAGTATTCTGCCCCTTTTGTAAGTGCATATAACACAAATCTAGCCTTGCAATAGCATCAAGAAACGACGTCTCCTTAACTCCCCTGTACTGATTTTAATGCCGAGTTGTACCCCGCTTTGTGAATCATGCGGGTGCTAATTACAAGGCCTCACCAAGTCTCTGAACCATGAGGAAAAACACGTCTTTATGGTGACGGTGAATGAAAGGTGGGTGAGGAAGTTTCACACCACCGATCGGCTACATCTGACTGTAATAAAAAAGGCACGCTTGATGTGCTGGGTGTACGTGCTGGTGTTTTAGGCCTGGCACCCTGTTCTGACCAGAACTGAAATGAACACCTCGACTCTGCGTGTGATTAGCTCTTTTCACACCAGGGGGTTTTTGATCATGGGATGGTTTATTTGGCACTGGGATTCCTGGCGGCAGATGGGGTCCACCTGTCCCAAAGGGGAACAAGGATCCTAGCCCAGCAGTTGGCAGGGCTTGTGGAGTGGGCTTTAAACTAGGTCTGAAGGGGGAAGGGAATAAAACCAGGCTAGCGGGAAAAGAGTGTCAGAGTCAGGGGTGGGAGTCTACTGTGGACTGCCCAGCCAGAACAACAACAACATTGATGAGTTATTCTTCAAGGGACTAAGAGCCACCTCTAGATCCCCTGTCCGTGTCCTTACGGGGGTTTCAACTGGCCAGATGTTAGCTGGGAACACCACCACAGCTAATACAAACAGGTCCAGGAGAGTCCGAAAGCAACTGGATGGTAACTTCCTTGTTCAGGTATTGAGGGAGCCAACGAAGAAAGGTGCCCTCCTAGATCTCTTGCTCATCCACAAAGAAGGACTTGGGGGGAAGTAGAAGTAGGTGGACTTCTTGGCCACAGAGTAGTGGAATTCAAAATCTTTGTTGAAAGAAGGGAAACTGCCTCCAAAACTTCAACACTAGATACAGGGAGAGCAGATTTTGGACTGCTCAGGAAAGTAGCTGGTAAGGTCCCCTGGGAAACTGCTTTTGAAAGTCCATCAATGCTGGCCACTTTTTAAGTACCACCTCCTAAAAGCACAGGAATAGGCAACTCCAAAACATTAGAAATCAAGCAGGTGGGGCAGGAGGCTGAGCAGGGACGTTCCTCTAGAGCTCAGCAGAAAAAGAAAGTGGAAGCAAGATCAGGAAATGTGGGGGGATTACGGGGACACTCTTCACCTTTGCAGGGAGAAAATGTGTGTGGCCAAAGCTTAGAGAGAGCCGAGGCTGGACAATACTGTGGTAGACAGTCTGGGGTCTTCAAATACAGTAACAACAAGAGGAGGACCAGAGAGAACATTGGTCTGTTGCTAGATGAGAACGGTCACATTACTAACAGGGACACAGAGAAAGAAAAGGAGTTTAACACCTTCACTGCCTCTGTCTTCAACAGAGTCGATGGGCTTTGGGACTCCAGATGCCTCAAGTTGGAGGCCCATGACTGCAGTAAACTCCTAGCGAATTCTGACCATTCAGTGACGTGCTCTGACCTGGCTGGCCCTGTGTGGAGCCAGGACTTGGAGTTGATGATCTTCATGGGTCCCTTCCAACTCAGGAGATTGTATGATTCTGTGAGTAGTTTTTGCATAAGAACTTGGTTTTGGACTGGTTTTATAGAAGCCTAAATATCTTGCATTCAAGAAAAACCCACTCTGATTCTGGAAGAGACAGGCATAATGGGAATAAGGGTAACAACTGCTGCCCAATGACTCACTGCCACACCATGCACAACTCAACTGAAAAATGTACCAGCAACACCAGGAAAATTTAACTCTGAAAAGTATGAAAGCAAGCAGTGTTTTTCTGTTGAAGTATATACAAGCACAGTTCTCTTTCTACAGGAGAGTAGAATTTGATCTAATGCAAGTTAAAAGGCTTGCAGTTGTACTGCATGCTGTCTGTTTGCTGGTGGTTAACAACATAAATATGAAGGCTCTATGAGCTTTATTAAAGACTGAGTGGCAAGATCTCAAAATAGACACTTGTTCCTAAATGACGTGCCAGATACTTTGCTCAATTGCTAACGTGCTCACACAGACACCTCACTGGTGATGCCATTTTGTTGGCATTAGATGACACTCAAACACATCTGGGAAGTAAGCTAAAGAAAGGAAAATGAGCCTTTGGACGGGTAAGAGTGCTTACTGCACCTCCTAGGTGCACTTGCTTAGTGCATTACTTGAGCTACAAGACCTCCTTCTGCACCTAAGGAAGAGTGAGGATTCTTATCTATCTAAACATTTGTGAGTCATGGAATCAGATTGATGACAACAATTCAATAATTAAAGCTGTACTTCCTTTTCTGAGGGAGTACTTTGAGGTTATTTTTTCCTTGGTTAACTTATTCTTGGAATATTTCTTCTTCTTTAACAAGAATTAAAATCAGCGGCTCAAGTGCCATGTACTGCAGAATGAAGACTCCCAAGGGAGAACTGCTTTTCTACAAAGGCCTGAAGATTTTTAGGCAATGCATGACTCAAAAATATTTTTGATCCTCATTTTATAAACTAAGAAATTCAAGTGTAGCTACTACCAGTAAGAGCTGACATCATAAATTAAATCTTAAATCCTAAGTCTTAATCCAACATTAATAAGAAAACAGAAAACTCGCCTGCTGAACATATTGCAAAGGCACTGGTGTTGCTTGGGTAAAAGCTTCCAGATGAATTCCATGAATTGGATCCTCGATAATCAGACATCCAATGTCAAACCACCTGCAATGACAGCCAAGTTAGAGTCTGTTGAAAAGCAACATGTTAGCCCTTGAATGATGACCGTTTTACAACCTCTAATACAACTGTAGTTAAAAATTTAACAATGACTTACATCAAGGCATCCCAGCATTTTTCAAATCAAATTTGCATGTATCAACTCATGTATATATAAAAAACTGAAGTGCCTGTGTTCCCTTGTAAAAAATTCTACGGCTCCGGTTGTTTCATATATTTTATATGTGTCTACATATAAATGACATTTTATTCTTTAAAGCACTGGAAGCAAGACCCTTTGAGTCAATGAGAAACAACCCTCTCCCCACCTCAGGGATATATTTCAAGTTCTCACTTGTCAGGAAGCAATTCCTCAATGAAGTTTTCTACCGATACAGCAGGCTGTTTTTCATGGATTACTCCAGTCCGGCGCAAGCTGTCTATTCTTTCTTGGGCTCCCTACATGGGAACATGATCTGTTAGACAACATTCTCTTTCAATCACATCATACAACACTCAGAGATGAGTGCAAAAAACCCCTCTGGAGCAGAATTTTCAAGTTAAACAGAAAACAGCGATTTAAAAAAATTACTCTTTTTATTCAACAGTAGAAAAACCAAAAAAGTCATGAAAAAGCACCATAGCCTTTCCCAAACAGGAATCTCAAACAGTAACACAAGCTATGATAAAACTCATGTTTGAAAAGCTGCACAATGAATTCCTACATACTAAATGTAAGAATGGAGCTGTTCAGGAAGATCCTTGGCAAGTGTTGATCAACCTGTCTTTCACCTACAGAATTAGTTGGGAGACAACCCAGTCTCAAAGGCTCTCTTAACTTCTGATTACATTTTTCCTATTCAATTTCTCATGTTTAGTTTTCATCCCAAAGTACTGTGCTAGTGACAGACTAAGAACAAATGCCTGATACACTTTCAAACTACAGTCATATCACAATGCCTGCCAGATGTGATGGCAATCAACTGCTTTAGAAGAAAACGGACATAAATGTTCTTCACTGCTGTGACCGCGTTTGCACAAGAACCCCAAAAGCTATTCCAACAAGCAGCTTCAGAATGATCTAACGGAACAGGCGGCAAGTTACACCAAAAACAAGAAAAGGAGAAGTCTCCCAATGCCACAGACTGACATTCCCCTTAGGGAAAATCAGATTTTTCTGGGTCAATGCCCCATCCCTGGAAGTGCTTAAGGTCAGGCTCGATGTGGCTTTGAGCAGTGTGGTCTAGTGCAGAGAGTTTCAGCCCCCTCTGCTGAGGACAATTTGTAAGGTCACTTCCAAACCAAACCACTCTCTCATCCTACGTTTCCATTGCCCTTCTCTGTGCTGGAGGTACTTTACTACTTACTTTTAAACCTGCAGCATAGCCCACAGGTTGTACTTTAGTAAAACACAAAATTGTGACTACCACAATGCTGCTCCTTCCTATTCATTTTAAAGCTCTAACTGAGATACTATGCTTTTCATTCCAGGCTCAATGCTCAGCAATACTTCACAGAATCACAGAATCCTACGGCTGGAAGAGACCTTTGTAGATCATCAACCCTTTCAGTAAACATTTCTTTCTAATATCCAATCTAAACCTCTGCTGGCGCAGCTTTGTGCCATTTCCCCTTCTCCTATCTCCTCTCACCTGGCTGAAGAGACCATTGCCCACCTCCCCACAACCTCCCCTCTGGTAGTTGAGACTTTATTAGACTGTTTTAGCCTTTTCAATGTTCTTCCCAAGTGTTTCAGGAACTGCTTCAAGTTTGCTGAGCTTCCTAAAATAGTATAAATACTGTTGGGCTAGAAAAGCAGAACAGCTGAAAGTCAGAAGAAAGCCTCAAAAGCGATGTAAACACTGTTGTGAGCACGCTTACCTTTCGGCTTGTCGACCCTCAGTGCGATACCTTACACACCGGGATTTAATCACCAGATCCAACAGAACACATACAGCATATTTTAAACTCAATTCCATATCACTCCCTCAAACAGAGAAACAGGGAGGGAAAAAAGTATGTGACTTCCAGATTACAGACAAGGACTTGTCACCGTTTTGTTCTCTGTAACTTGCTCATCTCTCACAACCTGAACTGAAGGGTATTACTATGCTACTACCTAAACTACAGCAGAATACACAAGTAAATGAACCTTAAGACGCACATAAAAAAATCAGCCTGCAGAGTGAGAGTCTCACTGGACAACGCACCTGAGAAATCACCACGTAACTGTGACAGAATTAACACACTCTCCAGATAAACTTCAAGTGCTGTTACATTAATCTAACATTCTATGCATTACTTAATGGTTTGTCACAAATACTTACTGATATATGGAACCATGCCAGGGTCCAGCGGTGTAATCATGGTCTCCACTGAATGTTTGGGTTTATCAAGAACAGACTTCACCATGGGATTCTCAGCTACACCCTAAACATAAGCAAACAGACTTCCATATCATTTTCTCGTTTTTCCCCAAGAAACTCACAATAGCACAGTTAAAACCCAACCAAACAAAACCCAAGTATTAAGCTGCTTCGTGGTCTTCTTACCACATTTACACTTTGTAATGCCTGGTGCATCTCACTCGCCAGCACAAATGCTGCAAGACGTGACCAGGAGTGCGTGACTTTTCGGATACAGCAAAGGCCAAATATCATCACCGCCATCCTCTCACGCACCAATGCAGAAACAGGCCTGCCAGTGATGGTGGGCAACACACTTGATTTCCTCCTATTCTGGGACGGGAAGTCTTGAACATTTAACAAATACTAATTACAGCTATCATCAGACTCGGTAGCTAGACTCAAACTGTGACAACTCCAACTGAAGAGCCTCTTTGTTATGACCTTACAGACAAGAGGACCTATTTTTGAATGGCCCATTACTAACAAATATTTTTACAGCTGAAATTGAGCTGAAATTCCTCAATTTATAAGTAGATTCTAAACAACGCTGAAAAAACGCTCTATCTTCTCCAGCCAAATCCCAGGTGGAGCTGCTGACAGACCTAACAGTTCATTAAATGTAAGCACAAACACTGACAGGGTCTTGCTGGCCTATTATCTACCTTGAGGGACATCTGAAAGAATGGTGTTGGATTTCTGAAGAACAGCAGAGCAAAAAGTAGTTCAATCGATTTCAAGAGCAGAAACAGAGATAACTGCAGCACTGCCGTGTATGCACTTCAACAGAGAATCCAGCTTGCATTTCTGCAACAACTGACAGTTAAGCCTCACAGATTCTGTCTGATGTTTAAAAACCTGACTCTGACGTGTGCTTCCACACATCCAACACTTGACAGCTTCAGTACAACTAATGATTCCTCATTCTTCCACCTAGGAAATTCTCAGAGGTCATGGAAAACACAGAGCACGTACAACATTTAATACTCCAATCAAAGAATCTACATTTGGGTTGAAGTCAATCATACACATTCTCCAGAAACAGACATAGGTCACTTGCTGGATCCTACTGGTATACAGGCAACAATAACGTGGATGAGATTGGCTTTTCAACTAATTCACTACTGCCCTTTCAAACGGGCTACAAAATCATGTCACAAGGAAAACCTTCTCTTCTGGAACATTACCTTCTATCGCAAAAAAGCAAGAGGAATATGGTGACTGGAAGACATTTCTACTTGAAGACCAAAGAAGCTGTCTTTTTATGATTATAAGACACGTGCCCTAGAAAAAAGCAGCACGACAACTCTGCTCTCACCATACTGATGGACGATTAATCTTGCTCTTTAAGACTGTAGCACTGTCAAGATGACTGGAGTAAAGGGGGGCTCACTATGCCACATCACACACAACTCATTCTTCCAGATTTTCTTTTTCAAAAGGCTTTGAAAGCCCCTCCAAAAGTCTCCAGTCCCACTGGGACGTCAATCTTGATTCTTCCTTCCGATTTACAATTGCACAGTACAGATAGTAGTGTTGCTCCTGAAGGCAGCTCAGAGCTCACACACAGTCCCTGCATCTTTCTGCCACAGCCTTCACGACGCTACTCAGATGTAGCATGTCACAGCTCCAAAAAGGTTACAGGCTCATGAGATGCTGTCAGTTGTTGCTGCTTATTTCCTCTCTACGATTAGATCGCACCACAAGGATTATCTGTTCTGCATTATACACTCCGTGCCCTCTAGCGGAATAGAAAAATCCTACAAAATACCACAGACACCTCTTAAGAAACCCCTCCTCAGTGGAAGAAACACTTATTTGCCTCTCCCTGAGGAGACTTGTTTGGTTTAGAACAGGCAGGACTTGCATCCCCTAAAAAAACAATTCAGTTCATTAGGAAATGATAAAAAAACCCAGGATGTGCAAAGAATCAAAGAGGTTCTGACATTTCCCATGATTTAAGGGCATGTGACAAAACCTCTCAGGTAGAAGGATCTCCCTGTCACGAGCACCTAGACGCCAGCATTTATGTAGTCATTCCTCTTCTGGAAAGGAAAGAAGCACAGTTTCAGCAAAAAACAGCCACCTTGCAAATGAGGACAGAGGAAAGACAGGACCTAGAGCAACATGCCCTTAAAAGTTGTATCTTGTTAGAGACAACAAAAAATGGTAGTTCCTCCTGAAAGGTAACATACAAAACCACAGAGCTTTATAAACCCCCACAGCCCTCCAGCAGGTGTTCCACCTTGGGCAGTAGCTACTCTGGGGTCTTCAAGCTCCTCAGGAAAAGTGATTGCAGAACCAGTTCCAGGAGCCAAAGGGGAAGAGAAAGTTGCTTGCTGAGTAATAGGATCTGTGAAGACACCTAGGAAGAGGGAAAAACAAGACACAAGTACTGCGTTTCATTTCTTATGCCGTAGCAACATGCAATTGTTTTACAGGAAAATGAACAGGAAGAATAGAATAATACTGGGCTGATTCCTTTCATTTCTTGAAGGCCCCAGAACAATCCTGCTTGTTAGAGTTTAGCAGAGGCAACTACTGTGAATGAGTTCAACAATATCTGCTCATAGAACCGAGCCTACCTGCACCTTATGTGTAAAATTAAACAAAGACATGTTAGCTTAAGAGTGGTGCTTTTTATTGTCTTCAAATTTCCATAGGTCTTTCTGGACAGACTGCTTAAAAGACATGTCACAAACAATGGCTAAAGCCTGACTCAACTGCTGCTGAAGAGCTAAGTTTCCATTAGGCTAGTAGAAAATCACATCAGTTCAGCAACTACAGCACTCGCTTGCATGGCAGGCAAGTATTTTTCACTGTCCTGATGCAATTTAGTAGCCAGAAGCAAGAAAAGAGAAGCTACTCTCATGTGACGGACGACTTCTTACAGATAGCGAGCTTCTCAGAACAAAAACTTGCCCATTAGGAGATTACAGCCTGAGATACCTTACCATTCCGTGGAAATACAATGGCTGAAATTGCCTCTGAGCTGAACAGCAGCAACACAGAAATAAATGGTCAGCTGGGCTTTCCTGGGCACATTTTAAAATACTGCTCTCAAACACTTTTCTGTGAGCCTGAGTGCTAGCAAAACTCTATGGAAGAGGACTCTTGTCCTACACCGTGATCGTACTTCAAAGGCCATTCTCCATTCCTCCGAGCGCAGCTACTCAGTAATTAAGTGTCACAAGAATACTAAAGAAGCTGAACTTGTGGGACTCTAGCAGACTGCTGAAGTAGCCACCCAGGAGACCCCTCATCCTGTCTCACAAGCACAAAGGTCTATATACAAAAGGTTACCTGTGACGGGAGGTGCAGAGAATGATGGCATCAGTGGGCTCTGTGGTGCTCGACCAGCGTGGCCTCTGGTGATATCATACGTTGAAGACATGGAAAATCCTGAAATCGGGGGACCAGCAGGAGGTGCAGGAAGACCAGAGCCAGCAGTAGAGCTTAATGAAGGAGCTGTAGAGAACTGCGACACAGAGATACTAGAAGACGAAGGGGCAACTGGAGGTCGGGCTGGAGTTAGAGGTGGCGCCATAGTAGAAACTGTTGCAGATGGCACAAGTGGAAAAGAAGATGAAGTCATCATAGGAGGAGGAAGTGGAGATGCTCCAGCTGCCAGAGGTGCTGAGCACTCAGGAGAAGATGACAGGCTTGGTGTAGCAAGGGGACTGGACAAAGCTAGGGGAAAAAAAGACAAATGGAATTTTAGAAACACCGAGCCTTCATCTCAGAGATTCAGGTATGTAATTGTTCAGCTAGTTTACAAGTAAGTTTTGACCAAGTCTGCTTTTCTCCTTTCAAAGGAAAAAAGTTTAGTTCTGCTTGAGTTTGCAACCACCACCAATTGCTCTCAATTTCTGGAGATAGTAGCCTGGAATCTCTTTTCTTCTCTGACCCTATTTATCACAGCTAAAAAGACGAGTCAACATTTGACTACCCATTTTGTAGCAGATGAAGTGGGCCTCAGAAATTTCCAGCTAGCACGCTTCTTCCTGCTTCATCCACAGGAATAACAAAGATGCAGGAAGTGTCCCTCTTTAGATTAAGAAATGCACTCAGGGGACCTGTGAGGCTGGGACTTACTGCAGAGGTACAGGTCTATGAGATGGGCTGAGCACCAGGCAGCCCTCTCTTCCTTGGCACCCAGCTACTCAGGCTCCTAAACCCTCTGCTTTCTGTGTTTCAGTCTGGCTCCCAGTTGATCCTTGGATAAGCCAATTTTGTTCTCTAAACCAAATTTAGACAGAAAATTAAGCCAGAGAAACA
The DNA here is from genome assembly GCF_964237585.1 of Gallinula chloropus. Lineage (NCBI taxonomy): Eukaryota > Metazoa > Chordata > Aves > Gruiformes > Rallidae > Gallinula > Gallinula chloropus. The sequence continues at coordinate 56,368,068 of NC_140089.1, forward strand.
GAAAACACTGGTTTTTACAGCACTAAGCTGTTGGATCAGCTCAGATGTGAAACTGCACTCAGCCTAAACATTGATGACAGTCAAGTGACGTGCCAAGTTACCGTAAGGAGGTCGTTTCCAAACTTTATCACGCACACCAGTCAATAAAAAACAGAACATGCACACCCCCAACATAGCTACAAAATACTTACATGGGCCACTGTCCTAGTATATTCCATAGATTTTAAAACATACAGAACAGAAATATTAAAAGGATGAGATAAAGATCAAGAAACTCTTCTGCTCCCACTGAAAATTAGTATTTGAATAGTATATTCATAAAACAATATGTTATGTTATTAACGGTTAGCACAATATAGAATACCATTAATAATATTGTAGTGTGAGCAATGTCACTACAGAAGCCTCATCATTTTTACAATCTTGGGTTATCATCAGCAATTTGGAGGTCTGGTTCTATATTCCAATCATGGCTTTAATGGTTGTCACACCTGGAAAAAATGCCTTACAAAGACACACAGACCCAAATGAAAAGGTGTTGCTGGATGTGCTTACAAAATCATGCTATTTGTTTTCGTCTCCCAGCCATCAAGTATATGAAGGCTTATCTTGAAATTCAGCTAGCAAATGTTCATCTTCCTTGATGTCATTCAATTCTTCTGGAAAAATCATCAGAAGGTGTTGCACTTTGGTATTCCTAACAAATGGGCTCAAAATCCACCCAAACTAATTCATCTGGAAGATTTCTACATAGCTCAGGAAATTCTCTTTGCCAATTTACATGTACAGAGTGGAAAGGTTTTTTTGTGTGACACTTGCAATGATTTTGGCAACAGGAATGCATTGACAACGTAAACACTTTCAAATAACAATTTTCAAAACACCTTCTCAAATGCATGACTTTCTTACAAAGAAGTAGATCACTCCTCCTTAAAACACCACCTTTATCTTGAAGGGACAAACTGTAAGTGTGTTTTGGGGTTTTTTTAAATAACTACTGGGTAGCACACTGCTGATGGCCACTTGTCATCACAGAAAATGTCAGCGAGTCTGCAAGTCTGTTTTGGTACAAGAAGAAAGCTGAAGCCATATTTAAATCCCTTGCCACAAGACAACCAGCAAACCTCTGTGCGATGCACAAAAGTTTCACGGTCACTTCCTCTACCATTACAAGGTGCAGCTAAAAACAACCCCTACTATTTAAAGAGAACTTCTATAAAATTAACCACACTGCTGGCATCCTGTAGCCCTTTGTGCACCAGCTCCACTTTCACTGCTGCAGTAACTTGCCTATGAATGAGGCGGTCAATAAATGTCATGGGTGGAAATAGATCGGTAACCTTATTCGAGAATCCATTTTTAGCCTAGTCAAAGCAATCACTCCATCAATGGTTACTCTGAGGCAGTCTTAATAAAAACATGGCTTTTATTAAAGAAATCATTCACTGTTGAGGATGCAGCTTCTCCAGCACAGCCCTCCTTCAGCATTTGACAATAAAGTTGTTCTTTCTGTATTTCATTACTGAAACAGAATTTAGCAAAAACCATAAGCAGAAACACGTTAGGAACATCTGTACAGCAAACCTTCCATACTGTGATCTGTTCTCACGCTTGTTTCTTATAATCATCAGCAATTTCCTGACAAATCCATTTGTCAACATATTGTTTGCATTTAATATTACAGACATTTTTACCATGTCAGGAAAAACAAGTGATGCCCCAAAGAATATACATTTGTCTCTTCTCTGGTGGTTTCTGAAATATATGCCAAGAAGTATATTCGATATCAGTAAAGCTTGATTTTTCTGCTTTTTTTAGATAAAAGAACTATTAAGGAATGCTCTGGTATTTTCTTCCTGCACCCAATGGATCGCCCAGCACATCCTCCTGGGGCTAAGAGCGCTCCACTCGGGAGTCCACGGCACTAGTGTGACTCAAGGTAATGTTACCAGATGTGTCAGAAAACTGAGCATTCGGTAGTCAAGCACATGGGGTTCAGACTCTGGAAAAATCAGATTCAGTGCTCTGATTACCACCCACAATAGTAAAATCCAAGTGATCGTCCACGTTTCTCACTATCCCCCACAAGACTGTAGACTTGTTTGAACTCCCTTCTGTGCTGCTCATCTCACTGTGCACTGTACTGGCCAGTATTCCCTGTCCCCACGTCCTCAAAAACCCTAAGTGCATCCACATGACTTCATCAAAAAGTTTCAAGAATAATAAAAACATTTACACTACTCTCTGTCAGATGTATGCCATACTGCCATGAGAAAGAAACAAATTCTTCCCATCAGCCTGGAGAAGAGCTCTCTAGGTTGATCCCAACACCTCTGGATGAACTGCTGTGCTTTAAAAAGACATGAATAAATATCACTGAGTTTCTGAGGAAGTTTCTGTACCTAATGACCTACTTGTAGCAGCAGTGGTAGCAGCTGTAGTCTCCCCTGCTGTGTTTGGTGGGGGCGTACCGGGTGGAGTTGTCTCTATTCCACTCTCTTCCACCATTTTCCTTCAGCTACAGAAAGCTGTAAGACAAAAAGAAAGGAAAATAAAGAAAAAGCTTATCTTGAGAAATAGGGATAGTGTTTGCTGCAATACTGAGCTGTAGTAACTCCAAGAAGGACCTGTTCTTTTCAGAGCTGATGCATGACAGGATGCAAAAGGTGGCAAGAAGCGAGACAGAGAACGAAGTCTCCCCCTTCTGCCCTTAAAGAACCACAACTACCCCTGAAGTTGGAGCCCTCTCCAGCTTAAGCACTGCCCCAGATGCTCTCGACCCACCATCAAACTGACTGCAAGCACTTTCTCCAACACCAGGCATAGTGGCAGAGCTTGCAAGGGCCTAGGGCTCCAGACTCCGTGACCTGAACTCTATGACCCTGTCTGCTTAAAGGAGAAGCTAAAGAAACCTCCAGACACGCCACAAGAAACCAGGGAAATTTACTTCCAACCTACCTAGAAGTACAATGACATTCATTTACACTGAACAAGTTCTCCACTGCACACAATTCCTGTAAAATCCAGGTCTCGTACTGCTCTGGTGAGTATCAGAAGTGACAGTAATTGAAAACTTTGGCTTTTCTTTTGAAGGCCACATTACACTGAAAGTATCTTTCAGCATCTTTGACTACACCTGCACAGTGCACTACTTGTGGAAAAGTAAAGCGATGTGCTTATTTAAAACCCCCTAAACTAAGAGAAAGGCCTCAGGAGATGAAAAGGAGAGGATGAAAGACTAAGATTAACACCTGGAGATTTTTGTTCTTCAGTGCAGAGGAAGTCACCTAAAACCCCCTGCTTCCTCCCAAGTCTGGTAAACCAGACCGAGATTGTTTGTACCACTCCCTGAGGTAGCAATTCCATAAGGACATTTTAATAACATAAAAACCCTACAGAAAGGAATTTATGTCTGAAAAATTGGCAGGAAAATATTTTCCATCATATCCATTACCTCAGTAGCTACTGAGGACTGACAGCTTACTACATTTAACAAGTATCAGAGGAAAAGCCTTAGGTAATGTGTTGAGTAAAAGTACTCACAGGTATTTATAAAGAACTCCACTTACAAAAATACAGGGGGGGTTCCTCTAAAAAAAAAGAAAAAACCCTCACTGCTGTTTAAAATGTGTATACAGCTATGTTTAATGTAGAGGGAAAATTACTGTTATGACCAAACTGAAAAATACAAAAAGCAGGATGCCAGTGTTAGTCTGGACAGGCTAAGGAGCATCAAAACCAAATGAAAGCATTGAAATCACAAAGGAGAAAGTGTATTTCCTCTTACAACCAGTATGTGTTGTAAGAGGAAATAAAGTAACTCAAGATTAAGCATTTGAGCCCAGACTCGGAAAGCAAGTATGGTTCCTGTGCAGCACACCTCCTAAAAGCTCTGATGACCCAGGGACTGTGGGTTCTGAGTACCTTTTCAATTAACTTGAAAGCTTCTCTGCAGACAGGATGAAAGGGTCAGTAACTGCCTGGTGGGGAACAGACTGACCTTGACGAATGAGCACATCTCAGCATCCCTCAGAAAGGAGCTACACAGCCCTCCCCTAAAGTTCACTAAGCAGAAGAATTTGCAGTAAGATTTTGTCTTTTCACTCACCTACGGGAGTTCACGTTCCTCCTCGCAGAAGTATTTCTAAAGTCATTCTTCTTCCAATTATACACTGCAAACAAAGAGAGAATTTCCCACTGTGCAACATCTGTAATCACTGACCAAACCCTCCCAGAAACACTTTCTTTGATCAAGGCTCCTTTCAGCTGCTGCTTGATTTCACCTCTGTCGTGGTTTCACCCCAGCTGAGAGCCGAGATCCACGCAGCTGCCTGCTCCTTAAAGGAAAAGAGCAGGGAAAAGAGAAGAGGAGGGGGGGAGAGTAAGTGGTAAGGGAAGGGAAAAGGAAGAGGAAGGGGCAAATAACCCCAAAACCAAGAAATAAGAGGCCCGTGGGTTGGGATAAGGAGAGTTTACTAAGATAACAGAAAGATACAGTCTAACAATGCTGACAGGACTTTAGAGCAAAAATATATGAAGCTGTTGATACACAGTGCAGTTTCTCACCAAACCCACAACTCAGGCTGTGCCACCCAGAGCCGTCCCAGAACCCGACCGTCCCCCAAGAACCGCGCGTCCCGGAGCCGCCCTCGGCCTTCCTCCCGTCAGCCCCCTGATATCCTGGGCAGGACGTAACTGGCGTGGAATACTCTCTTTGGTCAGTTAGGTCACCTGTCCTGGCCTCGCCCCTCCTTTCTCATGAAGAGCTGAGAAAGTCCTTGACTGTCTGACAGCAATTAACAACATCAGCATTCCATCTGCTGCTACAAATGAATTTAACTCCATCCTGACCAAAACCAGGACAAGAGGGAAAATTACTGTTATTACCAAACTGAAAAGTGAAGCAAGCATTGAACAGCAATAGCAAGCCCAAACCTGCAAAAATTAGAGAAGCCTGAAGCCTAAATGCTCCCTATCATCCTTCTCCCTTTAGCTTACCCAACTCCTCACACAATCAACAATCTCCTTGTGAACTCCTGACTTGGCAGGGATGAACAAGAAGTTTGCCCAGGTAACACTTTGCTATACACCGAATTCTCAACAAAAGCCAGGTGTAGTTTGCAAATGCTGCATGAAAAAGCATAAAAACAATAAGGTGAAGGAAAAAGATGAGAGATGGAAAGAGAAAATTCACAAGAGAAAAGCAAAACTATGATAGGTGTAATTGGAAGCAAATAGCTCATCATCTTGAAAGAATCTAGAACTGCTGACAATTAAAATTGATCCCACAGGACATGTGGTTAAATACTTTCATCTGAACGGCCTATCTGAAACCACTTACATGGAAGAAACCAGAAAGCACTGGGCTGAAAGAACATGGAAGGCAAAGAACCCAACCAACCCACGGACTTTTAAACAATGTTCAGGCCTCAGCAAAGTTTCCAGTGAACGTTTCTACCCTCCCCTACGGGAGATCCAGGGAAAAAGCTCCCCAGTAAGATCAGCCTGCAAATCCTCAATGCCAGATGGGTAGGGAAGTGGCTGCTCTTTTCAGTGACTTAAAAAAAACAGTAATAGATAATTCTCCACTGTCCAAGCCACAAACACAACATTTGCAGCAACTCCTGCTGAAATCCAGCCTAATTTCATAAGGAAGTGACTTCTATGTCCTCCTGCCAAGTAGAACGCTTTGTACTACTGCACTGAAAACACAAAGGAAACTCTGAGAGAGCCCAGTGCAAACAGGCACTTTCGGTGACAGCAACTGCGGCACTGCCATCTAGCGATTTGTGAGCATCAGCTGATCTCACAAATTTCATCCCCCTGCCACATTTAGCTAGAAGGCAATCTCGGTTTAGGCTTACATGGAAGTAAAAAAGAAGGGATATGGAAAAAAGAAATACAGAAAACCACAAGGGGTGAGGGGGAAGGGAGGGGAGCGGGGGACACGGACGGGACGGGACACACACCACATTCCCAACACATCACGCTTAAATTTATTATCAAGTCGTTACGTTTCCGCTAATATTTTGCAATAATCTGGACAACATGACCATACTTCAAATGCATTTTTCAGGTTGTGACTCCAAAATATAGAAATTCACAGCCAACTATAACCTACAAATGCAGATGACCAAATTCCACATGGAAAAACACATTATCTAGAACGTGGTGGTATGTCAGAGTTTAGAAAAAGGAACTCTTTTCAGTCACCCTTAAATAACTGCTGCTTGTAGTGCAGTAGATGCTCCTGCTAATAAAGTCCTGTCCCCCCAATATACTTCATAACCCCAGGAGGAAAAACTGGTCTCTAAGCAGAGCCTCAAACAAAACAAACAGTTGGAATACTAAATTCAAATGCCATTAAAATGCTATACTTGCCTGTAAGCGTAATATTGACTATTCTAATTGTGTGGAACAATACTGATTACATACATTGTTAATATCTAAGCACAAGTCAACAACTGTCCAGAAGAGTGAGCTGTCATTTATTTATTTATTTAACTACACAAATCGATTGCTTTGAGCCATTCCCAGCGCAAAAACCTCTCTAAATAAGATATTGCATCCCGGGTTGCATTACCTGATAGAGAGATTCCTAGGCACATACTTGGAGTCAACAGGAGAGAAGACAAAAGGAAAACCTTCAGTTGTTAAAGACAGAGTGAAGCTGACACAAAATAAAAAGACAACACTTCAGAAAACACCCCAAAACAACAGAGCTGAGCTGTTCCTATATCAAAGTTTCATCTGAAAAGTCCCTCACCCTACTTTATTCCATTTCAGACAGGCAGGGACAAAACTTCCTTCAGACTGGGGCCTGGTCAATACAGCCAGATCCCAGGGGACACGCAAAGCCTCGCTCTAGCCAAAGCAAGGGCACGGAGGGATCTCCAATGTAATCACCTTGGGTCAAACGACTTGTTCTAACACCTGCTGAATAGTCACAGCATAATGTTAATCACAACTCCCACATTAAAAAAGAAAAAAAAAAGGAAATGTTTACCAAGCAGAAACCACTTTGCCTCAGACCTAATGCTGTACCAATAGCTTGAAACACCAGGCATGACAGAATGGTTTAGCCTCATCCTACGACTTCTGCAGACAGTTACTGTAGTGCACAGATAGCACAAAACCCAGGCAGTTTTTCTAAGAGTTTCCTAGTGCCTGAGAATTATTTTGTTTCCCACATTCTTAGTGCCATTGTCAACCTTTGGGATTCGTTGCACACCCTTACTGTTGTTATTTTGAAATCATAGAGGGCTTACATAGCTCCACAAGCCACTGATGACCACAGAGAACTGTTGGTCTAGTATACAGTGTTATCTTCATGGGACTACGTAAACCCAAAGACACAGCTACACAGAACCACATGCATTCAACCAGTTTGTACCAACTGACGTAGGGTAAATGTCATGATGCAACAGCTCCAGCACTTGCAGACGATTTTGCCCAAAAGAAACGTTTGTTTTTCACGGCACTATAAACGAACTAGAAAGGGCAAAGCACTGCAACAAGGTATCCTCCAGAAACAGACTTCCTGAAGCATCACTTCTATCCTATGCTAAGAGATCCTCAAGGGTAAGGATTTCTACTGCCAATCATGCTAATTCCAGCTAAAACCACAAGGGATCTAGCACTTCCAGCCTGAGCTGCAACGCTGGAGCACAGGGCCCTGAGAGCAGGCATCTGAACACTACCCAGTGCCGGGAGAAAGCCTGGTCACCAGGAGGGTGACTCGCAGGAGCAGATCACTATACAGGACCTAGCAAGCTATCAGGAGCTGGAAGTTCCGTGAAGTGCTGGTGGTTTCCAATACCACTGCCAGTCATCACTGAGGCCGCAAGGGGTCTTGCTCTGTAGCTTCATCTGCCTCACAACCCACAACCGTAACGCTGCAAGAAGCCCCAGAGCCTGCCAGCAAGGAGCACTGGGGCCAGTGCAGCCTTTCTTTAGGACAAGACGGTTCAGAGTAAGGGCAACAAGACAGACTGCCTACACCAGAATCAGTCTGGTGAGGGGCAGACACCGTGCAGTCGCAGGTGTGCTGCCCAAGGGGGGAAAGTCGCCCCGACGGGACGGCTGCCGGAGCTCGTCCCGGGGCGGACCCCGCCGACATTCCTCACACACACAGCCCGGCAAAGACCTCAGCGACCCTCCGCCCCACCTGGCACAACCTCCCGCGCTGCACCCAGGCCCGCGTCTTAACATCCGGACCTGCCTACAGGGCCCCAACGGCCCCAGACGGCACCCGGGACCGGGGGACACCCACCGCTCGCTCCGGGATGCCGCCCACCGCCCAGCCTCACCCGCCCCAAGCCTTCCAGACGCTCCCTCCCCGCCGCCGCCGCGGACGACGGGTGCCAAGGCGTGCCCTCCTCCCGCCGCGACACGGGGCCTCACCGAGCCCATCCTCCAGAGCCCACCGCCTCCTCCCGCTGCGCACCGCCCAGACATTCTGGCCCAGCCAGAAGGCCGCGGCCCCGAGCACCTCCGGGTGGCCCCGCCTCCCAGGAAAAGGCTCCTTCGGGCTCGGCCGCAGGAGCAGCACAGCTCCCCCGCCACGCTCGCAGCGGACCTCGCGTCACGTGGGGGTGCCGGTCCCGCAACCTGCCCCCCACCCCCCTCCCGGCCCGCTGCGTGCCGCCTCAGGCTGCGCAAGTCGGCAGCTGCCCAGCTACCCGTAACCCTCGTGCCTTCATCCTCTGCCAGCCGGAGAGAAAACATTTACTTCAGTTTTACAGCCTTTACAAAGCACCAGGCAACCCTCCCAGCTGCCCAGGGTTTCCCCCACAACTCACCTCTGCTGCTGCCAGTGCACTTCCTGGGTCCAGTGAAGGTGGTGGACAGCGCTGGGGTGGCGAGTGATGGGGGTGTGCCCCAGCTGCTGGACCGGCTCTGGTGTTGGCAGCTCCTGGGCCCAGGTCTAGTTTTCCTGGGAGGGTGGCCTCTTGGGGGGCTGGGAAGAGTCCTGGGAGCCGCTGGCCCTCCTCTTTGCTGCTCGTCTTGGTCTCCCAGGGGCACGGTCCCTGCCCTGGCTGGCACTGGAGGGACCTGCCACAGCCTGCCCCAGACCCGCCGCCGGCTCTTCACGCTCCCCGTGGATGGGAGAGGGGGCGTGGTGTGGGCTGGTGGGATGCCCAGCAAGAGCAGCGGCCGAGGTGCTGGGGCGCTCCTCTTCCCGAGCCCCTGCTGGGCTGCTGGAGGGGGCTGGTCCAGGGGCAGGAGAGCCGGCTCTGGAGGCAGCAGGATGGGGGGCAGAGGTGGGCCTGCCCTCCCGCGCCTCGGCTGCAGGGCCATCCTCCAGGCCCAGGAGACGTCGGGCCTCCCTGCGGCAGCGCCGCACGGCGACACTGATGAGCCGGCGCACGAACGACACTGCGCGCTCCTGCAGGCTGGGCTGCAGCAGCCGGACCAGCACGTCTTCATCCAGCCCGTATAAGCCCAGGACGGCCCGGATGAGGTCCTCCAACACATCTGCTGTGGAAGGCTGCCGTTGAAATGTGGCCCTCAGGTGTTGTTGTAGCCACGGCAGAAAGCGTTGGAGGAGGGCTGGGTGCTCATCGAAGAGAGATGCCCAGGTGTCTGGCTGCAGGCCACCCACTGTAGCCCTGGGCACCGTCTCCACCGCCGGCGGCTGGGCAGCTAGCGGGCGAGGGGGGCTGTCGGTCCCCGGGTGTGCGGGCGCTCCTCCAGCTGCAGGTATGGCAGGCCATGTTGAGTCCTCTCGTGGTGGTCTGATGTGGACCTCTTCAAATTCATGGTCTGCCCGCACCGAGTGCAAGATGGATTGTACTCCCCTCTTGCAGAGGGGGCACTCAGGTTTGCTGTTAGCCCACCGCAGGATGCAGGCGTAGCAGAACTGGTGGAGGCATGGCATCACGAAGGCGGCGTTGTCAATGCTGTCCAGGCAGACTGGACAGCGGTGTTCCACCTCCGTGGCCATGCTGTTCTGGCTGCGGTGGGCTGGGAGGAGCTGCGGGTGGTGAACTGCTTCCTCCAAACGGCGCTGCAGCAGCTGGAAGCTGTGCTCGAAGATGCGCCGCGTGTGCCCTGGACACACCCTTCAGTATCTCTGGGATACCGCACTGGAAAACCGTCCTGAGTAAGGCAGCAGCACCAAGCCTTCGCTCAGCACTCCAGCCTCGCTGGCTGCTCAGCTGGAGTCTGCGCTTGAGGCCGTTGGGCACCCCTGTGTGCTGGGTTACAGGGCTGGGTGACGTCACGCTTGTCCGTTGGTGACCAGTAAACATGGCACTCAGGCAGCTTCCAGAAGCTGCCATGTCAGATGACTACTTTTTGGTGGTCTTCTGGCTTTCACAAACCTTGACGGACAATAAAACACAACAGAACAGAACTGTCCCTGGTGGAAGGAACTCCAACAATCTTCTAGTCCGACTGCCCGACCACTCCAGGGCTGACCAAAAGTTCAAGCCTGTTGTTAAGGGCATTGTCCAAATGCCTCTGAAACGGATGGGCACGGGGCATGGGCCATCCCTTGAGGAAGGCTGTTGCAGTGTTTGATCACCCTCTTGATACAGAAATTGATCCTGAGCTCAAGTCTGAACCTGCCTTGACACAGCTTTGAGCGCTCAGTCACATGATCTGGCTTGGCCGGCCCTGTGTGGAGCCAAGAGTTGCACTTGATGATCCTTGTGCATCTCTTCCCACTCAGGATATTCTGTTATTCTGTGAATTTATACTTGTGCCTGGCACCCACCCACCCAAGGTGCAGAAGCCAATAGTTTGTCTTGTTAAATTTCATGCCCTTGATGACTGCCCCATGCTCCAGTGTATCTACAGCCCACTGCAAGGCCTGTTCTTGCTCAAGAGACTTAACAGCGGCTGCCGGTTTAGTAGCATCAGTAAACTTGCTAACAGTGCATCCAACCCCTGCCCCCGGATCACTGATAAAAGGATTGACTGGAACTGGCCCTAGAACTGAGCCCTGAGGAACAAGCCCGAAGCACTTGGCTCACTCTTGTGGGTTTTCTCCTGCCTTTCTCTCCTTCCATTATGCCAAATCTCATCCTTGATCAAACTCTAACTAAATTGGAATAATATTTAAAGCAATAAATAAGTAGAACTAAAATAAATAACAATTTCCCACACATCTGCCTGTAACCAGTGTTTGAAATGAATCGTTGGAGGTCAGAGTTACAAAGGGGAAACTGCCATATGCTCTGCCCCTTTATGCTGCGTTTGTACGTTGTTACTGGCTCCTTAGTCATTATTCCAAGGCGATCATTGTTATTATTATTATTAATTTATTAAAGGGAAAATATCTTGCTTTTGTGAAGTCAACTTCCCATCTTTCTCAAGGGTAAAGGGATAAATTGAAGAGACTGGCTTGGAAGAATTGCCCTACTTCTGGACGTGGCTCCTCCAGGAACAGGCAGAACATCACAGAAGTTCAGGAGCTCAAAATCAGCCTTGATTTCTGTCACAGTTTTGCGTGGCTGGGTCCTGGTGGAAAAGGGGGCGGGGGGCTGCATAAAATGGCTGCTGCAAGAAGCAGCCAGAAGCTCTCTGCAGGCCCGAGAGAGTAAACATGGGCTAATTCAAGGCCAGAGTTGCTGCTGAACAAGGCCGAGCCAATCGTCCAATGTCACAGCGCATCAGGGAATCACATTTAGGAGAATAAAAACGCAGGCAGGTGCATTTTCCCACCAAAGAGGGGAGTGAGAAGATGTAAGGAGCTGTGCAGGCAGCAAGGCCGGGGAGGGCGGGAGAGGAGGCCTCGCCCTGCTGCTGGAGAGAATGATGCCCCTGCAGCCTGTGGAGAAAGCCATGGTGGAGCGGGTGTCCCCCCAGAGCCCATGGAAAAGGCTGAGACCCCACCTGCAGCCCCTGGAGAGGCTCCACGCTAGATGAAGCAGGTGGAGACATAGAGGAGATGCTGTGACCCACGTTAGAGCAAGCCCCTCCCTGTGCCACAATGCAGGGGAAGAAGGGAGTGAAATCATGACCAAAGTGAAGTCTGAAGTGATAGAGCGGCTTTGGTGGGCGTCTGGCCTCCAGCCAGGGCCAAACCACCACAATTTATGACAAAGCATCTCAGGAATTACTTGCTGTCTCTAAGAGAGAGACTTGTATGCCATCAAATACATGACTTGGTTGTCCAGCATGGGTAAGTGTAACATGTTTTATAGTTCCTGCGCTATTTCTAGACCCACCCTCAGCAAAAGAAAGGGAAAGGAAAAAACGTCACAGCATTTCACATCTTTCATTAGAAACTTTATTCCATCAGCCTCCAGGTACATGAAGTGAAATAAATGGTAGTGAAGGGCAGAAGGACCAACAGCAGTCATCTTTGGAAAACAGAAACATTTTCACAACAAAACACCTTTTTGTTACAGCTAAGAAAAAAAGCCAGGCACACTTGATAGCTTTTCTTTAAAGATGTATTACAGTTCAGTCACACCAAAGTGAAACGTTGTGGGCTAAAACTGGGAAGTTCTGTGCTTTAGCACTAGTACAAGCCTACCAAACCACACGATTTGCATCTTTCTGTCAAAATTTCTGTCCAAATGAGCTGTGTATTCTTCAGTCTGGACTTCAGAGCTTCAGTATAAGGATCATTAGTTGGATACCTACGTAAAGAAACAAATTCAATCATGGTCACGGTACTTGGAAAATCCAACAGATCTTAACTGACACCTTGGCCACTTTGGAGTTTGTTTTATTCTGTATTCCCTTCAATATGAACTCAGCTTTGCAGATTGTCTCAGCAGAAAGTATGAATGCACTGAAATCTTCTTTCCCCTAATCTGCATGCGCATCTCCAATTAAAATTTATGTGACTTCTCTGGGTACATCAAAATAAGGACAAACTTCATGTGTGACTGTGTTGTGATTAAAATCTTTGCTTAAAAGCCTTTAAGCGTTTTAAAAAGCCTTGAGGTTCATGGTGTTTCTCCATGACCACCATTAGTACGCCTACATTATGGAAAACCTTAGGTTTCTACTTACTACCTCAATTAAAGTCAGCTACACACTTTGTGCATCGTTTTGCACTTCAGTAAACTGGTACTAAGTTGCTCCCTTTTCAGTGTGACATTTCTCACTCTTGTAATGTGACTGTTTAGCAGCAAAGCTTCTCTTGCCGTCCCTGTCCCTGGTGAAGGCATTTCTCTTAGTAGACAGTACTTGCTGAAATTACTCGTCAGCTTACTCGTTAAATTCCCACCACAATATAGTATCTCTGTTTGGATTTAAATTCTCTAAAGAGCATACTGGGATCTACAGAAAGGGCTAGATGACAAGCATGAAGATTAAGTTGGGGGGGTGGTCTCTCAAATTGACAGATGAGTGTCCTTCAGTGGAAGCCTCCTGGGGCACAGAGGGGACAGTGGGATTGCCAACGCCAGTCCCACGGGCTTTTGTCCTGTGGCTGTCATTTGACAAAACTATGTGAGCCCTGCAGGTAATCTGTTCAGAGTGTCTACCAGCGATCCTTCGCTGAAATAAATTCAGGGAGGACTCGTGCTTCCCGCTGTATGCCATACGATGCAACTGCCTACCCCTTTTACCTGGGCACAGAGCAAATGTTGGGACACGCTGCTCCCAAGAAGCTGGAGAGCTACTGCCAGAAGAGGGTGGAGGAGCCTGCTGGGGCTCCGTTACAAGCATGTTTTCCGGCACCATCACCAGCAGCAGCAGCTAGAAACAGTCCTGCCACACCTGATGCAGGGTTCTAGTGGTAACTTGGCACTGACACAGAATGTCCGGTCTGGATCAACCATTTTATTTCCAGCTGAGATGTTTGGGGAACAATTCTGCTCCAATGCATCGCTACCTTGGCAGATTTCACAGTTCCCAACAGGCTGTTCTGGAGGGAGAGAAAGGAGCCTGTTGGAAAGGTGCTCTCCATGCAGAGCCAACAGAATGAGCTAAACTTTAAGGAGGGACTGGTTTGGACTTTCCTTCTGCTTCCTCGTTACTAGCCTTGACAACACCACCTTGATGTTTTTTCCCAATGAAGTAGGTTAAAGTGTTATGTATTAGGTAACCACCTCTGACAGACATGGTGACGACACGAATTCTGCCTTCAATCCTCTCCCTCTGCCCAGAGGTTCCTTCAGCCGGACAAAATAAAGGCCAGTTGGCCAAAATGCCAAAGAAACGCACACACGGTAGAATATTTTTGCAATTACAACTAGATGGCTAGAACACAGACACACAGCATAGAAATGGAGACAGGAGTTAATAAAGAATGGGGGGTACATGTGTCACATTATCAGCGATGCAAAAGACCAGCTTAAGCACGTGTTTCTCTACGTCAGCTATAAAAAAGAAAAGGTGCCTTTTTAGCAAGTATGCACAGAGATTGCTCAGTTATTTCTAAGAAAAAAAAAAAACCACAGAATACTTGACAATTTTTATCCTCTATTACAGACATTATTACTACCTGTTTATAAAATGTAAACCTTTCCTCGCAGTTAAGATTTACAGCAGTCATCACCTTTGTCCACTCCTTACATAATCAGTCCCTGGTGACAAAAATAAACTGATGTAGCACACACCTTTTCTGAAGTAATTACTGATATGTGATGGAGCATTAGTTGTGTAGTGGCAGAAGTAGTGGTCAGAACTGCAACGTATGGAGCTGAATGGCAGCAAAAGACTTGTTGAAGGCTGGTGCTGGGTCTGGAATACCAGGAGTTTCTCGAGGCATCCATCGTAGCATACTGAGGTACGCAATGCTTTTAACTCCCAAACTATGCAAGCAAGGTATGCCCACCACCAGTAATGGACAAGAAAAACCTGGTCATGGATTCCCCAAGCTTCCTTATCACCATCAGATCATGTCTTGAGATCAGAATGGAAGGTAAAATTTGGCCAAGCGCCTTTTCTTCTACAGAACTAGTGAATCAAATCACCTGTACAAAGTGGTATTTGGTAAACTGCACTGTCCTGGGAGGACACGAAGTCTATATTTAAAGTGTCTGAAATGGGATGTTATAAAAACTGATCTGCAAGCTAGTATTTTTAAGCCAGTATATTACAGTATAAATGTGCTGCATACCTGCGTCTATAAAATTAACTGCCATGAAAAAAGAACAACCAGGATCCCCAGAGTGTGGCATTTGTCCATCTGTCACTTGTAGACACAATACAAACCTCACATTGAGATTCTGTTTCAGGTACAGCAGCTGTCTGCTGGACAGATTTGGAACCAAATCTGATGGGAAGGAAACTAGAGGAAGGAGCACAGTCCTGCCACTTTGCCCCGGGAGAGTCCCACTGTGCTACACATCAGCTTTTGGGGTCATTCACTGCCGACCTCTTTCGGTGAGGATGTGGGGCTGTCTCGAACTGGTAGCAAGTCATAATGACATGGAATGTGGCTGTTTTTTGGCAGATCATACGGATCCTGGCTGAAACGTCCGGTGCTGCTGAGTGCTCCCTGGACAACACTCAACATAGGTTCTGTGATAAAAGAGAGAAGATGCATTCAACACTAGAAGCAGCAAACAGAAACAAACGCGGGGTTACACTTCAGTTTGCATTACAAAAGATCCTCTCTTCTCTGCTTCAGTATTCCTTGTCACAAGGCAGGTGTGGGAACAAAGAGGGATATTATGGTGCTTTGGCTTTACACTAAGTTACACCTGTGGGTTTGCAGCAGGGCCCTGCCACAAGTACATTTCCTGACAGAAGCAAGTGTGCTTTGTCTGTGCATAAACAAAACCAACCAAACAAACCCCCCCAACAATAAACACAAAATTAAAAAACCCACCCACCAAACTAATTTGGGGATTTTAATTAGTTTCATAACGAATTTTTAATTAGTTTTTATAAAAATCCTTAGAAATGTGGGGAGAACTGGTGGGTTTTGGAGGAATGTCTAACTGGGGACAGAAAAGGCAAATGGTATCCTATGACAGAAGACATAGACTTTATTCCAGCCTAGAGAGCATTGGGATAAGGAGGATTCTACCAGACCCCCAAGTTTTCTGGAACTACACCAGCCACAGTAGCGCAGGAACTCGATAGGGCCCATGTCAGTGAAATACAGCCTCTGGGAGGGAAGATGCTGGTTTTCATGTCAAGAAGAGGAAAGATTCTTTCTATCCCTCCCATAAACCTACTCCAGCTGTGTTCAGTACTTAACTGCTGCTGTGGGTCTGCATGGCCAAACCAGCTCAAGGACCGATCCACCGCTGACCAAGGCCGAGCCCATCAGCACCGGTCACAGCCCCTCTGTGGTCACATATTTAAGAGGAAAAAACCCACCAGTGGAAGCTTCTGCCACCAGAGGAGGGAGTGAGAAAATGGAAGAAACTTTGCAGACACCAAGGTCAGTGAAGAAGGGGAGGAGGAGGCGCTCCGGGCACCACAGGAGAGATTCCCCTGCAGCCTGTGAAGAGCATGGGGAACAGGTTGTCCCCTTGCCACCCACTGAAGATGATGGGGAGCAGAGATGCTTCCTGCAGCCCGTGGAGAGGCCCCCAGGCTGGAGTGGGGAGACACACGTTGAAGATGTAGTGACCTGTGTTGGAGCAAGCTCCTGGCAGGACCTGCAGCCTATGCAGAGACAGGCCCCAGGCCACAGCATGTTTTCTGGGGGGACTTGTGACTCTGTGGGGGACCAGGATGGAGCAGTGTGGGCCTGAGAGACTCAGAGACATTCTATGATTTTATGACTGTACTCCATAGCAGTGACCCACACTGGGACAGCTGGTGAAGAGATGGAGCCCCGTGGGAAAAGACTGATGTTGAAGAAGTTTGTGGAGGACCCCATGCTGGAGCAGGGGAAGAGTGTAAGGAATGCCCACCCCCCCCTTTCCCGCTAAGAAGGAAGATTACTTATGAGGAACTGATGGAAACCCCCATTCCGCCACCCCCCTGTGACACCTCAGCAAGGAGGAAGGGAGAGAAATAATGAATAAAGTTGAGTCTTTGAAGAAGGGAGAGGCAGGGACAGGCCTTTTAGGATTTGGTTGCACTTCTCATTATTCTACCCTGGTTTCTGTGCATGTGAGTGTGGTAAGATGGGTTTTTTCAATTCCCTGTTGAGTCTGTTCTGCCTGTGACGCTGATTGCGGAATGATCTCTCCCTGTCCTTATCTCCACTCCTAAGCCTCTCAAGAGGTATTTTCTCCCCCAGCTGAAAAGGGGAGTGAGAAGAGTGTCTTTGCTAGGAACCCGGCCTCCAGTCAAGGTGCAACCACCACAACAGCCTAAAATAGAGTGCGATCAAATGCTTAGCTTACGCTGTTGTTTAAAGACAGGCCTTCAAACCAGGGAAATTGAGCGCTCTCTCTAGGTTAGAGATCAGAGCTGAAGGTATTTAAAGCTCTGTCCTTGTGATCTCTACCACTTCCCTGGAAAAGACGTTGTGAGATGGGTGGAGCAGAAAACAGAACCTGAACGTATCGCTTTTTTAACTGATTTTTTAATGTGTTTTGATTAACCTGGCTCAAAGGAAAAAGTCCTGTGCTCTTTGTTCTTAACCTTCAACATCGAGAAGTACATTTTGCACTTACCAACTTCATAAACGTTCCTATTGGCTGAAGCAGAGCCAGCGATCTCAGCATACGGGGAGTCCCCGCGTGCCGGGGACTTCATTTCCACATAGCCGCATTCTGAACTTCTGGGGACAAGAGCTGGTGGGTCTTTTATAGTAGCGTAGGGGTTCTCAGAACTACTTAACGAGCAATTACTTAAATTATATTCGGAGTTCTTCGCTAGATCTGTAACAAGAAAAACACGTGTTTCTCTCAAGCATGCTAGTAGTATGGACATCAATGCTAAACAGGGTGTTGAGTTCTAACAAGTCGCTCCCCAACAAATATTTAAATAGAAACCAGTCATAGCACTTCCAAATGGTTAGACAGTCCTTAATGAATCCACTTCTACTGCTATTCTTGTTTATGGCCCTTGGTCTTGTCATCAGCAAATTCCTGTTGCAGTCTGAGAACTGTCAATTCTGGTTAGAATAGTAGCTGGCATTCAATACAGATAATCCCAGAGTGGTTGGGGTTGGAAGGGACCTCAAAGCACATCTAGTTCCAGCGCCCTGCCATGGGCAGGGACACCCTCCACTAGACCAGGTTGCCCAAAGCCCCATCCAGCCTGGCCCTGAACAATGCCAGGGAGGGGGCAGCCACCGCTTCTCTGGACAGCCTGTGACGGGGCCTCACCACCCCAACAGAGAAGAATTCCATCCTAACACCTGATCTAAATCTAACCTCTTTCAGGTTAAGGCCATTACATTTTGTCCTTTCACTATATGCCCTTGTAAACAGCCCCTCTCCAGATTTCTGGTAGCCCCCTCCCGGTTAGGTAGTGAAAGGCTGCTACAGAATCTCCCCAGAGCCTTCTCTTCCCCAGGTGGAACAAGCACAACTCTCTCAGCCTGTCTTTGTAGGAGAGGTGCTCCAGCCCTGCGGTGACCTTTGTAGCCCTCCCCTGGCCTCACTTCAGCAGCTCAGTGTCTTTTACTGGGGAGCTCAGAGCTGGACACTGCACTTCACGTGCTTTCACTTTCTGTGCCTTGGGCACTGTGGCTTGAGCACTTGCCAGAAAAGACTGAGGCAAAAAGTCATGAAGTACCTCAGCCTTCTCCAGATCCTGGGTAACTGCATCTCCTGTTTCCTTCTGGAGACAAGCCCAATTTTTCCTCTCACCCTCATTTTGTCACTGATGGAGCTATAGAAGCTTTTGATGTTGCCCTTGATGTCTCAGGGCAGATTTAGTTCTGTCAGCACTTTAGCTTTCTTAACCTGGTCCCTGGCTGTTGGAACAGTTTCTCGTTATTCCCCCTAGACTACCTGCCCATGCTTCTACCCTCTGTAGGCTTCCTTTCTCTGTCTGAGTTTGCCCAGGAGCTCCTTGTTCATCCAGGCAGGTCTCCTGGTGCATTTGTTGGGCTGCATCTCTCCAGAGCTTGAAGGAGGCAGTCCTTGAATACTAACCAGCTGTCTTGGGCCCCTGGTCCTTCCAGGGCTTCGTTCCATGGTACTCTACTGAGCAGGTCCCTGAAGAGGCCGAAGTATGTTCTCCTGCAGTCCAGGGTAGTGAGCTTGCTGTGCACCCTCCTTACTTCCCTGAGGATCTAGAACTCCAACATTTCATGGTCACTGCAACCAAGATTGCATCATGGTACTCTGTTACAAGCATTACAGCAGTCTAAAGGAACTTTCTCTAGACAGTCTCTCTCTAAACAAAATACACAGTTTCCAAGAACAAAATTAGGTTATTTGAGAAGACCTAAACCAACTAAATTTATTCCTACTCCATCTTTATTTACTAGGTCTCATGTCAGCTGTCCTGCTGTTTTTGCCAAGCCTGACACCCAGGTCACAAGCCTAGAGCTACCCAAGCAATCCCATTGCACCTTCTAGAAACCAGGCATAACATCAGCATTCCTCCAGTCTTCCAGAATCTCCCCATGCAGTGGGGTAGCCACAGCCGGGATCTCTCAGAAGTCCCAAGTGCTGGTACATCTGCTCTAAGAAAATGTAAAGCTGAACTCTGAGCGTTAAACTGTTTTCTTAAAAACCCCGCGTCTCAGCCGGAGCTGTTGTTAGACCAAGGCTGGGGATGGGCAGGGAAAAATCCTGCTGCAGACTGCTTCTGATGCTGCACCTGATCCCCAGAACCTGACAGTGAGAAGGACTAGAAATGAAGGTAATTAAATCATCTAAAGAA
The DNA here is from genome assembly GCF_964237585.1 of Gallinula chloropus. Lineage (NCBI taxonomy): Eukaryota > Metazoa > Chordata > Aves > Gruiformes > Rallidae > Gallinula > Gallinula chloropus. The sequence goes on from NC_140089.1 coordinate 56,387,727, forward strand.
TAATGGCACTCAGAGTCCCTTCTAAGGCTTTCACTGGGCAGAGACATGAGGAGTGTGATCCAGCCTTTTTGGGATGCTTGAGATTGGGAAAGGATGAAGCGACAACAGGATACAGAAATTCTCACCCCTTCTCAGGAATTTTCTTTTGAGGGACAATGTGCTGTGTTTCAGCAGACAGGAGGCTTAGCTGGGAAGATGCTGCTACAATTTACATCTGCAGCAGCCCAGATGATGAGAAACTACTTCAAAAAGCCTTGATTCTGTGTGGTGGGGATTTAAAAAAAGGATTCACCCAACCCCACACCTATTTAATCAAAGTAATTTTGCCAAAGCAGATCCTTATTTACAACACCCATTGATTTATGAAAGTAATTAGTATGAAAATAGTTGTATGACAATATGATGAGATTTTTGCATATCATGTCTGCACTGGGCATCAGGTGGATTCACCGCTCCTCACAAGGAGTCACTTTTTTGTCTCCTTGAAGAAAGGTCGAACCCATAACCCTGAACCTCACGCACAGCCAGACCACCTTGGCATTACCCTGAGCGGAGAACCAGGAAAAATTCCCTGCTTCCCTCTCTATCCCAAACACAGTGAATCCCATTCACCCTCTCCTCCTCCTCCTTCTTCCTTCTTACCAAGCTCGTTGAGGTAGCCACCATGTTTCCAGTCTGCAGGCAATGTTCCCGCGTAGTCCATGACAGTTCCTCGTTTTCCAGGTTCCACGTTTTTAAGGTTCACAAACAGCTGATTGGTTTTGGCCTAATTCAAAGGAAGACAGATAACAGAAACTGAAACTGATGGGAAGTTATAGGATTTCCAGGTGCTAATCAGGCAAAGTGGTTTGGGTTTGCGTGGCCAGGTTTTGGTAGTGGTGGGGGGCCAGGGGTGGCTTCTGCAAGAAGCTCCTAGAAGCTTCCCCTACATCCAACAGAGTAAATACCCAACGGCTCAAGGATGGACCCACCGCTGGCCAGCGATGAGCCCATCAGCGATGGTGGCAGCACCTCTGTGATAGGATGTTTCAGAAGGAAAAAACCCCACAGATAGACACTTCTTGCTGCCAGAGAAGGGAGTGAGAAGATGAAGAAACTCTGCAGACACCAAGGCCAGGGAAGAAGGAGGGGGAGGAAGCGCTCCAGGCACCAGAGGGGAGATTCCCGAGCAGCCCATGGAGAAGACCATGGTGAAGCAGGCAGTCCTGCTGCAGCCCAGGAGGAAGATGATGCCGAGTAGAGATCCCAGCTGCAGCTCCATGCTGGAGCGGGTGGACACACCTGAAGGAGGCAGTGACCCCATGGGAAACCTGCATTAGAGCAAGCTCCTGGCAGGACCTGCAGCCCGTGGACAGAGGAGGCCATGCCATAGCAGGTTTCCCTGGGGCAGCCTGTGGCTCTGTGGGGAAGCAGGCTGGAGCAGTCTTCTCCTGGAGGTCTGAGCCCCACGGAAGCCACGCCGGGGCAGTTGGTGAAGAGCTGTAGCCCCCATGGTAAGGATTCATGTTGGAGAAGTTCATGGAGGATTGTCTGATGTGGGAAAGACCCCACACTGGAGCAGGGGAAGCATGTGAGGAGTCCTCTGCCCGAACAGGAAGGAGCAGCAAAGACAACGTGTGATTAACTGGCCACAATCCCCATTCTGCCCCCTTCTGTGCCGCTCGGGGGCAGGTGGCAGAGAATTTGTGAATGAAGTTGAGGCCAGGAAGAAGGGAGAGGTGAGGGGAGGTGTTTGAACATTTGGTTTTATACTTGATTATCCCAGTCTCTTTTGATTAGGTAAGAAATTAGATGCATTTTATTCCGCGTCGCGGCTGTTTTGCCCATGATGTTATCTGCAGAATGATCTCTCCCTGCTCTTATCTCAACTCATAAGCTTTTGGTTATATCTTCTCTCCCCTGTCCAGCTGTGGAGGGGAGTTATAGAGCGGCTTTGCTGGGCACCTGGCCTCCAGCCAGGGTCAACCCACCACAAAAAGAAACCAAACCTGAAACATGATGGAACCAAATGAAATAAACTAGAAGCTAATTGACAGAGGAGCACTGAGATTTTGATGCTCTACCTTTGCCAGGGTCAGTCTGTCCATGTTGTTGACATGAGGTGGGGTAGCGCACTGAGTCAGAGTATGATAACTGGGGTTAGAGAAATAGTGACTGTTGGAATTTCCACCGGTACTGTGAGGGATGGCTTCTGAAAAGAAAAGAAAATCAACAACTATCAATAACATGGCATTTCTTTCTGAGGAGATGTTTTTTACAGCTCTGCACTCATTCCAAAACCTAATGGAGAGTTTCTGGAAAATATCTACCTAGGAAATTGCCATTCATTTGACAGATTTAGGGACACAGAGCAGGAACTGACAGGTCACTTGAAGCAAGAGCATGTTACTTGCTAACTTACTTCTCTCCTGAGGTTCCTTGCTCTCTTTTGCCTCTGCAGTCACTGTCCCAATTACAGAGAATTTTAACCACCAAGTTCATAGCAACACTCTCTAGTGCCTCAAGAGCACTCCCACCTTTGCTGACAGCTCTTTCTTGGCTCTGAAAACTCTTTCTGCCACCTTCTTCACCTGCTGCCTGCCTTAACAGCTGTGGGCAGAAGACAGCAGTGCCTGAAGTTTCACGTACCCGTTGAGTCACTCCCGGGTTTGCTCTTTGCCTTCACTTGTTTCAGACTCGAGCCTCTCTGCTCCCTGCCTCTCCAGGAGATCGTGCCACAGCTCCTGTGAAATCCTGACTGGCCACAGCTACAGGAGCCGCCTTGTGCAGTCCAGCTGTTGGCACGGAACTAAATTCTCAGTAGAAACTGTATTTTGCCCGTTTCCAATCCTGTTTTTAAGTAGCCACAGAGGAATAGAAAAGTCCATGCTTCCTCTGAACTGGGCTGAACTGTCTCTGACAGCTGAAAGGTAAGCACGTACATCTGCCATCACACCCCACTGGTCCCCTGTGCCAGTTCACCGGCACGGCTACCAGGGTGGTCTCTCTCCCCCGTGAAAGGCAACTGACAGCAGTGTCTCAGGCTGCCTCTTCCCACCGGTGGAAGCCCTCCCCTGCCTCTCCTTCCAGGAAGCCTCCCATGGCAGAATTGTAGACATCCTTTTCAAAACCACGTATGCTCCTGCTCACAGCAACCCTTGCTCATCCCAAAAGGTGAAATGGGCACTGTTAGGGGCATGTGAGAACCCTTCAGAGCTCAGCTAAGAAAGCGCAAAGTGAAGAGATGGAGAAAAACCCCCACCTTCTAAATGTCATTTACCTGGAATGGTGTAATCTGCATTGATGGCCCTCAGAGCAGGGGTGTAGGTCACTGCAGGCATATTGTTGAATGATGTTTGAAACCGATGTGAAGACATTCCTGGCCTTAAGGAGAAACATTCATGTTCTTCCTAGAAAAAGGTGTTTTCATGGACTTGAGAAAGTAACAACATTTTCTAAGCAAAAGCACAAAGCAGGTCAAGCACTCGCTCCATCAGCAATTCTGCCTTTTTGGAGAGGACAGCGCTGTAAAGGCTGTCCTGTCCTGTTCCAGACTCCCCAGGGAAGTGGTCACAGCACCCAGCTTGACTGAGTTCAAGAAGCAGCTGGACGATGCGCTCGGTCCCATGCTCTGACTTGGCTGGTCCTGTGTGGAGCCAGGAGTTGGACCCTATGATCGTTCTGGGTCCCTGCCAACTCAGAACATTCTAGGAAGGACTCTGTATTTCACACAACTACACTGATTGCTTTGCTCCAGTGAACTCTTACTGAGGCATGGAATACTTACAAAATCCACAGAATATACATCACTTAACAGGATGGACTATTTAAACCTACGAGCTTTATCAGACTAATTTAGTGAGTGATACAGAGATGGAATGTAATAGGCTAATCCAAATTTCCTATCAAACAATTAAGAGAATTTGATTGCATGGAGGCTTTACCTTGATCACATCTGGCCCCCTTCCAGCCTGGGCTGCAGTAACATGTTCCCGGGATGTGGTCACACGTTGAGTTGTTCAGACAGTCACAAATCTGCCGGCATCCATACCCGTATGTACCCTGAGGGAATTCTGCACCAAGTGTGAGAGAAAAAAGGAACTCGAATCAGTCAGAGCTTCTTAACTGTGTTGGGATTACAGATCTGCAGCACCACGGACGCTACCATTCGTTCCTAGCCCCAAGCTCTGTCTGTCCACGGCCAGCAGATGGCCAGCAGATGGCAATGTGTCACCAGTGGCAGACCCCTAGGACTTGGGCTACTCCATTCTGAGCAAATAGCCACAGGTTGGGTCTTTTCTAACTAAGGACTTCTTTTACTCTAGATATGCATATGATCAGGACTGTACCTTTATCAAGTGAACTCTTGCTGCTGTGGTTGCATTGATGAATATAGCATGTCTAAAAAACAAGTAATTATCTATAAAGCTGGAGATTTCTCACAACAAGTTCAACATGTCATGAGAAAGAATTTCACTGACTGCTTTGAAAATGTCACAGTGAATGAATCTGATACTATGTACTGCCATTAGAACGGTGAAGTGGGTCCAAAATGTTAATTACTGCTCAGAGACAGGCAAGGATAGTTTTCTTCATGATAAAATATCTCTGAATGCAGAGGGTACTCTAAGAACAGCCCCTTTCTCCTGATTAGGGGTCACATCCTGAAGTTTTTATTTGTTTCTTTACCAAAAAGAGATGGGTAATTTTAAAATGCTTTTGTGGAAAGGTATTGCATGTGTGTTTCAAGGAGAGAAGAAACAGGTCAGATATAGAAGCCTTAGCTTTAATTCTGTGTAAGTTTAAAAAGACTGTTAACTGTTTGTTGCTGTGCACTGATTTGGTTGTCCAGAGACCTGTCTGAGAGCAATAAAAATTCCTGAATCCTTTAAACGCATAAGGACTCATCTATGTGTGGGCTGCATTTTTGCAAAGTGGTGGTTTTGCCCAAATTTCACTTCATTAAGAAATATACTACATTGTAGTGACAAAAAAAAAAGTACTAAGTTTGTTTTTTCTTGTTTTCGCTTCAGTTGTGCCTTATGATTCTTTTTGTTATTGTTTTTGTTTGAAAATAGTGGTCAGCTATGAGGGAATGTAAATCCCATACAGATGAAAGGTTAAAAGTTTTAAGAAGGTTACTGGTTCCAGAAGAAATTAATGGAATCATTATCTTCCATGTGAACAAAAGGCCTGTACACAAAGCAAAGAAACTTGCTCTGTTACAGCCCATGAGCACAGTCTAAATAGATGCTTCCATTCATATTGCTGGCACCATTTTCTTGTTATTGATTTGTGAGTAAGTCTCTCCTCCTCCTAAATCCCTATTCTTCTACTCTCCAAAATACCTACTTATTTTACCATAAAACCAGACGCCTTTCTTGCTACTGGCTTCCACAGGAATCGGCTCAAGATTTATCTTGCTATGATACTTAGTTGTGCATGCCAATCACTTCACAGAATTTAGACAGCAGAGGGTTTTTTTCCAAAGTCACCAGCTGCTACATTGCACTGGTACAGAGCTAGTTAACCTGGACTAGCCAAGCCATAAATGAGTTACCATAAGTGACGTGAAACCAATGCGGGATGGTATTCGGAAATGCACCTCCCTGGAAATCAGCACAGTCTCTTTGGAATGTTGACGTATCAGGCTCTGGTGTGGCTTCTTTTATTCACAGAAATGGGTTGACTGAAACTTTGGAATACAGTGTTTTGGACCGTGTGGATTTTGGTACTTCATGGAATTGGATCTATTTCTCGTGAGAATTCTGCCTCAGGTATTTCTCTCCTATTATCAGTATTTTCATAGACCTGACAAGGCATCTGGAGAATGCTGAATTATTTCATAAAAGAACTCCTATGAAACATAATGAAATTAGGGCCTAGCACTCTGAGTCAGTAACAAAGTCTTCACTGGTTTAGCATACCAAGGCAATACTCCCCAAGTGAGGTAGAATGACAGTAAAAACGGGTATCTGCGTTGTGCTTTTATGTGGCAAGGTTCTGGTGGCGAAGGGGGGAAGCAGGGGTGGCTTCTGCAAGAAGCAGCCAGAAGCTCTCTGCAGATCCTCTACAACTCTTCTTGGGCAGTGAAAGACTGAAAATCGGTCTCTTCTCTCATATGCTCCATCCCACTTCTTAGAAAAGCCAGAGTGCAATTATGTTGCTGATAGTGCTGATAAACTGAAGAAGAAAACTTTCGGATTTCTTCCTCCTATACCACACAGTCCTCATTTCTGACTTAGACAGTGGGTGTTTGACTACAAAAACTAGATAATGTAAATAGCCAAACCCGGATTGATTGCTGTTAAAAGAAAGGGGAACATTCCATACTTACGTTGAGAGCAGTCACTACCAATCCAGCCAGGGTAACACTGACAGGATTTATCAATAGGATTGCACATTCCTTTACTGGTGCACGTGCATATTCCAATGCAGTTCTTGCCAAATCTGCCACTGGGACATACTGGAACAAAACACAATTAGAACTCCTTAGTAATCAGAATGGGATTACCTTTTCTTTATTTCAAGAGGAATCTTGATACTAGGATCAAGACAGGTACTGCTTAGTATAATGTTCAGTAAGGCATTAGAAATTCTGGGAAGCCCTTTATACATGCTCATTATACAAATAATACAAATAACAATACAGTGGGTTTCATACTGTAGGATCAAATGTTTAAGCAGTTTAAACCTGCTTAAGATTCCTAATTTATACGCTGCAAGCACTACAACAGCAACTGCTGTTGGTTTTATGGCTTCCAAGCGACGGAAGGAAAATTGCTGAAGTGCCTGGTCTCTCTGTCCCAGAGAGTCTTTACTACAACTTGTACCTTCGTTACAGAGGGCTCCTGTAAACCCAGGTAAGCAGTCACGTAAGCCATTAATATGGTGGCAGGGACCACTGCTGTGTACACACTGGGGGCATGTCTGGCTGCAGCGGTGTCCATAAATCCCAGGGGAACAGACTGGAATCAGAAAGAACAAACCGTCATTCCTTCCTACACTTTCTATACAGCCGTGAACTACTCTTCAGAGCACTTCCTGACTCTGAATTAGCGCTGCTTTCTAAACACACAAGGCTGGCAATGGCGTCCTCATTATTCGTGCAGTTCAAGGCTTTACACTCACAAATGGAGATTTGCTCGTCTTCCTCCAGGGTTTACTATATCCCAGCTCTTCATGACTTAACTGACATTCTGTTACTTGTCAGGCCATGCTGACTTGGGTTGCAGGTGAAATGCATCTCTAGTTTTTATGTTATACACATTTGACTACACATAGTATGTCCTCTCCAACACAAACAACTCCTAAGGCATATTTGAAGAAAAGTCATTTAAAAAGATAGACTGGACAGTTTTATCTGTAGAGGAGTATGGTCATCTTAGACCTTGACTTCTTACCTGTTTCCTAACTTGGAAAACAAATAGCCATTACTTCACTGAGAAAAACTTACCAATGTTTTCCAGTGATCCTTTAAGTACTCATGACATGATACAGCCAGCTACACATCACCTAACTTTTAGAGAGCCTGAGACCAGAAATAGGAATTCACTTAATTCTTACGCGAAAGGCACAAGTTTCTTTTAAAAAAGGAGGAAAAAAAAAAAAGGGGAGGCTAGGGGGACAGACAGGGAGAGGCTGTTCCATAAAATCTCCTCCTTTGCTGCTCTAATCCCTTCTGGTATTTTTTTCCTGATAAATTAGAATATTAGGTAGCTAAGCTACTCTAACATACTTTGTTGCACTTAGTTCCTTCCTCTATTGTGACAAACCCTTTGCCTGCTACTCTACTCATTATGCATATACATATGTTCCACACCACCTTTCTTAATCCTACCTTCTAATGCTATCTCTGCAATGTAACTTTATAGAGCAGCTATTTGAGACCCTGTTATGAAAGTACTGCTCAGGAGTATTGCTCTGACATGTGAAGTGTGGGAGGAGGATATTTCCAGACACGGAGCAGAAAGCAAACTATGCTCTTTATGTCATACAGTGTGTCCAGACATCACCAACGTGTTGAAACTAGTCCGTTACACGCTGTTGTGATGACATCATCCCAGGACAGATACTCCATCTTTTCTAGAATCAAGCACAAAGTCTCTTTCTAGCAAAATCTTTTTCCTTTCCATAGATGAAGATTTCACTGAAGCTAAAAGCAGTGTCTCCTTTCCAATACCTGAGGTCACGCAGTCAAGGTCTGTGCTACGTCTGAAGTCGTCATCTCCACCCAGGATAGTTCTATCACACCGGCCAGCTCATTTTTAGAACCTGTTACAAAAAGATGCTACATTTTTACTACGGACTTTCAAATCATAGAATCTACCTACTTTAACCTGGCTTCATTCGTTACCATACTTTCTGTCTCTGGCGATTTGTCTGCCCTAGTGTCTCACAAACTACTCATCGATGGCACAATGACAATACTACTATTTTCTCATAATTCACTCCAATTACTTTCATTATTTTTGCAGCCTTGCCATTTCCCAGCGGTATCTGAGTGACTGAGGGGAGGTCACACTGCAGCTTTTGGGGCCTCCCTCTCTTTCTGTGAGGACTCCTGTGGAGAGAGTACACAGAGGCTACTGACCCTTGAATACAAACAGGAAAGCTGAAGCTTGCAACGCTACAGTATCGCACGGAGACACAAAACTCCAGAACCCTCTGAGAGGGGCAAAACTTAGAGCGTCAACTCCATCTTGCGGAAGCTGGAAGAGTTTTCCCAACACTTACATAGTCATTTAGGTGAGAACTCAAATCCCTTCCTGGAGATAAAAGGTTTGTGATAGCATGCCTTTCTGCAGAGTTTCATCATGTTTTCAAATTACCTTGCTCTCCATAGACAACAGTGCCAAACACAAATTCTAATGGATAACCAAATACAAATACTTCCTAAAACCACAAGGAAAATGACAGAGAAACCTTGCAGAAAAGTGCAACAATTTTCATGCAGAACAAAATATGTGCAGAGACACTTGAGTTCTCAAGTTTGAAAAACCTAAGTAGAAGCACAGCTTCTGCACAACAGATCCTCTTTTTGGTTGCCAGAGCCAAGCTTTCTGGGTTCCTGCACGCAAGGCTTTACGTACCAGAGCTGCCAGCACAGCCCTGCATATTTACAGCTCTTCACCACTTCCTGAGGAATGGTTCTGTGAAGGCGCGCAAGGTTTCAGATTGACCCGTCTACTCTCCTACTCCCCGTTTGTCTGTGGATCCCACACTCAACAACATTTCCATACCTGTGAATCACAGATGGAACAAAACAGCCACAGAACTGGCCCCTGTCTCCTTCCAGCCCCACACAGTCCTCCTGTGCACACCAAGTGAAAGGCAAGACCAAGCCCCGCCATAGTGGAAACTCCCATTGTCCTTCAAGAGTCTCTTTTGTACCTGACCATCCCGGCAGACAGCGACAGGAACCCCTGATGGGATGACAACTGTCTGCATGGCTGCAGTCACAGCGTTCAGCGCAATCCATACCGTACGTGCCATCCTGTGGAAACCAACCAAACAACCCAGAGATGACGACAGCTGGGAGTTAGAAGAGAACAAGTTCTGGTCAGTCCTGCCTCAAAAAACAACCACGCATCTCTCCTGAATCCATAAGCTGCGTTCTTAAGATAAAGCACTTTGGGCTTCTGCAGCAGTTTTTGTGTCCTGCATTTTCCTTCCTTCAGTTAAGAGGGGAAAATAAAGAATTACATTCTCTGGAAAAATCCCAGAGGAGGGACTTGGAGACGGTGATCCAGAACACAGCAACCTACACTATCAGAGGCTGCAACGAAGCCTTCTTGGACTGTCCCTCTAATTTCCCTAACAGCTGAGGTCCTACTCCAGGACCTGGGAATCTCTTGATGAGAAAGCAGTTCAGACTCCTTTCTGCCTCAGCTCCTGAGTTGTCGACGTACTGGACAAAAAAAAGATACCACAGAATACCACAATTTCTACAACAAAGTAGTAAAACGTAAAATGTATCTTCAGGGTAAAGCTCATTGCCTAAGCAATGCAAAGTGTATCCCTTTGATTAAAAGTCCTTCTCTCTGCACTACAGCATGTGCTGTTAAAAGAGAATTTCTCTGGCCAGGAGACAGGGCACAAAACATTTCTTCTGGCTACGCAACGTTTTTTGAACCATCAAGAGAAATTACAGTTGTAGGTTAAACACCCTTCTTGCTGTGCTGAGCTGTGCCACAAAAGCACAGCTGATTTTCATGGAACTACATCTGAACGTCTGAATTTGCCTTTTCTTCTTCCACAGAAGGTGGCACATACATCCGGGGGCAGTTCCATACAAAATCAATCTGACAAACTGAAAAGAGCAAAAATCTTCACAATTGCATTTGTAAAACAAGGGAAAGTACAGCTGTGAACCGATCTTACACGAGAAGTGTCAAAACCAAATTAGCAACATGGAAAAACCCCACTAGAATTAAGGTGATACTTATGAGGCTGCCCACAGCAAAGGCCAAAAATGAAAGAAAATCCACGTCATGTTTTAAAATCAGCTAAAAAAGAGGGTTTCGTTTCTAAATTAAATGAATTGAATTTACCAGTCACTAAAAGCCAGAATAAACCCCACAGGAAAGCTCCTCTGCTGGTTTTGGTGTTCGTGCCTACAATTCTACTAGGTTCCACAGCATTTACCTATTCAATCCCAGCACTTTCGAGTCTGAAGTAGAACAAAATCTAAGAGCACTCAAGTGCTAGGAGCCCTTTGCTCATGGCAACAGTACATTTTTATACAGAGAAAAAGAAAAGATTAGGCATTTCCTTTGCGTATAATCAGATTTGCAAAGAAAGGAAATCCTCAAGTACCTAATTGAAAAGTGGTATGTTTAGTCTGCTATTTATTTAGACTTAAGTAACGATCTGGGCAGTGATAGGAATTTTCTGAAGTTACTGAAAGAAATTGAAATACGTTGATTTAAATAAACTCCTCAAACAAGAACAAAACCAAGATAACTCTGGACTCAACTGAATTAGTTTCCCATTCATTCTCCTACTCTGGAATTCGGAGGCAGAATATGCATTGGAATATGTACATGCTTACAGACTTCACTTGACACAGGCAGAGAGAGACAGCAAGACAAGGAGCATGGGCATGCTAAATTATCTGATGGAGAAATGCTTTTAAGCACTATTGTGGCTCTATTTGCAACAGTGAAGCAAATGCCATGAAACAGTTACCCATCTTTTTTAATAAGTCAGTTTTGGAAGAGCTATTGGAGCTTGGGAGATCGCATCGTCCTCCAGATCAGACACTAAGTGATAAACAAAGCTGCCCTAGGACAAAGAAACATTAGTCTTCTGATGGAGACGTACTGTTGAAAACGCTGCATGAACGTGCACAGATGGAACTCTAATCCACTTTGCAGAACGTCTTAGAATTTGTCTGTCACTCTACTCACTCCGTCAACATAAACTGTAGCTCACCTGGAAACTAAAAACAACCACCAAAACCCCAAACAAAAAAAAGCTGAGTATTCTGAGAGAAGTTCAACAGAACAAATTTTCATGCAAAACAAAGTCGTGGCTCCCAGTTTAACACTGTAGTTCAGCTATTCCTACCACATTACTGCTCAGTAGAGCTCCTCCAACCTGAGAGAAGCTTAAAGGTGAATTTCCCAGAAAACCAAACTCTATCACTGGAAAAGATGGACTCTGGAAAACCCAGTTTTTCAGAGAAAGAGTTCATGTTTTGACTACAAAATGTAATAAAAAACAGTTACGGAATAAAACACATCAGGTTTGACTTTTACCATTTTAAAACCTTTGAAATTAGATATTTTGATTGCTCTCCCCAAGCACAAATTCCAATGTGCAGCAGACCTGATGCAGCAGACCTGATGCAGCAATGTCATGTCAGTGCAATGATTTCTAACTTTGCAGTTCTCAATGTCAGGGTGACGGCGTCAGAGCCCCAAGAGGAAGGCAAAGACCTGTCTGTCACTGCAATCTTCGCAGTGCCTTCTCACAGCTGACTAAGAATGAAGGCAACTTCTCCGTTCATATTGTACCAGAGATAGAAGATAATGTAATCAAAACTAGGTTGTTTGATGCTAAGTATCTATTTCTGGTACATTCTTTCCTCTCATAGTTTTTTCTGCTTTAACAGAAGCACTCTGGAGAGCATTTGATGCCAACAGGGAAAAATCTGGGTCTGTGCTTTTCAACAAATTCTAAAGGAGCTGGAGAAAAGTCTGAGGCTCGACGTCAAAGCATGAAAGCAGGAAGAGTTTTTCATCTGTGCATCTTAACTGTGTGTTTTGTGTACTTCAGTGTGTTGCACTGCAGAGTTCTTCCCAAAGATTTGTTGTCACGTGTCCCCAATCTTCAACCCAGTTGTGTATGGGCTACCAGGAGCAGTCCTCCTTGGAGACTTATCCCCCCGACAAAATTCAGTGCAAAATCTGGTGAAATTATGAAACTACCTGACAAAGGAGTTCGAATTTTTCTCCTCTCCAGCCTGGGGCACAGGTACAGGTTCCATCCAGTGCACTGCAAGCCCCTCCGTTAAGGCACTGGCAAGTTAAGTTACAGCCAAGCCCCCAGGTACCTCTGGGACAATTTGTTGAGCAATCTACACCATGCCAACCTGCCAAAAAGAAGAATTTCAAGTGACAAATTAATCCAAGATTTCCCCCATTCCTCTCTGCGGACGTGTTTCACTCTGCCTATCAGGCAGCATCTTTCGGAGATGTGCAATCCCAGGGTACCACTAGCTACAAGCTAGTAGCAGCAGTTTCAGACGAGGACTTGTCCACGTTGGAACAAGGGTGGTGAAGGGCACCTCCTGACATCTCTGCACAGCACACATTTGCAGATGGGTGCCACCATGCAATAGCAATTCAGGGCAGATCGGCAAGGAAAACACAGACACCTTGAAATTTCACTGCCAAGCACCAGAGGATACTGAAGGTTTAAGGCATGGGCCAAAAAAGCAAGGACTATATTCCCTACATTCAAGCTGCTGCTGTCGTCATTCTTCCGCCAGTACTGAACAGATGGAGTTCTGCAATACAGTTTAGAAACTAAAATCCTAGACACAAAACAGAAGGAAACATAGCAGCAGTGCCTAAGTTGCATTTCTCCAAGGATACATGGAAGACCTTCTAGATTATTGCTGTACTTCTATCCAGATGCAAAAAAGACTGTAATGGGAAATGGTTCTAAAATGCACCCTACACTGCTGATTATGCTGGGTAGCAATGATTTGCAGACTGCACGCTGGAGGCAGAGAAATGGAAATAGATTTTTAAAAATGTGACCATCTGATACAATAGAAACGGCAGGAGACAGTCCGACGTGACCATCAGCAGTGACACAAGCCAAGGTTCTAATTTTGTACCTTGTTTACAGCAAGCCAAGGGAAAAGTAATTCTGCACTGAGACCAATCAATAGACTGTGCAAAACACATGGATTGAAACGAAGCCGCCTCGTGCCCTGGATTGAGAACTTCACATTTAGGGGTCATTTCAGGCAAAAATGTTACACCATATGAGCTAGAAAACTGAGACACTTTCTCCCATGTCTCTTTCCAGGATTTATACATCTCCTTCTGTTACAAGACAAGCAGCTGAGTGCAGATGAATTGCACCGTTTGCCGACCTTTTGCACTGTACTATGACTAAAACTGCACAATGCACAAGAAGACAGGATTTTGCCTGGCTCAAGGGTAGTTTTTCTCTCACAACCTAGCCTCTCAGCAGTAGCTGCTTTGCGATGGTTACAGAATTGTCTCAGCTGCACTGTCTCCGGGAAGAGCAGAAGATAGAAACTCCACATTTCCTACACGTCTGATTTAACAGTATCAGTCCCTGACAAATTTAGTGGCTGTTTTCCGGTGTAACTAACACTTCTCTCCCACACTCATGCGTTGTGCATTTTTAGACAGGGAGGTCTACCACGCAGGCTTGGCATGGAATTTGCTTGGGAGCATTCAACAGTCTCCCCTCTCAGCAAACCCCCATCACCGCTGAAGGACGCTGGACTACAAACCCTTCCTTACAGCAGAAGTGACAAAGAGAAAGGTGTATTGGAAGAGTGGATCTTTAAGGGAGGTGAGTAGCATAGTTTTGGGTTGAACGTCGATACCACGTGAAAAGATTTCTATGAAACCAGTGCTGGAGGATGTCTGAGATATCTTTGTTCCAGCCAAAGGCATGTGCTACCAGGAGATGAAGAGGTGGGCAGGCACGTGCAGTTTCTGAGGGGGTACAATGACCATCAGAATTACTGCTGAGAGGTGAGAGCCATGCAGGGAGGTCAAGGAGCGTCAGTCTAGTCACACGAATACTGGGAGACCTAGAAAGTTTCTCACAGAAGCAGGGAACAGTAGCGGGCAAAGGCTTGGAAGGGTCTTAGGCAAGATTTTCTCAGAGAGCTGGTGAGGAAAAGAGCATTCAAATAGAATAAATTGCCAGTAGATACTAACATCAGTGCTAAAATGACAGGAAGAAATCGGTGCCTCTGTGTGGCTGAGAGGGGCAAGGGTTGCAGCCAGAGGTCATGCACACCCAGGCTGAGGGAAACCTGCCTATGCATTTCGACTAGGCAGGCTGCTGTCAGACACATGGCAGGCATGCCTGTGGTAATCCCAGCAGATGACAGCACTGCCACCAAGAGAGAAGTGGTGGCACACCTCAGGGTAAACACCAGTAATTCACTAAGCCGCAGCAGCCTCCAGCCCACTGAGAACACAAACATGAGGCATGTGCACTCTTCTTGGGGCAGATGGTTTCCTAGTTTTCACCTCCCAGAGCAGCAGAAGCATAAATCAGCTGGTGATATGGCCTTCAGGGTGCTCTGCTTTTTATTAAGTTTCTTTCTCCTTCTGTACTTCCAAAACTCAAATTCATTTTATGATTAGGGAAAAAGGAAATTAATCTGAAGGGATGCTTACCTGCTTTGCAGGCACAAGAACCATCTACTGGTGAACAGATGGCTTCGTTTTTGCAGTTGCATACAGATGAACAGTTTATTCCATACGTCCCCAGAAGACAGGCAGTACCACAAGCAGCACCCTGAATGACACAAAAACAGAGTCTAAAAACTATTCAGACAATAGAACCAGTACATTCTGTAGACTGACTCAGGTGCTACAAAAGCCAGAGAACATGCCTGTTCCAGGCTGTCACTAAGGTATCTGAAATTTCATGGCGAGGGACTCCTTCATGCTCTTTAAGTCCACAGTAAGCATTACTTTCCTGTTAGTTGTTGGGAGAGCTCAGGTCACACAGCAAACACCACTTGGTTAGACCAAATCTCGGTAAGACAGCAGGTTCATGGAACGTGGATGTCTACAGTATTTTTAGGAATTAATTTGACTGAAGTTTTCACAGTTGTTGTTCCTACAACAGTCACCCTGTAAATATCCAAAGCACAGGTAACCGCAAATGCATGTAAAAGCTGCAGAATAATCCATCCTGAACCGCAAAAACAAGTGTCTTGCTCTAGATTTTCTCTGGATGGAACATCAGGAGCTGCTGCAGCAAGATAATGATTGAAACCATCATTCCTCCCTTTATTTACACCTCACAAGCACATCCTCCTACTTATCACTGTCTTACAAAGTCACTATCTTTTCTTTCCTGAAATGCCTTCACTTCAGTGCTGAGAACCAATCCCAGATTTGCCTCAGAATCTTATAAAATGCCCAGTATTATTTATGTACCTAAATACCGTTACCTTTCTTTTCCTGTGGTGGAGAAAGGACACTCGGGCACCATGAAGAACTTGGCACTCAACTAAAGCCAATGGAGTTGAAAATGTACTGCGAAAGAGAGACTTATTTACCTCAAATCCAGGGGCAGAGGTGCATTTTCCAGTCACACTATTGCAGTCAGCACCATTTTGGCAGCTGCGGATCTGCTGACATGACTCGCCATAGAATCCTGGAGAACACGTCTCGTTGCAGTAGAGCCCCGACCAGCCAGGCTTGCAGGAGCATTCCCCAGACACAGGGTGACAGCTGCCAGGAGGGGATGGAAGGATAAGTAATTCAGGACTAAATGTGACAATCTACAACTGAACAGTTCTTGAGATCTAAATTAGAACGTATTTATAAAATTAATAGTACTGGCATTTTAAGACAGTCATCACTGTCCTGTTTGGAGTGGTTTTTTCGATACATCAGAGGGGGACACAACACACATGAGAAAGCACTGGGTATAAAGCAGAGTCATTGAATATTCTTGGCCCCCCAGTGAGTGTTACTAAGGCATACTGACTCATATACTGATTCACACCAAACTTAGGACTCTATAATTTGTAATTAGATGTAAGAAGCTGCAAAACTTTTGAAGGTTTTTGATGGGTTCTCATGCAGTTAAGCCTAATTGGCAGTAAGATTTATACATTAAGAAAGGGAAGGAAAGAGATGTGGAGAGATACTGCCTATTCAGTAGCACCCTATGCAATTTAACATTCCCATGAAAAGATTTTGACCATGTACACACGAGTCTGTGAGAAACATGCAAACTTGCAAGATGTCCTAAGTTTGGCTTTAAATATACACCCTGACTACATTAACTGAATTCACACCACAAAATTCAACCCTATATATATATATATATACCCCTCAGAGAAAGCAAGAGACAAAAGAAACGCCAGCAGAATGTGTCCTGAAAAAACCCTAATCCCAGCCTAACTATACCAAATTAGTTGGTGATGCAGAATGACCTCCAACAGTCTTATTTACAAATGTGAAGCAGGGATGGAAGATCACCAGAAAGAGCTTACAAGACAAAAGAAAAAACCCTTCTAGAAAAGTACATAGCTACAGTGTGCTCTTTTTACACCAGGTGTCATGTGAATAAAGACATGACAAAACCAGCCTGAAATGCTACAATTCCTACAAACCCCCCAAACTGTGATGGGAAGGGGCAGGGACGTATGGATCTGCTCACATCAGGTCACAGCGCTGTTGCTGTACCCCACTGAGGAAACGGGGTTTATGTGGCCTTAGTCTCAGCCAGCCAGTGCTCACTCTCCATTTTCTCTTGACTGTTGAGTACAAAGGGAAAAATGGATAGTTTCACCTGGTCACAGAGAACAGAGGGCTGGGTTCAATACACACTCTAGCATATCTACCAAAAGAGGCAATGGACAAGAGCCATTTCTGAAAAAACTCTTTGCATAAGAGGCTTGTTACCTGCTGCTGCTCTCTGGATCCCTGGAAAATAATAGAACCTCCCAGGTATACCTATATCTAACCCTTCATGAAGCATAGAGGCTGACAAGCACGAGGATGGGCTTGCCCTTCATGCCCTGGAGCTGCCATCAACTGACCACATCTATTGATTTCAGTTATTTCGCACTTACAGCACACCAGAACGTGCAAGGGATGTATGATCTATCCTGCCTACACACAGTGAGCAATGTAATGATCTACCCACCTGGTAAACAGAGACAAAGGTCCCACTTTGTCATAATATTTATTTGGCGGGTAAGCAACCAAATAAATACAGCAATGAATATTAAGATCACATATAGCTGCAAGCACTGTAATTCAGAAGCTCTTTTGGGCTGAGAGTTTCCTGATCCAGTTAGGGAATACCAGATTCCCTCACAAGTCCTTCACTGCTTCAGATTGCATGGAAGTACTAGAAAAATCAGAAAATCTTTCTTTTCAGATTTCTATCTTCTCTACAGAAGAACAGGTTCAAGGGTGTAAAGCCTACCTCCAGGTAGTGGGCCTGTGCCAGGGACATCTTTTATCACACTTGAGACCATAAATTCCTTCAGGACAAAGCCTTGTTTCACACTGCTCTCCAGTGTATCCTGCTTCACAGAGACAGGCACCACTAATATGGTAGCATTTCCCACCATTCATACACTTGCAGGGCTCAGCACACTGCACCCCGCAAGTCCCCACTGGACACTCCTCTTGGCACCTATGAGAAAAACAAACAAAGAAAAAAGTGGGTTATTTCCCATCAAATACAGCTTTGGGACATTCCAGGGAAATCGAGTTTATGAGCAATCTCTATACGGCTCTAAAAAGCCTCTGAAGTGGAGCAGTGATTTATAGAAATTCATGTTTCAAGTACTTTATGTCAGAATTTGTAACTTTTAGAAGTAAACTGGATTCTGCACTTAGCAATAGCGTGGACAGCCAGCAGATTCCTGTGCCCCTGTAGATGCTCAGGGCCTGGCAGTCCTCTGGCAATCACGCTCAGCAGTCTCTGATGAGAACCTGTCTGTTTGCTGGTTCCTAAATGACGTACCAGATACTTTGCTCAATTGCTAACGTGCTCACACAGACACCTCACTGGTGATGCCATTTTGTTGGCATTAGATGACACTCAAACACATCTGGGAAGTAAGCTAAAGAAAGGAAAATGAGCCTTTGGACGGGTAAGAGTGCTTACTGCACCTCCTAGGTGCACTTGCTTAGTGCATTACTTGAGCTACAAGACCTCCTTCTGCACCTAAGGAAGAGTGAGGATTCTTATCTATCTAAACATTTGTGAGTCATGGAATCAGATTGATGACAACAATTCAATAATTAAAGCTGTACTTCCTTTTCTGAGGGAGTACTTTGAGGTTATTTTTTCCTTGGTTAACTTCTTCTTGGAATATTTCTTCTTCTTTAACAAGAATTAAAATCAGCGGCTCAAGTGCCATGTACTGCAGAATGAAGACTCCCAAGGAAGAACTGCTTTTCTACAAAGGCCTAAAGATTTTTAGGCAATGCATGACTCAAAAATATTTTTGATCCTCATTTTATAAACTAAGAAATTCAAGTGTAGCTACTACCAGTAAGAGCTGACATCATAAATTAAATCTTAAATCCTAAGTCTTAATCCAACTTTAATAAGAAAACAGAAAACTCGCCTGCTGAACATATTGCAAAGGCACTGGTGTTGCTTGGGTAAAAGCTTCCAGATGAATTCCATGAATTGGATCCTCGATAATCAGACATCCAATGTCAAACCACCTGCAATGACAGCCAAGTTAGAGTCTGTTGAAAAGCAACAAGTTAGCCTTTGAACGATGACTGTTTTACAACTTCTAATACTACTGTAGTTAAAAATGTAACAATGACTTACATGAAGGCATTGCAGCATTTCTGAGGGAAAAGAAACACTCTCTAGTGCCTCAAGAGCACCCCCACCTTTGCTGACAGCTCTTTCTTGGCTCTGAAAACTTTCTGCTACCTTCTTCACCTGCTGCCCTGTGTGCAGAAGACGGCAGTGCCTGAAGTTTCACGTACCTGTTGCGTCACTCCTGGGTTTGCTCTTTGCCTTCACTTGTTTCAGACTCGAGCCTCTCTGCTCCCTGCCTCTCCAGGAGATCTTGCCACAGCTCCTGTGTAATCCTGACTGGCCACAGCTACAGCAGCTGCCTTTGTGCAGTCCAGCTGTTGGCACGGAACGTTTCCAATCCTGTTTTTAAGTAGCCACAGAGGAATAGAAAAGTCCATGCTTCCTCTGAACTGGGCTGAACTGTCTCTGACAGCTGAAAGGTAAGCACGTACATCTGCCATCACACCCCACTGGTCCCCTGTGTCAGTTCACCGGCACGGCTGCCAGGGTGGTCTCTCTCCCCCGTGAAAGGCAACTGACAGCAGTGTCTCAGGCTGCCTCTTCCCACAGGTGGAAGCCCTCCCCTGCCTCTCCTTCCAGGAAGCCTCCCATGGCAGAACTGTAGACATCCTTTTCAAAACCACGTATGCTCCTGCTCACAGCAACCCTTGCTCATCCCAAAAGGTGAAATGGGCACTGTTAGGGGCATGTGAGAACCCTTCAGAGCTCAGCTAAAACAACGCAAAGTGAAGAGATGGAGAAAAACCCCCACCTTCAAAATGTCACTTACCTGGAATGGTGTAAGCTGCATTGATGGCCCTCAGAGCAGGGGTGTAGGTCACTGCAGGCATATTGTTGAATGATGTTTGAAACCGATGTGAAGACATTCCTGGCCTTAAGGAGAAACATTCATGTTCTTCCTAGAAAAAGGTGTTTTCATGGACTTGAGAAAGTAACAACATTTTCTAAGCAAAAGCACAAAGCAGGTCAAGCACTCGCTCCATCAGCAATTCTGCCTTTTTGGAGAGGACAGCGCTGTAAAGGCTGTCCTGTCCTGTTCCAGACTCCCCAGGGAAGTGGTCACAGCACCCAGCTTGACTGAGTTCAAGAAGCAGCTGGACGATGCGCTCGGTCCCATGCTCTGACTTGGCTGGTCCTGTGTGGAGCCAGGAGTTGGACCCTATGATCGTTCTGGGTCCCTGCCAACTCAGAACATTCTAGGAAGGACTCTGTATTTCACACAACTACACTGATTGCTTTGCTCCAGTGAACTCTTACTGAGGCATGGAATACTTACAAAATCCACAGAATATACATCACTTAACAGGATGGACTATTTAAAACTACGAGCTTTATCAGACTAATTTAGTGAGTGATACAGAGATGGAATGTAATAGGCTAATCCAAATTTCCTATCAAACAATTAAGAGAATTTGATTGCATGGAGGCTTTACCTTGATCACATCTGGCCCCCTTC
The DNA here is from genome assembly GCF_964237585.1 of Gallinula chloropus. Classification (NCBI taxonomy): domain Eukaryota; kingdom Metazoa; phylum Chordata; class Aves; order Gruiformes; family Rallidae; genus Gallinula; species Gallinula chloropus. The sequence goes on from NC_140089.1 coordinate 56,408,215, forward strand.
CAGCCTGGGCTGCAGTAACATGTTCCCGGGATGTGGTCACACGTTGAGTTGTTCAGACAGTCACAAATCTGCCGGCATCCATACCCGTATGTACCCTGAGGGAATTCTGCACCAAGTGTGAGAGAAAAAAGGAACTCGAATCAGTCAGAGCTTCTTAACTGTGTTGGGATTACAGATCTGCAGCACCACGGACGCTACCATTCGTTCCTAGCCCCAAGCTCTGTCTGTCCACGGCCAGCAGATGGCAATGTGTCACCAGTGGCAGACCCCTAGGGCAAGATTTGCTTCGAGAGGATCTCTGTGTATCTGGGAGACTATGAGAAGGGAAGAGGGAAAAGGAGAAGGAAATTGTCTCTACTTGGGATTTGGCTTTACTTGTACTGGGCCTGCCACTAAGGCCGTGAAATTAGGAAGGAACGAAAACCGAAAAAGAAGAAAAGGGTAAAAGACAGTAAAGAAACAGGCAAATTAGGAACCAATTGTCCTTCTCCACCAGACTGTCAGGTCTCCCAGGCTACTCAGAGCCCTGTGCTTGAAAACCCGTGCAGTCGTATGAGCGGAGCCAGACATCTGGCTGGTGTCACGTCATATGACACGTGTGTCGATGTGGGAAGACAGCAAGAGATAAGGTCTTCATAACCAATTCTGCAGGTTTTCTCTGGAAAAAGCCCAGGTCCAACTCCTGAAGCATCTACCCCATTAAGACTCCCCCTGAAGCAAAGAGGATGTATCAAAACACTGGCCAAAACAGAGGCTCCCCTGAGGGTTGAGTAATTGCTCTTAGGCACCAACACTTGCCATTCCTACTCACTTTGCTCGCAGTGCTTCCCCATGAAGCCCGTGCGGCAGGTGCACTGCCCACTGATGTGGTCGCAGTCAGCTCCGTTCTGACACTGGCATAGCAATGCACAGTCCTTCCCGTAAAAACCCAGGGGACATCCTGCAATAGAAGGAGCGGGAAGAGAACTGGAGTGAAGCAACTGCTCCAGAACTAAAATGCAAACATCCTGGGTAAGTATATTAATGGACTACAGCCAGTACTGCACATCCGCAGGGGGAGCATCTGAATGTCAGAGTCATTCATTCTGTGTGTGCACATGACAGACTCTTCCACAGGGATGCCCAGCCGCAGCCAAAAGTTGTCTTCCTCTAAAGCAAGGCTAAAGAGGAGTTCAAATGTAGTTGCCAGCACTCTGCCAGTGCTTATGCAGCTGCCTCCCCTGCTACCGCGGAGGTAACGTGTTACATCTTCTGGGCCAAAAATGCTTAGCAGCGTGGGAAGACATCAACGACTGAAATGTGAAAACACCAAAGGAAAGTTCTGCCACTCATTTATAGACCAAGAATGGATGACAAAAGTCACTTACTCTGTGTACAGTAAAGGCCAGTCCATCCTGGAGTACATTTGCACTCCCCATCGCAGGCACTGCAGTAAGCTCCATTATGGCAATTGCACGTGTGGATGCAGTTCGGTCCCCAGTGGGAAGGTGGGCAAGCTAAAACAACCCACAGCAATTCATTAATTGATCCCAAATGACAAAGATCAGTGATATCCACAAACAGAGCTGCTTACATTCACATAGAAGCACTGCTTCACTTGGTGTTTGTTGTTTTGCTTTTAAAGCCATTTCTTGGGCTACTCCATTCTGAGCAAATCGCCACAGGTTGGGTTTTCTCTAACTAAGGACTTCTTTTACTCTACATAAAAAGTGTTGAAAAAAATTGGAAGTGTCGAAAAAGCCAGCAATTCAAACTTGATCCTGAGTAACTAGGACACTCATACCAGCTTTCTCCACACAGAAAGCCAAGTAACTTTCCTCTTTTCATTATTTTTTAATCTGCAAGCAGTTACGTTGAACACAGCCAAAGGTATAAGTCTTCTAAGCCTCAAAACTGAAGGAGTACAAATAGAGAAGGTTGAAACACATCTCACAGCCTATAGATTTAGGCTAAATATGAAGCTTAATTCTTTAATTTCTAATGTTAGAGTCTAGGTAATTACCTAAATAGAGTGCAAATGATCAGGACTGTACCTTTATCAAGTGGACTCTTGCTGCTGTGGTTGCATTGATGAATATAGTATTTTTTAAAAAAAGTAATTCCTGAATCCTTTAAATGCAAAAGGACTCATCTATGTGTGGGCTGCATTTTTGCAAAGTGGTGGTTTTGCCCAAATTTCACTTCATTAAGAAATATACTACATTGTAGTGACAAAAAAATAAACACTAAGTTTGGTTTTTCTTGTTTTTGCTTCAGTTGTGCCTTATGATTCTTTTTGTTATTGTTTTTGTTTGAAAATAGTGGTCAGCTATGAGGGAATGTAAATCCCATACAGATGAAAGGTTAAAAGTTTTAAGAAGGTTACTGGTTCCAGAAGAATTTAATGGAATCGTTATTTTCCATGTGAACAAAAGGCCTGTACACAAAGCAAAGAAACTTGCTCTGTTACAGCCCATGAGCATAGTCTAAATAGATGCTTCCATTCATATTGCTGGCACCATTTTCTTGTTATTGATTTGTGAGTAAGTCTCTCCTCCTCCTAAATACCCCTATTCTTCTACTCTCCAAAATACCTACTTATTTTACCATAAAACCAGACGCCTTTCTTGCTACTGGCTTCCACAGGAATCGGCTCAAGATTTATCTTGCTATGATACTTAGTTGTGCATGCCAATCACTTCACAGAATTTAGACAGCAAAGAGTTTTTTTTCCAAAGTCACCAGCTGCTACATTGCACTGGTACAGAGCTAGTTAACCTGGACTAGCCAAGCCATAAATGAGTTACCATAAGTGACGTGAAACCAATGTGGGATGGTATTCGGAAATGCACCTCCCTGGAAATCAGCACAGTCTCTTTGGAATGTTGACGTATCAGGCTTTGGTGTGGCTTCTTTTATTCACAGAAATGGGTTGACTGAAACTTTGGAATACAGTGTTTTGGACCGTGTGGATTTTGGTACTTCATGGAATTGGATCTATTTCTCGTGAGAATTCTGCCTCAGGTATTTCTCTCCTATTATCAGTATTTTCATAGACCTGACAAGGCATCTGGAGAATGCTGAATTATTTCATAAAAGAACTCCTATGAAACATAATGAAATTAGGGCCTAGCACTCTGAGTCAGTAACAAAGTCTTCACTGGGTTAGCATACCAAGGCAATACTCCCCAAGTGAGGTAGAATGGCAGTAAAAACGGGTATCTGCGTTGTGCTTTTATGTGGCAAGGTTCTGGTGGCGAAGGGGGGAAGCAGGGGTGGCTTCTGCAAGAAGCAGCCAGAAGCTCTCTGCAGATCCTCTACAACTCTTCTTGGGCAGTGAAAGACTGAAAATTGGTCTCTTCTCTCATATTCTCCATCCCACTTCTTAGAAAAGCCAGAGTGCAATTATGTTGCTGATAGTGCTGATAAACTGAAGAAGAAAACTTTCGGATTTCTTCCTCCTATACCACACAGTCCTCATTTCTGACTTGGACAGTGGGTTTTTTACTAAATACTAGATAATGTAAATAGCCAAACCCGAATTGATTGTTGTTAAAAGAAAGGGGAACATTTCATACTTACGTTGAGAGCAGTCACTACCAATCCAGCCAGGGTAACACTGACAGGATTTATCAATAGGATTGCACGTTCCGTTACTGATGCACGTGCATATTCCAATGCAGTTCTTGCCAAATCTGCCACTGGGACATACTGGAACAAAACACAATTAGAACTCCTTAGTAATCAGAATGGGATTACCTTTTCTTTATTTCAAGAGGAATCTTGATACTAGGATCAAGACAGGTACTGCTTAGTATAATGTTCAGTAAGGCATTAGAAATTCTGGGAAGCCCTTTATACATGCTCATTATACAAATAATACAAATAACAATACAGTGGGTTTCATACTGTAGGATCAAATGTTCAAACAGTTTAAACCTGCTTAAGATTCCTAATTTATACGCTGCAAGCACTACAACAGCAACTGCTGTTGGTTTTATGGCTTCCAAGCGACGGAAGGAAAATTGCTGAAGTGCCTGGTCTCTCTGTCCCAGAGAGTCTTTACTACAACTTGTACCTTTGTTACAGAGGGCTCCTGTAAATCCAGGTAAGCAGTCATGTAAGCCAGTAATATGGTGGCAGGGACCACTGCTGTGTACACACTGGGGGCATGTCTGGCTGCAGCGGTGTCCATAAAACCCAGGGGAACAGACTGGAATCAGAAAGAACAAACCGTCATTCCTTCCTACACTTTCTATACAGCCGTGAACTACTCTTCAGAGCACTTCCTGACTCTGAATTAGCGCTGCTTTCTAAACACACAAGGCTTGCAATGGCGTCCTCATTATTCGTGCAGTTCAAGGCTTTACACTCACAAATGGAGATTTGCTCGTCTTCCTCCAGGGTTTACTATATCCCAGCTCTTCATGACTTAACTGACATTCTGTTACTTGTCAGGCCATGCTGACTTGGGTTGCAGGTGAAATGCATCTCTAGTTTTTATGTTATACACATTTGACTACACATTGTATGTCCTCTCCAACACAAACAACTCCTAAGGCATATTTGAAGAAAAGTCATTTAAAAAGATAGACTGGATAGTTTTATCTGTAGAGGAGTATGGTCATCTTAGACCTTGACTTCTTACCTGTTTCCTAACTTGGAAAACAAATAGCCATTACTTCACTGAGAAAAACTTACCAATGTTTTCCAGTGATCCTTTAAGTACTCATGACATGATACAGCCAGCTACACATCACCTAACTTTTAGAGAACCTGGGACCAGAAATAGGAATTCACTTAATTCTTACGCGAAAGGCAGAAGTTTCTTTTAAAAAAGGAGGAAAAAAAAAGGGGGGGGCGAGGAGGACAGACAGGGAGAGGCCGTTCCATAAAATCTCCTCCTTTGCTGCTCTAATCCCTTCTGGTATTTTTTTCCTGATAAATTAGAATATTAGGTAACGCATCAAGAGAAATAGCTGTTGCACAGCAGCACAATTAGCACAATGCACAATTAGCACTCACAGAACTTAACTTGGAACCTTTCCCGTATTTTAATTTCATTCAAGATTCAGTCTTTTAATTATACACTCGATACGAGTTACATGGCTCGATCTCCCTAGAGATCCTCGCTGTTTTGGTAGGTAATACTAAACACCAAAAAATACCAAGTCTGATGGTTACTTTAACAAACCTAAAAGAAAAAAAACCCAAGCTATTCTAACATACTTTGTTGAATTTAGTTCCTTCCTCTATTGTCACAAACCCTTTGCCTGCTGCTCCACTTATTATGCATATACATATGTTCCACAACACCTTTCTTAATCCTACCTTCTGATGCTATCTCTGCAGTGTAACTTTATAGAGCAGCTATTTGAGACCGTGTTATGAAAGTATTGCTCAGGAGTATTGCTCTGACGTGTGAAGCGTGGGAGGAGGATATTTCCAGACACCGAACAGAAAGCAAACTATGCTCTTTATGTCATACAGTGTGTCCTGACATCACCAACGTGTTGAAACTAGTCCGTTACACACGCTGTTGTGATGACATCATTCCAGGACAGATACTCCATTTTTTCTAGAATCACGCACAAAGTCTCTTTCTAGCAAAATCTTTTTCCTTTCCATAGATGAAGATTTCACTGAAGCTAAAAGCAGTGTCTCCTTTCCAATACCTGAGGTCACGCAGTCAAGGTCTGTGCTACGCCTGAAGTTGTCATCTCCACCCAGGATAGTTCTATCACACCGGCCAGCTCATTTTTAGAACCTGTTACAAAAAGATGCTACACTTTTACTACGGACTTTCAAATCATAGAATCTACCTACTTTAACCTGGCTTCATTCGTTACCATACTTTTGGTCTCTGGTGATTTGTCTGCCCTAGTGTCTCACAAACTACTCATCGATGGCACAATGACAATACTACTATTTTCTCATAATTCACTCCAATTACTTTTATTATTTTTGCAGCCTTGCCATTTCCCAGCGGTATCTGAGTGACTGAGGGGAGGTCGCACTGCGGCTTTTGGGACGACAATAAGGCCAAGAAGACTCCGCGCTCAGTTAGGTGAGTGCTGGCTGTGGCAGCCTCCCTCTCTTTCTGTGAGGACTCCTGTGGAGAGAGTCCACAGAGACTACTGACCCTTGAATACAAACAGGAAAGCTGAAGCTTGCAACGCTACAGTATCGCACGGAGACACAAAACTCCAGAACCCTCTGAGAGGGGCATACTTAAGAGTGTCAACTCCATCTTATGGAAGCTGGAAGAGTTTTCCCAACACTTACATAGACATTTAGGTGAGAACTCAAATCCCTTCCTGGAGATAAAAGGTTTGTGATAGCATGCCTTTCTGCAGAGTTTCATCATGTTTTCAAATTACCTTGCTCTCCATAGACAACAGTGCCAAACACAAATTCTAATGGATAACCAAATACAAATACTTCCTAAAACCACAAGGAAAATGACAGAGAAACCTTGCAGAAAAGTGCAACAATTTTCATGCAGAACAAAAAATCTGCAGAGACACTTGAGTTCTCAAGTTTGAAAAACCTAAGTGGAAGCACAGCTTCTGCACAACTGATCCTCTTTTTGGCTGCCAGAGCCAAGCTTTCTGGGTTCCTGCACGCAAGGCTTTACGTACCAGAGCTGCCAGCACAGCCTTGCATATTTACAGCTCTTCACCACTTCCTGAGGAATGGTTCTTTGAAGGCGCGCAAGGTTTCAGATTGACCCGTCTACTCTCCTACTCCCAGTTTGCCTGTGGATCCCACACTCAACAACATTTCCATACCTGTGAATCACAGATGGAACAAAACAGCCACAGAACTGACCCCTGTCTCCTTCCAGCCCCACACAGTCCTCCTGTAGAGCAGAGAATTTATTTAAAAACTGGAGTTTCTAAGAATTTCCCAGAAAACCAAACACTATCACTGGAAAAGATGGAGCCAGTTTTTCAGAGAAAGAGTTCATGTTTTGACTACAAAATGTAATAAAAAACAGTTATGGAATAAAACAAATTGGTTTTGACTTTTACCATTTTAAAACCTTTGAAATTAGATATTTTGATTGCTCTCCCCAAGCACAAATTGCAAGGTGCAGCAGACCTGATGAGGCAATGTTATGGCAGTGCAATGATTTCTAACTTTGCAGTTCTCAATGTCGGGGTGACAGCGTCAGAGCCCCAAGAGGAAGGCAAAGACCTGTCTGTCACTGCACTCTTCGCAGTGCCTTCTCACAGCTGACTAAGAATGAAGGCAACTTCTCCGTTCATATTGTACCAGAGATAGAAGATAATGTAATCAAAACTAGGTTGTTTGATGTTAAGTATCTATTTCTGGCACATTCTTTCCTCTCATAGTTTTTTCTGCTTTAACAGAAGCACTCTGGAGAGCATTTGATGCCAACGGGGAAAAATTTGGGTCTGTGTTTTTCAACAAATTCTAAAGGAGCTGGAGAAAAGTCTGAGGCTCGACGTCAAAGCATGAAAGCAGGAAGAGTTTTTCATCTGTGCATCTTAACTGTGTGTTTTCTGCACTTCAGTGTGTTGCACTGCAGAGTTCTTCCCAAAGATTTGTCGTCATGTGTCACCAATCTTCAACCCAGTTGTGTATGGGCTACCAGGAGCAGTCCTCCTTGGAGACTTATCCCCCCGACAAAATTCAGTGCAAAATCTGGTGAAATTATGAAACTACCTGGCAAGGGAATTCACATTTTTCTCCTCTCCAGCCTGGAGCACAGGTACAGGTTCCATCCAGAGCTTTGCAAGCCCCTCCGTTAAGGCACTGGCAAGTTAAGTTACAGCCAAGCCCCCAGGTACTTCTGGGACAATTTATTGAGCAATCTACACCATGCCAACCTGCCAAAAAGAAGAATTTCAAGTGACAAATTAATCCAAGTTTTCCCCCATTCCTCTCTGCGGACGTGTTTCACTCTGCCTATCAGGCAGCATCTTTCGGAGATGTGCAATCCCAGGGTACCACTAGCTACAAGCTAGTAGCAGCAGTTTCAGACGAGGACTCGTCCACATTGGAACAAGGGTGGTGAAGGGCACCTCCTGACATCTCTGCACAGCACACATTTGCAGATGGGTGCCACCGTGCAATAGCAATGCAGGGCAGATCGTCAAGGAAAACACAGACACCTTGAAATTACACTGCCAAGCACCAGAGGATACTGAAGGTTTAAGGCATGGGCCAAAAAAGCAAGGACTATATTCCCTACATTCAAGCTGCTGCTTTCATCACTCTTCCGCCAGTACTGAACAGATGGAGTTCTGCAATACAGTTTAGAAACTAAAATCCTAGACACAAAACAGAAGGAAACATAGCAGCAGTGCCTAAGTTGCATTTCTCCAAGGATACATGGAAGACCTTCTAGATCATTGCTGTACTTCCCTCCAGATGCAAAAAAGACTGTAATGGGAAATGGGTCTAAAATGCACCCTTCACTGCTGATTATGCTGGGTAGCAATGATTTGCAGACTGCACGCTGGAGGCAGAGAAATGGAAATAGATTTTTAAAAATGTGACCATCTGATACAATAGAAACGGCAGGAGACAGTCTGACGTGACCATCAGCAGTGACACAAGCCAAGGTTCTAATTTTGTACCTTGTTTACAGCAAGCCAAGGGAAAAGTAATTCTGCACTGAGCCTAATCAATAGACTGTGCAAAACACATGGATTGAAACGAAGCCGCCTCGTGCCCTGGATAGAGAACTTCACATTTAGGGGTCATTTCAGGCAAAAATCAGTCCCTGACAGAGGTGGGCAGGGACGCGCAGTTTCTGAGGGGGTACAATGTCCATCAGAATTACTGCTGGGAGGTGAGAGCCAGGCAGGGAGGTCAAGGAGCGTCAGTCTAGTCACACGAATACTGGGAGACCTAGAAAGTTTCTCACAGAAGCAGGGAACAGCGCGCAAAGGCTTGGAAGGGTCTTAGGCAAGGTTTTCTCAGAGAGCTGGTGAGGAAAAGAGCATTCAAATAGAATAAATTGCCAGTAGATACTAACATCAGTGCTAAAATGACAGGAAGAAATCGGTGCCTCTGTGTGGCTGAGAGGGGCAAGGGTTGCAGCCAGAGGTCATGCACACCCAGGCTGAGGGAAACCCGCCTATGCATTTTGACTAGGCAGGCTGCTGTCAGACACATGGCAGGCATGCCTGTGGTACATCCAGCAGATGACAGCACTGCCACCAAGAGAGAAGTGGTGGCACACCTCAGGGTAAACACCAGTAATTCACTAAGCCGCAGCAGCCTCCAGCCCACTGAGAACACAAACATGAGGCATGTGCACTCTTCTTGGGGCAGATGGTTTCCTAGTTTTCACCTCCCAGAGCAGCAGAAGCATAAATCAGCTGGTGATATGGCCTTCAGCGTGGTCTGCTTTTTATTAAGTTTCTTTCTTCTTCTCTACTTCCAAAACTCAAATTCATTTTATGATTAGGGAAAAAGGAAATTAATCTGAAGGGATGCTTACCTGCTTTGCAGGCACAAGAAACATCTACTGGTGAACAGATGGCTTCGTTTTTGCAGTTGCATACAGATGAACAGTTTATTCCATACGTCCCCAGAAGACAGGCAGTACCACAAGCAGCACCCTGAATGACACAAAAACAGAGTCTAAAAACTATTCAGACAATAGAACCAGTACATTCTGTAGACTGACTCAGGTGCCAGAGAACAAGCCTGTTCCAGGCTGTCACTAAGGTATCTGAAATTTCATGGCGAGGGACTCCTTCATGCTCTTTAAGTCCACAGTAAGCATTACTTTCCTGTTAGTTGTTGGGAGAGCTCAGGTCACACAGCAAACACCACTTGGTTAGATCAATGGACAGTATCTTAAGTAATAAGGAAGCCCTTCACGAAACCAAATCTCGGTAAGACAGCAGGTTCATGGAACGTGGATGTCTACAGTATTTTTAGGAATTAATTTGACTGAAGTTTTCACAGTTGTTGTTCCTACAACAGTCACCCTGTAAACATCCAAAGCACAGGTAACCGCAAATGCATGTAAAAGCTGCAGAATAATCCATCCTGAACCGCAAAAACAAGTGTCTTGCTCTAGATTTTCTCTGAATGGAACATCAGGAGCTTCTGCAGCAAGATAATGATTGAAACCATCATTCCTCCCTTTATTTACACCTCACAAGCACATCCTCCTACTTATCACTGTCTTACAAAGTCACTATCTTTTCTTTCCTGAAATGCCTTCACTTCAGTGCTGAGAACCAATCACATTTTTGCCTCAGAATCTTAGACAACGCCCAGTATTATTTATGTACCTAAATACCATTACCTTTCTTTTCCTGTGGTGGAGAAACGACACCTGGGCACCATGAAGAACTTGGCACTCAACTAAAGCCAATGGAGTTGAAAATGTACTGTGAAAGAGAGACTTATTTACCTCAAATCCAGGGGCAGAGGTGCATTTTCCAGTCACACTATTGCAGTCAGCACCATTTTGGCAGCTGCGGATCTGCTGACATGACTCGCCATAGAATCCTGGAGAACACGTCTCGTTGCAGTAGAGCCCCGACCAGCCAGGCTTGCAGGAGCATTCCCCAGACACAGGGTGACAGCTGCCAGGAGGGGATGGAAGGATAAGTAATTCAGGACTAAAAATGACAATCTACAACTGAACAGTTCTTGAGATCTAAATTAGAACGTATTTATAAAACTACTAATACTGGCATTTTAAGACATACATCACTGTCCTGTAAATAGATGTAGGAAGCTGTAATACTTTTGAAGGATTTTGATGGGTTTTCATAAAGTCAGACTAATTGGCAGTAAGATTTATACATTAAGAAAGGGAGCCTATATATATATGTATGCACATATCCCTCAGAGAAAGCAAGAGACAAAAGAAATGCCACCAGAACGTGTCCTGAAAAAACCCTAATCCCAGCCTAACTATACCAAATTAGTTGGTGATGCAGAATGACCTCTCACAGTCTTATTTACAAATGTGAAGCAGGGGTGGAAGATCACCAGAAAGAGCTTACAAGACAAAAGGAAAAACCCTTGTAGAAAAGTACGTAGCTACAGTGTGCTCTTTTTACACCAGGTGTCACGTGAGTAAAGACATGCCAAAACCAGCCTGAAATGCTACAATTCCTACATTTTGTACATTCCTGTACAAAACAAGGCGCTAATGTTGACAAAGGCAGACAGAGGCCTTTTTTGCTTCTTCCTGCAAACTGCATCTTCAGAATGACAAGTTTCTGTAAACCCCCCAACCTGTGATGGGAAGTGGCAGGGACGTATGGATCTGCTCATACCAGGTCACAGCGCTGTTGCTGTACCCCACTGAGGAAACGGGGTTTATGTGGCCTTAGTCTCAGCCAGCCAGTGCTCACTCTCTCTTTTCTCTTGACTGTTGAGTACCAAGGGAAAAATGGATACTTTCACCTGGTCACGGAGAACAGAGGGCTGGGTTCAATACACACTCTAGCTCAAATCCTTGCATATCTACCAAAAGAGGTAATGGACAAGAACCTTTTCTGAAAAAACTCTTTGCATAAGAGGCTTGTTACCTGCTGGTGCTCTCTGGACCCCTGGAAAATAATAGAACCTCCCAGGTATACCTATATCTAACCCTTCACGAAGCATAGAGGCTGACAAGCACGAGGATTGGCTGGAGCTGCCATCAACTGACCACATCTACTGATTTCAGTTATTTTGCACTTACAGCACACCAGAACGTGCAAGGGATATATGATCTATCCTGCCTACACACAGTGAGCAATGCAATGATCTACCCACCTGGTAAACAGAGACAAAGGTCCCACTTTGTCATAATATTTATTTGGCGGGTAAGCAACCAAATAAATACAGCAATGAATATTAAGATCACATATAGCTGCAAGCACTGTAATTCAGAAGCTCTTTTGGGCTGAGAGTTTCCTGATCCAGTTAGGGAATACCAGATTCTCTCACAAGTCCTTCGCTGCTTCAGATTGCATGAAAGTACTAGAAAAATCAGGAAATCTTTCTTTTCAGATTTCTATCTTCTCTACAGAAGAACAGGTTCAAGGGTGTAAAGCCTACCTCCAGGTAGTGGGCCTGTGCCAGGGACATCTTTTATCACACTTGAGACCATAAATTCCTTCAGGACAAAGCCTTGTTTCACACTGCTCTCCAGTGTATCCTGCTTCACAGAGACAGGCACCACCAATATGGTAGCATTTCCCACCATTCATACACTTGCAGGGCTCAGCACACTGCACCCCGTACGTCCCCACTGGACACTCCTCTTGGCACATATGAGAAAAACAAAGAAAAAAGTGGGTTAGTTCCCATCAAATACAGCTTTGGGACATTCCAGGGAAATCGAGTTTATGAGCAATCTCTATACGGCTCTAAAAAGCCTCTGAAGTGGAGCAGTGATTTATAGAAATTCATGTTTCAAGTACTTTATGTCAGAATTTGTAACTTTTAGAAGTAAACTGGATTCTCCACTTAGCAATAGCGTGAACAGCCAGCAGATTTCTGTGCCCCTGTAGATGCTCAGGGCCTGGCAGTCCTCTGGCAATCACGCTCAGCAGTCTCTGATGAGAACCTTTTCTAACTGTGTTTTCCAAACACACTATGTTTGACACAAGGCACGGCAAAATGTAATAGAAGTCACAAGAGCCTTCTGACTGAGGTCAAAGGGGTATATGTGTTCATATCATGCCTCCGCAGTACTGGCCTCAATCCCTTACTCGTATCCAAGTGTCGAGGTATTTGCAACTCTGCCCTGAGGGGAGCAATAAAATCCCCATTACTTCAAAGGTGCAGCGTAATAATAGAGCTAATAACCCCCTACAAATGTTTCCCAGTGAAGTTATACAAATCAGCTATGAATGGATTGTCTCCAAATGACCATCTGGAATTCCAGCACTGCAACTCCACTTACTTTTTAAACATCATCTTCATGACCTTCTGAAACACTGTCTTCCTGGTGAGGACAGTGTTGTCTCAGCCAAAAGGTTTTAGGCAAAACGGGAATTTAAAGTCGATTCTCCCAAGTTAACTCCGATCATGTAGAAATTGTTACCGATGTAGGAAAAGTTAAGGGTTCAGAGTGCAAAGTACATGACACTTCACGTACCCTTCACGGTACCTTCTGAGATTACAGTAACCAGGATGGCATCTCTTCATGGACCAAGAATTTAGAAGAAGAGGACCCTGCAAAGTATTCTGCCCCTTTTGTAAGTGCATATAACACAAATCTAGCCTTGCAATAGCATCAAGAAACGACGTCTCCTTAACTCCCCTGTACTGATTTTAATGCCGAGTTGTACCCCGCTTTGTGAATCATGCGGGTGCTAATTACAAGGCCTCACCAAGTCTCTGAACCATGAGGAAAAACACGTCTTTATGGTGACGGTGAATGAAAGGTGGGTGAGGAAGTTTCACACCACCGATCGGCTACATCTGACTGTAATAAAAAAGGCACGCTTGATGTGCTGGGTGTACGTGCTGGTGTTTTAGGCCTGGCACCCTGTTCTGACCAGAACTGAAATGAACACCTCGACTCTGCGTGTGATTAGCTCTTTTCACACCAGGGGGTTTTTGATCATGGGATGGTTTATTTGGCACTGGGATTCCTGGCGGCAGATGGGGTCCACCTGTCCCAAAGGGGAACAAGGATCCTAGCCCAGCAGTTGGCAGGGCTTGTGGAGTGGGCTTTAAACTAGGTCTGAAGGGGGAAGGGAATAAAACCAGGCTAGCGGGAAAAGAGTGTCAGAGTCAGGGGTGGGAGTCTACTGTGGACTGCCCAGCCAGAACAACAACAACATTGATGAGTTATTCTTCAAGGGACTAAGAGCCACCTCTAGATCCCCTGTCCGTGTCCTTACGGGGGTTTCAACTGGCCAGATGTTAGCTGGGAACACCACCACAGCTAATACAAACAGGTCCAGGAGAGTCCGAAAGCAACTGGATGGTAACTTCCTTGTTCAGGTATTGAGGGAGCCAACGAAGAAAGGTGCCCTCCTAGATCTCTTGCTCATCCACAAAGAAGGACTTGGGGGGAAGTAGAAGTAGGTGGACTTCTTGGCCACAGAGTAGTGGAATTCAAAATCTTTGTTGAAAGAAGGGAAACTGCCTCCAAAACTTCAACACTAGATACAGGGAGAGCAGATTTTGGACTGCTCAGGAAAGTAGCTGGTAAGGTCCCCTGGGAAACTGCTTTTGAAAGTCCATCAATGCTGGCCACTTTTTAAGTACCACCTCCTAAAAGCACAGGAATAGGCAACTCCAAAACATTAGAAATCAAGCAGGTGGGGCAGGAGGCTGAGCAGGGACGTTCCTCTAGAGCTCAGCAGAAAAAGAAAGTGGAAGCAAGATCAGGAAATGTGGGGGGATTACGGGGACACTCTTCACCTTTGCAGGGAGAAAATGTGTGTGGCCAAAGCTTAGAGAGAGCCGAGGCTGGACAATACTGTGGTAGACAGTCTGGGGTCTTCAAATACAGTAACAACAAGAGGAGGACCAGAGAGAACATTGGTCTGTTGCTAGATGAGAACGGTCACATTACTAACAGGGACACAGAGAAAGAAAAGGAGTTTAACACCTTCACTGCCTCTGTCTTCAACAGAGTCGATGGGCTTTGGGACTCCAGATGCCTCAAGTTGGAGGCCCATGACTGCAGTAAACTCCTAGCGAATTCTGACCATTCAGTGACGTGCTCTGACCTGGCTGGCCCTGTGTGGAGCCAGGACTTGGAGTTGATGATCTTCATGGGTCCCTTCCAACTCAGGAGATTGTATGATTCTGTGAGTAGTTTTTGCATAAGAACTTGGTTTTGGACTGGTTTTATAGAAGCCTAAATATCTTGCATTCAAGAAAAACCCACTCTGATTCTGGAAGAGACAGGCATAATGGGAATAAGGGTAACAACTGCTGCCCAATGACTCACTGCCACACCATGCACAACTCAACTGAAAAATGTACCAGCAACACCAGGAAAATTTAACTCTGAAAAGTATGAAAGCAAGCAGTGTTTTTCTGTTGAAGTATATACAAGCACAGTTCTCTTTCTACAGGAGAGTAGAATTTGATCTAATGCAAGTTAAAAGGCTTGCAGTTGTACTGCATGCTGTCTGTTTGCTGGTGGTTAACAACATAAATATGAAGGCTCTATGAGCTTTATTAAAGACTGAGTGGCAAGATCTCAAAATAGACACTTGTTCCTAAATGACGTGCCAGATACTTTGCTCAATTGCTAACGTGCTCACACAGACACCTCACTGGTGATGCCATTTTGTTGGCATTAGATGACACTCAAACACATCTGGGAAGTAAGCTAAAGAAAGGAAAATGAGCCTTTGGACGGGTAAGAGTGCTTACTGCACCTCCTAGGTGCACTTGCTTAGTGCATTACTTGAGCCACAAGACCTCCTTCTGCACCTAAGGAAGAGTGAGGATTCTTATCTATCTAAACATTTGTGAGTCATGGAATCAGATTGATGACAACAATTCAATAATTAAAGCTGTACTTCCTTTTCTGAGGGAGTACTTTGAGGTTATTTTTTCCTTGGTTAACTTCTTCTTGGAATATTTCTTCTTCTTTAACAAGAATTAAAATCAGCGGCTCAAGTGCCATGTACTGCAGAATGAAGACTCCCAAGGGAGAACTGCTTTTCTACAAAGGCCTGAAGATTTTTAGGCAATGCATGACTGAAAAATATTTTTGATCCTCATTTTATAAACTAAGAAATTCAAGTGTAGCTACTACCAGTAAGAGCTGACATCATAAATTAAATCTTAAATCCTAAGTCTTAATCCAACATTAATAAGAAAACAGAAAACTCGCCTGCTGAACATATTGCAAAGGCACTGGTGTTGCTTGGGTAAAAGCTTCCAGATGAATTCCATGAATTGGATCCTCGATAATCAGACATCCAATGTCAAACCACCTGCAATGACAGCCAAGTTAGAGTCTGTTGAAAAGCAACATGTTAGCCCTTGAATGATGACCGTTTTACAACCTCTAATACAACTGTAGTTAAAAATGTAACAATGACTTACATCAAGGCATCCCAGCATTTTTCAAATCAAATTTGCATGTATCAACTCATGTATATATAAAAAACTGAAGTGCCTGTGTTCCCTTGTAAAAAATTCTACGGCTCCGGTTGTTTCATATATTTTATATGTGTCTACATATAAATGACATTTTATTCTTTAAAGCACTGGAAGCAAGACCCTTTGAGTCAATGAGAAACAGCCCTCTCCCCACCTCAGGGATATATTTCAAGTTCTCACTTGTCAGGAAGCAATTCCTCAATGAAGTTTTCTACCGATACAGCAGGCTGTTTTTCATGGATTACTCCAGTCCGGCGCAAGCTGTCTATTCTTTCTTGGGCTCCCTACATGGGAACATGATCTGTTAGACAACATTCTCTTTCAATCACATCATACAACACTCAGAGATGAGTGCAAAAAACCCCTGTGGAGCAGAATTTTCAAGTTAAACAGAAAACAGCGATTTAAAAAAATTACTCTTTTTATTCAACAGTAGAAAAACCAAAAAAGTCATGAAAAAGCACCATAGCCTTTCCCAAACAGGAATCTCAAACAGTAACACAAGCTATGATAAAACTCATGTTTGAAAAGCTGCACAATGAATTCCTACATACTAAATGTAAGAATGGAGCTGTTCAGGAAGATCCTTGGCAAGTGTTGATCAACCTGTCTTTCACCTACAGAATTAGTTGGGAGACAACCCAGTCTCAAAGGCTCTCTTAACTTCTGATTACATTTTTCCTATTCAATTTCTCATGTTTAGTTTTCATCCCAAAGTACTGTGCTAGTGACAGACTAAGAACAAATGCCTGATACACTTTCAAACTACAGTCATATCACAATGCATGCCAGATGTGATGGCAATCAACTGCTTTAGAAGAAAACGGACATAAATGTTCTTCACTGCTGTGACCGCGTTTGCACAAGAACCCCAAAAGCTATTCCAACAAGCAGCTTCAGAATGATCTAACGGAACAGGCGGCAAGTTACACCAAAAACAAGAAAAGGAGAAGTCTCCCAATGCCACAGACTGACATTCCCCTTAGGGAAAATCAGATTTTTCTGGGTCAATGCCCCATCCCTGGAAGTGCTTAAGGTCAGGCTCGATGTGGCTTTGAGCAGTGTGGTCTAGTGCAGAGAGTTTCAGCCCCCTCTACTGAGGACAATTTGTAAGGTCACTTCCAAACCAAACCACTCTCTCATCCTACGTTTCCATTGCCCTTCTCTGTGCTGGAGGTACTTTAGTACTTACTTTTAAACCTGCAGCGTAGCCCACAGGTTGGGGTGCGATGTTAGACTGCGCAGCCTCTCCAGTAACAACGGCCATTCCAAAGACTTCTTGAAAGGCATCTCGAATGGCTGCAACTTTCACCTCTTTGGTAGAAGTAACCACTATGTCCAGTTCTCCCCCAGTTTCTGTAAAACACAGGTGTGTGTATATATATAGAGAGAGATGTATATCTATGAGCGTGTACTATTCTTCATTCCCATTACAAGCCAGTTTAAATACATTCTACATCTTAAGACTATGCTTCAGTTGGTTTTCTCTTTCTCACACGTTGCACAAAAGTTCTTTCCTGAAGCAGAAGTCACTTAATTTAGCTAGTCACCTAACTTTTACTTCCTAAGTGATTCATCAATGAAAAAAGGACAACAGGAACTGAGGCGTATTCTGCACCTGAAACAAAGCATAGTGCTCATTTAAGATGACAACTCATGGATTTAGAAGAATAATCCTGACATTCACCTCCTGCTGCTTCTGCTGAAGACAGAATATTGAACTAGATGAACCACTGGGCTAGAATCTCTCTTTTAGGGGGAAAGACTGACAGAGATAGGCACGTTCAGCCTGCAGAAGATAAAGCCAGAGGGATCTCACTGATTTGTACACATATCTGAAGGGAGCCTGCAAAGAGGAAGAAGCCAGACTCTTTTTGGTGGTGCCCATGGACAGGAGCAGAAGCAATGGGCACAAACTGAAACAAAGGAGGTTCCATACAAACATCTGAAGGATCTTTTTAACCATGAAGGTAACCAAGCATTGGCACAGGTTGTCCAGAACCACGAGGAAGTCTCCATCCTCAAACATACTCAGAAGCTGCCTGGATGCACTCAAGAGAATCAAAGAATGGTAGGGAATGGAAGAGAACCTTCTGCGTTCCAGTTTGTGCCCATTACCCCGTGTCCTGTCACTGGGCACCACTGAAAAGAGTCTGGCCCCATTCTCCCTTCAGATATTTAGGAGTATTGACCAGATCCCCCCTTAAGTCTTCCCCAGATTACCGAGACCAAGCTGATTCACCCTTTCCCCCTATGAGAGATGATCCCGTTTTATTCCACATATTGCCCACTGCTTTAGTACAATGGTGCAGCAATGTGGTCAGCTGGATCACACCACAGGTCCAACTGAGTGACAGCTCAGAAAAACAAAGCGCACAAAGGTGTTAATGCTTTCTTCTCTGCCTCATCAGTTTCCTGACCAGCTTCACCTACATGCAAAGAGCAGCACTAGCACAACTAAGAAGGAGGACTGCTCACCAGACTGCTGCAACAAAAGCAAAAAGCAAAACAAAACAAACAAACAAAACACAGCAAGGAAAAAACACCTAAACCAGCCAAACAAAAACCCAACCCATAAAACCTGTCCAGTACTCTGACAAATTGTAGAAATCTCAGCTCAGTTAGACGTGACATGAATGTACTTTAGTAAAACACAAAATTGTGACTACCACAATGCTGCTCCTTCCTATTCATTTTAAAGCTCTAACTGAGATACTATGCTTTTCATTCCAGGCTCAATGCTCAGCAATACTTCACAGAATCACAGAATCATACGACTGGAAGAGACCTTTGTAGATCATCAACCCTTTCAGTAAACATTTCTTTCTAATATCCAATCTAAACCTCTGCTGGCGCAGCTTTGTGCCATTTCCCCTTCTCCTATCTCCTCTCACCTGGCTGAAGAGACCATTGCCCACCTCCCCACAACCTCCCCTCTGGTAGTTGAGACTTTATTAGACTGTTTTAGCCTTTTCAATGTTCTTCCCAAGTGTTTCAGGAACTGCTTCAAGTTTGCTGAGCTTCCTAAAATAGTATAAATACTGTTGGGCTAGAAAAGCAGAACAGCTGAAAGTCAGAAGAAAGCCTCAAAAGCGATGTAAACACCGTTGTGAGCACGCTTACCTTTCGGCTTGTCGACCCTCAGTGCGATACCTTACACACCGGGATTTAATCACCAGATCCAACAGAACACATACAGCATATTTTAAACTCAATTCCATATCACTCCCTCAAACAGAGAAACAGGGAGGGAAAAAAGTATGTGACTTCCAGATTACAGACAAGGACTTGTCACCGTTTTGTTCTCTGTAACTTGCTCATCTCTCACAACCTGAACTGAAGGGTATTACTATGCTACTACCTAAACTACAGCAGAATACACAAGTAAATGAACCTTAAGACGCACATAAAAAAATCAGCCTGCAGAGTGAGAGTCTCACTGGACAACGCACCTGAGAAATCACCACGTAACTGTGACAGAATTAACACACTCTCCAGATAAACTTCAAGTGCTGTTACATTAATCTAACATTCTATG
The DNA here is from genome assembly GCF_964237585.1 of Gallinula chloropus. Classification (NCBI taxonomy): domain Eukaryota; kingdom Metazoa; phylum Chordata; class Aves; order Gruiformes; family Rallidae; genus Gallinula; species Gallinula chloropus. The sequence goes on from NC_140089.1 coordinate 56,427,809, forward strand.
CATTACTTAATGGTTTGTCACAAATACTTACTGATATATGGAACCATGCCAGGCTCCAGTGGTGTAATCATGGTCTCCACTGAATGTTTGGGTTTATCAAGAACAGACTTCACCATGGGATTCTCAGCTACACCCTAAACATAAGCAAACAGACTTCCATATTATTTTCTCGTTTTTCCCCAAGAAACTCACAATAGCACAGTTAAAACCCAACCAAACAAAACCCAAGTATTAAGCTGCTTCGTGGTCTTCTTACCACATTTACACTTTGTAATGCCTGGTGCATCTCACTCGCCAGCACAAATGCTGCAAGACGTGACCAGGAGTGCGTGACTTTTCGGATACAGCAAAGGCCAAATATCATCACCGCCATCCTCTCACGCACCAATGCAGAAACAGGCCTGCCAGTGATGGTGGGCAACACACTTGATTTCCTCCTATTCTGGGACGGGAAGTCTTGAACATTTAACAAATACTAATTACAGCTATCATCAGACTCGGTAGCTAGACTCAAACTGTGACAACTCCAACTGAAGAGCCTCTTTTTTATGACCTTACAGACAAGAGGACCTATTTTTGAATGGCCCATTACTAACAAATATTTTTACAGCTGAAATTGAGCTGAAATTCCTCAATTTATAAGTAGATTCTAAACAACGCTGAAAAAACGCTCTATCTTCTCCAGCCAAATCCCAGGTGGAGCTGCTGACAGACCTAAAAGTTCATTAAATGTAAGCACAAACACTGACAGGGTCTTGCTGGCCTATTATCTACCTTGAGGGACATCTGAAAGAATGGTGTTGGATTTCTGAAGAACAGCAGAGCAAAAAAGGTAGTTCAATCGATTTCAAGAGCAGAAACAGAGATAACTGCAGCACTGCCGTGTATGCACTTCAACAGAGAATCCAGCTTGCATTTCTGCAACAACTGACAGTTAAGCCTCACAGATTCTGTCTGATGTTTAAAAACCTGACTCTGACGTGTGCTTCCACACATCCAACACTTGACAGCTTCAGTACAACTAATGATTCCTCATTCTTCCACCTAGGAAATTCTCAGAGGTCATGGAAAACACAGAGCACGTACAACATTTAATACTCCAATCAAAGAATCTACATTTGGGTTGAAGTCAATCATACACATTCTCCAGAAACAGACATAGGTCACTTGCTGGATCCTACTGGTATACAGGCAACAATAACGTGGATGAGATTGGCTTTTCAACTAATTCACTACTGCCCTTTCAAACGGGCTACAAAATCATGTCACAAGGAAAACCTTCTCTTCTGGAACATTACCTTCTATCGCAAAAAAGCAAGAGGAATATGGTGACTGGAAGACATTTCTACTTGAAGACCAAAGAAGCTGTCTTTTTATGATTATAAGACACGTGCCCTAGAAAAAAGCAGCACGACAACTCTGCTCTCACCATACTGATGGACGATTAATCTTGCTCTTTAAGACTGTAGCACTGTCAAGATCACTGGAGTAAAGGGGGGCTCACTATGCCACATCACACACAACTCATTCTTCCAGATTTTCTTCTTCAAAAGGCCTTGAAAGCCCCTCCAAAAGTCTCCAGTCCCACTGGGACGTCAATCTTGATTCTTCCTTCCGATTTACTATCGCACAGTACAGATAGTAGTGTTGCTCCTGAAGGCAGCTCAGAGCTCACACACAGTCCCTGCATCTTTCTGCCACAGCCTTCACGACGCTACTCAGATGTAGCATGTCACAGCTCCAAAAAGGTTACAGGCTCATGAGATGCTGTCAGTTGTTGCTGCTTATTTCCTCTCTACGATCAGATCGCACCACAAGGATTATCTGTTCTGCATTATACACTCCGTGCCCTCTAGCGGAATAGAAAAATCCTACAAAATACCACAGACACCTCTTAAGAAACCCCTCCTCAGTGGAAGAAACACTTATTTGCCTCTCCCTGAGGAGACTTGTTTGGTTTAGAACAGGAAGGACTTGCATCCCCTAAAAAACCAATTCAGTTCATTAGGAAATGATAAAAAAAACCAGGATGTACAAAGAATCAAAGAGGTTCTGACATTTCCCATGATTTAAGGGCATGTGACAAAACCTCTAAGGTAGAAGGATCTCCCTGTCACGAGCACCTAGACGCCTGCATTTATGTAGTCATTCCTCTTCTGGAAAGGAAAGAAGCACAGTTTCAGCAAACGCGCCTATTAAAAACAGCCACCTGCAACTGAGCACAGAGGAAAGACAGGACCTAGAGCAACATGCACTTAAAAGTTGTATCTTGTTAGAGACAACAAAAAATGGTAGTTCCTCCTGAAAGGTAACATACAAAACCACAGAGCTTTATAAACCCCCACAGCCCTCCAGCAAGTGTTCCACCTTGGGCAGTAGCTACTCTGGGGTCTTCAAGCTCCTCAGGAAAAGTGATTGCAGAACCAGTTCCAGGAGCCAAAGGGGAAGAGAAAGTTGCTTGCTGAGTAATAGGATCTGTGAAGACACCTAGGAAGAGGGAAAAACAAGACACAAGTACTGCGTTTCATTTCTTATGCCGTAGCAACATGCAATTGTTTTACAGGAAAATGAACAGGAAGAATAGAATAATACTGGGCTGATTCCTTTCATTTCTTGAAGGCCCCAGAACAATCCTGCTTGTTAGAGTTTAGCAGAGGCAACTACTGTGAATGAGTTCAACAATATCTGCTCATAGAACCGAGCCTACCTGCACCTGATGTGTAAAATTAAACAAAGACATGTTAGCTTAAGAGTGGTGCTTTTTATTGTCTTCAAATTTCCATAGGTCTTTCTGGACAGACTGCTTATAAGACATGTCACAAACAATGGTTAAAGCCTGACTCAACTGCAGCTGAAGAGCTAAGTTTCCATTAGGCTAGTAGAAAATCACCTCAGTTCAGCAACTACAGCACTCGCTTGCATGGCAGGCAAGTATTTTTCACTGTCCTGATGCAATTTAGTAGCCAGAAGCAAGAAAAGAGAAGCTACTCTCATGTGACGGACGACTTCTTACAGATAGCGAGCTTCTCAGAACAAAAACTTGCCCATTAGGAGATTACAGCCTGAGATACCTTACCATTCCGTGGAAATACAATGGCTAAAATTGCCTCTGAGCTGAACAGCAGCAACACAGAAATAAATGGTCAGCTGGGCTTTCCTGGGCACATTTTAAAATACTGCTCTCAAACACTTTTCTGTGAGCCTGAGTGCTAGCAGAACTCTATGGAAGAGGACTCTTGTCCTACACCGTGATCGTACTTCAAAGGCCATTCTCCATTCCTCCGAGCGCAGCTACTCAGTAATTAAGTGTCACAAGAATACTAAAGAAGCTGAACTTGTGGGACTCTAGCAGACTGCTGAAGTAGCCACCCAGGAGACCCCTCATCCTGTCTCACAAGCACAAAGGTCTATATACAAAAGGTTACCTGTGACGGGAGGTGCAGAGAATGATGGCATCAGTGGGCTCTGTGGTGCTCGACCAGCGTGGCCTCTGGTGATATCATATGTTGAAGACATGGAAAATCCTGAAATCGGGGGACCAGCAGGAGGTGCAGGAAGACCAGAGCCAGCAGTAGAGCTTAATGAAGGAGCTGTAGAGAACTGCGACACAGAGGTACTAAAAGACGAAGGGGCAACTGGAGGTCGGGCTGGAGTTAGAGGTGGCGCCATAGTAGAAACTGTTGCAGATGGCACAAGTGGAAAAGAAGATGAAGTCATCATAGGAGGAGGAAGTGGAGATGCTCCAGCTGCCAGAGGTGCTGAGCACTCAGGAGAAGATGACAGGCTTGGTGTAGCAAGGGGACTGGACAAAGCTAGGGGAAAAAAAGACAAATGGAATTTTAGAAACACCGAGCCTTCATCTCAGAGATTCAGGTATGTAATTGTTCAGCTAGTTTACAAGTAAGTTTTGACCAAGTCTGCTTTTCTCCTTTCAATGGAAAAAAGTTTAGTACTGCTTGAGTTTGCAACCACCACCAATTGCCCTCAATTTCTGGAGATAGTAGCCTGGAATCTCTTTTCTTCTCTGACCCTATTTATCACAGCTAAAAAGACGAGTCAACATTTGACCACCCATTTTGTAGCAGATGAAGTGGGCCTCAGAAATTTCCAGCTAGCACGCTGAGCCCCAGGCAGCCCTCTCTTCCCTGGCACCCAGCTACCCAGGCTCCTAAACGCTCTGCTTTCTGTGTTTCAGTCTGGCCCCCAGCTGATCCTTGGATAAGCCAATTTTGTTCTCTAAACCAAATTTAGACAGAAAATTAAGCCAGAGAAACAGAAAACACTGGTTTTTACAGCACTAAGCTGTTGGATCAGCTCAGATGTGAAACTGCACTCAGCCTAAACATTGATGACAGTCAAGTGACGTGCCAAGTTACCGTAAGGAGGTCGTTTCCAAACTTTATCACGCACACCAGTCAATAAAAAACAGAACATGCACACCCCCAACATAGCTACAAAATACTTACATGGGCCACTGTCCTAGTATATTCCATAGATTTTAAAACATACAGAACAGAAATATTAAAAGGATGAGATAAAGATCAAGAAACTCTTCTGCTCCCACTGAAAATTAGTATTTGAATAGTATATTCATAAAACAATATGTTATGTTATTAATGGTTAGCACACTATAGAATACCATTAATAATATTGTAGTGTGAGCAATGTTACTACAGAAGCCTCATTAATTTTACATCAGCAATTTGGAGGTCTGGTTCTATATTCCGATTATGGCTTTAATGGTTGTCACACCTGGAAAAAATGCCTTACAAAGACACACAGACCCAAATGAAAAGGTGTTGCTGGATGTGCTTACAAAACCATGCTATTTGTTTTCGTCTCCCAGCCATCAAGTATATGAAGGCTTATCTTGAAATTCAGCTAGCAAATGTTCATCTTCCTTGATGTCATTCAATTCTTCTGGAAAAATCATCAGAAGGTGTTGCACTTTGGTATTCCTAACAAATGGGCTCAAAATCCACCAAAGCTAATTCATCTGGAAGATTTTTACATAGCTCAGGAAATTCTCTTTGCCAATTTACATATACAGAGTGGAAAGGGTTTTTTGTGTGACACTTGCAATGATTTTGGCAACAGGAATGCATTGACAACGTAAACACTTTCAAATAACAATTTTCTCAAACGCATGACTTTCTTACAAAGAAGTAGGTAACTCCTTCTTAAAACACCACCTTTATCTTGAAGGGATAAACCACCTTTATCTTGAAGGGACAAACTGTAAGTGTGTTTTGGGGTTTTTTTAAATAACTACTGGGTAGCACACTGCTGATGGCCACTTGTCATCACAGAAAATGTCAGCGAGTCTGCAAGTCTGTTTTGGTACAAGAAGAAAGCTGAAGCCATATTTAAATCCCTTGCCACAAGACAACCAGCAAACCTCTGTGCGATGCACAAAAGTTTCACGGTCACTTCCTCTACCATTACAAGGTGCAGCTAAAAACAACCCCTACTATTTAAAGAGAACTTCTATAAAGTTAACCACACTGCTGGCATCCTGTAGCCCTTTGTGCACCAGCTCCACTTTCACTGCTGCAGTAACTTGCCTATGAATGAGGCGGTCAATAAATGTCATGGGTGGAAATAGATCGGTAACCTTATTCGAGAATCCATTTTTAGCCTAGTCAAAGCAATCACTCCATCAATGGTTACTCTGAGGCAGTCTTAATAAAAACATGGCTTTTATTAAAGAAATCATTCACTGTTGAGGATGCAGCTTCTCCAGCACAGCCCTCCTTCAGCATTTGACAATAAAGTTGTTCTTTCTGTATTTCATTACTGAAACAGAATTTAGCAAAAACCATAAGCAGAAACACGTTAGGAACATCTGCACAGCAAACCTTCCATACTGTGATCTGTTCTCATGCTTGTTTCTTATAATCATCAGCAATGTTTTCTATGTCTCCTTCCAACAGAATTTCCTGACAAATCCATTTGTCAACATATTGTTTGCATTTAATATTACAGACATTTTTACCACGTCTCTGGTGGTTTCTGAAATATATGCCAAGAAGTATCTTCAATATGAGTAAAGCTTGATTTTTCTTCTTTTTTTAGATAAAACTATTATAAAGGAATGCTCTGGTATTTTCTTCCTGCACCCAATGGATCGCCCAGCACATCCTCCTGGGGCTAAGAGCGCTCCACTCGGGAGTCCACGGCACTAGTGTGACTCAAGGTAATGTTACCAGATGTGTCAGAAAACTGAGCATTCGGTAGTCAAGCACATGGGGTTCAGACTCTGGAAAAATCAGATTCAGTGCTCTGATTACCACCCACAATAGTAAAATCCAAGTGATCGTCCACGTTTCTCACTATCCCCCACAAGACTGTAGACTTGTTTGAACTCCCTTCTGTGCTGCTCATCTCACTGTGCACTGTACTGGCCAGTATTCCCTGTCCCCACGTCCTTAAAAACCCTAAGTGCATCCACATGACTTCATCAAAAAGTTTCAAGAATAATAAAAACATTTACACTACTCTCTGTCAGATGTATGCCATACTGCCATGAGAAAGAAACAAATTCTTCCCATCAGCCTGGAGAAGAGCTCTCTAGGTTGATCCCAACACCTCTGGATGAACTGCTGTGCTTTAAAAAGACATGAATAAATATCACTGAGTTTCTGAGGAAGTTTCTGTACCTAATGACCTACCTGTAGCAGCAGTGGTAGCAGCTGTAGTCTCCCCTGCTGTGTTTGGTGGGGGCGTACCGGGTGGAGTTGTCTCTATTCCACTCTCTTCCACCATTTTCCTTCAGCTACAGAAAGCTGTAAGACAAAAAGAAAGGAAAATAAAGAAAAAGCTTATCTTGAGAAATAGGGATAGTGTTTGCTGCAATACTGAGCTGTAGTAACTCCAAGGACCTGTTCTTTTCAGAGCTGATGCATGACAGGATGCAAAAGGTGGCAAGAAGCGAGACAGAGAACGAAGTCTCCCCCCTCTGCCCGTAAAGAACCACAACTACCCCTGAAGTTGGAGCCCTCTCCAGCTTAAGCACTGCCACAGATGCTCCCGACCCACCATCAAACTGACTGCAAGCACTTTCTCCAACACCAGGCATAGTGGCAGAGCTTGCAAGGGCCTAGGGCTCCAGACTCCGTGACCTGAACTCTATGACCCTGTCTGCTTAAAGGAGAAGCTAAAGAAACCTCCAGACACGCCACAAGAAACCAGGGAAATTTACTTCCAACCTACCTAGAAGTACAATGACATTCATTTACACTGAACAAGTTCTCCACTGCACACAATTCCTGTAAAATCCAGGTCTCGTACTGCTCTGGTGAGTATCAGAAGTGACAGTAATTGAAAACTTTGGCTTTTCTTTTGAAGGCCACATTACATTGAAAGTATCTTCCAGCATCTTTGACTACACCTGTACAGTGCACTACTTGTGGAAAAGTAAAGCTATGTGCTTATTTAAAACCCCCTAAATTAAGAGAAAGGCCTCAGGAGATGAAAAGGAGAGGATGAAAGACTAAGATTAACACCTGGAGATTTTTGTTCTTCAGTGCAGAGGAAGTCACCTAAAACCCCCTGCTTCCTCCCAAGTCTGGTAAACCAGACCGAGATTGTTTGTACCACTCCCTGAGGTAGCAATTCCATAAGGACATTTTAATAACATAAAAACCCTACAGAAAGGAATTTATGTCTGAAAAATTGGCAGGAAAATATTTTCCATCATATCCATTACCTCAGTAGCTACTGAGGACTGACAGCTTACTACATTTAACAAGTATCAGAGGAAAAGCCTTAGGTAATGTGTTGAGTAAAAGTACTCACAGGTATTTATAAAGAACTCCACTTACAAAAATACAGGGGGGGTTCCTCTAAAAAAAAAGAAAAAACCCTCACTGCTGTTTAAAATGTGTATACAGCTATGTTTAATGTAGAGGGAAAATTACTGTTATGACCAAACTGAAAAATACAAAAAGTAGGATGCCAGTGTTAGTCTGGACAGGCTAAGGAGCATCAAAAGCAAATGAAAGCATTGAAATCACAAAGGAGAAAGTGTATTTCCTCTTACAACCAGTATGTGTTGTAAGAGGAAATAAAGTAACTCAAGATTAAGCATTTGAGCCCAGACTCGGAAAGCAAGTATGGTTCCTGTGCAGCACACCTCCTAAAACCTCTGATGACCCAGGGACTGTGGGTTCTGAGTACCTTGAAAGTTTCTCTGCAGACGGGATGAAAGGGCCAGTAACTGCCTGGTGGGGAACAGACTGACCTTGACGAATGAGCACATCTCAGCATCCCTCAGAAAGGAGCTACACAGCCCTCCCCTAAAGTTCACTAAGCAGAAGAATTTGCAGTAAGATTTTGTCTTTTCACTCACCTACGGGAGTTCACGTTCCTCCTCGCAGAAGTATTTCTAAAGTCATTCTTCTTCCAATTATACACTGCAAACAAAGAGAGAATTTCCCACTGTGCAACATCTGTAATCACTGACCAAACCCTCCCAGAAACACTTTCTTTCATCAAGGCTCCTTTCAGCTGCTGCTTGATTTCACCTCTGTCGTGGTTTCACCCCGGCTGAGAGCCGAGATCCACACAGCTGCCTGCTCCTTAAAGGAAAAGAGCAGGGAAAAGGGAAGGGGGGGAGGGGAGGGTAAGAGGTAAGGGAAGGGAAAAGGAAGGGGCAAATAACCCCAAAACCAAGAAATAAGAGGCCCGTGGGTTGGGATAAGGAGAGTTTACTAAGATAACAGAAAGATACAATATAACAATGTTGACAGGACTCTAGAGCAAAAATATATGAAGCTGTTGATACACAGTGCAGTTTCTCACCAAACCCACAACTCAGGCCGTGCCACCCAGAGCCGTCCCAGAACCCGACCGTCCCCCAAGAACCGCACGTCCCGGAGCCGCCCTCGGCCTTCCTCCCGTCAGCCCCCCGATATCCTGGGCAGGAGGTAACTGGCGTGGAATACTCTCTTTGGTCAGTTAGGTCACCTGTCCTGGCCTCGCCCCTCCTTTCTCATGAAGAGCTGAGAAAGTCCTTGACTGTCTGACAGCAATCAGAAACATCAGGGTGTTATCAGCACTACTCCCATTTTAACTCCCAAACACAGCATTCCATCCGCTGTTACAAATGAATTTAACTCCATCCGGGCCAAAATCAGGACAGTTGAACACCCTTGCTGTTGTTATTTTGAAATCATAGAGGGCTTACATAGCTCCACAAGCCACTGATGACCACAGAGAACTGTTGGTCTAGTATACAGTGTTATCTACATGGGACTACGTAAACCCAAAGACACAGCTACACAGAACCACATGCATTCAACCAGTTTGTACCAACTGACGTAGGGTAAATGTCATGATGCAACAGCTCCAGCACTTGCAGACGATTTTGCCCAAAAGAAACGTTTGTTTTTCACGGCACTATAAACGAACTAGAAAGGGCAAAGCACTGCAACAAGGTATCCTCCAGAAACAGACTTCCTGAAGCATCACTTCTATCCTATGCTAAGAGATCCTCAAGGGTAAGGATTTCTACTGCCAATCATGCTAATTCCAGCTAAAACCACAAGGGATCTAGCACTTCCAGCCTGAGCTGCAACGCTGGAGCACAGGGCCCTGAGAGCAGGCATCTGAACACTACCCAGTGCCGGGAGAAAGCCTGGTCACCAGGAGGGTGACTCGCAGGAGCAGATCACTATACAGGACCTAGCAAGCTATCAGGAGCTGGAAGTTCCGTGAAGTGCTGGTGGTTTCCAATACCACTGCCAGTCATCACTGAGGCCGCAAGGGGTCTTGCTCTGTAGCTTCATCTGCCTCACAACCCACAACCGTAACGCTGCAAGAAGCCCCAGAGCCTGCCAGCAAGGAGCACTGGGGCCAGTGCAGCCTTTCTTTAGGACAAGACGGTTCAGAGTAAGGGCAACAAGACAGACTGCCTACACCAGAATCAGTCTGGTGAGGGGCAGACACCGTGCAGTCGCAGGTGTGCTGCCCAAGGGGGGAAAGTCGCCCCGACGGGACGGCTGCCGGAGCTCGTCCCGGGGCGGACCCCGCCGACATTCCTCACACACACAGCCCGGCAAAGACCTCAGCGACCCTCCGCCCCACCTGGCACAACCTCCCGCGCTGCCCCCAGGACTGCGTCTTAACATCCGGACCTGCCTACAGGGCCCCAACGGCCCCAGACGGCACCCGGGACCGGGGGACACCCACCGCTCGCTCCGGGATGCCGCCCACCGCCCAGCCTCACCCGCCCAAAGCCTTCCAGACGCTCCCTCCCCGCCGCCGCCGCGGACGACGGGTGCCAAGGCGTGCCCTCCTCCCGCCGCGACACGGGGCCTCACCGAGCCCATCCTCCAGAGCCCACCGCCTCCTCCCGCTGCGCACCGCCCAGACATTCTGGCCCAGCCAGAAGGCCGCGGCCCCGAGCACCTCCGGGTGGCCCCGCCTCCCAGGAAAAGGCTCCTTCGGGCTCGGCCGCAGGAGCAGCACAGCTCCCCCGCCACGCTCGCAGCGGACCTCGCGTCACGTGGGGGTGCCGGTCCCGCAACCTGCCCCCCACCCCCCTCCCGGCCCGCTGCGTGCCGCCTCAGGCTGCGCAAGTCGGCAGCTGCCCAGCTACCCGTAACCCTCGTGCCTTCATCCTCTGCCAGCCGGAGAGAAAACAGTTACTTCAGTTTTACAGCCTTTACAAAGCACCAGGCAACCCTCCCAGCTGCCCAGGGTTTCCCCCACAACTCACCTCTGCTGCTGCCAGTGCACTTCCTGGGTCCAGTGAAGGTGGTGGACAGCGCTGGGGTGGCGAGTGATGGGGGTGTGCCCCAGCTGCTGGACCGGCTCTGGTGTTGGCAGCTCCTGGGCCCAGGTCTAGTTTTCCTGGGAGGGTGGCCTCTTGGGGGGCTGGGAAGAGTCCTGGGAGCCGCTGGCCCTCCTCTTTGCTGCTCGTCTTGGTCTCCCAGGGGCACGGTCCCTGCCCTGGCTGGCACTGGAGGGACCTGCCACAGCCTGCCCCAGACCCGCCGCCGGCTCTTCACGCTCCCCGTGGATGGGAGAGGGGGCGTGGTGTGGGCTGGTGGGATGCCCAGCAAGAGCAGCGGCCGAGGTGCTGGGGCGCTCCTCTTCCCGAGCCCCTGCTGGGCTGCTGGAGGGGGCTGGTCCAGGGGCAGGAGAGCCGGCTCTGGAGGCAGCAGGATGGGGGGCAGAGGTGGGCCTGCCCTCCCGCGCCTCGGCTGCAGGGCCATCCTCCAGGCCCAGGAGACGTCGGGCCTCCCTGCGGCAGCGCCGCACGGCGACACTGATGAGCCGGCGCACGAACGACACTGCGCGCTCCTGCAGGCTGGGCTGCAGCAGCCGGACCAGCACGTCTTCATCCAGCCCGTATAAGCCCAGGACGGCCCGGATGAGGTCCTCCAACACATCTGCTGTGGAAGGCTGCCGTTGAAATGTGGCCCTCAGGTGGTGTTGTAGCCACGGCAGAAAGCGTTGGAGGAGGGCTGGGTGCTCATCAAAGAGAGATGCCCAGGTGTCTGGCTGCAGGCCACCCACTGTAGCCCTGGGCACCGTCTCCACCGCCGGCGGCTGGGCAGCTAGCGGGCGAGGGGGGCTGTCGGTCCCCGGGTGTGCGGGCGCTCCTCCAGCTGCAGGTATGGCAGGCCATGTTGAGTCCTCTTGTGGTGGTCTGATGTGGACCTCTTCAAATTCATGGTCTGCCCGCACCGAGTGCAAGATGGATTGTACTCCCCTCTTGCAGAGGGGGCACTCAGGTTTGCTGTTAGCCCACCGCAGGATGCAGGCGTAGCAGAACTGGTGGAGGCATGGCATCACGAAGGCGGCGTTGTCAATGCTGTCCAGGCAGACTGGACAGCGGTGTTCCACCTCCGTGGCCATGCTGTTCTGGCTGCGGTGGGCTGGGAGGAGCTGCGGGTGGTGAACTGCTTCCTCCAAACGGCGCTGCAGCAGCTGGAAGCTGCGCTCGAAGATGCGCCGCGTGTGCCCTGGACACACCCTTCAGTATCTCTGGGATACCGCACTGGAAAACCGTCCTGAGTAAGGCAGCAGCACCAAGCCTTCGCTCAGCACTCCAGCCTCGCTGGCTGCTCAGCTGGAGTCTGCGCTTGAGGCCGTTGGGCACCCCTGTGTGCTGGGTTACAGGGCTGGGTGACGTCACGCTTGTCCGTTGGTGACCAGTAAACATGGCACTCAGGCAGCTTCCAGAAGCTGCCATGTCAGATGACTACTTTTTGGTGGTCTTCTGGCTTTCACAAACCTTGACGGACAATAAAACACAACAGAACAGAACTGTCCCTGGTGGAAGGAACTCCAACAATCTTCTAGTCCGACTGCCCGACCACTCCAGGGCTGACCAAAAGTTCAAGCCTGTTGTTAAGGGCATTGTCCAAATGCCTCTGAAACGGATGGGCACGGGGCATGGGCCATCCCTTGAGGAAGGCTGTTGCAGTGTTTGATCACCCTCTTGATACAGAAATTGATCCTGAGCTCAAGTCTGAACCTGCCTTGACACAGCTTTGAGCGCTCACTCACATGCTCTGGCTTGGCCGGCCATGTGTGGAGCCAAGCGTTGCACTTGATGATCCTTGTGCATCTCTTCCCACTCAGCATATTCTGTTATTCTGTGAATTTATACTTGTGCCTGGCACCCAGCCACCCAAGGTGCAGAAGCCAACAGTTTGTCTTGTTAAATTTCATGCCCTTGATAACAGCCCCAGGCTCCAGTGTATCTACAGCCCACTGCAAGGCCTGTTCTTGCTCAAGAGACTTAACAGCGGCTGCCGGTTTAGTAGCATCAGTAAACTTGCTAACGGTGCATCCAACCCCTGCCCCCGGATCACTGATAAAAGGATTGACTGGAACTAGCCCTAGAACTGAGCCCTGAGGAACAAGCCCGAAGCACTTGGCTCACTCTTGTGGGTTTTCTCCTGCCTTTCTCTCCTTCCATTATGCCAAATCTCATCCTTGATCAAACGCTAACTAAATTGGAATAATAGTTAAAGCAATAAATAAGTAGAACTAAAATAAATAACAATTTCCCACACATCTGCCTGTAACCAGTGTTTGAAATGAATCGTTGGCGGTCAGAGTTACAAAGGAGAAACTGCCATATGCTTTGCCCCTTTGTGCTGCGTTTGTACGTTGTTACTGGCTCCTTAGTCATTAATCCAAGGCGATCATTGTTATTATTATTATTAATTTATTAAAGTGATCTGAGGGTATAGAATCACGAATTGTGTTCGTAGACCTTGTTACTGGAGGAAAGCGGATAGTTAATAAGGACATAAATTAGTTCAGACTGATAAGAACACTGCAAGCTTGCAAGATCAGCACATTCCAGGCCAGAGTTGAAAAGTACATCATGAGGAGGACTCGGGGCCTTCCTCCCAAGGACCACCAAAGACCCTTGCCCACAATTTTTGGAAGAAAGTGCGCAATCGCAAAGGACTGATAAGCTAATTAGCATAAGAAGCGAGAGTAGGCGGGTTTAGGTAATGAATATGTATAAGACTTAATTGAATATTCATTATTTTATTGTATAAACATGGGACGGTTTTGTTACTCTAGGTGTGCACGTCTGTGGTGGAGCAATCTCCCATGCATCTGCGCGCAATAAACATACCTACATTATAACTTTCGAGTTATAGAGTCTATTTACATACGTCAAAAGGGAAAATATCTTGCTTTTGTGAAGTCAACTTCCCATCTTTCTCAAGGGTAAGGTATTCAAGGGACTGGCTTGGAAGAATCATCCCACTTCTGGACATGGTTCCTCTAGGAACAGGCAGAACATCACAGAAGTTCAGCAGCTCAAATCAGCCTTGATTTCTGTCAGAGTTTTGCGTGGCTGGGTCCTGGTGGAAAAGGGGGCGGGGGGCTGCAGAAAATGGCTGCTGCAAGAAGCAGCCAGAAGCTCTCTGCAGGCCCGAGAGAGTAAACATGGGCTAATTCAAGGCCAGAGTTGCTGCTGAACAAGGCCGAGCCAATCGTCCAATGTCACAGCGCATCAGGGAATCACATTTAGGAGAATAAAAACGCAGGCAGGTGCATTTTCCCACCAAAGAGGGGAGTGAGAAGATGTAAGGAGCTGCGCAGGCAGCAAGGCCGGGGAGGGCGGGAGAGGAGGCCTCGCCCTGCTGCTGGAGAGAATGATGCCCCTGCAGCCTGTGGAGAAAGCCATGGTGGAGCGGGTGTCCCCCCAGAGCCCATGGAAAAGGCTGAGACCCCACCTGCAGCCCCTGGAGAGGCTCCACGCTAGATGAAGCAGGTGGAGACATAGAGGAGATGCTGTGACCCACGTTAGAGCAAGCCCCTCCCTGTGCCACAATGCAGGGGAAGAAGGGAGTGAAATCATGACCAAAGTCTGAAGTGATAGAGCGGCTTTGGTGGGCGTCTGGCCTCCAGCCAGGGCCAAACCACCACAATTTATGACAAAGCATCTCAGGAACTACTTGCTGTCTCTAAGAGAGAGACTTGTATGCCATCAAATACATGACTTGGTTGTCCAGCATGGGTAAGTGTAACATGTTTTATAGTTCCTGCGCTATTTCTAGACCCACCCTCAGCAAAAGAAAGGGAAAGGAAAAAACGTCACAGCATTCACATCTTTCATTAGAAACTTTATTCCATCAGCCTACAGGTACATGAGGTGAAATAAATGGTAGTGAAGGGCAGAAGGACCAACAGCAGTCATCTTTGGAAAACAGAAACATTTTCACAACAAAACACCTTTTTGTTACAGCGAAGAAAAAAAGCCAGGCACACTTGATAGGTTTTCTTTAAAGATGTATTACAGTTCAGTCACACCAAAGTGAAACCTTGTGGGCTAAAACTGGGAAGTTCTGTGCTTTAGCACTAGTACAAGCCTACCAAACCACACGATTTTCTGGGCAGCAATTAGGAAACATGCTTCTTTCTGTCAAAATTTCTGTCCAAATGAGCTGTGTATTCTTCAGTCTGGACTTCAGAGCTTCAGTATAAGGATCATTAGTTGGATACCTACGTAAAGAAACAAATTCAATCATGGTCACGGTACTTGGAAAATCCAACAGATCTTAACTGACACCTTGGCCACTGTGGAGTTTGTTTTATTCTGTATTCCCTTCAATATGAACTCAGCTTTGCAGATTGTCTCAGCAGAAAGTATGAATGCACTGAAATCTTCTTTCCCCTAATCTGCATGCGCATCTCCAATTAAAATTTATGTGACTTCTCTGGGTACATCAAAATAAGGACAAACTTCATGTGTGACTGTGTTGTGATTAAAATCTTTGCTTAAAAGCCTTTAAGCCTTTTAAAAAACCTTGAGGTTCATGGTGTTTCTCCATGACCACCATTAGTACACCTACATTATGGAAAACCTTAGGTTTCTACTTACTACCTCAATTAAAGTCAGCTACACACCTTGTGCATCGTTTTGCACTTTAGTAAACTGGTACCAAGTTGCTCCCTTTTCAGTGTGACATTTCTCACTCTTGTAATGTGACTGTTTAGCAGCAAAGCTTCTCTTGCCGTCCCTGTCCCTGGTGAAGGCATTTCTCTTAGTAGACAGTACTTGCTGAAATTACTCGTCAGCTTACTCGTTAAATTCCCACCACAATATAGTATCTCTGTTTGGATTTAAATTCTCTAAAGAGCATACTGGGATCTACAGAAAGGGCTAGATGACAAGCATGAAGATTAAGTTGGGGGGGTGGTCTCTCAAATTGACAGATGAGTGTCCTTCAGTGGAAGCCTCCTGGGGCACAGAGGGGACAGTGGGATTGCCAACGCCAGTCCCACGGGCTTTTGTCCTGTGGCTGTCATTTGACAAAACTATGTGAGCCCTGCAGGTAATCTGTTCAGAGTGTCTACCAGCGATCCTTCGCTGAAATAAATTCAGGGAGGACTCGTGCTTCCCGCTGTATGCCGTACGATGCAACTGCCTACCCCTTTTACCTGGGCACAGAGCAAATGTTGGGACACGCTGCTCCCAAGAAGCTGGAGAGCTACTGCCAGAAGAGGGTGGAGGAGCCTGCTGGGGCTCCGTTACAAGCATGTTTTCCGGCACCATCACCAGCAGCAGCAGCTAGAAACAGTCCTGCCGCACCTGATGCAGGGTTCTAGAGGTAACTTGGCACTGACACAGAATGTCCGGTCTGGATCAACCATTTTATTTCCAGCTGAGATGTTTGGGGAACAATTCTGCTCCAATGCATCGCTACCTTGGCAGATTTCACAGTTCCCAACAGGCTGTTCTGGAGGGAGAGAAAGGAGCCTGTTGGAAAGGTGCTCTCCATGCAGAGCCAACAGAATAAGCTAAACTTTAAGGAGGGACTGGTTTGGACTTTCCTTCTGCTTCCTCGTTACTAGCCTTGACAACACCACCTTGATGTTTTTTCCCAATGAAGTAGGTTAAAGTGTTATGTATTAGGTAACCACCTCTGACAGACATGGGGACGACACGAATTCTGCCTTCAATCCTCTCCCTCTGCCCAGAGGTTCCTTCAGCCGGACAAAATAAAGGCCAGTTGGCCAAAATGCCAAAGAAACGCACACACGGTAGAATATTTTTGCAATTACAACTAGATGGCTAGAACACAGACACACAGCATAGAAATGGAGACAGGAGTTAATAAAGAATGGGGGGTACATGTGTCACATTATCAGCGATGCAAAAGACCAGCTTAAGCACGTGTTTCTCTACGTCAGCTATAAAAAAGAAAAGGTGCCTTTTTAGCAAGTATGCACAGAGATTGCTCAGATATTTCTAAGAAAAAAAAAAAACCCAGAATACTTGACAATTTTTATCCTCTATTACAGACATTATTACTACCTGTTTATAAAATGTAAACCTTTCCTCGCAGTTAAGATTTACAGCAGTCATCACCTTTGTCCACTCCTTACATAATCAGTCCCTGGTGGCAAAAATAAACTGATGTAGCACACACCTTTTCTGAAGTAATTACTGATATGTGATGGAGCATTAGTTGTGTAGTGGCAGAAGTAGTGGTCAGAACTGCAACGTATGGAGCTGAATGGCAGCTCCTAAGGATAAAAATCCTTAGAAATGTTGGGAGAACTGGTGCGTTTTGGAGGAATGTCTAATTGGGAACAGAAAAGGCAAATGGTATCCTATGACAGAAGACATAGACTTTATTCCAGCCTAGAGACCATTGAGATAAGGAGGATTCTACCAGAACCCCAAGTTTTCTGGAACTACACCAGCCACAGTAACGCAGGAACTCGATAGGGCACCTGTCAGTGAAATACAGCCTCTGGGGGGGAAGATGCTGGTTTTCATGTCAAGAAGAGGAAACAGATTCTTTCTATCCCTCCCATAAACTTACTCCAGCTGTGTTCAGTACTTAACTGCTGCTGTGGGTCTGCATGGCCAAACCAGCTCAAGGACCGATCCGCCACTGACCAAGGCCAAGCCCATCAGCACCAGTCACAGCCCCTCTGTGGTCACATATTTAAGGAAAAATCCCACAAGTGGACGCTTTTTGCCACCAGAGGAGGGAGTGAGAAGATGAAAGAAACTTTGCAGACACCAAGGTCAGTGAAGAAGGGGAGGAGGAGGCGCTCCAGGTGCCACAGGAGAGATTCCCCTGCAGCCCGTGGATAAGAGCATGGGGAACAGGTTGTCCCCTTGCCACCCACTGAAGATGATGGGGAGCAGAGATGCTTCCTGCAGCCCATGGAGAGGCCCCAGGCTGGAGCGGGGAGACAAGTGTAGAAGATGCAGTGACCTGTGTTGGAGCAAGCTCCTGGCAGGACCTGCAGCCTATGCAGAGACAGGCCCCAGGCCACAGCATGTTTTCTGGGGGGACTGGGGGGCACCAGGATGGAGCAGTGTGGGCCTGAGAGACTCAGAGACGTTCTATGATTTTATGACTGTACTCCATAGCAGTGACCCACACTGGGACAGCTGGTGAAGAGATGGAGCCCTGTGGGAAAAGACTGACGTTGAAGAAGTTTGTGGAGGACCCCATGCTGGAGGAGGGGAAGAGTGTAAGGAATGCCCACCCCCCCCTTTCCCGCTAAGAAGGAAGATTACTTATGAGGAACTGATGGAAACCCCCATTCCGCCACCCCCCTGTGACACCTCAGCGAGGAGGAAGGGAGAGAAATAATGAATAAAGTTGAGTCTTTGAAGAAGGGAGAGGCAGGGACAGGCCTTTTAGGATTTGGTTGCACTTCTCATTATTCTACCCTGGTTTCTGATGGGTTTTTTCAATTCTCTGTTGAGTCTGTTCTGCCTGTGACGCTGATTGCGGAATGATCTCTCCCTGTCCTTATCTCCACTCCTAAGCCTCTCAAGAGGTATTTTCTCCCCCAGCTGAAAAGGGGAGTGAGAAGAGTGTCTTTGCTAGGAACCCGGCCTCCAGTCAAGGTGCAACCACCACAACAGCCTAAAATAGAGTGCGATCAAATGCTTAGCTTACGCTGTTGTTTAAAGACAGGCCTTCAAACCAGGGAAATTGAGCGCTCTCTCTAGGTTAGAGATCAGAGCTGAAGGTATTTAAAGCTCTGTCCTTGTGATCTCTACCACTTCCCTGGAAAAGACGTTGTGAGATGGGTGGAGCAGAAAACAGAACCTGAACGTATCGCTTTTTTAACTGATTTTTTAATGTGTTTTGATTAACCTGGCTCAAAGGAAAAAGTCCTGTGCTCTTTGTTCTTAACCTTCAACATCGAGAAGTACATTTTGCACTTACCAACTTCATAAACGTTCCTATTGGCTGAAGCAGAGCCAGCGATCTCAGCATACGGGGAGTCCCCGCGTGCCGGGGACTTCATTTCCACATAGCCGCATTCTGAACTTCTGGGGACAAGAGCTGGTGGGTCTTTTATAGTAGCGTAGGGGTTCTCAGAACTACTTAACGAGCAATTACTTAAATTATATTGGGAGTTCTTCACTAGATCTGCAACAAGAAAAACACGTGTTTCTCTCAAGCATGCTAGTAGTATGGACATCAATGCTACACAGGGTGTTGAGTTCTAACAACTCGCTCCCCATCAAATATTTAAATAGAAACCAGTCATAGCACTTCCAAATGGTTAGACAGTCCTTAATGAATCCACTTCTACTGCTATTCTTGTTTATGGCCCTTGGTCTTGTCATCAGCAAATTCCTGTTGCAGTCTGAGAACTGTCAATTCTGGTTAGAATAGTAGCTGGCATTCAATACAGATAATCCCAGAGTGGTTGGGGTTGGAAGGGACCTCAAAGCACATCTAGTTCCAGCGCCCTGCCGTGGGCAGAGACACCCTCCACTAGACCAGGTTGCCCAAAGCCCCATCCAGCCTGGCCCTGAACAATGCCAGGGAGGGGGCAGCCACCGCTTCTCTGGGCAGCCTGTGACGGGGCCTCACCACCCCAACAGAGAAAAATTCCATCCTAACACCTGATCTAAATCTAACCTCTTTCAGGTTAAGGCCATTACATTTTGTCCTTTCACTATATGCCCTTGTAAACAGCCCCTCTCCAGATTTCTGGTAGCCCCCTCCCTGTTAGGTAGTGAAAGGCTGCTACAGAATATCCAGAGCCTTCTCTTCTCAAGGCGGAACAAGCACAACTCTCTCAGCCTGTCTTTGTAGGAGAGGTGCTCCAGCCCTGCGGTGACCTTTGTAGCCCTCCCCTGGCCTCACTTCAGCAGCTCAGTGTCTTTTACTGGGGAGCTCAGAGCTGGACACTGTACTTCACGTGCTTTCACTTTCTGTGCCTTGGGCACTGTGGCTTGAGCACTTGCCAGAAAAGACTGAGGCAAAAAGTCATGAAGTACCTCAGCCTTCTCCAGATCCTGGGTAACTGCATCTCCTGTTTCCTTCTGGAGACAAGGCCAATTTTTCCTCTCACCCTCATTTTGTCACTGACGGAGCTATAGAAGCTTTTGATGTTGCCCTTGATGTCTCAGGCCAGATTTAATTCTGTCAGCACTTTAGCTTTCTTAACCTGGTCCCTGGCTGTTGGAACAGTTTCTCGTTATTCCCCCTAGACTACCTGCCCATGCTTCTACCCTCTGTAGGCTTCCTTTCCCTGTCTGAGTTTGCCCAGGAGCGCCTTGTTCATCCAGGCAGGTCTCCTGGTGCATTTGTTGGGCTGCATCTCTCCAGAGCTTGAAAGAGGCAGTCCTTGAATACTAACCAGCTGTCCTGGGCCCCTGGTCCTTCCAGGGCTTCGTTCCATGGTACTCTACTGAGCAGGTCCCTGAAGAGGCCGAAGTATGTTCTGCTGCAGTCCAGGGTAGTGAGCTTGCTGTGCACCCTCCTTACTTCCCTGAGGATCTAGAACTCCAACATTTCATGGTCACTGCAACCAAGATTGCATCATGGTACTCTGTTACAAGCATTACAGAAGTCTAAAGGAACTTTCTCTAGACAGTCTCTCTCTAAACAAAATACACAGTTTCCAAGAACAAAATTAGGTTATTTGAGAAGACCTAAACCAACTAAATTTATTCCTACTCCATCTTTATTTACTAGGTCTCATGTCAGCTGTCCTGCTGTTTTTGCCAAGCCTGACACCCAGGTCACAAGCCTAGAACTACCCAAGCAATCCCACTGCACCTTCTAGAAACCAGGCATAACATCAGCATTCCTCCAGTCTTCCAGAATCTCCCCATGCAGTGGGGTAGCCACAGCCGGGATCTCTCAGAAGTCCCAAGTGCTGGTACGTCTGCTCTAAGAAAATGTAAAGCTGAACTCTGAGCGTTAAACTGTTTTCTTAAAAACCCCGGGTCTCGGGCGGAGCTGTTGTTAGACCAAGGCTGGGGATGGGCAGGGAAAAATCCTGCTGCAGACTGCTTCTGGTGCTGCACCTGATCCCCAGAACCTGACAGTGAGAAGGACTAGAAATGAAGGTAATTAAATCATCTAAAGATTAATGGCACTCAGAGTCCCTTCTAAGGCTTTCACTGGGCAGAGACATGAGGAGTGTGATCCAGCCTTTGGGATGCTTGAGATTGGGAAAGGATGAAGTGTCAATAGGATACAGAAATTCTCACCCCTTCTCAGGAATTTTCTTTTGACGGACAATGTGCTGCGTTTTAGCAGACAGGAGGCTTAGCTGGGAAGATGCTGCTACAATTTACATCTGCAGCAGCCCAGATGATGAGAAACTACTTCAAAAAGCCTTGATTCTGTGTGGTGGGGATTAGAGAAAAGGATTCACCCAACCCCACACCTATTTAATCAAAGTAATTTTGCCAAAGCAGATCCTTATTTACAACACCCATTGATTTATGAAAGTAATTAGTATGAAAATAGTTGTATGACAATATGATGAGAGATTTGCATATCATGTCTGCACTGGGCATCAGGTGGATTCACCGCTCCTCACAAGGAGTCACTTTTTTGTCTCCTTGAAGAAAGGTCGAACCCATAACCCTGAACCTCACGCACAGCCAGACCACCTTGGCATTACCCTGAGCGGAGAACCAGGAAAAATTCCCTGCTTCCCTCTCTATCCCAAACACAGTAAATACCATTCACCCTCTCCTCCTCCTCCTTCTTCCTTCTTACCAAGCTCGTTGAGGTAGCCACCATGTTTCCAGTCTGCAGGCAATGTTCCCGCGTAGTCCATGACAGTTCCTCGTTTTCCAGGTTCCACGTTTTTAAGGTTCACAAACAGCTGATTGGTTTTGGCCTAATTCAAAGGAAGACAGATAACAGAAACTGAAACTGATGGGAAGTTACAGGATTTCCAGGTGCTAATCAGGCAAAGTGGTTTGGGTTTGCGTGGCCAGGTTTTGGTAGCGGTGGGGGGCCAGGGGTGGCTTCTGCAAGAAGCTCCTAGAAGCTTCCCCTACGTCTGACAGAGTAAATACCCGACGGCTCAAGGATGGACCCACCGCTGGCCAGTGACGAGCCCATCAGCGATGGTGGCAGCACCTCTGTGATAGGATGTTTCAGAAGGAAAAAAACCCACAGGCAGACACTTCTTGCTGCCAGAGAAGGGAGTGAGAAGATGAAGAAACTCTGCAGACACCAAGGCCAGGGAAGAAGGAGGGGGAGGAAGCGCTCCAGGCACCAGAGGGGAGACTCCCCAGCAGCCCATGGAGAAGACCATGGTGAAGCAGGCAGTCCTGCTGCAGCCCAGGAGGAAGATGCCGAGTAGAGATCCCAGCTGCAGCTCCATGCTGGAGCGGGTGGACACACCTGAAGGAGGCAGTGACCTCATGGGAAGCCTGCATTAGAGCAAGCTCCTGGCAGGACCTGCAGCCCGTGGACAGAGGAGCCCACACCGCAGCAGGTTTCCCTGGGGCAAGCTGTGGCTCTGTGGGGAAGCAGGCTGGAGCAGTCTGTCCCTGGAGGTCTGAGCCACATGTAAGCCACACCGGGGCAGTTGGTGAAGAGCTGTAGCCCCCATGGTAAGGATTCATGTTGGAGAAGTTCATGGAGGATTGTCTGATGTGGGAAAGACCCCACACTGGAGCGGGGGAAGCATGTGAGGAGTCCTCTGCCTGAAGAGGAAGGAGCGGCAAAGACAATGTGTGATTAACTGGCCACAATCCCCATTCTGCCCCCGTCCTGTGCCGCTCGGGGGTAGGTGGCAGAGAATTTGTGAATAAAGTTGAGGCCAGGAAGAAGGGAGGGGTGAGGGGAGGTGTTTGAAGATTTGGTTTTATACCTCATTATCTCACTCTCTTTTGATTTGGTAGGAAATTAGATGCTTTGCCCATGATGTTACCTGCGGAATGATCTCTCCCTGCTCTTATCTCAACTCATAAGCTTTTGGTTATATCTTCTCTCCCCTCTCCAGCTGTGGAGGGGAGTTATAGAGCGGCTTTGCTGGGCACCTGGCCTCCAGCCAGGGTCAACCCACCACAAAAAGAAACCAAACCTGAAACATGATGGAACCAAATGAAATAAACTAGAAGCTAATTGACAGAGGAGCACTGAGATTTTGATGCTCTACCTTTGCCAGGGTCAGTCTGTCCATGTTGTTGACATGAGGTGCGGTAGCGCACTGAGTCAGAGTATGATAACTGGGGTTAGAGAAATAGCGACTGTTGGAATTTCCACCGGTAATGTGAGGGATGGCTTCTGAAAAGAAAATAAAATCAACAACTATCAATAGCATGGCATTTCTTTCTGAGGAGAAGTTTTTGACAGCTCTGCACTCATTCCAAAACCTAATGGGAGAGTTTCTGGAAAGAGCTACCTAGGAAATTGCCATTCATTTGACGGATTTAGGGACACAGAGCAGGAACTGACAGGTCACTTGAAGCAAGAGCATGTTACTTGCTAACTTACTTCTCTCCTGAGGTTCCTTGCTCTCTTTTGCCTCTGCAGTCACTGTCCCAATTACAGAGAATTTTAACCACCAAGTTCATAGCAACACTCTCTAGTGCCTCAAGAGCACCCCCACCTTTGCTGACAGCTCTTTCTTGGCTCTGAAAACTCTTTCTGCCACCTTCTTCACCTGCTGCCTGCCTTAACAGCTGTGGGCAGAAGACAGCAGTGCCTGAAGTTTCACGTACCCGTTGCGTCACTCCCAGGTTTGCTCTTTGCCTTCACTTGTTTCAGACTCGAGCCTTCAGATGGAGCTTCTTAACTGTATCGGGATTACAGATCTGCAGCACCACGGACGCTACCCTTTGTTCCTAGCCCTAAACTCTGTCTGTCCATGGCCAGCAGATGGCAATGTGTCACCAGTGGCAGACCCCTACGGACAAGATTTGCTTCGAGAGGATCTCTGTGTATCTGGGGGACTATGAGAAGGGAAGAGGGAAAAGGAGAAGGGAATTGTCTCTACTTGGGATTTGGCTTTACTTGTACTGGGCCTGCCACTGAGGCCGTGAAATTAGGAAGGAACGAAAACCGAAAAAGAAGAAAAGGGTAAAAGACAATGAAGAAACAGGCAAAACAGCAACCAATTGTCCTTCTCCACCAGACTGTCAGGTCTCCCAGGCTACTCAGAGCCCCGTGCTTCAAAACCCATGCAGTCGTATGAGCGGAGCCAGACATCTGGCTGGTGTCACGTCATATGACGCGAAAGGCACAAGTTTCTTTTAAAAAAGGAGGAAAAAAAAAGGGGGGGGCGAGGAGGACAGACAGGGAGAGGCCGTTCCATAAAATCTCCTCCTTTGCTGCTCTAATCCCTTCTGGTATTTTTTTCCTGATAAATTAGAATATTAGGTAACACATCAAGAGAAATAGCTGTTGCACAGCAGCACAATTAGCACAATGCACAATTAGCACTCACAGAACTTAACTTGGAACCTTTCCCGTATTTTAATTTCATTCAAGATTCAGTCTTTTAATTATACACTCGATACGAGTTACATGGCTCGATCTCCCTAGAGATCCTCGCTGTTTTGGTAGGTAATACTAAACACCAAAAAATACCAAGTCTGATGGTTACTTTAACAAACCTAAAAGAAAAAAAACCCAAGCTATTCTAACATACTTTGTTGAATTTAGTTCCTTCCTCTATTGTCACAAACCCTTTGCCTGCTGCTCCACTTATTATGCATATACATATGTTCCACAACACCTTTCTTAATCCTACCTTCTGATGCTATCTCTGCAGTGTAACTTTATAGAGCAGCTATTTGAGACCGTGTTATGAAAGTATTGCTCAGGAGTATTGCTCTGACGTGTGAAGCGTGGGAGGAGGATATTTCCAGACACCGAACAGAAAGCAAACTATGCTCTTTATGTCATACAGTGTGTCCTGACATCACCAACGTGTTGAAACTAGTCCGTTACACACGCTGCTGTGATGACATCATCCCGGGACAGATATTCCATTTTTTCTAGAATCAAGCACAAAGTCTCTTTCCAGCAAAATCTTTTTCCTTTCCAAAGATGAAGATTTCACTGAAGCCAAAAGCAGTGTCTCCTTTCCAATACCTGAGGTCACGCAGTCAAGGTCTGTGCTACGCCTGAAGTCGTCATCTCCACCCAGGATAGTTCTATCACACCGGCCAGCTCATTTTTAGAACCTGTTACAAAAAGATGCTACATTTTTACTACGGACTTTCAAATCATAGAATCTACCTACTTTAACCTGGCTTCATTCGTTACCATACTTTTGGTCTCTGGTGATTTGTCTGCCCTAGTGTCTCACAAACTACTCATCGATGGCACAATGACAATACTACTATTTTCTCATCATTCACTCCAATTACTTTTATTATTTTTGCAGCCTTGCCATTTCCCAGCGGTATCTGAGTGACTGAGGGGAGGTCGCACTGCGGCTTTTGGGACGACAATAAGGCCAAGAACACTCTGGGCTCAGTTAGGTGAGTGCTGGCTGTGGCAGCCTCCCTCTCTTTCTGTGAGGACTCCTGTGGAGAGAGTCCACAGAGACTACTGACCCTTGAATACAAACAGGAAAGCTGAAGCTTGCAACGCTACAGTATCGCACGGAGACACAAAACTCCAGAACCCTCTGAGAGGGGCATACTTAAGAGTGTCAACTCCATCTTATGGAAGCTGGAAGAGTTTTCCCAACACTTACATAGACATTTAGGTGAGAACTCAAATCCCTTCCTGGAGATAAAAGGTTTGTGATAGCATGCCTTTCTGCAGAGTTTCATCATGTTTTCAAATTACCTTGCTCTCCATAGACAACAGTGCCAAACACAAATTCTAATGGATAACCAAATACAAATACTTCCTAAAACCACAAGGAAAATGCCAGAGAAACCTTGCAGAAAAGTGCAACAATTTTCATGCAGAACAAAATATGTGCAGAGACACTTGAGTTCTCAAGTTTGAAAAACCTAAGTGGAAGCACAGCTTCTGCACAACTGATCCTCTTTTTGGCTGCCAGAGCCAAGCTTTCTGGGTTCCTGCACGCAAGGCTTTACGTACCAGAGCTGCCAGCACAGCCCTGCATATTTACAGCTCTTCACCACTTCCTGAGGAATGGTTCTGTGAAGGCGCGCAAGGTTTCAGATTGACCCATCTACTCTCCTACTCCCAGTTTGCCTGTGGATCCCACACTCAACAACATTTCCATACCTGTGAATCACAGATGGAACAAAACAGCCACAGAACTGGCCCCTGTCTCCTTCCAGCCCCACACAGTCCTCCTGTAGAGCAGAGAATTTATTTAAAAACTGGAGTTTCTAAGAATTTCCCAGAAAACCAAACACTATCACTGGAAAAGATGGAGCCAGTTTTTCAGAGAAAGAGTTCATGTTTTGACTACAAAATGTAATAAAAAACAGTTATGGAATAAAACAAATCAGTTTTGACTTTTACCATTTTAAAACCTTTGAAATTAGATATTTTGATTGCTCTCCCCAAGCACAAATTGCAAGGTGCAGCAGACCTGATGAGGCAATGTTATGGCAGTGCAATGATTTCTAACTTTGCACTTCTCAATGTCGGCGTGACAGCATCAGAGCCCCAAGAGGAAGGCAAAGACCTGTCTGTCACTGCACTCTTCGCAGTGCCTTCTCACAGCTGACTAAGAATGAAGGCAACTTCTCCGTTCATATTGTACCAGAGATAGAAGATAATGTAATCAAAACTAGGTTGTTTGATGTTAAGTATCTATTTCTGGCACATTCTTTCCTCTCACAGTTTTTTCTGCTTTAACAGAAGCACTCTGGAGAGCATTTGATGCCAACGGGGAAAAATTTGGGTCTGTGTTTTTCAACAAATTCTAAAGGAGCTGGAGAAAAGTCTGAGGCTCAACTTTAAAGCATGGAAGCAGGAAGAGTTTTTCATCTGTGCATCTTAACTGTGTGTTTTCTGCACTTCAGTGTGTTGCACTGCAGAGTTCTTCCCAAAGATTTGTCGTCATGTGTCACCAATCTTCAACCCAGTTGTGTATGGGCTACCAGGAGCAGTCCTCCTTGGAGACTTATCCCCCCGACAAAATTCAGTGCAAAATCTGGTGAAATTATGAAACTACCTGGCAAGGGAATTCACATTTTTCTCCTCTCCAGCCTGGAGCACAGGTACAGGTTCCATCCAGAGCTTTGCAAGCCCCTCCGTTAAGGCACTGGCAAGTTAAGTTACAGCCAAGCCCCCAGGTACTTCTGGGACAATTTATTGAGCAATCTACACCATGCCAACCTGCCAAAAAGAAGAATTTCAAGTGACAAATTAATCCAAGTTTTCCCCCATTCCTCTCTGCGGACGTGTTTCACTCTGCCTATCAGGCAGCATCTTTCGGAGATGTGCAATCCCAGGGTACCACTAGCTACAAGCTAGTAGCAGCAGTTTCAGACGAGGACTCGTCCACGTTGGAACAAGGGTGGTGAAGGGCACCTCCTGACATCTCTGCACAGCACACATTTGCAGATGGGTGCCACCGTGCAATAGCAATTCAGGGCAGATTGGCAAGGAAAACACAGACACCTTGAAATTACACTACCAAGCACCAGAGGATACTGAAGGTTTAAGGCATGGGTTGAAAAAGCAAGGACTGTATTCCCTACATTCAAGCTGCTGCTTTCATCACTCTTCCGCCAGTACTGAACAGATGGAGTTCTGCAATACAGTTTAGAAACTAAAATCCTAGACACAAAACAGAAGGAAACATAGCAGCAGTGCCTAAGTTGCATTTCTCCAAGGATACATGGAAGACCTTCTAGATCATTGCTGTACTTCCCTCCAGATGCAAAAAAGACTGTAATGGGAAATGGGTCTAAAATGCACCCTTCACTGCTGATTATGCTGGGTAGCAATGATTTGCAGACTGCACGCTGGAGGCAGAGAAATGGAAATAGATTTTTAAAAATGTGACCATCTGATACAATAGAAACGGCAGGAGACAGTCTGACGTGACCATCAGCAGTGACACAAGCCAAGGTTCTAATTTTGTACCTTGTTTACAGCAAGCCAAGGGAAAAGTAATTCTACACTGAGCCTAATCAATAGACTGTGCAAAACACATGGATTGAAACGAAGCCGCCTCGTGCCCTGGATAGAGAACTTCACATTTAGGGGTCATTTCAGGCAAAAATCAGTCCCTGACAGAGGTGGGCAGGCACGTGCAGTTTCTGAGGGGGTACAATGTCCATCAGAATTACTGCTGGGAGGTGAGAGCCAGGCAGGGAGGTCAAGGAGCGTCAGTCTAGTCACACGAATACTGGGAGACCTAGAAAGTTTCTCACAGAAGCAGGGAACAGCGCGCAAAGGCTTGGAAGGGTCTTAGGCAAGGTTTTCTCAGAGAGCTGGTGAGGAAAAGAGCATTCAAATAGAATAAATTGCCAGTAGATACTAACATCAGTGCTAAAATGACAGGAAGAAATCGGTGCCTCTGTGTGGCTGAGAGGGGCAAGGGTTGCAGCCAGAGGTCATGCACACCCAGGCTGAGGGAAACCCGCCTATGCATTTCGACTAGGCAGGCTGCTGTCAGACACATGGCAGGCATGCCTGTGGTACATCCAGCAGATGACAGCACTGCCACCAAGAGAGAAGTGGTGGCACACCTCAGGGTAAACACCAGTAATTCACTAAGCCGCAGCAGCCTCCAGCCCACTGAGAACACAAACATGAGGCATGTGCACTCTTCTTGGGGCAGATGGTTTCCTAGTTTTCACCTCCCAGAGCAGCAGAAGCATAAATCAGCTGGTGATATGGCCTTCAGCGTGGTCTGCTTTTTATTAAGTTTCTTTCTTCTTCTCTACTTCCAAAACTCAAATTCATTTTATGATTAGGGAAAAAGGAAATTAATCTGAAGGGATGCTTACCTGCTTTGCAGGCACAAGAAACATCTACTGGTGAACAGATGGCTTCGTTTTTGCAGTTGCATACAGATGAACAGTTTATTCCATACGTCCCCAGAAGACAGGCAGTACCACAAGCAGCACCCTGAATGACACAAAAACAGAGTCTAAAAACTATTCAGACAATAGAACCAGTACATTCTGTAGACTGACTCAGGTGCTACAAAAGCCAGAGAACATGCCTGTTCCAGGCTGTCACTAAGGTATCTGAAATTTCATGGCGAGGGACTCCTTCATGCTCTTTAAGTCCACAGTAAGCATTACTTTCCTGTTAGTTGTTGGGAGAGCTCAGGTCACACAGCAAACACCACTTGGTTAGATCAATGGACAGTATCTTAAGTAATAAGGAAGCCCTTCACGAAACCAAATCTCGGTAAGACAGCAGGTTCATGGAACGTGGATGTCTACAGTATTTTTAGGAATTAATTTGACTGAAGTTTTCACAGTTGTTGTTCCTACAACAGTCACCCTGTAAATATCCAAAGCACAGGTAACCGCAAATGCATGTAAAAGCTGCAGAATAATCCATCCTGAACCGCAAAAACAAGTGTCTTGCTCTAGATTTTCTCTGAATGGAACATCAGGAGCTTCTGCAGCAAGATAATGATTGAAACCATCATTCCTCCCTTTATTTACACCTCACAAGCACATCCTCCTACTTATCACTGTCTTACAAAGTCACTATCTTTTCTTTCCTGAAATGCCTTCACTTCAGTGCTGAGAACCAATCCCAGATTTGCCTCAGAATCTTAGACAACGCCCAGTATTATTTATGTACCTAAATACCGTTACCTTTCTTTTCCTGTGGTGGAGAAAGGACACTCGGGCACCATGAAGAACTTGGCACTCAACTAAAGCCAATGGAGTTGAAAATGTACTGCGAAAGAGAGACTTATTTACCTCAAATCCAGGGCCACAGGTGCATTTTCCAGTCACACTATTGCAGTCAGCACCATTTTGGCAGCTGCGGATCTGCTGACATGACTCGCCATAGAATCCTGGAGAACACGTCTCGTTGCAGTAGAGCCCCGACCAGCCAGGCTTGCAGGAGCATTCCCCAGACACAGGGTGACAGCTGCCAGGAGGGGATGGAAGGATAAGTAATTCAGGACTAAAAATGACAATCTACAACTGAACAGTTCTTGAGATCTAAATTAGAACGTATTTATAAAACTACTAGTACTGGCATTTTAAGACAGTCATCACTGTCCTGTAAATAGGTGTAGGAAGCTGTAATACTTTTGAAGGATTTTGATGGGTTTTCATGAAGTCAGACTAATTGGCAGTAAGATTTATACATTAAGAATGGGAGCCGATATATATATGTATGCACATATCCCTCAGAGAAAGCAAGAGACAAAAGAAATGCCACCAGAACGTGTCCTGAAAAAACCCTAATCCCAGCCTAACTATACCATATTAGTTGGTGATGCAGAATGACCTCCCACAGTCTTATTTACAAATGTGAAGCAGGGGTGGAAGATCACCAGAAAGAGCTTACAAGACAAAAGAAAAACCCTTCTAGAAAAGTACGTAGCTACAGTGTGCTCTTTTTACACCAGGTGTCACGTGAGTAAAGACATGCCAAAACCAGCCTGAAATGCTGCAATTCCTACATTTTGTACATTCCTGTACAAAACAAGGCGCTAATGTTGACAAAGGCAGACAGAGGCCTTTTTCGCTTCTTCCTGCAAACTGCATCTTCAGAATGACAAGTTTCTGTAAACCCCCCAACCTGTGATGGGAAGTGGCAGGGACGTATGGATCTGCTCATACCAGGTCACAGCGCTGTTGCTGTACCCCACTGAGGAAACGGGGTTTATATGGCCTTAGTCTCAGCCAGCCAGTGCTCACTCTCTGTTTTCTCTTGACTGTTGAGTACCAAGGGAAAAATGGATACTTTCACCTGGTCACAGAGAACAGAGGGCTGGGTTCAATACACACTCCAGCTCAAATCCTTGCATATCTACCAAAAGAGGCAATGGACAAGAACCATTTCTGAAAAAACTCTTTGCATAAGAGGCTTGTTACCTGCTGCTGCTCTCTGGACCCCTGGAAAATAATAGAACCTCCCAGGTATACCTATATCTAACCCTTCACGAAGCATAGAGGCTGACAAGCATGAGGATTGGCTGGAGCTGCCATCAACTGACCACATCTATTGATTTCAGTTATTTTGCACTTACAGCACACCAGAACGTGCAAGGGATATATGATCTATCCTGCCTACACACAGTGAGCAATGTAATGATCTACCCACCTGGTAAACAGAGACAAAGGTCCCACTTTGTCATAATATTTATTTGGCGGGTAAGCAACCAAATAAATACAGCAATGAATATTAAGATCACATATAGCTGCAAGCACTGTAATTCAGAAGCTCTTTTGGGCTGAGAGTTTCCTGATCCAGTTAGGGAATACCAGATTCTCTCACAAGTCCTTCGCTGCTTCAGATTGCATGAAAGTACTAGAAAAATCAGGAAATCTTTCTTTTCAGATTTCTATCTTCTCTACAGAAGAACAGGTTCAAGGGTGTAAAGCCTACCTCCAGGTAGTGGGCCTGTGCCAGGGACATCTTTTATCACACTTGAGACCATAAATTCCTTCAGGACAAAGCCTTGTTTCACACTGCTCTCCAGTGTATCCTGCTTCACAGAGACAGGCACCACCAATATGGTAGCATTTCCCACCATTCATACACTTGCAGGGCTCAGCACATTGCACCCCGTACGTCCCCACTGGACACTCCTCTTGGCACATATGAGAAAAACAAAGAAAAAAGTGGGTTAGTTCCCATCAAATACAGCTTTGGGACATTCCAGGGAAATCGAGTTTATGAGCAATCTCTATACGGCTCTAAAAAGCCTCTGAAGTGGAGCAGTGATTTATAGAAATTCATGTTTCAAGTACTTTATGTCAGAATTTGTAACTTTTAGAAGTAAAGTGGATTCTCCACTTAGCAATAGCGTGAACAGCCAGCAGATTTCTGTGCCCCTGTAGATGCTCAGGGCCTGGCAGTCCTCTGGCAATCACGCTCAGCAGTCTCTGATGAGAACCTTTTCTAACTGTGTTTTCCAAACACACTATGTTTGACACAAGGCACGGCAAAATGTAATAGAAGTCACAAGAGCCTTCTGACTGAGGTCAAAGGGGTATATGTGTTCATATCATGCCTCCGCAGTACTGGCCTCAATCCCTTACTCGTATCCAAGTGTCGAGGTATTTGCAACTCTGCCCTGAGGGGAGCAATAAAATCCCCATTACTTCAAAGGTGCAGCGTAATAATAGAGCTAATAACCCCCTACAAATGTTTCCCAGTGAAGTTATACAAATCAGCTGTGAATGGATTGTCTCCAAATGACCATCTGGAATTCCAGCACTGCAACTCCACTTACTTTTTAAACATCACCTTCATGACCTTCTGAAACACTGTCTTCCTGGTGAGGACAGTGTTGTCTCAGCCAAAAGGTTTTAGGCAAAACGGGAATTTAAAGTCGATTCTCCCAAGTTAACTCCGATCATGTAGAAATTGTTACCGATGTAGGAAAAGTTAAGGGTTCAGAGTGCAAAGTACATGACACTTCACGTACCCTTCACGGTACCTTCTGAGATTACAGTAACCAGGATGGCATCTCTTCATGGACCAAGAATTTAGAAGAAGAGGACCCTGCAAAGTATTCTGCCCCTTTTGTAAGTGCATATAACACAAATCTAGCCTTGCAATAGCATCAAGAAACGACGTCTCCTTAACTCCCCTGTACTGATTTTAATGCCGAGTTGTACCCCGCTTTGTGAATCATGCGGGTGCTAATTACAAGGCCTCACCAAGTCTCTGAACCATGAGGAAAAACACGTCTTTATGGTGATGGTGAATGAAAGGTGGGTGAGGAAGTTTCACACCACCGATCGGCTACATCTGACTGTAATAAAAAAGGCACGCTTGATGTACTGGGTGTACGTGCTGGTGTTTTAGGCCTGGCACCCTGTTCTGACCAGAACTGAAATGAACACCTCGACTCTGCGTGTGATTAGCTCTTTTCACACCAGGGGGTTTTTGATCATGGGATGGTTTATTTGGCACTGGGATTCCTGGCGGCAGATGGGGTCCACCTGTCCCAAAGGGGAACAAGGATCCTAGCCCAGCAGTTGGCAGGGCTTGTGGAGTGGGCTTTAAACTAGGTCTGAAGGGGGAAGGGAATAAAACCAGGCTAGCGGGAAAAGCGTGTCAGAGTCAGGGGTGGGAGTCTACTGTGGACTGCCCAGCCAGAACAACAACAACATTGATGAGTTATTCTTCAAGGGACTAAGAGCCACCTCTAGATCCCCTGTCCGTGTCCTTACGGGGGTTTCAACTGGCCAGATGTTAGCTGGGAACACCACCACAGCTAATACAAACAGGTCCAGGAGAGTCCGAAAGCAACTGGATGGTAACTTCCTTGTTCAGGTATTGAGGGAGCCAACGAAGAAAGGTGCCCTCCTAGATCTCTTGCTCATCCACAAAGAAGGACTTGGGGGGAAGTAGAAGTAGGTGGACTTCTTGGCCACAGAGTAGTGGAATTCAAAATCTTTGTTGAAAGAAGGGAAACTGCCTCCAAAACTTCAACACTAGATACAGGGAGAGCAGATTTTGGACTGCTCAGGAAAGTAGCTGGTAAGGTCCCCTGGGAAACTGCTTTTGAAAGTCCATCAATGCTGGCCACTTTTTAAGTACCACCTCCTAAAAGCACAGGAATAGGCAACTCCAAAACATTAGAAATCAAGCAGGTGGGGCAGGAGGCTGAGCAGGGACGTTCCTCTAGAGCTCAGCAGAAAAAGAAAGTGGAAGCAAGATCAGGAAATGTGCGGGGATTACGGGGACACTCTTCACCTTTGCAGGGAGAAAATGTGTGTGGCCAAAGCTTAGAGAGAGCCGAGGCTGGACAATACTGTGGTAGACAGTCTGGGGTCTTCAAATACAGTAACAACAAGAGGAGGACCAGAGAGAACATTGGTCTGTTGCTAGATGAGAACGGTCACATTACTAACAGGGACACAGAGAAAGAAAAGGAGTTTAACACCTTCACTGCCTCTGTCTTCAACAGAGTCGATGGGCTTTGGGACTCCAGATGCCTCAAGTTGGAGGCCCATGACTGCAGTAAACTCCTAGCGAATTCTGACCATTCAGTGACGTGCTCTGACCTGGCTGGCCCTGTGTGGAGCCAGGACTTGGAGTTGATGATCTTCATGGGTCCCTTCCAACTCAGGATATTGTATGATTCTGTGAGTAGTTTTTGCATAAGAACTTGGTTTTGGACTGGTTTTATAGAAGCCTAAATATCTTGCATTCAAGAAAAACCCACTCTGATTCTGGAAGAGACAGGCATAATGGGAATAAGGGTAACAACTGCTGCCCAATGACTCACTGCCACACCATGCACAACTCAACTGAAAAATGTACCAGCAACACCAGGAAAATTTAACTCTGAAAAGTATGAAAGCAAGCAGTGTTTTTCTGTTGAAGTATATACAAGCACAGTTCTCTTTCTACAGGAGAGTAGAATTTGATCTAATGCAAGTTAAAAGGCTTGCAGTTGTACTGCATGCTGTCTGTTTGCTGGTGGTTAACAACATAAATATGAAGGCTCTATGAGCTTTATTAAAGACTGAGTGGCAAGATCTCAAAATAGACACTTGTTCCTAAATGACGTGCCAGATACTTTGCTCAATTGCTAACGTGCTCACACAGACACCTCACTGGTGATGCCATTTTGTTGGCATTAGATGACATTCAAACACATCTGGGAAGTAAGCTAAAGAAAGGAAAATGAGCCTTTGGACGGGTAAGAGTGCTTACTGCACCTCCTAGGTGCACTTGCTTAGTGTATTACTTGAGCTACAAGACCTCCTTCTGCACCTAAGGAAGAGTGAGGATTCTTATCTATCTAAACATTTGTGAGTCATGGAATCAGATTGATGACAACAATTCAATAATTAAAGCTGTACTTCCTTTTCTGAGGGAGTACTTTGAGGTTATTTTTTCCTTGGTTAACTTCTTCTTGGAATATTTCTTCTTCTTTAACAAGAATTAAAATCAGCGGCTCAAGTGCCATGTACTGCAGAATGAAGACTCCCAAGGGAGAACTGCTTTTCTACAAAGGCCTGAAGATTTTTAGGCAATGCATGACTCAAAAATATTTTTGATCCTCATTTTATAAACTAAGAAATTCAAGTGTAGCTACTACCAGTAAGAGCTGACATCATAAATTAAATCTTAAATCCTAAGTCTTAATCCAACTTTAATAAGAAAACAGAAAACTCGCCTGCTGAACATATTGCAAAGGCACTGGTGTTGCTTGGGTAAAAGCTTCCAGATGAATTCCATGAATTGGATCCTCGGTAATCAGACATCCAATGTCAAACCACCTGCAATGACAGCCAAGTTAGAGTCTGTTGAAAAGCAACATGTTAGCCCTTGAATGATGACCGTTTTACAACCTCTAATACAACTGTAGTTAAAAATTTAACAATGACTTACATCAAGGCATCCCAGCATTTTTCAAATCAAATTTGCATGTATCAGTTCATGTATATATAAAAAACTGAAGTGCCTGTGTTCCCTTGTAAAAAATTCTACGGCTCCGGTTGTTTCATGTATTTTATATGTGTCTACATATAAATGACATTTTATTCTTTAAAGCACTGGAAGCAAGACCCTTTGAGTCAATGAGAAACAACCCTCTCCCCACCTCAGGGATATATTTCAAGTTCTCACTTGTCAGGAAGCAATTCCTCAATGAAGTTTTCTACCGATACAGCAGGCTGTTTTTCATGGATTACTCCAGTCCGGCGCAAGCTGTCTATTCTTTCTTGGGCTCCCTACATGGGAACATGATCTGTTAGACAACATTCTCTTTCAATCACATCATACAACACTCAGAGATGAGTGCAAAAACCCCTCTGGAGCAGAATTTTCAAGTTAAACAGAAAACAGCGATTTAAAAAAATTACTCTTTTTATTCAACAGTAGAAAAACCAAAAAAGTCATGAAAAAGCACCATAGCCTTTCCCAAACAGGAATCTCAAACAGTAACACAAGCTATGATAAAACTCATGTTTGAAAAGCTGCACAATGAATTCCTACATACTAAATGTAAGAATGGAGCTGTTCAGGAAGATCCTTGGCAAGTGTTGATCAACCTGTCTTTCACCTACAGAATTAGTTGGGAGACAACCCAGTCTCAAAGGCTCTCTTAACTTCTGATTACATTTTTCCTATTCAATTTCTCATGTTTAGTTTTCATCCCAAAGTACTGTGCTAGTGACAGACTAAGAACAAATGCCTGATACACTTTCAAACTACAGTCATATCACAATGCATGCCAGATGTGATGGCAATCAACTGCTTTAGAAGAAAACGGACATAAATGTTCTTCACTGCTGTGACCGCGTTTGCACAAGAACCCCAAAAGCTATTCCAACAAGCAGCTTCAGAATGATCTAACGGAACAGGCGGCAAGTTACACCAAAAACAAGAAAAGGAGAAGTCTCCCAATGCCACAGACTGACATTCCCCTTAGGGAAAATCAGATTTTTCTGGGTCAATGCCCCATCCCTGGAAGTGCTTAAGGTCAGGCTCGATGTGGCTTTGAGCAGTGTGGTCTAGTGCAGAGAGTTTCAGCCCCCTCTGCTGAGGACAATTTGTAAGGTCATTTCCAAACCCAACCACTCTCTCATCCTACGTTTCCATTGCCCTTCTCTGTGCTGGAGGTACTTTAGTACTTACTTTTAAACCTGCAGCGTAGCCCACAGGTTGGGGTGCGATGTTAGACTGCGCAGCCTCTCCAGTAACAACGGCCATTCCAAAGACTTCTTGAAAGGCATCTCGAATGGCTGCAACTTTCACCTCTTTGGTAGAAGTAACCACTATGTCCAGTTCTCTCCCAGTTTCTGTAAAACACAGGTGTGTGTATATATATAGAGAGAGATGTATATCTATGAGCGTGTACTATTCTTCATTCCCATTACAAGCCAGTTTAAATACATTCTACATCTTAAGACTATGCTTCAGTTGGTCTTCTCTTTCTCACACGTTGCACAAAAGTTCTTTCCTGAAGCAGAAGTCACTTAATTTAGCTAGTCACCTAACTTTTACTTCCTAAGTGATTCATCAATGAAAAAAGGACAACAGGAACTGAGGCGTATTCTGCACCTGAAACAAAGCATAGTGCTCATTTAAGATGACAACTCATGGATTTAGAAGAATAATCCTGACATTCACCTCCTGCTGCTTCTGCTGAAGACAGAATATTGAACTAGATGAACCACTGGGCTAGAATCTCTCTTTTAGGGGGAAAGACTGACAGAGATAGGCACGTTCAGCCTGCAGAAGATAAAGCCAGAGGGATCTCACTGATTTGTACACATATCTGAAGGGAGCCTGCAAAGAGGAAGAAGCCAGACTCTTTTTGGTGGTGCCCATGGACAGGAGCAGAAGCAATGGGCACAAACTGAAACAAAGGAGGTTCCATACAAACATCTGAAGGATCTTTTTAACCATGAAGGTAACCAAGCATTGGCACAGGTTGTCCAGAACCACGAGGAAGTCTCCATCCTCAAACATACTCAGAAGCTGCCTGGATGCACTCAAGAGAATCAAAGAATGGTAGGGAATGGAAGAGAACCTTCTGCGTTCCAGTTTGTGCCCATTACCCCGTGTCCTGTCACTGGGCACCACTGAAAAGAGTCTGGCCCCATTCTCCCTTCAGATATTTAGGAGTATTGACCAGATCCCCCCTTAAGTCTTCCCCAGACTACCGAGACCAAGCTGATTCACCCTTTCCCCCTATGAGAGATGATCCCGTTTTATTCCACATATTGCCCACTGCTTTAGTACAATGGTGCAGCAATGTGGTCAGCTGGATCACACCACAGGTCCAATTGAGTGACAGCTCAGAAAAACAAAGCGCACAAAGGTGTTAATGCTTTCTTCTCTGCCTCATCAGTTTCCTGACCAGCTTCACCTACATGCAAAGAGCAGCACTAGCACAACTAAGAAGGAGGACTGCTCACCAGACTGCTGCAACAAAAGCAAAAAGCAAAACAAAACAAACAAACAAAACACAGCAAGGAAAAAACACCTAAACCAGCCAAACAAAAACCCAACCCATAAAACCTGTCCAGTACTCTGACAAATTGTAGAAATCTCAGCTCAGTTAGACGTGACATGAATGTACTTTAGTAAAACACAAAATTGTGACTACCACAATGCTGCTCCTTCCTATTCATTTTAAAGCTCTAACTGAGATACTATGCTTTTCATTCCAGGCTCAATGCTCAGCAATACTTCACAGAATCACAGAATCATACGACTGGAAGAGACCTTTGTAGATCATCAACCCTTTCAGTAAACATTTCTTTCTAATATCCAATCTAAACCTCTGCTGGCGCAGCTTTGTGCCATTTCCCCTTCTCCTATCTCCTCTCACCTGGCTGAAGAGACCATTGCCCACCTCCCCACAACCTCCCCTCTGGTAGTTGAGACTTTATTAGACTGTTTTAGCCTTTTCAATGTTCTTCCCAAGTGTTTCAGGAACTGCTTCAAGTTTGCTGAGCTTCCTAAAATAGTATAAATACTGTTGGGCTAGAAAAGCAGAACAGCTGAAAGTCAGAAGAAAGCCTCAAAAGCGATGTAAACACCGTTGTGAGCACGCTTACCTTTTGGCTTGTCGACCCTCAGTGCGATACCTTACACACCGGGATTTAATCACCAGATCCAACAGAACACATACAGCATATTTTAAACTCAATTCCATATCACTCCCTCAAACAGAGAAACAGGGAGGTGGAAGAATGAGGAATCATTAGTTGTACTGAAGCTGTCAAGTGTTGGATGTGTGGAAGCACACGTCAGAGTCAGGTTTTTAAACATCAGACAGAATCTGTGAGGCTTAACTGTCAGTTGTTGCAGAAATGCAAGCTGGATTCTCTGTTGAAGTGCATACACGGCAGTGCTGCAGTTATCTCTGTTTCTGCTCTTGAAATCGATTGAACTACCTTTTTTGCTCTGCTGTTCTTCAGAAATCCAACACCATTCTTTTAGATGTCCCTCAAGGTAGATAATAGGCCAGTAAGACCCTGTCAGTGTTTGTGCTTACATTTAATGAACTTTTAGGTCTGTCAGCAGCTCCACCTGGAATTTGGCTGGAGAAGATAGAGCGTTTTTTCAGCGTTGTTTAGAATCTACTTATAAATTGAGGAATTTCAGCTCAATTTCAGCTGTAAAAATATTTGTTAGTAATGGGCCATTCAAAAATAGGTCCTCTTGTCTGTAAGGTCATAAAAAAGAGGCTCTTCAGTTGGAGTTGTCACAGTTTGAGTCTAGCTACCGAGTCTGATGATAGCTGTAATTAGTATTTGTTAAATGTTCAAGACTTCCCGTCCCAGAATAGGAGGAAATCAAGTGTGTTGCCCACCATCACTGGCAGGCCTGTTTCTGCATTGGTGCGTGAGAGGATGGCGGTGATGATATTTGGCCTTTGCTGTATCCGAAAAGTCACGCACTCCTGGTCACGTCTTGCAGCATTTGTGCTGGCGAGTGAGATGCACCAGGCATTACAAAGTGTAAATGTGGTAAGAAGACCACGAAGCAGCTTAATACTTGGGTTTTGTTTGGTTGGGTTTTAACTGTGCTATTGTGAGTTTCTTGGGGAAAAACGAGAAAATGATATGGAAGTCTGTTTGCTTATGTTTAGGGTGTAGCTGAGAATCCCATGGTGAAGTCTGTTCTTGATAAACCCAAACATTCAGTGGAGACCATGATTACACCGCTGGACCCTGGCATGGTTCCATATATCAGTAAGTATTTGTGACAAACCATTAAGTAATGCATAGAATGTTAGATTAATGTAACAGCACTTGAAGTTTATCTGGAGAGTGTGTTAATTCTGTCACAGTTACGTGGTGATTTCTCAGGTGCGTTGTCCAGTGAGACTCTCACTCTGCAGGCTGATTTTTTTATGTGCGTCTTAAGGTTCATTTACTTGTGTATTCTGCTGTAGTTTAGGTAGTAGCATAGTAATACCCTTCAGTTCAGGTTGTGAGAGATGAGCAAGTTACAGAGAACAAAACGGTGACAAGTCCTTGTCTGTAATCTGGAAGTCACTGGAGTAAAGGGGGGCTCACTATGCCACATCACACACAACTCATTCTTCCAGATTTTCTTTTTCAAAAGGCTTTGAAAGCCCCTCCAAAAGTCTCCAGTCCCACTGGGACGTCAATCTTGATTCTTCCTTCCGATTTACAATTGCACAGTACAGATAGTAGTGTTGCTCCTGAAGGCAGCTCAGAGCTCACACACAGTCCCTGCATCTTTCTGCCACAGCCTTCACGACGCTACTCAGATGTAGCATGTCACAGCTCCAAAAAGGTTACAGGCTCATGAGATGCTGTCAGTTGTTGCTGCTTATTTCCTCTCTACGATTAGATCGCACCACAAGGATTATCTGTTCTGCATTATACACTCCGTGCCCTCTAGCAGAATAGAAAAATCCTACAAAATACCACAGACACCTCTTAAGAAACCCCTCCTCAGTGGAAGAAACACTTATTTGCCTCTCCCTGAGGAGACTTGTTTGGTTTAGAACAGGCAGGACTTGCATCCCCTAAAAAACCAATTCAGTTCATTAGGAAATGATAAAAAAACCCAGGATGTACAAAGAATCAAAGAGGTTCTGACATTTCCCATGATTTAAGGGCATGTGACAAAACCTCTAAGGTAGAAGGATCTCCCTGTCACGAGCACCTAGACGCCTGCATTTATGTAGTCATTCCTCTTCTGGAAAGGAAAGAAGCACAGTTTCAGCAAACGCGCCTATTAAAAACAGCCACCTGCAACTGAGCACAGAGGAAAGACAGGACCTAGAGCAACATGCCCTTAAAAGTTGTATCTTGTTAGAGACAACAAAAAATGGTAGTTCCTTCTGAAAGGTAACATACAAAACCACAGAGCTTTATAAACCCCCACAGCCCTCCAGCAGGTGTTCCACCTTGGGCAGTAGCTACTCTGGGGTCTTCAAGCTCCTCAGGAAAAGTGATTGCAGAACCAGTTCCAGGAGCCAAAGGGGAAGAGAAAGTTGCTTGCTGAGTAATAGGATCTGTGAAGACACCTAGGAAGAGGGAAAAACAAGACACAAGTACTGCGTTTCATTTCTTATGCCGTAGCAACATGCAATTGTTTTACAGGAAAATGAACAGGAAGAATAGAATAATACTGGGCTGATTCCTTTCATTTCTTGAAGGCCCCAGAACAATCCTGCTTGTTAGAGTTTAGCAGAGGCAACTACTGTGAATGAGTTCAACAATATCTGCTCATAGAACCGAGCCTACCTGCACCTGATGTGTAAAATTAAACAAAGACATGTTAGCTTAAGAGTGGTGCTTTTTATTGTCTTCAAATTTCCATAGGTCTTTCTGGACAGACTGCTTATAAGACATGTCACAAACAATGGTTAAAGCCTGACTCAACTGCAGCTGAAGAGCTAAGTTTCCATTAGGCTAGTAGAAAATCACCTCAGTTCAGCAACTACAGCACTCGCTTGCATGGCAGGCAAGTATTTTTCACTGTCCTGATGCAATTTAGTAGCCAGAAGCAAGAAAAGAGAAGCTACTCTCATGTGACGGACGACTTCTTACAGATAGCGAGCTTCTCAGAACAAAAACTTGCCCATTAGGAGATTACAGCCTGAGATACCTTACCATTCCGTGGAAATACAATGGCTAAAATTGCCTCTGAGCTGAACAGCAGCAACACAGAAATAAATGGTCAGCTGGGCTTTCCTGGGCACATTTTAAAATACTGCTCTCAAACACTTTTCTGTGAGCCTGAGTGCTAGCAGAACTCTGTGGAAGAGGACTCTTGTCCTACACCGTGATCGTACTTCAAAGGCCATTCTCCATTCCTCCGAGCGCAGCTACTCAGTAATTAAGTGTCACAAGAATACTAAAGAAGCTGAACTTGTGGGACTCTAGCAGACTGCTGAAGTAGCCACCCAGGAGACCCCTCATCCTGTCTCACAAGCACAAAGGTCTATATACAAAAGGTTACCTGTGACGGGAGGTGCAGAGAATGATGGCATCAGTGGGCTCTGTGGTGCTCGACCAGCGTGGCCTCTGGTGATATCATATGTTGAAGACATGGAAAATCCTGAAATCGGGGGACCAGCAGGAGGTGCAGGAAGACCAGAGCCAGCAGTAGAGCTTAATGAAGGAGCTGTAGAGAACTGCGACACAGAGGTACTAAAAGACGAAGGGGCAACTGGAGGTCGGGCTGGAGTTAGAGGTGGCGCCATAGTAGAAACTGTTGCAGATGGCACAAGTGGAAAAGAAGATGAAGTCATCATAGGAGGAGGAAGTGGAGATGCTCCAGCTGCCAGAGGTGCTGAGCACTCAGGAGAAGATGACAGGCTTGGTGTAGCAAGGGGACTGGACAAAGCTAGGGGAAAAAAAGACAAATGGAATTTTAGAAACACCGAGCCTTCATCTCAGAGATTCAGGTATGTAATTGTTCAGCTAGTTTACAAGTAAGTTTTGACCAAGTCTGCTTTTCTCCTTTCAATGGAAAAAAGTTTAGTACTGCTTGAGTTTGCAACCACCACCAATTGCCCTCAATTTCTGGAGATAGTAGCCTGGAATCTCTTTTCTTCTCTGACCCTATTTATCACAGCTAAAAAGACGAGTCAACATTTGACCACCCATTTTGTAGCAGATGAAGTGGGCCTCAGAAATTTCCAGCTAGCACGCTGAGCCCCAGGCAGCCCTCTCTTCCCTGGCACCCAGCTACCCAGGCTCCTAAACGCTCTGC
The DNA here is from genome assembly GCF_964237585.1 of Gallinula chloropus. Lineage (NCBI taxonomy): Eukaryota > Metazoa > Chordata > Aves > Gruiformes > Rallidae > Gallinula > Gallinula chloropus. The sequence goes on from NC_140089.1 coordinate 56,470,312, forward strand.
TTTCTGTGTTTCAGTCTGGCCCCCAGCTGATCCTTGGATAAGCCAATTTTGTTCTCTAAACCAAATTTAGACAGAAAATTAAGCCAGAGAAACAGAAAACACTGGTTTTTACAGCACTAAGCTGTTGGATCAGCTCAGATGTGAAACTGCACTCAGCCTAAACATTGATGACAGTCAAGTGACGTGCCAAGTTACCGTAAGGAGGTCGTTTCCAAACTTTATCACGCACACCAGTCAATAAAAAATGGAACATGCACACCCCCAACATAGCTACAAAATACTTACATGGGCCACTGTCCTAGTATATTCCATAGATTTTAAAACATACAGAACAGAAATATTAAAAGGATGAGATAAAGATCAAGAAACTCTTCTGCTCCCACTGAAAATTAGTATTTGAATAGTATATTCATAAAACAATATGTTATGTTATTAACGGTTAGCACAATATATAATACCATTAATAATATTGTAGTGTGAGCAATGTTACTACAGAAGCCTCATTAATTTTACATCAGCAATTTGGAGGTCTGGTTCTATATTCCGATTATGGCTTTAATGGTTGTCACACCTGGAAAAAATGCCTTACAAAGACACACAGACCCAAATGAAAAGGTGTTGCTGGATGTGCTTACAAAACCATGCTATTTGTTTTCGTCTCCCAGCCATCAAGTATATGAAGGCTTATCTTGAAATTCAGCATTTCCTGAATTTCCTGAAGCAGAAGTCACTTAATTTAGCTAGTCACCTAACTTTTACTTCCTAAGTGATTCATCAATGAAAAAAGGACAACAGGAACTGAGGCGTATTCTGCACCTGAAACAAAGCATAGTGCTCATTTAAGATGACAACTCATGGATTTAGAAGAATAATCCTGACATTCACCTCCTGCTGCTTCTGCTGAAGACAGAATATTGAACTAGATGAACCACTGGGCTAGAATCTCTCTTTTAGGGGGAAAGACTGACAGAGATAGGCACGTTCAGCCTGCAGAAGATAAAGCCAGAGGGATCTCACTGATTTGTACACATATCTGAAGGGAGCCTGCAAAGAGGAAGAAGCCAGACTCTTTTTGGTGGTGCCCATGGACAGGAGCAGAAGCAATGGGCACAAACTGAAACAAAGGAGGTTCCATACAAACATCTGAAGGATCTTTTTAACCATGAAGGTAACCAAGCATTGGCACAGGTTGTCCAGAACCACGAGGAAGTCTCCATCCTCAAACATACTCAGAAGCTGCCTGGATGCACTCAAGAGAATCAAAGAATGGTAGGGAATGGAAGAGAACCTTCTGCGTTCCAGTTTGTGCCCATTACCCCGTGTCCTGTCACTGGGCACCACTGAAAAGAGTCTGGCCCCATTCTCCCTTCAGATATTTAGGAGTATTGACCAGATCCCCCCTTAAGTCTTCCCCAGACTACCGAGACCAAGCTGATTCACCCTTTCCCCCTATGAGAGATGATCCCGTTTTATTCCACATATTGCCCACTGCTTTAGTACAATGGTGCAGCAATGTGGTCAGCTGGATCACACCACAGGTCCAATTGAGTGACAGCTCAGAAAAACAAAGCGCACAAAGGTGTTAATGCTTTCTTCTCTGCCTCATCAGTTTCCTGACCAGCTTCACCTACATGCAAAGAGCAGCACTAGCACAACTAAGAAGGAGGACTGCTCACCAGACTGCTGCAACAAAAGCAAAAAGCAAAACAAAACAAACAAACAAAACACAGCAAGGAAAAAACACCTAAACCAGCCAAACAAAAACCCAACCCATAAAACCTGTCCAGTACTCTGACAAATTGTAGAAATCTCAGCTCAGTTAGACGTGACATGAATGTACTTTAGTAAAACACAAAATTGTGACTACCACAATGCTGCTCCTTCCTATTCATTTTAAAGCTCTAACTGAGATACTATGCTTTTCATTCCAGGCTCAATGCTCAGCAATACTTCACAGAATCACAGAATCATACGACTGGAAGAGACCTTTGTAGATCATCAACCCTTTCAGTAAACATTTCTTTCTAATATCCAATCTAAACCTCTGCTGGCGCAGCTTTGTGCCATTTCCCCTTCTCCTATCTCCTCTCACCTGGCTGAAGAGACCATTGCCCACCTCCCCACAACCTCCCCTCTGGTAGTTGAGACTTTATTAGACTGTTTTAGCCTTTTCAATGTTCTTCCCAAGTGTTTCAGGAACTGCTTCAAGTTTGCTGAGCTTCCTAAAATAGTATAAATACTGTTGGGCTAGAAAAGCAGAACAGCTGAAAGTCAGAAGAAAGCCTCAAAAGCGATGTAAACACCGTTGTGAGCACGCTTACCTTTTGGCTTGTCGACCCTCAGTGCGATACCTTACACACCGGGATTTAATCACCAGATCCAACAGAACACATACAGCATATTTTAAACTCAATTCCATATCACTCCCTCAAACAGAGAAACAGGGAGGTGGAAGAATGAGGAATCATTAGTTGTACTGAAGCTGTCAAGTGTTGGATGTGTGGAAGCACACGTCAGAGTCAGGTTTTTAAACATCAGACAGAATCTGTGAGGCTTAACTGTCAGTTGTTGCAGAAATGCAAGCTGGATTCTCTGTTGAAGTGCATACACGGCAGTGCTGCAGTTATCTCTGTTTCTGCTCTTGAAATCGATTGAACTACCTTTTTTGCTCTGCTGTTCTTCAGAAATCCAACACCATTCTTTCAGATGTCCCTCAAGGTAGATAATAGGCCAGTAAGACCCTGTCAGTGTTTGTGCTTACATTTAATGAACTTTTAGGTCTGTCAGCAGCTCCACCTGGAATTTGGCTGGAGAAGATAGAGCGTTTTTTCAGCGTTGTTTAGAATCTACTTATAAATTGAGGAATTTCAGCTCAATTTCAGCTGTAAAAATATTTGTTAGTAATGGGCCATTCAAAAATAGGTCCTCTTGTCTGTAAGGTCATAAAAAAGAGGCTCTTCAGTTGGAGTTGTCACAGTTTGAGTCTAGCTACCGAGTCTGATGATAGCTGTAATTAGTATTTGTTAAATGTTCAAGACTTCCCGTCCCAGAATAGGAGGAAATCAAGTGTGTTGCCCACCATCACTGGCAGGCCTGTTTCTGCATTGGTGCGTGAGAGGATGGCGGTGATGATATTTGGCCTTTGCTGTATCCGAAAAGTCACGCACTCCTGGTCACGTCTTGCAGCATTTGTGCTGGCGAGTGAGATGCACCAGGCATTACAAAGTGTAAATGTGGTAAGAAGACCACGAAGCAGCTTAATACTTGGGTTTTGTTTGGTTGGGTTTTAACTGTGCTATTGTGAGTTTCTTGGGGAAAAACGAGAAAATGATATGGAAGTCTGTTTGCTTATGTTTAGGGTGTAGCTGAGAATCCCATGGTGAAGTCTGTTCTTGATAAACCCAAACATTCAGTGGAGACCATGATTACACCGCTGGACCCTGGCATGGTTCCATATATCAGTAAGTATTTGTGACAAACCATTAAGTAATGCATAGAATGTTAGATTAATGTAACAGCACTTGAAGTTTATCTGGAGAGTGTGTTAATTCTGTCACAGTTACGTGGTGATTTCTCAGGTGCGTTGTCCAGTGAGACTCTCACTCTGCAGGCTGATTTTTTTATGTGCGTCTTAAGGTTCATTTACTTGTGTATTCTGCTGTAGTTTAGGTAGTAGCATAGTAATACCCTTCAGTTCAGGTTGTGAGAGATGAGCAAGTTACAGAGAACAAAACGGTGACAAGTCCTTGTCTGTAATCTGGAAGTCACTGGAGTAAAGGGGGGCTCACTATGCCACATCACACACAACTCATTCTTCCAGATTTTCTTTTTCAAAAGGCTTTGAAAGCCCCTCCAAAAGTCTCCAGTCCCACTGGGACGTCAATCTTGATTCTTCCTTCCGATTTACAATTGCACAGTACAGATAGTAGTGTTGCTCCTGAAGGCAGCTCAGAGCTCACACACAGTCCCTGCATCTTTCTGCCACAGCCTTCACGACGCTACTCAGATGTAGCATGTCACAGCTCCAAAAAGGTTACAGGCTCATGAGATGCTGTCAGTTGTTGCTGCTTATTTCCTCTCTACGATTAGATCGCACCACAAGGATTATCTGTTCTGCATTATACACTCCGTGCCCTCTAGCAGAATAGAAAAATCCTACAAAATACCACAGACACCTCTTAAGAAACCCCTCCTCAGTGGAAGAAACACTTATTTGCCTCTCCCTGAGGAGACTTGTTTGGTTTAGAACAGGCAGGACTTGCATCCCCTAAAAAACCAATTCAGTTCATTAGGAAATGATAAAAAAACCCAGGATGTACAAAGAATCAAAGAGGTTCTGACATTTCCCATGATTTAAGGGCATGTGACAAAACCTCTAAGGTAGAAGGATCTCCCTGTCACGAGCACCTAGACGCCTGCATTTATGTAGTCATTCCTCTTCTGGAAAGGAAAGAAGCACAGTTTCAGCAAACGCGCCTATTAAAAACAGCCACCTGCAACTGAGCACAGAGGAAAGACAGGACCTAGAGCAACATGCCCTTAAAAGTTGTATCTTGTTAGAGACAACAAAAAATGGTAGTTCCTTCTGAAAGGTAACATACAAAACCACAGAGCTTTATAAACCCCCACAGCCCTCCAGCAGGTGTTCCACCTTGGGCAGTAGCTACTCTGGGGTCTTCAAGCTCCTCAGGAAAAGTGATTGCAGAACCAGTTCCAGGAGCCAAAGGGGAAGAGAAAGTTGCTTGCTGAGTAATAGGATCTGTGAAGACACCTAGGAAGAGGGAAAAACAAGACACAAGTACTGCGTTTCATTTCTTATGCCGTAGCAACATGCAATTGTTTTACAGGAAAATGAACAGGAAGAATAGAATAATACTGGGCTGATTCCTTTCATTTCTTGAAGGCCCCAGAACAATCCTGCTTGTTAGAGTTTAGCAGAGGCAACTACTGTGAATGAGTTCAACAATATCTGCTCATAGAACCGAGCCTACCTGCACCTGATGTGTAAAATTAAACAAAGACATGTTAGCTTAAGAGTGGTGCTTTTTATTGTCTTCAAATTTCCATAGGTCTTTCTGGACAGACTGCTTATAAGACATGTCACAAACAATGGTTAAAGCCTGACTCAACTGCAGCTGAAGAGCTAAGTTTCCATTAGGCTAGTAGAAAATCACCTCAGTTCAGCAACTACAGCACTCGCTTGCATGGCAGGCAAGTATTTTTCACTGTCCTGATGCAATTTAGTAGCCAGAAGCAAGAAAAGAGAAGCTACTCTCATGTGACGGACGACTTCTTACAGATAGCGAGCTTCTCAGAACAAAAACTTGCCCATTAGGAGATTACAGCCTGAGATACCTTACCATTCCGTGGAAATACAATGGCTAAAATTGCCTCTGAGCTGAACAGCAGCAACACAGAAATAAATGGTCAGCTGGGCTTTCCTGGGCACATTTTAAAATACTGCTCTCAAACACTTTTCTGTGAGCCTGAGTGCTAGCAGAACTCTGTGGAAGAGGACTCTTGTCCTACACCGTGATCGTACTTCAAAGGCCATTCTCCATTCCTCCGAGCGCAGCTACTCAGTAATTAAGTGTCACAAGAATACTAAAGAAGCTGAACTTGTGGGACTCTAGCAGACTGCTGAAGTAGCCACCCAGGAGACCCCTCATCCTGTCTCACAAGCACAAAGGTCTATATACAAAAGGTTACCTGTGACGGGAGGTGCAGAGAATGATGGCATCAGTGGGCTCTGTGGTGCTCGACCAGCGTGGCCTCTGGTGATATCATACGTTGAAGACATGGAAAATCCTGAAATCGGGGGACCAGCAGGAGGTGCAGGAAGACCAGAGCCAGCAGTAGAGCTTAATGAAGGAGCTGTAGAGAACTGCGACACAGAGGTACTAAAAGACGAAGGGGCAACTGGAGGTCGGGCTGGAGTTAGAGGTGGCGCCATAGTAGAAACTGTTGCAGATGGCACAAGTGGAAAAGAAGATGAAGTCATCATAGGAGGAGGAAGTGGAGATGCTCCAGCTGCCAGAGGTGCTGAGCACTCAGGAGAAGATGACAGGCTTGGTGTAGCAAGGGGACTGGACAAAGCTAGGGGAAAAAAAGACAAATGGAATTTTAGAAACACCGAGCCTTCATCTCAGAGATTCAGGTATGTAATTGTTCAGCTAGTTTACAAGTAAGTTTTGACCAAGTCTGCTTTTCTCCTTTCAATGGAAAAAAGTTTAGTACTGCTTGAGTTTGCAACCACCACCAATTGCCCTCAATTTCTGGAGATAGTAGCCTGGAATCTCTTTTCTTCTCTGACCCTATTTATCACAGCTAAAAAGACGAGTCAACATTTGACCACCCATTTTGTAGCAGATGAAGTGGGCCTCAGAAATTTCCAGCTAGCACGCTGAGCCCCAGGCAGCCCTCTCTTCCCTGGCACCCAGCTACCCAGGCTCCTAAACGCTCTGCTTTCTGTGTTTCAGTCTGGCCCCCAGCTGATCCTTGGATAAGCCAATTTTGTTCTCTAAACCAAATTTAGACAGAAAATTAAGCCAGAGAAACAGAAAACACTGGTTTTTACAGCACTAAGCTGTTGGATCAGCTCAGATGTGAAACTGCACTCAGCCTAAACATTGATGACAGTCAAGTGACGTGCCAAGTTACCGTAAGGAGGTCGTTTCCAAACTTTATCACGCACACCAGTCAATAAAAAATGGAACATGCACACCCCCAACATAGCTACAAAATACTTACATGGGCCACTGTCCTAGTATATTCCATAGATTTTAAAACATACAGAACAGAAATATTAAAAGGATGAGATAAAGATCAAGAAACTCTTCTGCTCCCACTGAAAATTAGTATTTGAATAGTATATTCATAAAACAATATGTTATGTTATTAACGGTTAGCACAATATATAATACCATTAATAATATTGTAGTGTGAGCAATGTTACTACAGAAGCCTCATTAATTTTACATCAGCAATTTGGAGGTCTGGTTCTATATTCCGATTATGGCTTTAATGGTTGTCACACCTGGAAAAAATGCCTTACAAAGACACACAGACCCAAATGAAAAGGTGTTGCTGGATGTGCTTACAAAACCATGCTATTTGTTTTCGTCTCCCAGCCATCAAGTATATGAAGGCTTATCTTGAAATTCAGCATTTCCTGAATTTCCTGAAGCAGAAGTCACTTAATTTAGCTAGTCACCTAACTTTTACTTCCTAAGTGATTCATCAATGAAAAAAGGACAACAGGAACTGAGGCGTATTCTGCACCTGAAACAAAGCATAGTGCTCATTTAAGATGACAACTCATGGATTTAGAAGAATAATCCTGACATTCACCTCCTGCTGCTTCTGCTGAAGACAGAATATTGAACTAGATGAACCACTGGGCTAGAATCTCTCTTTTAGGGGGAAAGACTGACAGAGATAGGCACGTTCAGCCTGCAGAAGATAAAGCCAGAGGGATCTCACTGATTTGTACACATATCTGAAGGGAGCCTGCAAAGAGGAAGAAGCCAGACTCTTTTTGGTGGTGCCCATGGACAGGAGCAGAAGCAATGGGCACAAACTGAAACAAAGGAGGTTCCATACAAACATCTGAAGGATCTTTTTAACCATGAAGGTAACCAAGCATTGGCACAGGTTGTCCAGAACCACGAGGAAGTCTCCATCCTCAAACATACTCAGAAGCTGCCTGGATGCACTCAAGAGAATCAAAGAATGGTAGGGAATGGAAGAGAACCTTCTGCGTTCCAGTTTGTGCCCATTACCCCGTGTCCTGTCACTGGGCACCACTGAAAAGAGTCTGGCCCCATTCTCCCTTCAGATATTTAGGAGTATTGACCAGATCCCCCCTTAAGTCTTCCCCAGACTACCGAGACCAAGCTGATTCACCCTTTCCCCCTATGAGAGATGATCCCGTTTTATTCCACATATTGCCCACTGCTTTAGTACAATGGTGCAGCAATGTGGTCAGCTGGATCACACCACAGGTCCAATTGAGTGACAGCTCAGAAAAACAAAGCGCACAAAGGTGTTAATGCTTTCTTCTCTGCCTCATCAGTTTCCTGACCAGCTTCACCTACATGCAAAGAGCAGCACTAGCACAACTAAGAAGGAGGACTGCTCACCAGACTGCTGCAACAAAAGCAAAAAGCAAAACAAAACAAACAAACAAAACACAGCAAGGAAAAAACACCTAAACCAGCCAAACAAAAACCCAACCCATAAAACCTGTCCAGTACTCTGACAAATTGTAGAAATCTCAGCTCAGTTAGACGTGACATGAATGTACTTTAGTAAAACACAAAATTGTGACTACCACAATGCTGCTCCTTCCTATTCATTTTAAAGCTCTAACTGAGATACTATGCTTTTCATTCCAGGCTCAATGCTCAGCAATACTTCACAGAATCACAGAATCATACGACTGGAAGAGACCTTTGTAGATCATCAACCCTTTCAGTAAACATTTCTTTCTAATATCCAATCTAAACCTCTGCTGGCGCAGCTTTGTGCCATTTCCCCTTCTCCTATCTCCTCTCACCTGGCTGAAGAGACCATTGCCCACCTCCCCACAACCTCCCCTCTGGTAGTTGAGACTTTATTAGACTGTTTTAGCCTTTTCAATGTTCTTCCCAAGTGTTTCAGGAACTGCTTCAAGTTTGCTGAGCTTCCTAAAATAGTATAAATACTGTTGGGCTAGAAAAGCAGAACAGCTGAAAGTCAGAAGAAAGCCTCAAAAGCGATGTAAACACCGTTGTGAGCACGCTTACCTTTTGGCTTGTCGACCCTCAGTGCGATACCTTACACACCGGGATTTAATCACCAGATCCAACAGAACACATACAGCATATTTTAAACTCAATTCCATATCACTCCCTCAAACAGAGAAACAGGGAGGTGGAAGAATGAGGAATCATTAGTTGTACTGAAGCTGTCAAGTGTTGGATGTGTGGAAGCACACGTCAGAGTCAGGTTTTTAAACATCAGACAGAATCTGTGAGGCTTAACTGTCAGTTGTTGCAGAAATGCAAGCTGGATTCTCTGTTGAAGTGCATACACGGCAGTGCTGCAGTTATCTCTGTTTCTGCTCTTGAAATCGATTGAACTACCTTTTTTGCTCTGCTGTTCTTCAGAAATCCAACACCATTCTTTCAGATGTCCCTCAAGGTAGATAATAGGCCAGTAAGACCCTGTCAGTGTTTGTGCTTACATTTAATGAACTTTTAGGTCTGTCAGCAGCTCCACCTGGAATTTGGCTGGAGAAGATAGAGCGTTTTTTCAGCGTTGTTTAGAATCTACTTATAAATTGAGGAATTTCAGCTCAATTTCAGCTGTAAAAATATTTGTTAGTAATGGGCCATTCAAAAATAGGTCCTCTTGTCTGTAAGGTCATAAAAAAGAGGCTCTTCAGTTGGAGTTGTCACAGTTTGAGTCTAGCTACCGAGTCTGATGATAGCTGTAATTAGTATTTGTTAAATGTTCAAGACTTCCCGTCCCAGAATAGGAGGAAATCAAGTGTGTTGCCCACCATCACTGGCAGGCCTGTTTCTGCATTGGTGCGTGAGAGGATGGCGGTGATGATATTTGGCCTTTGCTGTATCCGAAAAGTCACGCACTCCTGGTCACGTCTTGCAGCATTTGTGCTGGCGAGTGAGATGCACCAGGCATTACAAAGTGTAAATGTGGTAAGAAGACCACGAAGCAGCTTAATACTTGGGTTTTGTTTGGTTGGGTTTTAACTGTGCTATTGTGAGTTTCTTGGGGAAAAACGAGAAAATGATATGGAAGTCTGTTTGCTTATGTTTAGGGTGTAGCTGAGAATCCCATGGTGAAGTCTGTTCTTGATAAACCCAAACATTCAGTGGAGACCATGATTACACCGCTGGACCCTGGCATGGTTCCATATATCAGTAAGTATTTGTGACAAACCATTAAGTAATGCATAGAATGTTAGATTAATGTAACAGCACTTGAAGTTTATCTGGAGAGTGTGTTAATTCTGTCACAGTTACGTGGTGATTTCTCAGGTGCGTTGTCCAGTGAGACTCTCACTCTGCAGGCTGATTTTTTTATGTGCGTCTTAAGGTTCATTTACTTGTGTATTCTGCTGTAGTTTAGGTAGTAGCATAGTAATACCCTTCAGTTCAGGTTGTGAGAGATGAGCAAGTTACAGAGAACAAAACGGTGACAAGTCCTTGTCTGTAATCTGGAAGTCACTGGAGTAAAGGGGGGCTCACTATGCCACATCACACACAACTCATTCTTCCAGATTTTCTTTTTCAAAAGGCTTTGAAAGCCCCTCCAAAAGTCTCCAGTCCCACTGGGATGTCAATCTTGATTCTTCCTTCCGATTTACAATTGCACAGTACAGATAGTAGTGTTGCTCCTGAAGGCAGCTCAGAGCTCACACACAGTCCCTGCATCTTTCTGCCACAGCCTTCACGACGCTACTCAGATGTAGCATGTCACAGCTCCAAAAAGGTTACAGGCTCATGAGATGCTGTCAGTTGTTGCTGCTTATTTCCTCTCTACGATTAGATCGCACCACAAGGATTATCTGTTCTGCATTATACACTCCGTGCCCTCTAGCAGAATAGAAAAATCCTACAAAATACCACAGACACCTCTTAAGAAACCCCTCCTCAGTGGAAGAAACACTTATTTGCCTCTCCCTGAGGAGACTTGTTTGGTTTAGAACAGGCAGGACTTGCATCCCCTAAAAAACCAATTCAGTTCATTAGGAAATGATAAAAAAACCCAGGATGTACAAAGAATCAAAGAGGTTCTGACATTTCCCATGATTTAAGGGCATGTGACAAAACCTCTAAGGTAGAAGGATCTCCCTGTCACGAGCACCTAGACGCCTGCATTTATGTAGTCATTCCTCTTCTGGAAAGGAAAGAAGCACAGTTTCAGCAAACGCGCCTATTAAAAACAGCCACCTGCAACTGAGCACAGAGGAAAGACAGGACCTAGAGCAACATGCCCTTAAAAGTTGTATCTTGTTAGAGACAACAAAAAATGGTAGTTCCTTCTGAAAGGTAACATACAAAACCACAGAGCTTTATAAACCCCCACAGCCCTCCAGCAGGTGTTCCACCTTGGGCAGTAGCTACTCTGGGGTCTTCAAGCTCCTCAGGAAAAGTGATTGCAGAACCAGTTCCAGGAGCCAAAGGGGAAGAGAAAGTTGCTTGCTGAGTAATAGGATCTGTGAAGACACCTAGGAAGAGGGAAAAACAAGACACAAGTACTGCGTTTCATTTCTTATGCCGTAGCAACATGCAATTGTTTTACAGGAAAATGAACAGGAAGAATAGAATAATACTGGGCTGATTCCTTTCATTTCTTGAAGGCCCCAGAACAATCCTGCTTGTTAGAGTTTAGCAGAGGCAACTACTGTGAATGAGTTCAACAATATCTGCTCATAGAACCGAGCCTACCTGCACCTGATGTGTAAAATTAAACAAAGACATGTTAGCTTAAGAGTGGTGCTTTTTATTGTCTTCAAATTTCCATAGGTCTTTCTGGACAGACTGCTTATAAGACATGTCACAAACAATGGTTAAAGCCTGACTCAACTGCAGCTGAAGAGCTAAGTTTCCATTAGGCTAGTAGAAAATCACCTCAGTTCAGCAACTACAGCACTCGCTTGCATGGCAGGCAAGTATTTTTCACTGTCCTGATGCAATTTAGTAGCCAGAAGCAAGAAAAGAGAAGCTACTCTCATGTGACGGACGACTTCTTACAGATAGCGAGCTTCTCAGAACAAAAACTTGCCCATTAGGAGATTACAGCCTGAGATACCTTACCATTCCGTGGAAATACAATGGCTGAAATTGCCTCTGAGCTGAACAGCAGCAACACAGAAATAAATGGTCAGCTGGGCTTTCCTGGGCACATTTTAAAATACTGCTCTCAAACACTTTTCTGTGAGCCTGAGTGCTAGCAGAACTCTGTGGAAGAGGACTCTTGTCCTACACCGTGATCGTACTTCAAAGGCCATTCTCCATTCCTCCGAGCGCAGCTACTCAGTAATTAAGTGTCACAAGAATACTAAAGAAGCTGAACTTGTGGGACTCTAGCAGACTGCTGAAGTAGCCACCCAGGAGACCCCTCATCCTGTCTCACAAGCACAAAGGTCTATATACAAAAGGTTACCTGTGACGGGAGGTGCAGAGAATGATGGCATCAGTGGGCTCTGTGGTGCTCGACCAGCGTGGCCTCTGGTGATATCATATGTTGAAGACATGGAAAATCCTGAAATCGGGGGACCAGCAGGAGGTGCAGGAAGACCAGAGCCAGCAGTAGAGCTTAATGAAGGAGCTGTAGAGAACTGCGACACAGAGGTACTAAAAGACGAAGGGGCAACTGGAGGTCGGGCTGGAGTTAGAGGTGGCGCCATAGTAGAAACTGTTGCAGATGGCACAAGTGGAAAAGAAGATGAAGTCATCATAGGAGGAGGAAGTGGAGATGCTCCAGCTGCCAGAGGTGCTGAGCACTCAGGAGAAGATGACAGGCTTGGTGTAGCAAGGGGACTGGACAAAGCTAGGGGAAAAAAAGACAAATGGAATTTTAGAAACACCGAGCCTTCATCTCAGAGATTCAGGTATGTAATTGTTCAGCTAGTTTACAAGTAAGTTTTGACCAAGTCTGCTTTTCTCCTTTCAATGGAAAAAAGTTTAGTACTGCTTGAGTTTGCAACCACCACCAATTGCTCTCAATTTCTGGAGATAGTAGCCTGGAATCTCTTTTCTTCTCTGACCCTATTTATCACAGCTAAAAAGACGAGTCAACATTTGACCACCCATTTTGTAGCAGATGAAGTGGGCCTCAGAAATTTCCAGCTAGCACGCTGAGCCCCAGGCAGCCCTCTCTTCCCTGGCACCCAGCTACCCAGGCTCCTAAACGCTCTGCTTTCTGTGTTTCAGTCTGGCCCCCAGCTGATCCTTGGATAAGCCAATTTTGTTCTCTAAACCAAATTTAGACAGAAAATTAAGCCAGAGAAACAGAAAACACTGGTTTTTACAGCACTAAGCTGTTGGATCAGCTCAGATGTGAAACTGCACTCAGCCTAAACATTGATGACAGTCAAGTGACGTGCCAAGTTACCGTAAGGAGGTCGTTTCCAAACTTTATCACGCACACCAGTCAATAAAAAATGGAACATGCACACCCCCAACATAGCTACAAAATACTTACATGGGCCACTGTCCTAGTATATTCCATAGATTTTAAAACATACAGAACAGAAATATTAAAAGGATGAGATAAAGATCAAGAAACTCTTCTGCTCCCACTGAAAATTAGTATTTGAATAGTATATTCATAAAACAATATGTTATGTTATTAACGGTTAGCACAATATATAATACCATTAATAATATTGTAGTGTGAGCAATGTTACTACAGAAGCCTCATTAATTTTACATCAGCAATTTGGAGGTCTGGTTCTATATTCCGATTATGGCTTTAATGGTTGTCACACCTGGAAAAAATGCCTTACAAAGACACACAGACCCAAATGAAAAGGTGTTGCTGGATGTGCTTACAAAACCATGCTATTTGTTTTCGTCTCCCAGCCATCAAGTATATGAAGGCTTATCTTGAAATTCAGCATTTCCTGAATTTCCTGAAGCAGAAGTCACTTAATTTAGCTAGTCACCTAACTTTTACTTCCTAAGTGATTCATCAATGAAAAAAGGACAACAGGAACTGAGGCGTATTCTGCACCTGAAACAAAGCATAGTGCTCATTTAAGATGACAACTCATGGATTTAGAAGAATAATCCTGACATTCACCTCCTGCTGCTTCTGCTGAAGACAGAATATTGAACTAGATGAACCACTGGGCTAGAATCTCTCTTTTAGGGGGAAAGACTGACAGAGATAGGCACGTTCAGCCTGCAGAAGATAAAGCCAGAGGGATCTCACTGATTTGTACACATATCTGAAGGGAGCCTGCAAAGAGGAAGAAGCCAGACTCTTTTTGGTGGTGCCCATGGACAGGAGCAGAAGCAATGGGCACAAACTGAAACAAAGGAGGTTCCATACAAACATCTGAAGGATCTTTTTAACCATGAAGGTAACCAAGCATTGGCACAGGTTGTCCAGAACCACGAGGAAGTCTCCATCCTCAAACATACTCAGAAGCTGCCTGGATGCACTCAAGAGAATCAAAGAATGGTAGGGAATGGAAGAGAACCTTCTGCGTTCCAGTTTGTGCCCATTACCCCGTGTCCTGTCACTGGGCACCACTGAAAAGAGTCTGGCCCCATTCTCCCTTCAGATATTTAGGAGTATTGACCAGATCCCCCCTTAAGTCTTCCCCAGACTACCGAGACCAAGCTGATTCACCCTTTCCCCCTATGAGAGATGATCCCGTTTTATTCCACATATTGCCCACTGCTTTAGTACAATGGTGCAGCAATGTGGTCAGCTGGATCACACCACAGGTCCAATTGAGTGACAGCTCAGAAAAACAAAGCGCACAAAGGTGTTAATGCTTTCTTCTCTGCCTCATCAGTTTCCTGACCAGCTTCACCTACATGCAAAGAGCAGCACTAGCACAACTAAGAAGGAGGACTGCTCACCAGACTGCTGCAACAAAAGCAAAAAGCAAAACAAAACAAACAAACAAAACACAGCAAGGAAAAAACACCTAAACCAGCCAAACAAAAACCCAACCCATAAAACCTGTCCAGTACTCTGACAAATTGTAGAAATCTCAGCTCAGTTAGACGTGACATGAATGTACTTTAGTAAAACACAAAATTGTGACTACCACAATGCTGCTCCTTCCTATTCATTTTAAAGCTCTAACTGAGATACTATGCTTTTCATTCCAGGCTCAATGCTCAGCAATACTTCACAGAATCACAGAATCATACGACTGGAAGAGACCTTTGTAGATCATCAACCCTTTCAGTAAACATTTCTTTCTAATATCCAATCTAAACCTCTGCTGGCGCAGCTTTGTGCCATTTCCCCTTCTCCTATCTCCTCTCACCTGGCTGAAGAGACCATTGCCCACCTCCCCACAACCTCCCCTCTGGTAGTTGAGACTTTATTAGACTGTTTTAGCCTTTTCAATGTTCTTCCCAAGTGTTTCAGGAACTGCTTCAAGTTTGCTGAGCTTCCTAAAATAGTATAAATACTGTTGGGCTAGAAAAGCAGAACAGCTGAAAGTCAGAAGAAAGCCTCAAAAGCGATGTAAACACCGTTGTGAGCACGCTTACCTTTTGGCTTGTCGACCCTCAGTGCGATACCTTACACACCGGGATTTAATCACCAGATCCAACAGAACACATACAGCATATTTTAAACTCAATTCCATATCACTCCCTCAAACAGAGAAACAGGGAGGTGGAAGAATGAGGAATCATTAGTTGTACTGAAGCTGTCAAGTGTTGGATGTGTGGAAGCACACGTCAGAGTCAGGTTTTTAAACATCAGACAGAATCTGTGAGGCTTAACTGTCAGTTGTTGCAGAAATGCAAGCTGGATTCTCTGTTGAAGTGCATACACGGCAGTGCTGCAGTTATCTCTGTTTCTGCTCTTGAAATCGATTGAACTACCTTTTTTGCTCTGCTGTTCTTCAGAAATCCAACACCATTCTTTCAGATGTCCCTCAAGGTAGATAATAGGCCAGTAAGACCCTGTCAGTGTTTGTGCTTACATTTAATGAACTTTTAGGTCTGTCAGCAGCTCCACCTGGAATTTGGCTGGAGAAGATAGAGCGTTTTTTCAGCGTTGTTTAGAATCTACTTATAAATTGAGGAATTTCAGCTCAATTTCAGCTGTAAAAATATTTGTTAGTAATGGGCCATTCAAAAATAGGTCCTCTTGTCTGTAAGGTCATAAAAAAGAGGCTCTTCAGTTGGAGTTGTCACAGTTTGAGTCTAGCTACCGAGTCTGATGATAGCTGTAATTAGTATTTGTTAAATGTTCAAGACTTCCCGTCCCAGAATAGGAGGAAATCAAGTGTGTTGCCCACCATCACTGGCAGGCCTGTTTCTGCATTGGTGCGTGAGAGGATGGCGGTGATGATATTTGGCCTTTGCTGTATCCGAAAAGTCACGCACTCCTGGTCACGTCTTGCAGCATTTGTGCTGGCGAGTGAGATGCACCAGGCATTACAAAGTGTAAATGTGGTAAGAAGACCACGAAGCAGCTTAATACTTGGGTTTTGTTTGGTTGGGTTTTAACTGTGCTATTGTGAGTTTCTTGGGGAAAAACGAGAAAATGATATGGAAGTCTGTTTGCTTATGTTTAGGGTGTAGCTGAGAATCCCATGGTGAAGTCTGTTCTTGATAAACCCAAACATTCAGTGGAGACCATGATTACACCGCTGGACCCTGGCATGGTTCCATATATCAGTAAGTATTTGTGACAAACCATTAAGTAATGCATAGAATGTTAGATTAATGTAACAGCACTTGAAGTTTATCTGGAGAGTGTGTTAATTCTGTCACAGTTACGTGGTGATTTCTCAGGTGCGTTGTCCAGTGAGACTCTCACTCTGCAGGCTGATTTTTTTATGTGCGTCTTAAGGTTCATTTACTTGTGTATTCTGCTGTAGTTTAGGTAGTAGCATAGTAATACCCTTCAGTTCAGGTTGTGAGAGATGAGCAAGTTACAGAGAACAAAACGGTGACAAGTCCTTGTCTGTAATCTGGAAGTCACTGGAGTAAAGGGGGGCTCACTATGCCACATCACACACAACTCATTCTTCCAGATTTTCTTTTTCAAAAGGCTTTGAAAGCCCCTCCAAAAGTCTCCAGTCCCACTGGGACGTCAATCTTGATTCTTCCTTCCGATTTACAATTGCACAGTACAGATAGTAGTGTTGCTCCTGAAGGCAGCTCAGAGCTCACACACAGTCCCTGCATCTTTCTGCCACAGCCTTCACGACGCTACTCAGATGTAGCATGTCACAGCTCCAAAAAGGTTACAGGCTCATGAGATGCTGTCAGTTGTTGCTGCTTATTTCCTCTCTACGATTAGATCGCACCACAAGGATTATCTGTTCTGCATTATACACTCCGTGCCCTCTAGCAGAATAGAAAAATCCTACAAAATACCACAGACACCTCTTAAGAAACCCCTCCTCAGTGGAAGAAACACTTATTTGCCTCTCCCTGAGGAGACTTGTTTGGTTTAGAACAGGCAGGACTTGCATCCCCTAAAAAACCAATTCAGTTCATTAGGAAATGATAAAAAAACCCAGGATGTACAAAGAATCAAAGAGGTTCTGACATTTCCCATGATTTAAGGGCATGTGACAAAACCTCTAAGGTAGAAGGATCTCCCTGTCACGAGCACCTAGACGCCTGCATTTATGTAGTCATTCCTCTTCTGGAAAGGAAAGAAGCACAGTTTCAGCAAACGCGCCTATTAAAAACAGCCACCTGCAACTGAGCACAGAGGAAAGACAGGACCTAGAGCAACATGCCCTTAAAAGTTGTATCTTGTTAGAGACAACAAAAAATGGTAGTTCCTTCTGAAAGGTAACATACAAAACCACAGAGCTTTATAAACCCCCACAGCCCTCCAGCAGGTGTTCCACCTTGGGCAGTAGCTACTCTGGGGTCTTCAAGCTCCTCAGGAAAAGTGATTGCAGAACCAGTTCCAGGAGCCAAAGGGGAAGAGAAAGTTGCTTGCTGAGTAATAGGATCTGTGAAGACACCTAGGAAGAGGGAAAAACAAGACACAAGTACTGCGTTTCATTTCTTATGCCGTAGCAACATGCAATTGTTTTACAGGAAAATGAACAGGAAGAATAGAATAATACTGGGCTGATTCCTTTCATTTCTTGAAGGCCCCAGAACAATCCTGCTTGTTAGAGTTTAGCAGAGGCAACTACTGTGAATGAGTTCAACAATATCTGCTCATAGAACCGAGCCTACCTGCACCTGATGTGTAAAATTAAACAAAGACATGTTAGCTTAAGAGTGGTGCTTTTTATTGTCTTCAAATTTCCATAGGTCTTTCTGGACAGACTGCTTATAAGACATGTCACAAACAATGGTTAAAGCCTGACTCAACTGCAGCTGAAGAGCTAAGTTTCCATTAGGCTAGTAGAAAATCACCTCAGTTCAGCAACTACAGCACTCGCTTGCATGGCAGGCAAGTATTTTTCACTGTCCTGATGCAATTTAGTAGCCAGAAGCAAGAAAAGAGAAGCTACTCTCATGTGACGGACGACTTCTTACAGATAGCGAGCTTCTCAGAACAAAAACTTGCCCATTAGGAGATTACAGCCTGAGATACCTTACCATTCCGTGGAAATACAATGGCTGAAATTGCCTCTGAGCTGAACAGCAGCAACACAGAAATAAATGGTCAGCTGGGCTTTCCTGGGCACATTTTAAAATACTGCTCTCAAACACTTTTCTGTGAGCCTGAGTGCTAGCAGAACTCTGTGGAAGAGGACTCTTGTCCTACACCGTGATCGTACTTCAAAGGCCATTCTCCATTCCTCCGAGCGCAGCTACTCAGTAATTAAGTGTCACAAGAATACTAAAGAAGCTGAACTTGTGGGACTCTAGCAGACTGCTGAAGTAGCCACCCAGGAGACCCCTCATCCTGTCTCACAAGCACAAAGGTCTATATACAAAAGGTTACCTGTGACGGGAGGTGCAGAGAATGATGGCATCAGTGGGCTCTGTGGTGCTCGACCAGCGTGGCCTCTGGTGATATCATACGTTGAAGACATGGAAAATCCTGAAATCGGGGGACCAGCAGGAGGTGCAGGAAGACCAGAGCCAGCAGTAGAGCTTAATGAAGGAGCTGTAGAGAACTGCGACACAGAGATACTAGAAGACGAAGGGGCAACTGGAGGTCGGGCTGGAGTTAGAGGTGGCGCCATAGTAGAAACTGTTGCAGATGGCACAAGTGGAAAAGAAGATGAAGTCATCATAGGAGGAGGAAGTGGAGATGCTCCAGCTGCCAGAGGTGCTGAGCACTCAGGAGAAGATGACAGGCTTGGTGTAGCAAGGGGACTGGACAAAGCTAGGGGAAAAAAAGACAAATGGAATTTTAGAAACACCGAGCCTTCATCTCAGAGATTCAGGTATGTAATTGTTCAGCTAGTTTACAAGTAAGTTTTGACCAAGTCTGCTTTTCTCCTTTCAATGGAAAAAAGTTTAGTACTGCTTGAGTTTGCAACCACCACCAATTGCTCTCAATTTCTGGAGATAGTAGCCTGGAATCTCTTTTCTTCTCTGACCCTATTTATCACAGCTAAAAAGACGAGTCAACATTTGACCACCCATTTTGTAGCAGATGAAGTGGGCCTCAGAAATTTCCAGCTAGCACGCTGAGCCCCAGGCAGCCCTCTCTTCCCTGGCACCCAGCTACCCAGGCTCCTAAACGCTCTGCTTTCTGTGTTTCAGTCTGGCCCCCAGCTGATCCTTGGATAAGCCAATTTTGTTCTCTAAACCAAATTTAGACAGAAAATTAAGCCAGAGAAACAGAAAACACTGGTTTTTACAGCACTAAGCTGTTGGATCAGCTCAGATGTGAAACTGCACTCAGCCTAAACATTGATGACAGTCAAGTGACGTGCCAAGTTACCGTAAGGAGGTCGTTTCCAAACTTTATCACGCACACCAGTCAATAAAAAATGGAACATGCACACCCCCAACATAGCTACAAAATACTTACATGGGCCACTGTCCTAGTATATTCCATAGATTTTAAAACATACAGAACAGAAATATTAAAAGGATGAGATAAAGATCAAGAAACTCTTCTGCTCCCACTGAAAATTAGTATTTGAATAGTATATTCATAAAACAATATGTTATGTTATTAACGGTTAGCACAATATATAATACCATTAATAATATTGTAGTGTGAGCAATGTTACTACAGAAGCCTCATTAATTTTACATCAGCAATTTGGAGGTCTGGTTCTATATTCCGATTATGGCTTTAATGGTTGTCACACCTGGAAAAAATGCCTTACAAAGACACACAGACCCAAATGAAAAGGTGTTGCTGGATGTGCTTACAAAACCATGCTATTTGTTTTCGTCTCCCAGCCATCAAGTATATGAAGGCTTATCTTGAAATTCAGCTAGCAAATGTTCATCTTCCTTGATGTCATTCAATTCTTCTGGAAAAATCATCAGAAGGTGTTGCACCTTGGTATTCCTAATAAATGGGCTCAAAATCCACCCAAACTAATTCATCTGGAAGATTTCTACATAGTTCAGGAAATTCTCTTTGCCAATTTACATGTACAGCGTGGAAAGGTTTTTTTGTGTGACACTTGCAATGATTTTGGCAACAGGAATGCATTGACAACGTAAACACTTTCAAATACCACTTTTCAAAACACCTTCTCAAACGCATGACTTTCTTACAAAGAAGTAGATCACTCCTCCTTAAAACACCACCTTTATCTTGAAGGGACAAACTGTAAGTGTGTTTTGGGGTTTTTTTAAATAACTACTGGGTAGCACACTGCTGATGATAGAGAGCGGCTCAGCAATCACTTCTGCCAGCTCCCTCAGGACACATGGATGCATCCCATCCGGGCCCATGGATTTATGTGCATTAATTCTTTTGAGACCCTCCTGGACCACCCCCACCTCAAACAGAGGGAAGCTCTTCATTTCCCAAACTCTATTACTTACTTCCAGTGCTGGGGGTCCCGAGGGGCCTTTGAAGTGAAGACAGCAAAGAAGGCATTCAGTATCTCCACCTTCTCAGCATTCCCCATAACCAGGACACCCTTCTCATTCAGCAGTAGACTCCCATTATCCCTGGTCATCTTACTATTCACATATCTAAAAAAAACCCTTTTTATTATCCTTTATGTCCCTTGCCAGTTTGATTTCCTGGTGGCCTTTAGCCTTCCTAGACGCATCCCTACAGGCCCTCACAACATTCCTATATTCTTTCCAGGTGCTCAGACCCTTTTTCCACAATTCATAGACCTTCTGCTTCCCTTTGAGGTTACTCATGAGCTCCCTGCTCATCCACACAGGTCTACTGCCATGCTTTCCTGATTTCTTGCTCAAAGGGATGTATCAAGAGGGATTATTCCCCCATCACCCTTAGCTCCGCCTCCGATGAGTCACCGCACCATGCGGTCAGGGGGTCTTGCTGTGGTGGGCGAGGGGGAAGTTGGGTGCCTCTCTCTCTCTACCTTTCTCCCTTCGCTTTTTTTACCCTCGTGGTTCTGTGCCCAGCCTTGCCGCTTTCAGGAAGGGTCCCTCAATGCGGTCTCCCACTCCAGAGCCCTTCTCCTCAGCGACTCAAGAGGAAACATCCTGCCGCTGCAGGTGCAACAGCTGGGGCACATCCAGAGATGCCTGAAGGCAACAGAAACTGGGCGGAAGGGACAGGTGGCAGGGGGAGATCACAACCACCCACCCAGCTCAAGGCCTGTGTAAACGCCCCAGTCCAGCACCTTCAAGCAGCATGCCTGCTAATTTGACTATGCTTGATGCGTTAATTACTCACCAATTAATGGAAATTTAGGCAGGCTTTTCTAATCCTGTAACAAGAGATACAGGTTGTAAATTCTGTGTGTAGGGGGCTAGTTTGGTGGAATTGCCACCTAGCACCCGTCTCTGTAGAGACATGGAAATAATCCTAAACCTCTGCTCTTCTTTCTCACCTCTGGGTGATGACAGGTTGCTCCAACCCACCATGGCTGCGAGCAACCTCCTCTCTGAGCTGACATGGTTGCAGGCCTTTGGAGTGACTCTTCCCCTTTGTGCCCTATGTGACTGTGGCTGGATTTTGGCTGCGAGGAACATGGAAGCACTTGCCCTTTCCCAGGAGACTTGTCCGAAGCTTGGTGAACAGTGAAAATGGGCAACTTTATTTCAAGAACTGGGCTGAAATCAGCAACTGTGTGAAACCCTGAGGAATGTGGGCGAGACAGAGCAGGCCTCTGACGCTGCGTATCAGAGGCCATTGGCCCAGCAGCAGACAGCGGTGGTACCATGCTGCCCAGCCTGGACGCTGTCCCTCCTGCTTCCTCATGCCTTGTCTTCCCACATGCCCCGCAGGAGCTCCCGCACCCCAGTGAAGAACTGCACCAGTTTCTCAATGGGAAATGGGCAGGAGGTAGGCCCACCCGCTGGAGCTGGTGTTGGGGCTGGCTTCTGCCATGGTCTTGAGGTGGTGAGGAAGTGACTCCATGCCTGTGCTGTTGGGGTACTCCTGAATGCCGAGCTGGCTCCCATCTGGACCAGGATCCATTCATAGAAGTGCTGGGTGGACGTGTAGATGCCAGGCCGCCTTGCTCTTGCACAGCCTGTGCCCCAGCTGGTCAATCCCACGAGCCAGAAGTACTCGGCATTCTTGTCCTGGCAGACAAGGGGGCCACCACTGTCACCCTGAGGGGAAGGAGAGAGCATGAAGGTGGTGTTGGGTGGCCATTGTCAGCACTATGGCTAGCTCCTTCCCATGAGCCAGAGATCCCCCTCTTGCCTCTGAGGGGATTGACTCTCCCTCAGCTCCGCGCAGTGATGCTGGATGCACAGAAGACTCATCTGCCAGGACTGGGATGTGGGCCTACAGGCTATCAAGAGCCCTAGGTGGGCCAAGGTGGGGCACCGGACAAGGACATGCTCATGGGGAAGGAGAGGCAAGTCCCAGCAGTGCTGGGAAGGTGACTTGCCAGGCAAAGCCCATGCCAGCAGAACTTTGGGCTGTTGTGACAGGGCTGCTAGTGGTGCTGGGGACCGGTTTGTCGCAGACTCCTACCTGGCAGGTGTCGATGCCACCCTGGGGATAACCAGCACACAGGTTGTGGCTGTGGATGGCCCCTCGGTACCAGTTGCTGCTGTTACACTGCTTGATGTCGATGAGGTAGACCTTGGCCTCCTGCAGCCTGTCGGTGGCTTCTGCAGCTGTGAGCAAAGAATGCAGAAGCTCATTCCTGGTTCTCCTCCCTGGTCTGGGTAAGCCCCTTGCCTAGGGCTTGGCTTGGCCTCCAGAATGCACTGTAGCAGTGTTTGCTTTGTGTCTTGCTTTGACTAATGGGTCAGGCCCGCCTCCTCTCTCTAGGCACACATCCCCATGCAACCTGACTGTGTCGACATTTCGCCTCTGCTGCCTGAAAGCCCAGCCCGCCTCCCCAGTGTTCCATGCTTGCTCTCAGGACACAAGGAGTGCTCAGGAACTCACATCTTGCAGTTGTGGAGCCCCAGCCGCTGACATAGCAGTTGGTCAGCTCTGAAACTCTCAGCGAGGCATCAGGCACACAGGCAAGCTGGATGTAGTCATTGCACTGGACAGGCTGGTCCAATTCCATAAGCGCGATGTCATTCTTCTGTGTGATGTTGCTGTAGTGCTCGTGAACAATCACCTGCATGATACGGCGCACTTGTGCCTCAGGACCCAGCCGCGTCAACTGCGTGGCACCGATGACCACATGCCACATGCTGACGTCCCTGGAAGGCAGACAGAGAGAGCACTCAGAGCCAGCGGAGCTACGTGCTGTCACAGCCCAGCCGTTGTCTGCCACCTGCTCTTGACAAGGCAGAGAGGAAAGTGGTGCTACAGAGGGCCCAACCACCCTAGCACGCCTTGGGCACCAGGAACTTGGAGCTGGAGGCTGCTGGGAAGCAGTGGCGTGAGCCCACCTTTCTCCTGAGCTGGGCTGGGGAGAGTCCAGACAGTGGGTGTCCAGCGGGCGAATGGAACGGGATGGGGTGAGGGTAGCCTGAGGTGCTGTGGGCAGGGCAGCTGGGAGTGTTGTGTGCTGTTCCCTACTCCTCCTTACCAGACGTTGATGAAACAGTGGGCTGCTGTAAGGACCCACTGTGGGTGGATCAGGGAGCCTCCGCATATATGCCCTGTGCCCACGTTCCAGGGATTCTGGATGCTCACAATCCAGGGCCAGGCTCCCTTCTGGGCATCTCTGCCGCCCACAACACGCGACATGCCTGAGTTCCAGGCCATGGGCCGGTGCCCGCAGGTCCTGTAAGCAGAAGATCGTTACTGTCCTGCTCAATGACTTGCTGCTGTTCAGGCTGAAGGTCAGCCGTCTTCCCTCCCCGCAAGGTGCTGTATGGACAGGAGGGCCAGGGAACGCCATGGAGCGTGCACCCATCTGCCTCTGTTTTGGCTTTAGCCCCGTAGACAAGCGGTGCCAGCAGCCTGGGTGCTGGCAAAGATCCGAGGGCCCCACAGGGGGTTCAGGAAGCCGTGGCGTGACCATGGGGGACAAGTGGAAACCCTCCAGTGAATCCCATAAGGCTTGCCCATGCTACCTTCAAGAGCCAAGGGCCACTTACCAGCAGGTATCCCATGTGCCCTGCACAGGCCAGCACAAGGACAGCAAAATGAGGAAGGAGAGCAGTTTCATGTCTGTCAGGAGGAGCAGCAGGAGAACGTGGTAGCTGCAAGAAGCAAGCAGAGCTTGTTACCCACAGCGCAGCAGCTGACAGAGTGCTCACAGTACTCCCGTTGCCTGGGGTGCCCTTGGCCGCAGGGCTGATGTCACAGATCCACTGGTTCCAGGTGCTAGGCACAGCCTATGGGGCGAGGGGAGGGGCAGCATGGGGGCGTTCCAAGCTGAAGAGAGGACAGAAGTGGTGCTTGGACACCCCTGGGGTTACCCATAAAGATAAATTTTCATGGGGACAGAAATGTGTTTGGGTCAGTGCTTTGACACTCTTTAGTTTAGGGGTAAACGTACTGACCTGCTTTGCTAACAGCTCTGCTTTTGAAGAAGGGCGGAAGGAAGGACTGATAAGAAGCCTGCTCTGCTCAATTGCTAACGTGCTCACACAGACACCTCACTGGTGATGCCATTTTGTTGGCATTAGATGACACTCAAACACATCTGGGAAGTAAGCTAAAGAAAGGAAAATGAGCCTTTGGACGGGTAAGAGTGCTTACTGCACCTCCTAGGTGCACTTGCTTAGTGCATTACTTGAGCTACAAGACCTCCTTCTGAACCTAAGCAAGAGTGAGGATTCTTATCTATCTAAACATTTGTGAGTCATGGAATCAGATTGATGACAACAATTCAATAATTAAAGCTGTACTTCCTTTTCTGAGGGAGTACTTTGAGGTTATTTTTTCCTTGGTTAACTTCTTGGAATATTTCTTCTTCTTTAACAAGAATTAAAATCAGCGGCTCAAGTGCCATGTACTGCAGAATGAAGACTCCCAAGGGAGAACTGCTTTTCTACAAAGGCCTGAAGATTTTTAGGCAATGCATGACTCAAAAATATTTTTGATCCTCATTTTATAAACTAAGAAATTCAAGTGTAGCTACTACCAGTAAGAGCTGACATCATAAATTAAATCTTAAATCCTAAGTCTTAATCCAACTTTAATAAGAAAACAGAAAACTCGCCTGCTGAACATATTGCAAAGGCACTGGTGTTGCTTGGGTAAAAGCTTCCAGATGAATTCCATGAATTGGATCCTCGATAATCAGACATCCAATGTCAAACCACCTGCAATTACAGCCAAGTTAGAGTCTGTTGAAAAGAAACATGTTAGCCCTTGAATGATGACCGTTTTACAACCTCTAGTACAACTGTAGTTAAAAATGTAACAATGACTTACATCAAGGCATCCCAGCATTTTTCAAATCAAATTTGCATGTATCAGTTCATGTATATACGAAAAACTGTAGTGCCTGTGTTCCCATCTAAAGAATTCTATGGTTCCTGTTGTTTCATGTATTTTATATGTGTCTACATATAAATGACATTTTTTTCTTTAAAGCACTGGAAGCAAGACCCTTTGAGTCAATGAGAAACAGCCCTCTCCCCACCTCAGGGATATATTTCAAGTTCTCACTTGTCAGGAAGCAATTCCTCAATGAAGTTTTCTACCGATACAGCAGGCTGTTTTTCATGGATTACTCCAGTCCGGCGCAAGCTGTCTATTCTTTCTTGGGCTCCCTACATGGGAACATGATCTGTTAGACAACATTCTCTTTCAATCACATCATACAACACTCAGAGATGAGTGCAAAAAACCCCTCTGGAGCAGAATTTTCAAGTTAAACAGAAAACAGCGATTTTGAAAAATTACTCTTTTTATCAACAGTAGAAAAACAAGAAACAAAAGTCATGAAAAAGCACCATAGCCTTTCCCAAACAGGAATCTCAAACAGTAACACAAGCTATGATAAAACTCACTGAAGTATCAGAATATATCCTGTTACTCACATCAACATTTTTGCATCTTAAGATCTGTTGTGCTTTGATCCTTTCAGAGCTTTGGACCAACTCTGTCCAGTGAAGAGACCCTCTCTGTTCTGGTACCTATCCAGCTAAGGAATCATTTACTCCAACCCTGTTCTCACTCTGAGTTGCCATACAAACACTATTACCACTACGCTGCAGTAGCTAATCAGGTAAAGCAACATGTCTATTTTTCTCCTTTACCTCCATATAAAATTGTTTCAGCTAATACATTGTTATGAGGATAAGCTTCACTCCGCTGTGAATGCTGCCACAGCAGTTAGGAGAAAATACCTCCTTTTTATGGAGGAAATGGTTTGCTTACATTGAAGAAACAGAATACAAAATCGTTGGTGTCACTGGGTTTAGGTATTGGCCAAGGAGATGGTTCCACCTAGATACAAGGAACAACTGTGTATTTTTAAAAGGTGGTGAAACAACCCTTGCTAACTCTTCTTCTGGGCCAGCACAGCTGTTTGAAAAGCTGCACAATGAATTCCTACATACTAAATGTAAGAATGGAGCTGTTCAGGAAGATCCTTGGCAAGTGTTGATCAACCTGTCTTTCACCTACAGAATTAGTTGGGAGACAACCCAGTCTCAAAGGCTCTCTTAACTTCTGATTACATTTTTCCTATTCAATTTCTCATGTTTAGTTTTCATCCCAAAGTACTGTGCTAGTGACAGACTAAGAACAAATGTCTGATACACTTTCAAGCTACAGTCATATCACAATGCATGCCAGATGTGATGGCAATCAACTGCTTTAGAAGAAAATGGACATAAATGTTCTTCACTGCTGTGACCGCGTTTGCACAAGAACCCCAAAGGCTATTCCAACAAGCAGCTTCAGAATGATCTAACGGAACAGGCGGCAAGTTACACCAAAAACAAGAAAAGGAGAAGTCTCCCAATGCCACAGACTGACATTCCCCTTAGGGAAAATCAGATTTTTCTGGGTCAATGCCCCATCCCTGGAAGTGCTTAAGGTCAGGCTCGATGTGGCTTTGAGCAGTGTGGTCTAGTGCAGAGAGTTTCAGCCCCCTCTACTGAGGACAATTTGTAAGGTCATTTCCAAACCAAACCACTCTCTCATCCTACGTTTCCATTGCCCTTCTCTGTGCTGGAGGTACTTTAGTACTTACTTTTAAACCTGCAGCGTAGCCCACAGGTTGGGGTGCGATGTTAGACTGCGCAGCCTCTCCAGTAACAACGGCCATTCCAAAGACTTCTTGAAAGGCATCTCGAATGGCTGCAACTTTCACCTCTTTGGTAGAAGTAACCACTATGTCCAGTTCTCTCCCAGTTTCTGTAAAACACAGGTGTGTGTATATATATAGAGAGAGATGTATATCTATGAGCGTGTACTATTCTTCATTCCCATTACAAGCCAGTTTAAATACATTCTACATCTTAAGACTATGCTTCAGTTGGTTTTCTCTTTCTCACACGTTGCACAAAAGTTCTTTCCTGAAGCAGAAGTCACTTAATTTAGCTAGTCACCTAACTTTTACTTCCTAAGTGATTCATCAATGAAAAAAGGACAACAGGAACTGAGGCGTATTCTGCACCTGAAACAAAGCATAGTGCTCATTTAAGATGACAACTCATGGATTTAGAAGAATAATCCTGACATTCACCTCCTGCTGCTTCTGCTGAAGACAGAATATTGAACTAGATGAACCACTGGGCTAGAATCTCTCTTTTAGGGGGAAAGACTGACAGAGATAGGCACGTTCAGCCTGCAGAAGATAAAGCCAGAGGGATCTCACTGATTTGTACACATATCTGAAGGGAGCCTGCAAAGAGGAAGAAGCCAGACTCTTTTTGGTGGTGCCCATGGACAGGAGCAGAAGCAATGGGCACAAACTGAAACAAAGGAGGTTCCATACAAACATCTGAAGGATCTTTTTAACCATGAAGGTAACCAAGCATTGGCACAGGTTGTCCAGAACCACGAGGAAGTCTCCATCCTCAAACATACTCAGAAGCTGCCTGGATGCACTCAAGAGAATCAAAGAATGGTAGGGAATGGAAGAGAACCTTCTGCGTTCCAGTTTGTGCCCATTACCCCGTGTCCTGTCACTGAAAAGAGTCTGGCCCCATTCTCCCTTCAGATATTTAGGAGTATTGACCAGATCCCCCCTTAAGTCTTCCCCAGACTACCGAGACCAAGCTGATTCACCCTTTCCCCCTATGAGAGATGATCCCGTTTTATTCCACATATTGCCCACTGCTTTAGTACAATGGTGCAGCAATGTGGTCAGCTGGATCACACCACAGGTCCAATTGAGTGACAGCTCAGAAAAACAAAGCGCACAAAGGTGTTAATGCTTTCTTCTCTGCCTCATCAGTTTCCTGACCAGCTTCACCTACATGCAAAGAGCAGCACTAGCACAACTAAGAAGGAGGACTGCTCACCAGACTGCTGCAACAAAAGCAAAAAGCAAAAAGCAAAACAAACCAAACAAACAAAACACAGCAAGGAAAAAACACCTAAACCAGCCAAACAAAAACCCAACCCATAAAACCTGTCCAGTACTCTGACAAATTGTAGAAATCTCAGCTCAGTTAGACGTGACATGAATGTACTTTAGTAAAACACAAAATTGTGACTACCACAATGCTGCTCCTTCCTATTCATTTTAAAGCTCTAACTGAGATACTATGCTTTTCATTCCAGGCTCAATGCTCAGCAATACTTCACAGAATCACAGAATCATACGACTGGAAGAGACCTTTGTAGATCATCAACCCTTTCAGTAAACATTTCTTTCTAATATCCAATCTAAACCTCTGCTGGCGCAGCTTTGTGCCATTTCCCCTTCTCCTATCTCCTCTCACCTGGCTGAAGAGACCATTGCCCACCTCCCCACAACCTCCCCTCTGGTAGTTGAGACTTTATTAGACTGTTTTAGCCTTTTCAATGTTCTTCCCAAGTGTTTCAGGAACTGCTTCAAGTTTGCTGAGCTTCCTAAAATAGTATAAATACTGTTGGGCTAGAAAAGCAGAACAGCTGAAAGTCAGAAGAAAGCCTCAAAAGCGATGTAAACACTGTTGTGAGCACGCTTACCTTTCGGCTTGTCGACCCTCAGTGCGATACCTTACACACCGGGATTTAATCACCAGATCCAACAGAACACATACAGCATATTTTAAACTCAATTCCATATCACTCCCTCAAACAGAGAAACAGGGAGGGAAAAAAGTATGTGACTTCCAGATTACAGACAAGGACTTGTCACCGTTTTGTTCTCTGTAACTTGCTCATCTCTCACAACCTGAACTGAAGGGTATTACTATGCTACTACCTAAACTACAGCAGAATACACAAGTAAATGAACCTTAAGACGCACATAAAAAAATCAGCCTGCAGAGTGAGAGTCTCACTGGACAACGCACCTGAGAAATCACCACGTAACTGTGACAGAATTAACACACTCTCCAGATAAACTTCAAGTGCTGTTACATTAATCTAACATTCTATGCATTACTTAATGGTTTGTCACAAATACTTACTGATATATGGAACCATGCCAGGGTCCAGCGGTGTAATCATGGTCTCCACTGAATGTTTGGGTTTATCAAGAACAGACTTCACCGTGGGATTCTCAGCTACACCCTAAACATAAGCAAACAGACTTCCATATTATTTTCTCGTTTTTCCCCAAGAAACTCACAATAGCACAGTTAAAAACCAACCAAACAAAACCCAAGTATTAAGCTGCTTCGTGGTCTTCTTACCACATTTACACTTTGTAATGCCTGGTGCATCTCATTCCCCAGCACAAATGCTGCAAGACGTGACTAGGAGTGCGTGACTTTCCGGATACAGCAAAGGCCAAATATCATCACCGCCATCCTCTCACGCACCAATGCAGAAACAGGCCTGCCAGTGATGGTGGGCAACACACTTGATTTCCTCCTATTCTGGGACGGGAAGTCTTGAACATTTAACAAATGCTAATTACAGCTATCATCAGACTCGGTAGCTAGACTCAAACTGTGACAACTCCAACTGAAGAGCCTCTTTTTTATGACCTTACAGACAAGAGGACCTATTTTTGAATGGCCCATTACTAACAAATATTTTTACAGCTGAAATTGAGCTGAAATTCCTCAATTTATAAGTAGATTCTAAACAACGCTGAAAAAACGCTCTATCTTCTCCAGCCAAATCCCAGGTGGAGCTGCTGACAGACCTAAAAGTTCATTAAATGTAAGCACAAACACTGACAGGGTCTTGCTGGCCTATTATCTACCTTGAGGGACATCTGAAAGAATGGTGTTGGATTTCTGAAGAACAGCAGAGCAAAAAAGGTAGTTCAATCGATTTCAAGAGCAGAAACAGAGATAACTGCAGCACTGCCGTGTATGCACTTCAACAGAGAATCCAGCTTGCATTTCTGCAACAACTGACAGTTAAGCCTCACAGATTCTGTCTGATGTTTAAAAACCTGACTCTGACGTGTGCTTCCACACATCCAACACTTGACAGCTTCAGTACAACTAATGATTCCTCATTCTTCCACCTAGGAAATTCTCAGAGGTCATGGAAAACACAGAGCACGTACAACATTTAATACTCCAATCAAAGAATCTACATTTGGGTTGAAGTCAATCATACACATTCTCCAGAAACAGACATAGGTCACTTGCTGGATCCTACTGGTATACAGGCAACAATAACGTGGATGAGATTGGCTTTTCAACTAATTCACTACTGCCCTTTCAAACGGGCTACAAAATCATGTCACAAGGAAAACCTTCTCTTCTGGAACATTACCTTCTATCGCAAAAAAGCAAGAGGAATATGGTGACTGGAAGACATTTTCACTTGAAGACCAAAGAAGCTGTCTTTTTATGATTATAAGACACGTGCCCTAGAAAAAAGCAGCACGACAACTCTGCTCTCACCATACTGATCGACGATTAATCTTGCTCTTTAAGACTGTAGCACTGTCAAGATGACTGGAGTAAGGGAGGGCTCCCTCTGCCACGTCACACACAACTCATTCTTCCAGATTTTCTTCTTCAAAAGGCCTTGAAAGCCCCTCCAAAAGTCTCCAGTCCCACTGGGACGTCAATCTTGATTCTTCCTTCCGATTTACAGTACAGATAGTCGTGTTGCTCCTGAAGACAGCTCAGAGCTCACACACAGTCCCTGCATCTTTCTGCCACAGCCTTCACAACACTACTCAGATGTAGCATGTCACAGCTCCAAAAAGGTTACAGGCTCATGAGATGCTGTCAGTTGTTGCGGCTTATTTCCTCTCTACGATTAGATCGCACCACAAGGATTATCTGTTCTGCATTATACACTCCGTGCCCTCTAGCGGAATAGAAAAAATCCTACCAAATACCACAGACACCTCTTAAGAAACCCCTCCTCAGTGGAAGAAACACTTATTTCCCTCTCCCTGAGGAGACTTGTTTGGTTTAGAACAGGCAGGACTTGCATTCCCTAAAAAAACAATTCAGTTCATTAGGAAATGATAAAAAAACCCAGGATGTGCAAAGAATCAAAGAGGTTCTGACATTTCCCATGATTTAAGAGCATGTGACAAAACCTCTAAGGTAGAAGGATCTCCCTGTCACGAGCACCAAGATGCCTGCATTTATGTAGTCATTCCTCTTCTGGAAAGGAAAGCAGCACAGTTTCAGCAAAAAACAGCCACCTTGCAACTGAGCACAGAGGAAAGACAGGACCTAGAGCAACATGCCCTTAAAAGTTGTATCTTGTTAGAGACAACAAAAAATGGTAGTTCCTCCTGAAAGGTAACATACAAAACCACAGAGCTTTATAAACCCCCACAGCCCTCCAGCAGGTGTTCCACCTTGGGCAGTAGCTACTCTGGGGTCTTCAAGCTCCTCAGGAAAAGTGATTGCAGAACCAGTTCCAGGAGCCAAAGGGGAAGAGAAAGTTGCTTGCTGAGTAATAGGATCTGTGAAGACACCTAGGAAGAGGGAAAAACAAGACACAAGTACTGCGTTTCATTTCTTATGCCGTAGCAACATGCAATTGTTTTACAGGAAAATGAACAGGAAGAATAGAATAATACTGGGCTGATTCCTTTCATTTCTTGAAGGCCCCAGAACAATCCTGCTTGTTAGAGTTTAGCAGAGGCAACTACTGTGAATGAGTTCAACAATATCTGCTCATAGAACCGAGCCTACCTGCACCTGATGTGTAAAATTAAACAAAGACATGTTAGCTTAAGAGTGGTGCTTTTTATTGTCTTCAAATTTCCATAGGTCTTTCTGGACAGACTGCTTATAAGACATGTCACAAACAATGGTTAAAGCCTGACTCAACTGCAGCTGAAGAGCTAAGTTTCCATTAGGCTAGTAGAAAATCACCTCAGTTCAGCAACTACAGCACTCGCTTGCATGGCAGGCAAGTATTTTTCACTGTCCTGATGCAATTTAGTAGCCAGAAGCAAGAAAAGAGAAGCTACTCTCATGTGACGGACGACTTCTTACAGATAGCGAGCTTCTCAGAACAAAAACTTGCCCATTAGGAGATTACAGCCTGAGATACCTTACCATTCCGTGGAAATACAATGGCTAAAATTGCCTCTGAGCTGAACAGCAGCAACACAGAAATAAATGGTCAGCTGGGCTTTCCTGGGCACATTTTAAAATACTGCTCTCAAACACTTTTCTGTGAGCCTGAGTGCTAGCAGAACTCTATGGAAGAGGACTCTTGTCCTACACCGTGATCGTACTTCAAAGGCCATTCTCCATTCCTCCGAGCGCAGCTACTCAGTAATTAAGTGTCACAAGAATACTAAAGAAGCTGAACTTGTGGGACTCTAGCAGACTGCTGAAGTAGCCACCCAGGAGACCCCTCATCCTGTCTCACAAGCACAAAGGTCTATATACAAAAGGTTACCTGTGACGGGAGGTGCAGAGAATGATGGCATCAGTGGGCTCTGTGGTGCTCGACCAGCGTGGCCTCTGGTGATATCATATGTTGAAGACATGGAAAATCCTGAAATCGGGGGACCAGCAGGAGGTGCAGGAAGACCAGAGCCAGCAGTAGAGCTTAATGAAGGAGCTGTAGAGAACTGCGACACAGAGGTACTAAAAGACGAAGGGGCAACTGGAGGTCGGGCTGGAGTTAGAGGTGGCGCCATAGTAGAAACTGTTGCAGATGGCACAAGTGGAAAAGAAGATGAAGTCATCATAGGAGGAGGAAGTGGAGATGCTCCAGCTGCCAGAGGTGCTGAGCACTCAGGAGAAGATGACAGGCTTGGTGTAGCAAGGGGACTGGACAAAGCTAGGGGAAAAAAAGACAAATGGAATTTTAGAAACACCGAGCCTTCATCTCAGAGATTCAGGTATGTAATTGTTCAGCTAGTTTACAAGTAAGTTTTGACCAAGTCTGCTTTTCTCCTTTCAATGGAAAAAAGTTTAGTACTGCTTGAGTTTGCAACCACCACCAATTGCCCTCAATTTCTGGAGATAGTAGCCTGGAATCTCTTTTCTTCTCTGACCCTATTTATCACAGCTAAAAAGACGAGTCAACATTTGACCACCCATTTTGTAGCAGATGAAGTGGGCCTCAGAAATTTCCAGCTAGCACGCTGAGCCCCAGGCAGCCCTCTCTTCCCTGGCACCCAGCTACCCAGGCTCCTAAACGCTCTGCTTTCTGTGTTTCAGTCTGGCCCCCAGCTGATCCTTGGATAAGCCAATTTTGTTCTCTAAACCAAATTTAGACAGAAAATTAAGCCAGAGAAACAGAAAACACTGGTTTTTACAGCACTAAGCTGTTGGATCAGCTCAGATGTGAAACTGCACTCAGCCTAAACATTGATGACAGTCAAGTGACGTGCCAAGTTACCGTAAGGAGGTCGTTTCCAAACTTTATCACGCACACCAGTCAATAAAAAACAGAACATGCACACCCCCAACATAGCTACAAAATACTTACATGGGCCACTGTCCTAGTATATTCCATAGATTTTAAAACATACAGAACAGAAATATTAAAAGGATGAGATAAAGATCAAGAAACTCTTCTGCTCCCACTGAAAATTAGTATTTGAATAGTATATTCATAAAACAATATGTTATGTTATTAATGGTTAGCACACTATAGAATACCATTAATAATATTGTAGTGTGAGCAATGTTACTACAGAAGCCTCATTAATTTTACATCAGCAATTTGGAGGTCTGGTTCTATATTCCGATTATGGCTTTAATGGTTGTCACACCTGGAAAAAATGCCTTACAAAGACACACAGACCCAAATGAAAAGGTGTTGCTGGATGTGCTTACAAAACCATGCTATTTGTTTTCGTCTCCCAGCCATCAAGTATATGAAGGCTTATCTTGAAATTCAGCTAGCAAATGTTCATCTTCCTTGATGTCATTCAATTCTTCTGGAAAAATCATCAGAAGGTGTTGCACTTTGGTATTCCTAACAAATGGGCTCAAAATCCACCAAAGCTAATTCATCTGGAAGATTTTTACATAGCTCAGGAAATTCTCTTTGCCAATTTACATATACAGAGTGGAAAGGGTTTTTTGTGTGACACTTGCAATGATTTTGGCAACAGGAATGCATTGACAACGTAAACACTTTCAAATAACAATTTTCTCAAACGCATGACTTTCTTACAAAGAAGTAGGTAACTCCTTCTTAAAACACCACCTTTATCTTGAAGGGATAAACCACCTTTATCTTGAAGGGACAAACTGTAAGTGTGTTTTGGGGTTTTTTTAAATAACTACTGGGTAGCACACTGCTGATGGCCACTTGTCATCACAGAAAATGTCAGCGAGTCTGCAAGTCTGTTTTGGTACAAGAAGAAAGCTGAAGCCATATTTAAATCCCTTGCCACAAGACAACCAGCAAACCTCTGTGCGATGCACAAAAGTTTCACGGTCACTTCCTCTACCATTACAAGGTGCAGCTAAAAACAACCCCTACTATTTAAAGAGAACTTCTATAAAGTTAACCACACTGCTGGCATCCTGTAGCCCTTTGTGCACCAGCTCCACTTTCACTGCTGCAGTAACTTGCCTATGAATGAGGCGGTCAATAAATGTCATGGGTGGAAATAGATCGGTAACCTTATTCGAGAATCCATTTTTAGCCTAGTCAAAGCAATCACTCCATCAATGGTTACTCTGAGGCAGTCTTAATAAAAACATGGCTTTTATTAAAGAAATCATTCACTGTTGAGGATGCAGCTTCTCCAGCACAGCCCTCCTTCAGCATTTGACAATAAAGTTGTTCTTTCTGTATTTCATTACTGAAACAGAATTTAGCAAAAACCATAAGCAGAAACACGTTAGGAACATCTGCACAGCAAACCTTCCATACTGTGATCTGTTCTCATGCTTGTTTCTTATAATCATCAGCAATGTTTTCTATGTCTCCTTCCAACAGAATTTCCTGACAAATCCATTTGTCAACATATTGTTTGCATTTAATATTACAGACATTTTTACCACGTCTCTGGTGGTTTCTGAAATATATGCCAAGAAGTATCTTCAATATGAGTAAAGCTTGATTTTTCTTCTTTTTTTAGATAAAACTATTATAAAGGAATGCTCTGGTATTTTCTTCCTGCACCCAATGGATCGCCCAGCACATCCTCCTGGGGCTAAGAGCGCTCCACTCGGGAGTCCACGGCACTAGTGTGACTCAAGGTAATGTTACCAGATGTGTCAGAAAACTGAGCATTCGGTAGTCAAGCACATGGGGTTCAGACTCTGGAAAAATCAGATTCAGTGCTCTGATTACCACCCACAATAGTAAAATCCAAGTGATCGTCCACGTTTCTCACTATCCCCCACAAGACTGTAGACTTGTTTGAACTCCCTTCTGTGCTGCTCATCTCACTGTGCACTGTACTGGCCAGTATTCCCTGTCCCCACGTCCTTAAAAACCCTAAGTGCATCCACATGACTTCATCAAAAAGTTTCAAGAATAATAAAAACATTTACACTACTCTCTGTCAGATGTATGCCATACTGCCATGAGAAAGAAACAAATTCTTCCCATCAGCCTGGAGAAGAGCTCTCTAGGTTGATCCCAACACCTCTGGATGAACTGCTGTGCTTTAAAAAGACATGAATAAATATCACTGAGTTTCTGAGGAAGTTTCTGTACCTAATGACCTACCTGTAGCAGCAGTGGTAGCAGCTGTAGTCTCCCCTGCTGTGTTTGGTGGGGGCGTACCGGGTGGAGTTGTCTCTATTCCACTCTCTTCCACCATTTTCCTTCAGCTACAGAAAGCTGTAAGACAAAAAGAAAGGAAAATAAAGAAAAAGCTTATCTTGAGAAATAGGGATAGTGTTTGCTGCAATACTGAGCTGTAGTAACTCCAAGGACCTGTTCTTTTCAGAGCTGATGCATGACAGGATGCAAAAGGTGGCAAGAAGCGAGACAGAGAACGAAGTCTCCCCCCTCTGCCCGTAAAGAACCACAACTACCCCTGAAGTTGGAGCCCTCTCCAGCTTAAGCACTGCCACAGATGCTCCCGACCCACCATCAAACTGACTGCAAGCACTTTCTCCAACACCAGGCATAGTGGCAGAGCTTGCAAGGGCCTAGGGCTCCAGACTCCGTGACCTGAACTCTATGACCCTGTCTGCTTAAAGGAGAAGCTAAAGAAACCTCCAGACACGCCACAAGAAACCAGGGAAATTTACTTCCAACCTACCTAGAAGTACAATGACATTCATTTACACTGAACAAGTTCTCCACTGCACACAATTCCTGTAAAATCCAGGTCTCGTACTGCTCTGGTGAGTATCAGAAGTGACAGTAATTGAAAACTTTGGCTTTTCTTTTGAAGGCCACATTACATTGAAAGTATCTTCCAGCATCTTTGACTACACCTGTACAGTGCACTACTTGTGGAAAAGTAAAGCTATGTGCTTATTTAAAACCCCCTAAATTAAGAGAAAGGCCTCAGGAGATGAAAAGGAGAGGATGAAAGACTAAGATTAACACCTGGAGATTTTTGTTCTTCAGTGCAGAGGAAGTCACCTAAAACCCCCTGCTTCCTCCCAAGTCTGGTAAACCAGACCGAGATTGTTTGTACCACTCCCTGAGGTAGCAATTCCATAAGGACATTTTAATAACATAAAAACCCTACAGAAAGGAATTTATGTCTGAAAAATTGGCAGGAAAATATTTTCCATCATATCCATTACCTCAGTAGCTACTGAGGACTGACAGCTTACTACATTTAACAAGTATCAGAGGAAAAGCCTTAGGTAATGTGTTGAGTAAAAGTACTCACAGGTATTTATAAAGAACTCCACTTACAAAAATACAGGGGGGGTTCCTCTAAAAAAAAAGAAAAAACCCTCACTGCTGTTTAAAATGTGTATACAGCTATGTTTAATGTAGAGGGAAAATTACTGTTATGACCAAACTGAAAAATACAAAAAGTAGGATGCCAGTGTTAGTCTGGACAGGCTAAGGAGCATCAAAAGCAAATGAAAGCATTGAAATCACAAAGGAGAAAGTGTATTTCCTCTTACAACCAGTATGTGTTGTAAGAGGAAATAAAGTAACTCAAGATTAAGCATTTGAGCCCAGACTCGGAAAGCAAGTATGGTTCCTGTGCAGCACACCTCCTAAAACCTCTGATGACCCAGGGACTGTGGGTTCTGAGTACCTTGAAAGTTTCTCTGCAGACGGGATGAAAGGGCCAGTAACTGCCTGGTGGGGAACAGACTGACCTTGACGAATGAGCACATCTCAGCATCCCTCAGAAAGGAGCTACACAGCCCTCCCCTAAAGTTCACTAAGCAGAAGAATTTGCAGTAAGATTTTGTCTTTTCACTCACCTACGGGAGTTCACGTTCCTCCTCGCAGAAGTATTTCTAAAGTCATTCTTCTTCCAATTATACACTGCAAACAAAGAGAGAATTTCCCACTGTGCAACATCTGTAATCACTGACCAAACCCTCCCAGAAACACTTTCTTTCATCAAGGCTCCTTTCAGCTGCTGCTTGATTTCACCTCTGTCGTGGTTTCACCCCGGCTGAGAGCCGAGATCCACACAGCTGCCTGCTCCTTAAAGGAAAAGAGCAGGGAAAAGGGAAGGGGGGGAGGGGAGGGTAAGAGGTAAGGGAAGGGAAAAGGAAGGGGCAAATAACCCCAAAACCAAGAAATAAGAGGCCCGTGGGTTGGGATAAGGAGAGTTTACTAAGATAACAGAAAGATACAATATAACAATGTTGACAGGACTCTAGAGCAAAAATATATGAAGCTGTTGATACACAGTGCAGTTTCTCACCAAACCCACAACTCAGGCCGTGCCACCCAGAGCCGTCCCAGAACCCGACCGTCCCCCAAGAACCGCACGTCCCGGAGCCGCCCTCGGCCTTCCTCCCGTCAGCCCCCCGATATCCTGGGCAGGAGGTAACTGGCGTGGAATACTCTCTTTGGTCAGTTAGGTCACCTGTCCTGGCCTCGCCCCTCCTTTCTCATGAAGAGCTGAGAAAGTCCTTGACTGTCTGACAGCAATCAGAAACATCAGGGTGTTATCAGCACTACTCCCATTTTAACTCCCAAACACAGCATTCCATCCGCTGTTACAAATGAATTTAACTCCATCCGGGCCAAAATCAGGACAGTTGAACACCCTTGCTGTTGTTATTTTGAAATCATAGAGGGCTTACATAGCTCCACAAGCCACTGATGACCACAGAGAACTGTTGGTCTAGTATACAGTGTTATCTACATGGGACTACGTAAACCCAAAGACACAGCTACACAGAACCACATGCATTCAACCAGTTTGTACCAACTGACGTAGGGTAAATGTCATGATGCAACAGCTCCAGCACTTGCAGACGATTTTGCCCAAAAGAAACGTTTGTTTTTCACGGCACTATAAACGAACTAGAAAGGGCAAAGCACTGCAACAAGGTATCCTCCAGAAACAGACTTCCTGAAGCATCACTTCTATCCTATGCTAAGAGATCCTCAAGGGTAAGGATTTCTACTGCCAATCATGCTAATTCCAGCTAAAACCACAAGGGATCTAGCACTTCCAGCCTGAGCTGCAACGCTGGAGCACAGGGCCCTGAGAGCAGGCATCTGAACACTACCCAGTGCCGGGAGAAAGCCTGGTCACCAGGAGGGTGACTCGCAGGAGCAGATCACTATACAGGACCTAGCAAGCTATCAGGAGCTGGAAGTTCCGTGAAGTGCTGGTGGTTTCCAATACCACTGCCAGTCATCACTGAGGCCGCAAGGGGTCTTGCTCTGTAGCTTCATCTGCCTCACAACCCACAACCGTAACGCTGCAAGAAGCCCCAGAGCCTGCCAGCAAGGAGCACTGGGGCCAGTGCAGCCTTTCTTTAGGACAAGACGGTTCAGAGTAAGGGCAACAAGACAGACTGCCTACACCAGAATCAGTCTGGTGAGGGGCAGACACCGTGCAGTCGCAGGTGTGCTGCCCAAGGGGGGAAAGTCGCCCCGACGGGACGGCTGCCGGAGCTCGTCCCGGGGCGGACCCCGCCGACATTCCTCACACACACAGCCCGGCAAAGACCTCAGCGACCCTCCGCCCCACCTGGCACAACCTCCCGCGCTGCCCCCAGGACCGCGTCTTAACATCCGGACCTGCCTACAGGGCCCCAACGGCCCCAGACGGCACCCGGGACCGGGGGACACCCACCGCTCGCTCCGGGATGCCGCCCACCGCCCAGCCTCACCCGCCCAAAGCCTTCCAGACGCTCCCTCCCCGCCGCCGCCGCGGACGACGGGTGCCAAGGCGTGCCCTCCTCCCGCCGCGACACGGGGCCTCACCGAGCCCATCCTCCAGAGCCCACCGCCTCTTCCCGCTGCGCACCGCCCAGACATTCTGGCCCAGCCAGAAGGCCGCGGCCCCGAGCACCTCCGGGTGGCCCCGCCTCCCAGGAAAAGGCTCCTTCGGGCTCGGCCGCAGGAGCAGCACAGCTCCCCCGCCACGCTCGCAGCGGACCTCGCGTCACGTGGGGGTGCCGGTCCCGCAACCTGCCCCCCACCCCCCTCCCGGCCCGCTGCGTGCCGCCTCAGGCTGCGCAAGTCGGCAGCTGCCCAGCTACCCGTAACCCTCGTGCCTTCATCCTCTGCCAGCCGGAGAGAAAACAGTTACTTCAGTTTTACAGCCTTTACAAAGCACCAGGCAACCCTCCCAGCTGCCCAGGGTTTCCCCCACAACTCACCTCTGCTGCTGCCAGTGCACTTCCTGGGTCCAGTGAAGGTGGTGGACAGCGCTGGGGTGGCGAGTGATGGGGGTGTGCCCCAGCTGCTGGACCGGCTCTGGTGTTGGCAGCTCCTGGGCCCAGGTCTAGTTTTCCTGGGAGGGTGGCCTCTTGGGGGGCTGGGAAGAGTCCTGGGAGCCGCTGGCCCTCCTCTTTGCTGCTCGTCTTGGTCTCCCAGGGGCACGGTCCCTGCCCTGGCTGGCACTGGAGGGACCTGCCACAGCCTGCCCCAGACCCGCCGCCGGCTCTTCACGCTCCCCGTGGATGGGAGAGGGGGCGTGGTGTGGGCTGGTGGGATGCCCAGCAAGAGCAGCGGCCGAGGTGCTGGGGCGCTCCTCTTCCCGAGCCCCTGCTGGGCTGCTGGAGGGGGCTGGTCCAGGGGCAGGAGAGCCGGCTCTGGAGGCAGCAGGATGGGGGGCAGAGGTGGGCCTGCCCTCCCGCGCCTCGGCTGCAGGGCCATCCTCCAGGCCCAGGAGACGTCGGGCCTCCCTGCGGCAGCGCCGCACGGCGACACTGATGAGCCGGCGCACGAACGACACTGCGCGCTCCTGCAGGCTGGGCTGCAGCAGCCGGACCAGCACGTCTTCATCCAGCCCGTATAAGCCCAGGACGGCCCGGATGAGGTCCTCCAACACATCTGCTGTGGAAGGCTGCCGTTGAAATGTGGCCCTCAGGTGGTGTTGTAGCCACGGCAGAAAGCGTTGGAGGAGGGCTGGGTGCTCATCAAAGAGAGATGCCCAGGTGTCTGGCTGCAGGCCACCCACTGTAGCCCTGGGCACCGTCTCCACCGCCGGCGGCTGGGCAGCTAGCGGGCGAGGGGGGCTGTCGGTCCCCGGGTGTGCGGGCGCTCCTCCAGCTGCAGGTATGGCAGGCCATGTTGAGTCCTCTTGTGGTGGTCTGATGTGGACCTCTTCAAATTCATGGTCTGCCCGCACCGAGTGCAAGATGGATTGTACTCCCCTCTTGCAGAGGGGGCACTCAGGTTTGCTGTTAGCCCACCGCAGGATGCAGGCGTAGCAGAACTGGTGGAGGCATGGCATCACGAAGGCGGCGTTGTC
This sequence comes from Gallinula chloropus, assembly GCF_964237585.1. Taxonomy (NCBI): domain Eukaryota; kingdom Metazoa; phylum Chordata; class Aves; order Gruiformes; family Rallidae; genus Gallinula; species Gallinula chloropus. The sequence continues at coordinate 56,511,788 of NC_140089.1, forward strand.
AATGCTGTCCAGGCAGACTGGACAGCGGTGTTCCACCTCCGTGGCCATGCTGTTCTGGCTGCGGTGGGCTGGGAGGAGCTGCGGGTGGTGAACTGCTTCCTCCAAATGGCGCTGCAGCAGCTGGAAGCTGCGCTCGAAGATGCGCCGCGTGTGCCCTGGACACACCCTTCAGTATCTCTGGGATACGCACTGGAAAACCGTCCTGAGTAAGGCACCAGCACCAAGCCTTCGCTCAGCACTCCAGCCTCGCTGGCTGCTCAGCTGGAGTCTGCGCTTGAGGCCGTTGGGCACCCCTGTGTGCTGGGTTACAGGGCTGGGTGACGTCACGCTTGTCCGTTGGTGACCAGTAAACATGGCACTCAGGCAGCTTCCAGAAGCTGCCATGTCAGATGACTACTTTTTGGTGGTCTTCTGGCTTTCACAAACCTTGACGGACAATAAAACACAACAGAACAGAACTGTCCCTGGTGGAAGGAACTCCAACAATCTTCTAGTCCGACTGCCCGACCACTCCAGGGCTGACCAAAAGTTCAAGCCTGTTGTTAAGGGCATTGTCCAAATGCCTCTGAAACGGATGGGCACGGGGCATGGGCCATCCCTTGAGGAAGGCTGTTGCAGTGTTTGATCACCCTCTTGATACAGAAATTGATCCTGAGCTCAAGTCTGAACCTGCCTTGACACAGCTTTGAGCGCTCACTCACATGCTCTGGCTTGGCCGGCCCTGTGTGGAGCCAAGCGTTGCACTTGATGATCCTTGTGCATCTCTTCCCACTCAGCATATTCTGTTATTCTGTGAATTTATACTTGTGCCTGGCACCCACCCACCCAAGGTGCAGAAGCCAATAGTTTGTCTTGTTAAATTTCATGCCCTTGATGACTGCCCCATGCTCCAGTGTATCTACAGCCCACTGCAAGGCCTGTTCTTGCTCAAGAGACTTAACAGCGGCTGCCGGTTTAGTAGCATCAGTAAACTTGCTAACGGTGCATCCAACCTCTGCCCCCGGATCACTGATAAAAGGATTGACTGGAACTAGCCCTAGAACTGAGCCCTGAGGAACAAGCCCGAAGCACTTGGCTCACTCTTGTGGGTTTTCTCCTGCCTTTCTCTCCTTCCATTATGCCAAATCTCATCCTTGATCAAACGCTAACTAAATTGGAATAATATTTAAAGCAATAAATAAGTAGAACTAAAATAAATAACAATTTCCCACACATCTGCCTGTAACCAGTGTTTGAAATGAATCCTTGGAGGTCAGAGTTACAAAGGAGAAACTGCCATATGCTTTGCCCCTTTATGCTGCGTTTGTACGTTGTTACTGGCTCCTTAGTCATTATTCCAAGGCGATCATTGTTGTTATTATTATTAATTTATTAAAGGGAAAATATCTTGCTTTTGTGAAGTCAACTTCCCATCTTTCTCAAGGGTAAAGGTTAAAGTATTCAAGAGACTGGCTTGGAAGAATTGCCCTACTTCTGGACGTGGCTCGTCTAGGAACAGGCAGAACATCACAGAAGTTTAGGAGCTCAAAATCAGCCTTGATTTCTGTCAGAGTTTTGCGTGGCTGGGTCCTGGTGGAAAAGGGGGCGGGGGGCTGCAGAAAATGGCTGTTGCAAGAAGCAGCCAGAAGCTCTCTGCAGGCCCGAGAGAGTAAACATGGGCTAATTCAAGGCCAGAGTTGCTGCTGAACAAGGCCGAGCCAATCGTCCAATGTCACAGCGCATCAGGGAATCACATTTAGGAGAATAAAAACGCAGGCAAGTGCATTTTCCCACCAAAGAGGGGAGTGAGAAGATGTAAGGAGCTGTGCAGGCAGCAAGGCCGGGGAGGGCGGGAGAGGAGGCCTCGCCCTGCTGCTGGAGAGAATGATGCCCCTGCAGCCTGTGGAGAAAGCCATGGTGGAGCGGGTGTCCCCCCAGAGCCCATGGAAAAGGCTGAGACCCCACCTGCAGCCCCTGGAGAGGCTCCACGCTAGATGAAGCAGGTGGAGACATAGAGGAGATGCTGTGACCCACGTTAGAGCAAGCCCCTCCCTGTGCCGCAGTGCGGGGGAAGAAGGGAGTGAAATCATGACCAAAGTCTGAAGTGATAGAGCAGCTTTGGTGGGCGTCTGGCCTCCAGCCAGGGCCAAACCACCACAATTTATGACAAAGCATCTCAGGAACTACTTGCTGTCTCTAAGAGAGAGACTTGTATGCCATCAAATACATGACTTGGTTGTCCAGCATGGGTAAGTGTAACATGTTTTATAGTTCCTGCGCTATTTCTAGACCCACCCTCAGCAAAAGAAAGGGAAAGGAAAAAACGTCACAGCATTCACATCTTTCATTAGAAACTTTATTCCATCAGCCTACAGGTACATGAGGTGAAATAAATGGTAGTGAAGGGCAGAAGGACCAACAGCAGTCATCTTTGGAAAACAGAAACATTTTCACAACAAAACACCATTTTGTTACAGCTAAGAAAAAAAGCCAGGCACACTTGATAGCTTTTCTTTAAGGATGTATTACAGTTCAGTCACACCAAAGTGAAACGTTGTGGGCTAAAACTGGGAAGTTCTGTGCTTTAGCACTAGTACAAGCCTACCAAACCACATGATTTTCTGGGCAGCAATTAGGAAACACGCATCGTTCTGTCAAAATTTCTGTCCAAATGAGCTGTGTATTCTTCAGTCTGGACTTCAGAGCTTCAGTATAAGGATCATTAGATGGATACCTATGTAATGAAACAAATTCAGTCATGGTCACGGTACTTGGAGAATCCAATAGATCTTAACTGACACCTTGGCCACTTTGGAGTTTGTTTTATTCTGTATTCCCTTCAATATGAACTCAGCTTTGCAGATTGTCTCAACAGAAAGTATGAATGCACTGAAATCTTCTTTCCCCTAATCTGCATGTGCATCTCCAATTAAAATTTATGTGACTTCTCTGAGTACATCAAAATAAGGACAAACTTTATGCGTGACTGTGTTGTGATTAAAATCTTTGCTTAAAAGCCTTTAAGCCTTTTAAAAAACCTTGAGGTTCATGGTGTTTCTCCATGACCACCATTAGTACACCTACATTATGGAAAACCTCAAGTTTCTACTTACTACCTCAATTAAAGTCAGCTACACACCTTGTGCATCGTTTTGCACTTTAGTAAACTGGTACCAAGTTGCTCCCTTTTCAGTGTGACATTTCTCACTCTTGTAATGTGACTGTTTAGCAGCAAAGCTTCTCTTGCCGTCCCTGTCCCTGGTGAAGGCCTTTCTCTTAGTAGACAGTACTTGCTGAAATTACTCGTCAGCTTACTCGTTAAATTCCCACCACAATATAGTATCTCTGTTTGGATTTAAATTCTCTAAAGAGCATACTGGGATCTACAGAAAGGGCTAGATGATAAGCATGAAGATTAAGTTGGGGGGGTGGTCTCTCAAATTGACAGATGAGTGTCCTTCAGTGGAAGCCTCCTGGGGCACAGAGGGGACAGTGGGATTGCCAACGCCAGTCCCACGGGCTTTTGTCCTGTGGCTGTCATTTGACAAAACTATGTGAGCCCTGCAGGTAATCTGTTCAGAGTGTCTACCAGTGATCCTTCGCTGAAATAAATTCAGGGAGGACTCGTGCTTCCCGCTGTATGCCGTACGATGCAACTGCCTACCCCTTTTACCTGGGCACAGAGCAAATGTTGGGACACGCTGCTCCCAAGAAGCTGGAGAGCTACTGCCAGAAGAGGGTGGAGGAGCCTGCTGGGGCTCCATTACAAGCATGTTTTCCGGCACCATCACCAGCAGCAGCAGCTAGAAACAGTCCTGCCGCACCTGATGCAGGGTTCTAGAGGTAACTTGGCACTGACACAGAATGTCCGGTCTGGATCAACCATTTTATTTCCAGCTGAGATGTTTGGGGAACAATTCTGCTCCAATGCATCGCTACCTTGGCAGATTTCACAGTTCCCAACAGGCTGTTCTGGAGGGAGAGAAAGGAGCCTGTTGGAAAGGTGCTCTCCATGCAGAGCCAACAGAATAAGCTAAACTTTAAGGAGGGACTGGTTTGGACTTTCCTTCTGCTTCCTCGTTACTAGCCTTGACAACACCACCTTGATGTTTTTTCCCAATGAAGTAGGTTAAAGTGTTATGTATTAGGTAACCACCTCTGACAGACATGGGGACGACACGAATTCTGCCTTCAATCCTCTCCCTCTGCCCAGAGGTTCCTTCAGCCGGACAAAATAAAGGCCAGTTGGCCAAAATGCCAAAGAAACGCACACACGGTAGAATATTTTTGCAATTACAACTAGATGGCTAGAACACAGACACACAGCATAGAAATGGAGACAGGAGTTAATAAAGAATGGGGGGTACATGTGTCACATTATCAGCGATGCAAAAGACCAGCTTAAGCACGTGTTTCTCTACGTCAGCTATAAAAAAGAAAAGGTGCCTTTTTAGCAAGTATGCACAGAGATTGCTCAGTTATTTCTAAGAATAAAAAAAAAACAGAATACTTGACAATTTTTATCCTCTATTACAGACATTATTACTACCTGTTTATAAAATGTAAACCTTTCCTCGCAGTTAAGATTTACAGCAGTCATCACCTTTGTCCACTCCTTACATAATCAGTCCCTGGTGGCAAAAATAAACTGATGTAGCACACACCTTTTCTGAAGTAATTACTGATATGTTATGGAGCATTAGTTGTGTAGTGGCAGAAGTAGTGGTCAGAACTGCAACGTATGGAGCTGAATGGCAGCTCCTAAGGATAAAAATCCTTAGAAATGTTGGGAGAACTGGTGCGTTTTGGAGGAATGTCTAATTGGGAACAGAAAAGGCAAATGGTATCCTATGACAGAAGACATAGACTTTATTCCAGCCTAGAGAGCATTGGGATAAGGAGGATTCTACCAGACCCCCAAGTTTTCTGGAACTACACCAGCCACAGTAACGCAGGAACTCGATAGGGCACCTGTCAGTGAAATACAGCCTCTGGGGGGGAAGATGCTGGTTTTCATGTCAAGAAGAGGAAACAGATTCTTTCTATCCCTCCCATAAACTTACTCCAGCTGTGTTCAGTACTTAACTGCTGCTGTGGGTCTGCATGGCCAAACCAGCTCAAGGACCGATCCGCCACTGACCAAGGCCAAGCCCATCAGCACCAGTCACAGCCCCTCTGTGGTCACATATTTAAGGAAAAATCCCACAAGTGGACGCTTTTTGCCACCAGAGGAGGGAGTGAGAAGATGAAAGAAACTTTGCAGACACCAAGGTCAGTGAAGAAGGGGAGGAGGAGGCGCTCCAGGTGCCACAGGAGAGATTCCCCTGCAGCCCGTGGATAAGAGCATGGGGAACAGGTTGTCCCCTTGCCACCCACTGAAGATGATGGGGAGCAGAGATGCTTCCTGCAGCCCGTGGAGAGGCCCCAGGCTGGAGCGGGGAGACAAGTGTAGAAGATGCAGTGACCTGTGTTGGAGCAAGCTCCTGGCAGGACCTGCAGCCTATGCAGAGACAGGCCCCAGGCCACAGCACGTTTTCTGGGGGCACTGGGGGGCACCAGGATGGAGCAGTGTGGGCCTGAGAGACTCAGAGACGTTCTATGATTTTATGACTGTACTCCATAGCAGTGACCCACGCTGGGACAGCTGGTGAAGAGATGGAGCCCTGTGGGAAAAGACTGACGTTGAAGAAGTTTGTGGAGGACCCCATGCTGGAGGAGGGGAAGAGTGTAAGGAATGCCCACCCCCCCCTTTCCCGCTAAGAAGGAAGATTACTTATGAGGAACTGATGGAAACCCCCATTCCGCCACCCCCCTGTGACACCTCAGCGAGGAGGAAGGGAGAGAAATAATGAATAAAGTTGAGTCTTTGAAGAAGGGAGAGGCAGGGACAGGCCTTTTAGGATTTGGTTGCACTTCTCGTTATTCTACCCTGGTTTCTGTGCATGTGAGTGTGGTAAGATGGGTTTTTTCAATTCCCTGTTGAGTCTGTTCTGCCTGTGACGCTGATTGCGGAATGATCTCTCCCTGTCCTTATCTCCACTCCTAAGCCTCTCAAGAGGTATTTTCTCCCCCAGCTGAAAAGGGGAGTGAGAAGAGTGTCTTTGCTAGGAACCCGGCCTCCAGTCAAGGTGCAACCACCACAACAGCCTAAAATAGAGTGCGATCAAATGCTTAGCTTACGCTGTTGTTTAAAGACAGGCCTTCAAACCAGGGAAATTGAGCGCTCTCTCTAGGTTAGAGATCAGAGCTGAAGGTATTTAAAGCTCTGTCCTTGTGAACTCTACCACTTCCCTGGAAAAGAGATGGGTGGAGCAGAAACCAGAACCTGAACGTATCGCTTTTTTAGCTGATTTTTAATGTGTTTTGAGTAACCTGGCTCAAAGGAAAAAGTCCTGTGCTCTTTGTTCTTAACCTTCAACATCGAGAAGTACATTTTGCACTTACCAACTTCATAAACGTTCCTATTGGCTGAAGCAGAGCCAGCGATCTCAGCATACGGGGAGTCCCCGCGTGCCGGGGACTTCATTTCCACATAGCCGCATTCTGAACTTCTGGGGACAAGAGCTGGTGGGTCTTTTATAGTAGCGTAGGGGTTCTCAGAACTACTTTACGAGCAATTACTTAAATTATATTGGGAGTTCTTCACTAGATCTGCAACAAGAAAAACACGTGTTTCTCTCAAGCATGCTAGTAGTATGGACATCAATGCTACACAGGGTGTTGAGTTCTAACAACTCGCTCCCCATCAAATATTTAAATAGAAACCAGTCATAGCACTTCCAAATGGTTAGACAGTCCTTAATGAATCCACTTCTACTGCTATTCTTGTTTATGGCCCTTGGTCTTGTCATCAGCAAATTCCTGTTGCAGTCTGAGAACTGTCAATTCTGGTTAGAATAGTAGCTGGCATTCAATACAGATAATCCCAGAGTGGTTGGGGTTGGAAGGGACCTCAAAGCACATCTAGTTCCAGCGCCCTGCCGTGGGCAGAGACACCCTCCACTAGACCAGGTTGCCCAAAGCCCCATCCAGCCTGGCCCTGAACAATGCCAGGGAGGGGGCAGCCACCGCTTCTCTGGGCAGCCTGTGACGGGGCCTCACCACCCCAACAGAGAAGAATTCCATCCTAACACCTGATCTAAATCTAACTTCTTTCAGGTTAAGGCCATTACATTTTGTCCTTTCACTATATGCCCTTGTAAACAGCCCCTCTCCAGATTTCTGGTAGCCCCCTCCCTGTTAGGTAGTGAAAGGCTGCTACAGAATATCCAGAGCCTTCTCTTCTCAAGGCGGAACAAGCACAACTCTCTCAGCCTGTCTTTGTAGGAGAGGTGCTCCAGCCCTGTGGTGACCTTTGTAGCCCTCCCCTGGCCTCACTTCAGCAGCTCAGTGTCTTTTACTGGGGAGCTCAGAGCTGGACACTGTACTTCACGTGCTTTCACTTTCTGTGCCTTGGGCACTGTGGCTTGAGCACTTGCCAGAAAAGACTGAGGCAAAAAGTCATGAAGTACCTCAGCCTTCTCCAGATCCTGGGTAACTGCATCTCCTGTTTCCTTCTGGAGACAAGGCCAATTTTTCCTCTCACCCTCATTTTGTCACTGATGGAGCTATAGAAGCTTTTGATGTTGCCCTTGATGTCTCAGGCCAGATTTAATTCTGTCAGCACTTTAGCTTTCTTAACCTGGTCCCTGGCTGTTGGAACAGTTTCTCGTTATTCCCCCTAGACTACCTGCCCATGCTTCTACCCTCTGTAGGCTTCCTTTCCCTGTCTGAGTTTGCCCAGGAGCGCCTTGTTCATCCAGGCAGGTCTCCTGGTGCATTTGTTGGGCTGCATCTCTCCAGAGCTTGAAGGAGGCAGTCCTTGAATACTAACCAGCTGTCCTGGGCCCCTGGTCCTTCCAGGGCTTCGTTCCATGGTACTCTACTGAGCAGGTCCCTGAAGAGGCCGAAGTATGTTCTGCTGCAGTCCAGGGTAGTGAGCTTGCTGTGCACCCTCCTTACTTCCCTGAGGATCTAGAACTCCAACATTTCATGGTCACTGCAACCAAGATTGCATCATGGTACTCTGTTACAAGCATTACAGAAGTCTAAAGGAACTTTCTCTAGACAGTCTCTCTCTAAACAAAATACACAGTTTCCAAGAACAAAATTAGGTTATTTGAGAAGACCTAAACCAACTAAATTTATTCCTACTCCATCTTTATTTACTAGGTCTCATGTCAGCTGTCCTGCTGTTTTTGCCAAGCCTGACACCCAGGTCACAAGCCTAGAGCTACCCAAGCAATCCCACTGCACCTTCTAGAAACCAGGCATAACATCAGCATTCCTCCAGTCTTCCAGAATCTCCCCATGCAGTGGGGTAGCCACAGCCAGGATCTCTCAGAAGTCCCAAGTGCTGGTACATCTGCTCTAAGAAAATGTAAAGCTGAACTCTGAGCGTTAAACTGTTTTCTTAAAAACCCCGCGTCTCGGCCGGAGCTGTTGTTAGACCAAGGCTAGGGATGGGCAGGGAAAAATCCTGCTGCAGACTGCTTCTGATGCTGCACCTGATCCCCAGAACCTGACAGTGAGAAGGACTAGAAATGAAGGTAATTAAATCATCTAAAGAATAATGGCACTCAGAGTCCCTTCTAAGGCTTTCACTGGGCAGAGACATGAGGAGTGTGATCCAGCCTTTTTGGGATGCTTGAGATTGGGAAAGGATGAAGCGACAACAGGATACAGAAATTCTCACCCCTTCTCAGGAATTTTCTTTTGACGGACAATGTGCTGTGTTTTAGCAGACAGGAGGCTTAGCTGGGAAGATGCTGCTACAATTTACATCTGCAGCAGCCCAGATGATGAGAAACTACTTCAAAAAGCCTTGATTCTGTGTGGTGGGGATTAGAGAAAAGGATTCACCCAACCCCACACCTATTTAATCAAAGTAATTTTGCCAAAGCAGATCCTTATTTACAACACCCATTGATTTATGAAAGTAATTAGTATGAAAATAGTTGTATGACAATATGATGAGAGTTTTGCATATCATGTCTGCACTGGGCATCAGGTGGATTCACCGCTCCTCACAAGGAGTCACTTTTTTGTCTCCTTGAAGAAAGGTCGAACCCATAACCCTGAACCTCACGCACAGCCAGACCACCTTGGCATTACCCTGAGCGGAGAACCAGGAAAAATTCCCTGCTTCCCTCTCTATCCCAAACACAGTAAATACCATTCACCCTCTCCTCCTCCTCCTTCTTCCTTCTTACCAAGCTCGTTGAGGTAGCCACCATGTTTCCAGTCTGCAGGCAATGTTCCCGCGTAGTCCATGACAGTTCCTCGTTTTCCAGGTTCCACGTTTTTAAGGTTCACAAACAGCTGATTGGTTTTGGCCTAATTCAAAGGAAGACAGATAACAGAAACTGAAACTGATGGGAAGTTACAGGATTTCCAGGTGCTAATCAGGCAAAGTGGTTTGGGTTTGCGTGGCCAGGTTTTGGTAGCGGTGGGGGGCCAGGGGTGGCTTCTGCAAGAAGCTCCTAGAAGCTTCCCCTACGTCTGACAGAGTAAATACCCGACGGCTCAAGGATGGACCCACCGCTGGCCAGTGACGAGCCCATCAGCGATGGTGGCAGCACCTCTGTGATAGGATGTTTCAGAAGGAAAAAAACCCACAGGCAGACACTTCTTGCTGCCAGAGAAGGGAGTGAGAAGATGAAGAAACTCTGCAGACACCAAGGCCAGGGAAGAAGGAGGGGGAGGAAGCGCTCCAGGCACCAGAGGGGAGACTCCCCAGCAGCCCATGGAGAAGACCATGGTGAAGCAGGCAGTCCTGCTGCAGCCCAGGAGGAAGATGCCGAGTAGAGATCCCAGCTGCAGCTCCATGCTGGAGCGGGTGGACACACCTGAAGGAGGCAGTGACCTCATGGGAAGCCTGCATTAGAGCAAGCTCCTGGCAGGACCTGCAGCCCGTGGACAGAGGAGCCCACACCGCAGCAGGTTTCCCTGGGGCAAGCTGTGGCTCTGTGGGGAAGCAGGCTGGAGCAGTCTGTCCCTGGAGGTCTGAGCCACATGTAAGCCACACCGGGGCAGTTGGTGAAGAGCTGTAGCCCCCATGGTAAGGATTCATGTTGGAGAAGTTCATGGAGGATTGTCTGATGTGGGAAAGACCCCACACTGGAGCGGGGGAAGCATGTGAGGAGTCCTCTGCCTGAAGAGGAAGGAGCGGCAAAGACAATGTGTGATTAACTGGCCACAATCCCCATTCTGCCCCCGTCCTGTGCCGCTCGGGGGTAGGTGGCAGAGAATTTGTGAATAAAGTTGAGGCCAGGAAGAAGGGAGGGGTGAGGGGAGGTGTTTGAAGATTTGGTTTTATACCTCATTATCTCACTCTCTTTTGATTTGGTAGGAAATTAGATGCTTTGCCCATGATGTTACCTGCGGAATGATCTCTCCCTGCTCTTATCTCAACTCATAAGCTTTTGGTTATATCTTCTCTCCCCTGTCCAGCTGTGGAGGGGAGTTATAGAGCGGCTTTGCTGGGCACCAGACCTCCAGCCAGGGTCAACCCACCACAAAAAGAAACCAAACCTGAAACATGATGGAACCAAATGAAATAAACTAGAAGCTAATTGACAGAGGAGCACTGAGATTTTGATGCTCTACCTTTGCCAGGGTCAGTCTGTCCATGTTGTTGACATGAGGTGCGGTAGCGCACTGAGTCAGAGTATGATAACTGGGGTTAGAGAAATAGTGACTGTTGGAATTTCCACCGGTACTGTGAGGGATGGCTTCTGAAAAGAAAATAAAATCAACAACTATCAATAGCATGGCATTTCTTTCTGAGGAGAAGTTTTTGACAGCTCTGCACTCATTCCAAAACCTAATGGGAGAGTTTCTGGAAAGAGCTACCTAGGAAATTGCCATTCATTTGACGGATTTAGGGACACAGAGCAGGAACTGACAGGTCACTTGAAGCAAGAGCATGTTACTTGCTAACTTACTTCTCTCCTGAGGTTCCTTGCTCTCTTTTGCCTCTGCAGTCACTGTCCCAATTACAGAGAATTTTAACCACCAAGTTCATAGCAACACTCTCTAGTGCCTCAAGAGCACCCCCACCTTTGCTGACAGCTCTTTCTTGGCTCTGAAAACTCTTTCTGCCACCTTCTTCACCTGCTGCCTGCCTTAACAGCTGTGGGCAGAAGACAGCAGTGCCTGAAGTTTCACGTACCCGTTGCGTCACTCCCAGGTTTGCTCTTTGCCTTCACTTGTTTCAGACTCGAGCCTTCAGATGGAGCTTCTTAACTGTATCGGGATTACAGATCTGCAGCACCACGGACGCTACCCTTTGTTCCTAGCCCTAAACTCTGTCTGTCCATGGCCAGCAGATGGCAATGTGTCACCAGTGGCAGACCCCTACGGACAAGATTTGCTTCGAGAGGATCTCTGTGTATCTGGGAGACTATGAGAAGGGAAGAGGGAAAAGGAGAAGGGAATTGTCTCTACTTGGGATTTGGCTTTACTTGTACTGGGCCTGCCACTAAGGCCGTGAAATTAGGAAGGAACGAAAACCGAAAAAGAAGAAAAGGGTAAAAGACAATGAAGAAACAGGCAAAACAGCAACCAATTGTCCTTCTCCACCAGACTGTCAGGTCTCCCAGGCTACTCAGAGCCCCGTGCTTCAAAACCCATGCAGTCGTATGAGCGGAGCCAGACATCTGGCTGGTGTCACGTCATATGACATGTGTGCCGATGTGGGAAGACAGCAAGAGATAAGGTCTTCATAACCAATTCTGCAGGTTTTCTCTGGAAAAAGCCCAGGTCCAACTCCTGAAGCATCTACCCCATTAAGACTCCCCCTGAAGCAAAGAGGATGTATCAAAACACTGGCCAAAACAGAGACTCCCCTGACGGTTGAGTAATTGCTCTTAGGCACCAACACTTGCCATTCCTACTCACTTTGCTCACAGTGCTTCCCCATGAAGCCCGTGCGGCAGGTGCACTGCCCACTGATGTGGTCGCAGTCAGCTCCGTTCTGACACTGGCATAGCAATGCACAGTCCTTCCCGTAAAAACCCAGGGGACATCCTGCAATAGAAGGAGCGGGAAGAGAACTGGAGTGAAGCAACTGCTCCAGAACTAAAATGCAAACATCCTGGGTAAGTATATTAATGGACTACAGCCAGTACTGCACATCCGCAGGGGGAGCATCTGAATGTCAGAGTCATTCATTCTGTGTGTGCACATGACAGACTCTTCCACAGGGATGCCCAGCCGCAGCCAAAAGTTGTCTTCCTCTAAAGCAAGGCTAAAGAGGAGTTCAAATGTAGTTGCCAGCACTCTGCCAGTGCTTATGCAGCTGCCTCCCCTGCTACCGCGGAGGTAACGTGTAACATCTTCTGGGCCAAAAATGCTTAGCAGAGTGGGAAGACATCAACGACTGAAATGTGAAAATACCAAAGGAAAGTTCTGTCACTCGTTTATAGACCAAGAATGGATGACAAAAGTCACTTACTCTGTGTACAGTAAAGGCCAGTCCATCCTGGGGTACACTTGCACTCCCCATCGCAGGCACTGCAGTAAGCTCCATTATGGCAATTGCACGTGTGGATGCAGTTCGGTCCCCAGTGGGAAGGTGGGCAAGCTAAAACAACCCACAGCAATTCATTAATTGATCCCAAATGACAAAGATCAGTGATATCCACAAACAGAGCTGCTTACATTCACATAGAAGCACTGCTTCACTTGGTGTTTGTTGTTTTGCTTTTAAAGCCATTTCTTGGGCTACTCCATTCTGAGCAAATCGCCACAGGTTGGGTTTTCTCTAACTAAGGACTTCTTTTACTCTACATAAAAAGTGTTGAAAAAAATTGGAAGTGTCGAAAAAGCCAGCAATTCAAACTTGATCCTCAGTAACTAGGACACTCATACCAGCTTTCTCCACACAGAAAGCCAAGTAACTTTCCTCTTTTCATTATTTTTTAATCTGCAAGCAGTTACGTTGAACACAGCCAAAGGTATAAGTCTTCTAAGCCTCAAAACTGAAGGAGTACAAACAGAGAAGGTTGAAACACATCTCACAGCCTATAGATTTAGGCTAAATATGAAGCTTAATTCTTTAATTTCTAATGTTAGAGTCTAGGTAATTACCTAAATAGAGTGCAAATGATCAGGACTGTACCTTTATCAAGTGGACTCTTGCTGCTGTGGTTGCATTGATGAATATAGTATTTTTTAAAAAAAGTAATTCCTGAATCCTTTAAATGCAAAAGGACTCATCTATGTGTGGGCTGCATTTTTGCAAAGTGGTGGTTTTGCCCAAATTTCACTTCATTAAGAAATATACTACATTGTAGTGACAAAAAAATAAACACTAAGTTTGGTTTTTCTTGTTTTTGCTTCATATGTGCCTTATGATTCTTTTTGTTATTGTTTTTGTTTGAAAATAGTGGTCAGCTATGAAGGAATGTAAATCCCATACAGATGAAAGGTTAAAAGTTTTAAGAAGGTTACTGGTTCCAGAAGAATTTAATGGAATCGTTATTTTCCATGTGAACAAAAGGCCTGTACACAAAGCAAAGAAACTTGCTCTGTTACAGCCCATGAGCATAGTCTAAATAGATGCTTCCACTCATATTGCTGGCACCATTTTCTTGTTATTGATTTGTGAGTAAGTCTCTCCTCCTCCTAAATACCCCTATTCTTCTACTCTCCAAAATACCTACTTATTTTACCATAAAACCAGACGCCTTTCTTGCTACTGGCTTCCACAGGAATCGGCTCAAGATTTATCTTGCTATGATACTTAGTTGTGCATGCCAATCACTTCACAGAATTTAGACAGCAAAGAGTTTTTTTTCCAAAGTCACCAGCTGCTACATTGCACTGGTACAGAGCTAGTTAACCTGGACTAGCCAAGCCATAAATGAGTTACCGTAAGTGACGTGAAACCAATGTGGGATGGTATTCGGAAATGCACCTCCCTGGAAATCAGCACAGTCTCTTTGGAATGTTGACGTATCAGGCTTTGGTGTGGCTTCTTTTATTCACAGAAATGGGTTGACTGAAACTTTGGAATACAGTGTTTTGGACCGTGTGGATTTTGGTACTTCATGGAATTGGATCTATTTCTCGTGAGAATTCTGCCTCAGGTTTTTCTCTCCTATTATCAGTATTTTCATAGACCTGACAAGGCATCTGGAGAATGCTGAATTATTTCATAAAAGAACTCCTATGAAACATAATGAAATTAGGGCCTAGCACTCTGAGTCAGTAACAAAGTCTTCACTGGTTTAGCATACCAAGGCAATACTCCTCAAGTGAGGTAGAATGGCAGTAAAAAGGGGTATCTGCGTTGTGCTTTTATGTGGCAAGGTTCTGGTGGCGAAGGGGGGAAGCAGGGGTGGCTTCTGCAAGAAGCAGCCAGAAGCTCTCTGCAGATCCTCTACAACTCTTCTTGGGCAGTGAAAGACTGAAAATTGGTCTCTTCTCTCATATTCTCCATCCCACTTCTTAGAAAAGCCAGAGTGCAATTATGTTGCTGATAGTGCTGATAAACTGAAGAAGAAAACTTTCGGATTTCTTCCTCCTATACCACACAGTCCTCATTTCTGACTTGGACAGTGGGTTTTTTACTAAATACTAGATAATGTAAATAGCCAAACCTGAACTGATTGTTGTTAAAAGAAAGGGGAACATTCCATACTTACGTTGAGAGCAGTCACTACCAATCCAGCCAGGGTAACACTGACAGGATTTATCAATAGGATTGCACGTTCCTTTACTGGTGCACGTGCATATTCCAATGCAGTTCTTGCCAAATCTGCCACTGGGACATACTGGAACAAAACACAATTAGAACTCCTTAGTAATCAGAATGGGATTACCTTTTCTTTATTTCAAGAGGAATCTTGATACTAGGATCAAGACAGGTACTGCTTAGTATAATGTTCAGTAAGGCATTAGAAATTCTGGGAAGCCCTTTATACATGCTCATTATACAAATAATACAAATAACAATACAGTGGGTTTCATACTGTAGGATCAAATGTTCAAACAGTTTAAACCTGCTTAAGATTCCTAATTTATACGCTGCAAGCACTACAACAGCAACTGCTGTTGGTTTTATGGCTTCCAAGCGACGGAAGGAAAATTGCTGAAGTGCCTGGTCTCTCTGTCCCAGAGAGTCTTTACTACAACTTGTACCTTTGTTACAGAGGGCTCCTGTAAATCCAGGTAAGCAGTCATGTAAGCCAGTAATATGGTGGCAGGGACCACTGCTGTGTACACACTGGGGGCATGTCTGGCTGCAGCGGTGTCCATAAATCCCAGGGGAACAGACTGGAATCAGAAAGAACAAACCGTCATTCCTTCCTACACTTTCTATACAGCCGTGAACTACTCTTCAGAGCACTTCCTGACTCTGAATTAGCGCTGCTTTCTAAATACACAAGGCTGGCAATGGCATCCTCATTATTCGTGCAGTTCAAGGCTTTACACTCACAAATGGAGATTTGCTCGTCTTCCTCTAAGGTTTGCTATATCCCAGCTCTTAATGACTTAACTGACATTCTGTTACTTGTCAGGCCATGCTGACTTGGGTTGCAGGTGAAATGCATCTCTAGTTTTTATGTTATACACATTTGACTACACATTGTATGTCCTCTCCAACGCAAACAACTCCTAAGGCATATTTGAAGAAAAGTCATTTAAAAAGATAGACTGGATAGTTTTATCTGTAGAGGAGTATGGTCATCTTAGACCTTGACTTCTTACCTGTTTCCTAACTTGGAAAACAAATAGCCATTACTTCACTGAGAAAAACTTACCAATGTTTTCCAGTGATCCTTTAGGTACTCATGACATGATACAGCCAGCTACACATCACCTAACTTTTAGAGAACCTGAGACCAGAAATAGGAATTCACTTAATTCTTACGTGAAAGGCACAAGTTTCTTTTAAAAAAGGAGGAAAAAAAAAGGGGGGGGCGAGGAGGACAGACAGGGGTTCCATAAAATCTCCTCCTTTGCTGCTCTAATCCCTTCTGGTATTTTTTTCCTGATAAATTAGAATATTAGGTAACGCATCAAGAGAAATAGCTGTTGCACAGCAGCACAATTAGCACAATGCACAATTAGCACTCACAGAACTTAACTTGGAACCTTTCCCGTATTTTAATTTCATTCAAGATTCAGTCTTTTAATTATACACTCGATACGAGTTACATGGCTCGATCTCCCTAGAGATCCTCGCTGTTTTGGTAGGTAATACTAAACACCAAAAAATACCAAGTCTGATGGTTACTTTAACAAACCTAAAAGAAAAAAAACCCAAGCTATTCTAACATACTTTGTTGAATTTAGTTCCTTCCTCTATTGTCACAAACCCTTTGCCTGCTGCTCCACTTATTATGCATATACATATGTTCCACAACACCTTTCTTAATCCTACCTTCTGATGCTATCTCTGCAGTGTAACTTTATAGAGCAGCTATTTGAGATCGTGTTATGAAAGTATTGCTCAGGAGTATTGCTCTGACATGTGAAGCGTGGGAGGAGGATATTTCCAGACACCGAACAGAAAGCAAACTATGCTCTTTATGTCATACAGTGTGTCCTGACATCACCAACGTGTTGAAACTAGTCCGTTACACACGCTGCTGTGATGACATCATTCCAGGACAGATACTCCATTTTTTCTAGAATCACGCACAAAGTCTCTTTCTAGCAAAATCTTTTTCCTTTCCATAGATGAAGATTTCACTGAAGCCAAAAGCAGTGTCTCCTTTCCAATACCTGAGGTCACGCAGTCAAGGTCTGTGCTACGCCTGAAGTCGTCATCTCCACCCAGGATAGTTCTATCACACCGGCCAGCTCATTTTTAGAACCTGTTACAAAAAGATGCTACACTTTTACTACGGACTTTCAAATCATAGAATCTACCTACTTTAACCTGGCTTCATTCGTTACCATACTTTTGGTCTCTGGTGATTTGTCTGCCCTAGTGTCTCACAAACTACTCATCGATGGCACAATGACAATACTACTATTTTCTCATCATTCACTCCAATTACTTTTATTATTTTTGCAGCCTTGCCATTTCCCAGCGGTATCTGAGTGACTGAGGGGAGGTCGCACTGCGGCTTTTGGGACGACAATAAGGCCAAGAACACTCTGGGCTCAGTTAGGTGAGTGCTGGCTGTGGCAGCCTCCCTCTCTTTCTGTGAGGACTCCTGTGGAGAGAGTCCACAGAGACTACTGACCCTTGAATACAAACAGGAAAGCTGAAGCTTGCAACGCTACAGTATCGCACGGAGACACAAAACTCCAGAACCCTCTGAGAGGGGCATACTTAAGAGTGTCAACTCCATCTTATGGAAGCTGGAAGAGTTTTCCCAACACTTACATAGACATTTAGGTGAGAACTCAAATCCCTTCCTGGAGATAAAAGGTTTGTGATAGCATGCCTTTCTGCAGAGTTTCATCATGTTTTCAAATTACCTTGCTCTCCATAGACAACAGTGCCAAACACAAATTCTAATGGATAACCAAATACAAATACTTCCTAAAACCACAAGGAAAATGCCAGAGAAACCTTGCAGAAAAGTGCAACAATTTTCATGCAGAACAAAATATGTGCAGAGACACTTGAGTTCTCAAGTTTGAAAAACCTAAGTGGAAGCACAGCTTCTGCACAACTGATCCTCTTTTTGGCTGCCAGAGCCAAGCTTTCTGGGTTCCTGCACGCAAGGCTTTACGTACCAGAGCTGCCAGCACAGCCTTGCATATTTACAGCTCTTCACCACTTCCTGAGGAATGGTTCTGTGAAGGCGCGCAAGGTTTCAGATTGACCCGTCTACCCTCCTACTCCCAGTTTGCCTGTGGATCCCACACTCAACAACATTTCCATACCTGTGAATCACAGATGGAACAAAACAGCCACAGAACTGGCCCCTGTCTCCTTCCAGCCCCACACAGTCCTCCTGTAGAGCAGAGAATTTATTTAAAAACTGGAGTTTCTAAGAATTTCCTAGAAAACCAAACACTATCACTGGAAAAGATGGAGCCAGTTTTTCAGAGAAAGAGTTCATGTTTTGACTACAAAATGTAATAAAAAACAGTTATGGAATAAAACAAATCGGTTTTGACTTTTACCATTTTAAAACCTTTGAAATTAGATATTTTGATTGCTCTCCCCAAGCACAAATTGCAAGGTGCAGCAGACCTGATGAGGCAATGTTATGGCAGTGCAATGATTTCTAACTTTGCAGTTCTCAATGTCGGGGTGACAGCGTCAGAGCCCCAAGAGGAAGGCAAAGACCTGTCTGTCACTGCACTCTTCGCAGTGCCTTCTCACAGCTGACTAAGAATGAAGGCAACTTCTCCGTTCATATTGTACCAGAGATAGAAGATAATGTAATCAAAACTAGGTTGTTTGATGTTAAGTATCTATTTCTGGCACATTCTTTCCTCTCACAGTTTTTTCTGCTTTAACAGAAGCACTCTGGAGAGCATTTGATGCCAACGGGGAAAAATTTGGGTCTGTGTTTTTCAACAAATTCTAAAGGAGCTGGAGAAAAGTCTGAGGCTCAACTTTAAAGCATGGAAGCAGGAAGAGTTTTTCATCTGTGCATCTTAACTGTGTGTTTTCTGCACTTCAGTGTGTTGCACTGCAGAGTTCTTCCCAAAGATTTGTCGTCATGTGTCACCAATCTTCAACCCAGTTGTGTATGGGCTACCAGGAGCAGTCCTCCTTGGAGACTTATCCCCCCGACAAAATTCAGTGCAAAATCTGGTGAAATTATGAAACTACCTGGCAAGGGAATTCACATTTTTCTCCTCTCCAGCCTGGAGCACAGGTACAGGTTCCATCCAGAGCTTTGCAAGCCCCTCCGTTAAGGCACTGGCAAGTTAAGTTACAGCCAAGCCCCCAGGTACTTCTGGGACAATTTATTGAGCAATCTACACCATGCCAACCTGCCAAAAAGAAGAATTTCAAGTGACAAATTAATCCAAGTTTTCCCCCATTCCTCTCTGCGGACGTGTTTCACTCTGCCTATCAGGCAGCATCTTTCGGAGATGTGCAATCCCAGGGTACCACTAGCTACAAGCTAGTAGCAGCAGTTTCAGACGAGGACTCGTCCACGTTGGAACAAGGGTGGTGAAGGGCACCTCCTGACATCTCTGCACAGCACACATTTGCAGATGGGTGCCACCGTGCAATAGCAATTCAGGGCAGATTGGCAAGGAAAACACAGACACCTTGAAATTACACTACCAAGCACCAGAGGATACTGAAGGTTTAAGGCATGGGTTGAAAAAGCAAGGACTGTATTCCCTACATTCAAGCTGCTGCTTTCATCACTCTTCCGCCAGTACTGAACAGATGGAGCTCTGCAATACAGTTTAGAAACTAAAATCCTAGACACAAAACAGAAGGAAACATAGCAGCAGTGCCTAAGTTGCATTTCTCCAAGGATACATGGAAGACCTTCTAGATCATTGCTGTACTTCCCTCCAGATGCAAAAAAGACTGTAATGGGAAATGGGTCTAAAATGCACCCTTCACTGCTGATTATGCTGGGTAGCAATGATTTGCAGACTGCACGCTGGAGGCAGAGAAATGGAAATAGATTTTTAAAAATGTGACCATCTGATACAATAGAAACGGCAGGAGACAGTCTGACGTGACCATCAGCAGTGACACAAGCCAAGGTTCTAATTTTGTACCTTGTTTACAGCAAGCCAAGGGAAAAGTAATTCTGCACTGAGCCTAATCAATAGACTGTGCAAAACACATGGATTGAAACGAAGCCGCCTCGTGCCCTGGATAGAGAACTTCACATTTAGGGGTCATTTCAGGCAAAAATCAGTCCCTGACAGAGGTGGGCAGGCACGTGCAGTTTCTGAGGGGGTACAATGTCCATCAGAATTACTGCTGGGAGGTGAGAGCCAGGCAGGGAGGTCAAGGACCGTCAGTCTAGTCACACGAATACTGGGAGACCTAGAAAGTTTCTCACAGAAGCAGGGAACAGCGCGCAAAGGCTTGGAAGGGTCTTAGGCAAGGTTTTCTCAGAGAGCTGGTGAGGAAAAGAGCATTCAAATAGAATAAATTGCCAGTAGATACTAACATCAGTGCTAAAATGGCAGGAAGAAATCGGTGCCTCTGTGTGGCTGAGAGGGGCAAGGGTTGCAGCCAGAGGTCATGCACACCCAGGCTGAGGGAAACCCGCCTATGCATTTCGACTAGGCAGGCTGCTGTCAGACACATGGCAGGCATGCCTGTGGTACATCCAGCAGATGACAGCACTGCCACCAAGAGAGAAGTGGTGGCACACCTCAGGGTAAACACCAGTAATTCACTAAGCCGCAGCAGCCTCCAGCCCACTGAGAACACAAACATGAGGCATGTGCACTCTTCTTGGGGCAGATGGTTTCCTAGTTTTCACCTCCCAGAGCAGCAGAAGCATAAATCAGCTGGTGATATGGCCTTCAGCGTGGTCTGCTTTTTATTAAGTTTCTTTCTTCTTCTCTACTTCCAAAACTCAAATTCATTTTATGATTAGGGAAAAAGGAAATTAATCTGAAGGGATGCTTACCTGCTTTGCAGGCACAAGAAACATCTACTGGTGAACAGATGGCTTCGTTTTTGCAGTTGCATACAGATGAACAGTTTATTCCATACGTCCCCAGAAGACAGGCAGTACCACAAGCAGCACCCTGAATGACACAAAAACAGAGTCTAAAAACTATTCAGACAATAGAACCAGTACATTCTGTAGACTGACTCAGGTGCTACAAAAGCCAGAGAACATGCCTGTTCCAGGCTGTCACTAAGGTATCTGAAATTTCATGGCGAGGGACTCCTTCATGCTCTTTAAGTCCACAGTAAGCATTACTTTCCTGTTAGTTGTTGGGAGAGCTCAGGTCACACAGCAAACACCACTTGGTTAGATCAATGGACAGTATCTTAAGTAATAAGGAAGCCCTTCACGAAACCAAATCTCGGTAAGACAGCAGGTTCATGGAACGTGGATGTCTACAGTATTTTTAGGAATTAATTTGACTGAAGTTTTCACAGTTGTTGTTCCTACAACAGTCACCCTGTAAATATCCAAAGCACAGGTAACCGCAAATGCATGTAAAAGCTGCAGAATAATCCATCCTGAACCGCAAAAACAAGTGTCTTGCTCTAGATTTTCTCTGAATGGAACATCAGGAGCTTCTGCAGCAAGATAATGATTGAAACCATCATTCCTCCCTTTATTTACACCTCACAAGCACATCCTCCTACTTATCACTGTCTTACAAAGTCACTATCTTTTCTTTCCTGAAATGCCTTCACTTCAGTGCTGAGAACCAATCCCAGATTTGCCTCAGAATCTTAGACAACGCCCAGTATTATTTATGTACCTAAATACCGTTACCTTTCTTTTCCTGTGGTGGAGAAAGGACACTCGGGCACCATGAAGAACTTGGCACTCAACTAAAGCCAATGGAGTTGAAAATGTACTGCGAAAGAGAGACTTATTTACCTCAAATCCAGGGCCACAGGTGCATTTTCCAGTCACACTATTGCAGTCAGCACCATTTTGGCAGCTGCGGATCTGCTGACATGACTCGCCATAGAATCCTGGAGAACACGTCTCGTTGCAGTAGAGCCCCGACCAGCCAGGCTTGCAGGAGCATTCCCCAGACACAGGGTGACAGCTGCCAGGAGGGGATGGAAGGATAAGTAATTCAGGACTAAAAATGACAATCTACAACTGAACAGTTCTTGAGATCTAAATTAGAACGTATTTATAAAACTACTAGTACTGGCATTTTAAGACAGTCATCACTGTCCTGTAAATAGGTGTAGGAAGCTGTAATACTTTTGAAGGATTTTGATGGGTTTTCATGAAGTCAGACTAATTGGCAGTAAGATTTATACATTAAGAATGGGAGCCGATATATATATGTATGCACATATCCCTCAGAGAAAGCAAGAGACAAAAGAAATGCCACCAGAACGTGTCCTGAAAAAACCCTAATCCCAGCCTAACTATACCATATTAGTTGGTGATGCAGAATGACCTCCCACAGTCTTATTTACAAATGTGAAGCAGGGGTGGAAGATCACCAGAAAGAGCTTACAAGACAAAAGAAAAACCCTTCTAGAAAAGTACGTAGCTACAGTGTGCTCTTTTTACACCAGATGTCACGTGAGTAAAGACATGCCAAAACCAGCCTGAAATGCTGCAATTCCTACATTTTGTACATTCCTGTACAAAACAAGGCGCTAATGTTGACAAAGGCAGACAGAGGCCTTTTTCGCTTCTTCCTGCAAACTGCATCTTCAGAATGACAAGTTTCTGTAAACCCCCCAACCTGTGATGGGAAGTGGCAGGGACGTATGGATCTGCTCATACCAGGTCACAGCGCTGTTGCTGTACCCCACTGAGGAAACGGGGTTTATGTGGCCTTAGTCTCAGCCAGCCAGTGCTCACTCTCTCTTTTCTCTTGACTGTTGAGTACCAAGGGAAAAATGGATACTTTCACCTGGTCACGGAGAACAGAGGGCTGGGTTCAATACACACTCTAGCTCAAATCCTTGCATATCTACCAAAAGAGGTAATGGACAAGAACCTTTTCTGAAAAAACTCTTTGCATAAGAGGCTTGTTACCTGCTGCTGCTCTCTGGACCCCTGGAAAATAATAGAACCTCCCAGGTATACCTATATCTAACCCTTCACGAAGCATAGAGGCTGACAAGCACGAGGATTGGCTGGAGCTGCCATCAACTGACCACATATACTGATTTCAGTTATTTTGCACTTACAGCACACCAGAACGTGCAAGGGATATATGATCTATCCTGCCTACACACAGTGAGCAATGTAATGATCTACCCACCTGGTAAACAGAGACAAAGGTCCCACTTTGTCATAATATTTATTTGGCGGGTAAGCAACCAAATAAATACAGCAATGAATATTAAGATCACATATAGCTGCAAGCACTGTAATTCAGAAGCTCTTTTGGGCTGAGAGTTTCCTGATCCAGTTAGGGAATACCAGATTCTCTCACAAGTCCTTCGCTGCTTCAGATTGCATGAAAGTACTAGAAAAATCAGGAAATCTTTCTTTTCAGATTTCTATCTTCTCTACAGAAGAACAGGTTCAAGGGTGTAAAGCCTACCTCCAGGTAGTGGGCCTGTGCCAGGGACATCTTTTATCACACTTGAGACCATAAATTCCTTCAGGACAAAGCCTTGTTTCACACTGCTCTCCAGTGTATCCTGCTTCACAGAGACAGGCACCACCAATATGGTAGCATTTCCCACCATTCATACACTTGCAGGGCTCAGCACACTGCACCCCGTACGTCCCCACTGGACACTCCTCTTGGCACATATGAGAAAAACAAAGAAAAAAGTGGGTTAGTTCCCATCAAATACAGCTTTGGGACATTCCAGGGAAATCGAGTTTATGAGCAATCTCTATACGGCTCTAAAAAGCCTCTGAAGTGGAGCAGTGATTTATAGAAATTCATGTTTCAAGTACTTTATGTCAGAATTTGTAACTTTTAGAAGTAAACTGGATTCTCCACTTAGCAATAGCGTGAACAGCCAGCAGATTTCTGTGCCCCTGTAGATGCTCAGGGCCTGGCAGTCCTCTGGCAATCACGCTCAGCAGTCTCTGATGAGAACCTTTTCTAACTGTGTTTTCCAAACACACTATGTTTGACACAAGGCACGGAAAAATGTAATAGAAGTCACAAGAGCCTTCTGACTGAGGTCAAAGGGGTATATGTGTTCATATCATGCCGAGTTGTACCCCGTTTTGTGAATCATGCGGGTGCTAATTACAAGGCCTCACCAAGTCTCTGAACCATGAGGAAAAACACGTCTTTATGGTGACGGTGAATGAAAGGTGGGTAAGGAAGTTTCACACCACCGATCGGCTACATCTGACTGTAATAAAAAAGGCACGCTTGATGTGCTGGGTGTACGTGCTGGTGTTTTAGGCCTGGCACCCTGTTCTGACCAGAACTGAAATGAACACCTCGACTCTGCGTGTGATTAGCTCTTTTCACACCAGGGGGTTTTTGATCATGGGATGGTTTATTTGGCACTGGGATTCCTGGCGGCAGATGGGGTCCACCTGTCCCAAAGGGGAACAAGGATCCTAGCCCAGCAGTTGGCAGGGCTTGTGGAGTGGGCTTTAAACTAGGTCTGAAGGGGGAAGGGAATAAAACCAGGCTAGCGGGAAAAGAGTGTCAGAGTCAGGGGTGGGAGTCTACTGTGGACTGCCCAGCCAGAACAACAACAACATTGATGAGTTATTCTTCAAGGGACTAAGAGCCACCTCTAGATCCCCTGTCCGTGTCCTTACGGGGGTTTCAACTGGCCAGATGTTAGCTGGGAACACCACCACAGCTAATACAAACAGGTCCAGGAGAGTCCGAAAGCAACTGGATGGTAACTTCCTTGTTCAGGTATTGAGGGAGCCAACGAAGAAAGGTGCCCTCCTAGATCTCTTGCTCATCCACAAAGAAGGACTTGGGGGGAAGTAGAAGTAGGTGGACTTCTTGGCCACAGAGTAGTGGAATTCAAAATCTTTGTTGAAAGAAGGGAAACTGCCTCCAAAACTTCAACACTAGATACAGGGAGAGCAGATTTTGGACTGCTCAGGAAAGTAGCTGGTAAGGTCCCCTGGGAAACTGCTTTTGAAAGTCCATCAATGCTGGCCACTTTTTAAGTACCACCTCCTAAAAGCACAGGAATAGGCAACTCCAAAACATTAGAAATCAAGCAGGTGGGGCAGGAGGCTGAGCAGGGATGTTCCTCTAGAGCTCAGCAGAAAAAGAAAGTGGAAGCAAGATCAGGAAATGTGCGGGGATTACGGGGACACTCTTCACCTTTGCAGGGAGAAAATGTGTGTGGCCAAAGCTTAGAGAGAGCCGAGGCTGGACAATACTGTGGTAGACAGTCTGGGGTCTTCAAATACAGTAACAACAAGAGGAGGACCAGAGAGAACGTTGGTCTGTTGCTAGATGAGAACGGTCACATTACTAACAGGGACACAGAGAAAGAAAAGGAGTTTAACACCTTCACTGCCTCTGTCTTCAACAGAGTCGATGGGCTTTGTGACTCCAGATGCCTCAAGTTGGAGGCCCATGACTGCAGTAAACTCCTAGCGAATTCTGACCATTCAGTGACGTGCTCTGACCTGGCTGGCCCTGTGTGGAGCCAGGACTTGGAGTTGATGATCTTCATGGGTCCCTTCCAACTCAGGATATTGTATGATTCTGTGAGTAGTTTTTGCATAAGAACTTGGTTTTGGACTGGTTTTATAGAAGCCTAAATATCTTGCATTCAAGAAAAACCCACTCTGATTCTGGAAGAGACAGGCATAATGGGAATAAGGGTAACAACTGCTGCCCAATGACTCACTGCCACACCATGCACAACTCAACTGAAAAATGTACCAGCAACACCAGGAAAATTTAACTCTGAAAAGTATGAAAGCAAGCAGTGTTTTTCTGTTGAAGTATATACAAGCACAGTTCTCTTTCAACAGGAGAGTAGAATTTGATCTAATGCAAGTTAAAAGGCTTGCAGTTGTACTGCATGCTGTCTGTTTGCTGGTGGTTAACAACATAAATATGAAGGCTCTATGAGCTTTATTAAAGACTGAGTGGCAAGATCTCAAAATAGACACTTGTTCCTAAATGACGTGCCAGATACTTTGCTCAATTGCTAACGTGCTCACACAGACACCTCACTGGTGATGCCATTTTGTTGGCATTAGATGACACTCAAACACATCTGGGAAGTAAGCTAAAGAAAGGAAAATGAGCCTTTGGACGGGTAAGAGTGCTTACTGCACCTCCTAGGTGCACTTGCTTAGTGCATTACTTGAGCTACAAGACCTCCTTCTGCACCTAAGGAAGAGTGAGGATTCTTATCTATCTAAACATTTGTGAGTCATGGAATCAGATTGATGACAACAATTCAATAATTAAAGCTGTACTTCCTTTTCTGAGGGAGTACTTTGAGGTTATTTTTTCCTTGGTTAACTTCTTCTTGGAATATTTCTTCTTCTTTAACAAGAATTAAAATCAGCGGCTCAAGTGCCATGTACTGCAGAATGAAGACTCCCAAGGAAGAACTGCTTTTCTACAAAGGCCTGAAAATTTTTAGACAATGCATGACTCAAAAATATTTTTGATCCTCATTTTATAAACTAAGAAATTCAAGTGTAGCTACTACCAGTAAGAGCTGACATCATAAATTAAATCTTAAATCCTAAGTCTTAATCCAACATTAATAAGAAAACAGAAAACTCGCCTGCTGAACATATTGCAAAGGCACTGGTGTTGCTTGGGTAAAAGCTTCCAGATGAATTCCATGAATTGGATCCTCGATAATCAGACATCCAATGTCAAACCACCTGCAATGACAGCCAAGTTAGAGTCTGTTGAAAAGCAACATGTTAGCCCTTGAATGATGACCGTTTTACAACCTCTAATACAACTGTAGTTAAAAATGTAACAATGACTTACATCAAGGCATCCCAGCATTTTTCAAATCAAATTTGCATGTATCAACTCATGTATATATAAAAAACTGAAGTGCCTGTGTTCCCTTGTAAAAAATTCTACGGCTCCGGTTGTTTCATGTATTTTATATGTGTCTACATATAAATGACATTTTATTCTTTAAAGCACTGGAAGCAAGACCCTTTGAGTCAATGAGAAACAGCCCTCTCCCCACCTCAGGGATATATTTCAAGTTCTCACTTGTCAGGAAGCAATTCCTCAATGAAGTTTTCTACCGATACAGCAGGCTGTTTTTCATGGATTACTCCAGTCCGGCGCAAGCTGTCTATTCTTTCTTGGGCTCCCTACATGGGAACATGATCTGTTAGACAACATTCTCTTTCAATCACATCATACAACACTCAGAGATGAGTGCAAAAAACCCCTGTGGAGCAGAATTTTCAAGTTAAACAGAAAACAGCGATTTAAAAAAATTACTCTTTTTATTCAACAGTAGAAAAACCAAAAAAGTCATGAAAAAGCACCATAGCCTTTCCCAAACAGGAATCTCAAACAGTAACACAAGCTATGATAAAACTCATGTTTGAAAAGCTGCACAATGAATTCCTACATACTAAATCTAAGAATGGAGCTGTTCAGGAAGATCCTTGGCAAGTGTTGATCAACCTGTCTTTCACCTACAGAATTAGTTGGGAGACAACCCAGTCTCAAAGGCTCTCTTAACTTCTGATTACATTTTTCCTATTCAATTTCTCATGTTTAGTTTTCATCCCAAAGTACTGTGCTAGTGACAGACTAAGAACAAATGCCTGATACACTTTCAAACTACAGTCATATCACAATGCATGCCAGATGTGATGGCAATCAACTGCTTTAGAAGAAAACGGACATAAATGTTCTTCACTGCTGTGACCGCGTTTGCACAAGAACCCCAAAGGCTATTCCAACAAGCAGCTTCAGAATGATCTAGTTACACCAAAAACAAGAAAAGGAGAAGTCTCCCAATGCCACAGACTGACATTCCCCTTAGGGAAAATCAGATTTTTCTGGGTCAATGCCCCATCCCTGGAAGTGCTTAAGGTCAGGCTCGATGTGGCTTTGAGCAGTGTGGTCTAGTGCAGAGAGTTTCAGCCCCCTCTGCTGAGGACAATTTGTAAGGTCACTTCCAAACCAAACCACTCTCTCATCCTACGTTTCCATTGCCCTTCTCTGTGCTGGAGGTACTTTACTACTTACTTTTAAACCTGCAGCGTAGCCCACAGGTTGTACTTTAGTAAAACACAAAATTGTGACTACCACAATGCTGCTCCTTCCTATTCATTTTAAAGCTCTAACTGAGATACTATGCTTTTCATTCCAGGCTCAATGCTCAGCAATACTTCACAAAATCACAGAATCATACGACTGGAAGAGACCTTTGTAGATCATCAACCCTTTCAGTAAACATTTCTTTCTAATATCCAATCTAAACCTCTGCTGGCGCAGCTTTGTGCCATTTCCCCTTCTCCTATCTCCTCTCACCTGGCTGAAGAGACCATTGCCCACCTCCCCACAACCTCCCTTCCTGTAGTTGAGACTTTATTAGACTGTTTTAGCCTTTTCAATGTTCTTCCCAAGTGTTTCAGGAACTGCTTCAAGTTTGCTGAGCTTCCTAAAATAGTATAAATACTGTTGGGCTAGAAAAGCAGAACAGCTGAAAGTCAGAAGAAAGCCTCAAAAGCGATGTAAACACCGTTGTGAGCACGCTTACCTTTCGGCTTGTCGACCCTCAATGCGATACCTTACACACCGGGATTTAATCACCAGATCCAACAGAACACATACAGCATATTTTAAACTCAATTCCATATCACTCCCTCAAACAGAGAAACAGGGAGGGAAAAAAGTATGTGACTTCCAGATTACAGACAAGGACTTGTCACCGTTTTGTTCTCTGTAACTTGCTCATCTCTCACAACCTGAACTGAAGGGTATTACTATGCTACTACCTAAACTACAGCAGAATACACAAGTAAATGAACCTTAAGACGCACATAAAAAAATCAGCCTGCAGAGTGAGAGTCTCACTGGACAACGCACCTGAGAAATCACCACGTAACTGTGACAGAATTAACACACTCTCCAGATAAACTTCAAGTGCTGTTACATTAATCTAACATTCTATGCATTACTTAATGGTTTGTCACAAATACTTACTGATATATGGAACCATGCCAGGGTCCAGCGGTGTAATCATGGTCTCCACTGAATGTTTGGGTTTATCAAGAACAGACTTCACCATGGGATTCTCAGCTACACCCTAAACATAAGCAAACAGACTTCCATATTATTTTCTCGTTTTTCCCCAAGAAACTCACAATAGCACAGTTAAAACCCAACCAAACAAAACCCAAGTATTAAGCTGCTTCGTGGTCTTCTTACCACATTTACACTTTGTAATGCCTGGTGCATCTCACTCGCCAGCACAAATGCTGCAAGACGTGACTAGGAGTGCATGACTTTTCGGATACAGCAAAGGCCAAATATCATCACCGCCATCCTCTCACGCACCAATGCAGAAACAGGCCTGCCAGTGATGGTGGGCAACACACTTTATTTCCTCCTATTCTGGGACGGGAAGTCTTGAACATTTAACAAATACTAATTACAGCTATCATCAGACTCGGTAGCTAGACTCAAACTGTGACAACTCCAACTGAAGAGCCTCTTTTTTATGACCTTACAGACAAGAGGACCTATTTTTGAATGGCCCATTACTAACAAATATTTTTACAGCTGAAATTGAGCTGAAATTCCTCAATTTATAAGTAGATTCTAAACAACGCTGAAAAAACGCTCTATCTTCTCCAGCCAAATCCCAGGTGGAGCTGCTGACAGACCTAAAAGTTCATTAAATGTAAGCACAAACACTGACAGGGTCTTGCTGGCCTATTATCTACCTTGAGGGACATCTAAAAGAATGGTGTTGGATTTCTGAAGAACAGCAGAGCAAAAAAGGTAGTTCAATCGATTTCAAGAGCAGAAACAGAGATAACTGCAGCACTGCCGTGTATGCACTTCAACAGAGAATCCAGCTTGCATTTCTGCAACAACTGACAGTTAAGCCTCACAGATTCTGTCTGATGTTTAAAAACCTGACTCTGACGTGTGCTTCCACACATCCAACACTTGACAGCTTCAGTACAACTAATGATTCCTCATTCTTCCACCTAGGAAATTCTCAGAGGTCATGGAAAACACAGAGCACGTACAACATTTAATACTCCAATCAAAGAATCTACATTTGGGTTGAAGTCAATCATACACATTCTCCAGAAACAGACATAGGTCACTTGCTGGATCCTACTGGTATACAGGCAACAATAACGTGGATGAGATTGGCTTTTCAACTAATTCACTACTGCCCTTTCAAACGGGCTACAAAATCATGTCACAAGGAAAACCTTCTCTTCTGGAACACTACCTTCTATCGCAAAAAAGCAAGAGGAATATGGTGACTGGAAGACATTTCTACTTGAAGACCAAAGAAGCTGTCTTTTTATGATTATAAGACACGTGCCCTAGAAAAAAGCAGCACGACAACTCTGCTCTCACCATACTGATGGACGATTAATCTTGCTCTTTAAGACTGTAGCACTGTCAAGATGACTGGAGTAAAGGGGGGCTCACTATGCCACATCACACACAACTCATTCTTCCAGATTTTCTTTTTCAAAAGGCTTTGAAAGCCCCTCCAAAAGTCTCCAGTCCTACTGGGACGTCAATCTTGATTCTTCCTTCCGATTTACTATCGCACAGTACAGATAGTAGTGTTGCTCCTGAAGGCAGCTCAGAGCTCACACACAGTCCCTGCATCTTTCTGCCACAGCCTTCACGACGCTACTCAGATGTAGCATGTCACAGCTCCAAAAAGGTTACAGGCTCATGAGATGCTGTCAGTTGTTGCTGCTTATTTCCTCTCTACGATCAGATCGCACCACAAGGATTATCTGTTCTGCATTATACACTCCGTGCCCTCTAGCGGAATAGAAAAATCCTACAAAATACCACAGACACCTCTTAAGAAACCCCTCCTCAGTGGAAGAAACACTTATTTGCCTCTCCCTGAGGAGACTTGTTTGGTTTAGAACAGGCAGGACTTGCATCCCCTAAAAAACCAATTCAGTTCATTAGGAAATGATAAAAAAACCCAGGATGTACAAAGAATCAAAGAGGTTCTGACATTTCCCATGATTTAAGGGCATGTGACAAAACCTCTAAGGTAGAAGGATCTCCCTGTCACGAGCACCTAGACGCCTGCATTTATGTAGTCATTCCTCTTCTGGAAAGGAAAGAAGCACAGTTTCAGCAAACGCGCCTATTAAAAACAGCCACCTGCAACTGAGCACAGAGGAAAGACAGGACCTAGAGCAACATGCACTTGAAAGTTGTATCTTGTTAGAGACAACAAAAAATGGTAGTTCCTCCTGAAAGGTAACATACAAAACCACAGAGCTTTATAAACCCCCACAGCCCTCCAGCAGGTGTTCCACCTTGGGCAGTAGCTACTCTGGGGTCTTCAAGCTCCTCAGGAAAAGTGATTGCAGAACCAGTTCCAGGAGCCAAAGGGGAAGAGAAAGTTGCTTGCTGAGTAATAGGATCTGCGAAGACACCTAGGAAGAGGGAAAAACAAGACACAAGTACTGCGTTTCATTTCTTATGCCGTAGCAACATGCAATTGTTTTACAGGAAAATGAACAGGAAGAATAGAATAATACTGGGCTGATTCCTTTCATTTCTTGAAGGCCCCAGAACAATCCTGCTTGTTAGAGTTTAGCAGAGGCAACTACTGTGAATGAGTTCAACAATATCTGCTCATAGAACTGAGCCTACCTGCACCTTATGTGTAAAATTAAACAAAGACATGTTAGCTTAAGAGTGGTGCTTTTTATTGTCTTCAAATTTCCATAGGTCTTTGAACAGACTGCTTAAAAGACATGTCACAAACAATGGTTAAAGCCTGACTCAACTGCAGCTGAAGAGCTAAGTTTCCATTAGGCTAGTAGAAAATCACCTCAGTTCAGCAACTACAGCACTCGCTTGCATGGCAGGCAAGTATTTTTCACTGTCCTGATGCAATTTAGTAGCCAGAAGCAAGAAAAGAGAAGCTACTCTCATGTGACGGACGACTTCTTACAGATAGCGAGCTTCTCAGAACAAAAACTTGCCCATTAGGAGATTACAGCCTGAGATACCTTACCATTCCGTGGAAATACAATGGCTGAAATTGCCTCTGAGCTGAACAGCAGCAACACAGAAATAAATGGTCAGCTGGGCTTTCCTGGGCACATTTTAAAATACTGCTCTCAAACACTTTTCTGTGAGCCTGAGTGCTAGCAGAACTCTGTGGAAGAGGACTCTTGTCCTACACCGTGATCGTACTTCAAAGGCCATTCTCCATTCCTCTGAGCGCAGCTACTCAGTAATTAAGTGTCACAAGAATACTAAAGAAGCTGAACTTGTGGGACTCTAGCAGACTGCTGAAGTAGCCACCCAGGAGACCCCTCATCCTGTCTCACAAGCACAAAGGTCTATATACAAAAGGTTACCTGTGACGGGAGGTGCAGAGAATGATGGCATCAGTGGGCTCTGTGGTGCTCGACCAGCGTGGCCTCTGGTGATATCATACGTTGAAGACATGGAAAATCCTGAAATCGGGGGACCAGCAGGAGGTGCAGGAAGACCAGAGCCAGCAGTAGAGCTTAATGAAGGAGCTGTAGAGAACTGCGACACAGAGGTACTAAAAGACGAAGGGGCAACTGGAGGTCGGGCTGGAGTTAGAGGTGGCGCCATAGTAGAAACTGTTGCAGATGGCACAAGTGGAAAAGAAGATGAAGTCATCATAGGAGGAGGAAGTGGAGATGCTCCAGCTGCCAGAGGTGCTGAGCATTCAGGAGAAGATGACAGGCTTGGTGTAGCAAGGGGACTGGACAAAGCTAGGGGAAAAAAAGACAAATGGAATTTTAGAAACACCGAGCCTTCATCTCAGAGATTCAGGTATGTAATTGTTCAGCTAGTTTACAAGTAAGTTTTGACCAAGTCTGCTTTTCTCCTTTCAAAGGAAAAAAGTTTAGTTCTGCTTGAGTTTGCAACCACCACCAATTGCCCTCAATTTCTGGAGATAGTAGCCTGGAATCTCTTTTCTTCTCTGACCCTATCTGTCACAGCTAAAAAGACGAGTCAACATTTGACTACGCATTTTGTAGCTGATGAAGTGGGCCTCAGAAATTTCCAGCTAGCACGCTTCTTCCTGCTTCATCCACAGGAATAACGAAGATGCAGGAAGTGTCCCTCTTTAGATTAAGAAATGCACTCAGGGGACCTGTGAGGCTGGGACTTACTGCAGAGGTACAGGTCTATGAGATGGGCTGAGCACCAGGCAGCCCTCTCTTCTTTGGCACCCAGCTACTCAGGCTCCTAAACCCTCTGCTTTCTGTGTTTCAGTCTGGCCCCCAGCTGATCCTTGGATAAGCCAATTTTGTTCTCTAAACCAAATTTAGACAGAAAATTAAGCCAGAGAAACAGAAAACACTGGTTTTTACAGCACTAAGCTGTTGGATCAGCTCAGATGTGAAACTGCACTCAGCCTAAACATTGATGACAGTCAAGTGACGTGCCAAGTTACCGTAAGGAGGTCGTTTCCAAACTTTATCACGCACACCAGTCAATAAAAAATGGAACATGCACACCCCCAACATAGCTACAAAATACTTACATGGGCCACTGTCCTAGTATATTCCATAGATTTTAAAACATACAGAACAGAAATATTAAAAGGATGAGATAAAGATCAAGAAACTCTTCTGCTCCCACTGAAAATTAGTATTTTAATAGTATATTCATAAAACAATATGTTATGTTATTAACGGTTAGCACACTATAGAATACCATTAATAATATTGTAGTGTGAGCAATGTCACTACAGAAGCCTCATCATTTTTACAATCTTGGGTTATCATCAGCAATTTGGAGGTCTGGTTCTATATTCCAATCATGGCTTTAATGGTTGTCACACCTGGAAAAGATGCCTTACAAAGACACACAGACCCAAATGAAAAGGTGTTGCTGGATGTGCTTACAAAACCATGCTATTTGTTTTCGTCTCCCAGCCATCAAGTATATGAAGGCTTATCTTGAAATTCAGCTAGCAAATGTTCATCTTCCTTGATGTCATTCAATTCTTCTGGAAAAATCATCAGAAGGTGTTGCACTTTGGTATTCCTAACAAATGGGCTCAAAATCCACCCAAACTAATTCATCTGGAAGATTTCTACATAGCTCAGGAAATTCTCTTTGCCAATTTACATGTACAGAGTGGAAAGGTTTTTTTGTGTGACACTTGCAATGATTTTGGCAACAGGAATGCATTGACAACGTAAACACTTTCAAATACCACTTTTCAAAACACCTTCTCAAACGCATGACTTTCTTACAAAGAAGTAGATCACTCCTCCTTAAAACACCACCTTTATCTTGAAGGGACAAACTGTAAGTGTGTTTTGGGGTTTTTTTAAATAACTACTGGGTAGCACACTGCTGATGGCCACTTGTCATCACAGAAAATGTCAGCGAGTCTGCAAGTCTGTTTTGGTACAAGAAGAAAGCTGAAGCCATATTTAAATCCCTTGCCACAAGACAACCAGCAAACCTCTGTGCGATGCACAAAAGTTTCACGGTCACTTCCTCTACCATTACAAGGTGCAGCTAAAAACAACCCCTACTATTTAAAGAGAACTTCTATAAAGTTAACCACACTGCTGGCATCCTGTAGCCCTTTGTGCACCAGCTCCACTTTCACTGCTGCAGTAACTTGCCTATGAATGAGGCGGTCAATAAATGTCATGGGTGGAAATAGATCGGTAACCTTATTCGAGAATCCATTTTTAGCCTAGTCAAAGCAATCACTCCATCAATGGTTACTCTGAGGCAGTCTTAATAAAAACATGGCTTTTATTAAAGAAATCATTCACTGTTGAGGATGCAGCTTCTCCAGCACAGCCCTCCTTCAGCATTTGACAATGAAGTTGTTCTTTCTGTATTTCATTACTGAAACAGAATTTAGCAAAAACCATAAGCAGAAACACGTTAGGAACATCTGTACAGCAAACCTTCCATACTGTGATCTGTTCTCATGCTTGTTTCTTATAATCATCAGCAATGTTTTCTATGTCTCCTTCCAACAGAATTTCCTGACAAATCCATTTGTCAACATATTGTTTGCATTTAATATTACAGACATTTTTACCACGTCTCTGGTGGTTTCTGAAATATATGCCAAGAAGTATCTTCAATATGAGTAAAGCTTGATTTTTCTTCTTTTTTTAGATAAAACTATTATAAAGGAATGCTCTGGTATTTTCTTCCTGCACCCAATGGATCGCCCAGCACATCCTCCTGGGGCTAAGAGCGCTCCACTCGGGAGTCCACGGCACTAGTGTGACTCAAGGTAATGTTACCAGATGTGTCAGAAAACTGAGCATTCGGTAGTCAAGCACATGGGGTTCAGACTCTGGAAAAATCAGATTCAGTGCTCTGATTACCACCCACAACAGTAAAATCCAAGTGATCGTCCACGTTTCTCACTATCCCCCACAAGACTGTAGACTTGTTTGAACTCCCTTCTGTGCTGCTCATCTCACTGTGCACTGTACTGGCCAGTATTCCCTGTCCCCACGTCCTTAAAAACCCTAAGTGCATCCACATGACTTCATCAAAAAGTTTCAAGAATAATAAAAACATTTACACTACTCTCTGTCAGATGTATGCCATACTGCCATGAGAAAGAAACAAATTCTTCCCATCAGCCTGGAGAAGAGCTCTCTAGGTTGATCCCAACACCTCTGGATGAACTGCTGTGCTTTAAAAAGACATGAATAAATATCACTGAGTTTCTGAGGAAGTTTCTGTACCTAATGACCTACTTGTAGCAGCAGTGGTAGCAGCTGTAGTCTCCCCTGCTGTGTTTGGTGGGGGCGTACCGGGTGGAGTTGTCTCTATTCCACTCTCTTCCATCATTTTCCTTCAGCTACAGAAAGCTGTAAGACAAAAAGAAAGGAAAATAAAGAAAAAGCTTATCTTGAGAAATAGGGATAGTGTTTGCTGCAATACTGAGCTGTAGTAACTCCAAGAAGGACCTGTTCTTTTCAGAGCTGATGCATGACAGGATGCAAAAGGTGGCAAGAAGCAAGACAGAGAACGAAGTCTCCCCCTTCTGCCCGTAAAGAACCACAACTACCCCTGAAGTTGGAGCCCTCTCCAGCTTAAGCACTGCCCCAGATGCTCTCGACCCACCATCAAACTGACTGCAAGCACTTTCTCCAACACCAGGCATAGTGGCAGAGCTTGCAAGGGCCTAGGGCTCCAGACTCCGTGACCTGAACTCTATGACCCTGTCTGCTTAAAGGAGAAGCTAAAGAAACCTCCAGACACGCCACAAGAAACCAGGGAAATTTACTTCCAACCTACCTAGAAGTACAATGACATTCATTTACACTGAACAAGTTCTCCACTGCACACAATTCCTGTAAAATCCAGGTCTCGTACTGCTCTGGTGAGTATCAGAAGTGACAGTAATTGAAAACTTTGGCTTTTCTTTTGAAGGCCACATTACATTGAAAGTATCTTCCAGCATCTTTGACTACACCTGCACAGTGCACTACTTGTGGAAAAGTAAAGCTATGTGCTTATTTAAAACCCCCTAAATTAAGAGAAAGGCCTCAGGAGATGAAAAGGAGAGGATGAAAGACTAAGATTAACACCTGGAGATTTTTGGTCTTCAGTGCAGAGGAAGTCACCTAAAACCCCCTGCTTCCTCCCAAGTCTGGTAAACCAGACCGAGATTGTTTGTACCACTCCCTGAGGTAGCAATTCCATAAGGACATTTTAATAACATAAAAACCCTACAGAAAGGAATTTATGTCTGAAAAATTGGCAGGAAAATATTTTCCATCATATCCATTACCTCAGTAGCTACTGAGGACTGACAGCTTACTACATTTAACAAGTATCAGAGGAAAAGCCTTAGGTAATGTGTTGAGTAAAAGTACTCACAGGTATTTATAAAGAACTCCACTTACAAAAATACAGGGGGGGTTCCTCTAAAAAAAAAGAAAAAACCCTCACTGCTGTTTAAAATGTGTATACAGCTATGTTTAATGTAGAGGGAAAATTACTGTTATGACCAAACTGAAAAATACAAAAAGTAGGATGCCAGTGTTAGTCTGGACAGGCTAAGGAGCATCAAAAGCAAATGAAAGCATTGAAATCACAAAGGAGAAAGTGTATTTCCTCTTACAACCAGTATGTGTTGTAAGAGGAAATAAAGTAACTCAAGATAAGGTATTTGAGCCCAGACTCGGAAAGCAAGTATGGTTCCTGTGCAGCACACCTCCTAAAACCTCTGATGACCCAGGGACTGTGGGTTCTGAGTACCTTTTCAATTAACTTGAAAGCTTCTCTGCAGACAGGATGAAAGGGTCAGTAACTGCCTGGTGGGGAACAGACTGACCTTGACGAATGAGCACATCTCAGCATCCCTCAGAAAGGAGCTACACAGCCCTCCCCTAAAGTTCACTAAGCAGAAGAATTTGCAGTAAGATTTTGTCTTTTCACTCACCTACGGGAGTTCACGTTCCTCCTCGCAGAAGTATTTCTAAAGTCATTCTTCTTCCAATTATACACTGCAAACAAAGAGAGAATTTCCCACTGTGCAACATCTGTAATCACTGACCAAACCCTCCCAGAAACACTTTCTTTCATCAAGGCTCCTTTCAGCTGCTGCTTGATTTCACCTCTGTCGTGGTTTCACCCCGGCTGAGAGCCGAGATCCACGCAGCTGCCTGCTCCTTAAAGGAAAAGAGCAGGGAAAAGGGAAGGGGGGGAGGGGAGGGTAAGAGGTAAGGGAAGGGAAAAGGAAGGGGCAAATAACCCCAAAACCAAGAAATAAGAGGCCCGTGGGTTGGGATAAGGAGAGTTTACTAAGATAACAGAAAGATACCGTCTAACAATGCTGACAGGACTTTAGAGCAAAAATATATGAAGCTGTTGATACACAGTGCAGTTTCTCACCAAACCCACAACTCAGGCCGTGCCACCCAGAGCCGTCCCAGAACCCGACCGTCCCCCAAGAACCGCGCGTCCCGGAGCCGCCCTCGGCCTTCCTCCCGTCAGCCCCCTGATATCCTGGGCAGGACGTAACTGGCGTGGAATACTCTCTTTGGTCAGTTAGGTCACCTGTCCTGGCCTCGCCCCTCCTTTCTCATGAAGAGCTGAGAAAGTCCTTGACTGTCTGACAGCAATTAACAACATCAGCATTCCATCTGCTGCTACAAATGAATTTAACTCCATCCTGACCAAAACCAGGACAAGAGGGAAAATTACTGTTATTACCAAACTGAAAAGTGAAGCAAGCATTGAACAGCAATAGCAAGCCCAAACCTGCAAAAATTAGAGAAGCCTGAAGCCTAAATGCTCCCTATCATCCTTCTCCCTTTAGCTTACCCAACTCTTCACACAATCAACAATCTCCTTGTGAACTCCTGACTTGGCAGGGATGAACAAGAAGTTTGCCCAGGTAACACTTTGCTATACACCGAATTCTCAACAAAAGCCAGGTGTAGTTTGCAAATGCTGCATGAAAAAGCATAAAAATAATAAGGTGAAGGAAAAAGATGAGAGATGGAAAGAGAAAATTCACAAGAGAAAAGCAAAAATATGATAGGTGTAATTGGAAGCAAATAGCTCATCATCTTGAAAGAATCTAGAACTGCTGACAATTAAAAATGATCCCACAGGACATGTGGTTAAATACTTTCATCTGAACGGCCTATCTGAAACCACTTACACGGAAGAAAACAGAAAGCACTGGGCTGAAAGAACATGGAAGGCAAAGAACCCAACCAACCCACGGACTTTTAAACAATGTTCAGGCCTCAGCAAAGTTTCCAGTGAACGTTTCTACCCTCCCCTACGGGAGATCCAGGGAAAAAGCTCCCCAGTAAGATCAGCCTGCAAATCCTCAATGACTGATGGGTAGGGAAGTGGCTGCTCTTTTCAGTGACTTAAAAAAACCAGTAATAGATAATTCTCCACTGTCCAAGCCACAAACACAACATTTGCAGCAACTCCTGCTGAAATCCAGCCTAATTTCATAAGGAAGTGACTTCTATGTCCTCCTGCCAAGTAGAGCGCTTTGTATTACTGCACTGAAAACACAAAGGAAACTCTGAGACAGCCCAGTGCAAACAGGCACTTTCGGTGACAGCAACTGCGGCACTGCCATCTAGCGATTTGTGAGCATCAGCTGATCTCACAAATTTCATCCCCCTGCCACATTTAGCTAGAAGGCAATCTCGGTTTAGGCTTACATGGAAGTAAAAAAGAAGGGATATGGAAAAAAGAAATACAGAAAACCACAAGGGGTGAGGGGGAAGGGAGGGGAGCGGGGGACACGGACGGGACGGGACACACACCACATTCCCAACACATCACGCTTAAATTTATTATCAAGTCGTTACGTTTCCGCTAATATTTTGCAATAATCTGGACAACATGACCATACTTCAAAAGCATTTTTCAGGTTGTGACTCCAAAATATAGAAATTCACAGCCAACTATAACCTACAAATGCAGATGACCAAATTCCACATGGAAAAACACATTATCTAGAACGTGGTGGTATGTCAGAGTTTAGAAAAAGGAACTCTTTTCAGTCACCCTTAAATAACTGCTGCTTGTAGTGCAGTAGATGCTCCTGCTAATAAAGTCCTGTCCCCCCAATATACTTCATAACCCCAGGAGGAAAAACTGGTCTCTAAGCAGAGCCTCAAACAAAACAAACAGTTGGAATACTAAATTCAAATGCCATTAAAATGCTATTCTTGCCTGTAAGCGTAATATTGACTATTCTAATTGTGTGGAACAATACTGATTACATACATTGTTAATATCTAAGCACAAGTCAACAACTGTCCAGAAGAGTGAGCTGTCATTTATTTATTTATTTAACTAAACAAATCGATTGCTTTGAGCCATTCCCAGCGCAAAAACCTCTCTAAATAAGATATTGCATCCCAGGTTGCATTACCTGATAGAGAGATTCCTAGGCACATACTTGGAGTCAACAGGAGAGAAGACAAAAGGAAAACCTTCAGTTGTTAAAGACAGAGTGAAGCTGACACAAAATAAAAAGACAACACTTCAGAAAACACCCCAAAACAACAGAGCTGAGCTGTTCCTATATCAAAGTTTCATCTGAAAAGTCCCTCACCCTACTTTATTCCATTTCAGACAGGCAGGGACAAAACTTCCTTCAGACTGGGGCCTGGTCAATACAGCCAGATCCCAGGGGACACGCAAAGCCTCGCTCTAGCCAAAGCAAGGGCACGGAGGGATCTCCAATGTAATCACCTTGGGTCAAACGACTTGTTCTAACACCTGCTGAATAGTCACAGCATAATGTTAATCACAACTCCCACATTAAAAAAGAAAAAAAAAAGGAAATGTTTACCAAGCAGAAACCACTTTGCCTCAGACCTAATGCTGTACCAATAGCTTGAAACACCAGGCATGACAGAATGGTTTAGCCTCATCCTACGACTTCTGCAGACAGTTACTGTAGTGCACAGATAGCACAAAACCCAGGCAGTTTTTCTAAGAGTTTCCTAGTGCCTGAGAATTGTTTCCCACATTCTTAGTGCCATTGTCAACCTTTGGGATTCGTTGCACACCCTTACTGTTGTTATTTTGAAATCATAGAGAGCTTACATAGCTCCACAAGCCACTGATGACCACAGAGAACTGTTGGTCTAGTATACAGTGTTATCTACATGGGACTACGTAAACCCAAAGACACAGCTACAC
Organism: Gallinula chloropus; assembly: GCF_964237585.1. Classification (NCBI taxonomy): domain Eukaryota; kingdom Metazoa; phylum Chordata; class Aves; order Gruiformes; family Rallidae; genus Gallinula; species Gallinula chloropus. The sequence continues at coordinate 56,552,192 of NC_140089.1, forward strand.
AGAACCACATGCATTCAACCAGTTTGTACCAACTGATGTAGGGTAAATGTCATGATGCAACAGCTCCAGCACCTGCAGACGATTTTGCCCAAAAGAAACGTTTGTTTTTCACGGCACTATAAACGAACTAGAAAGGGCAAAGCACTGCAACAAGGTATCCTCCAGAAACAGACTTCCTGAAGCATCACTTCTATCCTATGCTAAGAGATCCTCAAGGGTAAGGATTTCTACTGCCAATCATGCTAATTCCAGCTAAAACCACAAGGGATCTAGCACTTCCAGCCTGAGCTGCAACGCTGGAGCACAGGGCCCTGAGAGCAGGCATCTGAACACTACCCAGTGCCGGGAGAAAGCCTGGTCACCAGGAGGGTGACTCGCAGGAGCAGATCACTATACAGGACCTAGCAAGCTATCAGGAGCTGGAAGTTCCGTGAAGTGCTGGTGGTTTCCAATACCACTGCCAGTCATCACTGAGGCCGCAAGGGGTCTTGCTCTGTAGCTTCATCTGCCTCACAACCCACAACCGTAACGCTGCAAGAAGCCCCAGAGCCTGCCAGCAAGGAGCACTGGGGCCAGTGCAGCCTTTCTTTAGAAGGACAAGACGGTTCAGAGTAAGGGCAACAAGACAGACTGCCTACACCAGAATCAGTCTGGTGAGGGGCAGACACCGTGCAGTCGCAGGTGTGCTGCCCAAGGGGGGAAAGTCGCCCCGACGGGACGGCTGCCGGAGCTCGTCCCGGGGCGGACCCCGCCGACATTCCTCACACACACAGCCCGGCAAAGACCTCAGCGACCCTCCGCCCCACCTGGCACAACCTCCCGCGCTGCCCCCAGGACCGCGTCTTAACATCCGGACCTGCCTACAGGGCCCCAACGGCCCCAGACGGCACCCGGGACCGGGGGACACCCACCGCTCGCTCCGGGATGCCGCCCACCGCCCAGCCTCACCCGCCCAAAGCCTTCCAGACGCTCCCTCCCCGCCGCCGCCGCGGACGACGGGTGCCAAGGCGTGCCCTCCTCCCGCCGCGACACGGGGCCTCACCGAGCCCATCCTCCAGAGCCCACCGCCTCTTCCCGCTGCGCACCGCCCAGACATTCTGGCCCAGCCAGAAGGCCGCGGCCCCGAGCACCTCCGGGTGGCCCCGCCTCCCAGGAAAAGGCTCCTTCGGGCTCGGCCGCAGGAGCAGCACAGCTCCCCCGCCACGCTCGCAGCGGACCTCGCGTCACGTGGGGGTGCCGGTCCCGCAACCTGCCCCCCACCCCCCTCCCGGCCCGCTGCGTGCCGCCTCAGGCTGCGCAAGTCGGCAGCTGCCCAGCTACCCGTAACCCTCGTGCCTTCATCCTCTGCCAGCCGGAGAGAAAACAGTTACTTCAGTTTTACAGCCTTTACAAAGCACCAGGCAACCCTCCCAGCTGCCCAGGGTTTCCCCCACAACTCACCTCTGCTGCTGCCAGTGCACTTCCTGGGTCCAGTGAAGGTGGTGGACAGCGCTGGGGTGGCGAGTGATGGGGGTGTGCCCCAGCTGCTGGACCGGCTCTGGTGTTGGCAGCTCCTGGGCCCAGGTCTAGTTTTCCTGGGAGGGTGGCCTCTTGGGGGGCTGGGAAGAGTCCTGGGAGCCGCTGGCCCTCCTCTTTGCTGCTCGTCTTGGTCTCCCAGGGGCACGGTCCCTGCCCTGGCTGGCACTGGAGGGACCTGCCACAGCCTGCCCCAGACCCGCCGCCGGCTCTTCACGCTCCCCGTGGATGGGAGAGGGGGCGTGGTGTGGGCTGGTGGGATGCCCAGCAAGAGCAGCGGCCGAGGTGCTGGGGCGCTCCTCTTCCCGAGCCCCTGCTGGGCTGCTGGAGGGGGCTGGTCCAGGGGCAGGAGAGCCGGCTCTGGAGGCAGCAGGATGGGGGGCAGAGGTGGGCCTGCCCTCCCGCGCCTCGGCTGCAGGGCCATCCTCCAGGCCCAGGAGACGTCGGGCCTCCCTGCGGCAGCGCCGCACGGCGACACTGATGAGCCGGCGCACGAACGACACTGCGCGCTCCTGCAGGCTGGGCTGCAGCAGCCGGACCAGCACGTCTTCATCCAGCCCGTATAAGCCCAGGACGGCCCGGATGAGGTCCTCCAACACATCTGCTGTGGAAGGCTGCCGTTGAAATGTGGCCCTCAGGTGTTGTTGTAGCCACGGCAGAAAGCGTTGGAGGAGGGCTGGGTGCTCATCAAAGAGAGATGCCCAGGTGTCTGGCTGCAGGCCACCCACTGTAGCCCTGGGCACCGTCTCCACCGCCGGCGGCTGGGCAGCTAGCGGGCGAGGGGGGCTGTCGGTCCCCGGGTGTGCGGGCGCTCCTCCAGCTGCAGGTATGGCAGGCCATGTTGAGTCCTCTTGTGGTGGTCTGATGTGGACCTCTTCAAATTCATGGTCTGCCCGCACCGAGTGCAAGATGGATTGTACTCCCCTCTTGCAGAGGGGGCACTCAGGTTTGCTGTTAGCCCACCGCAGGATGCAGGCGTAGCAGGACTGGTGGAGGCATGGCATCACGAAGGCGGCGTTGTCAATGCTGTCCAGGCAGACTGGACAGCGGTGTTCCACCTCCGTGGCCATGCTGTTCTGGCTGCGGTGGGCTGGGAGGAGCTGCGGGTGGTGAACTGCTTCCTCCAAATGGCGCTGCAGCAGCTGGAAGCTGCGCTCGAAGATGCGCCGCGTGTGCCCTGGACACACCCTTCAGTATCTCTGGGATACCGCACTGGAAAACCGTCCTGGATAAGGCAGCAGCACCAAGCCTCGCTCAGCACTCCAGCCTCGCTGGCTGCTCAGCTGGAGTCTGCGCTTGAGGCCGTTGGGCACCCCTGTGTGCTGGGTTACAGGGCTGGGTGACGTCACGCTTGTCCGTTGGTGACCAGTAAACATGGCACTCAGGCAGCTTCCAGAAGCTGCCATGTCAGATGACTACTTTTTGGTGGTCTTCTGGCTTTCACAAACCTTGACGGACAATAAAACACAACAGAACAGAACTGTCCCTGGTGGAAGGAACTCCAACAATCTTCTAGTCCGACTGCCCGACCACTCCAGGGCTGACCAAAAGTTCAAGCCTGTTGTTAAGGGCATTGTCCAAATGCCTCTGAAACGGATGGGCACGGGGCATGGGCCATCCCTTGAGGAAGGCTGTTGCAGTGTTTGATCACCCTCCTGATACAGAAATTGATCCTGAGCTCAAGTCTGAACCTGCCTTGACACAGCTTTGAGCGCTCAGTCACATGCTCTGGCTTGGCCGGCCCTGTGTGGAGCCAGGAGTTGCACTTGATGATCGTTGTGCATCTCTTCCCACTCAGGATATTCTGTGATTCTATGAATTTATACTTGTGCCTGGCACCCAGCCACCCAAGGTGCAGAAGCCAACAGTTTGTCTTGTTAAATTTCATGCCCTTGATAACTGCCCCAGGCTCCAGTGTATCTACTGCCCACTGCAAGGCCTGTTCTTGCTCAAGAGACTTAACAGCGGCTGCCGGTTTAGTAGCATCAGTAAACTTGCTAACGGTGCATCCAACCCCTGCCCCCGGATCACTGATAAAAGGATTGACTGGAACTGGCCCTAGAATTGAGCCCTGAGGAACAAGCCCGAAGCACTTGGCTCACTCTTGTGGGTTTTCTCCTGCCTTTCTCTCCTTCCATTATGCCAAATCTCATCCTTGATCAAACTCTAACTAAATTGGAATAATAGTTAAAGCAATAAATAAGTAGAACTAAAATAAATAACAATTTCCCACACATCTGCCTGTAACCAGTGTTTGAAATGAATCGTTGGCGGTCAGAGTTACAAAGGAGAAACTGCCATATGCTTTGCCCCTTTGTGCTGCGTTTGTACGTTGTTACTGGCTCCTTAGTCATTAATCCAAGGCGATCATTGTTATTATTATTATTAATTTATTAAAGTGATCTGAGGGTATAGAATCACGAATTGTGTTCGTAGACCTTGTTACTGGAGGAAAGCGGATAGTTAATAAGGACATAAATTAGTTCAGACTGATAAGAACACTGCAAGCTTGCAAGATCAGCACATTCCAGGCCAGAGTTGAAAAGTACATCATGAGGAGGACTCGGGGCCTTCCTCCCAAGGACCACCAAAGACCCTTGCCCACAATTTTTGGAAGAAAGTGCGCAATCGCAAAGGACTGATAAGCTAATTAGCATAAGAAGCGAGAGTAGGCGGGTTTAGGTAATGAATATGTATAAGACTTAATTGAATATTCATTATTTTATTGTATAAACATGGGACGGTTTTGTTACTCTAGGTGTGCACGTCTGTGGTGGAGCAATCTCCCATGCATCTGCGCGCAATAAACATACCTACATTATAACTTTCGAGTTATAGAGTCTATTTACATACGTCAAAAGGGAAAATATCTTGCTTTTGTGAAGTCAACTTCCCATCTTTCTCAAGGGTAAAGTATTCAAGGGACTGGCTTGGAAGAATCATCCCACTTCTGGACATGGTTCCTCTAGGAACAGGCAGAACATCACAGAAGTTCAGCAGCTCAAATCAGCCTTGATTTCTGTCAGAGTTTTGCGTGGCTGGGTCCTGGTGGAAAAGGGGGCGGGGGGCTGCAGAAAATGGCTGCTGCAAGAAGCAGCCAGAAGCTCTCTGCAGGCCCGAGAGAGTAAACATGGGCTAATTCAAGGCCAGAGTTGCTGCTGAACAAGGCCGAGCCAATCGTCCAATGTCACAGCGCATCAGGGAATCACATTTAGGAGAATAAAAACGCAGGCAGGTGCATTTTCCCACCAAAGAGGGGAGTGAGAAGATGTAAGGAGCTGCGCAGGCAGCAAGGCCGGGGAGGGCGGGAGAGGAGGCCTCGCCCTGCTGCTGGAGAGAATGATGCCCCTGCAGCCTGTGGAGAAAGCCATGGTGGAGCGGGTGTCCCTCCGCAGCCCATGGAAAAGGCTGAGACCCCACCTGCAGCCCCTGGAGAGGCTCCACGCTAGATGAAGCAGGTGGAGACATAGAGGAGATGCTGTGACCCACGTTAGAGCAAGCCCCTCCCTGTGCCACAATGCAGGGGAAGAAGGGAGTGAAATCATGACCAAAGTCTGAAGTGATAGAGCGGCTTTGGTGGGCGTCTGGCCTCCAGCCAGGACCAAACCACCACAATTTATGACAAAGCATCTCAGGAACTACTTGCTGTCTCTAAGAGAGAGACTTGTATGCCATCAAATACATGACTTGGTTGTCCAGCATGGGTAAGTGTAACATGTTTTATAGTTCCTGCGCTATTTCTAGACCCACCCTCAGCAAAAGAAAGGGAAAGGAAAAAACGTCACAGCATTTCACATCTTTCATTAGAAACTTTATTCCATCAGCCTACAGGTACATGAAGTGAAATAAATGGTAGTGAAGGGCAGAAGGACCAACAGCAGTCATGTTTGGAAAACAGAAACATTTTCACAACAAAACACCTTTTTGTTACAGCGAAGAAAAAAAGCCAGGCACACTTGATAGGTTTTCTTTAAAGATGTATTACAGTTCAGTCACACCAAAGTGAAACCTTGTGGGCTAAAACTGGGAAGTTCTGTGCTTTAGCACTAGTACAAGCCTACCAAACCACACGATTTTCTGGGCAGCAATTAGGAAACATGCTTCTTTCTGTCAAAATTTCTGTCCAAATGAGCTGTGTATTCTTCAGTCTGGACTTCAGAGCTTCAGTATAAGGATCATTAGTTGGATACCTACGTAATGAAACAAATTCAATCATGGTCACGGTCCTTGGAGAATCCAACAGATCTTAACTGACACCTTGGCCACTGTGGAGTTTGTTTTATTCTGTATTCCCTTCAATATGAACTCAGCTTTGCAGATTGTCTCAGCAGAAAGTATGAATGCACTGAAATCTTCTTTCCCCTAATCTGCATGTGCATCTCCAATTAAAATTTATGTGACTTTGCTGGGTACATCAGGACAAACATTATATGTTACTGTGTTGTGATTAAAATCTTTGCTTAAAAGCCTTTAAGCCTTTTAAAAAACCTTGAGGTTCATGGTGTTTCTCCATGACCACCATTAGTACACCTACATTATGGAAAACCTTAGGTTTCTACTTACTACCTCATTTAAAGTCAGCTACACACTTTGTGCATCGTTTTGCACTTTAGTAAACTGGCACCAAGTTGCTCCCTTTTCAGTGTGACATTTCTCACTCTTGTAATGTGACTGTTTAGCAGCAAAGCTTCTCTTGCTGTCCCTGTCCCTGGTGAAGGCATTTCTCTTAGTAGACAGTACTTGCTGAAATTACTCGTCAGCTTACTCATTAAATTCCCACCACAATATAGTATCTCTGTTTGGATTTAAATTCTCTAAAGAGCATACTGGGATCTACAGAAAGGGCTCGATGACAAGCATGAAGATTAAGTTGGGGGGGTGGTCTCTCAAATTGACAGATGAGTGTCCTTCAGTGGAAGCCTCCTGGGGCACAGAGGGGACAGTGGGATTGCCAACGCCAGTCCCACGGGCTTTTGTCCTGTGGCTGTCATTTGACAAAACTATGTGAGCCCTGCAGGTAATCTGTTCAGAGTGTCTACCAGCGATCCTTCGCTGAAATAAATTCAGGGAGGACTCGTGCTTCCCGCTGTATGCCATACGATGCAACTGCCTATCCCAATGAAGAAGGTTAAAGTGTTATGTATTAGGTAACCACCTCTGACAGACATGGGGACGACACGAATTCTGCCTTCAATCCTCTCCCTCTGCCCAGAGGTTCCTTCAGCCGGACAAAATAAAGGCCAGTTGGCCAAAATGCCAAAGAAACGCACACACGGTAGAATATTTTTGCAATTACAACTAGATGGCTAGAACACAGACACACAGCATAGAAATGGAGACAGGAGTTAATAAAGAATAGGGGGTACATGTGTCACGTTATCAGTGATGCAAAAGACCAGCTTAAGCACGTGTTTCTCTACGTCAGCTATAAAAAAGGTGCCTTTTTAGCAAGTATGCACAGAGATTGCTCAGTTATTTCTAAGAAAAAAAAAAAAACAGAACACTTTACTATTTTTATCCTCTATTACAGACATTATTACTACCTGTTTATAAAATGTAAACCTTTCCTCGCAGTTAAGATTTACAGCAGTCATCACCTTTGTCCACTCCTTACATAATCAGTCCCTGGTGACAAAAATAAACTGATGTAGCACACACCTTTTCTGAAGTAATTACTGATATGTGATGGAGCATTAGTTGTGTAGTGGCAGAAGTAGTGGTCAGAACTGCAACGTATGGAGCTGAATGGCAGCAAAAGACTTGTTGAAGGCTGGTGCTGGGTCTGGAATATAAGGAGTTTCTCAAGGCATCCACCGTAGCATACTGAGGTACGCAATGCTTTTAACTCCCAAACTATGCAAGCAAGGTATGCCCACCACCAGTAATGGACAAGAAAAACCTGGTCATGGATTCCCCAAGCTTCCTTATCACCATTAGATCATGTCTTGAGATCAGAATGGAAGGTAAAATTTGGCCAAGCACCTTTTATTCTACAGAACTAGTGAATCAAATCACCTGTATAAAGTGGTATTTGGTAAATGGCACTGTCCTGGGAGGACACGAAGTCTATATTTAAAGTGGCTGAAATGGGATGTTATAAAAACTGATCTGCAAGCTAGTATTTTTAAGCCAGTATATTACAGTATAAATGTGCTGCATACCTGCAAAAGAACAACCAGGATCCCTAGAGTGTGGTGGCATTTGTCCATCTGTCACTTGTAGACACAATACAAACCTCACATTGAGATTCTGTTTCAGGTACAGCAGCTGTCTGCTGGACAGATTTGGAACCAAATCTGATGGGAAGGAAACTAGAGGAAGGAGCACAGTCCTGCCACTTTGCCCCGGGAGAGTCCCACTGTGCTACACATCAGCTTTTGGGGTCATTCACTGCCGACCTCTTTCGGTGAGGATGTGGGGCTGTCTCGAACTGGTAGCAAGTCATAATGACATGGAATGTGGCTGTTTTTTGGCAGATCATACGGATCCTGGCTGAAACGTCCGGTGCTGCTGAGTGCTCCCTGGACAACACTCAACGTAGGTTCTGTGATAAAAGAGAGAAGATGCATTCAACACTAGAAGCAGCAAACAGAAACAAACGCGGGGTTACACTTCAGTTTGCATTACAAAAGATCCTCTCTTCTCTGCTTCAGTATTCCTTGTCACAAGGCAGGTGTGGGAACAAAGAGGGGTATTATGGTGCTTTGGCTTTACACTAAGTTACACCTGTGGGTTTGCAGCAGGGCCCTGCCACAAGTACATTTCCTGACAGAAGCAAGTGTGCTTTGTCTGTGCATAAACAAAACCAACCAAACAAACCCCCCCAACAATAAACACAAAATTAAAAAACCCACCCACCAAACTAATTTGGGGATTTTAATTAGTTTCATAACGAATTTTTAATTAGTTTTTATAAAAATCCTTAGAAATGTGGGGAGGAATGGTGGGTTTTGGAGGAATGTCTAACTGGGGACAGAAAAGGCAAATGGTATCCTATGACAGAAGACATAGACTTTATTCCAGCCTAGAGAGCATTGGGATAAGGAGGATTCTACCAGACCCCCAAGTTTTCTGGAACTACACCAGCCACAGTAACGCAGGAACTTGATAGGGCCCCTGTCAGTCAAATACAGCCCCGTTGTGGGGGGGGTGGAAAGATGCTGGTTTTCATGTCAAGAAGAGGAAACAGATTCTTTCTATCCCTCCCATAAATTTACTCCAGCTGTGTTCAGTACTTAACTGCTGCTGTGGGTCTGCATGGCCAAACCAGCTCAAGGACCGATCCGCCGCTGACCAAGGCCAAGCCCGTCAGCACCAGTCACAGCCCCTCTGTGGTCACATATTTAAGAGGAAAAAAACCCACCAGTGGACGCTTTTTGCCACCAGAGGAGGGAGTGAGAAGATGGAAGAAACTTTGCAGACACCAAGGTCAGTGAAGAAGGGGAGGAGGAGGCGCTCCAGGTGCCACAGGAGAGATTCCCCTGCAGCCCGTGGAGAAGAGCATGGGGAACAGGTTGTCCCCTTGCCACCCACTGAAGATGATGGGGAGCAGAGATGCTTCCTGCAGCCCGTGGAGAGGCCCCAGGCTGAAGCGGGGAGACACATGTAGAAGATGTAGTGACCTGTGTTGGAGCAAGCTCCTGGCAGGACCTGCAGCCTATGCAGAGACAGGCCCCAGGCCACAGCATGTTTTCTGGGGGCACTGGGGGGCACCAGGATGGAGCAGTGTGGGCCTGAGAGACTCATAGATGTTCTATGATTTTATGACTGTACTCCATAGCAGTGACCCACGCTGGGACAGCTGGTGAAGAGATGGAGCCCCGTGGGAAAAGACTGACGTTGAAGAAGTTTGTGGAGGACCCCATGCTGGAGGAGGGGAAGAGTGTAAGGAATGCCCACCCCCCCCTTTCCCGCTAAGAAGGAAGATTACTTATGAGGAACTGATGGAAACCCCCATTCCGCCACCCCCCTGTGACACCTCAGCGAGGAGGAAGGGAGAGAAATAATGAATAAAGTTGAGTCTTTGAAGAAGGGAGAGGCAGGGACAGGCTTTTTAAGATTTGGTTGCACTTCTCATTATTCAACCCTGGTTTCTGTGCATGTGAGTGTGGTAAGATGGGTTTTTTCAATTCCCTGTTGAGTCTGTTCTGCCTGTGACGCTGATTGCGGAATGATCTCTCCCTGTCCTTATCTCCACTCCTAAGCCTCTCAAGAGGTATTTTCTCCCCCAGCTGAAAAGGGGAGTGAGAAGAGTGTCTTTGCTGGGAACCCGGCCTCCAGTCAAGGTGCAACCACCACAACAGCCTAAAATAGAGTGCGATCAAATGCTTAGCTTACGCTGTTGTTTAAAGACAGGCCTTCAAACCAGGGAAATTGAGCGCTCTCTCTAGGTTAGAGATCAGAGCTGAAGGTATTTAAAGCTCTGTCCTTGTGATCTCTACCACTTCCCTGGAAAAGACGTTGTTAGATGGGTGGAGCAGAAACCAGAACCCGAACGTATCGCTTTTTTAACTTATTTTTTAATGTGTTTTGATTAACCTGGCTCAAAGGAAAAAGTCCTGTGCTCTTTGTTCTTAACCTTCAACATCGAGAAGTACATTTTGCACTTACCAACTTCATAAACGTTCCTATTGGCTGAAGCAGAGCCAGCGATCTCAGCATACGGGGAGTCCCCGCGTGCCGGGGACTTCATTTCCACATAGCCGCATTCTGAACTTCTGGGGACAAGAGCTGGTGGGTCTTTTATAGTAGCGTAGGGGTTCTCAGAACTACTTAACGAGCAATTACTTAAATTATATTCGGAGTTCTTCACTAGATCTGCAACAAGAAAAACACGTGTTTCTCTCAAGCATGCTAGTAGTATGGACATCAATGCTACACAGGGTGTTGAGTTCTAACAACTCGCTCCCCATCAAATATTTAAATAGAAACCAGTCATAGCACTTCCAAATGGTTAGACAGTCCTTAATGAATCCACTTCTACTGCTATTCTTGTTTATGGCCCTTGGTCTTGTCATCAGCAAATTCCTGTTGCAGTCTGAGAACTGTCAATTCTGGTTAGAATAGTAGCTGGCATTCAATACAGATAATCCCAGAGTGGTTGGGGTTGGAAGGGACCTCAAAGCACATCTAGTTCCAACGCCCTGCCGTGGGCAGAGACACCCTCCACTAGACCAGGTTGCCCAAAGCCCCATCCAGCCTGGCCCTGAACAATGCCAGGGAGGTGGCAGCCACCGCTTCTCTGGGCAGCCTGTGACGGGACCTCACCACCCCAACAGAGAAGAATTCCATCCTAACACCTGATCTAAATCTACCCTCTTTCAGGTTAAGGCCATGACCTTTTGTCCTTTCACTATATGCCCTTGTAAACAGCCCCTCTCCAGATTTCTGGTAGCCCCCTCCCGGTTAGGTAGTGAAAGGCTGCTACAGAATCTCCCCAGAGCCTTCTCTTCCCCAGGTGGAACAAGCACAACTCTCTCAGCCCGTCTTTGTAGGAGAGGTGCTCCAGCCCTGTGGTGACCTTTGTAGCCCTCCCCTGGCCTCACTTCAGCAGCTCAGTGTCTTTTACTGGGGAGCTCAGAGCTGGACACTGTACTTCATGTGCTTTCACTTTCTGTGCCTTGGGCACTGTGGCTTGAGCACTTGCCAGAAAAGACTGAGGCAAAAAGTCATGAAGTACCTCAGCCTTCTCCAGATCCTGGGTAACTGCATCTCCTGTTTCCTTCTGGAGACAAGCCCAATTTTTCTCTCACTCTCATATTGTCACTGATGGAGCTATAGAAGCTTTTGATGTTGCCCTTGATGTCTCAGGCCAGATTTAATTCTGTCAGCACTTTAGCTTTCTTAACCTGGTCCCTGGCTGTTGGAACAGTTTCTCGTTATTCCCCCTAGACTACCTGCCCATGCTTCTACCCTCTGTAGGCTTCCTTTCTCTGTCTGAGTTTGCCCAGGAGCTCCTTGTTCATCCAGGCAGGTCTCCTGGTGCATTTGTTGGGCTGCATCTCTCCAGAGCTTGAAGGAGGCAGTCCTTGAATACTAACCAGCTGTCTTGGGCCCCTGGTCCTTCCAGGGCTTCGTTCCATGGTACTCTACTGAGCAGGTCCCTGAAGAGGCCGAAGTATGTTCTGCTGCAGTCCAGGGTAGTGAGCTTGCTGTGCACCCTCCTTACTTCCCTGAGGATCTAGAACTCCAACATTTCATGGTCACTGCAACCAAGATTGCATCATGGTACTCTGTTACAAGCATTACAGCAGTCTAAAGGAACTTTCTCTAGACAGTCTCTCTCTAAACAAAATACACAGTTTCCAAGAACAAAATTAAGTTATTTGAGAAGACCTAAACCAACTAAATTTATTCCTACTCCATCTTTATTTACTAGGTCTCATGTCAGCTGTCCTGCTGTTTTTGCCAAGCCTGACACTCAGGTCACAAGCCTAGAGCTACCCAAGCAATCCCACTGCACCTTCTAGAAACCAGGCATAACATCAGCATTCCTCCAGTCTTCCAGAATCTCCCCATGCAGTGGGGTAGCCACAGCCGGGATCTCTCAGAAGTCCCAAGTGCTGGTACATCTGCTCTAAGAAAATGTAAAGCTGAACTCTGAGCGTTAAACTGTTTTCTTAAAAACCCCGGGTCTCGGGCGGAGCTGTTGTTAGACCAAGGCTGGGGATGGGCAGGGAAAAATCCTGCTGCAGACTGCTTCTGATGCTGCACCTGATCCCCAGAACCTGACAGTGAGAAGGACTAGAAATGAAGGTAATTAAATCATCTAAAGATTAATGGCACTCAAAGTCCCTTCTAAGGCTTTCACTGGGCAGAGACATGAGGAGTGTGATCCAGCCTTTTTGGGATGCTTGAGATTGGGAAAGGATGAAGCGACAACAGGATACAGAAATTCTCACCCCTTCTCAGGAATTTTCTTTTGACAGACAATGTGCTGTGTTTTAGCAGACAGGAGGCTTAGCTGGGAAGATGCTGCTACAATTTACATCTGCAGCAGCCCAGATGATGAGAAACTACTTCAAAAAGCCTTGATTCTGTGTGGTGGGGATTAGAGAAAAGGATTCACCCAACCCCACACCTATTTAATCAAAGTAATTTTGCCAAAGCAGATCCTTATTTACAACACCCATTGATTTATGAAAGTAATTAGTATGAAAATAGTTGTATGACAATATGATGAGAGTTTTGCATATCATGTCTGCACTGGGCATCAGGCGGATTCACCGCTCCTCACAAGGAGTCACTTTTTTGTCTCCTTGAAGAAAGGTCGAACCCATAACCCTGAACCTCACGCACAGCCAGACCACCTTGGCATTACCCTGAGCGGAGAACCAGGAAAAATTCCCTGCTTCCCTCTCTATCCCAAACACAGTAAATACCATTCACCCTCTCCTCCTCCTCCTTCTTCCTTCTTACCAAGCTCGTTGAGGTAGCCACCATGTTTCCAGTCTGCAGGCAATGTTCCCGCGTAGTCCATGACAGTTCCTCGTTTTCCAGGTTCCACGTTTTTAAGGTTCACAAACAGCTGATTGGTTTTGGCCTAATTCAAAGGAAGACAGATAACAGAAACTGAAACTGATGGGAAGTTATAGGATTTCCAGGTGCTAATCAGGGAAAGTAGTTTGGGTTTGCGTGGCCAGGTTTTGGTAGTGGTGGGAGGCCAGGAGTGGCTTCTGCAAGAAGCTCCTAGAAGCTTCCCCTACATCCAACAGAGTAAATACCCGACGGCTCAAGGATGGACCCACCGCTGGCCAGCGATGAGCCCATCAGCGATGGTGGCAGCACCTCTGTGATAGGATGTTTCAGAAGGAAAAAAACCCACAGGCAGACACTTCTTGCTGCCAGAGAAGGGAGTGAGAAGATGAAGAAACTCTGCAGACACCAAGGCCAGGGAAGAAGGAGGGGGAGGAAGCGCTCCAGGCACCAGAGGGGAGATTCCCGAGCAGCCCATGGAGATGACCAGGGTGAAGCAGGCAGTCCTCCTGCAGCCCAGGAGGAAGATGATGCCGAGTAGAGATCCCAGCTGCAGCTCCATGCTGGAGCGGGTGGACACACCTGAAGGAGGCAGTGACCCCATGGGAAACCTGCATTAGAGCAAGCTCCTGGCAGGACCTGCAGCCCGTGGACAGAGGAGGCCATGCCACAGCAGGTTTCCCTGGGGCAGCCTGTGGCTCTGTGGGGAAGCAGGCTGGAGCAGTCTGTCCCTGGAGGTCTGAGCCCCACGGAAGCCACGCCGGGGCAGTTGGTGAAGAGCTGTAGCCCCCATGGTAAGGATTCATGTTGGAGAAGTTCATGGAGGATTGTCTGATATGGGAAAGACCCCACACTGGAGCAGGGGAAGCATGTGAGGAGTCCTCTGCCCGAACAGGAAGGAGCAGCAAAGACAACGTGTGATTAACTGGCCACAATCCCCATTCTGCCCCCTCCTGTGCCGCTCGGGGGCAGGTGGCAGAGAATTTGTGAATGAAGTTGAGGCCAGGAAGAAGGGAGAGGTGAGGGGAGGTGTTTGAACATTTGGTTTTATATCTCATTATCCCAGTCTCTTTTGATTAGGTAGGAAATTAGATGCATTTTATTCCGCGTTGCGGCTGTTTTGCCCATGATGTTATCTGCGGAATGATCTCTCCCTGCTCTTATCTCAACTCATAAGCTTTTGGTTATATCTTCTCTCCCCTCTCCAGCTGTGGAGGGGAGTTATAGAGCGGCTTTGCTGGGCACCTGGCCTCCAGCCAGGGTCAACCCACCACAAAAAGAAACCAAACGTGAAACATGATGGAACCAAATGAAATAAACTAGAAGCTAATTGACAGAGGAGCACTGAGATTTTGATGCTCTACCTTTGCCAGGGGCAGTCTGTCCATGTTGTTGACATGAGGTGGGGTAGCGCACTGAGTCAGAGTATGATAACTGGGGTTAGAGAAATAGTGACTGTTGGAATTTCCACCGGTACTGTGAGGGATGGCTTCTGAAAAGAAAAGAAAATCAACAACTATCAATAACATGGCATTTCTTTCTGAGGAGATGCAACACTCTCTAGTGCCTCAAGAGCACTCTCACCTTTGCTGACAGCTCTTTCTTGGCTCTGAAAACTCTTTCTGCCACCTTCTTCACCTGCTGCCTGCCTTAACAGCTGTGTGCAGAAGACGGCAGTGCCTGAAGTTTCACGTACCCGTTGCGTCACTCCCGGGTTTGCTCTTTGCCTTCACTTGTTTCAGACTTGAGCCTCTCTGCTCCCTGCCTCTCCAGGAAATCTTGCCACAGCTCCTGTGAAATCCTGACTGGCCACAGCTACAGCAGCCGCCTTTGTGCAGTCCAGCTGTTGGCACGGAACTAAAGTCTCAGTAGAAACTGTATTTTGCCCATTTCCAATCCTGTTTTTAAGTAGACACACAGGAATAGAAAAGGCCATGCCTCCAGTGTATAACGCAGAAAACCCTTTGAGAGTGCAAAATATCACACCACAGAGTGAGGTACATGGTCGCTTGTTCGTTACAAGCAGGGGAAGCCACCCGCAGAGGATCAAACGCAGAGACTAACAGAGAACAGGCTGAGCGGCTGGAGGTGCTGGGGCAGCACCCTCTGAACTGGGCTGAACTGTCTCTGACAGCTGAAAGGTAAGCACGTACATCTGCCATCACACCCCACTGGTCCCCTGTGCCAGTTCACCGGCACGGCTGCCAGGGTGGTCTCTCTGCCCCGTGAAAGGCAACTGACAGCAGTGTCTCAGGCTTCCTCTTCCCACAGGTGGAAGCCCTCCCCTGCCTCTCCTTCCAGGAAGCCTCCCATGGCAGTACTGTAGACATCCTCTTCAAAACCACATATGCGCCTGCTCACAGCAACCCTTGCTCATCCCAAATGGTGAAATGGGCACTGTTAGGGGCACGTGAGAACCCTTCAGAGCTCAGCTAAAAAAGTGCAATGTAAAGAGATGGAGAAAAACCCCCACCTTCAAAATGTCACTTACCTGGAATGGTGTAATCTGCATTGATGGCCCTCAGAGCAGGGGTGTAGGTCACTGCAGGCATATTCTTTTCCTTTTTGCTTACGTCTGTAAAGGATGAACAGCACCAGCAGGGAAAGCAGAACCATGACAAGAATGATGATGCCTGCGATAGCCCCTATCTGATAAGAATCAGCAGGGATGGCCGTACTGGTGCGACTTAAACTCTTCATGTTTCCAAGTATTATTACTGCAGCTGAAATTTAAAAAAAAGAAATTAAAAATGTGGCATGAATTCAGAGGCTTCTGTGTCAGGAACTGAAGGCAATTTTTAACTTCTAAACCTTTCTGCTAATTTAACTGTGTTTAATCAGGCAAAACAATTGAATGATGTTTGATACCAATGTGAAGACATTCCTGGCCTTAAGGAGAATCATTCATGTTCTGCCTAGAAAGAGGTGTTTTCATGGACTTGAGAAAGTAACAACATTTTCTAGGCAAAAGCTCAAAGCAGGTCAAGCACTCGCTCCATCAGCAATTCTGCCTTTTTGGAGAGGACAGCGCTGTAAAGGCTGTCCTGTCCTGTTCCAGACTCCCCAGGGAAGTGGTCACAGCACCCAGCTTGACTGAGTTCAAGAAGCGGCTGGACGATGCGCTCGGTCCCATGCTCTGACTTGGCTGGTCCTGTGTGGAGCCAGGAGTTGGACCCTATGATCCTTCTGGGTCCCTGCCAACTCAGAACATTCTAGGAAGGACTCTGTATTTCACACAACTACACTGATTGCTTTGCTCCAGTGAACTATTACTGAGGCATGGAATACGTACAAAATCCACAGAATATACATCACTTAACAGGATGGACTATTTAAACCTACGAGCTTTATCAGACTAATTTAGTGAGCGATACAGAGATGGAATGTAATAGGCTAATCCAAATTTCCTGTCAAACAACTAGGAGAATTTACTTGGATGGAGGCTTTACCTTGATCACATCTGGCCCCCTTCCAGCCTGGGCTGCAGTAACATGTTCCCGTGATGTGGTCACATGTTGAGTTGTTCAGACAGTCACAAATCTGCCGAAATCCATACCCGTATGTACCCTGAGGGCATTCTGCACCAAGAGGATGTATCAAAACACTGGCCAAAACTGAGGCTCCCCTGAGGGTTGAGTAATTGCTCTTAGGCACCAACACTTGCCATTCCTACTCACTTTGCTCACAGTGCTTCCCCATGAAGCCCATGCGGCAGGTGCACTGCCCACTGATGTGGTCGCAGTCAGCTCCGTTCTGACACTGGCATAGCAATGCACAGTCCTTCCCATAAAAACCCAGGGGACATCCTGCAATAGAAGGAGCGGGAAGAGAACTGGAGTGAAGCAACTGCTCCAGAACTAAAATGCAAACATCCTGGGTAAGTATATTAATGGACTACAGCCAGTACTGCACATCCGCAGGGGGAGCATCTGAATGTCAGAGTCATTCATTCTGTGTGTGCACATGACAGACTCTTCCACAGGGATGCCCAGCCGCAGCCAAAAGTTGTCTTCCTCTAAAGCAAGGCTAAAGAGGAGTTCAAATGTAGTTGCCAGCACTCTGCCAGTGCTTGTGCAGCTGCCTCCCCTGCTACCGCGGAGGTAACGTGTTACATCTTCTGGGCCAAAAATGCTTAGCAGCGTGGGAAGACATCAACGACTGAAATGTGAAAACACCAAAGGAAAGTTCTGTCACTCGTTTATAGACCAAGAATGGATGACAAAAGTCACTTACTCTGTGTACAGTAAAGGCCAGTCCATCCTGGGGTACATTTGCACTCCCCATCGCAGGCACTGCAGTAAGCTCCATTATGGCAATTGCACGTGTGGATGCAGTTCGGTCCCCAGTGGGAAGGTGGGCAAGCTAAAACAACCCACAGCAATTCATTAATTGATCTCAAATGACAAAGATCAGTGATATCCACAAACAGAGCTGCTTACATTCACATAGAAGCACTGCTTCACTTGGTGTTTGTTGTTTTGCTTTTAAAGCCATTTCTTGGGCTACTCCATTCTGAGCAAATCGCCACAGGTTGGGTTTTCTCTAACTAAGGACTTCTTTTACTCTACATAAAAAGTGTTGAAAAAAATTGGAAGTGTCGAAAAAGCCAGCAATTCAAACTTGATCCTCAGTAACTAGGACACTCATACCAGCTTTCTCCACACAGAAAGCCAAGTAACTTTCCTCTTTTCATTATTTTTTAATCTGCAAGCAGTTACGTTGAACACAGCCAAAGGTATAAGTCTTCTAAGCCTCAAAACTGAAGGAGTACAAATAGAGAAGGTTGAAACACATCTCACAGCCTATAGATTTAGGCTAAATATGAAGCTTAATTCTTTAATTTCTAATGTTAGAGTCTAGGTAATTACCTAAATAGAGTGCAAATGATCAGGACTGTACCTTTATCAAGTGGACTCTTGCTGCTGTGGTTGCATTGATGAATATAGTATTTCTAAAAAATAGAAATTCCTGAATCCTTTAAATGCAAAAGGACTCATCTATGTGTGGGCTGCATTTTTGCAAAGTGGTGGTTTTGCCCAAATTTCACTTCATTAAGAAATATACTACATTGTAGTGACAATAAAAAAAAGCACTAAGTTTGGTTTTTCTTGTTTTTGCTTCAGTTGTGCCTTATGATTCTTTTTGTTATTGTTTTTGTTTGAAAATAGTGGTCAGCTATGAGGGAATGTAAATCCCATACAGATGAAAGGTTAAAAGTTTTAAGAAGGTTACTGGTTCCAGAAGAATTTAATGGAATCGTTATTTTCCATGTGAACAAAAGGCCTGTACACAAAGCAAAGAAACTTGCTCTGTTACAGCCCATGAGCACAGTCTAAATAGATGCTTCCATTCATATTGCTGGCACCATTTTCTTGTTATTGATTTGTGAGTAAGTCTCTCCTCCTCCTAAATACCCCTATTCTTCTACTCTCCAAAATACCTACTTATTTTACCATAAAACCAGACACCTTTCTTGCTACTGGCTTCCACAGGAATCGGCTCAAGATTTATCTTGCTATGATACTTAGTTGTGCATGCCAATCCTTCACAGAATTTAGACAGCAAAGAGTTTTTTTTCCAAAGTCACCAGCTGCTACATTGCACTGGTACAGAGCTAGTTAACCTGGACTAGCCAAGCCATAAATGAGTTACCATAAGTGACGTGAAACCAATGCGGGATGGTATTCGGAAATGCACCTCCATGGAAATCAGCACAGTCTCTTTGGAATGTTGACGTATCAGGCTCTGGTGTGGCTTCTTTTATTCACAGAAATGGGTTAACTGAAACTTTGGAATACAGTGTTTCGGACCGTGTGGATTTTGGTACTTCATGGAATCAATCTATTTCTTGTGAGAATTCTGCCTCAGGTATTTCTCTCCTATTATCAGTATTTTCATAGACCTGACAAGGCATCTGGAGAATGCTGATTTATTTAATAAAAGAACTCCTATGAAACATAATGAAATTAAGACCTCTGAGTGAGTAACAAAGTTTTCACTGGTTTAGCATACCAAGGCAATACTCCCCAAGTGAGGTAGAATGACAGTAAAAACGGGTATCTGCGTTGTGCTTTTATGTGGCAAGGTTCTGGTGGCGAAGCGGGGAAGCAGGGGTGGCTTCTGCAAGAAGCAGCCAGAAGCTCTCTGCAGATCCTCTACAACTCTTCTTGGGCAGTGAAAGACTGAAAATCGGTCTCTTCTCTCATATTCTCCATCCCACTTCTTAGAAAAGCCAGAGTGCAATTATGTTGCTGATAGTGCTGATAAACTGAAGAAGAAAACTTTCGGATTTCTTCCTCCCATACCACACAGTCCTCTTTTCTGACTTGGACAGTGGGGTCTTTTACTACAAACTAGATAATGTAAATAGTCAAACCCAGACTGATTGTTGTTAAAAGAAAGGGGAACATTCCATACTTACGTTGAGAGCAGTCACTACCAATCCAGCCAGGGTAACACTGACAGGATTTATCAATAGGATTGCACGTTCCGTTACTGGTGCACGTGCATATTCCAATGCAGTTCTTGCCAAATCTGCCACTGGGACATACTGGAACAAAACACAATTAGAACTCCTTAGTAATCAGAATGGGATTACCTTTTCTTTATTTCAAGAGGAATCTTGATACTAGGATCAAGACAGGTACTGCTTAGTATAATGTTCAGTAAGGCATTAGAAATTCTGGGAAGCCCTTTATACATGCTCATTATACAAATAATAGAAATAACAATACAGTGGGTTTCATACTGTAGGATCAAATGTTCAAACAGTTTAAACCTGCTTAAGATTCCTAATTTATACGCTGCAAGCACTACAACAGCAACTGCTGTTGGTTTTATGGCTTCCAAGCGACGGAAGGAAAATTGCTGAAGTGCCTGGTCTCTCTGTCCCAGAGAGTCTTTACTACAACTTGTACCTTTGTTACAGAGGGCTCCTGTAAATCCAGGTAAGCAGTCATGTAAGCCAGTAATATGGTGGCAGGGACCACTGCTGTGTACACACTGGGGGCATGTCTGTCTGCAGCGGTGTCCATAAAACCCAGGGGAACAGACTGGAATCGGAAAGAACAAACCGTCATTCCTTCCTACACTTTCTATACAGCCGTGAACTACTCTTCAGAGCACTTCCTGACTCTGAATTAGCGCTGCTTTCTAAACACACAAGGCTGGCAATGGCGTCCTCATTATTCGTGCAGTTCAAGGCTTTACACTCACAAATGGAGATTTGCTCGTCTTCCTCTAGGGTTTGCTATATCCCAGCTCTTAATGACTTAACTGACATTCTGTTACTTGTCAGGCCATGCTGACTTGGGTTGCATGTGAAATGCATCTCTAGTTTTTATGTTATACACATTTGACTACACATAGTATGTCCTCTCCAACACAAACAACTCCTAAGGCATATTTGAAGAAAAGTCATTTAAAAAGATCGACTGGACAGTTTTATCTGTAGAGGAGTATGGTCATCTTAGACCTTGACTTCTTACCTGTTTCCTAACTTGGAAAACAAATAGCCATTACTTCACTGAGAAAAACTTACCAATGTTTTCCAGTGATCCTTTAAGTACTCATGACATGATACAGCCAGCTACACATCACCTAACTTTTAGAGAACCTGAGACCAGAAATAGGAATTCACTTAATACTTACGCAAAAGGCACAAGTTTTTTAAAAGAAAGGAGGAAAAAAAAAAAAAGGAGAGGCTAGGGAGACGGACAGGGAGAGGCTGTTCCATAAAATCTCCTCCTTTGCTGCTCTAATCCCTTCTGGTATTTTTTTCCTGATAAATTAGAATATTAGGTAGCTAAGCTACTCTAACATACTTTGTTGCACTTAGTTCCTTCCTCTATTGTGACAAACCCTTTGCCTGCTACTCCACTTATTATGCATATACATATGTTCCACACCACCTTTCTGACGTGTGAAGTGTGGGAGGAGGATATTTCCAGACACCGAGCAGAAAGCAAACTATGCTCTTTATGTCATACAGTGTGTCCTGACATCACCAACGTGTTGAAACTAGTCCGTTACACACGCTGTTGTGATGACATCATCCCGGGACAGATATTCCATTTTTTCTAGAATCAAGCACAAAGTCTCTTTCCAGCAAAATCTTTTTCCTTTCCAAAGATAAAGATTTCACTGAAGCCAAAAGCAGTGTCTCCTTTCCAATACCTGAGGTCACGCAGTCAAGGTCTGTGCTACGCCTGAAGTCGTCATCTCCACCCAGGATAGTTCTATCACACCGGCCAGCTTATTTTTAGAACCTGTTACAAAAAGATGCTACACTTTTACTACGGACTTTCAAATCATAGAATCTACCTACTTTAACCTGGCTTCATTCGTTACCATACTTTCTGTCTCTGGAGATCTGTCTGCCCTAGTGTCTCACAAACTACTCATCGATGGCACAATGACAATACTACTATTTTCTCATCATTCACTCCAATTACTTTTATTATTTTTGCAGCCTTGCCATTTCCCAGCGGTATCTGAGTGACTGAGGGGAGGTCACACTGTGGCTTTTGGGACGACAATAAGGCCAAGAACACTCTGGGCTCAGTTAGGTGAGTGCTGGCTGTGGGAGCCTCTCTCTCTTTCTGTGAGGACTCCTGTGGAGAGAGTCCACAGAGGCTACTGACCCTTGAATACAAACAGGAAAGCTGAAGCTTGCAACGCTACAGTATCGCACGGAGACACAAAACTCCAGAACCCTCTGAGAGGGGCAAACTTAAGAATGTCAACTCCATCTTGCGGAAGCTGGAAGAGTTTTCCCAACACTTACATAGTCATTTAGGTGAGAACTCAAATCCCTTCCTGGAGATAAAAGGTTTGTGATAGCATGCCTTTCTGCAGAGTTTCATCATGTTTTCAAATTACCTTGCTCTTCATAGACAACAGCGTCAAACACAAATTCTAATGGATAACCAAATACAAATACTTCCTAAAACCACAAGGAAAATGCCAGAGAAACCTTGCAGAAAAGTGCAACAATTTTCATGCAGAACAAAATATGTGCAGAGACACTTGAGTTCTCAAGTTTGAAAAACCTAAGTGGAAGCACAGCTTCTGCACAACTGATCCTCTTTTTGGCTGCCAGAGCCAAGCTTTCTGGGTTCCTGCACGCAAGGCTTTACGTACCAGAGCTGCCAGCACAGCCCTGCATATTTACAGCTCTTCACCACTTCCTGAGGAATGGTTCTGTGAAGGCGCGCAAGGTTTCAGATTGACCCGTCTACTCTCCTACTCCCCGTTTGTCTGTGGATCCCACACTCAACAACATTTCCATACCTGTGAATCACAGATGGAACAAAACAGCCACAGAACTGGCCCTTGTCTCCTTCCAGCCCCACACAGTCCTCTTGTGCACACCAAGTGAAAGGCAAGACCAAGCCCCGCCATAGTGGAAACTCCCATTGTCCTTCAAGAGTCTCTTTTGTACCTGACCATCCCGGCAGACAGCGACAGGAACCCGTGGTGGGATGACAACTGTCTGCATGGCTGCAGTCACAGCGTTCAGCGCAATCCATACCGTACGTGCCATCCTGTGGAAACCAAACAAACAACCCAGAGATGACGACAGCTGGGAGCTAGAAGAGAACAAGTTCTGGTCAGTCCTGCCTCAAAAAACAACCACGCATCTCTCCTGAATCCATAAGCTGCGTTCTTAAGATAAAGCACTTTGGGCTTCTGCAGCAGTTTTTGTGTCCTGCATTTTCATTCCTTCAGTTACGAGGGGAAAATAAAGAATTATATTCTCTGGAAAAATCCCAGAGGAGGGACTTGGAGACGGTGATCCAGAACATGGCAACCTACACTATCAGAGGCTGCAACGAAGCCTTCTTGGACTGTCCCTCTAATTTCCCTAACAGCTGAGGTCCTACTCCAGGACCGGGGAATCCCTTGATGAGAAAGCAGTTCAGACTCCTTTCTGCCTCAGCTCCTGAGTTGTCGACGTACTGGACAAAAAGAAGATACCACAGAATACCACAATTTCTACAACAAAGTACTAAAACGTTAGATTAAAATGTATCTTCAGGGTAAAGCTCATTGCCTAAACAATGCAAAGTGTATCCCTTTGATTAAAAGTCCTTCTCTCTGCACTACAGCATGTGCTGTTAAAAGAGAATTTCTCTGGCCAGGAGACAGGGCACAAAACATTTCTTCTGGCTACGCAACGTTTTTTGAACCATCAAGAGAAATTACAGTTGTAGGTTAAACACCCTTCTTGCTGTGCTGAGCTGTGCCACAAAAGCACAGCTGATTTTCATGGAACTACATCTGAACGTCTGAATTTGCCTTTTCTTCTTCCACAGAAGGTGGCACATACATCTGGGGGCAGTTCCATACAAAATCAATCTGACAAACGGAAAAGAGCAAAAATCTTCACAACTGCATTTGTAAAACAAGGGAAAGTACAGCTGTGAACTGATCTTACACGAGAAGTGTCAAAACTAAATTAGCAACATGGAAAAACCCCACTAGGGTGGGGTGATACTTATGAGGCTGCCCACAGCAAAACAAAAAAGGAAAGAAAATCCATGCCAGGGTTTAAAACGAGCTAAAAAGAGGCTTTGCCTTCTAAATTAAATGAATTTATCAGTCCTTCAAAGTCAGAATAAACCCTATAGGAAAGCTCCTTTGCTGGTTTTGGTGTTCGTGCCTACAATTCTACTAGGTTCCACAGCATTTACCTATTCAATTCCAGCAATTTCGAGTCTGAAGTAGAACAAAATCTAAGAGCACTCAAGTGCTAGGAGCCCTTGCTCATGGCAACAGTACATTTTTATACAGAGAAAAAGAAAAGATTAGGCATTTCCTTTGCGTATAATCAGATTTGCAAAGAAAGGAAATCCTCAAGTACCTAATTGAAAAGTGGTATGTTTAGTCTGCTATTTATTTAGACTTAAGTAACGATCTGGGCAGTGATAGGAATTTTCTGAAGTTACTGAAAGAAATTGAAATACGTTGATTTAAATAAACTCCTCAAACAAGAACAAAACCAAGATAACTCTGGACTCAACTGAATTAGTTTCCCATTCATTCTCCTACTCTGGAATTCGGAGGCAGAATATGCATTGGAATATGTACATGCTTACAGACTTCACTTGACACAGGCAGAGAGAGACAGCAAGACAAGGAGCATGGGCATGCTAAATTATCTGATGGAGAAATGCTTTTAAGCACTATTGTGGCTCTATTTGCAACAGTGAAGCAAATGCTATGAGACACTACCCATCTGTTTTAGTAAGTCCGTTTTGGAAGAGCTATTGGAGCTTGGGAGATCGCATCGTCCTCCAGATCAGACACTAAGTGATAAACAAAGCTGCCCTAGGACAAAGAAACATTAGTCTTCTGATGGAGACGTACTGTTGAAAACGCTGCATGAACGTGCACAGATGGAACTCTAATCCACTTTGCAGAACGTCTTAGAATTTGTCTGTCACTCTACTCAATCCGTCAACGTAAACTGTAGCTCACCTGGAAACTAAAAACAACCACCAAAACCCCAAACAAAAAAAAGCTGAGTATTCTGAGAGAAGTTCAACAGAACAAATTTTCATGCAAAACAAAGTCGTGGCTCCCAGTTTAACACTGTAGTTCAGCTATTCCTACCACATTACTGCTCAGTAGAGCTCCTCCAACCTGAGAGAAGCTTAAAGGTGAATTTCCCAGAAAACCAAACTCTATCACTGGAAAAGATGGACTCTGGAAAACCCAGTTTTTCAGAGAAAGAGTTCATGTTTTGACTACAAAATGTAATAAAAAACAGTTATGGAATAAAACACATCAGGTTTGACTTTTACCATTTTAAAACCTTTGAAATTAGATATTTTGATTGCTCTCCCCAAGCACAAATTGCAAGGTGCAGCAGACCTGATGCAGCAATGTCATGTCAGTGCAATGAATTCTAACTTTGCAGTTCTCAATGTCGGCGTGACGGCGTCAGAGCCCCAAAAGGAAGGCAAAGACCTGTCTGTCACTGCACTCTTCGCAGTGCCTTCTCACAGCTGACTAAGAATAAAGGCAACTTCTCCGTTCATATTGTACCAGAGATAGAAGATAATTTAACTAAAATTATGTTGTTTGATGTTAAGTATCTATTTCTGGCACATTCTTTCCTCTCATAGTTTTTTCTGCTTTAACAGAAGCACTCTGGAGAGCATTTGATGCCAACAGGGAAAAATCTGGGTCTGTGTTTTTCAACAAATTCTAAAGGAGCTGGAGAAAAGTCTGAGGCTCGACTTTAAAGCATGAAAGCAGGAAGAGTTTTTCATCTGTGCATCATAACTGTGTGTTTTGTGCACTTCAGTGTGTTGCACTGGAGAGTTCTTCCCAAAGATTTGTTGGCGCGTGTCCCTAATCTTCAACCCAGTTGTGTATGGGCTACCAGGAGCAGTCCTCCTTGGAGACTTATCCCCCCGACAAAATTCAGTGCAAAATCTGGTGAAATTATGAAACTACCTGGCAAGGGAATTCACATTTTTCTCCTCTCCAGCCTGGAGCACAGGTACAGGTTCCATCCAGAGCACTGCAAGACCCTCTGTTAAGGCACTGGCAAGTTAAGTTACAGCCAAGCCCCCAGGTACCTCTGGGACAATTTATTGAGCAATCTACACCATGCCAACCTGCCAAAAAGAAGAATTTCAAGTGACAAATTAATCCAAGTTTTCCCCCATTCCTCTCTGAGGACGTGTTTCACTCTGCCTATCAGGCAGCATCTTTCGGAGATGTGCAATGCCAGGGTACCACTAGCTACAAGCTAGTAGCAGCAGTTTCAGACGAGGACTTGTCCACGTTGGAACAAGGGTGGTGAAGGGCACCTCCTGACATCTCTGCACAGCACACATTTGCAGATGGGTGCCACCATGCAATAGCAATGCAGGGCAGATCGGCAAGGAAAACACAGACACCTTGAAATTTCACTGCCAAGCACCAGAGGATACTGAAGGTTTAAGGCATGGGTTGAAAAAGCAAGGACTGTATTCCCTACATTCAAGCTGCTGCTTTCATCATTCTTCCGCCAGTACTGAACAGATGGAGTTCTGCAATACAGTTTAGAAACTAAAATCCTAGACACAAAACAGAAGGAAACATAGCAGCAGTGCCTAAGTTGCATTTCTCCAAGGATACATGGAAGACCTCCTAGATCATTGCTGTACTTCCCTCCAGATGCAAAAAAGACTGTAATGGGAAATGGGTCTAAAATGCACCCTTCACTGCTGATTATGCTGGGTAGCAATGATTTGCAGACTGCACGCTGGAGGCAGAGAAATGGAAATAGATTTTTAAAAATGTGACCATCTGATACAATAGAAACGGCAGGAGACAGTCCGACGTGACCATCAGCAGTGACACAAGCCAAGGTTCTAATTTTGTACCTTGTTTACAGCAAGCCAAGGGAAAAGTAATTCTGCACTGAGCCTAATCAATAGACTGTGCAAAACACATGGATTGAAACGAAGCCGCCTCGTGCCCTGGATAGAGAACTTCACATTTAGGGGTCATTTCAGGCAAAAATCAGTCCCTGACAGTGGTGGGCAGGCACGTGCAGTTTCTGAGGGGGTACAATGTCCATCAGAATTACTGCTGGGAGGTGAGAGCCAGGCAGGGAGGTCAAGGAGCGTCAGTCTAGTCGCACGAATACTGGGAGACCTAGAAAGTTTCTCACAGAAGCAGGGAACAGCGCGCAAAGGCTTGGAAGGGTCTTAGGCAAGGTTTTCTCAGAGAGCTGGTGAGGAAAAGAGCATTCAAATAGAATAAATTGCCAGGAGATACTAACATCAGTGCTAAAATGGCAGGAAGAAATCGGTGCCTCTGTGTGGCTGAGAGGGGCAAGGGTTGCAGCCAGAGGTCATGCACACCCAGGCTGAGGGAAACCCGCCTATGCATTTCGACTAGACAGGCTGCTGTCAGACACATGGCAGGCATGCCTGTGGTACATCCAGCAGATGACAGCACTGCCACCAAGAGAGAAGTGGTGGCACACCTCAGGGTAAACACCAGTAATTCACTAAGCCGCAGCAGCCTCCAGCCCACTGAGAACACAAACATGAGGCATGTGCACTCTTCTTGGGGCAGATGGTTTCCTAGTTTTCACCTCCCAGAGCAGCAGATGCATAAATCAGCTGGTGATATGGCCTTCAGGGTGCTCTGCTTTTTATTAAGTTTCTTTCTTCTTCTCTACTTCCAAAACTCAAATTCATTTTATGATTAGGGAAAAAGGAAATTAATCTGAAGGGATGCTTACCTGCTTTGCAGGCACAAGAACCATCTACTGGTGAACAGATGGCTTCGTTTTTGCAGTTGCATACAGATGAACAGTTTATTCCATACGTCCCCAGAAGACAGGCAGTACCACAAGCAGCACCCTGAATGACACAAAAACAGAGTCTAAAAACTATTCAGACAATAGAACCAGTACATTCTGTAGACTGACTCAGGTGCTACAAAAGCCAGAGAACATGCCTGTTCCAGGCTGTCACTAAGGTATCTGAAATTTCATGGCGAGGGACTCCTTCATGCTCTTTAAGTCCACAGTAAGCATTACTTTCCTGTTAGTTGTTGGGAGAGCTCAGGTCACACAGCAAACACCACTTGGTTAGATCAATGGACAGTATCTTAAGTAATAAGGAAGCCCTTCACGAAACCAAATCTCAGTAAGACAGCAGGTTCATGGAACGTGGATGTCTACGGTATTTTTAGGAATTAATTTGACTGAAGTTTTCATAGTTGTTGTTCCTACAACAGTCACCCTGTAAATATCCAAAGCACAGGTAACCGCAAATGCATGTAAAAGCTGCAGAATAATCCATCCTGAACTGCAAAAACAAGTGTCTTGCTCTAGATTTTCTCTGGATGGAACATCAGGAGCTGCTGCAGCAAGATAATGATTGAAACCATCATTCCTCCCTTTATTTACACCTCACAAGCACATCCTCCTACTTATCACTGTCTTACAAAGTCACTATCTTTTCTTTCCTGAAATGCTCTTCAGTGCTGAGAACCAATCCCAGATTTGCCTCAGAATCTTAGACAACGCCCAGTATTATTTATGTACCTAAATACCGTTACCTTTCTTTTCCTGTGGTGGAGAAAGGACACTCGGGCACCATGAAGAACTTGGCAATCAACTAAAGCCAATGGAGTTGAAAATGTACTGTGAAAGAGAGACTTATTTACCTTAAATCCAGGGCCACAGGTGCATTTTCCAGTCACACTATTGCAGTCAGCACCATTTTGGCAGCTGCAGATCTGCTGACATGACTCGCCATAGAATCCTGGAGAACACGTCTCGTTGCAGTAGAGCCCCGACCAGCCAGGCTTGCAGGAGCATTCCCCAGACACAGGGTGACAGCTGCCAGGAGGGGATGGAAGGATAAGTAATTCAGGACTAAATGTGACAATCTACAACTGAACAGTTCTTGAGATCTAAATTAGAACGTATTTATAAAATTAATAGTACTGGCATTTTAAGACAGACATCACTGTCCTGTTTGGAGTGGTTTTTTCGTTTCTGCAGAGGAGGACACAACACACATGAGATAGCACTGGGTATAAAGCAGAGTCATTGAATATTCTTGGCCCCCCAGTGAGTGTTACTAAGGCATACTGACTCATATACTGATTCACACCAAACTTAGGACTCTGTAATTTGTAATTAGATGTAAGAAGCTGCAACACTTCTGAAGGTTTTTGATGGGTTCTCATGCAGTAGCACTGGGTATAAAGCAGAGTCATTGAATATTCTTGGCCCCCCAGTGAGTGTTACTAAGGCATACTGACTCATATACTGATTCACACCAAACTTAGGACTCTGTAATTTGTAATTAGATGTAAAAAGCTGCAACACTTCTGAAGGTTTTTGATGGGTTCTCATGCAGTTAAGCCTAATTGGCAGTAAGATTTATACATTAAAAAAGGGAATTAAAGAGATCTGGAGAGATACTGCCTATTCTGTAGCACCCTATGCAATTTAACATTCCCATGAAAAGCTTTTGACCATGTACACAAAGTCTGTGAGAAAAATGCAAACTTGCAAGATGGCCTATACTTTGGCTTAAAAAATACAAATGTGAAGTAGGGGTGGAAGATCACCAGAAAGAGCTTACAAGACAAAAGAAAAAACCCTTCTAGAAAAGTACGTAGCTACAGTGTGCTCTTTTTACACCAGGTGTCACGTGAGTAAAGACATTCCTGTACAAAACAAGGCGCTAATGTTGACAAAGGCAGACAGAGGCCTTTTTTGCTTCTTCCTGCAAACTGCATCTTTAGAATGACAAGTTTCTGTAAACCCCCCAACCTGTGATGGGAAGTGGCAGGGACGTATGGATCTGCTCATACCAGGTCACAGCGCTGTTGCTGTACCCCACTGAGGAAACGGGGTTTATGTGGCCTTAGTCTCAGCCAGCCAGTGCTCACTCTCCGTTTTCTCTTGACTGTTGAGTACCAAGGGAAAAATGGATACTTTCACCTGGTCACAGAGAACAGAGGGCTGGGTTCAATACACACTCTAGCTCAAATCCTTGCATATCTACCAAAAGAGGCAATCAACAAGAACCATTTGTGAAAAAACTCTTTGCCTAAGAGGCTTGTTACCTGCTGCTGCTCTCTGGACCCCTGGAAAATAGTAGAACCTCCCAGGTATACCTATATCTAACCCTTCACGAAGCATAGAGGCTGCTAAGCACAAGGATGGGCTTGCCCTTCATGCCCTGGAGCTGCCATCAACTGACCACATCTACTGATTTCAGTTATTTCGCACTTACAGCACACCAGAACGTGCAAGGGATGTATGATCTCTCCTGCCTACACACAGTGAGCAATGTAATGATCTACCCACCTGGTAAACAGAGACAAAGGTCCCACTTTGTCATAATATTTATTTGGCGGGTAAGCAACCAAATAAATACAGCAATGAATATTAAGATCACATATAGCTGCAAGCACTGTAATTCAGAAGCTCTTTTGGGCTGAGAGTTTCCTGATCCAGTTAGGGAATACCAGATTCTCTCACAAGTCCTTCGCTGCTTCAGATTGCATGAAAGTACTAGAAAAATCAGGAAATCTTTCTTTTCAGATTTCTATCTTCTCTACAGAAGAACAGGTTCAAGGGTGTAAAGCCTACCTCCAGGTAGTGGGCCTGTGCCAGGGACATCTTTTATCACACTTGAGACCATAAATTCCTTTGGGACAAAGCCTTGTTTCACACTGCTCTCCAGTGTATCCTGCTTCACAGAGACAGGCACCACTAATATGGTAGCATTTCCCACCATTCATACACTTGCAGGGCTCAATACACTGCACCCCGTAAGTCCCCACTGGACACTCCTCTTGGCACCTATGAGAAAAACAAACAAAGAAAAAAGTGGTTTAGTTCCCATCAAATACAGCTTTGGGACATTCCAGGGAAATCGAGTTTATGAGCAATCTCTATACGGCTCTAAAAAGCTTCTGAAGTGGAGCAGTGATTTATAGAAATTCATGTTTCAAGTACTTTATGTCAAAATTTGTAACTTTTAGAAGTAAACTAGATTCTCCACTTAGCAATAGCGTGAACAGCCAGCAGATTCCTGTGCCCCTGTAGATGCTCAGGGCCTGGCAGTCCTCTGGCAATCACGCTCAGCAGTCTCTGATGAGAACCTGTCTGTTTGCTGGTGGTTAACAACATAAATATGAAGGCTCTATGAGCTTTATTAAAGACTGAGTGGCAAGATCTCAAAATAGACACTTGTTCCTAAATGACGTGCCAGATACTTTGCTCAATTGCTAATGTGCTCACACAGACACCTCACTGGTGATGCCATTTTGTTGGCATTAGATTACACTCAAACACATCTGGGAAGTAAGCTAAAGAAAGGAAAATGAGCCTTTGGACGGGTAAGAGTGCTTACTGCACCTCCTAGGTGCACTTGCTTAGTGCATTACTTGAGCTACAAGACCTCCTTCTGCACCTAAGGAAGAGTGAGGATTCTTATCTATCTAAACATTTGTGAGTCATGGAATCAGATTGATGACAACAATTCAATAATTAAAGCTGTACTTCCTTTTCTGAGGGAGTACTTTGAGGTTATTTTTTCCTTGGTTAACTTCTTCTTGGAATATTTCTTCTTCTTTAACAAGAATTAAAATCAGCGGCTCAAGTGCCATGTACTGCAGAATGAAGACTCCCAAGGAAGAACTGCTTTTCTACAAAGGCCTGAAGATTTTTAGGCAATGCATGACTCAAAAATATTTTGATCCTCATTTTATAAACTAAGAAATTCAAGTGTAGCTACTACCAGTAAGGGCTGACATCATAAATTAAATCTTAAATCTGAAGTCTTAATCCAACTTTAATAAGAAAACAGAAAACTCACCTGCTGAACATATTGCAAAGGCACTGGTGTTGCTTGGGTAAAAGCTTCCAGATGAATTCCATGAATTGGATCCTCGATAATCAGACATCCAATGTCAAACCACCTGCAATTACAGCCAAGTTAGAGTCTGTTGAAAAGCAACATGTTAGTTCTTGAATGATGACCGTTTTACAACCTCTAATACAACTGTAGTTAAAAATGTAACAATGACTTACATCAAGGCATCCCAGCATTTTTCAAATCAAATTTGCATGTATCAGTTCATGTATATATGAAAAACTGTAGTGCCTGTGTTCCCATCTAAAGAATTCTATGGTTCCTGTTGTTTCATGTATTTTATATGTGTCTACATATAAATGACATTTTATTCTTTAAAGCACTGGAAGCAAGACCCTTTGAGTCAATGAGAAACAACCCTCTCCCCACCTCAGGGATATATTTCAAGTTCTCACTTGTCAGGAAGCAATTCCTCAATGAAGTTTTCTACCGATACAGCAGGCTGTTTTTCATGGATTACTCCAGTCCGGCGCAAGCTGTCTATTCTTTCTTGGGCTCCCTACATGGGAACATGATCTGTTAGACAACATTCTCTTTCAATCACATCATACAACACTCAGAGATGAGTGCAAAAAACCCCTCTGGAGCAGAATTTTCAAGTTAAACAGAAAACAGCGATTTTAAAAAATTACTCTTTTTATCAACAGTAGAAAAACAAGAAACAAAAGTCATGAAAAAGCACCATAGCCTTTCCCAAACAGGAATCTCAAACAGTAACACAAGCTATGATAAAACTCACTAAAGTATCAGAATATATCCTGTTACTCACATCAACATTTTTGCATCTTAAGATCTGTTGTGCTTTGATCCTTTCAGAGCTTTGGACCAACTCTGTCCAGTGAAGAGACCCTCTCTGTTCTGGTACCTATCCAGCTAAGGAATCATTTACTCCAACCCTGTTCTCACTCTGAGTTGCCATACAAACACTATTACCACTACGCTGCAGTAGCTAATCAGGTAAAGCAACATGTCTATTTTTCTCCTTTACCTCCATATAAAATTGTTTCAGCTAATACATTGCTATGAGGATAAGCTTCACTCTGCCGTGAATGCTGCCACAGCAGTTAGGAGAAAATACCCCCTTTTTATGGAGGAAATGGTTTGCTTACATTGAAGAAACAGAATACAAAATAGTTGGTGTCACTGGGTTTAGGTATTGGCCAAGGAGACGGTTCCACCTAGATACAAGGAACAACTGTGTATTTTTAAAAGGTGGTGAAACAACCCTTGCTAACTCTTCTTCTGGGCCAGCACAGCTGTTTGAAAAGCTGCACAATGAATTCCTACATACTAAATCTAAGAATGGAGCTGTTCAGGAAGATCCTTGGCAAGTGTTGATCAACCTGTCTTTCACCTACAGAATTAGTTGGGAGACAACCCAGTCTCAAAGGCTCTCTTAACTTCTGATTACATTTTTCCTATTCAATTTCTCATGTTTAGTTTTCATCCCAAAGTACTGTGCTAGTGACAGACTAAGAACAAATGCCTGATACACTTTCAAACTACAGTCATATCACAATGCATGCCAGATGTGATGGCAATCAACTGCTTTAGAAGAAAATGGACATAAATGTTCTTCACTGCTGTGACCGCGTTTGCACAAGAACCCCAAAGGCTATTCCAACAAGCAGCTTCAGAATGATCTAACGGAACAGGCGGCAAGTTACACCAAAAACAAGAAAAGGAGAAGTCTCCCAATGCCACAGACTGACATTCCCCTTAGGGAAAATCAGATTTTTCTGGGTCAATGCCCCATCCCTGGAAGTGCTTAAGGTCAGGCTCGATGTGGCTTTGAGCAGTGTGGTCTAGTGCAGAGAGTTTCAGCCCCCTCTGCTGAGGACAATTTGTAAGGTCACTTCCAAACCAAACCACTCTCTCATCCTACGTTTCCATTGCCCTTCTCTGTGCTGGAGGTACTTTACTACTTACTTTTAAACCTGCAGCGTAGCCCACAGGTTGTACTTTAGTAAAACACAAAATTGTGACTACCACAATGCTGCTCCTTCCTATTCATTTTAAAGCTCTAACTGAGATACTATGCTTTTCATTCCAGGCTCAATGCTCAGCAATACTTCACAAAATCACAGAATCATACGACTGGAAGAGACCTTTGTAGATCATCAACCCTTTCAGTAAACATTTCTTTCTAATATCCAATCTAAACCTCTGCTGGCGCAGCTTTGTGCCATTTCCCCTTCTCCTATCTTCTCTCTCCTGGCTGAAGAGACCATTGCCCACCTCCCCACAACCTCCCTTCTGGTAGTTGAGACTTTATTAGACTGTTTTAGCCTTTTCAATGTTCTTCCCAAGTGTTTCAGGAACTGCTTCAAGTTTGCTGAGCTTCCTAAAATAGTATAAATACTGTTGGGCTAGAAAAGCAGAACAGCTGAAAGTCAGAAGAAAGCCTCAAAAGCGATGTAAACACCGTTGTGAGCACGCTTACCTTTCGGCTTGTCGACCCTCAATGCGATACCTTACACACCGGGATTTAATCACCAGATCCAACAGAACACATACAGCATATTTTAAACTCAATTCCATATCACTCCCTCAAACAGAGAAACAGGGAGGGAAAAAAGTATGTGACTTCCAGATTACAGACAAGGACTTGTCACCGTTTTGTTCTCTGTAACTTGCTCATCTCTCACAACCTGAACTGAAGGGTATTACTATGCTACTACCTAAACTACAGCAGAATACACAAGTAAATGAACCTTAAGACGCACATAAAAAAATCAGCCTGCAGAGTGAGAGTCTCACTGGACAACGCACCTGAGAAATCACCACGTAACTGTGACAGAATTAACACACTCTCCAGATAAACTTCAAGTGCTGTTACATTAATCTAACATTCTATGCATTACTTAATGGTTTGTCACAAATACTTACTGATATATGGAACCATGCCAGGGTCCAGCGGTGTAATCATGGTCTCCACTGAATGTTTGGGTTTATCAAGAACAGACTTCACCATGGGATTCTCAGCTACACCCTAAACATAAGCAAACAGACTTCCATATCATTTTCTCGTTTTTCCCCAAGAAACTCACAATAGCACAGTTAAAACCCAACCAAACAAAACCCAAGTATTAAGCTGCTTCGTGGTCTTCTTACCACATTTACACTTTGTAATGCCTGGTGCATCTCACTCGCCAGCACAAATGCTGCAAGACGTGACCAGGAGTGCGTGACTTTTCGGATACAGCAAAGGCCAAATATCATCACCGCCATCCTCTCACGCACCAATGCAGAAACAGGCCTGCCAGTGATGGTGGGCAACACACTTGATTTCCTCCTATTCTGGGACGGGAAGTCTTGAACATTTAACAAATACTAATTACAGCTATCATCAGACTCGGTAGCTAGACTCAAACTGTGACAACTCCAACTGAAGAGCCTCTTTTTTATGACCTTACAGACAAGAGGACCTATTTTTGAATGGCCCATTACTAACAAATATTTTTACAGCTGAAATTGAGCTGAAATTCCTCAATTTATAAGTAGATTCTAAACAACGCTGAAAAAACGCTCTATCTTCTCCAGCCAAATCCCAGGTGGAGCTGCTGACAGACCTAAAAGTTCATTAAATGTAAGCACAAACACTGACAAGGTCTTACTGGCCTATTATCTACCTTGAGGGACATCTGAAAGAATGGTGTTGGATTTCTGAAGAACAGCAGAGCAAAAAGTAGTTCAATCGATTTCAAGAGCAGAAACAGAGATAACTGCAGCACTGCCGTGTATGCACTTCAACAGAGAATCCAGCTTGCATTTCTGCAAAAAATGACAGTTAAGCCTCACAGATTCTGTCTGATGTTTAAAAACCTGACTCTGACGTGTGCTTCCACACATCCAACACTTGACAGCTTCAGTACAACTAATGATTCCTCATTCTTCCACCTAGGAAATTCTCAGAGGTCATGGAAAACACAGAGCACGTACAACATTTAATACTCCAATCAAAGAATCTACATTTGGGTTGAAGTCAATCATACACATTCTCCAGAAACAGACATAGGTCACTTGCTGGAACCTACTGGTATACAGGCAACAATAACGTGGATGAGATTGGCTTCTCAACTAATTCACTACTGCCCTTTCAAACGGGCTACAAAATCATGTCACAAGGAAAACCTTCTCTTCTGGAACATTACCTTCTATCGCAAAAAAGCAAGAGGAATATGGTGACTGGAAGACATTTTCACTTGAAGACCAAAGAAGCTGTCTTTTTATGATTATAAGACACGTGCCCTAGAAAAAAGCAGCACGACAACTCTGCTCTCACCATACTGATGGACGATTAATCTTGCTCTTTAAGACTGTAGCACTGTCAAGATGACTGGAGTAAGGGAGGGCTCCCTCTGCCACGTCACACACAACTCATTCTTCCAGATTTTCTTCTTCAAAAGGCCTTGAAAGCCCCTCCAAAAGTCTCCAGTCCCACTGGGACGTCAATCTTGATTCTTCCTTCCGATTTACTATTGCACAGTACAGATAGTAGTGTTGCTCCTGAAGGCAGCTCAGAGCTCACACACAGTCCCTGCATCTTTCTGCCACAGCCTTCACGACACTACTCAGATGTAGCATGTCACAGCTCCAAAAAGGTTACAGGCTCATGAGATGCTGTCAGTTGTTGCTGCTTATTTCCTCTCTACAATTAGATCGCACCACAAGGATTATCTGTTCTGCATTATACACTCCGTGCCCTCTAGCGGAATAGAAAAATCCTACAAAATACCACAGACACCTCTTAAGAAACCCCTCCTCAGTGGAAGAAACACTTATTTCCCTCTCCCTGAGGAGACTTGTTTGGTTTAGAACAGGCAGGACTTGCATCCCCTAAAAAACCAATTCAGTTCATTAGGAAATGATAAAAAAAACCAGGATGTACAAAGAATCAAAGAGGTTCTGACATTTCCCATGATTTAAGGGCATGTGACAAAACCTCTAAGGTAGAAGGATCTCCCTGTCACGAGCACCTAGACGCCTGCATTTATGTAGTCATTCCTCTTCTGGAAAGGAAAGAAGCACAGTTTCAGCAAACGCGCCTATTAAAAACAGCCACCTGCAACTGAGCACAGAGGAAAGACAGGACCTAGAGCAACATGCCCTTAAAAGTTGTATCTTGTTAGAGACAACAAAAAATGGTAGTTCCTCCTGAAAGGTAACATACAAAACCACAGAGCTTTATAAACCCCCACAGCCCTCCAGCAGGTGTTCCACCTTGGGCAGTAGCTACTCTGGGGTCTTCAAGCTCCTCAGGAAAAGTGATTGCAGAACCAGTTCCAGGAGCCAAAGGGGAAGAGAAAGTTGCTTGCTGAGTAATAGGATCTGCGAAGACACCTAGGAAGAGGGAAAAACAAGACACAAGTACTGCGTTTCATTTCTTATGCCGTAGCAACATGCAATTGTTTTACAGGAAAATGAACAGGAAGAATAGAATAATACTGGGCTGATTCCTTTCATTTCTTGAAGGCCCCAGAACAATCCTGCTTGTTAGAGTTTAGCAGAGGCAACTACTGTGAATGAGTTCAACAATATCTGCTCATAGAACCGAGCCTACCTGCACCTTATGTGTAAAATTAAACAAAGACATGTTAGCTTAAGAGTGGTGCTTTTTATTGTCTTCAAATTTCCATAGGTCTTTCTGGACAGACTGCTTAAAAGACATGTCACAAACAATGGTTAAAGCCTGGCCCAACTGCTGCTGAAGAGCTAAGTTTCCATTAGGCTAGTAGAAAATCACCTCAGTTCAGCAACTACAGCACTCGCTTGCATGGCAGGCAAGTATTTTTCACTGTCCTGATGCAATTTAGTAGCCAGAAGCAAGAAAAGAGAAGCTACTCTCATGTGACAGACGACTTCTTACAGATAGCGAGCTTCTCAGAACAAAAACTTGCCCATTAGGAGATTACAGCCTGAGATACCTTACCATTCCGTGGAAATACAATGGCTGAAATTGCCTCTGAGCTGAACAGCAGCAACACAGAAATAAATGGTCAGCTGGGCTTTCCTGGGCACATTTTAAAATACTGCTCTCAAACACTTTTCTGTGAGCCTGAGTGCTAGCAGAACTCTGTGGAAGAGGACTCTTGTCCTACACCGTGATCGTACTTCAAAGGCCATTCTCCATTCCTCCGAGCGCAGCTACTCAGTAATTAAGTGTCACAAGAATACTAAAGAAGCTGAACTTGTGGGACTCTAGCAGACTGCTGAAGTAGCCACCCAGGAGACCCCTCATCCTGTCTCACAAGCACAAAGGTCTATATACAAAAGGTTACCTGTGACGGGAGGTGCAGAGAATGATGGCATCAGTGGGCTCTGTGGTGCTCGACCAGCGTGGCCTCTGGTGATATCATACGTTGAAGACATGGAAAATCCTGAAATCGGGGGACCAGCAGGAGGTGCAGGAAGACCAGAGCCAGCAGTAGAGCTTAATGAAGGAGCTGTAGAGAACTGCGACACAGAAGACGAAGGGGCAACTGGAGGTCGGGCTGGAGTTAGAGGTGGCGCCATAGTAGAAACTGTTGCAGATGGCACAAGTGGAAAAGAAGATGAAGTCATCATAGGAGGAGGAAGTGGAGATGCTCCAGCTGCCAGAGGTGCTGAGCACTCAGGAGAAGATGACAGGCTTGGTGTAGCAAGGGGACTGGACAAAGCTAGGGGAAAAAAAGACAAATGGAATTTTAGAAACACCGAGCCTTCATCTCAGAGATTCAGGTATGTAATTGTTCAGCTAGTTTACAAGTAAGTTTTGACCAAGTCTGCTTTTCTCCTTTCAAAGGAAAAAAGTTTAGTTCTGCTTGAGTTTGCAACCACCACCAATTGCCCTCAATTTCTGGAGATAGTAGCCTGGAATCTCTTTTCTTCTCTGACCCTATTTATCACAGCTAAAAAGACGAGTCAACATTTGACTACCCATTTTGTAGCAGATGAAGTGGGCCTCAGAAATTTCCAGCTAGCACGCTTCTTCCTGCTTCATCCACAGGAATAACAAAGATGCAGGAAGTGTCCCTCTTTAGATTAAGAAATGCACTCAGGGGACCTGTGAGGCTGGGACTTACTGCAGAGGTACAGGTCTATGAGATGGGCTGAGCACCAGGCAGCCCTCTCTTCCCTGGCACCCAGCTACCCAGGCTCCTAAACCCTCTGCTTTCTGTGTTTCAGTCTGGCCCCCAGCTGATCCTTGGATAAGCCAATTTTGTTCTCTAAACCAAATTTAGACAGAAAATTAAGCCAGAGAAACAGAAAACACTGGTTTTTACAGCACTAAGCTGTTGGATCAGCTCAGATGTGAAACTGCACTCAGCCTAAACATTGATGACAGTCAAGTGACGTGCCAAGTTACCGTAAGGAGGTCGTTTCCAAACTTTATCACGCACACCAGTCAATAAAAAATGGAACATGCACACCCCCAACATAGCTACAAAATACTTACATGGGCCACTGTCCTAGTATATTCCATAGATTTTAAAACATACAGAACAGAAATATTAAAAGGATGAGATAAAGATCAAGAAACTCTTCTGCTCCCACTGAAAATTAGTATTTTAATAGTATATTCATAAAACAATATGTTATGTTATTAACGGTTAGCACAATATAGAATACCATTAATAATATTGTAGTGTGAGCAATGTCACTACAGAAGCCTCATCATTTTTATAATCTTGGGTTATCATCAGCAATTTGAAGGTCTGGTTCTATATTCCAATCATGGCTTTAATGGTTGTCACACCTGGAAAAGATGCCTTACAAAGACACACAGACCCAAATGAAAAGGTGTTGCTGGATGTGCTTACAAAACCATGCTATTTGTTTTCGTCTCCCAGCCATCAAGTATATGAAGGCTTATCTTGAAATTCAGCTAGCAAATGTTCATCTTCCTTGATGTCATTCAATTCTTCTGGAAAAATCATCAGGTGGTGTTGCACCTTGGTATTCTTAACAAATGGGCTCAAAATCCACCAAAGCTAATTCATCTGGAAGATTTTTACATAGCTCAGGAAATTCCACTTTTCAAAACACCTTCTCAAACGCATGACTTTCTTACAAAGAAGTAGATCACTCCTCCTTAAAACACCACCTTTATATTGAAGGGACAAACTGTAAGTGTGTTTTGGGGTTTTTTTAAATAACTACTGGGTAGCACACTGCTGATGGCCACTTGTCATCACAGAAAATGTCAGCGAGTCTGCAAGTCTGTTTTGGTACAAGAAGAAAGCTGAAGCCATATTTAAATCCCTTGCCACAAGACAACCAGCAAACCTCTGTGCGATGCACAAAAGTTTCACGGTCACTTCCTCTACCATTACAAGGTGCAGCTAAAAACAACCCCTACTATTTAAAGAGAACTTCTATAAAATTAACCACACTGCTGGCATCCTGTAGCCCTTTGTGCACCAGCTCCACTTTCACTGCTGCAGTAACTTGCCTATGAATGAGGCGGTCAATAAATGTCATGGGTGGAAATAGATCGGTAACCTTATTCGAGAATCCATTTTTAGCCTAGTCAAAGCAATCACT
The DNA here is from genome assembly GCF_964237585.1 of Gallinula chloropus. Classification (NCBI taxonomy): domain Eukaryota; kingdom Metazoa; phylum Chordata; class Aves; order Gruiformes; family Rallidae; genus Gallinula; species Gallinula chloropus. The sequence goes on from NC_140089.1 coordinate 56,592,124, forward strand.
CCATCAATGGTTACTCTGAGGCAGTCTTAATAAAAACATGGCTTTTATTAAAGAAATCATTCACTGTTGAGGATGCAGCTTCTCCAGCACAGCCCTCCTTCAGCATTTGACAATAAAGTTGTTCTTTCTGTATTTCATTACTGAAACAGAATTTAGCAAAAACCATAAGCAGAAACACGTTAGGAACATCTGTACAGCAAACCTTCCATACTGTGATCTGTTCTCACGCTTGTTTCTTATAATCATCAGCAATTTCCTGACAAATCCATTTGTCAACATATTGTTTGCATTTAATATTACAGACATTTTTACCATGTCAGGAAAAACAAGTGATGCCCCAAAGAATATACATTTGTCTCTTCTCTGGTGGTTTCTGAAATATATGCCAAGAAGTATATTCGATATCAGTAAAGCTTGATTTTTCTGCTTTTTTTAGATAAAAGAACTATTAAGGAATGCTCTGGTATTTTCTTCCTGCACCCAATGGATCACCCAGCACATCCTCCTGGGGCTAAGAGCGCTCCACTCGGGAGTCCACGGCACTAGTGTGACTCAAGGTAATGTTACCAGATGTGTCAGAAAACTGAGCATTTGGTAGTCAAGCACATGGGGTTCAGACTCTGGAAAAATCAGATTCAGTGCTCTGATTACCACCCACAACAGTAAAATCCAAGTGATCGTCCACGTTTCTCACTATCCCCCACAAGACTGTAGACTTGTTTGAACTCCGTTCTGTGCTGCTCATCTCACTGTGCACTGTACTGGCCAGTATTCCCTGTCCCCACGCCCCTAAAAACCCTAAGTGCATCCACATGACTTCATCAAAATGTTTCAAGAATAAAAAAAACATTTACACTACTCTCTGTCAGATGTATGCCATACTGCCATGAGAAAGAAACAAATTCTTCCCATCAGCCTGGAGAAGAGCTCTCTAGGTTGATCCCAACACCTCTGGATGAACTGCTGTGCTTTAAAAAGACATGAATAAATATCACTGAGTTTCTGAGGAAGTTTCTGTACCTAATGACCTACTTGTAGCAGCAGTGGTAGCAGCTGTAGTCTCCCCTGCTGTGTTTGGTGGGGGCGTACCGGGTGGAGTTGTCTCTATTCCACTCTCTTCCACCATTTTCCTTCAGCTACAGAAAGCTGTAAGACAAAAAGAAAGGAAAATAAAGAAAAAGCTTATCTTGAGAAATAGGGATAGTGTTTGCTGCAATACTGAGCTGTAGTAACTCCAAGGACCTGTTCTTTTCAGAGCTGATGCATGACAGGATGCAAAAGGTGGCAAGAAGCAAGACAGAGAACGAAGTCTCCCCCTTCTGCCCGTAAAGAACCACAACTACCCCTGAAGTTGGAGCCCTCTCCAGCTTAAGCACTGCCACAGATGCTCCCGACCCACCATCAAACTGACTGCAAGCACTTTCTCCAACACCAGGCATAGTGGCAGAGCTTGCAAGGGCCTAGGGCTCCAGACTCCGTGACCTGAACTCTATGACCCTGTCTGCTTAAAGGAGAAGCTAAAGAAACCTCCAGACACGCCACAAGAAACCAGGGAAATTTACTTCCAACCTACCTAGAAGTACAATGACATTCATTTACACTGAACAAGTTCTCCACTGCACACAATTCCTGTAAAATCCAGGTCTCGTACTGCTCTGGTGAGTATCAGAAGTGACAGTAATTGAAAACTTTGGCTTTTCTTTTGAAGGCCACATTACATTGAAAGTATCTTCCAGCATCTTTGACTACACCTGCACAGTGCACTACTTGTGGAAAAGTAAAGCTATGTGCTTATTTAAAACCCCCTAAACTAAGAGAAAGGGCTCAGGAGATGAAAAGGAGAGGATGAAAGACTAAGATTAACACCTGGAGATTTTTGTTCTTCAGTGCAGAGGAAGTTACTTAAAACCCCCTGCTTCCTCCCAAGTCTGGTAAACCAGACCGAGATTGTTTGTACCACTCCCTGAGGTAGCAATTCCATAAGGACATTTTAATAACATAAAATCCCTACAGAAAGGAATTTATGTCTGAAAAATTGGCAGGAAAATATTTTCCATCATATCCATTACCTCAGTAGCTACTGAGGACTGACAGCTTACTACATTTAACAAGTATCAGAGGAAAAGCCTTAGGTAATGTGTTGAGTAAAAGTACTCACAGGTATTTATAAAGAACTCCACTTACAAAAATACAGGGGGGGTTCCTCTAAAAAAAAAGAAAAAACCCTCACTGCTGTTTAAAATGTGTATACAGCTATGTTTAATGTAGAGGGAAAATTACTGTTATGACCAAACTGAAAAATACAAAAAGTAGGATGCCAGTGTTAGTCTGGACAGGCTAAGGAGCATCAAAACCAAATGAAAGCATTGAAATCACAAAGGAGAAAGTTTATTTCCTCTTACAACCAGTATGTGTTGTAAGAGGAAATAAAGTAACTCAAGATTAAGCATTTGAGCCCAGACTCGGAAAGCAAGTATGGTTCCTGTGCAGCACACCTCCTAAAACCTCTGATGACCCAGGGACTGTGGGTTCTGAGTACCTTTTCAATTAACTTGAAAGCTTCTCTGCAGACAGGATGAAAGGGTCAGTAACTGCCTGGTGGGGAACAGACTGACCTTGACGAATGAGCACATCTCAGCATCCCTCAGAAAGGAGCTACACAGCCCTCCCCTAAAGTTCACTAAGCAGAAGAATTTGCAGTAAGATTTTGTCTTTTCACTCACCTACGGGAGTTCACGTTCCTCCTCGCAGAAGTATTTCTAAAGTCATTCTTCTTCCAATTATACACTGCAAACAAAGAGAGAATTTCCCACTGTGCAACATCTGTAATCACTGACCAAACCCTCCCAGAAACACTTTCTTTCATCAAGGCTCCTTTCAGCTGCTGCTTGATTTCACCTCTGTCGTGGTTTCACCCCGGCTGAGAGCCGAGATCCACGCAGCTGCCTGCTCCTTAAAGGAAAAGAGCAGGGAAAAGGGAAGGGGGGGAGGGGAGGGTAAGAGGTAAGGGAAGGGAAAAGGAAGGGGCAAATAACCCCAAAACCAAGAAATAAGAGGCCCGTGGGTTGGGATAAGGAGAGTTTACTAAGATAACAGAAAGATACCGTCTAACAATGCTGACAGGACTTTAGAGCAAAAATATATGAAGCTGTTGATACACAGTGCAGTTTCTCACCAAACCCACAACTCAGGCCGTGCCACCCAGAGCCGTCCCAGAACCCGACAGTCCCCCAAGAACCGCGCGTCCCGGAGCCGCCCTCGGCCTTCCTCCCGTCAGCCCCCCGATATCCTGGGCAGGACGTAACTGGCGTGGAATACTCTCTTTGGTCAGCTAGGTCACCTGTCCTGGCCTCGCCCCTCCTTTCTCATGAAGAGCTGAGAAAGTCCTTGACTGTCTGACAGCAATTAACAACATCAGCATTCCATCTGCTGCTACAAATGAATTTAACTCCATCCTGACCAAAACCAGGACAAGAGGGAAAATTACTGTTATTACCAAACTGAAAAGTGAAGCAAGCATTGAACAGCAATAGCAAGCCCAAACCTGCAAAAATTAGAGAAGCCTGAAGCCTAAATGCTCCCTATCATCCTTCTCCCTTTAGCTTACCCAACTCTTCACACAATCAACAATCTCCTTGTGAACTCCTGACTTGGCAGGGATGAACAAGAAGTTTGCCCAGGTAACACTTTGCTATACACCGAATTCTCAACAAAAGCCAGGTGTAGTTTGCAAATGCTGCATGAAAAAGCATAAAAATAATAAGGTGAAGGAAAAAGATGAGAGATGGAAAGAGAAAATTCACAAGAGAAAAGCAAAACTATGATAGGTGTAATTGGAAGCAAATAGCTCATCATCTTGAAAGAATCTAGAACTGCTGACAATTAAAATTGATCCTACAGGACATGTGGTTAAATACTTTCATCTGAACCGCCTATCTGAAACCACTTACACGGAAGAAACCAGAAAGCACTGGGCTGAAAGAACATGGAAGGCAAAGAACCCAACCAACCCACGGACTTTTAAACAATGTTCAGGCCTCAGCAAAGTTTCCAGTGAACGTTTCTACCCTCCCCTACGGGAGATCCAGGGAAAAAGCTCCCCAGTAAGATCAGCCTGCAAATCCTCAATGCCAGATGGGTAGGGAAGTGGCTGCTCTTTTCAGTGACTTAAAAAAAACAGTAATAGATAATTCTCCACTGTCCAAGCCACAAACACAACATTTGCAGCAACTCCTGCTGAAATCCAGCCTAATTTCATAAGGAAGTGACTTCTATGTCCTCCTGCCAAGTAGAACGCTTTGTATTACTGCACTGAAAACACAAAGGAAACTCAGACAGCCCAGTGCAAACAGGCACTTTCGGTGACAGCAACTGCGGCACTGCCATCTAGCGATTTGTGAGCATCAGCTGATCTCACAAATTTCATCCCCCTGCCACATTTAGCTAGAAGGCAATCTCGGTTTAGGCTTACATGGAAGTAAAAAAGAAGGGATATGGAAAAAAGAAATACAGAAAACCACAAGGGGTGAGGGGGAAGGGAGGGGAGCGGGGGACACGGACGGGACGGGACACACACCACATTCCCAACACATCACGCTTAAATTTATTATCAAGTCGTTACGTTTCCGCTAATATTTTGCAATAATCTGGACAACATGACCATACTTCAAAAGCATTTTTCAGGTTGTGACTCCAAAATATAGAAATTCACAGCCAACTATAACCTACAAATGCAGATGACCAAATTCCACATGGAAAAACACATTATCTAGAACGTGGTGGTATGTCAGAGTTTAGAAAAAGGAACTCTTTTCAGTCACCCTTAAATAACTGCTGCTTGTAGTGCAGTAGATGCTCCTGCTAATAAAGTCCTGTCCCCCCAATATACTTCATAACCCCAGGAGGAAAAACTGGTCTCTAAGCAGAGCCTCAAACAAAACAAACAGTTGGAATACTAAATTCAAATGCCATTAAAATGCTATTCTTGCCTGTAAGCGTAATATTGACTATTCTAATTGTGTGGAACAATACTGATTACATACATTGTTAATATCTAAGCACAAGTCAACAACTGTCCAGAAGAGTGAGCTGTCATTTATTTATTTATTTAACTAAACAAATCGATTGCTTTGAGCCATTCCCAGCGCAAAAACCTCTCTAAATAAGATATTGCATCCCAGGTTGCATTACCTGATAGAGAGATTCCTAGGCACATACTTGGAGTCAACAGGAGAGAAGACAAAAGGAAAACCTTCAGTTGTTAAAGACAGAGTGAAGCTGACACAAAATAAAAAGACAACACTTCAGAAAACACCCCAAAACAACAGAGCTGAGCTGTTCCTATATCAAAGTTTCATCTGAAAAGTCCCTCACCCTACTTTATTCCATTTCAGACAGGCAGGGACAAAACTTCCTTCAGACTGGGGCCTGGTCAATACAGCCAGATCCCAGGGGACACGCAAAGCCTCGCTCTAGCCAAAGCAAGGGCACGGAGGGATCTCCAATGTAATCACCTTGGGTCAAACAACTTGTTCTAACACCTGCTGAATAGTCACAGCATAATGTTAATCACAACTCCCACATTAAAAAAGAAAAAAAAAAGGAAATGTTTACCAAGCAGAAACCACTTTGCCTCAGACCTAATGCTGTACCAATAGCTTGAAACACCAGGCATGACAGAATGGTTTAGCCTCATCCTACGACTTCTGCAGACAGTTACTGTAGTGCACAGATAGCACAAAACCCAGGCAGTTTTTCTAAGAGTTTCCTAGTGCCTGAGAATTGTTTCCCACATTCTTAGTGCCATTGTCAACCTTTGGGATTCGTTGCACACCCTTACTGTTGTTATTTTGAAATCATAGAGGGCTTACATAGCTCCACAAGCCACTGATGACCACAGAGAACTGTTGGTCTAGTATACAGTGTTATCTACATGGGACTACGTAAACCCAAAGACACAGCTACACAGAACCACATGCATTCAACCAGTTTGTACCAACTGACGTAGGGTAAATGTCATGATGCAACAGCTCCAGCACTTGCAGACGATTTTGCCCAAAAGAAACGTTTGTTTTTCACAGCACTATAAACGAACTAGAAAGGGCAAAGCACTGCAACAAGGTATCCTCCAGAAACAGACTTCCTGAAGCATCACTTCTATCCTATGCTAAGAGATCCCCAAGGGTAAGGATTTCTACTGCCAATCATGCTAATTCCAGCTAAAACCACAAGGGATCTAGCACTTCCAGCCTGAGCTGCAACGCTGGAGCACAGGGCCCTGAGAGCAGGCATCTGAACACTACCCAGTGCCGGGAGAAAGCCTGGTCACCAGGAGGGTGACTCGCAGGAGCAGATCACTATACAGGACCTAGCAAGCTATCAGGAGCTGGAAGTTCCGTGAAGTGCTGGTGGTTTCCAATACCACTGCCAGTCATCGCTGAGGCCGCAAGGGGTCTTGCTCTGTAGCTTCATCTGCCTCACAACCCACAACCGTAACGCTGCAAGAAGCCCCAGAGCCTGCCAGCAAGGAGCACTGGGGCCAGTGCAGCCTTTCTTTAGGACAAGACGGTTCAGAGTAAGGGCAACAAGACAGACTGCCTACACCAGAATCAGTCTGGTGAGGGGCAGACACCGTGCAGTCGCAGGTGTGCTGCCCAAGGGGGGAAAGTCGCCCCGACGGGACGGCTGCCGGAGCTCGTCCCGGGGCGGACCCCGCCGACATTCCTCACACACACAGCCCGGCAAAGACCTCAGCGACCCTCCGCCCCACCTGGCACAACCTCCCGCGCTGCCCCCAGGACCGCGTCTTAACATCCGGACCTGCCTACAGGGCCCCAACGGCCCCAGACGGCACCCGGGACCGGGGGACACCCACCGCTCGCTCCGGGATGCCGCCCACCGCCCAGCCTCACCCGCCCCAAGCCTTCCAGACGCTCCCTCCCCGCCGCCGCCGCGGACGACGGGTGCCAAGGCGTGCCCTCCTCCCGCCGCGACACGGGGCCTCACCGAGCCCATCCTCCAGAGCCCACCGCCTCCTCCCGCTGCGCACCGCCCAGACATTCTGGCCCAGCCAGAAGGCCGCGGCCCCGAGCACCTCCGGGTGGCCCCGCCTCCCAGGAAAAGGCTCCTTCGGGCTCGGCCGCAGGAGCAGCACAGCTCCCCCGCCACGCTCGCAGCGGACCTCGCGTCACGTGGGGGTGCCGGTCCCGCAACCTGCCCCCCACCCCCCTCCCGGCCCGCTGCGTGCCGCCTCAGGCTGCGCAAGTCGGCAGCTGCCCAGCTACCCGTAACCCTCGTGCCTTCATCCTCTGCCAGCCGGAGAGAAAACAGTTACTTCAGTTTTACAGCCTTTACAAAGCACCAGGCAACCCTCCCAGCTGCCCAGGGTTTCCCCCACAACTCACCTCTGCTGCTGCCAGTGCACTTCCTGGGTCCAGTGAAGGTGGTGGACAGCGCTGGGGTGGCGAGTGATGGGGGTGTGCCCCAGCTGCTGGACCGGCTCTGGTGTTGGCAGCTCCTGGGCCCAGGTCTAGTTTTCCTGGGAGGGTGGCCTCTTGGGGGGCTGGGAAGAGTCCTGGGAGCCGCTGGCCCTCCTCTTTGCTGCTCGTCTTGGTCTCCCAGGGGCACGGTCCCTGCCCTGGCTGGCACTGGAGGGACCTGCCACAGCCTGCCCCAGACCCGCCGCCGGCTCTTCACGCTCCCCGTGGATGGGAGAGGGGGCGTGGTGTGGGCTGGTGGGATGCCCAGCAAGAGCAGCGGCCGAGGTGCTGGGGCGCTCCTCTTCCCGAGCCCCTGCTGGGCTGCTGGAGGGGGCTGGTCCAGGGGCAGGGGAGCCGGCTCTGGAGGCAGCAGGATGGGGGGCAGAGGTGGGCCTGCCCTCCCGCGCCTCGGCTGCAGGGCCATCCTCCAGGCCCAGGAGACGTCGGGCCTCCCTGCGGCAGCACCGCACGGCGACACTGATGAGCCGGCGCACGAACGACACTGCGCGCTCCTGCAGGCTGGGCTGCAGCAGCCGGACCAGCACGTCTTCATCCAGCCCGTATAAGCCCAGGACGGCCCGGATGAGGTCCTCCAACACATCTGCTGTGGAAGGCTGCCGTTGAAATGTGGCCCTCAGGTGTTGTTGTAGCCACGGCAGAAAGCGTTGGAGGAGGGCTGGGTGCTCATCAAAGAGAGATGCCCAGGTGTCTGGCTGCAGGCCACCCACTGTAGCCCTGGGCACCGTCTCCACCGCCGGCGGCTGGGCAGCTAGCGGGCGAGGGGGGCTGTCGGTCCCCGGGTGTGCGGGCGCTCCTCCAGCTGCAGGTATGGCAGGCCATGTTGAGTCCTCTTGTGGTGGTCTGATGTGGACCTCTTCAAATTCATGGTCTGCCCGCACCGAGTGCAAGATGGATTGTACTCCCCTCTTGCAGAGGGGGCACTCAGGTTTGCTGTTAGCCCACCGCAGGATGCAGGCGTAGCAGAACTGGTGGAGGCATGGCATCACGAAGGCGGCGTTGTCAATGCTGTCCAGGCAGACTGGACAGCGGTGTTCCACCTCCGTGGCCATGCTGTTCTGGCTGCGGTGGGCTGGGAGGAGCTGCGGGTGGTGAACTGCTTCCTCCAAATGGCGCTGCAGCAGCTGGAAGCTGCGCTCGAAGATGCGCCGCGTGTGCCCTGGACACACCCTTCAGTATCTCTGGGATACCGCACTGGAAAACCGTCCTGAGTAAGGCACCAGCACCAAGCCTTCGCTCAGCACTCCAGCCTCGCTGGCTGCTCAGCTGGAGTCTGCGCTTGAGGCCGTTGGGCACCCCTGTGTGCTGGGTTACAGGGCTGGGTGACGTCACGCTTGTCCGTTGGTGACCAGTAAACATGGCACTCAGGCAGCTTCCAGAAGCTGCCATGTCAGATGACTACTTTTTGGTGGTCTTCTGGCTTTCACAAACCTTGACGGACAATAAAACACAACAGAACAGAACTGTCCCTGGTGGAAGGAACTCCAACAATCTTCTAGTCCGACTGCCCGACCACTCCAGGGCTGACCAAAAGTTCAAGCCTGTTGTTAAGGGCATTGTCCAAATGCCTCTGAAACGGATGGGCACGGGGCATGGGCCATCCCTTGAGGAAGGCTGTTGCAGTGTTTGATCACCCTCTTGGTACAGAAATTGATCCTGAGCTCAAGTCTGAACCTGCCTTGACACAGCTTTGAGCGCTCAGTCACATGCTCTGGCTTGGCCGGCCCTGTGTGGAGCCAAGAGTTGCACTTGATGATCCTTGTGCATCTCTTCCCACTCAGGATATTCTGTTATTCTGTGAATTTATACTTGTGCCTGGCACCCACCCACCCAAGGTGCAGAAGCCAATAGTTTGTCTTGTTAAATTTCATGCCCTTGATGACTGCCCCATGCTCCAGTGTATCTACAGCCCACTGCAAGGCCTGTTCTTGCTCAAGAGACTTAACAGCGGCTGCCGGTTTAGTAGCATCAGTAAACTTGCTAACGGTGCATCCAACCCCTGCCCCCGGATCACTGATAAAAGGATTGACTGGAACTGGCCCTAGAACTGAGCCCTGAGGAACAAGCCCTAAGCACTTGGCTCACTCTTGTGGGTTTTCTCCTGCCTTTCTCTCCTTCCATTATGCCAAATCTCATCCTTGATCAAACTCTAACTAAATTGGAAAAATAGTTAAAGCAATAAATAAGTAGAACTAAAAGAAATAACAATTTCCCTCACATCTGCCTGTAACCAGTGTTTGAAATGAATCGTTGGCGGTCAGAGTTACAAAGGGGAAACTGCCATATGCTCTGCCCCTTTATGCTGCATTTGTACGTTGTTACTGGCTCCTTAGTCATTATTCCAAGGCGTTCATTGTTATTATTATTATTAATTTATTAAAGGGAAAATATCTTGCTTTTGTGAAGTCAACTTCCCATCTTTCTCAAGGGTAAAGGGATAAATTGAAGAGACTGGCTTGGAAGAATTGCCCTACTTCTGGACGTGGCTCCTCCAGGAACAGGCAGAACATCACAGAAGTTCAGGAGCTCAAAATCAGCCTTGATTTCTGTCACAGTTTTGCGTGGCTGGGTCCTGGTGGAAAAGGGGGCGGTGGGCTGCATAAAATGGCTGCTGCAAGAAGCAGCCAGAAGCTCTCTGCAGGCCCGAGAGAGTAAACATGGGCTAATTCAAGGCCAGAGTTGCTGCTGAACAAGGCCGAGCCAATCGTCCAATGTCACAGCGCCTCAGGGAATCACATTTAGGAGAATAAAAACGCAGGCAGGTGCATTTTCCCACCAAAGAGGGGAGTGAGAAGATGTAAGGAGCTGTGCAGGCAGCAAGGCCGGGGAGGGCGGGAGAGGAGGCCTCGCCCTGCTGCTGGAGAGAATGATGCCCCTGCAGCCTGTGGAGAAAGCCATGGTGGAGCGGGTGTCCCCCCAGAGCCCATGGAAAAGGCTGAGACCCCACCTGCAGCCCCTGGAGAGGCTCCACGCTAGATGAAGCAGGTGGAGACATAGAGGAGATGCTGTGACCCACGTTAGAGCAAGCCCCTCCCTGTGCCACAATGCAGGGGAAGAAGGGAGTGAAATCATGACCAAAGTGAAGTCTGAAGTGATAGAGCGGCTTTGGTGGGCGTCTGGCCTCCAGCCAGGACCAAACCACCACAATTTATGACAAAGCATCTCAGGAATTACTTGCTGTCTCTAAGAGAGAGACTTGTATGCCATCAAATACATGACTTGGTTGTCCAGCATGGGTAAGTGTAACATGTTTTATAGTTCCTGCGCTATTTCTAGACCCACCCTCAGCAAAAGAAAGGGAAAGGAAAAAACGTCACAGCATTTCACATCTTTCATTAGAAACTTTATTCCATCAGCCTCCAGGTACATGAAGTGAAATAAATGGTAGTGAAGGGCAGAAGGACCAACAGCAGTCATCTTTGGAAAACAGAAACATTTTCACAACAAAACACCTTTTTGTTACAGCTAAGAAAAAAAGCCAGGCACACTTGATAGCTTTTCTTTAAAGATGTATTACAGTTCAGTCACACCAAAGTGAAACGTTGTGGGCTAAAACTGGGAAGTTCTGTGCTTTAGCACTAGTACAAGCCTACCAAACCACACGATTTGCATCTTTCTGTCAAAATTTCTGTCCAAATGAGCTGTGTATTCTTCAGTCTGGACTTCAGAGCTTCAGTATAAGGATCATTAGTTGGATACCTACGTAAAGAAACAAATTCAATCATGGTCACGGTACTTGGAAAATCCAACAGATCTTAACTGACACCTTGGCCACTTTGGAGTTTGTTTTATTCTGTATTCCCTTCAATATGAACTCAGCTTTGCAGATTGTCTCAGCAGAAAGTATGAATGCACTGAAATCTTCTTTCCCCTAATCTGCATGCGCATCTCCAATTAAAATTTATGTGACTTCTCTGGGTACATCAAAATAAGGACAAACTTCATGTGTGACTGTGTTGTGATTAAAATCTTTGCTTAAAAGCCTTTAAGCGTTTTAAAAAGCCTTGAGGTTCATGGTGTTTCTCCATGACCACCATTAGTACGCCTACATTATGGAAAACCTTAGGTTTCTACTTACTACCTCAATTAAAGTCAGCTACACACTTTGTGCATCGTTTTGCACTTCAGTAAACTGGTACTAAGTTGCTCCCTTTTCAGTGTGACATTTCTCACTCTTGTAATGTGACTGTTTAGCAGCAAAGCTTCTCTTGCCGTCCCTGTCCCTGGTGAAGGCCTTTCTCTTAGTAGACAGTACTTGCTGAAATTACTCGTCAGCTTACTCGTTAAATTCCCACCACAATATAGTATCTCTGTTTGGATTTAAATTCTCTAAAGAGCATACTGGGATCTACAGAAAGGGCTAGATGACAAGCATGAAGATTAAGTTGGGGGGGTGGTCTCTCAAATTGACAGATGAGTGTCCTTCAGTGGAAGCCTCCTGGGGCACAGAGGGGACAGTGGGATTGCCAACGCCAGTCCCACGGGCTTTTGTCCTGTGGCTGTCATTTGACAAAACTATGTGAGCCCTGCAGGTAATCTGTTCAGAGTGTCTACCAGCGATCCTTCGCTGAAATAAATTCAGGGAGGACTCGTGCTTCCCGCTGTATGCCATACGATGCAACTGCCTACCCCTTTTACCTGGGCACAGAGCAAATGTTGGGACACGCTGCTCCCAAGAAGCTGGAGAGCTACTGCCAGAAGAGGGTGGAGGAGCCTGCTGGGGCTCTGTTACAAGCATGTTTTCCGGCACCATCACCAGCAGCAGCAGCTAGAAACAGTCCTGCCACACCTGATGCAGGGTTCTAGAGGTAACTTGGCACTGACACAGAATGTCCGGTCTGGATCAACCATTTTATTTCCAGCTGAGATGTTTGGGGAACAATTCTGCTCCAATGCATCGCTACCTTGGCAGATTTCACAGTTCCCAACAGGCTGTTCTGGAGGGAGAGAAAGGAGCCTGTTGGAAAGGTGCTCTCCATGCAGAGCCAACAGAATGAGCTAAACTTTAAGGAGGGACTGGTTTGGACTTTCCTTCTGCTTCCTCGTTACTAGCCTTGACAACACCACCTTGATGTTTTTTCCCAATGAAGTAGGTTAAAGTGTTATGTATTAGGTAACCACCTCTGACAGACATGGGGACGACACGAATTCTGCCTTCAATCCTCTCCCTCTGCCCAGAGGTTCCTTCAGCCGGACAAAATAAAGGCCAGTTGGCCAAAATGCCAAAGAAACGCACACACGGTAGAATATTTTTGCAATTACAACTAGATGGCTAGAACACAGACACACAGCATAGAAATGGAGACAGGAGTTAATAAAGAATGGGGGGTACATGTGTCACATTATCAGCGATGCAAAAGACCAGCTTAAGCACGTGTTTCTCTACGTCAGCTATAAAAAAGAAAAGGTGCCTTTTTAGCAAGTATGCACAGAGATTGCTCAGTTATTTCTAAGAAAAAAAAAAACCACAGAATACTTGACAATTTTTATCCTCTATTACAGACATTATTACTACCTGTTTATAAAATGTAAACCTTTCCTCGCAGTTAAGATTTACAGCAGTCATCACCTTTGTCCACTCCTTACATAATCAGTCCCTGGTGACAAAAATAAACTGATGTAGCACACACCTTTTCTGAAGTAATTACTGATATGTGATGGAGCATTAGTTGTGTAGTGGCAGAAGTAGTGGTCAGAACTGCAACGTATGGAGCTGAATGGCAGCAAAAGACTTGTTGAAGGCTGGTGCTGGGTCTGGAATACCAGGAGTTTCTCGAGGCATCCATCGTAGCATACTGAGGTACGCAATGCTTTTAACTCCCAAACTATGCAAGCAAGGTATGCCCACCACCAGTAATGGACAAGAAAAACCTGGTCATGGATTCCCCAAGCTTCCTTATCACCATCAGATCATGTCTTGAGATCAGAATGGAAGGTAAAATTTGGCCAAGCGCCTTTTCTTCTACAGAACTAGTGAATCAAATCACCTGTACAAAGTGGTATTTGGTAAACTGCACTGTCCTGGGAGGACACGAAGTCTATATTTAAAGTGTCTGAAATGGGATGTTATAAAAACTGATCTGCAAGCTAGTATTTTTAAGCCAGTATATTACAGTATAAATGTGCTGCATACCTGCGTCTATAAAATTAACTGCCATGAAAAAAGAACAACCAGGATCCCCAGAGTGTGGCATTTGTCCATCTGTCACTTGTAGACACAATACAAACCTCACATTGAGATTCTGTTTCAGGTACAGCAGCTGTCTGCTGGACAGATTTGGAACCAAATCTGATGGAAAGGAAACTAGAGGAAGGAGCACAGTCCTGCCACTTTGCCCCGGGAGAGTCCCACTGTGCTACACATCAGCTTTTGGGGTCATTCACTGCCGACCTCTTTCGGTGAGGATGTGGGGCTGTCTCGAACTGGTAGCAAGTCATAATGACATGGAATGTGGCTGTTTTTTGGCAGATCATACGGATCCTGGCTGAAACGTCCGGTGCTGCTGAGTGCTCCCTGGACAACACTCAACGTAGGTTCTGTGATAAAAGAGAGAAGATGCATTCAACACTAGAAGCAGCAAACAGAAACAAACGCGGGGTTACACTTCAGTTTGCATTACAAAAGATCCTCTCTTCTCTGCTTCAGTATTCCTTGTCACAAGGCAGGTGTGGGAACAAAGAGGGATATTATGGTGCTTTGGCTTTACACTAAGTTACACCTGTGGGTTTGCAGCAGGGCCCTGCCACAAGTACATTTCCTGACAGAAGCAAGTGTGCTTTGTCTGTGCATAAACAAAACCAACCAAACAAACCCCCCCAACAATAAACACAAAATTAAAAAACCCACCCACCAAACTAATTTGGGGATTTTAATTAGTTTCATAACGAATTTTTAATTAGTTTTTATAAAAATCCTTAGAAATGTGGGGAGAACTGGTGGGTTTTGGAGGAATGTCTAACTGGGGACAGAAAAGGCAAATGGTATCCTATGACAGAAGACATAGACTTTATTCCAGCCTAGAGAGCATTGGGATAAGGAGGATTCTACCAGACCCCCAAGTTTTCTGGAACTACACCAGCCACAGTAGCGCAGGAACTCGATAGGGCCCCTGTCAGTGAAATACAGCCTCTGGGAGGGAAGATGCTGGTTTTCATGTCAAGAAGAGGAAAGATTCTTTCTATCCCTCCCATAAACTTACTCCAGCTGTGTTCAGTACTTAACTGCTGCTGTGGGTCTGCATGGCCAAACCAGCTCAAGGACCGATCCGCCGCTGACCAAGGCCGAGCCCATCAGCACCGGTCACAGCCCCTCTGTGGTCACATATTTAAGAGGAAAAAACCCACCAGTGGAAGCTTTTGCCACCAGAGGAGGGAGTGAGAAAATGGAAGAAACTTTGCAGACACCAAGGTCAGTGAAGAAGGGGAGGAGGAGGCGCTCCGGGCACCACAGGAGAGATTCCCCTGCAGCCTGTGAAGAGCATGGGGAACAGGTTGTCCCCTTGCCACCCACTGAAGATGATGGGGAGCAGAGATGCTTCCTGCAGCCCGTGGAGAGGCCCCCAGGCTGGAGTGGGGAGACACACGTTGAAGATGTAGTGACCTGTGTTGGAGCAAGCTCCTGGCAGGACCTGCAGCCTATGCAGAGACAGGCCCCAGGCCACAGCATGTTTTCTGGGGGGACTTGTGACTCTGTGGGGGACCAGGATGGAGCAGTGTGGGCCTGAGAGACTCAGAGACATTCTATGATTTTATGACTGTACTCCATAGCAGTGACCCACACTGGGACAGCTGGTGAAGAGATGGAGCCCCGTGGGAAAAGACTGATGTTGAAGAAGTTTGTGGAGGACCCCATGCTGGAGCAGGGGAAGAGTGTAAGGAATGCCCACCCCCCCCTTTCCCGCTAAGAAGGAAGATTACTTATGAGGAACTGATGGAAACCCCCATTCCGCCACCCCCCTGTGACACCTCAGCAAGGAGGAAGGGAGAGAAATAATGAATAAAGTTGAGTCTTTGAAGAAGGGAGAGGCAGGGACAGGCCTTTTAGGATTTGGTTGCACTTCTCATTATTCTACCCTGGTTTCTGTGCATGTGAGTGTGGTAAGATGGGTTTTTTCAATTCCCTGTTGAGTCTGTTCTGCCTGTGACGCTGATTGCGGAATGATCTCTCCCTGTCCTTATCTCCACTCCTAAGCCTCTCAAGAGGTATTTTCTCCCCCAGCTGAAAAGGGGAGTGAGAAGAGTGTCTTTGCTAGGAACCCGGCCTCCAGTCAAGGTGCAACCACCACAACAGCCTAAAATAGAGTGCGATCAAATGCTTAGCTTACGCTGTTGTTTAAAGACAGGCCTTCAAACCAGGGAAATTGAGCGCTCTCTCTAGGTTAGAGATCAGAGCTGAAGGTATTTAAAGCTCTGTCCTTGTGATCTCTACCACTTCCCTGGAAAAGACGTTGTGAGATGGGTGGAGCAGAAAACAGAACCTGAACGTATCGCTTTTTTAACTGATTTTTTAATGTGTTTTGATTAACCTGGCTCAAAGGAAAAAGTCCTGTGCTCTTTGTTCTTAACCTTCAACATCGAGAAGTACATTTTGCACTTACCAACTTCATAAACGTTCCTATTGGCTGAAGCAGAGCCAGCGATCTCAGCATACGGGGAGTCCCCGCGTGCCGGGGACTTCATTTCCACATAGCCGCATTCTGAACTTCTGGGGACAAGAGCTGGTGGGTCTTTTATAGTAGCGTAGGGGTTCTCAGAACTACTTAACGAGCAATTACTTAAATTATATTGGGAGTTCTTCACTAGATCTGCAACAAGAAAAACACGTGTTTCTCTCAAGCATGCTAGTAGTATGGACATCAATGCTACACAGGGTGTTGAGTTCTAACAACTCGCTCCCCATCAAATATTTAAATAGAAACCAGTCATAGCACTTCCAAATGGTTAGACAGTCCTTAATGAATCCACTTCTACTGCTATTCTTGTTTATGGCCCTTGGTCTTGTCATCAGCAAATTCCTGTTGCAGTCTGAGAACTGTCAATTCTGGTTAGAATAGTAGCTGGCATTCAATACAGATAATCCCAGAGTGGTTGGGGTTGGAAGGGACCTCAAAGCACATCTAGTTCCAGCGCCCTGCCGTGGGCAGAGACACCCTCCACTAGACCAGGTTGCCCAAAGCCCCATCCAGCCTGGCCCTGAACAATGCCAGGGAGGGGGCAGCCACCGCTTCTCTGGGCAGCCTGTGACGGGGCCTCACCACCCCAACAGAGAAAAATTCCATCCTAACACCTGATCTAAATCTAACCTCTTTCAGGTTAAGGCCATTACATTTTGTCCTTTCACTATATGCCCTTGTAAACAGCCCCTCTCCAGATTTCTGGTAGCCCCCTCCCTGTTAGGTAGTGAAAGGCTGCTACAGAATATCCAGAGCCTTCTCTTCTCAAGGCGGAACAAGCACAACTCTCTCAGCCTGTCTTTGTAGGAGAGGTGCTCCAGCCCTGCGGTGACCTTTGTAGCCCTCCCCTGGCCTCACTTCAGCAGCTCAGTGTCTTTTACTGGGGAGCTCAGAGCTGGACACTGTACTTCACGTGCTTTCACTTTCTGTGCCTTGGGCACTGTGGCTTGAGCACTTGCCAGAAAAGACTGAGGCAAAAAGTCATGAAGTACCTCAGCCTTCTCCAGATCCTGGGTAACTGCATCTCCTGTTTCCTTCTGGAGACAAGGCCAATTTTTCCTCTCACCCTCATTTTGTCACTGACGGAGCTATAGAAGCTTTTGATGTTGCCCTTGATGTCTCAGGCCAGATTTAATTCTGTCAGCACTTTAGCTTTCTTAACCTGGTCCCTGGCTGTTGGAACAGTTTCTCGTTATTCCCCCTAGACTACCTGCCCATGCTTCTACCCTCTGTAGGCTTCCTTTCCCTGTCTGAGTTTGCCCAGGAGCGCCTTGTTCATCCAGGCAGGTCTCCTGGTGCATTTGTTGGGCTGCATCTCTCCAGAGCTTGAAAGAGGCAGTCCTTGAATACTAACCAGCTGTCCTGGGCCCCTGGTCCTTCCAGGGCTTCGTTCCATGGTACTCTACTGAGCAGGTCCCTGAAGAGGCCGAAGTATGCTCTGCTGCAGTCCAGGGTAGTGAGCTTGCTGTGCACCCTCCTTACTTCCCTGAGGATCTAGAACTCCAACATTTCATGGTCACTGCAACCAAGATTGCATCATGGTACTCTGTTACAAGCATTACAGAAGTCTAAAGGAACTTTCTCTAGACAGTCTCTCTCTAAACAAAATACACAGTTTCCAAGAACAAAATTAGGTTATTTGAGAAGACCTAAACCAACTAAATTTATTCCTACTCCATCTTTATTTACTAGGTCTCATGTCAGCTGTCCTGCTGTTTTTGCCAAGCCTGACACCCAGGTCACAAGCCTAGAACTACCCAAGCAATCCCACTGCACCTTCTAGAAACCAGGCATAACATCAGCATTCCTCCAGTCTTCCAGAATCTCCCCATGCAGTGGGGTAGCCACAGCCGGGATCTCTCAGAAGTCCCAAGTGCTGGTACGTCTGCTCTAAGAAAATGTAAAGCTGAACTCTGAGCGTTAAACTGTTTTCTTAAAAACCCCGGGTCTCGGGCGGAGCTGTTGTTAGACCAAGGCTGGGGATGGGCAGGGAAAAATCCTGCTGCAGACTGCTTCTGGTGCTGCACCTGATCCCCAGAACCTGACAGTGAGAAGGACTAGAAATGAAGGTAATTAAATCATCTAAAGATTAATGGCACTCAGAGTCCCTTCTAAGGCTTTCACTGGGCAGAGACATGAGGAGTGTGATCCAGCCTTTGGGATGCTTGAGATTGGGAAAGGATGAAGTGTCAATAGGATACAGAAATTCTCACCCCTTCTCAGGAATTTTCTTTTGACGGACAATGTGCTGCGTTTTAGCAGACAGGAGGCTTAGCTGGGAAGATGCTGCTACAATTTACATCTGCAGCAGCCCAGATGATGAGAAACTACTTCAAAAAGCCTTGATTCTGTGTGGTGGGGATTAGAGAAAAGGATTCACCCAACCCCACACCTATTTAATCAAAGTAATTTTGCCAAAGCAGATCCTTATTTACAACACCCATTGATTTATGAAAGTAATTAGTATGAAAATAGTTGTATGACAATATGATGAGAGATTTGCATATCATGTCTGCACTGGGCATCAGGTGGATTCACCGCTCCTCACAAGGAGTCACTTTTTTGTCTCCTTGAAGAAAGGTCGAACCCATAACCCTGAACCTCACGCACAGCCAGACCACCTTGGCATTACCCTGAGCGGAGAACCAGGAAAAATTCCCTGCTTCCCTCTCTATCCCAAACACAGTAAATACCATTCACCCTCTCCTCCTCCTCCTTCTTCCTTCTTACCAAGCTCGTTGAGGTAGCCACCATGTTTCCAGTCTGCAGGCAATGTTCCCGCGTAGTCCATGACAGTTCCTCGTTTTCCAGGTTCCACGTTTTTAAGGTTCACAAACAGCTGATTGGTTTTGGCCTAATTCAAAGGAAGACAGATAACAGAAACTGAAACTGATGGGAAGTTACAGGATTTCCAGGTGCTAATCAGGCAAAGTGGTTTGGGTTTGCGTGGCCAGGTTTTGGTAGCGGTGGGGGGCCAGGGGTGGCTTCTGCAAGAAGCTCCTAGAAGCTTCCCCTACGTCTGACAGAGTAAATACCCGACGGCTCAAGGATGGACCCACCGCTGGCCAGTGACGAGCCCATCAGCGATGGTGGCAGCACCTCTGTGATAGGATGTTTCAGAAGGAAAAAAACCCACAGGCAGACACTTCTTGCTGCCAGAGAAGGGAGTGAGAAGATGAAGAAACTCTGCAGACACCAAGGCCAGGGAAGAAGGAGGGGGAGGAAGCGCTCCAGGCACCAGAGGGGAGACTCCCCAGCAGCCCATGGAGAAGACCATGGTGAAGCAGGCAGTCCTGCTGCAGCCCAGGAGGAAGATGCCGAGTAGAGATCCCAGCTGCAGCTCCATGCTGGAGCGGGTGGACACACCTGAAGGAGGCAGTGACCTCATGGGAAGCCTGCATTACAGCAAGCTCCTGGCAGGACCTGCAGCCCGTGGACAGAGGAGCCCACACCGCAGCAGGTTTGCCTGGGGCAAGCTGTGGCTCTGTGGGGAAGCAGGCTGGAGCAGTCTGTCCCTGGAGGTCTGAGCCACATGTAAGCCACACCGGGGCAGTTGGTGAAGAGCTGTAGCCCCCATGGTAAGGATTCATGTTGGAGAAGTTCATGGAGGATTGTCTGATGTGGGAAAGACCCCACACTGGAGCGGGGGAAGCATGTGAGGAGTCCTCTGCCTGAAGAGGAAGGAGCGGCAAAGACAATGTGTGATTAACTGGCCACAATCCCCATTCTGCCCCCGTCCTGTGCCGCTCGGGGGTAGGTGGCAGAGAATTTGTGAATAAAGTTGAGGCCAGGAAGAAGGGAGGGGTGAGGGGAGGTGTTTGAAGATTTGGTTTTATACCTCATTATCTCACTCTCTTTTGATTTGGTAGGAAATTAGATGCTTTGCCCATGATGTTACCTGCGGAATGATCTCTCCCTGCTCTTATCTCAACTCATAAGCTTTTGGTTATATCTTCTCTCCCCTGTCCAGCTGTGGAGGGGAGTTATAGAGCGGCTTTGCTGGGCACCTGGCCTCCAGCCAGGGTCAACCCACCACAAAAAGAAACCAAACCTGAAACATGATGGAACCAAATGAAATAAACTAGAAGCTAATTGACAGAGGAGCACTGAGATTTTGATGCTCTACCTTTGCCAGGGTCAGTCTGTCCATGTTGTTGACATGAGGTGCGGTAGCGCACTGAGTCAGAGTATGATAACTGGGGTTAGAGAAATAGCGACTGTTGGAATTTCCACCGGTACTGTGAGGGATGGCTTCTGAAAAGAAAATAAAATCAACAACTATCAATAGCATGGCATTTCTTTCTGAGGAGAAGTTTTTGACAGCTCTGCACTCATTCCAAAACCTAATGGGAGAGTTTCTGGAAAGAGCTACCTAGGAAATTGCCATTCATTTGACGGATTTAGGGACACAGAGCAGGAACTGACAGGTCACTTGAAGCAAGAGCATGTTACTTGCTAACTTACTTCTCTCCTGAGGTTCCTTGCTCTCTTTTGCCTCTGCAGTCACTGTCCCAATTACAGAGAATTTTAACCACCAAGTTCATAGCAACACTCTCTAGTGCCTCAAGAGCACCCCCACCTTTGCTGACAGCTCTTTCTTGGCTCTGAAAACTCTTTCTGCCACCTTCTTCACCTGCTGCCTGCCTTAACAGCTGTGGGCAGAAGACAGCAGTGCCTGAAGTTTCACGTACCCGTTGCGTCACTCCCAGGTTTGCTCTTTGCCTTCACTTGTTTCAGACTCGAGCCTTCAGATGGAGCTTCTTAACTGTATCGGGATTACAGATCTGCAGCACCACGGACGCTACCCTTTGTTCCTAGCCCTAAACTCTGTCTGTCCATGGCCAGCAGATGGCAATGTGTCACCAGTGGCAGACCCCTACGGACAAGATTTGCTTCGAGAGGATCTCTGTGTATCTGGGGGACTATGAGAAGGGAAGAGGGAAAAGGAGAAGGGAATTGTCTCTACTTGGGATTTGGCTTTACTTGTACTGGGCCTGCCACTGAGGCCGTGAAATTAGGAAGGAACGAAAACCGAAAAAGAAGAAAAGGGTAAAAGACAATGAAGAAACAGGCAAAACAGCAACCAATTGTCCTTCTCCACCAGACTGTCAGGTCTCCCAGGCTACTCAGAGCCCCGTGCTTCAAAACCCATGCAGTCGTATGAGCGGAGCCAGACATCTGGCTGGTGTCACGTCATATGACGCGAAAGGCACAAGTTTCTTTTAAAAAAGGAGGAAAAAAAAAGGGGGGGGCGAGGAGGACAGACAGGGAGAGGCCGTTCCATAAAATCTCCTCCTTTGCTGCTCTAATCCCTTCTGGTATTTTTTTCCTGATAAATTAGAATATTAGGTAACACATCAAGAGAAATAGCTGTTGCACAGCAGCACAATTAGCACAATGCACAATTAGCACTCACAGAACTTAACTTGGAACCTTTCCCGTATTTTAATTTCATTCAAGATTCAGTCTTTTAATTATACACTCGATACGAGTTACATGGCTCGATCTCCCTAGAGATCCTCGCTGTTTTGGTAGGTAATACTAAACACCAAAAAATACCAAGTCTGATGGTTACTTTAACAAACCTAAAAGAAAAAAAACCCAAGCTATTCTAACATACTTTGTTGAATTTAGTTCCTTCCTCTATTGTCACAAACCCTTTGCCTGCTGCTCCACTTATTATGCATATACATATGTTCCACAACACCTTTCTTAATCCTACCTTCTGATGCTATCTCTGCAGTGTAACTTTATAGAGCAGCTATTTGAGACCGTGTTATGAAAGTATTGCTCAGGAGTATTGCTCTGACGTGTGAAGCGTGGGAGGAGGATATTTCCAGACACCGAACAGAAAGCAAACTATGCTCTTTATGTCATACAGTGTGTCCTGACATCACCAACGTGTTGAAACTAGTCCGTTACACACGCTGCTGTGATGACATCATCCCGGGACAGATATTCCATTTTTTCTAGAATCAAGCACAAAGTCTCTTTCCAGCAAAATCTTTTTCTTTTCCAAAGATAAAGATTTCACTGAAGCTAAAAGCAGTGTCTCCTTTCCAATACCTGAGGTCACGCAGTCAAGGTCTGTGCTACGCCTGAAGTCGTCATCTCCACCCAGGATAGTTCTATCACACCGGCCAGCTCATTTTTAGAACCTGTTACAAAAAGATGCTACACTTTTACTACGGACTTTCAAATCATAGAATCTACCTACTTTAACCTGGCTTCATTCGTTACCATACTTTTGGTCTCTGGTGATTTGTCTGCCCTAGTGTCTCACAAACTACTCATCGATGGCACAATGACAATACTACTATTTTCTCATCATTCACTCCAATTACTTTTATTATTTTTGCAGCCTTGCCATTTCCCAGCGGTATCTGAGTGACTGAGGGGAGGTCGCACTGCGGCTTTTGGGACGACAATAAGGCCAAGAACACTCTGGGCTCAGTTAGGTGAGTGCTGGCTGTGGCAGCCTCCCTCTCTTTCTGTGAGGACTCCTGTGGAGAGAGTCCACAGAGACTACTGACCCTTGAATACAAACAGGAAAGCTGAAGCTTGCAACGCTACAGTATCGCACGGAGACACAAAACTCCAGAACCCTCTGAGAGGGGCATACTTAAGAGTGTCAACTCCATCTTATGGAAGCTGGAAGAGTTTTCCCAACACTTACATAGACATTTAGGTGAGAACTCAAATCCCTTCCTGGAGATAAAAGGTTTGTGATAGCATGCCTTTCTGCAGAGTTTCATCATGTTTTCAAATTACCTTGCTCTCCATAGACAACAGTGCCAAACACAAATTCTAATGGATAACCAAATACAAATACTTCCTAAAACCACAAGGAAAATGCCAGAGAAACCTTGCAGAAAAGTGCAACAATTTTCATGCAGAACAAAATATGTGCAGAGACACTTGAGTTCTCAAGTTTGAAAAACCTAAGTGGAAGCACAGCTTCTGCACAACTGATCCTCTTTTTGGCTGCCAGAGCCAAGCTTTCTGGGTTCCTGCACGCAAGGCTTTACGTACCAGAGCTGCCAGCACAGCCCTGCATATTTACAGCTCTTCACCACTTCCTGAGGAATGGTTCTGTGAAGGCGCGCAAGGTTTCAGATTGACCCATCTACTCTCCTACTCCCAGTTTGCCTGTGGATCCCACACTCAACAACATTTCCATACCTGTGAATCACAGATGGAACAAAACAGCCACAGAACTGGCCCCTGTCTCCTTCCAGCCCCACACAGTCCTCCTGTAGAGCAGAGAATTTATTTAAAAACTGGAGTTTCTAAGAATTTCCCAGAAAACCAAACACTATCACTGGAAAAGATGGAGCCAGTTTTTCAGAGAAAGAGTTCATGTTTTGACTACAAAATGTAATAAAAAACAGTTATGGAATAAAACAAATCAGTTTTGACTTTTACCATTTTAAAACCTTTGAAATTAGATATTTTGATTGCTCTCCCCAAGCACAAATTGCAAGGTGCAGCAGACCTGATGAGGCAATGTTATGGCAGTGCAATGATTTCTAACTTTGCACTTCTCAATGTCGGGGTGACAGCATCAGAGCCCCAAGAGGAAGGCAAAGACCTGTCTGTCACTGCACTCTTCGCAGTGCCTTCTCACAGCTGACTAAGAATGAAGGCAACTTCTCCGTTCATATTGTACCAGAGATAGAAGATAATGTAATCAAAACTAGGTTGTTTGATGTTAAGTATCTATTTCTGGCACATTCTTTCCTCTCACAGTTTTTTCTGCTTTAACAGAAGCACTCTGGAGAGCATTTGATGCCAACGGGGAAAAATTTGGGTCTGTGTTTTTCAACAAATTCTAAAGGAGCTGGAGAAAAGTCTGAGGCTCAACTTTAAAGCATGGAAGCAGGAAGAGTTTTTCATCTGTGCATCTTAACTGTGTGTTTTCTGCACTTCAGAACACTGCAGAGTTCTTCCCAAAGATTTGTCGTCATGTGTCACCAATCTTCAACCCAGTTGTGTATGGGCTACCAGGAGCAGTCCTCCTTGGAGACTTATCCCCCCGACAAAATTCAGTGCAAAATCTGGTGAAATTATGAAACTACCTGGCAAGGGAATTCACATTTTTCTCCTCTCCAGCCTGGAGCACAGGTACAGGTTCCATCCAGAGCTTTGCAAGCCCCTCCGTTAAGGCACTGGCAAGTTAAGTTACAGCCAAGCCCCCAGGTACTTCTGGGACAATTTATTGAGCAATCTACACCATGCCAACCTGCCAAAAAGAAGAATTTCAAGTGACAAATTAATCCAAGTTTTCCCCCATTCCTCTCTGCGGACGTGTTTCACTCTGCCTATCAGGCAGCATCTTTCGGAGATGTGCAATCCCAGGGTACCACTAGCTACAAGCTAGTAGCAGCAGTTTCAGACGAGGACTCGTCCACGTTGGAACAAGGGTGGTGAAGGGCACCTCCTGACATCTCTGCACAGCACACATTTGCAGATGGGTGCCACCGTGCAATAGCAATTCAGGGCAGATTGGCAAGGAAAACACAGACACCTTGAAATTACACTACCAAGCACCAGAGGATACTGAAGGTTTAAGGCATGGGTTGAAAAAGCAAGGACTGTATTCCCTACATTCAAGCTGCTGCTTTCATCACTCTTCCGCCAGTACTGAACAGATGGAGTTCTGCAATACAGTTTAGAAACTAAAATCCTAGACACAAAACAGAAGGAAACATAGCAGCAGTGCCTAAGTTGCATTTCTCCAAGGATACATGGAAGACCTTCTAGATCATTGCTGTACTTCCCTCCAGATGCAAAAAAGACTGTAATGGGAAATGGGTCTAAAATGCACCCTTCACTGCTGATTATGCTGGGTAGCAATGATTTGCAGACTGCACGCTGGAGGCAGAGAAATGGAAATAGATTTTTAAAAATGTGACCATCTGATACAATAGAAACGGCAGGAGACAGTCTGACGTGACCATCAGCAGTGACACAAGCCAAGGTTCTAATTTTGTACCTTGTTTACAGCAAGCCAAGGGAAAAGTAATTCTACACTGAGCCTAATCAATAGACTGTGCAAAACACATGGATTGAAACGAAGCCGCCTCGTGCCCTGGATAGAGAACTTCACATTTAGGGGTCATTTCAGGCAAAAATCAGTCCCTGACAGTGGTGGGCAGGCACGTGCAGTTTCTGAGGGGGTACAATGTCCATCAGAATTACTGCTGGGAGGTGAGAGCCAGGCAGGGAGGTCAAGGAGCGTCAGTCTAGTCACACGAATACTGGGAGACCTAGAAAGTTTCTCACAGAAGCAGGGAACAGCGCGCAAAGGCTTGGAAGGGTCTTAGGCAAGGTTTTCTCAGAGAGCTGGTGAGGAAAAGAGCATTCAAATAGAATAAATTGCCAGTAGATACTAACATCAGTGCTAAAATGACAGGAAGAAATCGGTGCCTCTGTGTGGCTGAGAGGGGCAAGGGTTGCAGCCAGAGGTCATGCACACCCAGGCTGAGGGAAACCCGCCTATGCATTTCGACTAGGCAGGCTGCTGTCAGACACATGGCAGGCATGCCTGTGGTACATCCAGCAGATGACAGCACTGCCACCAAGAGAGAAGTGGTGGCACACCTCAGGGTAAACACCAGTAATTCACTAAGCCGCAGCAGCCTCCAGCCCACTGAGAACACAAACATGAGGCATGTGCACTCTTCTTGGGGCAGATGGTTTCCTAGTTTTCACCTCCCAGAGCAGCAGAAGCATAAATCAGCTGGTGATATGGCCTTCAGCGTGGTCTGCTTTTTATTAAGTTTCTTTCTTCTTCTCTACTTCCAAAACTCAAATTCATTTTATGATTAGGGAAAAAGGAAATTAATCTGAAGGGATGCTTACCTGCTTTGCAGGCACAAGAAACATCTACTGGTGAACAGATGGCTTCGTTTTTGCAGTTGCATACAGATGAACAGTTTATTCCATACGTCCCCAGAAGACAGGCAGTACCACAAGCAGCACCCTGAATGACACAAAAACAGAGTCTAAAAACTATTCAGACAATAGAACCAGTACATTCTGTAGACTGACTCAGGTGCTACAAAAGCCAGAGAACATGCCTGTTCCAGGCTGTCACTAAGGTATCTGAAATTTCATGGCGAGGGACTCCTTCATGCTCTTTAAGTCCACAGTAAGCATTACTTTCCTGTTAGTTGTTGGGAGAGCTCAGGTCACACAGCAAACACCACTTGGTTAGATCAATGGACAGTATCTTAAGTAATAAGGAAGCCCTTCACGAAACCAAATCTCGGTAAGACAGCAGGTTCATGGAACGTGGATGTCTACAGTATTTTTAGGAATTAATTTGACTGAAGTTTTCACAGTTGTTGTTCCTACAACAGTCACCCTGTAAATATCCAAAGCACAGGTAACCGCAAATGCATGTAAAAGCTGCAGAATAATCCATCCTGAACCGCAAAAACAAGTGTCTTGCTCTAGATTTTCTCTGAATGGAACATCAGGAGCTTCTGCAGCAAGATAATGATTGAAACCATCATTCCTCCCTTTATTTACACCTCACAAGCACATCCTCCTACTTATCACTGTCTTACAAAGTCACTATCTTTTCTTTCCTGAAATGCCTTCACTTCAGTGCTGAGAACCAATCCCAGATTTGCCTCAGAATCTTAGACAACGCCCAGTATTATTTATGTACCTAAATACCGTTACCTTTCTTTTCCTGTGGTGGAGAAAGGACACTCGGGCACCATGAAGAACTTGGCACTCAACTAAAGCCAATGGAGTTGAAAATGTACTGCGAAAGAGAGACTTATTTACCTCAAATCCAGGGCCACAGGTGCATTTTCCAGTCACACTATTGCAGTCAGCACCATTTTGGCAGCTGCGGATCTGCTGACATGACTCGCCATAGAATCCTGGAGAACACGTCTCGTTGCAGTAGAGCCCCGACCAGCCAGGCTTGCAGGAGCATTCCCCAGACACAGGGTGACAGCTGCCAGGAGGGGATGGAAGGATAAGTAATTCAGGACTAAAAATGACAATCTACAACTGAACAGTTCTTGAGATCTAAATTAGAACGTATTTATAAAACTACTAGTACTGGCATTTTAAGACAGTCATCACTGTCCTGTAAATAGGTGTAGGAAGCTGTAATACTTTTGAAGGATTTTGATGGGTTTTCATGAAGTCAGACTAATTGGCAGTAAGATTTATACATTAAGAATGGGAGCCGATATATATATGTATGCACATATCCCTCAGAGAAAGCAAGAGACAAAAGAAATGCCACCAGAACGTGTCCTGAAAAAACCCTAATCCCAGCCTAACTATACCATATTAGTTGGTGATGCAGAATGACCTCCCACAGTCTTATTTACAAATGTGAAGCAGGGGTGGAAGATCACCAGAAAGAGCTTACAAGACAAAAGAAAAACCCTTCTAGAAAAGTACGTAGCTACAGTGTGCTCTTTTTACACCAGGTGTCACGTGAGTAAAGACATGCCAAAACCAGCCTGAAATGCTGCAATTCCTACATTTTGTACATTCCTGTACAAAACAAGGCGCTAATGTTGACAAAGGCAGACAGAGGCCTTTTTCGCTTCTTCCTGCAAACTGCATCTTCAGAATGACAAGTTTCTGTAAACCCCCCAACCTGTGATGGGAAGTGGCAGGGACGTATGGATCTGCTCATACCAGGTCACAGCGCTGTTGCTGTACCCCACTGAGGAAACGGGGTTTATATGGCCTTAGTCTCAGCCAGCCAGTGCTCACTCTCTGTTTTCTCTTGACTGTTGAGTACCAAGGGAAAAATGGATACTTTCACCTGGTCACAGAGAACAGAGGGCTGGGTTCAATACACACTCCAGCTCAAATCCTTGCATATCTACCAAAAGAGGCAATGGACAAGAACCATTTCTGAAAAAACTCTTTGCATAAGAGGCTTGTTACCTGCTGGTGCTCTCTGGACCCCTGGAAAATAATAGAACCTCCCAGGTATACCTATATCTAACCCTTCACAAAGCATAGAGGCTGACAAGCATGAGGATTGGCTGGAGCTGCCATCAACTGACCACATCTATTGATTTCAGTTATTTTGCACTTACAGCACACCAGAACGTGCAAGGGATATATGATCTATCCTGCCTACACACAGTGAGCAATGTAATGATCTACCCACCTGGTAAACAGAGACAAAGGTCCCACTTTGTCATAATATTTATTTGGCGGGTAAGCAACCAAATAAATACAGCAATGAATATTAAGATCACATATAGCTGCAAGCACTGTAATTCAGAAGCTCTTTTGGGCTGAGAGTTTCCTGATCCAGTTAGGGAATACCAGATTCTCTCACAAGTCCTTCGCTGCTTCAGATTGCATGAAAGTACTAGAAAAATCAGGAAATCTTTCTTTTCAGATTTCTATCTTCTCTACAGAAGAACAGGTTCAAGGGTGTAAAGCCTACCTCCAGGTAGTGGGCCTGTGCCAGGGACATCTTTTATCACACTTGAGACCATAAATTCCTTCAGGACAAAGCCTTGTTTCACACTGCTCTCCAGTGTATCCTGCTTCACAGAGACAGGCACCACCAATATGGTAGCATTTCCCACCATTCATACACTTGCAGGGCTCAGCACATTGCACCCCGTACGTCCCCACTGGACACTCCTCTTGGCACATATGAGAAAAACAAAGAAAAAAGTGGGTTAGTTCCCATCAAATACAGCTTTGGGACATTCCAGGGAAATCGAGTTTATGAGCAATCTCTATACGGCTCTAAAAAGCCTCTGAAGTGGAGCAGTGATTTATAGAAATTCATGTTTCAAGTACTTTATGTCAGAATTTGTAACTTTTAGAAGTAAACTGGATTCTCCACTTAGCAATAGCGTGAACAGCCAGCAGATTTCTGTGCCCCTGTAGATGCTCAGGGCCTGGCAGTCCTCTGGCAATCACGCTCAGCAGTCTCTGATGAGAACCTTTTCTAACTGTGTTTTCCAAACACACTATGTTTGACACAAGGCACGGCAAAATGTAATAGAAGTCACAAGAGCCTTCTGACTGAGGTCAAAGGGGTATATGTGTTCATATCATGCCTCCGCAGTACTGGCCTCAATCCCTTACTCGTATCCAAGTGTCGAGGTATTTGCAACTCTGCCCTGAGGGGAGCAATAAAATCCCCATTACTTCAAAGGTGCAGCGTAATAATAGAGCTAATAACCCCCTACAAATGTTTCCCAGTGAAGTTATACAAATCAGCTGTGAATGGATTGTCTCCAAATGACCATCTGGAATTCCAGCACTGCAACTCCACTTACTTTTTAAACATCACCTTCATGACCTTCTGAAACACTGTCTTCCTGGTGAGGACAGTGTTGTCTCAGCCAAAAGGTTTTAGGCAAAACGGGAATTTAAAGTCGATTCTCCCAAGTTAACTCCGATCATGTAGAAATTGTTACCGATGTAGGAAAAGTTAAGGGTTCAGAGTGCAAAGTACATGACACTTCACGTACCCTTCACGGTACCTTCTGAGATTACAGTAACCAGGATGGCATCTCTTCATGGACCAAGAATTTAGAAGAAGAGGACCCTGCAAAGTATTCTGCCCCTTTTGTAAGTGCATATAACACAAATCTAGCCTTGCAATAGCATCAAGAAACGACGTCTCCTTAACTCCCCTGTACTGATTTTAATGCCGAGTTGTACCCCGCTTTGTGAATCATGCGGGTGCTAATTACAAGGCCTCACCAAGTCTCTGAACCATGAGGAAAAACACGTCTTTATGGTGACGGTGAATGAAAGGTGGGTGAGGAAGTTTCACACCACCGATCGGCTACATCTGACTGTAATAAAAAAGGCACGCTTGATGTGCTGGGTGTACGTGCTGGTGTTTTAGGCCTGGCACCCTGTTCTGACCAGAACTGAAATGAACACCTCGACTCTGCGTGTGATTAGCTCTTTTCACACCAGGGGGTTTTTGATCATGGGATGGTTTATTTGGCACTGGGATTCCTGGCGGCAGATGGGGTCCACCTGTCCCAAAGGGGAACAAGGATCCTAGCCCAGCAGTTGGCAGGGCTTGTGGAGTGGGCTTTAAACTAGGTCTGAAGGGGGAAGGGAATAAAACCAGGCTAGCGGGAAAAGCGTGTCAGAGTCAGGGGTGGGAGTCTACTGTGGACTGCCCAGCCAGAACAACAACAACATTGATGAGTTATTCTTCAAGGGACTAAGAGCCACCTCTAGATCCCCTGTCCGTGTCCTTACGGGGGTTTCAACTGGCCAGATGTTAGCTGGGAACACCACCACAGCTAATACAAACAGGTCCAGGAGAGTCCGAAAGCAACTGGATGGTAACTTCCTTGTTCAGGTATTGAGGGAGCCAACGAAGAAAGGTGCCCTCCTAGATCTCTTGCTCATCCACAAAGAAGGACTTGGGGGGAAGTAGAAGTAGGTGGACTTCTTGGCCACAGAGTAGTGGAATTCAAAATCTTTGTTGAAAGAAGGGAAACTGCCTCCAAAACTTCAACACTAGATACAGGGAGAGCAGATTTTGGACTGCTCAGGAAAGTAGCTGGTAAGGTCCCCTGGGAAACTGCTTTTGAAAGTCCATCAATGCTGGCCACTTTTTAAGTACCACCTCCTAAAAGCACAGGAATAGGCAACTCCAAAACATTAGAAATCAAGCAGGTGGGGCAGGAGGCTGAGCAGGGACGTTCCTCTAGAGCTCAGCAGAAAAAGAAAGTGGAAGCAAGATCAGGAAATGTGCGGGGATTACGGGGACACTCTTCACCTTTGCAGGGAGAAAATGTGTGTGGCCAAAGCTTAGAGAGAGCCGAGGCTGGACAATACTGTGGTAGACAGTCTGGGGTCTTCAAATACAGTAACAACAAGAGGAGGACCAGAGAGAACATTGGTCTGTTGCTAGATGAGAACGGTCACATTACTAACAGGGACACAGAGAAAGAAAAGGAGTTTAACACCTTCACTGCCTCTGTCTTCAACAGAGTCGATGGGCTTTGGGACTCCAGATGCCTCAAGTTGGAGGCCCATGACTGCAGTAAACTCCTAGCGAATTCTGACCATTCAGTGACGTGCTCTGACCTGGCTGGCCCTGTGTGGAGCCAGGACTTGGAGTTGATGATCTTCATGGGTCCCTTCCAACTCAGGATATTGTATGATTCTGTGAGTAGTTTTTGCATAAGAACTTGGTTTTGGACTGGTTTTATAGAAGCCTAAATATCTTGCATTCAAGAAAAACCCACTCTGATTCTGGAAGAGACAGGCATAATGGGAATAAGGGTAACAACTGCTGCCCAATGACTCACTGCCACACCATGCACAACTCAACTGAAAAATGTACCAGCAACACCAGGAAAATTTAACTCTGAAAAGTATGAAAGCAAGCAGTGTTTTTCTGTTGAAGTATATACAAGCACAGTTCTCTTTCTACAGGAGAGTAGAATTTGATCTAATGCAAGTTAAAAGGCTTGCAGTTGTACTGCATGCTGTCTGTTTGCTGGTGGTTAACAACATAAATATGAAGGCTCTATGAGCTTTATTAAAGACTGAGTGGCAAGATCTCAAAATAGACACTTGTTCCTAAATGACGTGCCAGATACTTTGCTCAATTGCTAACGTGCTCACACAGACACCTCACTGGTGATGCCATTTTGTTGGCATTAGATGACATTCAAACACATCTGGGAAGTAAGCTAAAGAAAGGAAAATGAGCCTTTGGACGGGTAAGAGTGCTTACTGCACCTCCTAGGTGCACTTGCTTAGTGCATTACTTGAGCTACAAGACCTCCTTCTGCACCTAAGGAAGAGTGAGGATTCTTATCTATCTAAACATTTGTGAGTCATGGAATCAGATTGATGACAACAATTCAATAATTAAAGCTGTACTTCCTTTTCTGAGGGAGTACTTTGAGGTTATTTTTTCCTTGGTTAACTTCTTCTTGGAATATTTCTTCTTCTTTAACAAGAATTAAAATCAGCGGCTCAAGTGCCATGTACTGCAGAATGAAGACTCCCAAGGGAGAACTGCTTTTCTACAAAGGCCTGAAGATTTTTAGGCAATGCATGACTCAAAAATATTTTTGATCCTCATTTTATAAACTAAGAAATTCAAGTGTAGCTACTACCAGTAAGAGCTGACATCATAAATTAAATCTTAAATCCTAAGTCTTAATCCAACTTTAATAAGAAAACAGAAAACTCGCCTGCTGAACATATTGCAAAGGCACTGGTGTTGCTTGGGTAAAAGCTTCCAGATGAATTCCATGAATTGGATCCTCGATAATCAGACATCCAATGTCAAACCACCTGCAATGACAGCCAAGTTAGAGTCTGTTGAAAAGCAACATGTTAGCCCTTGAATGATGACCGTTTTACAACCTCTAATACAACTGTAGTTAAAAATTTAACAATGACTTACATCAAGGCATCCCAGCATTTTTCAAATCAAATTTGCATGTATCAGTTCATGTATATATAAAAAACTGAAGTGCCTGTGTTCCCTTGTAAAAAATTCTACGGCTCCGGTTGTTTCATGTATTTTATATGTGTCTACATATAAATGACATTTTATTCTTTAAAGCACTGGAAGCAAGACCCTTTGAGTCAATGAGAAACAACCCTCTCCCCACCTCAGGGATATATTTCAAGTTCTCACTTGTCAGGAAGCAATTCCTCAATGAAGTTTTCTACCGATACAGCAGGCTGTTTTTCATGGATTACTCCAGTCCGGCGCAAGCTGTCTATTCTTTCTTGGGCTCCCTACATGGGAACATGATCTGTTAGACAACATTCTCTTTCAATCACATCATACAACACTCAGAGATGAGTGCAAAAACCCCTCTGGAGCAGAATTTTCAAGTTAAACAGAAAACAGCGATTTAAAAAAATTACTCTTTTTATTCAACAGTAGAAAAACCAAAAAAGTCATGAAAAAGCACCATAGCCTTTCCCAAACAGGAATCTCAAACAGTAACACAAGCTATGATAAAACTCATGTTTGAAAAGCTGCACAATGAATTCCTACATACTAAATGTAAGAATGGAGCTGTTCAGGAAGATCCTTGGCAAGTGTTGATCAACCTGTCTTTCACCTACAGAATTAGTTGGGAGACAACCCAGTCTCAAAGGCTCTCTTAACTTCTGATTACATTTTTCCTATTCAATTTCTCATGTTTAGTTTTCATCCCAAAGTACTGTGCTAGTGACAGACTAAGAACAAATGCCTGATACACTTTCAAACTACAGTCATATCACAATGCATGCCAGATGTGATGGCAATCAACTGCTTTAGAAGAAAACGGACATAAATGTTCTTCACTGCTGTGACCGCGTTTGCACAAGAACCCCAAAAGCTATTCCAACAAGCAGCTTCAGAATGATCTAACGGAACAGGCGGCAAGTTACACCAAAAACAAGAAAAGGAGAAGTCTCCCAATGCCACAGACTGACATTCCCCTTAGGGAAAATCAGATTTTTCTGGGTCAATGCCCCATCCCTGGAAGTGCTTAAGGTCAGGCTCGATGTGGCTTTGAGCAGTGTGGTCTAGTGCAGAGAGTTTCAGCCCCCTCTGCTGAGGACAATTTGTAAGGTCATTTCCAAACCCAACCACTCTCTCATCCTACGTTTCCATTGCCCTTCTCTGTGCTGGAGGTACTTTAGTACTTACTTTTAAACCTGCAGCGTAGCCCACAGGTTGGGGTGCGATGTTAGACTGCGCAGCCTCTCCAGTAACAACGGCCATTCCAAAGACTTCTTGAAAGGCATCTCGAATGGCTGCAACTTTCACCTCTTTGGTAGAAGTAACCACTATGTCCAGTTCTCTCCCAGTTTCTGTAAAACACAGGTGTGTGTATATATATAGAGAGAGATGTATATCTATGAGCGTGTACTATTCTTCATTCCCATTACAAGCCAGTTTAAATACATTCTACATCTTAAGACTATGCTTCAGTTGGTCTTCTCTTTCTCACACGTTGCACAAAAGTTCTTTCCTGAAGCAGAAGTCACTTAATTTAGCTAGTCACCTAACTTTTACTTCCTAAGTGATTCATCAATGAAAAAAGGACAACAGGAACTGAGGCGTATTCTGCACCTGAAACAAAGCATAGTGCTCATTTAAGATGACAACTCATGGATTTAGAAGAATAATCCTGACATTCACCTCCTGCTGCTTCTGCTGAAGACAGAATATTGAACTAGATGAACCACTGGGCTAGAATCTCTCTTTTAGGGGGAAAGACTGACAGAGATAGGCACGTTCAGCCTGCAGAAGATAAAGCCAGAGGGATCTCACTGATTTGTACACATATCTGAAGGGAGCCTGCAAAGAGGAAGAAGCCAGACTCTTTTTGGTGGTGCCCATGGACAGGAGCAGAAGCAATGGGCACAAACTGAAACAAAGGAGGTTCCATACAAACATCTGAAGGATCTTTTTAACCATGAAGGTAACCAAGCATTGGCACAGGTTGTCCAGAACCACGAGGAAGTCTCCATCCTCAAACATACTCAGAAGCTGCCTGGATGCACTCAAGAGAATCAAAGAATGGTAGGGAATGGAAGAGAACCTTCTGCATTCCAGTTTGTGCCCATTACCCCCTGTCCTGTCACTGGGCACCACTGAAAAGAGTCTGGACCCATTTTCCCTTCAGATATTTAGGAGTATTGACCAGATCCCCCCTTAAGTCTTCCCCAGACTACCGAGACCAAGCTGATTCACCCTTTCCCCCTATGAGAGATGATCCCGTTTTATTCCACATATTGCCCACTGCTTTAGTACAATGGTGCAGCAATGTGGTCAGCTGGATCACACCACAGGTCCAATTGAGTGACAGCTCAGAAAAACAAAGCGCACAAAGGTGTTAATGCTTTCTTCTCTGCCTCATCAGTTTCCTGACCAGCTTCACCTACATGCAAAGAGCAGCACTAGCACAACTAAGAAGGAGGACTGCTCACCAGACTGCTGCAACAAAAGCAAAAAGCAAAACAAAACAAACAAACAAAACACAGCAAGGAAAAAACACCTAAACCAGCCAAACAAAAACCCAACCCATAAAACCTGTCCAGTACTCTGACAAATTGTAGAAATCTCAGCTCAGTTAGACGTGACATGAATGTACTTTAGTAAAACACAAAATTGTGACTACCACAATGCTGCTCCTTCCTATTCATTTTAAAGCTCTAACTGAGATACTATGCTTTTCATTCCAGGCTCAATGCTCAGCAATACTTCACAGAATCACAGAATCATACGACTGGAAGAGACCTTTGTAGATCATCAACCCTTTCAGTAAACATTTCTTTCTAATATCCAATCTAAACCTCTGCTGGCGCAGCTTTGTGCCATTTCCCCTTCTCCTATCTCCTCTCACCTGGCTGAAGAGACCATTGCCCACCTCCCCACAACCTCCCCTCTGGTAGTTGAGACTTTATTAGACTGTTTTAGCCTTTTCAATGTTCTTCCCAAGTGTTTCAGGAACTGCTTCAAGTTTGCTGAGCTTCCTAAAATAGTATAAATACTGTTGGGCTAGAAAAGCAGAACAGCTGAAAGTCAGAAGAAAGCCTCAAAAGCGATGTAAACACCGTTGTGAGCACGCTTACCTTTTGGCTTGTCGACCCTCAGTGCGATACCTTACACACCGGGATTTAATCACCAGATCCAACAGAACACATACAGCATATTTTAAACTCAATTCCATATCACTCCCTCAAACAGAGAAACAGGGAGGTGGAAGAATGAGGAATCATTAGTTGTACTGAAGCTGTCAAGTGTTGGATGTGTGGAAGCACACGTCAGAGTCAGGTTTTTAAACATCAGACAGAATCTGTGAGGCTTAACTGTCAGTTGTTGCAGAAATGCAAGCTGGATTCTCTGTTGAAGTGCATACACGGCAGTGCTGCAGTTATCTCTGTTTCTGCTCTTGAAATCGATTGAACTACCTTTTTTGCTCTGCTGTTCTTCAGAAATCCAACACCATTCTTTTAGATGTCCCTCAAGGTAGATAATAGGCCAGTAAGACCCTGTCAGTGTTTGTGCTTACATTTAATGAACTTTTAGGTCTGTCAGCAGCTCCACCTGGAATTTGGCTGGAGAAGATAGAGCGTTTTTTCAGCGTTGTTTAGAATCTACTTATAAATTGAGGAATTTCAGCTCAATTTCAGCTGTAAAAATATTTGTTAGTAATGGGCCATTCAAAAATAGGTCCTCTTGTCTGTAAGGTCATAAAAAAGAGGCTCTTCAGTTGGAGTTGTCACAGTTTGAGTCTAGCTACCGAGTCTGATGATAGCTGTAATTAGTATTTGTTAAATGTTCAAGACTTCCCGTCCCAGAATAGGAGGAAATCAAGTGTGTTGCCCACCATCACTGGCAGGCCTGTTTCTGCATTGGTGCGTGAGAGGATGGCGGTGATGATATTTGGCCTTTGCTGTATCCGAAAAGTCACGCACTCCTGGTCACGTCTTGCAGCATTTGTGCTGGCGAGTGAGATGCACCAGGCATTACAAAGTGTAAATGTGGTAAGAAGACCACGAAGCAGCTTAATACTTGGGTTTTGTTTGGTTGGGTTTTAACTGTGCTATTGTGAGTTTCTTGGGGAAAAACGAGAAAATGATATGGAAGTCTGTTTGCTTATGTTTAGGGTGTAGCTGAGAATCCCATGGTGAAGTCTGTTCTTGATAAACCCAAACATTCAGTGGAGACCATGATTACACCGCTGGACCCTGGCATGGTTCCATATATCAGTAAGTATTTGTGACAAACCATTAAGTAATGCATAGAATGTTAGATTAATGTAACAGCACTTGAAGTTTATCTGGAGAGTGTGTTAATTCTGTCACAGTTACGTGGTGATTTCTCAGGTGCGTTGTCCAGTGAGACTCTCACTCTGCAGGCTGATTTTTTTATGTGCGTCTTAAGGTTCATTTACTTGTGTATTCTGCTGTAGTTTAGGTAGTAGCATAGTAATACCCTTCAGTTCAGGTTGTGAGAGATGAGCAAGTTACAGAGAACAAAACGGTGACAAGTCCTTGTCTGTAATCTGGAAGTCACTGGAGTAAAGGGGGGCTCACTATGCCACATCACACACAACTCATTCTTCCAGATTTTCTTTTTCAAAAGGCTTTGAAAGCCCCTCCAAAAGTCTCCAGTCCCACTGGGATGTCAATCTTGATTCTTCCTTCCGATTTACAATTGCACAGTACAGATAGTAGTGTTGCTCCTGAAGGCAGCTCAGAGCTCACACACAGTCCCTGCATCTTTCTGCCACAGCCTTCACGACGCTACTCAGATGTAGCATGTCACAGCTCCAAAAAGGTTACAGGCTCATGAGATGCTGTCAGTTGTTGCTGCTTATTTCCTCTCTACGATTAGATCGCACCACAAGGATTATCTGTTCTGCATTATACACTCCGTGCCCTCTAGCAGAATAGAAAAATCCTACAAAATACCACAGACACCTCTTAAGAAACCCCTCCTCAGTGGAAGAAACACTTATTTGCCTCTCCCTGAGGAGACTTGTTTGGTTTAGAACAGGCAGGACTTGCATCCCCTAAAAAACCAATTCAGTTCATTAGGAAATGATAAAAAAACCCAGGATGTACAAAGAATCAAAGAGGTTCTGACATTTCCCATGATTTAAGGGCATGTGACAAAACCTCTAAGGTAGAAGGATCTCCCTGTCACGAGCACCTAGACGCCTGCATTTATGTAGTCATTCCTCTTCTGGAAAGGAAAGAAGCACAGTTTCAGCAAACGCGCCTATTAAAAACAGCCACCTGCAACTGAGCACAGAGGAAAGACAGGACCTAGAGCAACATGCCCTTAAAAGTTGTATCTTGTTAGAGACAACAAAAAATGGTAGTTCCTTCTGAAAGGTAACATACAAAACCACAGAGCTTTATAAACCCCCACAGCCCTCCAGCAGGTGTTCCACCTTGGGCAGTAGCTACTCTGGGGTCTTCAAGCTCCTCAGGAAAAGTGATTGCAGAACCAGTTCCAGGAGCCAAAGGGGAAGAGAAAGTTGCTTGCTGAGTAATAGGATCTGTGAAGACACCTAGGAAGAGGGAAAAACAAGACACAAGTACTGCGTTTCATTTCTTATGCCGTAGCAACATGCAATTGTTTTACAGGAAAATGAACAGGAAGAATAGAATAATACTGGGCTGATTCCTTTCATTTCTTGAAGGCCCCAGAACAATCCTGCTTGTTAGAGTTTAGCAGAGGCAACTACTGTGAATGAGTTCAACAATATCTGCTCATAGAACCGAGCCTACCTGCACCTGATGTGTAAAATTAAACAAAGACATGTTAGCTTAAGAGTGGTGCTTTTTATTGTCTTCAAATTTCCATAGGTCTTTCTGGACAGACTGCTTATAAGACATGTCACAAACAATGGTTAAAGCCTGACTCAACTGCAGCTGAAGAGCTAAGTTTCCATTAGGCTAGTAGAAAATCACCTCAGTTCAGCAACTACAGCACTCGCTTGCATGGCAGGCAAGTATTTTTCACTGTCCTGATGCAATTTAGTAGCCAGAAGCAAGAAAAGAGAAGCTACTCTCATGTGACGGACGACTTCTTACAGATAGCGAGCTTCTCAGAACAAAAACTTGCCCATTAGGAGATTACAGCCTGAGATACCTTACCATTCCGTGGAAATACAATGGCTAAAATTGCCTCTGAGCTGAACAGCAGCAACACAGAAATAAATGGTCAGCTGGGCTTTCCTGGGCACATTTTAAAATACTGCTCTCAAACACTTTTCTGTGAGCCTGAGTGCTAGCAGAACTCTGTGGAAGAGGACTCTTGTCCTACACCGTGATCGTACTTCAAAGGCCATTCTCCATTCCTCCGAGCGCAGCTACTCAGTAATTAAGTGTCACAAGAATACTAAAGAAGCTGAACTTGTGGGACTCTAGCAGACTGCTGAAGTAGCCACCCAGGAGACCCCTCATCCTGTCTCACAAGCACAAAGGTCTATATACAAAAGGTTACCTGTGACGGGAGGTGCAGAGAATGATGGCATCAGTGGGCTCTGTGGTGCTCGACCAGCGTGGCCTCTGGTGATATCATATGTTGAAGACATGGAAAATCCTGAAATCGGGGGACCAGCAGGAGGTGCAGGAAGACCAGAGCCAGCAGTAGAGCTTAATGAAGGAGCTGTAGAGAACTGCGACACAGAGGTACTAAAAGACGAAGGGGCAACTGGAGGTCGGGCTGGAGTTAGAGGTGGCGCCATAGTAGAAACTGTTGCAGATGGCACAAGTGGAAAAGAAGATGAAGTCATCATAGGAGGAGGAAGTGGAGATGCTCCAGCTGCCAGAGGTGCTGAGCACTCAGGAGAAGATGACAGGCTTGGTGTAGCAAGGGGACTGGACAAAGCTAGGGGAAAAAAAGACAAATGGAATTTTAGAAACACCGAGCCTTCA
Organism: Gallinula chloropus; assembly: GCF_964237585.1. NCBI lineage: Eukaryota > Metazoa > Chordata > Aves > Gruiformes > Rallidae > Gallinula > Gallinula chloropus. Next base: position 56,631,707 of record NC_140089.1, read on the forward strand.
TCTCAGAGATTCAGGTATGTAATTGTTCAGCTAGTTTACAAGTAAGTTTTGACCAAGTCTGCTTTTCTCCTTTCAATGGAAAAAAGTTTAGTACTGCTTGAGTTTGCAACCACCACCAATTGCCCTCAATTTCTGGAGATAGTAGCCTGGAATCTCTTTTCTTCTCTGACCCTATTTATCACAGCTAAAAAGACGAGTCAACATTTGACCACCCATTTTGTAGCAGATGAAGTGGGCCTCAGAAATTTCCAGCTAGCACGCTGAGCCCCAGGCAGCCCTCTCTTCCCTGGCACCCAGCTACCCAGGCTCCTAAACGCTCTGCTTTCTGTGTTTCAGTCTGGCCCCCAGCTGATCCTTGGATAAGCCAATTTTGTTCTCTAAACCAAATTTAGACAGAAAATTAAGCCAGAGAAACAGAAAACACTGGTTTTTACAGCACTAAGCTGTTGGATCAGCTCAGATGTGAAACTGCACTCAGCCTAAACATTGATGACAGTCAAGTGACGTGCCAAGTTACCGTAAGGAGGTCGTTTCCAAACTTTATCACGCACACCAGTCAATAAAAAATGGAACATGCACACCCCCAACATAGCTACAAAATACTTACATGGGCCACTGTCCTAGTATATTCCATAGATTTTAAAACATACAGAACAGAAATATTAAAAGGATGAGATAAAGATCAAGAAACTCTTCTGCTCCCACTGAAAATTAGTATTTGAATAGTATATTCATAAAACAATATGTTATGTTATTAACGGTTAGCACAATATATAATACCATTAATAATATTGTAGTGTGAGCAATGTTACTACAGAAGCCTCATTAATTTTACATCAGCAATTTGGAGGTCTGGTTCTATATTCCGATTATGGCTTTAATGGTTGTCACACCTGGAAAAAATGCCTTACAAAGACACACAGACCCAAATGAAAAGGTGTTGCTGGATGTGCTTACAAAACCATGCTATTTGTTTTCGTCTCCCAGCCATCAAGTATATGAAGGCTTATCTTGAAATTCAGCATTTCCTGAATTTCCTGAAGCAGAAGTCACTTAATTTAGCTAGTCACCTAACTTTTACTTCCTAAGTGATTCATCAATGAAAAAAGGACAACAGGAACTGAGGCGTATTCTGCACCTGAAACAAAGCATAGTGCTCATTTAAGATGACAACTCATGGATTTAGAAGAATAATCCTGACATTCACCTCCTGCTGCTTCTGCTGAAGACAGAATATTGAACTAGATGAACCACTGGGCTAGAATCTCTCTTTTAGGGGGAAAGACTGACAGAGATAGGCACGTTCAGCCTGCAGAAGATAAAGCCAGAGGGATCTCACTGATTTGTACACATATCTGAAGGGAGCCTGCAAAGAGGAAGAAGCCAGACTCTTTTTGGTGGTGCCCATGGACAGGAGCAGAAGCAATGGGCACAAACTGAAACAAAGGAGGTTCCATACAAACATCTGAAGGATCTTTTTAACCATGAAGGTAACCAAGCATTGGCACAGGTTGTCCAGAACCACGAGGAAGTCTCCATCCTCAAACATACTCAGAAGCTGCCTGGATGCACTCAAGAGAATCAAAGAATGGTAGGGAATGGAAGAGAACCTTCTGCGTTCCAGTTTGTGCCCATTACCCCGTGTCCTGTCACTGGGCACCACTGAAAAGAGTCTGGCCCCATTCTCCCTTCAGATATTTAGGAGTATTGACCAGATCCCCCCTTAAGTCTTCCCCAGACTACCGAGACCAAGCTGATTCACCCTTTCCCCCTATGAGAGATGATCCCGTTTTATTCCACATATTGCCCACTGCTTTAGTACAATGGTGCAGCAATGTGGTCAGCTGGATCACACCACAGGTCCAATTGAGTGACAGCTCAGAAAAACAAAGCGCACAAAGGTGTTAATGCTTTCTTCTCTGCCTCATCAGTTTCCTGACCAGCTTCACCTACATGCAAAGAGCAGCACTAGCACAACTAAGAAGGAGGACTGCTCACCAGACTGCTGCAACAAAAGCAAAAAGCAAAACAAAACAAACAAACAAAACACAGCAAGGAAAAAACACCTAAACCAGCCAAACAAAAACCCAACCCATAAAACCTGTCCAGTACTCTGACAAATTGTAGAAATCTCAGCTCAGTTAGACGTGACATGAATGTACTTTAGTAAAACACAAAATTGTGACTACCACAATGCTGCTCCTTCCTATTCATTTTAAAGCTCTAACTGAGATACTATGCTTTTCATTCCAGGCTCAATGCTCAGCAATACTTCACAGAATCACAGAATCATACGACTGGAAGAGACCTTTGTAGATCATCAACCCTTTCAGTAAACATTTCTTTCTAATATCCAATCTAAACCTCTGCTGGCGCAGCTTTGTGCCATTTCCCCTTCTCCTATCTCCTCTCACCTGGCTGAAGAGACCATTGCCCACCTCCCCACAACCTCCCCTCTGGTAGTTGAGACTTTATTAGACTGTTTTAGCCTTTTCAATGTTCTTCCCAAGTGTTTCAGGAACTGCTTCAAGTTTGCTGAGCTTCCTAAAATAGTATAAATACTGTTGGGCTAGAAAAGCAGAACAGCTGAAAGTCAGAAGAAAGCCTCAAAAGCGATGTAAACACCGTTGTGAGCACGCTTACCTTTTGGCTTGTCGACCCTCAGTGCGATACCTTACACACCGGGATTTAATCACCAGATCCAACAGAACACATACAGCATATTTTAAACTCAATTCCATATCACTCCCTCAAACAGAGAAACAGGGAGGTGGAAGAATGAGGAATCATTAGTTGTACTGAAGCTGTCAAGTGTTGGATGTGTGGAAGCACACGTCAGAGTCAGGTTTTTAAACATCAGACAGAATCTGTGAGGCTTAACTGTCAGTTGTTGCAGAAATGCAAGCTGGATTCTCTGTTGAAGTGCATACACGGCAGTGCTGCAGTTATCTCTGTTTCTGCTCTTGAAATCGATTGAACTACCTTTTTTGCTCTGCTGTTCTTCAGAAATCCAACACCATTCTTTTAGATGTCCCTCAAGGTAGATAATAGGCCAGTAAGACCCTGTCAGTGTTTGTGCTTACATTTAATGAACTTTTAGGTCTGTCAGCAGCTCCACCTGGAATTTGGCTGGAGAAGATAGAGCGTTTTTTCAGCGTTGTTTAGAATCTACTTATAAATTGAGGAATTTCAGCTCAATTTCAGCTGTAAAAATATTTGTTAGTAATGGGCCATTCAAAAATAGGTCCTCTTGTCTGTAAGGTCATAAAAAAGAGGCTCTTCAGTTGGAGTTGTCACAGTTTGAGTCTAGCTACCGAGTCTGATGATAGCTGTAATTAGTATTTGTTAAATGTTCAAGACTTCCCGTCCCAGAATAGGAGGAAATCAAGTGTGTTGCCCACCATCACTGGCAGGCCTGTTTCTGCATTGGTGCGTGAGAGGATGGCGGTGATGATATTTGGCCTTTGCTGTATCCGAAAAGTCACGCACTCCTGGTCACGTCTTGCAGCATTTGTGCTGGCGAGTGAGATGCACCAGGCATTACAAAGTGTAAATGTGGTAAGAAGACCACGAAGCAGCTTAATACTTGGGTTTTGTTTGGTTGGGTTTTAACTGTGCTATTGTGAGTTTCTTGGGGAAAAACGAGAAAATGATATGGAAGTCTGTTTGCTTATGTTTAGGGTGTAGCTGAGAATCCCATGGTGAAGTCTGTTCTTGATAAACCCAAACATTCAGTGGAGACCATGATTACACCGCTGGACCCTGGCATGGTTCCATATATCAGTAAGTATTTGTGACAAACCATTAAGTAATGCATAGAATGTTAGATTAATGTAACAGCACTTGAAGTTTATCTGGAGAGTGTGTTAATTCTGTCACAGTTACGTGGTGATTTCTCAGGTGCGTTGTCCAGTGAGACTCTCACTCTGCAGGCTGATTTTTTTATGTGCGTCTTAAGGTTCATTTACTTGTGTATTCTGCTGTAGTTTAGGTAGTAGCATAGTAATACCCTTCAGTTCAGGTTGTGAGAGATGAGCAAGTTACAGAGAACAAAACGGTGACAAGTCCTTGTCTGTAATCTGGAAGTCACTGGAGTAAAGGGGGGCTCACTATGCCACATCACACACAACTCATTCTTCCAGATTTTCTTTTTCAAAAGGCTTTGAAAGCCCCTCCAAAAGTCTCCAGTCCCACTGGGACGTCAATCTTGATTCTTCCTTCCGATTTACAATTGCACAGTACAGATAGTAGTGTTGCTCCTGAAGGCAGCTCAGAGCTCACACACAGTCCCTGCATCTTTCTGCCACAGCCTTCACGACGCTACTCAGATGTAGCATGTCACAGCTCCAAAAAGGTTACAGGCTCATGAGATGCTGTCAGTTGTTGCTGCTTATTTCCTCTCTACGATTAGATCGCACCACAAGGATTATCTGTTCTGCATTATACACTCCGTGCCCTCTAGCAGAATAGAAAAATCCTACAAAATACCACAGACACCTCTTAAGAAACCCCTCCTCAGTGGAAGAAACACTTATTTGCCTCTCCCTGAGGAGACTTGTTTGGTTTAGAACAGGCAGGACTTGCATCCCCTAAAAAACCAATTCAGTTCATTAGGAAATGATAAAAAAACCCAGGATGTACAAAGAATCAAAGAGGTTCTGACATTTCCCATGATTTAAGGGCATGTGACAAAACCTCTAAGGTAGAAGGATCTCCCTGTCACGAGCACCTAGACGCCTGCATTTATGTAGTCATTCCTCTTCTGGAAAGGAAAGAAGCACAGTTTCAGCAAACGCGCCTATTAAAAACAGCCACCTGCAACTGAGCACAGAGGAAAGACAGGACCTAGAGCAACATGCCCTTAAAAGTTGTATCTTGTTAGAGACAACAAAAAATGGTAGTTCCTTCTGAAAGGTAACATACAAAACCACAGAGCTTTATAAACCCCCACAGCCCTCCAGCAGGTGTTCCACCTTGGGCAGTAGCTACTCTGGGGTCTTCAAGCTCCTCAGGAAAAGTGATTGCAGAACCAGTTCCAGGAGCCAAAGGGGAAGAGAAAGTTGCTTGCTGAGTAATAGGATCTGTGAAGACACCTAGGAAGAGGGAAAAACAAGACACAAGTACTGCGTTTCATTTCTTATGCCGTAGCAACATGCAATTGTTTTACAGGAAAATGAACAGGAAGAATAGAATAATACTGGGCTGATTCCTTTCATTTCTTGAAGGCCCCAGAACAATCCTGCTTGTTAGAGTTTAGCAGAGGCAACTACTGTGAATGAGTTCAACAATATCTGCTCATAGAACCGAGCCTACCTGCACCTGATGTGTAAAATTAAACAAAGACATGTTAGCTTAAGAGTGGTGCTTTTTATTGTCTTCAAATTTCCATAGGTCTTTCTGGACAGACTGCTTATAAGACATGTCACAAACAATGGTTAAAGCCTGACTCAACTGCAGCTGAAGAGCTAAGTTTCCATTAGGCTAGTAGAAAATCACCTCAGTTCAGCAACTACAGCACTCGCTTGCATGGCAGGCAAGTATTTTTCACTGTCCTGATGCAATTTAGTAGCCAGAAGCAAGAAAAGAGAAGCTACTCTCATGTGACGGACGACTTCTTACAGATAGCGAGCTTCTCAGAACAAAAACTTGCCCATTAGGAGATTACAGCCTGAGATACCTTACCATTCCGTGGAAATACAATGGCTGATCGACCAGCGTGGCCTCTGGTGATATCATATGTTGAAGACATGGAAAATCCTGAAATCGGGGGACCAGCAGGAGGTGCAGGAAGACCAGAGCCAGCAGTAGAGCTTAATGAATGAGCTGTAGAGAACTGCGACACAGAGGTACTAAAAGACGAAGGGGCAACTGGAGGTCGGGCTGGAGTTAGAGGTGGCGCCATAGTAGAAACTGTTGCAGATGGCACAAGTGGAAAAGAAGATGAAGTCATCATAGGAGGAGGAAGTGGAGATGCTCCAGCTGCCAGAGGTGCTGAGCACTCAGGAGAAGATGACAGGCTTGGTGTAGCAAGGGGACTGGACAAAGCTAGGGGAAAAAAAGACAAATGGAATTTTAGAAACACCGAGCCTTCATCTCAGAGATTCAGGTATGTAATTGTTCAGCTAGTTTACAAGTAAGTTTTGACCAAGTCTGCTTTTCTCCTTTCAATGGAAAAAAGTTTAGTACTGCTTGAGTCTGCAACCACCACCAATTGCTCTCAATTTCTGGAGATAGTAGCCTGGAATCTCTTTTCTTCTCTGACCCTATTTATCACAGCTAAAAAAACGAGTCAACATTTGACCACCCATTTTGTAGCAGATGAAGTGGGCCTCAGAAATTTCCAGCTAGCACGCTGAGCCCCAGGCAGCCCTCTCTTCCCTGGCACCCAGCTACCCAGGCTCCTAAACGCTCTGCTTTCTGTGTTTCAGTCTGGCCCCCAGCTGATCCTTGGATAAGCCAATTTTGTTCTCTAAACCAAATTTAGACAGAAAATTAAGCCAGAGAAACAGAAAACACTGGTTTTTACAGCACTAAGCTGTTGGATCAGCTCAGATGTGAAACTGCACTCAGCCTAAACATTGATGACAGTCAAGTGACGTGCCAAGTTACCGTAAGGAGGTCGTTTCCAAACTTTATCACGCACACCAGTCAATAAAAAATGGAACATGCACACCCCCAACATAGCTACAAAATACTTACATGGGCCACTGTCCTAGTATATTCCATAGATTTTAAAACATACAGAACAGAAATATTAAAAGGATGAGATAAAGATCAAGAAACTCTTCTGCTCCCACTGAAAATTAGTATTTGAATAGTATATTCATAAAACAATATGTTATGTTATTAACGGTTAGCACAATATATAATACCATTAATAATATTGTAGTGTGAGCAATGTTACTACAGAAGCCTCATTAATTTTACATCAGCAATTTGGAGGTCTGGTTCTATATTCCGATTATGGCTTTAATGGTTGTCACACCTGGAAAAAATGCCTTACAAAGACACACAGACCCAAATGAAAAGGTGTTGCTGGATGTGCTTACAAAACCATGCTATTTGTTTTCGTCTCCCAGCCATCAAGTATATGAAGGCTTATCTTGAAATTCAGCTAGCAAATGTTCATCTTCCTTGATGTCATTCAATTCTTCTGGAAAAATCATCAGAAGGTGTTGCACCTTGGTATTCCTAATAAATGGGCTCAAAATCCACCCAAACTAATTCATCTGGAAGATTTCTACATAGTTCAGGAAATTCTCTTTGCCAATTTACATGTACAGCGTGGAAAGGTTTTTTTGTGTGACACTTGCAATGATTTTGGCAACAGGAATGCATTGACAACGTAAACACTTTCAAATACCACTTTTCAAAACACCTTCTCAAACGCATGACTTTCTTACAAAGAAGTAGATCACTCCTCCTTAAAACACCACCTTTATCTTGAAGGGACAAACTGTAAGTGTGTTTTGGGGTTTTTTTAAATAACTACTGGGTAGCACACTGCTGATGATAGAGAGCGGCTCAGCAATCACTTCTGCCAGCTCCCTCAGGACACATGGATGCATCCCATCCGGGCCCATGGATTTATGTGCATTAATTCTTTTGAGACCCTCCTGGACCACCCCCACCTCAAACAGAGGGAAGCTCTTCATTTCCCAAACTCTATTACTTACTTCCAGTGCTGGGGGTCCCGAGGGGCCTTTGAAGTGAAGACAGCAAAGAAGGCATTCAGTATCTCCACCTTCTCAGCATTCCCCATAACCAGGACACCCTTCTCATTCAGCAGTAGACTCCCATTATCCCTGGTCATCTTACTATTCACATATCTAAAAAAAACCCTTTTTATTATCCTTTATGTCCCTTGCCAGTTTGATTTCCTGGTGGCCTTTAGCCTTCCTAGACGCATCCCTACAGGCCCTCACAACATTCCTATATTCTTTCCAGGTGCTCAGACCCTTTTTCCACAATTCATAGACCTTCTGCTTCCCTTTGAGGTTACTCATGAGCTCCCTGCTCATCCACACAGGTCTACTGCCATGCTTTCCTGATTTCTTGCTCAAAGGGATGTATCAAGAGGGATTATTCCCCCATCACCCTTAGCTCCGCCTCCGATGAGTCACCGCACCATGCGGTCAGGGGGTCTTGCTGTGGTGGGCGAGGGGGAAGTTGGGTGCCTCTCTCTCTCTACCTTTCTCCCTTCGCTTTTTTTACCCTCGTGGTTCTGTGCCCAGCCTTGCCGCTTTCAGGAAGGGTCCCTCAATGCGGTCTCCCACTCCAGAGCCCTTCTCCTCAGCGACTCAAGAGGAAACATCCTGCCGCTGCAGGTGCAACAGCTGGGGCACATCCAGAGATGCCTGAAGGCAACAGAAACTGGGCGGAAGGGACAGGTGGCAGGGGGAGATCACAACCACCCACCCAGCTCAAGGCCTGTGTAAACGCCCCAGTCCAGCACCTTCAAGCAGCATGCCTGCTAATTTGACTATGCTTGATGCGTTAATTACTCACCAATTAATGGAAATTTAGGCAGGCTTTTCTAATCCTGTAACAAGAGATACAGGTTGTAAATTCTGTGTGTAGGGGGCTAGTTTGGTGGAATTGCCACCTAGCACCCGTCTCTGTAGAGACATGGAAATAATCCTAAACCTCTGCTCTTCTTTCTCACCTCTGGGTGATGACAGGTTGCTCCAACCCGCCATGGCTGCGAGCAACCTCCTCTCTGAGCTGACATGGTTGCAGGCCTTTGGAGTGACTCTTCCCCTTTGTGCCCTATGTGACTGTGGCTGGATTTTGGCTGCGAGGAACATGGAAGCACTTGCCCTTTCCCAGGAGACTTGTCCGAAGCTTGGTGAACAGTGAAAATGGGCAACTTTATTTCAAGAACTGGGCTGAAATCAGCAACTGTGTGAAACCCTGAGGAATGTGGGCGAGACAGAGCAGGCCTCTGACGCTGCGTATCAGAGGCCATTGGCCCAGCAGCAGACAGCGGTGGTACCATGCTGCCCAGCCTGGACGCTGTCCCTCCTGCTTCCTCATGCCTTGTCTTCCCACATGCCCCGCAGGAGCTCCCGCACCCCAGTGAAGAACTGCACCAGTTTCTCAATGGGAAATGGGCAGGAGGTAGGCCCACCCGCTGGAGCTGGTGTTGGGGCTGGCTTCTGCCATGGTCTTGAGGTGGTGAGGAAGTGACTCCATGCCTGTGCTGTTGGGGTACTCCTGAATGCCGAGCTGGCTCCCATCTGGACCAGGATCCATTCATAGAAGTGCTGGGTGGACGTGTAGATGCCAGGCCGCCTTGCTCTTGCACAGCCTGTGCCCCAGCTGGTCAATCCCACGAGCCAGAAGTACTCGGCATTCTTGTCCTGGCAGACAAGGGGGCCACCACTGTCACCCTGAGGGGAAGGAGAGAGCATGAAGGTGGTGTTGGGTGGCCATTGTCAGCACTATGGCTAGCTCCTTCCCATGAGCCAGAGATCCCCCTCTTGCCTCTGAGGGGATTGACTCTCCCTCAGCTCCGCGCAGTGATGCTGGATGCACAGAAGACTCATCTGCCAGGACTGGGATGTGGGCCTACAGGCTATCAAGAGCCCTAGGTGGGCCAAGGTGGGGCACCGGACAAGGACATGCTCATGGGGAAGGAGAGGCAAGTCCCAGCAGTGCTGGGAAGGTGACTTGCCAGGCAAAGCCCATGCCAGCAGAACTTTGGGCTGTTGTGACAGGGCTGCTAGTGGTGCTGGGGACCGGTTTGTCGCAGACTCCTACCTGGCAGGTGTCGATGCCACCCTGGGGATAACCAGCACACAGGTTGTGGCTGTGGATGGCCCCTCGGTACCAGTTGCTGCTGTTACACTGCTTGATGTCGATGAGGTAGACCTTGGCCTCCTGCAGCCTGTCGGTGGCTTCTGCAGCTGTGAGCAAAGAATGCAGCAGCTCATTCCTGGTTCTCCTCCCTGGTCTGGGTAAGCCCCTTGCCTAGGGCTTGGCTTGGCCTCCAGAATGCACTGTAGCAGTGTTTGCTTTGTGTCTTGCTTTGACTAATGGGTCAGGCCCGCCTCCTCTCTCTAGGCACACATCCCCATGCAACCTGACTGTGTCGACATTTCGCCTCTGCTGCCTGAAAGCCCAGCCCGCCTCCCCAGTGTTCCATGCTTGCTCTCAGGACACAAGGAGTGCTCAGGAACTCACATCTTGCAGTTGTGGAGCCCCAGCCGCTGACATAGCAGTTGGTCAGCTCTGAAACTCTCAGCGAGGCATCAGGCACACAGGCAAGCTGGATGTAGTCATTGCACTGGACAGGCTGGTCCAATTCCATAAGCGCGATGTCATTCTTCTGTGTGATGTTGCTGTAGTGCTCGTGAACAATCACCTGCATGATACGGCGCACTTGTGCCTCAGGACCCAGCCGCGTCAACTGCGTGGCACCGATGACCACATGCCACATGCTGACGTCCCTGGAAGGCAGACAGAGAGAGCACTCAGAGCCAGCGGAGCTACGTGCTGTCACAGCCCAGCCGTTGTCTGCCACCTGCTCTTGACAAGGCAGAGAGGAAAGTGGTGCTACAGAGGGCCCAACCACCCTAGCACGCCTTGGGCACCAGGAACTTGGAGCTGGAGGCTGCTGGGAAGCAGTGGCGTGAGCCCACCTTTCTCCTGAGCTGGGCTGGGGAGAGTCCAGACAGTGGGTGTCCAGCGGGCGAATGGAACGGGATGGGGTGAGGGTAGCCTGAGGTGCTGTGGGCAGGGCAGCTGGGAGTGTTGTGTGCTGTTCCCTACTCCTCCTTACCAGACGTTGATGAAACAGTGGGCTGCTGTAAGGACCCACTGTGGGTGGATCAGGGAGCCTCCGCATATATGCCCTGTGCCCACGTTCCAGGGATTCTGGATGCTCACAATCCAGGGCCAGGCTCCCTTCTGGGCATCTCTGCCGCCCACAACACGCGACATGCCTGAGTTCCAGGCCATGGGCCGGTGCCCGCAGGTCCTGTAAGCAGAAGATCGTTACTGTCCTGCTCAATGACTTGCTGCTGTTCAGGCTGAAGGTCAGCCGTCTTCCCTCCCCGCAAGGTGCTGTATGGACAGGAGGGCCAGGGAACGCCATGGAGCGTGCACCCATCTGCCTCTGTTTTGGCTTTAGCCCCGTAGACAAGCGGTGCCAGCAGCCTGGGTGCTGGCAAAGATCCGAGGGCCCCACAGGGGGTTCAGGAAGCCGTGGCGTGACCATGGGGGACAAGTGGAAACCCTCCAGTGAATCCCATAAGGCTTGCCCATGCTACCTTCAAGAGCCAAGGGCCACTTACCAGCAGGTATCCCATGTGCCCTGCACAGGCCAGCACAAGGACAGCAAAATGAGGAAGGAGAGCAGTTTCATGTCTGTCAGGAGGAGCAGCAGGAGAACGTGGTAGCTGCAAGAAGCAAGCAGAGCTTGTTACCCACAGCGCAGCAGCTGACAGAGTGCTCACAGTACTCCCGTTGCCTGGGGTGCCCTTGGCCGCAGGGCTGATGTCACAGATCCACTGGTTCCAGGTGCTAGGCACAGCCTATGGGGCGAGGGGAGGGGCAGCATGGGGGCGTTCCAAGCTGAAGAGAGGACAGAAGTGGTGCTTGGACACCCCTGGGGTTACCCATAAAGATAAATTTTCATGGGGACAGAAATGTGTTTGGGTCAGTGCTTTGACACTCTTTAGTTTAGGGGTAAACGTACTGACCTGCTTTGCTAACAGCTCTGCTTTTGAAGAAGGGCGGAAGGAAGGACTGATAAGAAGCCTGCTCTGCTCAATTGCTAACGTGCTCACACAGACACCTCACTGGTGATGCCATTTTGTTGGCATTAGATGACACTCAAACACATCTGGGAAGTAAGCTAAAGAAAGGAAAATGAGCCTTTGGACGGGTAAGAGTGCTTACTGCACCTCCTAGGTGCACTTGCTTAGTGCATTACTTGAGCTACAAGACCTCCTTCTGAACCTAAGCAAGAGTGAGGATTCTTATCTATCTAAACATTTGTGAGTCATGGAATCAGATTGATGACAACAATTCAATAATTAAAGCTGTACTTCCTTTTCTGAGGGAGTACTTTGAGGTTATTTTTTCCTTGGTTAACTTCTTGGAATATTTCTTCTTCTTTAACAAGAATTAAAATCAGCGGCTCAAGTGCCATGTACTGCAGAATGAAGACTCCCAAGGGAGAACTGCTTTTCTACAAAGGCCTGAAGATTTTTAGGCAATGCATGACTCAAAAATATTTTTGATCCTCATTTTATAAACTAAGAAATTCAAGTGTAGCTACTACCAGTAAGAGCTGACATCATAAATTAAATCTTAAATCCTAAGTCTTAATCCAACTTTAATAAGAAAACAGAAAACTCGCCTGCTGAACATATTGCAAAGGCACTGGTGTTGCTTGGGTAAAAGCTTCCAGATGAATTCCATGAATTGGATCCTCGATAATCAGACATCCAATGTCAAACCACCTGCAATTACAGCCAAGTTAGAGTCTGTTGAAAAGAAACATGTTAGCCCTTGAATGATGACCGTTTTACAACCTCTAGTACAACTGTAGTTAAAAATGTAACAATGACTTACATCAAGGCATCCCAGCATTTTTCAAATCAAATTTGCATGTATCAGTTCATGTATATACGAAAAACTGTAGTGCCTGTGTTCCCATCTAAAGAATTCTATGGTTCCTGTTGTTTCATGTATTTTATATGTGTCTACATATAAATGACATTTTTTTCTTTAAAGCACTGGAAGCAAGACCCTTTGAGTCAATGAGAAACAGCCCTCTCCCCACCTCAGGGATATATTTCAAGTTCTCACTTGTCAGGAAGCAATTCCTCAATGAAGTTTTCTACCGATACAGCAGGCTGTTTTTCATGGATTACTCCAGTCCGGCGCAAGCTGTCTATTCTTTCTTGGGCTCCCTACATGGGAACATGATCTGTTAGACAACATTCTCTTTCAATCACATCATACAACACTCAGAGATGAGTGCAAAAAACCCCTCTGGAGCAGAATTTTCAAGTTAAACAGAAAACAGCGATTTTGAAAAATTACTCTTTTTATCAACAGTAGAAAAACAAGAAACAAAAGTCATGAAAAAGCACCATAGCCTTTCCCAAACAGGAATCTCAAACAGTAACACAAGCTATGATAAAACTCACTGAAGTATCAGAATATATCCTGTTACTCACATCAACATTTTTGCATCTTAAGATCTGTTGTGCTTTGATCCTTTCAGAGCTTTGGACCAACTCTGTCCAGTGAAGAGACCCTCTCTGTTCTGGTACCTATCCAGCTAAGGAATCATTTACTCCAACCCTGTTCTCACTCTGAGTTGCCATACAAACACTATTACCACTACGCTGCAGTAGCTAATCAGGTAAAGCAACATGTCTATTTTTCTCCTTTACCTCCATATAAAATTGTTTCAGCTAATACATTGCTATGAGGATAAGCTTCACTCCGCTGTGAATGCTGCCACAGCAGTTAGGAGAAAATACCTCCTTTTTATGGAGGAAATGGTTTGCTTACATTGAAGAAACAGAATACAAAATCGTTGGTGTCACTGGGTTTAGGTATTGGCCAAGGAGATGGTTCCACCTAGATACAAGGAACAACTGTGTATTTTTAAAAGGTGGTGAAACAACCCTTGCTAACTCTTCTTCTGGGCCAGCACAGCTGTTTGAAAAGCTGCACAATGAATTCCTACATACTAAATGTAAGAATGGAGCTGTTCAGGAAGATCCTTGGCAAGTGTTGATCAACCTGTCTTTCACCTACAGAATTAGTTGGGAGACAACCCAGTCTCAAAGGCTCTCTTAACTTCTGATTACATTTTTCCTATTCAATTTCTCATGTTTAGTTTTCATCCCAAAGTACTGTGCTAGTGACAGACTAAGAACAAATGTCTGATACACTTTCAAGCTACAGTCATATCACAATGCATGCCAGATGTGATGGCAATCAACTGCTTTAGAAGAAAACGGACATAAATGTTCTTCACTGCTGTGACCGCGTTTGCACAAGAACCCCAAAAGCTATTCCAACAAGCAGCTTCAGAATGATCTAACGGAACAGGCGGCAAGTTACACCAAAAACAAGAAAAGGAGAAGTCTCCCAATGCCACAGACTGACATTCCCCTTAGGGAAAATCAGATTTTTCTGGGTCAATGCCCCATCCCTGGAAGTGCTTAAGGTCAGGCTCGATGTGGCTTTGAGCAGTGTGGTCTAGTGCAGAGAGTTTCAGCCCCCTCTACTGAGGACAATTTGTAAGGTCATTTCCAAACCAAACCACTCTCTCATCCTACGTTTCCATTGCCCTTCTCTGTGCTGGAGGTACTTTACTACTTACTTTTAAACCTGCAGCGTAGCCCACAGGTTGGGGTGCGATGTTAGACTGCGCAGCCTCTCCAGTAACAACGGCCATTCCAAAGACTTCTTGAAAGGCATCTCGAATGGCTGCAACTTTCACCTCTTTGGTAGAAGTAACCACTATGTCCAGTTCTCTCCCAGTTTCTGTAAAACACAGGTGTGTGTATATATATAGAGAGAGATGTATATCTATGAGCGTGTACTATTCTTCATTCCCATTACAAGCCAGTTTAAATACATTCTACATCTTAAGACTATGCTTCAGTTGGTTTTCTCTTTCTCACACGTTGCACAAAAGTTCTTTCCTGAAGCAGAAGTCACTTAATTTAGCTAGTCACCTAACTTTTACTTCCTAAGTGATTCATCAATGAAAAAAGGACAACAGGAACTGAGGCGTATTCTGCACCTGAAACAAAGCATAGTGCTCATTTAAGATGACAACTCATGGATTTAGAAGAATAATCCTGACATTCACCTCCTGCTGCTTCTGCTGAAGACAGAATATTGAACTAGATGAACCACTGGGCTAGAATCTCTCTTTTAGGGGGAAAGACTGACAGAGATAGGCACGTTCAGCCTGCAGAAGATAAAGCCAGAGGGATCTCACTGATTTGTACACATATCTGAAGGGAGCCTGCAAAGAGGAAGAAGCCAGACTCTTTTTGGTGGTGCCCATGGACAGGAGCAGAAGCAATGGGCACAAACTGAAACAAAGGAGGTTCCATACAAACATCTGAAGGATCTTTTTAACCATGAAGGTAACCAAGCATTGGCACAGGTTGTCCAGAACCACGAGGAAGTCTCCATCCTCAAACATACTCAGAAGCTGCCTGGATGCACTCAAGAGAATCAAAGAATGGTAGGGAATGGAAGAGAACCTTCTGCGTTCCAGTTTGTGCCCATTACCCCGTGTCCTGTCACTGAAAAGAGTCTGGCCCCATTCTCCCTTCAGATATTTAGGAGTATTGACCAGATCCCCCCTTAAGTCTTCCCCAGACTACCGAGACCAAGCTGATTCACCCTTTCCCCCTATGAGAGATGATCCCGTTTTATTCCACATATTGCCCACTGCTTTAGTACAATGGTGCAGCAATGTGGTCAGCTGGATCACACCACAGGTCCAATTGAGTGACAGCTCAGAAAAACAAAGCGCACAAAGGTGTTAATGCTTTCTTCTCTGCCTCATCAGTTTCCTGACCAGCTTCACCTACATGCAAAGAGCAGCACTAGCACAACTAAGAAGGAGGACTGCTCACCAGACTGCTGCAACAAAAGCAAAAAGCAAAAAGCAAAACAAACCAAACAAACAAAACACAGCAAGGAAAAAACACCTAAACCAGCCAAACAAAAACCCAACCCATAAAACCTGTCCAGTACTCTGACAAATTGTAGAAATCTCAGCTCAGTTAGACGTGACATGAATGTACTTTAGTAAAACACAAAATTGTGACTACCACAATGCTGCTCCTTCCTATTCATTTTAAAGCTCTAACTGAGATACTATGCTTTTCATTCCAGGCTCAATGCTCAGCAATACTTCACAGAATCACAGAATCATACGACTGGAAGAGACCTTTGTAGATCATCAACCCTTTCAGTAAACATTTCTTTCTAATATCCAATCTAAACCTCTGCTGGCGCAGCTTTGTGCCATTTCCCCTTCTCCTATCTCCTCTCACCTGGCTGAAGAGACCATTGCCCACCTCCCCACAACCTCCCCTCTGGTAGTTGAGACTTTATTAGACTGTTTTAGCCTTTTCAATGTTCTTCCCAAGTGTTTCAGGAACTGCTTCAAGTTTGCTGAGCTTCCTAAAATAGTATAAATACTGTTGGGCTAGAAAAGCAGAACAGCTGAAAGTCAGAAGAAAGCCTCAAAAGCGATGTAAACACCGTTGTGAGCACGCTTACCTTTCGGCTTGTCGACCCTCAGTGCGATACCTTACACACCGGGATTTAATCACCAGATCCAACAGAACACATACAGCATATTTTAAACTCAATTCCATATCACTCCCTCAAACAGAGAAACAGGGAGGGAAAAAAGTATGTGACTTCCAGATTACAGACAAGGACTTGTCACCGTTTTGTTCTCTGTAACTTGCTCATCTCTCACAACCTGAACTGAAGGGTATTACTATGCTACTACCTAAACTACAGCAGAATACACAAGTAAATGAACCTTAAGACGCACATAAAAAAATCAGCCTGCAGAGTGAGAGTCTCACTGGACAACGCACCTGAGAAATCACCACGTAACTGTGACAGAATTAACACACTCTCCAGATAAACTTCAAGTGCTGTTACATTAATCTAACATTCTATGCATTACTTAATGGTTTGTCACAAATACTTACTGATATATGGAACCATGCCAGGGTCCAGCGGTGTAATCATGGTCTCCACTGAATGTTTGGGTTTATCAAGAACAGACTTCACCGTGGGATTCTCAGCTACACCCTAAACATAAGCAAACAGACTTCCATATTATTTTCTCGTTTTTCCCCAAGAAACTCACAATAGCACAGTTAAAAACCAACCAAACAAAACCCAAGTATTAAGCTGCTTCGTGGTCTTCTTACCACATTTACACTTTGTAATGCCTGGTGCATCTCATTCCCCAGCACAAATGCTGCAAGACGTGACTAGGAGTGCGTGACTTTTCGGATACAGCAAAGGCCAAATATCATCACCGCCATCCTCTCACGCACCAATGCAGAAACAGGCCTGCCAGTGATGGTGGGCAACACACTTGATTTCCTCCTATTCTGGGACGGGAAGTCTTGAACATTTAACAAATGCTAATTACAGCTATCATCAGACTCGGTAGCTAGACTCAAACTGTGACAACTCCAACTGAAGAGCCTCTTTTTTATGACCTTACAGACAAGAGGACCTATTTTTGAATGGCCCATTACTAACAAATATTTTTACAGCTGAAATTGAGCTGAAATTCCTCAATTTATAAGTAGATTCTAAACAACGCTGAAAAAACGCTCTATCTTCTCCAGCCAAATTCCAGGTGGAGCTGCTGACAGACCTAAAAGTTCATTAAATGTAAGCACAAACACTGACAGGGTCTTGCTGGCCTATTATCTACCTTGAGGGACATCTGAAAGAATGGTGTTGGATTTCTGAAGAACAGCAGAGCAAAAAAGGTAGTTCAATCGATTTCAAGAGCAGAAACAGAGATAACTGCAGCACTGCCGTGTATGCACTTCAACAGAGAATCCAGCTTGCATTTCTGCAACAACTGACAGTTAAGCCTCACAGATTCTGTCTGATGTTTAAAAACCTGACTCTGACGTGTGCTTCCACACATCCAACACTTGACAGCTTCAGTACAACTAATGATTCCTCATTCTTCCACCTAGGAAATTCTCAGAGGTCATGGAAAACACAGAGCACGTACAACATTTAATACTCCAATCAAAGAATCTACATTTGGGTTGAAGTCAATCATACACATTCTCCAGAAACAGACATAGGTCACTTGCTGGATCCTACTGGTATACAGGCAACAATAACGTGGATGAGATTGGCTTTTCAACTAATTCACTACTGCCCTTTCAAACGGGCTACAAAATCATGTCACAAGGAAAACCTTCTCTTCTGGAACATTACCTTCTATCGCAAAAAAGCAAGAGGAATATGGTGACTGGAAGACATTTTCACTTGAAGACCAAAGAAGCTGTCTTTTTATGATTATAAGACACGTGCCCTAGAAAAAAGCAGCACGACAACTCTGCTCTCACCATACTGATCGACGATTAATCTTGCTCTTTAAGACTGTAGCACTGTCAAGATGACTGGAGTAAGGGAGGGCTCCCTCTGCCACGTCACACACAACTCATTCTTCCAGATTTTCTTCTTCAAAAGGCCTTGAAAGCCCCTCCAAAAGTCTCCAGTCCCACTGGGACGTCAATCTTGATTCTTCCTTCCGATTTACAGTACAGATAGTCGTGTTGCTCCTGAAGACAGCTCAGAGCTCACACACAGTCCCTGCATCTTTCTGCCACAGCCTTCACAACACTACTCAGATGTAGCATGTCACAGCTCCAAAAAGGTTACAGGCTCATGAGATGCTGTCAGTTGTTGCGGCTTATTTCCTCTCTACGATTAGATCGCACCACAAGGATTATCTGTTCTGCATTATACACTCCGTGCCCTCTAGCGGAATAGAAAAAATCCTACCAAATACCACAGACACCTCTTAAGAAACCCCTCCTCAGTGGAAGAAACACTTATTTCCCTCTCCCTGAGGAGACTTGTTTGGTTTAGAACAGGCAGGACTTGCATTCCCTAAAAAAACAATTCAGTTCATTAGGAAATGATAAAAAAACCCAGGATGTGCAAAGAATCAAAGAGGTTCTGACATTTCCCATGATTTAAGAGCATGTGACAAAACCTCTAAGGTAGAAGGATCTCCCTGTCACGAGCACCAAGATGCCTGCATTTATGTAGTCATTCCTCTTCTGGAAAGGAAAGCAGCACAGTTTCAGCAAAAAACAGCCACCTTGCAAATGAGGACAGAGGAAAGACAGGACCTAGAGCAACATGCCCTTAAAAGTTGTATCTTGTTAGAGACAACAAAAAATGGTAGTTCCTCCTGAAAGGTAACATACAAAACCACAGAGCTTTATAAACCCCCACAGCCCTCCAGCAGGTGTTCCACCTTGGGCAGTAGCTACTCTGGGGTCTTCAAGCTCCTCAGGAAAAGTGATTGCAGAACCAGTTCCAGGAGCCAAAGGGGAAGAGAAAGTTGCTTGCTGAGTAATAGGATCTGTGAAGACACCTAGGAAGAGGGAAAAACAAGACACAAGTACTGCGTTTCATTTCTTATGCCGTAGCAACATGCAATTGTTTTACAGGAAAATGAACAGGAAGAATAGAATAATACTGGGCTGATTCCTTTCATTTCTTGAAGGCCCCAGAACAATCCTGCTTGTTAGAGTTTAGCAGAGGCAACTACTGTGAATGAGTTCAACAATATCTGCTCATAGAACCGAGCCTACCTGCACCTGATGTGTAAAATTAAACAAAGACATGTTAGCTTAAGAGTGGTGCTTTTTATTGTCTTCAAATTTCCATAGGTCTTTCTGGACAGACTGCTTATAAGACATGTCACAAACAATGGTTAAAGCCTGACTCAACTGCAGCTGAAGAGCTAAGTTTCCATTAGGCTAGTAGAAAATCACCTCAGTTCAGCAACTACAGCACTCGCTTGCATGGCAGGCAAGTATTTTTCACTGTCCTGATGCAATTTAGTAGCCAGAAGCAAGAAAAGAGAAGCTACTCTCATGTGACGGACGACTTCTTACAGATAGCGAGCTTCTCAGAACAAAAACTTGCCCATTAGGAGATTACAGCCTGAGATACCTTACCATTCCGTGGAAATACAATGGCTAAAATTGCCTCTGAGCTGAACAGCAGCAACACAGAAATAAATGGTCAGCTGGGCTTTCCTGGGCACATTTTAAAATACTGCTCTCAAACACTTTTCTGTGAGCCTGAGTGCTAGCAGAACTCTGTGGAAGAGGACTCTTGTCCTACACCGTGATCGTACTTCAAAGGCCATTCTCCATTCCTCCGAGCGCAGCTACTCAGTAATTAAGTGTCACAAGAATACTAAAGAAGCTGAACTTGTGGGACTCTAGCAGACTGCTGAAGTAGCCACCCAGGAGACCCCTCATCCTGTCTCACAAGCACAAAGGTCTATATACAAAAGGTTACCTGTGACGGGAGGTGCAGAGAATGATGGCATCAGTGGGCTCTGTGGTGCTCGACCAGCGTGGCCTCTGGTGATATCATATGTTGAAGACATGGAAAATCCTGAAATCGGGGGACCAGCAGGAGGTGCAGGAAGACCAGAGCCAGCAGTAGAGCTTAATGAAGGAGCTGTAGAGAACTGCGACACAGAGGTACTAAAAGACGAAGGGGCAACTGGAGGTCGGGCTGGAGTTAGAGGTGGCGCCATAGTAGAAACTGTTGCAGATGGCACAAGTGGAAAAGAAGATGAAGTCATCATAGGAGGAGGAAGTGGAGATGCTCCAGCTGCCAGAGGTGCTGAGCACTCAGGAGAAGATGACAGGCTTGGTGTAGCAAGGGGACTGGACAAAGCTAGGGGAAAAAAAGACAAATGGAATTTTAGAAACACCGAGCCTTCATCTCAGAGATTCAGGTATGTAATTGTTCAGCTAGTTTACAAGTAAGTTTTGACCAAGTCTGCTTTTCTCCTTTCAAAGGAAAAAAGTTTAGTACTGCTTGAGTTTGCAACCACCACCAATTGCCCTCAATTTCTGGAGATAGTAGCCTGGAATCTCTTTTCTTCTCTGACCCTATTTATCACAGCTAAAAAGACGAGTCAACATTTGACCACCCATTTTGTAGCAGATGAAGTGGGCCTCAGAAATTTCCAGCTAGCACGCTGAGCCCCAGGCAGCCCTCTCTTCCCTGGCACCCAGCTACCCAGGCTCCTAAACGCTCTGCTTTCTGTGTTTCAGTCTGGCCCCCACCTGATCCTTGGATAAGCCAATTTTGTTCTCTAAACCAAATTTAGACAGAAAATTAAGCCAGAGAAACAGAAAACACTGGTTTTTACAGCACTAAGCTGTTGGATCAGCTCAGATGTGAAACTGCACTCAGCCTAAACATTGATGACAGTCAAGTGACGTGCCAAGTTACCGTAAGGAGGTCGTTTCCAAACTTTATCACGCACACCAGTCAATAAAAAACAGAACATGCACACCCCCAACATAGCTACAAAATACTTACATGGGCCACTGTCCTAGTATATTCCATAGATTTTAAAACATACAGAACAGAAATATTAAAAGGATGAGATAAAGATCAAGAAACTCTTCTGCTCCCACTGAAAATTAGTATTTGAATAGTATATTCATAAAACAATATGTTATGTTATTAATGGTTAGCACACTATAGAATACCATTAATAATATTGTAGTGTGAGCAATGTTACTACAGAAGCCTCATTAATTTTACATCAGCAATTTGGAGGTCTGGTTCTATATTCCGATTATGGCTTTAATGGTTGTCACACCTGGAAAAAATGCCTTACAAAGACACACAGACCCAAATGAAAAGGTGTTGCTGGATGTGCTTACAAAACCATGCTATTTGTTTTCGTCTCCCAGCCATCAAGTATATGAAGGCTTATCTTGAAATTCAGCTAGCAAATGTTCATCTTCCTTGATGTCATTCAATTCTTCTGGAAAAATCATCAGAAGGTGTTGCACTTTGGTATTCCTAACAAATGGGCTCAAAATCCACCAAAGCTAATTCATCTGGAAGATTTTTACATAGCTCAGGAAATTCTCTTTGCCAATTTACATATACAGAGTGGAAAGGGTTTTTTGTGTGACACTTGCAATGATTTTGGCAACAGGAATGCATTGACAACGTAAACACTTTCAAATAACAATTTTCTCAAACGCATGACTTTCTTACAAAGAAGTAGGTAACTCCTTCTTAAAACACCACCTTTATCTTGAAGGGATAAACCACCTTTATCTTGAAGGGACAAACTGTAAGTGTGTTTTGGGGTTTTTTTAAATAACTACTGGGTAGCACACTGCTGATGGCCACTTGTCATCACAGAAAATGTCAGCGAGTCTGCAAGTCTGTTTTGGTACAAGAAGAAAGCTGAAGCCATATTTAAATCCCTTGCCACAAGACAACCAGCAAACCTCTGTGCGATGCACAAAAGTTTCACGGTCACTTCCTCTACCATTACAAGGTGCAGCTAAAAACAACCCCTACTATTTAAAGAGAACTTCTATAAAGTTAACCACACTGCTGGCATCCTGTAGCCCTTTGTGCACCAGCTCCACTTTCACTGCTGCAGTAACTTGCCTATGAATGAGGCGGTCAATAAATGTCATGGGTGGAAATAGATCGGTAACCTTATTCGAGAATCCATTTTTAGCCTAGTCAAAGCAATCACTCCATCAATGGTTACTCTGAGGCAGTCTTAATAAAAACATGGCTTTTATTAAAGAAATCATTCACTGTTGAGGATGCAGCTTCTCCAGCACAGCCCTCCTTCAGCATTTGACAATAAAGTTGTTCTTTCTGTATTTCATTACTGAAACAGAATTTAGCAAAAACCATAAGCAGAAACACGTTAGGAACATCTGTACAGCAAACCTTCCATACTGTGATCTGTTCTCATGCTTGTTTCTTATAATCATCAGCAATGTTTTCTATGTCTCCTTCCAACAGAATTTCCTGACAAATCCATTTGTCAACATATTGTTTGCATTTAATATTACAGACATTTTTACCACGTCTCTGGTGGTTTCTGAAATATATGCCAAGAAGTATCTTCAATATGAGTAAAGCTTGATTTTTCTTCTTTTTTTAGATAAAACTATTATAAAGGAATGCTCTGGTATTTTCTTCCTGCACCCAATGGATCGCCCAGCACATCCTCCTGGGGCTAAGAGCGCTCCACTCGGGAGTCCACGGCACTAGTGTGACTCAAGGTAATGTTACCAGATGTGTCAGAAAACTGAGCATTCGGTAGTCAAGCACATGGGGTTCAGACTCTGGAAAAATCAGATTCAGTGCTCTGATTACCACCCACAATAGTAAAATCCAAGTGATCGTCCACGTTTCTCACTATCCCCCACAAGACTGTAGACTTGTTTGAACTCCCTTCTGTGCTGCTCATCTCACTGTGCACTGTACTGGCCAGTATTCCCTGTCCCCACGTCCTTAAAAACCCTAAGTGCATCCACATGACTTCATCAAAAAGTTTCAAGAATAATAAAAACATTTACACTACTCTCTGTCAGATGTATGCCATACTGCCATGAGAAAGAAACAAATTCTTCCCATCAGCCTGGAGAAGAGCTCTCTAGGTTGATCCCAACACCTCTGGATGAACTGCTGTGCTTTAAAAAGACATGAATAAATATCACTGAGTTTCTGAGGAAGTTTCTGTACCTAATGACCTACCTGTAGCAGCAGTGGTAGCAGCTGTAGTCTCCCCTGCTGTGTTTGGTGGGGGTGTACCGGGTGGAGTTGTCTCTATTCCACTCTCTTCCACCATTTTCCTTCAGCTACAGAAAGCTGTAAGACAAAAAGAAAGGAAAATAAAGAAAAAGCTTATCTTGAGAAATAGGGATAGTGTTTGCTGCAATACTGAGCTGTAGTAACTCCAAGGACCTGTTCTTTTCAGAGCTGATGCATGACAGGATGCAAAAGGTGGCAAGAAGCGAGACAGAGAACGAAGTCTCCCCCCTCTGCCCGTAAAGAACCACAACTACCCCTGAAGTTGGAGCCCTCTCCAGCTTAAGCACTGCCACAGATGCTCCCGACCCACCATCAAACTGACTGCAAGCACTTTCTCCAACACCAGGCATAGTGGCAGAGCTTGCAAGGGCCTAGGGCTCCAGACTCCGTGACCTGAACTCTATGACCCTGTCTGCTTAAAGGAGAAGCTAAAGAAACCTCCAGACACGCCACAAGAAACCAGGGAAATTTACTTCCAACCTACCTAGAAGTACAATGACATTCATTTACACTGAACAAGTTCTCCACTGCACACAATTCCTGTAAAATCCAGGTCTCGTACTGCTCTGGTGAGTATCAGAAGTGACAGTAATTGAAAACTTTGGCTTTTCTTTTGAAGGCCACATTACATTGAAAGTATCTTCCAGCATCTTTGACTACACCTGTACAGTGCACTACTTGTGGAAAAGTAAAGCTATGTGCTTATTTAAAACCCCCTAAATTAAGAGAAAGGCCTCAGGAGATGAAAAGGAGAGGATGAAAGACTAAGATTAACACCTGGAGATTTTTGTTCTTCAGTGCAGAGGAAGTCACCTAAAACCCCCTGCTTCCTCCCAAGTCTGGTAAACCAGACCGAGATTGTTTGTACCACTCCCTGAGGTAGCAATTCCATAAGGACATTTTAATAACATAAAAACCCTACAGAAAGGAATTTATGTCTGAAAAATTGGCAGGAAAATATTTTCCATCATATCCATTACCTCAGTAGCTACTGAGGACTGACAGCTTACTACATTTAACAAGTATCAGAGGAAAAGCCTTAGGTAATGTGTTGAGTAAAAGTACTCACAGGTATTTATAAAGAACTCCACTTACAAAAATACAGGGGGGGTTCCTCTAAAAAAAAAGAAAAAACCCTCACTGCTGTTTAAAATGTGTATACAGCTATGTTTAATGTAGAGGGAAAATTACTGTTATGACCAAACTGAAAAATACAAAAAGTAGGATGCCAGTGTTAGTCTGGACAGGCTAAGGAGCATCAAAAGCAAATGAAAGCATTGAAATCACAAAGGAGAAAGTGTATTTCCTCTTACAACCAGTATGTGTTGTAAGAGGAAATAAAGTAACTCAAGATTAAGCATTTGAGCCCAGACTCGGAAAGCAAGTATGGTTCCTGTGCAGCACACCTCCTAAAACCTCTGATGACCCAGGGACTGTGGGTTCTGAGTACCTTGAAAGTTTCTCTGCAGACGGGATGAAAGGGCCAGTAACTGCCTGGTGGGGAACAGACTGACCTTGACGAATGAGCACATCTCAGCATCCCTCAGAAAGGAGCTACACAGCCCTCCCCTAAAGTTCACTAAGCAGAAGAATTTGCAGTAAGATTTTGTCTTTTCACTCACCTACGGGAGTTCACGTTCCTCCTCGCAGAAGTATTTCTAAAGTCATTCTTCTTCCAATTATACACTGCAAACAAAGAGAGAATTTCCCACTGTGCAACATCTGTAATCACTGACCAAACCCTCCCAGAAACACTTTCTTTCATCAAGGCTCCTTTCAGCTGCTGCTTGATTTCACCTCTGTCGTGGTTTCACCCCGGCTGAGAGCCGAGATCCACACAGCTGCCTGCTCCTTAAAGGAAAAGAGCAGGGAAAAGGGAAGGGGGGGAGGGGAGGGTAAGAGGTAAGGGAAGGGAAAAGGAAGGGGCAAATAACCCCAAAACCAAGAAATAAGAGGCCCGTGGGTTGGGATAAGGAGAGTTTACTAAGATAACAGAAAGATACAATATAACAATGTTGACAGGACTCTAGAGCAAAAATATATGAAGCTGTTGATACACAGTGCAGTTTCTCACCAAACCCACAACTCAGGCCGTGCCACCCAGAGCCGTCCCAGAACCCGACCGTCCCCCAAGAACCGCACGTCCCGGAGCCGCCCTCGGCCTTCCTCCCGTCAGCCCCCCGATATCCTGGGCAGGAGGTAACTGGCGTGGAATACTCTCTTTGGTCAGTTAGGTCACCTGTCCTGGCCTCGCCCCTCCTTTCTCATGAAGAGCTGAGAAAGTCCTTGACTGTCTGACAGCAATCAGAAACATCAGGGTGTTATCAGCACTACTCCCATTTTAACTCCCAAACACAGCATTCCATCCGCTGTTACAAATGAATTTAACTCCATCCGGACCAAAATCAGGACAGTTGAACACCCTTGCTGTTGTTATTTTGAAATCATAGAGGGCTTACATAGCTCCACAAGCCACTGATGACCACAGAGAACTGTTGGTCTAGTATACAGTGTTATCTACATGGGACTACGTAAACCCAAAGACACAGCTACACAGAACCACATGCATTCAACCAGTTTGTACCAACTGACGTAGGGTAAATGTCATGATGCAACAGCTCCAGCACTTGCAGACGATTTTGCCCAAAAGAAACGTTTGTTTTTCACGGCACTATAAACGAACTAGAAAGGGCAAAGCACTGCAACAAGGTATCCTCCAGAAACAGACTTCCTGAAGCATCACTTCTATCCTATGCTAAGAGATCCCCAAGGGTAAGGATTTCTACTGCCAATCATGCTAATTCCAGCTAAAACCACAAGGGATCTAGCACTTCCAGCCTGAGCTGCAACGCTGGAGCACAGGGCCCTGAGAGCAGGCATCTGAACACTACCCAGTGCCGGGAGAAAGCCTGGTCACCAGGAGGGTGACTCGCAGGAGCAGATCACTATACAGGACCTAGCAAGCTATCAGGAGCTGGAAGTTCCGTGAAGTGCTGGTGGTTTCCAATACCACTGCCAGTCATCACTGAGGCCGCAAGGGGTCTTGCTCTGTAGCTTCATCTGCCTCACAACCCACAACCGTAACGCTGCAAGAAGCCCCAGAGCCTGCCAGCAAGGAGCACTGGGGCCAGTGCAGCCTTTCTTTAGGACAAGACGGTTCAGAGTAAGGGCAACAAGACAGACTGCCTACACCAGAATCAGTCTGGTGAGGGGCAGACACCGTGCAGTCGCAGGTGTGCTGCCCAAGGGGGGAAAGTCGCCCCGACGGGACGGCTGCCGGAGCTCGTCCCGGGGCGGACCCCGCCGACATTCCTCACACACACAGCCCGGCAAAGACCTCAGCGACCCTCCGCCCCACCTGGCACAACCTCCCGCGCTGCCCCCAGGCCCGCGTCTTAACATCCGGACCTGCCTACAGGGCCCCAACGGCCCCAGACGGCACCCGGGACCGGGGGACACCCACCGCTCGCTCCGGGATGCCGCCCACCGCCCAGCCTCACCCGCCCCAAGCCTTCCAGACGCTCCCTCCCCGCCGCCGCCGCGGACGACGGGTGCCAAGGCGTGCCCTCCTCCCGCCGCGACACGGGGCCTCACCGAGCCCATCCTCCAGAGCCCACCGCCTCCTCCCGCTGCGCACCGCCCAGACATTCTGGCCCAGCCAGAAGGCCGCGGCCCCGAGCACCTCCGGGTGGCCCCGCCTCCCAGGAAAAGGCTCCTTCGGGCTCGGCCGCAGGAGCAGCACAGCTCCCCCGCCACGCTCGCAGCGGACCTCGCGTCACGTGGGGGTGCCGGTCCCGCAACCTGCCCCCCACCCCCCTCCCGGCCCGCTGCGTGCCGCCTCAGGCTGCGCAAGTCGGCAGCTGCCCAGCTACCCGTAACCCTCGTGCCTTCATCCTCTGCCAGCCGGAGAGAAAACAGTTACTTCAGTTTTACAGCCTTTACAAAGCACCAGGCAACCCTCCCAGCTGCCCAGGGTTTCCCCCACAACTCACCTCTGCTGCTGCCAGTGCACTTCCTGGGTCCAGTGAAGGTGGTGGACAGCGCTGGGGTGGCGAGTGATGGGGGTGTGCCCCAGCTGCTGGACCGGCTCTGGTGTTGGCAGCTCCTGGGCCCAGGTCTAGTTTTCCTGGGAGGGTGGCCTCTTGGGGGGCTGGGAAGAGTCCTGGGAGCCGCTGGCCCTCCTCTTTGCTGCTCGTCTTGGTCTCCCAGGGGCACGGTCCCTGCCCTGGCTGGCACTGGAGGGACCTGCCACAGCCTGCCCCAGACCCGCCGCCGGCTCTTCACGCTCCCCGTGGATGGGAGAGGGGGCGTGGTGTGGGCTGGTGGGATGCCCAGCAAGAGCAGCGGCCGAGGTGCTGGGGCGCTCCTCTTCCCGAGCCCCTGCTGGGCTGCTGGAGGGGGCTGGTCCAGGGGCAGGAGAGCCGGCTCTGGAGGCAGCAGGATGGGGGGCAGAGGTGGGCCTGCCCTCCCGCGCCTCGGCTGCAGGGCCATCCTCCAGGCCCAGGAGACGTCGGGCCTCCCTGCGGCAGCGCCGCACGGCGACACTGATGAGCCGGCGCACGAACGACACTGCGCGCTCCTGCAGGCTGGGCTGCAGCAGCCGGACCAGCACGTCTTCATCCAGCCCGTATAAGCCCAGGACGGCCCGGATGAGGTCCTCCAACACATCTGCTGTGGAAGGCTGCCGTTGAAATGTGGCCCTCAGGTGGTGTTGTAGCCACGGCAGAAAGCGTTGGAGGAGGGCTGGGTGCTCATCAAAGAGAGATGCCCAGGTGTCTGGCTGCAGGCCACCCACTGTAGCCCTGGGCACCGTCTCCACCGCCGGCGGCTGGGCAGCTAGCGGGCGAGGGGGGCTGTCGGTCCCCGGGTGTGCGGGCGCTCCTCCAGCTGCAGGTATGGCAGGCCATGTTGAGTCCTCTCGTGGTGGTCTGATGTGGACCTCTTCAAATTCATGGTCTGCCCGCACCGAGTGCAAGATGGATTGTACTCCCCTCTTGCAGAGGGGGCACTCAGGTTTGCTGTTAGCCCACCGCAGGATGCAGGCGTAGCAGAACTGGTGGAGGCATGGCATCACGAAGGCGGCGTTGTCAATGCTGTCCAGGCAGACTGGACAGCGGTGTTCCACCTCCGTGGCCATGCTGTTCTGGCTGCGGTGGGCTGGGAGGAGCTGCGGGTGGTGAACTGCTTCCTCCAAATGGCGCTGCAGCAGCTGGAAGCTGCGCTCGAAGATGCGCCGCGTGTGCCCTGGACACACCCTTCAGTATCTCTGGGATACGCACTGGAAAACCGTCCTGAGTAAGGCACCAGCACCAAGCCTTCGCTCAGCACTCCAGCCTCGCTGGCTGCTCAGCTGGAGTCTGCGCTTGAGGCCGTTGGGCACCCCTGTGTGCTGGGTTACAGGGCTGGGTGACGTCACGCTTGTCCGTTGGTGACCAGTAAACATGGCACTCAGGCAGCTTCCAGAAGCTGCCATGTCAGATGACTACTTTTTGGTGGTCTTCTGGCTTTCACAAACCTTGACGGACAATAAAACACAACAGAACAGAACTGTCCCTGGTGGAAGGAACTCCAACAATCTTCTAGTCCGACTGCCCGACCACTCCAGGGCTGACCAAAAGTTCAAGCCTGTTGTTAAGGGCATTGTCCAAATGCCTCTGAAACGGATGGGCACGGGGCATGGGCCATCCCTTGAGGAAGGCTGTTGCAGTGTTTGATCACCCTCTTGATACAGAAATTGATCCTGAGCTCAAGTCTGAACCTGCCTTGACACAGCTTTGAGCGCTCACTCACATGCTCTGGCTTGGCCGGCCATGTGTGGAGCCAAGCGTTGCACTTGATGATCCTTGTGCATCTCTTCCCACTCAGCATATTCTGTTATTCTGTGAATTTATACTTGTGCCTGGCACCCACCCACCCAAGGTGCAGAAGCCAATAGTTTGTCTTGTTAAATTTCATGCCCTTGATGACTGCCCCATGCTCCAGTGTATCTACAGCCCACTGCAAGGCCTGTTCTTGCTCAAGAGACTTAACAGCGGCTGCCGGTTTAGTAGCATCAGTAAACTTGCTAACGGTGCATCCAACCCCTGCCCCCGGATCACTGATAAAAGGATTGACTGGAACTAGCCCTAGAACTGAGCCCTGAGGAACAAGCCCGAAGCACTTGGCTCACTCTTGTGGGTTTTCTCCTGCCTTTCTCTCCTTCCATTATGCCAAATCTCATCCTTGATCAAACGCTAACTAAATTGGAATAATATTTAAAGCAATAAATAAGTAGAACTAAAATAAATAACAATTTCCCACACATCTGCCTGTAACCAGTGTTTGAAATGAATCCTTGGAGGTCAGAGTTACAAAGGAGAAACTGCCATATGCTTTGCCCCTTTATGCTGCGTTTGTACGTTGTTACTGGCTCCTTAGTCATTATTCCAAGGCGATCATTGTTGTTATTATTATTAATTTATTAAAGGGAAAATAT
This sequence comes from Gallinula chloropus, assembly GCF_964237585.1. Lineage (NCBI taxonomy): Eukaryota > Metazoa > Chordata > Aves > Gruiformes > Rallidae > Gallinula > Gallinula chloropus. The sequence goes on from NC_140089.1 coordinate 56,661,588, forward strand.
CTTGCTTTTGTGAAGTCAACTTCCCATCTTTCTCAAGGGTAAAGGTTAAAGTATTCAAGAGACTGGCTTGGAAGAATTGCCCTACTTCTGGACGTGGCTCGTCTAGGAACAGGCAGAACATCACAGAAGTTTAGGAGCTCAAAATCAGCCTTGATTTCTGTCAGAGTTTTGCGTGGCTGGGTCCTGGTGGAAAAGGGGGCGGGGGGCTGCAGAAAATGGCTGTTGCAAGAAGCAGCCAGAAGCTCTCTGCAGGCCCGAGAGAGTAAACATGGGCTAATTCAAGGCCAGAGTTGCTGCTGAACAAGGCCGAGCCAATCGTCCAATGTCACAGCGCATCAGGGAATCACATTTAGGAGAATAAAAACGCAGGCAGGTGCATTTTCCCACCAAAGAGGGGAGTGAGAAGATGTAAGGAGCTGTGCAGGCAGCAAGGCCGGGGAGGGCGGGAGAGGAGGCCTCGCCCTGCTGCTGGAGAGAATGATGCCCCTGCAGCCTGTGGAGAAAGCCATGGTGGAGCGGGTGTCCCCCCAGAGCCCATGGAAAAGGCTGAGACCCCACCTGCAGCCCCTGGAGAGGCTCCACGCTAGATGAAGCAGGTGGAGACATAGAGGAGATGCTGTGACCCACGTTAGAGCAAGCCCCTCCCTGTGCCGCAGTGCGGGGGAAGAAGGGAGTGAAATCATGACCAAAGTCTGAAGTGATAGAGCAGCTTTGGTGGGCGTCTGGCCTCCAGCCAGGGCCAAACCACCACAATTTATGACAAAGCATCTCAGGAACTACTTGCTGTCTCTAAGAGAGAGACTTGTATGCCATCAAATACATGACTTGGTTGTCCAGCATGGGTAAGTGTAACATGTTTTATAGTTCCTGCGCTATTTCTAGACCCACCCTCAGCAAAAGAAAGGGAAAGGAAAAAACGTCACAGCATTCACATCTTTCATTAGAAACTTTATTCCATCAGCCTACAGGTACATGAGGTGAAATAAATGGTAGTGAAGGGCAGAAGGACCAACAGCAGTCATCTTTGGAAAACAGAAACATTTTCACAACAAAACACCATTTTGTTACAGCTAAGAAAAAAAGCCAGGCACACTTGATAGCTTTTCTTTAAGGATGTATTACAGTTCAGTCACACCAAAGTGAAACGTTGTGGGCTAAAACTGGGAAGTTCTGTGCTTTAGCACTAGTACAAGCCTACCAAACCACATGATTTTCTGGGCAGCAATTAGGAAACACGCATCGTTCTGTCAAAATTTCTGTCCAAATGAGCTGTGTATTCTTCAGTCTGGACTTCAGAGCTTCAGTATAAGGATCATTAGATGGATACCTATGTAATGAAACAAATTCAGTCATGGTCACGGTACTTGGAGAATCCAATAGATCTTAACTGACACCTTGGCCACTTTGGAGTTTGTTTTATTCTGTATTCCCTTCAATATGAACTCAGCTTTGCAGATTGTCTCAACAGAAAGTATGAATGCACTGAAATCTTCTTTCCCCTAATCTGCATGTGCATCTCCAATTAAAATTTATGTGACTTCTCTGAGTACATCAAAATAAGGACAAACTTTATGCGTGACTGTGTTGTGATTAAAATCTTTGCTTAAAAGCCTTTAAGCCTTTTAAAAAACCTTGAGGTTCATGGTGTTTCTCCATGACCACCATTAGTACACCTACATTATGGAAAACCTCAAGTTTCTACTTACTACCTCAATTAAAGTCAGCTACACACCTTGTGCATCGTTTTGCACTTTAGTAAACTGGTACCAAGTTGCTCCCTTTTCAGTGTGACATTTCTCACTCTTGTAATGTGACTGTTTAGCAGCAAAGCTTCTCTTGCCGTCCCTGTCCCTGGTGAAGGCCTTTCTCTTAGTAGACAGTACTTGCTGAAATTACTCGTCAGCTTACTCGTTAAATTCCCACCACAATATAGTATCTCTGTTTGGATTTAAATTCTCTAAAGAGCATACTGGGATCTACAGAAAGGGCTAGATGATAAGCATGAAGATTAAGTTGGGGGGGTGGTCTCTCAAATTGACAGATGAGTGTCCTTCAGTGGAAGCCTCCTGGGGCACAGAGGGGACAGTGGGATTGCCAACGCCAGTCCCACGGGCTTTTGTCCTGTGGCTGTCATTTGACAAAACTATGTGAGCCCTGCAGGTAATCTGTTCAGAGTGTCTACCAGTGATCCTTCGCTGAAATAAATTCAGGGAGGACTCGTGCTTCCCGCTGTATGCCGTACGATGCAACTGCCTACCCCTTTTACCTGGGCACAGAGCAAATGTTGGGACACGCTGCTCCCAAGAAGCTGGAGAGCTACTGCCAGAAGAGGGTGGAGGAGCCTGCTGGGGCTCCATTACAAGCATGTTTTCCGGCACCATCACCAGCAGCAGCAGCTAGAAACAGTCCTGCCGCACCTGATGCAGGGTTCTAGAGGTAACTTGGCACTGACACAGAATGTCCGGTCTGGATCAACCATTTTATTTCCAGCTGAGATGTTTGGGGAACAATTCTGCTCCAATGCATCGCTACCTTGGCAGATTTCACAGTTCCCAACAGGCTGTTCTGGAGGGAGAGAAAGGAGCCTGTTGGAAAGGTGCTCTCCATGCAGAGCCAACAGAATAAGCTAAACTTTAAGGAGGGACTGGTTTGGACTTTCCTTCTGCTTCCTCGTTACTAGCCTTGACAACACCACCTTGATGTTTTTTCCCAATGAAGTAGGTTAAAGTGTTATGTATTAGGTAACCACCTCTGACAGACATGGGGACGACACGAATTCTGCCTTCAATCCTCTCCCTCTGCCCAGAGGTTCCTTCAGCCGGACAAAATAAAGGCCAGTTGGCCAAAATGCCAAAGAAACGCACACACGGTAGAATATTTTTGCAATTACAACTAGATGGCTAGAACACAGACACACAGCATAGAAATGGAGACAGGAGTTAATAAAGAATGGGGGGTACATGTGTCACATTATCAGCGATGCAAAAGACCAGCTTAAGCACGTGTTTCTCTACGTCAGCTATAAAAAAGAAAAGGTGCCTTTTTAGCAAGTATGCACAGAGATTGCTCAGTTATTTCTAAGAATAAAAAAAAAACAGAATACTTGACAATTTTTATCCTCTATTACAGACATTATTACTACCTGTTTATAAAATGTAAACCTTTCCTCGCAGTTAAGATTTACAGCAGTCATCACCTTTGTCCACTCCTTACATAATCAGTCCCTGGTGGCAAAAATAAACTGATGTAGCACACACCTTTTCTGAAGTAATTACTGATATGTTATGGAGCATTAGTTGTGTAGTGGCAGAAGTAGTGGTCAGAACTGCAACGTATGGAGCTGAATGGCAGCTCCTAAGGATAAAAATCCTTAGAAATGTTGGGAGAACTGGTGCGTTTTGGAGGAATGTCTAATTGGGAACAGAAAAGGCAAATGGTATCCTATGACAGAAGACATAGACTTTATTCCAGCCTAGAGAGCATTGGGATAAGGAGGATTCTACCAGACCCCCAAGTTTTCTGGAACTACACCAGCCACAGTAACGCAGGAACTCGATAGGGCACCTGTCAGTGAAATACAGCCTCTGGGGGGGAAGATGCTGGTTTTCATGTCAAGAAGAGGAAACAGATTCTTTCTATCCCTCCCATAAACTTACTCCAGCTGTGTTCAGTACTTAACTGCTGCTGTGGGTCTGCATGGCCAAACCAGCTCAAGGACCGATCCGCCACTGACCAAGGCCAAGCCCATCAGCACCAGTCACAGCCCCTCTGTGGTCACATATTTAAGGAAAAATCCCACAAGTGGACGCTTTTTGCCACCAGAGGAGGGAGTGAGAAGATGAAAGAAACTTTGCAGACACCAAGGTCAGTGAAGAAGGGGAGGAGGAGGCGCTCCAGGTGCCACAGGAGAGATTCCCCTGCAGCCCGTGGATAAGAGCATGGGGAACAGGTTGTCCCCTTGCCACCCACTGAAGATGATGGGGAGCAGAGATGCTTCCTGCAGCCCGTGGAGAGGCCCCAGGCTGGAGCGGGGAGACAAGTGTAGAAGATGCAGTGACCTGTGTTGGAGCAAGCTCCTGGCAGGACCTGCAGCCTATGCAGAGACAGGCCCCAGGCCACAGCACGTTTTCTGGGGGCACTGGGGGGCACCAGGATGGAGCAGTGTGGGCCTGAGAGACTCAGAGACGTTCTATGATTTTATGACTGTACTCCATAGCAGTGACCCACGCTGGGACAGCTGGTGAAGAGATGGAGCCCTGTGGGAAAAGACTGACGTTGAAGAAGTTTGTGGAGGACCCCATGCTGGAGGAGGGGAAGAGTGTAAGGAATGCCCACCCCCCCCTTTCCCGCTAAGAAGGAAGATTACTTATGAGGAACTGATGGAAACCCCCATTCCGCCACCCCCCTGTGACACCTCAGCGAGGAGGAAGGGAGAGAAATAATGAATAAAGTTGAGTCTTTGAAGAAGGGAGAGGCAGGGACAGGCCTTTTAGGATTTGGTTGCACTTCTCGTTATTCTACCCTGGTTTCTGTGCATGTGAGTGTGGTAAGATGGGTTTTTTCAATTCCCTGTTGAGTCTGTTCTGCCTGTGACGCTGATTGCGGAATGATCTCTCCCTGTCCTTATCTCCACTCCTAAGCCTCTCAAGAGGTATTTTCTCCCCCAGCTGAAAAGGGGAGTGAGAAGAGTGTCTTTGCTAGGAACCCGGCCTCCAGTCAAGGTGCAACCACCACAACAGCCTAAAATAGAGTGCGATCAAATGCTTAGCTTACGCTGTTGTTTAAAGACAGGCCTTCAAACCAGGGAAATTGAGCGCTCTCTCTAGGTTAGAGATCAGAGCTGAAGGTATTTAAAGCTCTGTCCTTGTGAACTCTACCACTTCCCTGGAAAAGAGATGGGTGGAGCAGAAACCAGAACCTGAACGTATCGCTTTTTTAGCTGATTTTTAATGTGTTTTGAGTAACCTGGCTCAAAGGAAAAAGTCCTGTGCTCTTTGTTCTTAACCTTCAACATCGAGAAGTACATTTTGCACTTACCAACTTCATAAACGTTCCTATTGGCTGAAGCAGAGCCAGCGATCTCAGCATACGGGGAGTCCCCGCGTGCCGGGGACTTCATTTCCACATAGCCGCATTCTGAACTTCTGGGGACAAGAGCTGGTGGGTCTTTTATAGTAGCGTAGGGGTTCTCAGAACTACTTTACGAGCAATTACTTAAATTATATTGGGAGTTCTTCACTAGATCTGCAACAAGAAAAACACGTGTTTCTCTCAAGCATGCTAGTAGTATGGACATCAATGCTACACAGGGTGTTGAGTTCTAACAACTCGCTCCCCATCAAATATTTAAATAGAAACCAGTCATAGCACTTCCAAATGGTTAGACAGTCCTTAATGAATCCACTTCTACTGCTATTCTTGTTTATGGCCCTTGGTCTTGTCATCAGCAAATTCCTGTTGCAGTCTGAGAACTGTCAATTCTGGTTAGAATAGTAGCTGGCATTCAATACAGATAATCCCAGAGTGGTTGGGGTTGGAAGGGACCTCAAAGCACATCTAGTTCCAGCGCCCTGCCGTGGGCAGAGACACCCTCCACTAGACCAGGTTGCCCAAAGCCCCATCCAGCCTGGCCCTGAACAATGCCAGGGAGGGGGCAGCCACCGCTTCTCTGGGCAGCCTGTGACGGGGCCTCACCACCCCAACAGAGAAGAATTCCATCCTAACACCTGATCTAAATCTAACTTCTTTCAGGTTAAGGCCATTACATTTTGTCCTTTCACTATATGCCCTTGTAAACAGCCCCTCTCCAGATTTCTGGTAGCCCCCTCCCTGTTAGGTAGTGAAAGGCTGCTACAGAATATCCAGAGCCTTCTCTTCTCAAGGCGGAACAAGCACAACTCTCTCAGCCTGTCTTTGTAGGAGAGGTGCTCCAGCCCTGTGGTGACCTTTGTAGCCCTCCCCTGGCCTCACTTCAGCAGCTCAGTGTCTTTTACTGGGGAGCTCAGAGCTGGACACTGTACTTCACGTGCTTTCACTTTCTGTGCCTTGGGCACTGTGGCTTGAGCACTTGCCAGAAAAGACTGAGGCAAAAAGTCATGAAGTACCTCAGCCTTCTCCAGATCCTGGGTAACTGCATCTCCTGTTTCCTTCTGGAGACAAGGCCAATTTTTCCTCTCACCCTCATTTTGTCACTGATGGAGCTATAGAAGCTTTTGATGTTGCCCTTGATGTCTCAGGCCAGATTTAATTCTGTCAGCACTTTAGCTTTCTTAACCTGGTCCCTGGCTGTTGGAACAGTTTCTCGTTATTCCCCCTAGACTACCTGCCCATGCTTCTACCCTCTGTAGGCTTCCTTTCCCTGTCTGAGTTTGCCCAGGAGCGCCTTGTTCATCCAGGCAGGTCTCCTGGTGCATTTGTTGGGCTGCATCTCTCCAGAGCTTGAAGGAGGCAGTCCTTGAATACTAACCAGCTGTCCTGGGCCCCTGGTCCTTCCAGGGCTTCGTTCCATGGTACTCTACTGAGCAGGTCCCTGAAGAGGCCGAAGTATGTTCTGCTGCAGTCCAGGGTAGTGAGCTTGCTGTGCACCCTCCTTACTTCCCTGAGGATCTAGAACTCCAACATTTCATGGTCACTGCAACCAAGATTGCATCATGGTACTCTGTTACAAGCATTACAGAAGTCTAAAGGAACTTTCTCTAGACAGTCTCTCTCTAAACAAAATACACAGTTTCCAAGAACAAAATTAGGTTATTTGAGAAGACCTAAACCAACTAAATTTATTCCTACTCCATCTTTATTTACTAGGTCTCATGTCAGCTGTCCTGCTGTTTTTGCCAAGCCTGACACCCAGGTCACAAGCCTAGAGCTACCCAAGCAATCCCACTGCACCTTCTAGAAACCAGGCATAACATCAGCATTCCTCCAGTCTTCCAGAATCTCCCCATGCAGTGGGGTAGCCACAGCCAGGATCTCTCAGAAGTCCCAAGTGCTGGTACATCTGCTCTAAGAAAATGTAAAGCTGAACTCTGAGCGTTAAACTGTTTTCTTAAAAACCCCGCGTCTCGGCCGGAGCTGTTGTTAGACCAAGGCTAGGGATGGGCAGGGAAAAATCCTGCTGCAGACTGCTTCTGATGCTGCACCTGATCCCCAGAACCTGACAGTGAGAAGGACTAGAAATGAAGGTAATTAAATCATCTAAAGAATAATGGCACTCAGAGTCCCTTCTAAGGCTTTCACTGGGCAGAGACATGAGGAGTGTGATCCAGCCTTTTTGGGATGCTTGAGATTGGGAAAGGATGAAGCGACAACAGGATACAGAAATTCTCACCCCTTCTCAGGAATTTTCTTTTGACGGACAATGTGCTGTGTTTCAGCAGACAGGAGGCTTAGCTGGGAAGATGCTGCTACAATTTACATCTGCAGCAGCCCAGATGATGAGAAACTACTTCAAAAAGCCTTGATTCTGTGTGGTGGGGATTAGAGAAAAGGATTCACCCAACCCCACACCTATTTAATCAAAGTAATTTTGCCAAAGCAGATCCTTATTTACAACACCCATTGATTTATGAAAGTAATTAGTATGAAAATAGTTGTATGACAATATGATGAGAGTTTTGCATATCATGTCTGCACTGGGCATCAGGTGGATTCACCGCTCCTCACAAGGAGTCACTTTTTTGTCTCCTTGAAGAAAGGTCGAACCCATAACCCTGAACCTCACGCACAGCCAGACCACCTTGGCATTACCCTGAGCGGAGAACCAGGAAAAATTCCCTGCTTCCCTCTCTATCCCAAACACAGTAAATACCATTCACCCTCTCCTCCTCCTCCTTCTTCCTTCTTACCAAGCTCGTTGAGGTAGCCACCATGTTTCCAGTCTGCAGGCAATGTTCCCGCGTAGTCCATGACAGTTCCTCGTTTTCCAGGTTCCACGTTTTTAAGGTTCACAAACAGCTGATTGGTTTTGGCCTAATTCAAAGGAAGACAGATAACAGAAACTGAAACTGATGGGAAGTTACAGGATTTCCAGGTGCTAATCAGGCAAAGTGGTTTGGGTTTGCGTGGCCAGGTTTTGGTAGCGGTGGGGGGCCAGGGGTGGCTTCTGCAAGAAGCTCCTAGAAGCTTCCCCTACGTCTGACAGAGTAAATACCCGACGGCTCAAGGATGGACCCACCGCTGGCCAGTGACGAGCCCATCAGCGATGGTGGCAGCACCTCTGTGATAGGATGTTTCAGAAGGAAAAAAACCCACAGGCAGACACTTCTTGCTGCCAGAGAAGGGAGTGAGAAGATGAAGAAACTCTGCAGACACCAAGGCCAGGGAAGAAGGAGGGGGAGGAAGCGCTCCAGGCACCAGAGGGGAGACTCCCCAGCAGCCCATGGAGAAGACCATGGTGAAGCAGGCAGTCCTGCTGCAGCCCAGGAGGAAGATGCCGAGTAGAGATCCCAGCTGCAGCTCCATGCTGGAGCGGGTGGACACACCTGAAGGAGGCAGTGACCTCATGGGAAGCCTGCATTAGAGCAAGCTCCTGGCAGGACCTGCAGCCCGTGGACAGAGGAGCCCACACCGCAGCAGGTTTCCCTGGGGCAAGCTGTGGCTCTGTGGGGAAGCAGGCTGGAGCAGTCTGTCCCTGGAGGTCTGAGCCACATGTAAGCCACACCGGGGCAGTTGGTGAAGAGCTGTAGCCCCCATGGTAAGGATTCATGTTGGAGAAGTTCATGGAGGATTGTCTGATGTGGGAAAGACCCCACACTGGAGCGGGGGAAGCATGTGAGGAGTCCTCTGCCTGAAGAGGAAGGAGCGGCAAAGACAATGTGTGATTAACTGGCCACAATCCCCATTCTGCCCCCGTCCTGTGCCGCTCGGGGGTAGGTGGCAGAGAATTTGTGAATAAAGTTGAGGCCAGGAAGAAGGGAGGGGTGAGGGGAGGTGTTTGAAGATTTGGTTTTATACCTCATTATCTCACTCTCTTTTGATTTGGTAGGAAATTAGATGCTTTGCCCATGATGTTACCTGCGGAATGATCTCTCCCTGCTCTTATCTCAACTCATAAGCTTTTGGTTATATCTTCTCTCCCCTGTCCAGCTGTGGAGGGGAGTTATAGAGCGGCTTTGCTGGGCACCAGACCTCCAGCCAGGGTCAACCCACCACAAAAAGAAACCAAACCTGAAACATGATGGAACCAAATGAAATAAACTAGAAGCTAATTGACAGAGGAGCACTGAGATTTTGATGCTCTACCTTTGCCAGGGTCAGTCTGTCCATGTTGTTGACATGAGGTGCGGTAGCGCACTGAGTCAGAGTATGATAACTGGGGTTAGAGAAATAGTGACTGTTGGAATTTCCACCGGTACTGTGAGGGATGGCTTCTGAAAAGAAAATAAAATCAACAACTATCAATAGCATGGCATTTCTTTCTGAGGAGAAGTTTTTGACAGCTCTGCACTCATTCCAAAACCTAATGGGAGAGTTTCTGGAAAGAGCTACCTAGGAAATTGCCATTCATTTGACGGATTTAGGGACACAGAGCAGGAACTGACAGGTCACTTGAAGCAAGAGCATGTTACTTGCTAACTTACTTCTCTCCTGAGGTTCCTTGCTCTCTTTTGCCTCTGCAGTCACTGTCCCAATTACAGAGAATTTTAACCACCAAGTTCATAGCAACACTCTCTAGTGCCTCAAGAGCACCCCCACCTTTGCTGACAGCTCTTTCTTGGCTCTGAAAACTCTTTCTGCCACCTGCTGCCTGCCTTAACAGCTGTGGGCAGAAGACAGCAGTGCCTGAAGTTTCACGTACCCGTTGCGTCACTCCCAGGTTTGCTCTTTGCCTTCACTTGTTTCAGACTCGAGCCTTCAGATGGAGCTTCTTAACTGTATCGGGATTACAGATCTGCAGCACCACGGACGCTACCCTTTGTTCCTAGCCCTAAACTCTGTCTGTCCATGGCCAGCAGATGGCAATGTGTCACCAGTGGCAGACCCCTACGGACAAGATTTGCTTCGAGAGGATCTCTGTGTATCTGGGAGACTATGAGAAGGGAAGAGGGAAAAGGAGAAGGGAATTGTCTCTACTTGGGATTTGGCTTTACTTGTACTGGGCCTGCCACTAAGGCCGTGAAATTAGGAAGGAACGAAAACCGAAAAAGAAGAAAAGGGTAAAAGACAATGAAGAAACAGGCAAAACAGCAACCAATTGTCCTTCTCCACCAGACTGTCAGGTCTCCCAGGCTACTCAGAGCCCCGTGCTTCAAAACCCATGCAGTCGTATGAGCGGAGCCAGACATCTGGCTGGTGTCACGTCATATGACATGTGTGCCGATGTGGGAAGACAGCAAGAGATAAGGTCTTCATAACCAATTCTGCAGGTTTTCTCTGGAAAAAGCCCAGGTCCAACTCCTGAAGCATCTACCCCATTAAGACTCCCCCTGAAGCAAAGAGGATGTATCAAAACACTGGCCAAAACAGAGACTCCCCTGACGGTTGAGTAATTGCTCTTAGGCACCAACACTTGCCATTCCTACTCACTTTGCTCACAGTGCTTCCCCATGAAGCCCGTGCGGCAGGTGCACTGCCCACTGATGTGGTCGCAGTCAGCTCCGTTCTGACACTGGCATAGCAATGCACAGTCCTTCCCGTAAAAACCCAGGGGACATCCTGCAATAGAAGGAGCGGGAAGAGAACTGGAGTGAAGCAACTGCTCCAGAACTAAAATGCAAACATCCTGGGTAAGTATATTAATGGACTACAGCCAGTACTGCACATCCGCAGGGGGAGCATCTGAATGTCAGAGTCATTCATTCTGTGTGTGCACATGACAGACTCTTCCACAGGGATGCCCAGCCGCAGCCAAAAGTTGTCTTCCTCTAAAGCAAGGCTAAAGAGGAGTTCAAATGTAGTTGCCAGCACTCTGCCAGTGCTTATGCAGCTGCCTCCCCTGCTACCGCGGAGGTAACGTGTAACATCTTCTGGGCCAAAAATGCTTAGCAGCGTGGGAAGACATCAACGACTGAAATGTGAAAACACCAAAGGAAAGTTCTGTCACTCGTTTATAGACCAAGAATGGATGACAAAAGTCACTTACTCTGTGTACAGTAAAGGCCAGTCCATCCTGGAGTACATTTGCACTCCCCATCGCAGGCACTGCAGTAAGCTCCATTATGGCAATTGCACGTGTGGATGCAGTTCGGTCCCCAGTGGGAAGGTGGGCAAGCTAAAACAACCCACAGCAATTCATTAATTGATCCCAAATGACAAAGATCAGTGATATCCACAAACAGAGCTGCTTACATTCACATAGAAGCACTGCTTCACTTGGTGTTTGTTGTTTTGCTTTTAAAGCCATTTCTTGGGCTACTCCATTCTGAGCAAATCGCCACAGGTTGGGTTTTCTCTAACTAAGGACTTCTTTTACTCTACATAAAAAGTGTTGAAAAAAATTGGAAGTGTCGAAAAAGCCAGCAATTCAAACTTGATCCTCAGTAACTAGGACACTCATACCAGCTTTCTCCACACAGAAAGCCAAGTAACTTTCCTCTTTTCATTATTTTTTAATCTGCAAGCAGTTACGTTGAACACAGCCAAAGGTATAAGTCTTCTAAGCCTCAAAACTGAAGGAGTACAAACAGAGAAGGTTGAAACACATCTCACAGCCTATAGATTTAGGCTAAATATGAAGCTTAATTCTTTAATTTCTAATGTTAGAGTCTAGGTAATTACCTAAATAGAGTGCAAATGATCAGGACTGTACCTTTATCAAGTGGACTCTTGCTGCTGTGGTTGCATTGATGAATATAGTATTTTTTAAAAAAAGTAATTCCTGAATCCTTTAAATGCAAAAGGACTCATCTATGTGTGGGCTGCATTTTTGCAAAGTGGTGGTTTTGCCCAAATTTCACTTCATTAAGAAATATACTACATTGTAGTGACAAAAAAATAAACACTAAGTTTGGTTTTTCTTGTTTTTGCTTCATATGTGCCTTATGATTCTTTTTGTTATTGTTTTTGTTTGAAAATAGTGGTCAGCTATGAAGGAATGTAAATCCCATACAGATGAAAGGTTAAAAGTTTTAAGAAGGTTACTGGTTCCAGAAGAATTTAATGGAATCGTTATTTTCCATGTGAACAAAAGGCCTGTACACAAAGCAAAGAAACTTGCTCTGTTACAGCCCATGAGCATAGTCTAAATAGATGCTTCCACTCATATTGCTGGCACCATTTTCTTGTTATTGATTTGTGAGTAAGTCTCTCCTCCTCCTAAATACCCCTATTCTTCTACTCTCCAAAATACCTACTTATTTTACCATAAAACCAGACGCCTTTCTTGCTACTGGCTTCCACAGGAATCGGCTCAAGATTTATCTTGCTATGATACTTAGTTGTGCATGCCAATCACTTCACAGAATTTAGACAGCAAAGAGTTTTTTTTCCAAAGTCACCAGCTGCTACATTGCACTGGTACAGAGCTAGTTAACCTGGACTAGCCAAGCCATAAATGAGTTACCGTAAGTGACGTGAAACCAATGTGGGATGGTATTCGGAAATGCACCTCCCTGGAAATCAGCACAGTCTCTTTGGAATGTTGACGTATCAGGCTTTGGTGTGGCTTCTTTTATTCACAGAAATGGGTTGACTGAAACTTTGGAATACAGTGTTTTGGACCGTGTGGATTTTGGTACTTCATGGAATTGGATCTATTTCTCGTGAGAATTCTGCCTCAGGTTTTTCTCTCCTATTATCAGTATTTTCATAGACCTGACAAGGCATCTGGAGAATGCTGAATTATTTAATAAAAGAACTCCTATGAAACATAATGAAATTAGGGCCTAGCACTCTGAGTCAGTAACAAAGTCTTCACTGGTTTAGCATACCAAGGCAATACTCCTCAAGTGAGGTAGAATGGCAGTAAAAAGGGGTATCTGCGTTGTGCTTTTATGTGGCAAGGTTCTGGTGGCGAAGGGGGGAAGCAGGGGTGGCTTCTGCAAGAAGCAGCCAGAAGCTCTCTGCAGATCCTCTACAACTCTTCTTGGGCAGTGAAAGACTGAAAATTGGTCTCTTCTCTCATATTCTCCATCCCACTTCTTAGAAAAGCCAGAGTGCAATTATGTTGCTGATAGTGCTGATAAACTGAAGAAGAAAACTTTCGGATTTCTTCCTCCTATACCACACAGTCCTCATTTCTGACTTGGACAGTGGGTTTTTTACTAAATACTAGATAATGTAAATAGCCAAACCTGAACTGATTGTTGTTAAAAGAAAGGGGAACATTCCATACTTACGTTGAGAGCAGTCACTACCAATCCAGCCAGGGTAACACTGACAGGATTTATCAATAGGATTGCACGTTCCGTTACTGGTGCACGTGCATATTCCAATGCAGTTCTTGCCAAATCTGCCACTGGGACATACTGGAACAAAACACAATTAGAACTCCTTAGTAATCAGAATGGGATTACCTTTTCTTTATTTCAAGAGGAATCTTGATACTAGGATCAAGACAGGTACTGCTTAGTATAATGTTCAGTAAGGCATTAGAAATTCTGGGAAGCCCTTTATACATGCTCATTATACAAATAATACAAATAACAATACAGTGGGTTTCATACTGTAGGATCAAATGTTCAAACAGTTTAAACCTGCTTAAGATTCCTAATTTATACGCTGCAAGCACTACAACAGCAACTGCTGTTGGTTTTATGGCTTCCAAGCGACGGAAGGAAAATTGCTGAAGTGCCTGGTCTCTCTGTCCCAGAGAGTCTTTACTACAACTTGTACCTTTGTTACAGAGGGCTCCTGTAAATCCAGGTAAGCAGTCATGTAAGCCAGTAATATGGTGGCAGGGACCACTGCTGTGTACACACTGGGGGCATGTCTGGCTGCAGCGGTGTCCATAAATCCCAGGGGAACAGACTGGAATCAGAAAGAACAAACCGTCATTCCTTCCTACACTTTCTATACAGCCGTGAACTACTCTTCAGAGCACTTCCTGACTCTGAATTAGCGCTGCTTTCTAAATACACAAGGCTGGCAATGGCATCCTCATTATTCGTGCAGTTCAAGGCTTTACACTCACAAATGGAGATTTGCTCGTCTTCCTCTAAGGTTTGCTATATCCCAGCTCTTAATGACTTAACTGACATTCTGTTACTTGTCAGGCCATGCTGACTTGGGTTGCAGGTGAAATGCATCTCTAGTTTTTATGTTATACACATTTGACTACACATTGTATGTCCTCTCCAACGCAAACAACTCCTAAGGCATATTTGAAGAAAAGTCATTTAAAAAGATAGACTGGATAGTTTTATCTGTAGAGGAGTATGGTCATCTTAGACCTTGACTTCTTACCTGTTTCCTAACTTGGAAAACAAATAGCCATTACTTCACTGAGAAAAACTTACCAATGTTTTCCAGTGATCCTTTAGGTACTCATGACATGATACAGCCAGCTACACATCACCTAACTTTTAGAGAACCTGAGACCAGAAATAGGAATTCACTTAATTCTTACGTGAAAGGCACAAGTTTCTTTTAAAAAAGGAGGAAAAAAAAAGGGGGGGGCGAGGAGGACAGACAGGGGTTCCATAAAATCTCCTCCTTTGCTGCTCTAATCCCTTCTGGTATTTTTTTCCTGATAAATTAGAATATTAGGTAACGCATCAAGAGAAATAGCTGTTGCACAGCAGCACAATTAGCACAATGCACAATTAGCACTCACAGAACTTAACTTGGAACCTTTCCCGTATTTTAATTTCATTCAAGATTCAGTCTTTTAATTATACACTCGATACGAGTTACATGGCTCGATCTCCCTAGAGATCCTCGCTGTTTTGGTAGGTAATACTAAACACCAAAAAATACCAAGTCTGATGGTTACTTTAACAAACCTAAAAGAAAAAAAACCCAAGCTATTCTAACATACTTTGTTGAATTTAGTTCCTTCCTCTATTGTCACAAACCCTTTGCCTGCTGCTCCACTTATTATGCATATACATATGTTCCACAACACCTTTCTTAATCCTACCTTCTGATGCTATCTCTGCAGTGTAACTTTATAGAGCAGCTATTTGAGATCGTGTTATGAAAGTATTGCTCAGGAGTATTGCTCTGACATGTGAAGCGTGGGAGGAGGATATTTCCAGACACCGAACAGAAAGCAAACTATGCTCTTTATGTCATACAGTGTGTCCTGACATCACCAACGTGTTGAAACTAGTCCGTTACACACGCTGCTGTGATGACATCATTCCAGGACAGATACTCCATTTTTTCTAGAATCACGCACAAAGTCTCTTTCTAGCAAAATCTTTTTCCTTTCCATAGATGAAGATTTCACTGAAGCCAAAAGCAGTGTCTCCTTTCCAATACCTGAGGTCACGCAGTCAAGGTCTGTGCTACGCCTGAAGTCGTCATCTCCACCCAGGATAGTTCTATCACACCGGCCAGCTCATTTTTAGAACCTGTTACAAAAAGATGCTACACTTTTACTACGGACTTTCAAATCATAGAATCTACCTACTTTAACCTGGCTTCATTCGTTACCATACTTTTGGTCTCTGGTGATTTGTCTGCCCTAGTGTCTCACAAACTACTCATCGATGGCACAATGACAATACTACTATTTTCTCATCATTCACTCCAATTACTTTTATTATTTTTGCAGCCTTGCCATTTCCCAGCGGTATCTGAGTGACTGAGGGGAGGTCGCACTGCGGCTTTTGGGACGACAATAAGGCCAAGAACACTCTGGGCTCAGTTAGGTGAGTGCTGGCTGTGGCAGCCTCCCTCTCTTTCTGTGAGGACTCCTGTGGAGAGAGTCCACAGAGACTACTGACCCTTGAATACAAACAGGAAAGCTGAAGCTTGCAACGCTACAGTATCGCACGGAGACACAAAACTCCAGAACCCTCTGAGAGGGGCATACTTAAGAGTGTCAACTCCATCTTATGGAAGCTGGAAGAGTTTTCCCAACACTTACATAGACATTTAGGTGAGAACTCAAATCCCTTCCTGGAGATAAAAGGTTTGTGATAGCATGCCCTTCTGCAGAGTTTCATCATGTTTTCAAATTACCTTGCTCTCCATAGACAACAGTGCCAAACACAAATTCTAATGGATAACCAAATACAAATACTTCCTAAAACCACAAGGAAAATGCCAGAGAAACCTTGCAGAAAAGTGCAACAATTTTCATGCAGAACAAAATATGTGCAGAGACACTTGAGTTCTCAAGTTTGAAAAACCTAAGTGGAAGCACAGCTTCTGCACAACTGATCCTCTTTTTGGCTGCCAGAGCCAAGCTTTCTGGGTTCCTGCACGCAAGGCTTTACGTACCAGAGCTGCCAGCACAGCCTTGCATATTTACAGCTCTTCACCACTTCCTGAGGAATGGTTCTGTGAAGGCGCGCAAGGTTTCAGATTGACCCGTCTACCCTCCTACTCCCAGTTTGCCTGTGGATCCCACACTCAACAACATTTCCATACCTGTGAATCACAGATGGAACAAAACAGCCACAGAACTGGCCCCTGTCTCCTTCCAGCCCCACACAGTCCTCCTGTAGAGCAGAGAATTTATTTAAAAACTGGAGTTTCTAAGAATTTCCCAGAAAACCAAACACTATCACTGGAAAAGATGGAGCCAGTTTTTCAGAGAAAGAGTTCATGTTTTGACTACAAAATGTAATAAAAAACAGTTATGGAATAAAACAAATCAGTTTTGACTTTTACCATTTTAAAACCTTTGAAATTAGATATTTTGATTGCTCTCCCCAAGCACAAATTGCAAGGTGCAGCAGACCTGATGAGGCAATGTTATGGCAGTGCAATGATTTCTAACTTTGCAGTTCTCAATGTCGGGGTGACAGCGTCAGAGCCCCAAGAGGAAGGCAAAGACCTGTCTGTCACTGCACTCTTCGCAGTGCCTTCTCACAGCTGACTAAGAATGAAGGCAACTTCTCCGTTCATATTGTACCAGAGATAGAAGATAATGTAATCAAAACTAGGTTGTTTGATGTTAAGTATCTATTTCTGGCACATTCTTTCCTCTCACAGTTTTTTCTGCTTTAACAGAAGCACTCTGGAGAGCATTTGATGCCAACGGGGAAAAATTTGGGTCTGTGTTTTTCAACAAATTCTAAAGGAGCTGGAGAAAAGTCTGAGGCTCAACTTTAAAGCATGGAAGCAGGAAGAGTTTTTCATCTGTGCATCTTAACTGTGTGTTTTCTGCACTTCAGTGTGTTGCACTGCAGAGTTCTTCCCAAAGATTTGTCGTCATGTGTCACCAATCTTCAACCCAGTTGTGTATGGGCTACCAGGAGCAGTCCTCCTTGGAGACTTATCCCCCCGACAAAATTCAGTGCAAAATCTGGTGAAATTATGAAACTACCTGGCAAGGGAATTCACATTTTTCTCCTCTCCAGCCTGGAGCACAGGTACAGGTTCCATCCAGAGCTTTGCAAGCCCCTCCGTTAAGGCACTGGCAAGTTAAGTTACAGCCAAGCCCCCAGGTACTTCTGGGACAATTTATTGAGCAATCTACACCATGCCAACCTGCCAAAAAGAAGAATTTCAAGTGACAAATTAATCCAAGTTTTCCCCCATTCCTCTCTGAGGACGTGTTTCACTCTGCCTATCAGGCAGCATCTTTCGGAGATGTGCAATCCCAGGGTACCACTAGCTACAAGCTAGTAGCAGCAGTTTCAGACGAGGACTCGTCCACGTTGGAACAAGGGTGGTGAAGGGCACCTCCTGACATCTCTGCACAGCACACATTTGCAGATGGGTGCCACCGTGCAATAGCAATTCAGGGCAGATTGGCAAGGAAAACACAGACACCTTGAAATTACACTACCAAGCACCAGAGGATACTGAAGGTTTAAGGCATGGGTTGAAAAAGCAAGGACTGTATTCCCTACATTCAAGCTGCTGCTTTCATCACTCTTCCGCCAGTACTGAACAGATGGAGCTCTGCAATACAGTTTAGAAACTAAAATCCTAGACACAAAACAGAAGGAAACATAGCAGCAGTGCCTAAGTTGCATTTCTCCAAGGATACATGGAAGACCTTCTAGATCATTGCTGTACTTCCCTCCAGATGCAAAAAAGACTGTAATGGGAAATGGGTCTAAAATGCACCCTTCACTGCTGATTATGCTGGGTAGCAATGATTTGCAGACTGCACGCTGGAGGCAGAGAAATGGAAATAGATTTTTAAAAATGTGACCATCTGATACAATAGAAACGGCAGGAGACAGTCTGACGTGACCATCAGCAGTGACACAAGCCAAGGTTCTAATTTTGTACCTTGTTTACAGCAAGCCAAGGGAAAAGTAATTCTGCACTGAGCCTAATCAATAGACTGTGCAAAACACATGGATTGAAACGAAGCCGCCTCGTGCCCTGGATAGAGAACTTCACATTTAGGGGTCATTTCAGGCAAAAATCAGTCCCTGACAGAGGTGGGCAGGCACGTGCAGTTTCTGAGGGGGTACAATGTCCATCAGAATTACTGCTGGGAGGTGAGAGCCAGGCAGGGAGGTCAAGGACCGTCAGTCTAGTCACACGAATACTGGGAGACCTAGAAAGTTTCTCACAGAAGCAGGGAACAGCGCGCAAAGGCTTGGAAGGGTCTTAGGCAAGGTTTTCTCAGAGAGCTGGTGAGGAAAAGAGCATTCAAATAGAATAAATTGCCAGTAGATACTAACATCAGTGCTAAAATGGCAGGAAGAAATCGGTGCCTCTGTGTGGCTGAGAGGGGCAAGGGTTGCAGCCAGAGGTCATGCACACCCAGGCTGAGGGAAACCCGCCTATGCATTTCGACTAGGCAGGCTGCTGTCAGACACATGGCAGGCATGCCTGTGGTACATCCAGCAGATGACAGCACTGCCACCAAGAGAGAAGTGGTGGCACACCTCAGGGTAAACACCAGTAATTCACTAAGCCGCAGCAGCCTCCAGCCCACTGAGAACACAAACATGAGGCATGTGCACTCTTCTTGGGGCAGATGGTTTCCTAGTTTTCACCTCCCAGAGCAGCAGAAGCATAAATCAGCTGGTGATATGGCCTTCAGCGTGGTCTGCTTTTTATTAAGTTTCTTTCTTCTTCTCTACTTCCAAAACTCAAATTCATTTTATGATTAGGGAAAAAGGAAATTAATCTGAAGGGATGCTTACCTGCTTTGCAGGCACAAGAAACATCTACTGGTGAACAGATGGCTTCGTTTTTGCAGTTGCATACAGATGAACAGTTTATTCCATACGTCCCCAGAAGACAGGCAGTACCACAAGCAGCACCCTGAATGACACAAAAACAGAGTCTAAAAACTATTCAGACAATAGAACCAGTACATTCTGTAGACTGACTCAGGTGCTACAAAAGCCAGAGAACATGCCTGTTCCAGGCTGTCACTAAGGTATCTGAAATTTCATGGCGAGGGACTCCTTCATGCTCTTTAAGTCCACAGTAAGCATTACTTTCCTGTTAGTTGTTGGGAGAGCTCAGGTCACACAGCAAACACCACTTGGTTAGATCAATGGACAGTATCTTAAGTAATAAGGAAGCCCTTCACGAAACCAAATCTCGGTAAGACAGCAGGTTCATGGAACGTGGATGTCTACAGTATTTTTAGGAATTAATTTGACTGAAGTTTTCACAGTTGTTGTTCCTACAACAGTCACCCTGTAAATATCCAAAGCACAGGTAACCGCAAATGCATGTAAAAGCTGCAGAATAATCCATCCTGAACTGCAAAAACAAGTGTCTTGCTCTAGATTTTCTCTGAATGGAACATCAGGAGCTTCTGCAGCAAGATAATGATTGAAACCATCATTCCTCCCTTTATTTACACCTCACAAGCACATCCTCCTACTTATCACTGTCTTACAAAGTCACTATCTTTTCTTTCCTGAAATGCCTTCACTTCAGTGCTGAGAACCAATCACATTTTTGCCTCAGAATCTTAGACAACGCCCAGTATTATTTATGTACCTAAATACCGTTACCTTTCTTTTCCTGTGGTGGAGAAAGGACACTCGGGCACCATGAAGAACTTGGCACTCAACTAAAGCCAATGGAGTTGAAAATGTACTGCGAAAGAGAGACTTATTTACCTCAAATCCAGGGCCACAGGTGCATTTTCCAGTCACACTATTGCAGTCAGCACCATTTTGGCAGCTGCGGATCTGCTGACATGACTCGCCATAGAATCCTGGAGAACACGTCTCGTTGCAGTAGAGCCCCGACCAGCCAGGCTTGCAGGAGCATTCCCCAGACACAGGGTGACAGCTGCCAGGAGGGGATGGAAGGATAAGTAATTCAGGACTAAAAATGACAATCTACAACTGAACAGTTCTTGAGATCTAAATTAGAACGTATTTATAAAACTACTAGTACTGGCATTTTAAGACATACATCACTGTCCTGTAAATAGATGTAGGAAGCTGTAATACTTTTGAAGGATTTTGATGGGTTTTCATGAAGTCAGACTAATTGGCAGTAAGATTTATACATTAAGAAAGGGAGCCTATATATATATGTATGCACATATCCCTCAGAGAAAGCAAGAGACAAAAGAAAGGCCACCAGAACGTGTCCTGAAAAAACCCTAATCCCAGCCTAACTATACCAAATTAGTTGGTGATGCAGAATGACCTCCCACAGTCTTATTTACAAATGTGAAGCAGGGGTGGAAGATCACCAGAAAGAGCTTACAAGACAAAAGGAAAAACCCTTGTAGAAAAGTACGTAGCTACAGTGTGCTCTTTTTACACCAGGTGTCACGTGAGTAAAGACATGCCAAAACCAGCCTGAAATGCTACAATTCCTACATTTTGTACATTCCTGTACAAAACAAGGCGCTAATGTTGACAAAGGCAGACAGAGGCCTTTTTTGCTTCTTCCTGCAAACTGCATCTTCAGAATGACAAGTTTCTGTAAACCCCCCAACCTGTGATGGGAAGTGGCAGGGACGTATGGATCTGCTCATACCAGGTCACAGCGCTGTTGCTGTACCCCACTGAGGAAACGGGGTTTATATGGCCTTAGTCTCAGCCAGCCAGTGCTCACTCTCTCTTTTCTCTTGACTGTTGAGTACCAAGGGAAAAATGGATACTTTCACCTGGTCACGGAGAACAGAGGGCTGGGTTCAATACACACTCTAGCTCAAATCCTTGCATATCTACCAAAAGAGGTAATGGACAAGAACCTTTTCTGAAAAAACTCTTTGCATAAGAGGCTTGTTACCTGCTGCTGCTCTCTGGACCCCTGGAAAATAATAGAACCTCCCAGGTATACCTATATCTAACCCTTCACGAAGCATAGAGGCTGACAAGCACGAGGATTGGCTGGAGCTGCCATCAACTGACCACATATACTGATTTCAGTTATTTTGCACTTACAGCACACCAGAACGTGCAAGGGATATATGATCTATCCTGCCTACACACAGTGAGCAATGTAATGATCTACCCACCTGGTAAACAGAGACAAAGGTCCCACTTTGTCATAATATTTATTTGGCGGGTAAGCAACCAAATAAATACAGCAATGAATATTAAGATCACATATAGCTGCAAGCACTGTAATTCAGAAGCTCTTTTGGGCTGAGAGTTTCCTGATCCAGTTAGGGAATACCAGATTCTCTCACAAGTCCTTCGCTGCTTCAGATTGCATGAAAGTACTAGAAAAATCAGGAAATCTTTCTTTTCAGATTTCTATCTTCTCTACAGAAGAACAGGTTCAAGGGTGTAAAGCCTACCTCCAGGTAGTGGGCCTGTGCCAGGGACATCTTTTATCACACTTGAGACCATAAATTCCTTCAGGACAAAGCCTTGTTTCACACTGCTCTCCAGTGTATCCTGCTTCACAGAGACAGGCACCACCAATATGGTAGCATTTCCCACCATTCATACACTTGCAGGGCTCAGCACACTGCACCCCGTACGTCCCCACTGGACACTCCTCTTGGCACATATGAGAAAAACAAAGAAAAAAGTGGGTTAGTTCCCATCAAATACAGCTTTGGGACATTCCAGGGAAATCGAGTTTATGAGCAATCTCTATACGGCTCTAAAAAGCCTCTGAAGTGGAGCAGTGATTTATAGAAATTCATGTTTCAAGTACTTTATGTCAGAATTTGTAACTTTTAGAAGTAAACTGGATTCTCCACTTAGCAATAGCGTGAACAGCCAGCAGATTTCTGTGCCCCTGTAGATGCTCAGGGCCTGGCAGTCCTCTGGCAATCACGCTCAGCAGTCTCTGATGAGAACCTTTTCTAACTGTGTTTTCCAAACACACTATGTTTGACACAAGGCACGGAAAAATGTAATAGAAGTCACAAGAGCCTTCTGACTGAGGTCAAAGGGGTATATGTGTTCATATCATGCCGAGTTGTACCCCGTTTTGTGAATCATGCGGGTGCTAATTACAAGGCCTCACCAAGTCTCTGAACCATGAGGAAAAACACGTCTTTATGGTGACGGTGAATGAAAGGTGGGTAAGGAAGTTTCACACCACCGATCGGCTACATCTGACTGTAATAAAAAAGGCACGCTTGATGTGCTGGGTGTACGTGCTGGTGTTTTAGGCCTGGCACCCTGTTCTGACCAGAACTGAAATGAACACCTCGACTCTGCGTGTGATTAGCTCTTTTCACACCAGGGGGTTTTTGATCATGGGATGGTTTATTTGGCACTGGGATTCCTGGCGGCAGATGGGGTCCACCTGTCCCAAAGGGGAACAAGGATCCTAGCCCAGCAGTTGGCAGGGCTTGTGGAGTGGGCTTTAAACTAGGTCTGAAGGGGGAAGGGAATAAAACCAGGCTAGCGGGAAAAGAGTGTCAGAGTCAGGGGTGGGAGTCTACTGTGGACTGCCCAGCCAGAACAACAACAACATTGATGAGTTATTCTTCAAGGGACTAAGAGCCACCTCTAGATCCCCTGTCCGTGTCCTTACGGGGGTTTCAACTGGCCAGATGTTAGCTGGGAACACCACCACAGCTAATACAAACAGGTCCAGGAGAGTCCGAAAGCAACTGGATGGTAACTTCCTTGTTCAGGTATTGAGGGAGCCAACGAAGAAAGGTGCCCTCCTAGATCTCTTGCTCATCCACAAAGAAGGACTTGGGGGGAAGTAGAAGTAGGTGGACTTCTTGGCCACAGAGTAGTGGAATTCAAAATCTTTGTTGAAAGAAGGGAAACTGCCTCCAAAACTTCAACACTAGATACAGGGAGAGCAGATTTTGGACTGCTCAGGAAAGTAGCTGGTAAGGTCCCCTGGGAAACTGCTTTTGAAAGTCCATCAATGCTGGCCACTTTTTAAGTACCACCTCCTAAAAGCACAGGAATAGGCAACTCCAAAACATTAGAAATCAAGCAGGTGGGGCAGGAGGCTGAGCAGGGATGTTCCTCTAGAGCTCAGCAGAAAAAGAAAGTGGAAGCAAGATCAGGAAATGTGCGGGGATTACGGGGACACTCTTCACCTTTGCAGGGAGAAAATGTGTGTGGCCAAAGCTTAGAGAGAGCCGAGGCTGGACAATACTGTGGTAGACAGTCTGGGGTCTTCAAATACAGTAACAACAAGAGGAGGACCAGAGAGAACGTTGGTCTGTTGCTAGATGAGAACGGTCACATTACTAACAGGGACACAGAGAAAGAAAAGGAGTTTAACACCTTCACTGCCTCTGTCTTCAACAGAGTCGATGGGCTTTGTGACTCCAGATGCCTCAAGTTGGAGGCCCATGACTGCAGTAAACTCCTAGCGAATTCTGACCATTCAGTGACGTGCTCTGACCTGGCTGGCCCTGTGTGGAGCCAGGACTTGGAGTTGATGATCTTCATGGGTCCCTTCCAACTCAGGATATTGTATGATTCTGTGAGTAGTTTTTGCATAAGAACTTGGTTTTGGACTGGTTTTATAGAAGCCTAAATATCTTGCATTCAAGAAAAACCCACTCTGATTCTGGAAGAGACAGGCATAATGGGAATAAGGGTAACAACTGCTGCCCAATGACTCACTGCCACACCATGCACAACTCAACTGAAAAATGTACCAGCAACACCAGGAAAATTTAACTCTGAAAAGTATGAAAGCAAGCAGTGTTTTTCTGTTGAAGTATATACAAGCACAGTTCTCTTTCAACAGGAGAGTAGAATTTGATCTAATGCAAGTTAAAAGGCTTGCAGTTGTACTGCATGCTGTCTGTTTGCTGGTGGTTAACAACATAAATATGAAGGCTCTATGAGCTTTATTAAAGACTGAGTGGCAAGATCTCAAAATAGACACTTGTTCCTAAATGACGTGCCAGATACTTTGCTCAATTGCTAACGTGCTCACACAGACACCTCACTGGTGATGCCATTTTGTTGGCATTAGATGACACTCAAACACATCTGGGAAGTAAGCTAAAGAAAGGAAAATGAGCCTTTGGACGGGTAAGAGTGCTTACTGCACCTCCTAGGTGCACTTGCTTAGTGCATTACTTGAGCTACAAGACCTCCTTCTGCACCTAAGGAAGAGTGAGGATTCTTATCTATCTAAACATTTGTGAGTCATGGAATCAGATTGATGACAACAATTCAATAATTAAAGCTGTACTTCCTTTTCTGAGGGAGTACTTTGAGGTTATTTTTTCCTTGGTTAACTTCTTCTTGGAATATTTCTTCTTCTTTAACAAGAATTAAAATCAGCGGCTCAAGTGCCATGTACTGCAGAATGAAGACTCCCAAGGAAGAACTGCTTTTCTACAAAGGCCTGAAAATTTTTAGACAATGCATGACTCAAAAATATTTTTGATCCTCATTTTATAAACTAAGAAATTCAAGTGTAGCTACTACCAGTAAGAGCTGACATCATAAATTAAATCTTAAATCCTAAGTCTTAATCCAACATTAATAAGAAAACAGAAAACTCGCCTGCTGAACATATTGCAAAGGCACTGGTGTTGCTTGGGTAAAAGCTTCCAGATGAATTCCATGAATTGGATCCTCGATAATCAGACATCCAATGTCAAACCACCTGCAATGACAGCCAAGTTAGAGTCTGTTGAAAAGCAACATGTTAGCCCTTGAATGATGACCGTTTTACAACCTCTAATACAACTGTAGTTAAAAATGTAACAATGACTTACATCAAGGCATCCCAGCATTTTTCAAATCAAATTTGCATGTATCAACTCATGTATATATAAAAAACTGAAGTGCCTGTGTTCCCTTGTAAAAAATTCTACGGCTCCGGTTGTTTCATGTATTTTATATGTGTCTACATATAAATGACATTTTATTCTTTAAAGCACTGGAAGCAAGACCCTTTGAGTCAATGAGAAACAGCCCTCTCCCCACCTCAGGGATATATTTCAAGTTCTCACTTGTCAGGAAGCAATTCCTCAATGAAGTTTTCTACCGATACAGCAGGCTGTTTTTCATGGATTACTCCAGTCCGGCGCAAGCTGTCTATTCTTTCTTGGGCTCCCTACATGGGAACATGATCTGTTAGACAACATTCTCTTTCAATCACATCATACAACACTCAGAGATGAGTGCAAAAAACCCCTGTGGAGCAGAATTTTCAAGTTAAACAGAAAACAGCGATTTAAAAAAATTACTCTTTTTATTCAACAGTAGAAAAACCAAAAAAGTCATGAAAAAGCACCATAGCCTTTCCCAAACAGGAATCTCAAACAGTAACACAAGCTATGATAAAACTCATGTTTGAAAAGCTGCACAATGAATTCCTACATACTAAATCTAAGAATGGAGCTGTTCAGGAAGATCCTTGGCAAGTGTTGATCAACCTGTCTTTCACCTACAGAATTAGTTGGGAGACAACCCAGTCTCAAAGGCTCTCTTAACTTCTGATTACATTTTTCCTATTCAATTTCTCATGTTTAGTTTTCATCCCAAAGTACTGTGCTAGTGACAGACTAAGAACAAATGCCTGATACACTTTCAAACTACAGTCATATCACAATGCATGCCAGATGTGATGGCAATCAACTGCTTTAGAAGAAAACGGACATAAATGTTCTTCACTGCTGTGACCGCGTTTGCACAAGAACCCCAAAGGCTATTCCAACAAGCAGCTTCAGAATGATCTAGTTACACCAAAAACAAGAAAAGGAGAAGTCTCCCAATGCCACAGACTGACATTCCCCTTAGGGAAAATCAGATTTTTCTGGGTCAATGCCCCATCCCTGGAAGTGCTTAAGGTCAGGCTCGATGTGGCTTTGAGCAGTGTGGTCTAGTGCAGAGAGTTTCAGCCCCCTCTGCTGAGGACAATTTGTAAGGTCACTTCCAAACCAAACCACTCTCTCATCCTACGTTTCCATTGCCCTTCTCTGTGCTGGAGGTACTTTACTACTTACTTTTAAACCTGCAGCGTAGCCCACAGGTTGTACTTTAGTAAAACACAAAATTGTGACTACCACAATGCTGCTCCTTCCTATTCATTTTAAAGCTCTAACTGAGATACTATGCTTTTCATTCCAGGCTCAATGCTCAGCAATACTTCACAAAATCACAGAATCATACGACTGGAAGAGACCTTTGTAGATCATCAACCCTTTCAGTAAACATTTCTTTCTAATATCCAATCTAAACCTCTGCTGGCGCAGCTTTGTGCCATTTCCCCTTCTCCTATCTCCTCTCACCTGGCTGAAGAGACCATTGCCCACCTCCCCACAACCTCCCTTCCTGTAGTTGAGACTTTATTAGACTGTTTTAGCCTTTTCAATGTTCTTCCCAAGTGTTTCAGGAACTGCTTCAAGTTTGCTGAGCTTCCTAAAATAGTATAAATACTGTTGGGCTAGAAAAGCAGAACAGCTGAAAGTCAGAAGAAAGCCTCAAAAGCGATGTAAACACCGTTGTGAGCACGCTTACCTTTCGGCTTGTCGACCCTCAATGCGATACCTTACACACCGGGATTTAATCACCAGATCCAACAGAACACATACAGCATATTTTAAACTCAATTCCATATCACTCCCTCAAACAGAGAAACAGGGAGGGAAAAAAGTATGTGACTTCCAGATTACAGACAAGGACTTGTCACCGTTTTGTTCTCTGTAACTTGCTCATCTCTCACAACCTGAACTGAAGGGTATTACTATGCTACTACCTAAACTACAGCAGAATACACAAGTAAATGAACCTTAAGACGCACATAAAAAAATCAGCCTGCAGAGTGAGAGTCTCACTGGACAACGCACCTGAGAAATCACCACGTAACTGTGACAGAATTAACACACTCTCCAGATAAACTTCAAGTGCTGTTACATTAATCTAACATTCTATGCATTACTTAATGGTTTGTCACAAATACTTACTGATATATGGAACCATGCCAGGGTCCAGCGGTGTAATCATGGTCTCCACTGAATGTTTGGGTTTATCAAGAACAGACTTCACCATGGGATTCTCAGCTACACCCTAAACATAAGCAAACAGACTTCCATATTATTTTCTCGTTTTTCCCCAAGAAACTCACAATAGCACAGTTAAAACCCAACCAAACAAAACCCAAGTATTAAGCTGCTTCGTGGTCTTCTTACCACATTTACACTTTGTAATGCCTGGTGCATCTCACTCGCCAGCACAAATGCTGCAAGACGTGACTAGGAGTGCATGACTTTTCGGATACAGCAAAGGCCAAATATCATCACCGCCATCCTCTCACGCACCAATGCAGAAACAGGCCTGCCAGTGATGGTGGGCAACACACTTTATTTCCTCCTATTCTGGGACGGGAAGTCTTGAACATTTAACAAATACTAATTACAGCTATCATCAGACTCGGTAGCTAGACTCAAACTGTGACAACTCCAACTGAAGAGCCTCTTTTTTATGACCTTACAGACAAGAGGACCTATTTTTGAATGGCCCATTACTAACAAATATTTTTACAGCTGAAATTGAGCTGAAATTCCTCAATTTATAAGTAGATTCTAAACAACGCTGAAAAAACGCTCTATCTTCTCCAGCCAAATCCCAGGTGGAGCTGCTGACAGACCTAAAAGTTCATTAAATGTAAGCACAAACACTGACAGGGTCTTGCTGGCCTATTATCTACCTTGAGGGACATCTAAAAGAATGGTGTTGGATTTCTGAAGAACAGCAGAGCAAAAAAGGTAGTTCAATCGATTTCAAGAGCAGAAACAGAGATAACTGCAGCACTGCCGTGTATGCACTTCAACAGAGAATCCAGCTTGCATTTCTGCAACAACTGACAGTTAAGCCTCACAGATTCTGTCTGATGTTTAAAAACCTGACTCTGACGTGTGCTTCCACACATCCAACACTTGACAGCTTCAGTACAACTAATGATTCCTCATTCTTCCACCTAGGAAATTCTCAGAGGTCATGGAAAACACAGAGCACGTACAACATTTAATACTCCAATCAAAGAATCTACATTTGGGTTGAAGTCAATCATACACATTCTCCAGAAACAGACATAGGTCACTTGCTGGATCCTACTGGTATACAGGCAACAATAACGTGGATGAGATTGGCTTTTCAACTAATTCACTACTGCCCTTTCAAACGGGCTACAAAATCATGTCACAAGGAAAACCTTCTCTTCTGGAACACTACCTTCTATCGCAAAAAAGCAAGAGGAATATGGTGACTGGAAGACATTTCTACTTGAAGACCAAAGAAGCTGTCTTTTTATGATTATAAGACACGTGCCCTAGAAAAAAGCAGCACGACAACTCTGCTCTCACCATACTGATGGACGATTAATCTTGCTCTTTAAGACTGTAGCACTGTCAAGATCACTGGAGTAAAGGGGGGCTCCCTCTGCCACATCACACACAACTCATTCTTCCAGATTTTCTTCTTCAAAAGGCCTTGAAAGCCCCTCCAAAAGTCTCCAGTCCTACTGGGACGTCAATCTTGATTCTTCCTTCCGATTTACTATCGCACAGTACAGATAGTAGTGTTGCTCCTGAAGGCAGCTCAGAGCTCACACACAGTCCCTGCATCTTTCTGCCACAGCCTTCACGACGCTACTCAGATGTAGCATGTCACAGCTCCAAAAAGGTTACAGGCTCATGAGATGCTGTCAGTTGTTGCTGCTTATTTCCTCTCTACGATCAGATCGCACCACAAGGATTATCTGTTCTGCATTATACACTCCGTGCCCTCTAGCGGAATAGAAAAATCCTACAAAATACCACAGACACCTCTTAAGAAACCCCTCCTCAGTGGAAGAAACACTTATTTGCCTCTCCCTGAGGAGACTTGTTTGGTTTAGAACAGGAAGGACTTGCATCCCCTAAAAAACCAATTCAGTTCATTAGGAAATGATAAAAAAAACCAGGATGTACAAAGAATCAAAGAGGTTCTGACATTTCCCATGATTTAAGGGCATGTGACAAAACCTCTAAGGTAGAAGGATCTCCCTGTCACGAGCACCTAGACGCCTGCATTTATGTAGTCATTCCTCTTCTGGAAAGGAAAGAAGCACAGTTTCAGCAAACGCGCCTATTAAAAACAGCCACCTGCAACTGAGCACAGAGGAAAGACAGGACCTAGAGCAACATGCACTTGAAAGTTGTATCTTGTTAGAGACAACAAAAAATGGTAGTTCCTCCTGAAAGGTAACATACAAAACCACAGAGCTTTATAAACCCCCACAGCCCTCCAGCAGGTGTTCCACCTTGGGCAGTAGCTACTCTGGGGTCTTCAAGCTCCTCAGGAAAAGTGATTGCAGAACCAGTTCCAGGAGCCAAAGGGGAAGAGAAAGTTGCTTGCTGAGTAATAGGATCTGCGAAGACACCTAGGAAGAGGGAAAAACAAGACACAAGTACTGCGTTTCATTTCTTATGCCGTAGCAACATGCAATTGTTTTACAGGAAAATGAACAGGAAGAATAGAATAATACTGGGCTGATTCCTTTCATTTCTTGAAGGCCCCAGAACAATCCTGCTTGTTAGAGTTTAGCAGAGGCAACTACTGTGAATGAGTTCAACAATATCTGCTCATAGAACTGAGCCTACCTGCACCTTATGTGTAAAATTAAACAAAGACATGTTAGCTTAAGAGTGGTGCTTTTTATTGTCTTCAAATTTCCATAGGTCTTTGAACAGACTGCTTAAAAGACATGTCACAAACAATGGTTAAAGCCTGACTCAACTGCAGCTGAAGAGCTAAGTTTCCATTAGGCTAGTAGAAAATCACCTCAGTTCAGCAACTACAGCACTCGCTTGCATGGCAGGCAAGTATTTTTCACTGTCCTGATGCAATTTAGTAGCCAGAAGCAAGAAAAGAGAAGCTACTCTCATGTGACGGACGACTTCTTACAGATAGCGAGCTTCTCAGAACAAAAACTTGCCCATTAGGAGATTACAGCCTGAGATACCTTACCATTCCGTGGAAATACAATGGCTGAAATTGCCTCTGAGCTGAACAGCAGCAACACAGAAATAAATGGTCAGCTGGGCTTTCCTGGGCACATTTTAAAATACTGCTCTCAAACACTTTTCTGTGAGCCTGAGTGCTAGCAGAACTCTGTGGAAGAGGACTCTTGTCCTACACCGTGATCGTACTTCAAAGGCCATTCTCCATTCCTCTGAGCGCAGCTACTCAGTAATTAAGTGTCACAAGAATAATAAAGAAGCTGAACTTGTGGGACTCTAGCAGACTGCTGAAGTAGCCACCCAGGAGACCCCTCATCCTGTCTCACAAGCACAAAGGTCTATATACAAAAGGTTACCTGTGACGGGAGGTGCAGAGAATGATGGCATCAGTGGGCTCTGTGGTGCTCGACCAGCGTGGCCTCTGGTGATATCATACGTTGAAGACATGGAAAATCCTGAAATCGGGGGACCAGCAGGAGGTGCAGGAAGACCAGAGCCAGCAGTAGAGCTTAATGAAGGAGCTGTAGAGAACTGCGACACAGAGGTACTAAAAGACGAAGGGGCAACTGGAGGTCGGGCTGGAGTTAGAGGTGGCGCCATAGTAGAAACTGTTGCAGATGGCACAAGTGGAAAAGAAGATGAAGTCATCATAGGAGGAGGAAGTGGAGATGCTCCAGCTGCCAGAGGTGCTGAGCATTCAGGAGAAGATGACAGGCTTGGTGTAGCAAGGGGACTGGACAAAGCTAGGGGAAAAAAAGACAAATGGAATTTTAGAAACACCGAGCCTTCATCTCAGAGATTCAGGTATGTAATTGTTCAGCTAGTTTACAAGTAAGTTTTGACCAAGTCTGCTTTTCTCCTTTCAAAGGAAAAAAGTTTAGTTCTGCTTGAGTTTGCAACCACCACCAATTGCCCTCAATTTCTGGAGATAGTAGCCTGGAATCTCTTTTCTTCTCTGACCCTATCTGTCACAGCTAAAAAGACGAGTCAACATTTGACTACGCATTTTGTAGCTGATGAAGTGGGCCTCAGAAATTTCCAGCTAGCACGCTTCTTCCTGCTTCATCCACAGGAATAACGAAGATGCAGGAAGTGTCCCTCTTTAGATTAAGAAATGCACTCAGGGGACCTGTGAGGCTGGGACTTACTGCAGAGGTACAGGTCTATGAGATGGGCTGAGCACCAGGCAGCCCTCTCTTCTTTGGCACCCAGCTACTCAGGCTCCTAAACCCTCTGCTTTCTGTGTTTCAGTCTGGCCCCCAGCTGATCCTTGGATAAGCCAATTTTGTTCTCTAAACCAAATTTAGACAGAAAATTAAGCCAGAGAAACAGAAAACACTGGTTTTTACAGCACTAAGCTGTTGGATCAGCTCAGATGTGAAACTGCACTCAGCCTAAACATTGATGACAGTCAAGTGACGTGCCAAGTTACCGTAAGGAGGTCGTTTCCAAACTTTATCACGCACACCAGTCAATAAAAAATGGAACATGCACACCCCCAACATAGCTACAAAATACTTACATGGGCCACTGTCCTAGTATATTCCATAGATTTTAAAACATACAGAACAGAAATATTAAAAGGATGAGATAAAGATCAAGAAACTCTTCTGCTCCCACTGAAAATTAGTATTTTAATAGTATATTCATAAAACAATATGTTATGTTATTAACGGTTAGCACACTATAGAATACCATTAATAATATTGTAGTGTGAGCAATGTCACTACAGAAGCCTCATCATTTTTACAATCTTGGGTTATCATCAGCAATTTGGAGGTCTGGTTCTATATTCCAATCATGGCTTTAATGGTTGTCACACCTGGAAAAGATGCCTTACAAAGACACACAGACCCAAATGAAAAGGTGTTGCTGGATGTGCTTACAAAACCATGCTATTTGTTTTCGTCTCCCAGCCATCAAGTATATGAAGGCTTATCTTGAAATTCAGCTAGCAAATGTTCATCTTCCTTGATGTCATTCAATTCTTCTGGAAAAATCATCAGAAGGTGTTGCACTTTGGTATTCCTAACAAATGGGCTCAAAATCCACCCAAACTAATTCATCTGGAAGATTTCTACATAGCTCAGGAAATTCTCTTTGCCAATTTACATGTACAGAGTGGAAAGGTTTTTTTGTGTGACACTTGCAATGATTTTGGCAACAGGAATGCATTGACAACGTAAACACTTTCAAATACCACTTTTCAAAACACCTTCTCAAACGCATGACTTTCTTACAAAGAAGTAGATCACTCCTCCTTAAAACACCACCTTTATCTTGAAGGGACAAACTGTAAGTGTGTTTTGGGGTTTTTTTAAATAACTACTGGGTAGCACACTGCTGATGGCCACTTGTCATCACAGAAAATGTCAGCGAGTCTGCAAGTCTGTTTTGGTACAAGAAGAAAGCTGAAGCCATATTTAAATCCCTTGCCACAAGACAACCAGCAAACCTCTGTGCGATGCACAAAAGTTTCACGGTCACTTCCTCTACCATTACAAGGTGCAGCTAAAAACAACCCCTACTATTTAAAGAGAACTTCTATAAAATTAACCACACTGCTGGCATCCTGTAGCCCTTTGTGCACCAGCTCCACTTTCACTGCTGCAGTAACTTGCCTATGAATGAGGCGGTCAATAAATGTCATGGGTGGAAATAGATCGGTAACCTTATTCGAGAATCCATTTTTAGCCTAGTCAAAGCAATCACTCCATCAATGGTTACTCTGAGGCAGTCTTAATAAAAACATGGCTTTTATTAAAGAAATCATTCACTGTTGAGGATGCAGCTTCTCCAGCACAGCCCTCCTTCAGCATTTGACAATGAAGTTGTTCTTTCTGTATTTCATTACTGAAACAGAATTTAGCAAAAACCATAAGCAGAAACACGTTAGGAACATCTGTACAGCAAACCTTCCATACTGTGATCTGTTCTCATGCTTGTTTCTTATAATCATCAGCAATGTTTTCTATGTCTCCTTCCAACAGAATTTCCTGACAAATCCATTTGTCAACATATTGTTTGCATTTAATATTACAGACATTTTTACCACGTCTCTGGTGGTTTCTGAAATATATGCCAAGAAGTATCTTCAATATGAGTAAAGCTTGATTTTTCTTCTTTTTTTAGATAAAACTATTATAAAGGAATGCTCTGGTATTTTCTTCCTGCACCCAATGGATCGCCCAGCACATCCTCCTGGGGCTAAGAGCGCTCCACTCGGGAGTCCACGGCACTAGTGTGACTCAAGGTAATGTTACCAGATGTGTCAGAAAACTGAGCATTCGGTAGTCAAGCACATGGGGTTCAGACTCTGGAAAAATCAGATTCAGTGCTCTGATTACCACCCACAACAGTAAAATCCAAGTGATCGTCCACGTTTCTCACTATCCCCCACAAGACTGTAGACTTGTTTGAACTCCCTTCTGTGCTGCTCATCTCACTGTGCACTGTACTGGCCAGTATTCCCTGTCCCCACGTCCTTAAAAACCCTAAGTGCATCCACATGACTTCATCAAAAAGTTTCAAGAATAATAAAAACATTTACACTACTCTCTGTCAGATGTATGCCATACTGCCATGAGAAAGAAACAAATTCTTCCCATCAGCCTGGAGAAGAGCTCTCTAGGTTGATCCCAACACCTCTGGATGAACTGCTGTGCTTTAAAAAGACATGAATAAATATCACTGAGTTTCTGAGGAAGTTTCTGTACCTAATGACCTACTTGTAGCAGCAGTGGTAGCAGCTGTAGTCTCCCCTGCTGTGTTTGGTGGGGGCGTACCGGGTGGAGTTGTCTCTATTCCACTCTCTTCCATCATTTTCCTTCAGCTACAGAAAGCTGTAAGACAAAAAGAAAGGAAAATAAAGAAAAAGCTTATCTTGAGAAATAGGGATAGTGTTTGCTGCAATACTGAGCTGTAGTAACTCCAAGAAGGACCTGTTCTTTTCAGAGCTGATGCATGACAGGATGCAAAAGGTGGCAAGAAGCAAGACAGAGAACGAAGTCTCCCCCTTCTGCCCGTAAAGAACCACAACTACCCCTGAAGTTGGAGCCCTCTCCAGCTTAAGCACTGCCCCAGATGCTCTCGACCCACCATCAAACTGACTGCAAGCACTTTCTCCAACACCAGGCATAGTGGCAGAGCTTGCAAGGGCCTAGGGCTCCAGACTCCGTGACCTGAACTCTATGACCCTGTCTGCTTAAAGGAGAAGCTAAAGAAACCTCCAGACACGCCACAAGAAACCAGGGAAATTTACTTCCAACCTACCTAGAAGTACAATGACATTCATTTACACTGAACAAGTTCTCCACTGCACACAATTCCTGTAAAATCCAGGTCTCGTACTGCTCTGGTGAGTATCAGAAGTGACAGTAATTGAAAACTTTGGCTTTTCTTTTGAAGGCCACATTACATTGAAAGTATCTTCCAGCATCTTTGACTACACCTGCACAGTGCACTACTTGTGGAAAAGTAAAGCTATGTGCTTATTTAAAACCCCCTAAATTAAGAGAAAGGCCTCAGGAGATGAAAAGGAGAGGATGAAAGACTAAGATTAACACCTGGAGATTTTTGGTCTTCAGTGCAGAGGAAGTCACCTAAAACCCCCTGCTTCCTCCCAAGTCTGGTAAACCAGACCGAGATTGTTTGTACCACTCCCTGAGGTAGCAATTCCATAAGGACATTTTAATAACATAAAAACCCTACAGAAAGGAATTTATGTCTGAAAAATTGGCAGGAAAATATTTTCCATCATATCCATTACCTCAGTAGCTACTGAGGACTGACAGCTTACTACATTTAACAAGTATCAGAGGAAAAGCCTTAGGTAATGTGTTGAGTAAAAGTACTCACAGGTATTTATAAAGAACTCCACTTACAAAAATACAGGGGGGGTTCCTCTAAAAAAAAAGAAAAAACCCTCACTGCTGTTTAAAATGTGTATACAGCTATGTTTAATGTAGAGGGAAAATTACTGTTATGACCAAACTGAAAAATACAAAAAGTAGGATGCCAGTGTTAGTCTGGACAGGCTAAGGAGCATCAAAAGCAAATGAAAGCATTGAAATCACAAAGGAGAAAGTGTATTTCCTCTTACAACCAGTATGTGTTGTAAGAGGAAATAAAGTAACTCAAGATAAGGTATTTGAGCCCAGACTCGGAAAGCAAGTATGGTTCCTGTGCAGCACACCTCCTAAAACCTCTGATGACCCAGGGACTGTGGGTTCTGAGTACCTTTTCAATTAACTTGAAAGCTTCTCTGCAGACAGGATGAAAGGGTCAGTAACTGCCTGGTGGGGAACAGACTGACCTTGACGAATGAGCACATCTCAGCATCCCTCAGAAAGGAGCTACACAGCCCTCCCCTAAAGTTCACTAAGCAGAAGAATTTGCAGTAAGATTTTGTCTTTTCACTCACCTACGGGAGTTCACGTTCCTCCTCGCAGAAGTATTTCTAAAGTCATTCTTCTTCCAATTATACACTGCAAACAAAGAGAGAATTTCCCACTGTGCAACATCTGTAATCACTGACCAAACCCTCCCAGAAACACTTTCTTTCATCAAGGCTCCTTTCAGCTGCTGCTTGATTTCACCTCTGTCGTGGTTTCACCCCGGCTGAGAGCCGAGATCCACGCAGCTGCCTGCTTCTTAAAGGAAAAGAGCAGGGAAAAGGGAAGGGGGGGAGGGGAGGGTAAGAGGTAAGGGAAGGGAAAAGGAAGGGGCAAATAACCCCAAAA
Source organism: Gallinula chloropus (assembly GCF_964237585.1). Lineage (NCBI taxonomy): Eukaryota > Metazoa > Chordata > Aves > Gruiformes > Rallidae > Gallinula > Gallinula chloropus. The sequence goes on from NC_140089.1 coordinate 56,697,672, forward strand.
CCAAGAAATAAGAGGCCCGTGGGTTGGGATAAGGAGAGTTTACTAAGATAACAGAAAGATACAGTCTAACAATGCTGACAGGACTTTAGAGCAAAAATATATGAAGCTGTTGATACACAGTGCAGTTTCTCACCAAACCCACAACTCAGGCCGTGCCACCCAGAGCCGTCCCAGAACCCGACCGTCCCCCAAGAACCGCGCGTCCCGGAGCCGCCCTCGGCCTTCCTCCCGTCAGCCCCCCGATATCCTGGGCAGGACGTAACTGGCGTGGAATACTCTCTTTGGTCAGTTAGGTCACCTGTCCTGGCCTCGCCCCTCCTTTCTCATGAAGAGCTGAGAAAGTCCTTGACTGTCTGACAGCAATTAACAACATCAGCATTCCATCTGCTGCTACAAATGAATTTAACTCCATCCTGACCAAAACCAGGACAAGAGGGAAAATTACTGTTATTACCAAACTGAAAAGTGAAGCAAGCATTGAACAGCAATAGCAAGCCCAAACCTGCAAAAATTAGAGAAGCCTGAAGCCTAAATGCTCCCTATCATCCTTCTCCCTTTAGCTTACCCAACTCTTCACACAATCAACAATCTCCTTGTGAACTCCTGACTTGGCAGGGATGAACAAGAAGTTTGCCCAGGTAACACTTTGCTATACACCGAATTCTCAACAAAAGCCAGGTGTAGTTTGCAAATGCTGCATGAAAAAGCATAAAAATAATAAGGTGAAGGAAAAAGATGAGAGATGGAAAGAGAAAATTCACAAGAGAAAAGCAAAACTATGATAGGTGGAATTGGAAGCAAATAGCTCATCATCTTGAAAGAATCTAGAACTGCTGACAATTAAAATTGATCCTACAGGACATGTGGTTAAATACTTTCATCTGAACCGCCTATCTGAAACCACTTACACGGAAGAAACCAGAAAGCACTGGGCTGAAAGAACATGGAAGGCAAAGAACCCAACCAACCCACGGACTTTTAAACAATGTTCAGGCCTCAGCAAAGTTTCCAGTGAACGTTTCTACCCTCCCCTACGGGAGATCCAGGGAAAAAGCTCCCCAGTAAGATCAGCCTGCAAATCCTCAATGCCAGATGGGTAGGGAAGTGGCTGCTCTTTTCAGTGACTTAAAAAAAACAGTAATAGATAATTCTCCACTGTCCAAGCCACAAACACAACATTTGCAGCAACTCCTGCTGAAATCCAGCCTAATTTCATAAGGAAGTGACTTCTATGTCCTCCTGCCAAGTAGAACGCTTTGTATTACTGCACTGAAAACACAAAGGAAACTCAGACAGCCCAGTGCAAACAGGCACTTTCGGTGACAGCAACTGCGGCACTGCCATCTAGCGATTTGTGAGCATCAGCTGATCTCACAAATTTCATCCCCCTGCCACATTTAGCTAGAAGGCAATCTCGGTTTAGGCTTACATGGAAGTAAAAAAGAAGGGATATGGAAAAAAGAAATACAGAAAACCACAAGGGGTGAGGGGGAAGGGAGGGGAGCGGGGGACACGGACGGGACGGGACACACACCACATTCCCAACACATCACGCTTAAATTTATTATCAAGTCGTTACGTTTCCGCTAATATTTTGCAATAATCTGGACAACATGACCATACTTCAAAAGCATTTTTCAGGTTGTGACTCCAAAATATAGAAATTCACAGCCAACTATAACCTACAAATGCAGATGACCAAATTCCACATGGAAAAACACATTATCTAGAACGTGGTGGTATGTCAGAGTTTAGAAAAAGGAACTCTTTTCAGTCACCCTTAAATAACTGCTGCTTGTAGTGCAGTAGATGCTCCTGCTAATAAAGTCCTGTCCCCCCAATATACTTCATAACCCCAGGAGGAAAAACTGGTCTCTAAGCAGAGCCTCAAACAAAACAAACAGTTGGAATACTAAATTCAAATGCCATTAAAATGCTATTCTTGCCTGTAAGCGTAATATTGACTATTCTAATTGTGTGGAACAATACTGATTACATACATTGTTAATATCTAAGCACAAGTCAACAACTGTCCAGAAGAGTGAGCTGTCATTTATTTATTTATTTAACTAAACAAATCGATTGCTTTCAGCCATTCCCAGCGCAAAAACCTCTCTAAATAAGATATTGCATCCCAGGTTGCATTACCTGATAGAGAGATTCCTAGGCACATACTTGGAGTCAACAGGAGAGAAGACAAAAGGAAAACCTTCAGTTGTTAAAGACAGAGTGAAGCTGACACAAAATAAAAAGACAACACTTCAGAAAACACCCCAAAACAACAGAGCTGAGCTGTTCCTATATCAAAGTTTCATCTGAAAAGTCCCTCACCCTACTTTATTCCATTTCAGACAGGCAGGGACAAAACTTCCTTCAGACTGGGGCCTGGTCAATACAGCCAGATCCCAGGGGACACGCAAAGCCTCGCTCTAGCCAAAGCAAGGGCACGGAGGGATCTCCAATGTAATCACCTTGGGTCAAACGACTTGTTCTAACACCTGCTGAATAGTCACAGCATAATGTTAATCACAACTCCCACATTAAAAAAGAAAAAAAAAAGGAAATGTTTACCAAGCAGAAACCACTTTGCCTCAGACCTAATGCTGTACCAATAGCTTGAAACACCAGGCATGACAGAATGGTTTAGCCTCATCCTACGACTTCTGCAGACAGTTACTGTAGTGCACAGATAGCACAAAACCCAGGCAGTTTTTCTAAGAGTTTCCTAGTGCCTGAGAATTGTTTCCCACATTCTTAGTGCCATTGTCAACCTTTGGGATTCGTTGCACACCCTTACTGTTGTTATTTTGAAATCATAGAGAGCTTACATAGCTCCACAAGCCACTGATGACCACAGAGAACTGTTGGTCTAGTATACAGTGTTATCTACATGGGACTACGTAAACCCAAAGACACAGCTACACAGAACCACATGCATTCAACCAGTTTGTACCAACTGATGTAGGGTAAATGTCATGATGCAACAGCTCCAGCACCTGCAGACGATTTTGCCCAAAAGAAACGTTTGTTTTTCACGGCACTATAAACGAACTAGAAAGGGCAAAGCACTGCAACAAGGTATCCTCCAGAAACAGACTTCCTGAAGCATCACTTCTATCCTATGCTAAGAGATCCTCAAGGGTAAGGATTTCTACTGCCAATCATGCTAATTCCAGCTAAAACCACAAGGGATCTAGCACTTCCAGCCTGAGCTGCAACGCTGGAGCACAGGGCCCTGAGAGCAGGCATCTGAACACTACCCAGTGCCGGGAGAAAGCCTGGTCACCAGGAGGGTGACTCGCAGGAGCAGATCACTATACAGGACCTAGCAAGCTATCAGGAGCTGGAAGTTCCGTGAAGTGCTGGTGGTTTCCAATACCACTGCCAGTCATCACTGAGGCCGCAAGGGGTCTTGCTCTGTAGCTTCATCTGCCTCACAACCCACAACCGTAACGCTGCAAGAAGCCCCAGAGCCTGCCAGCAAGGAGCACTGGGGCCAGTGCAGCCTTTCTTTAGAAGGACAAGACGGTTCAGAGTAAGGGCAACAAGACAGACTGCCTACACCAGAATCAGTCTGGTGAGGGGCAGACACCGTGCAGTCGCAGGTGTGCTGCCCAAGGGGGGAAAGTCGCCCCGACGGGACGGCTGCCGGAGCTCGTCCCGGGGCGGACCCCGCCGACATTCCTCACACACACAGCCCGGCAAAGACCTCAGCGACCCTCCGCCCCACCTGGCACAACCTCCCGCGCTGCCCCCAGGACCGCGTCTTAACATCCGGACCTGCCTACAGGGCCCCAACGGCCCCAGACGGCACCCGGGACCGGGGGACACCCACCGCTCGCTCCGGGATGCCGCCCACCGCCCAGCCTCACCCGCCCAAAGCCTTCCAGACGCTCCCTCCCCGCCGCCGCCGCGGACGACGGGTGCCAAGGCGTGCCCTCCTCCCGCCGCGACACGGGGCCTCACCGAGCCCATCCTCCAGAGCCCACCGCCTCTTCCCGCTGCGCACCGCCCAGACATTCTGGCCCAGCCAGAAGGCCGCGGCCCCGAGCACCTCCGGGTGGCCCCGCCTCCCAGGAAAAGGCTCCTTCGGGCTCGGCCGCAGGAGCAGCACAGCTCCCCCGCCACGCTCGCAGCGGACCTCGCGTCACGTGGGGGTGCCGGTCCCGCAACCTGCCCCCCAACCCCCTCCCGGCCCGCTGCGTGCCGCCTCAGGCTGCGCAAGTCGGCAGCTGCCCAGCTACCCGTAACCCTCGTGCCTTCATCCTCTGCCAGCCGGAGAGAAAACAGTTACTTCAGTTTTACAGCCTTTACAAAGCACCAGGCAACCCTCCCAGCTGCCCAGGGTTTCCCCCACAACTCACCTCTGCTGCTGCCAGTGCACTTCCTGGGTCCAGTGAAGGTGGTGGACAGCGCTGGGGTGGCGAGTGATGGGGGTGTGCCCCAGCTGCTGGACCGGCTCTGGTGTTGGCAGCTCCTGGGCCCAGGTCTAGTTTTCCTGGGAGGGTGGCCTCTTGGGGGGCTGGGAAGAGTCCTGGGAGCCGCTGGCCCTCCTCTTTGCTGCTCGTCTTGGTCTCCCAGGGGCACGGTCCCTGCCCTGGCTGGCACTGGAGGGACCTGCCACAGCCTGCCCCAGACCCGCCGCCGGCTCTTCACGCTCCCCGTGGATGGGAGAGGGGGCGTGGTGTGGGCTGGTGGGATGCCCAGCAAGAGCAGCGGCCGAGGTGCTGGGGCGCTCCTCTTCCCGAGCCCCTGCTGGGCTGCTGGAGGGGGCTGGTCCAGGGGCAGGAGAGCCGGCTCTGGAGGCAGCAGGATGGGGGGCAGAGGTGGGCCTGCCCTCCCGCGCCTCGGCTGCAGGGCCATCCTCCAGGCCCAGGAGACGTCGGGCCTCCCTGCGGCAGCGCCGCACGGCGACACTGATGAGCCGGCGCACGAACGACACTGCGCGCTCCTGCAGGCTGGGCTGCAGCAGCCGGACCAGCACGTCTTCATCCAGCCCGTATAAGCCCAGGACGGCCCGGATGAGGTCCTCCAACACATCTGCTGTGGAAGGCTGCCGTTGAAATGTGGCCCTCAGGTGTTGTTGTAGCCACGGCAGAAAGCGTTGGAGGAGGGCTGGGTGCTCATCAAAGAGAGATGCCCAGGTGTCTGGCTGCAGGCCACCCACTGTAGCCCTGGGCACCGTCTCCACCGCCGGCGGCTGGGCAGCTAGCGGCCGAGGGGGGCTGTCGGTCCCCGGGTGTGCGGGCGCTCCTCCAGCTGCAGGTATGGCAGGCCATGTTGAGTCCTCTTGTGGTGGTCTGATGTGGACCTCTTCAAATTCATGGTCTGCCCGCACCGAGTGCAAGATGGATTGTACTCCCCTCTTGCAGAGGGGGCACTCAGGTTTGCTGTTAGCCCACCGCAGGATGCAGGCGTAGCAGAACTGGTGGAGGCATGGCATCACGAAGGCGGCGTTGTCAATGCTGTCCAGGCAGACTGGACAGCGGTGTTCCACCTCCGTGGCCATGCTGTTCTGGCTGCGGTGGGCTGGGAGGAGCTGCGGGTGGTGAACTGCTTCCTCCAAATGGCGCTGCAGCAGCTGGAAGCTGCGCTCGAAGATGCGCCGCGTGTGCCCTGGACACACCCTTCAGTATCTCTGGGATACCGCACTGGAAAACCGTCCTGGATAAGGCAGCAGCACCAAGCCTCGCTCAGCACTCCAGCCTCGCTGGCTGCTCAGCTGGAGTCTGCGCTTGAGGCCGTTGGGCACCCCTGTGTGCTGGGTTACAGGGCTGGGTGACGTCACGCTTGTCCGTTGGTGACCAGTAAACATGGCACTCAGGCAGCTTCCAGAAGCTGCCATGTCAGATGACTACTTTTTGGTGGTCTTCTGGCTTTCACAAACCTTGACGGACAATAAAACACAACAGAACAGAACTGTCCCTGGTGGAAGGAACTCCAACAATCTTCTAGTCCGACTGCCCGACCACTCCAGGGCTGACCAAAAGTTCAAGCCTGTTGTTAAGGGCATTGTCCAAATGCCTCTGAAACGGATGGGCACGGGGCATGGGCCATCCCTTGAGGAAGGCTGTTGCAGTGTTTGATCACCCTCCTGATACAGAAATTGATCCTGAGCTCAAGTCTGAACCTGCCTTGACACAGCTTTGAGCGCTCAGTCACATGCTCTGGCTTGGCCGGCCCTGTGTGGAGCCAGGAGTTGCACTTGATGATCGTTGTGCATCTCTTCTCACTCAGGATATTCTGTGATTCTATGAATTTATACTTGTGCCTGGCACCCAGCCACCCAAGGTGCAGAAGCCAACAGTTTGTCTTGTTAAATTTCATGCCCTTGATAACTGCCCCAGGCTCCAGTGTATCTACTGCCCACTGCAAGGCCTGTTCTTGCTCAAGAGACTTAACAGCGGCTGCCGGTTTAGTAGCATCAGTAAACTTGCTAACGGTGCATCCAACCCCTGCCCCCGGATCACTGATAAAAGGATTGACTGGAACTGGCCCTAGAATTGAGCCCTGAGGAACAAGCCCGAAGCACTTGGCTCACTCTTGTGGGTTTTCTCCTGCCTTTCTCTCCTTCCATTATGCCAAATCTCATCCTTGATCAAACTCTAACTAAATTGGAATAATAGTTAAAGCAATAAATAAGTAGAACTAAAATAAATAACAATTTCCCACACATCTGCCTGTAACCAGTGTTTGAAATGAATCGTTGGCGGTCAGAGTTACAAAGGAGAAACTGCCATATGCTTTGCCCCTTTGTGCTGCGTTTGTACGTTGTTACTGGCTCCTTAGTCATTAATCCAAGGCGATCATTGTTATTATTATTATTAATTTATTAAAGTGATCTGAGGGTATAGAATCACGAATTGTGTTCGTAGACCTTGTTACTGGAGGAAAGCGGATAGTTAATAAGGACATAAATTAGTTCAGACTGATAAGAACACTGCAAGCTTGCAAGATCAGCACATTCCAGGCCAGAGTTGAAAAGTACATCATGAGGAGGACTCGGGGCCTTCCTCCCAAGGACCACCAAAGACCCTTGCCCACAATTTTTGGAAGAAAGTGCGCAATCGCAAAGGACTGATAAGCTAATTAGCATAAGAAGCGAGAGTAGGCGGGTTTAGGTAATGAATATGTATAAGACTTAATTGAATATTCATTATTTTATTGTATAAACATGGGACGGTTTTGTTACTCTAGGTGTGCACGTCTGTGGTGGAGCAATCTCCCATGCATCTGCGCGCAATAAACATACCTACATTATAACTTTCGAGTTATAGAGTCTATTTACATACGTCAAAAGGGAAAATATCTTGCTTTTGTGAAGTCAACTTCCCATCTTTCTCAAGGGTAAAGTATTCAAGGGACTGGCTTGGAAGAATCATCCCACTTCTGGACATGGTTCCTCTAGGAACAGGCAGAACATCACAGAAGTTCAGCAGCTCAAATCAGCCTTGATTTCTGTCAGAGTTTTGCGTGGCTGGGTCCTGGTGGAAAAGGGGGCGGGGGGCTGCAGAAAATGGCTGCTGCAAGAAGCAGCCAGAAGCTCTCTGCAGGCCCGAGAGAGTAAACATGGGCTAATTCAAGGCCAGAGTTGCTGCTGAACAAGGCCGAGCCAATCGTCCAATGTCACAGCGCATCAGGGAATCACATTTAGGAGAATAAAAACGCAGGCAGGTGCATTTTCCCACCAAAGAGGGGAGTGAGAAGATGTAAGGAGCTGCGCAGGCAGCAAGGCCGGGGAGGGCGGGAGAGGAGGCCTCGCCCTGCTGCTGGAGAGAATGATGCCCCTGCAGCCTGTGGAGAAAGCCATGGTGGAGCGGGTGTCCCTCCGCAGCCCATGGAAAAGGCTGAGACCCCACCTGCAGCCCCTGGAGAGGCTCCACGCTAGATGAAGCAGGTGGAGACATAGAGGAGATGCTGTGACCCACGTTAGAGCAAGCCCCTCCCTGTGCCACAATGCAGGGGAAGAAGGGAGTGAAATCATGACCAAAGTCTGAAGTGATAGAGCGGCTTTGGTGGGCGTCTGGCCTCCAGCCAGGACCAAACCACCACAATTTATGACAAAGCATCTCAGGAACTACTTGCTGTCTCTAAGAGAGAGACTTGTATGCCATCAAATACATGACTTGGTTGTCCAGCATGGGTAAGTGTAACATGTTTTATAGTTCCTGCGCTATTTCTAGACCCACCCTCAGCAAAAGAAAGGGAAAGGAAAAAACGTCACAGCATTTCACATCTTTCATTAGAAACTTTATTCCATCAGCCTACAGGTACATGAAGTGAAATAAATGGTAGTGAAGGGCAGAAGGACCAACAGCAGTCATGTTTGGAAAACAGAAACATTTTCACAACAAAACACCTTTTTGTTACAGCGAAGAAAAAAAGCCAGGCACACTTGATAGGTTTTCTTTAAAGATGTATTACAGTTCAGTCACACCAAAGTGAAACCTTGTGGGCTAAAACTGGGAAGTTCTGTGCTTTAGCACTAGTACAAGCCTACCAAACCACACGATTTTCTGGGCAGCAATTAGGAAACATGCTTCTTTCTGTCAAAATTTCTGTCCAAATGAGCTGTGTATTCTTCAGTCTGGACTTCAGAGCTTCAGTATAAGGATCATTAGTTGGATACCTACGTAATGAAACAAATTCAATCATGGTCACGGTCCTTGGAGAATCCAACAGATCTTAACTGACACCTTGGCCACTGTGGAGTTTGTTTTATTCTGTATTCCCTTCAATATGAACTCAGCTTTGCAGATTGTCTCAGCAGAAAGTATGAATGCACTGAAATCTTCTTTCCCCTAATCTGCATGTGCATCTCCAATTAAAATTTATGTGACTTTGCTGGGTACATCAGGACAAACATTATATGTTACTGTGTTGTGATTAAAATCTTTGCTTAAAAGCCTTTAAGCCTTTTAAAAAACCTTGAGGTTCATGGTGTTTCTCCATGACCACCATTAGTACACCTACATTATGGAAAACCTTAGGTTTCTACTTACTACCTCATTTAAAGTCAGCTACACACTTTGTGCATCGTTTTGCACTTTAGTAAACTGGCACCAAGTTGCTCCCTTTTCAGTGTGACATTTCTCACTCTTGTAATGTGACTGTTTAGCAGCAAAGCTTCTCTTGCTGTCCCTGTCCCTGGTGAAGGCATTTCTCTTAGTAGACAGTACTTGCTGAAATTACTCGTCAGCTTACTCATTAAATTCCCACCACAATATAGTATCTCTGTTTGGATTTAAATTCTCTAAAGAGCATACTGGGATCTACAGAAAGGGCTAGATGACAAGCATGAAGATTAAGTTGGGGGGGTGGTCTCTCAAATTGACAGATGAGTGTCCTTCAGTGGAAGCCTCCTGGGGCACAGAGGGGACAGTGGGATTGCCAACGCCAGTCCCACGGGCTTTTGTCCTGTGGCTGTCATTTGACAAAACTATGTGAGCCCTGCAGGTAATCTGTTCAGAGTGTCTACCAGCGATCCTTCGCTGAAATAAAGTCAGGGAGGACTCGTGCTTCCCGCTGTATGCCATACGATGCAACTGCCTATCCCAATGAAGAAGGTTAAAGTGTTATGTATTAGGTAACCACCTCTGACAGACATGGGGACGACACGAATTCTGCCTTCAATCCTCTCCCTCTGCCCAGAGGTTCCTTCAGCCGGACAAAATAAAGGCCAGTTGGCCAAAATGCCAAAGAAACGCACACACGGTAGAATATTTTTGCAATTACAACTAGATGGCTAGAACACAGACACACAGCATAGAAATGGAGACAGGAGTTAATAAAGAATAGGGGGTACATGTGTCACGTTATCAGTGATGCAAAAGACCAGCTTAAGCACGTGTTTCTCTACGTCAGCTATAAAAAAGGTGCCTTTTTAGCAAGTATGCACAGAGATTGCTCAGTTATTTCTAAGAAAAAAAAAAAAACAGAACACTTTACTATTTTTATCCTCTATTACAGACATTATTACTACCTGTTTATAAAATGTAAACCTTTCCTCGCAGTTAAGATTTACAGCAGTCATCACCTTTGTCCACTCCTTACATAATCAGTCCCTGGTGACAAAAATAAACTGATGTAGCACACACCTTTTCTGAAGTAATTACTGATATGTGATGGAGCATTAGTTGTGTAGTGGCAGAAGTAGTGGTCAGAACTGCAACGTATGGAGCTGAATGGCAGCAAAAGACTTGTTGAAGGCTGGTGCTGGGTCTGGAATATAAGGAGTTTCTCGAGGCATCCACCGTAGCATACTGAGGTACGCAATGCTTTTAACTCCCAAACTATGCAAGCAAGGTATGCCCACCACCAGTAATGGACAAGAAAAACCTGGTCATGGATTCCCCAAGCTTCCTTATCACCATTAGATCATGTCTTGAGATCAGAATGGAAGGTAAAATTTGGCCAAGCACCTTTTATTCTACAGAACTAGTGAATCAAATCACCTGTATAAAGTGGTATTTGGTAAATGGCACTGTCCTGGGAGGACACGAAGTCTATATTTAAAGTGGCTGAAATGGGATGTTATAAAAACTGATCTGCAAGCTAGTATTTTTAAGCCAGTATATTACAGTATAAATGTGCTGCATACCTGCAAAAGAACAACCAGGATCCCTAGAGTGTGGTGGCATTTGTCCATCTGTCACTTGTAGACACAATACAAACCTCACATTGAGATTCTGTTTCAGGTACAGCAGCTGTCTGCTGGACAGATTTGGAACCAAATCTGATGGGAAGGAAACTAGAGGAAGGAGCACAGTCCTGCCACTTTGCCCCGGGAGAGTCCCACTGTGCTACACATCAGCTTTTGGGGTCATTCACTGCCGACCTCTTTCGGTGAGGATGTGGGGCTGTCTCGAACTGGTAGCAAGTCATAATGACATGGAATGTGGCTGTTTTTTGGCAGATCATACGGATCCTGGCTGAAACGTCCGGTGCTGCTGAGTGCTCCCTGGACAACACTCAACGTAGGTTCTGTGATAAAAGAGAGAAGATGCATTCAACACTAGAAGCAGCAAACAGAAACAAACGCGGGGTTACACTTCAGTTTGCATTACAAAAGATCCTCTCTTCTCTGCTTCAGTATTCCTTGTCACAAGGCAGGTGTGGGAACAAAGAGGGGTATTATGGTGCTTTGGCTTTACACTAAGTTACACCTGTGGGTTTGCAGCAGGGCCCTGCCACAAGTACATTTCCTGACAGAAGCAAGTGTGCTTTGTCTGTGCATAAACAAAACCAACCAAACAAACCCCCCCAACAATAAACACAAAATTAAAAAACCCACCCACCAAACTAATTTGGGGATTTTAATTAGTTTCATAACGAATTTTTAATTAGTTTTTATAAAAATCCTTAGAAATGTGGGGAGGAATGGTGGGTTTTGGAGGAATGTCTAACTGGGGACAGAAAAGGCAAATGGTATCCTATGACAGAAGACATAGACTTTATTCCAGCCTAGAGAGCATTGGGATAAGGAGGATTCTACCAGACCCCCAACTTTTCTGGAACTACACCAGCCACAGTAACGCAGGAACTTGATAGGGCCCCTGTCAGTCAAATACAGCCCCGTTGTGGGGGGGGTGGAAAGATGCTGGTTTTCATGTCAAGAAGAGGAAACAGATTCTTTCTATCCCTCCCATAAATTTACTCCAGCTGTGTTCAGTACTTAACTGCTGCTGTGGGTCTGCATGGCCAAACCAGCTCAAGGACCGATCCGCCGCTGACCAAGGCCAAGCCCGTCAGCACCAGTCACAGCCCCTCTGTGGTCACATATTTAAGAGGAAAAAAACCCACCAGTGGACGCTTTTTGCCACCAGAGGAGGGAGTGAGAAGATGGAAGAAACTTTGCAGACACCAAGGTCAGTGAAGAAGGGGAGGAGGAGGCGCTCCAGGTGCCACAGGAGAGATTCCCCTGCAGCCCGTGGAGAAGAGCATGGGGAACAGGTTGTCCCCTTGCCACCCACTGAAGATGATGGGGAGCAGAGATGCTTCCTGCAGCCCGTGGAGAGGCCCCAGGCTGAAGCGGGGAGACACATGTAGAAGATGTAGTGACCTGTGTTGGAGCAAGCTCCTGGCAGGACCTGCAGCCTATGCAGAGACAGGCCCCAGGCCACAGCATGTTTTCTGGGGGCACTGGGGGGCACCAGGATGGAGCAGTGTGGGCCTGAGAGACTCATAGATGTTCTATGATTTTATGACTGTACTCCATAGCAGTGACCCACGCTGGGACAGCTGGTGAAGAGATGGAGCCCCGTGGGAAAAGACTGACGTTGAAGAAGTTTGTGGAGGACCCCATGCTGGAGGAGGGGAAGAGTGTAAGGAATGCCCACCCCCCCCTTTCCCGCTAAGAAGGAAGATTACTTATGAGGAACTGATGGAAACCCCCATTCCGCCACCCCCCTGTGACACCTCAGCGAGGAGGAAGGGAGAGAAATAATGAATAAAGTTGAGTCTTTGAAGAAGGGAGAGGCAGGGACAGGCTTTTTAAGATTTGGTTGCACTTCTCATTATTCAACCCTGGTTTCTGTGCATGTGAGTGTGGTAAGATGGGTTTTTTCAATTCCCTGTTGAGTCTGTTCTGCCTGTGACGCTGATTGCGGAATGATCTCTCCCTGTCCTTATCTCCACTCCTAAGCCTCTCAAGAGGTATTTTCTCCCCCAGCTGAAAAGGGGAGTGAGAAGAGTGTCTTTGCTGGGAACCCGGCCTCCAGTCAAGGTGCAACCACCACAACAGCCTAAAATAGAGTGCGATCAAATGCTTAGCTTACGCTGTTGTTTAAAGACAGGCCTTCAAACCAGGGAAATTGAGCGCTCTCTCTAGGTTAGAGATCAGAGCTGAAGGTATTTAAAGCTCTGTCCTTGTGATCTCTACCACTTCCCTGGAAAAGACGTTGTTAGATGGGTGGAGCAGAAACCAGAACCCGAACGTATCGCTTTTTTAACTTATTTTTTAATGTGTTTTGATTAACCTGGCTCAAAGGAAAAAGTCCTGTGCTCTTTGTTCTTAACCTTCAACATCGAGAAGTACATTTTGCACTTACCAACTTCATAAACGTTCCTATTGGCTGAAGCAGAGCCAGCGATCTCAGCATACGGGGAGTCCCCGCGTGCCGGGGACTTCATTTCCACATAGCCGCATTCTGAACTTCTGGGGACAAGAGCTGGTGGGTCTTTTATAGTAGCGTAGGGGTTCTCAGAACTACTTAACGAGCAATTACTTAAATTATATTCGGAGTTCTTCACTAGATCTGCAACAAGAAAAACACGTGTTTCTCTCAAGCATGCTAGTAGTATGGACATCAATGCTACACAGGGTGTTGAGTTCTAACAACTCGCTCCCCATCAAATATTTAAATAGAAACCAGTCATAGCACTTCCAAATGGTTAGACAGTCCTTAATGAATCCACTTCTACTGCTATTCTTGTTTATGGCCCTTGGTCTTGTCATCAGCAAATTCCTGTTGCAGTCTGAGAACTGTCAATTCTGGTTAGAATAGTAGCTGGCATTCAATACAGATAATCCCAGAGTGGTTGGGGTTGGAAGGGACCTCAAAGCACATCTAGTTCCAACGCCCTGCCGTGGGCAGAGACACCCTCCACTAGACCAGGTTGCCCAAAGCCCCATCCAGCCTGGCCCTGAACAATGCCAGGGAGGTGGCAGCCACCGCTTCTCTGGGCAGCCTGTGACGGGACCTCACCACCCCAACAGAGAAGAATTCCATCCTAACACCTGATCTAAATCTACCCTCTTTCAGGTTAAGGCCATGACCTTTTGTCCTTTCACTATATGCCCTTGTAAACAGCCCCTCTCCAGATTTCTGGTAGCCCCCTCCCGGTTAGGTAGTGAAAGGCTGCTACAGAATCTCCCCAGAGCCTTCTCTTCCCCAGGTGGAACAAGCACAACTCTCTCAGCCCGTCTTTGTAGGAGAGGTGCTCCAGCCCTGTGGTGACCTTTGTAGCCCTCCCCTGGCCTCACTTCAGCAGCTCAGTGTCTTTTACTGGGGAGCTCAGAGCTGGACACTGTACTTCATGTGCTTTCACTTTCTGTGCCTTGGGCACTGTGGCTTGAGCACTTGCCAGAAAAGACTGAGGCAAAAAGTCATGAAGTACCTCAGCCTTCTCCAGATCCTGGGTAACTGCATCTCCTGTTTCCTTCTGGAGACAAGCCCAATTTTTCTCTCACTCTCATATTGTCACTGATGGAGCTATAGAAGCTTTTGATGTTGCCCTTGATGTCTCAGGCCAGATTTAATTCTGTCAGCACTTTAGCTTTCTTAACCTGGTCCCTGGCTGTTGGAACAGTTTCTCGTTATTCCCCCTAGACTACCTGCCCATGCTTCTACCCTCTGTAGGCTTCCTTTCTCTGTCTGAGTTTGCCCAGGAGCTCCTTGTTAATCCAGGCAGGTCTCCTGGTGCATTTGTTGGGCTGCATCTCTCCAGAGCTTGAAGGAGGCAGTCCTTGAATACTAACCAGCTGTCTTGGGCCCCTGGTCCTTCCAGGGCTTCGTTCCATGGTACTCTACTGAGCAGGTCCCTGAAGAGGCCGAAGTATGTTCTCCTGCAGTCCAGGGTAGTGAGCTTGCTGTGCACCCTCCTTACTTCCCTGAGGATCTAGAACTCCAACATTTCATGGTCACTGCAACCAAGATTGCATCATGGTACTCTGTTACAAGCATTACAGCAGTCTAAAGGAACTTTCTCTAGACAGTCTCTCTCTAAACAAAATACACAGTTTCCAAGAACAAAATTAAGTTATTTGAGAAGACCTAAACCAACTAAATTTATTCCTACTCCATCTTTATTTACTAGGTCTCATGTCAGCTGTCCTGCTGTTTTTGCCAAGCCTGACACTCAGGTCACAAGCCTAGAGCTACCCAAGCAATCCCACTGCACCTTCTAGAAACCAGGCATAACATCAGCATTCCTCCAGTCTTCCAGAATCTCCCCATGCAGTGGGGTAGCCACAGCCGGGATCTCTCAGAAGTCCCAAGTGCTGGTACATCTGCTCTAAGAAAATGTAAAGCTGAACTCTGAGCGTTAAACTGTTTTCTTAAAAACCCCGGGTCTCGGGCGGAGCTGTTGTTAGACCAAGGCTGGGGATGGGCAGGGAAAAATCCTGCTGCAGACTGCTTCTGATGCTGCACCTGATCCCCAGAACCTGACAGTGAGAAGGACTAGAAATGAAGGTAATTAAATCATCTAAAGATTAATGGCACTCAAAGTCCCTTCTAAGGCTTTCACTGGGCAGAGACATGAGGAGTGTGATCCAGCCTTTTTGGGATGCTTGAGATTGGGAAAGGATGAAGCGACAACAGGATACAGAAATTCTCACCCCTTCTCAGGAATTTTCTTTTGACAGACAATGTGCTGTGTTTTAGCAGACAGGAGGCTTAGCTGGGAAGATGCTGCTACAATTTACATCTGCAGCAGCCCAGATGATGAGAAACTACTTCAAAAAGCCTTGATTCTGTGTGGTGGGGATTAGAGAAAAGGATTCACCCAACCCCACACCTATTTAATCAAAGTAATTTTGCCAAAGCAGATCCTTATTTACAACACCCATTGATTTATGAAAGTAATTAGTATGAAAATATTTGTATGACAATATGATGAGAGTTTTGCATATCATGTCTGCACTGGGCATCAGGCGGATTCACCGCTCCTCACAAGGAGTCACTTTTTTGTCTCCTTGAAGAAAGGTCGAACCCATAACCCTGAACCTCACGCACAGCCAGACCACCTTGGCATTACCCTGAGCGGAGAACCAGGAAAAATTCCCTGCTTCCCTCTCTATCCCAAACACAGTAAATACCATTCACCCTCTCCTCCTCCTCCTTCTTCCTTCTTACCAAGCTCGTTGAGGTAGCCACCATGTTTCCAGTCTGCAGGCAATGTTCCCGCGTAGTCCATGACAGTTCCTCGTTTTCCAGGTTCCACGTTTTTAAGGTTCACAAACAGCTGATTGGTTTTGGCCTAATTCAAAGGAAGACAGATAACAGAAACTGAAACTGATGGGAAGTTATAGGATTTCCAGGTGCTAATCAGGGAAAGTAGTTTGGGTTTGCGTGGCCAGGTTTTGGTAGTGGTGGGAGGCCAGGAGTGGCTTCTGCAAGAAGCTCCTAGAAGCTTCCCCTACATCCAACAGAGTAAATACCCGACGGCTCAAGGATGGACCCACCGCTGGCCAGCGATGAGCCCATCAGCGATGGTGGCAGCACCTCTGTGATAGGATGTTTCAGAAGGTAAAAAAACCCACAGGCAGACACTTCTTGCTGCCAGAGAAGGGAGTGAGAAGATGAAGAAACTCTGCAGACACCAAGGCCAGGGAAGAAGGAGGGGGAGGAAGCGCTCCAGGCACCAGAGGGGAGATTCCCGAGCAGCCCATGGAGATGACCAGGGTGAAGCAGGCAGTCCTCCTGCAGCCCAGGAGGAAGATGATGCCGAGTAGAGATCCCAGCTGCAGCTCCATGCTGGAGCGGGTGGACACACCTGAAGGAGGCAGTGACCCCATGGGAAACCTGCATTAGAGCAAGCTCCTGGCAGGACCTGCAGCCCGTGGACAGAGGAGGCCATGCCACAGCAGGTTTCCCTGGGGCAGCCAGTGGCTCTGTGGGGAAGCAGGCTGGAGCAGTCTGTCCCTGGAGGTCTGAGCCCCACGGAAGCCACGCCGGGGCAGTTGGTGAAGAGCTGTAGCCCCCATGGTAAGGATTCATGTTGGAGAAGTTCATGGAGGATTGTCTGATATGGGAAAGACCCCACACTGGAGCAGGGGAAGCATGTGAGGAGTCCTCTGCCCGAACAGGAAGGAGCAGCAAAGACAACGTGTGATTAACTGGCCACAATCCCCATTCTGCCCCCTCCTGTGCCGCTCGGTGGCAGGTGGCAGAGAATTTGTGAATGAAGTTGAGGCCAGGAAGAAGGGAGAGGTGAGGGGAGGTGTTTGAACATTTGGTTTTATATCTCATTATCCCAGTCTCTTTTGATTAGGTAGGAAATTAGATGCATTTTATTCCGCGTTGCGGCTGTTTTGCCCATGATGTTATCTGCGGAATGATCTCTCCCTGCTCTTATCTCAACTCATAAGCTTTTGGTTATATCTTCTCTCCCCTCTCCAGCTGTGGAGGGGAGTTATAGAGCGGCTTTGCTGGGCACCTGGCCTCCAGCCAGGGTCAACCCACCACAAAAAGAAACCAAACGTGAAACATGATGGAACCAAATGAAATAAACTAGAAGCTAATTGACACAGGAGCACTGAGATTTTGATGCTCTACCTTTGCCAGGGGCAGTCTGTCCATGTTGTTGACATGAGGTGGGGTAGCGCACTGAGTCAGAGTATGATAACTGGGGTTAGAGAAATAGTGACTGTTGGAATTTCCACCGGTACTGTGAGGGATGGCTTCTGAAAAGAAAAGAAAATCAACAACTATCAATAACATGGCATTTCTTTCTGAGGAGATGCAACACTCTCTAGTGCCTCAAGAGCACTCTCACCTTTGCTGACAGCTCTTTCTTGGCTCTGAAAACTCTTTCTGCCACCTTCTTCACCTGCTGCCTGCCTTAACAGCTGTGTGCAGAAGACGGCAGTGCCTGAAGTTTCACGTACCCGTTGCGTCACTCCCGGGTTTGCTCTTTGCCTTCACTTGTTTCAGACTTGAGCCTCTCTGCTCCCTGCCTCTCCAGGAAATCTTGCCACAGCTCCTGTGAAATCCTGACTGGCCACAGCTACAGCAGCCGCCTTTGTGCAGTCCAGCTGTTGGCACGGAACTAAAGTCTCAGTAGAAACTGTATTTTGCCCATTTCCAATCCTGTTTTTAAGTAGACACACAGGAATAGAAAAGGCCATGCCTCCAGTGTATAACGCAGAAAACCCTTTGAGAGTGCAAAATATCACACCACAGAGTGAGGTACATGGTCGCTTGTTCGTTACAAGCAGGGGAAGCCACCCGCAGAGGATCAAACGCAGAGACTAACAGAGAACAGGCTGAGCGGCTGGAGGTGCTGGGGCAGCACCCTCTGAACTGGGCTGAACTGTCTCTGACAGCTGAAAGGTAAGCACGTACATCTGCCATCACACCCCACTGGTCCCCTGTGCCAGTTCACCGGCACGGCTGCCAGGGTGGTCTCTCTGCCCCGTGAAAGGCAACTGACAGCAGTGTCTCAGGCTTCCTCTTCCCACAGGTGGAAGCCCTCCCCTGCCTCTCCTTCCAGGAAGCCTCCCATGGCAGTACTGTAGACATCCTCTTCAAAACCACATATGCGCCTGCTCACAGCAACCCTTGCTCATCCCAAATGGTGAAATGGGCACTGTTAGGGGCACGTGAGAACCCTTCAGAGCTCAGCTAAAAAAGTGCAATGTAAAGAGATGGAGAAAAACCCCCACCTTCAAAATGTCACTTACCTGGAATGGTGTAATCTGCATTGATGGCCCTCAGAGCAGGGGTGTAGGTCACTGCAGGCATATTCTTTTCCTTTTTGCTTACGTCTGTAAAGGATGAACAGCACCAGCAGGGAAAGCAGAACCATGACAAGAATGATGATGCCTGCGATAGCCCCTATCTGATAAGAATCAGCAGGGATGGCCGTACTGGTGCGACTTAAACTCTTCATGTTTCCAAGTATTATTACTGCAGCTGAAATTTAAAAAAAAGAAATTAAAAATGTGGCATGAATTCAGAGGCTTCTGTGTCAGGAACTGAAGGCAATTTTTAACTTCTAAACCTTTCTGCTAATTTAACTGTGTTTAATCAGGCAAAACAATTGAATGATGTTTGATACCAATGTGAAGACATTCCTGGCCTTAAGGAGAATCATTCATGTTCTGCCTAGAAAGAGGTGTTTTCATGGACTTGAGAAAGTAACAACATTTTCTAGGCAAAAGCTCAAAGCAGGTCAAGCACTCGCTCCATCAGCAATTCTGCCTTTTTGGAGAGGACAGCGCTGTAAAGGCTGTCCTGTCCTGTTCCAGACTCCCCAGGGAAGTGGTCACAGCACCCAGCTTGACTGAGTTCAAGAAGCGGCTGGACGATGCGCTCGGTCCCATGCTCTGACTTGGCTGGTCCTGTGTGGAGCCAGGAGTTGGACCCTATGATCCTTCTGGGTCCCTGCCAACTCAGAACATTCTAGGAAGGACTCTGTATTTCACACAACTACACTGATTGCTTTGCTCCAGTGAACTATTACTGAGGCATGGAATACGTACAAAATCCACAGAATATACATCACTTAACAGGATGGACTATTTAAACCTACGAGCTTTATCAGACTAATTTAGTGAGCGATACAGAGATGGAATGTAATAGGCTAATCCAAATTTCCTATCAAACAACTAGGAGAATTTACTTGGATGGAGGCTTTACCTTGATCACATCTGGCCCCCTTCCAGCCTGGGCTGCAGTAACATGTTCCCGTGATGTGGTCACACGTTGAGTTGTTCAGACAGTCACAAATCTGCCGAAATCCATACCCGTATGTACCCTGAGGGCATTCTGCACCAAGAGGATGTATCAAAACACTGGCCAAAACTGAGGCTCCCCTGAGGGTTGAGTAATTGCTCTTAGGCACCAACACTTGCCATTCCTACTCACTTTGCTCACAGTGCTTCCCCATGAAGCCCATGCGGCAGGTGCACTGCCCACTGATGTGGTCGCAGTCAGCTCCGTTCTGACACTGGCATAGCAATGCACAGTCCTTCCCATAAAAACCCAGGGGACATCCTGCAATAGAAGGAGCGGGAAGAGAACTGGAGTGAAGCAACTGCTCCAGAACTAAAATGCAAACATCCTGGGTAAGTATATTAATGGACTACAGCCAGTACTGCACATCCGCAGGGGGAGCATCTGAATGTCAGAGTCATTCATTCTGTGTGTGCACATGACAGACTCTTCCACAGGGATGCCCAGCCGCAGCCAAAAGTTGTCTTCCTCTAAAGCAAGGCTAAAGAGGAGTTCAAATGTAGTTGCCAGCACTCTGCCAGTGCTTGTGCAGCTGCCTCCCCTGCTACCGCGGAGGTAACGTGTTACATCTTCTGGGCCAAAAATGCTTAGCAGCGTGGGAAGACATCAACGACTGAAATGTGAAAACACCAAAGGAAAGTTCTGTCACTCGTTTATAGACCAAGAATGGATGACAAAAGTCACTTACTCTGTGTACAGTAAAGGCCAGTCCATCCTGGGGTACATTTGCACTCCCCATCGCAGGCACTGCAGTAAGCTCCATTATGGCAATTGCACGTGTGGATGCAGTTCGGTCCCCAGTGGGAAGGTGGGCAAGCTAAAACAACCCACAGCAATTCATTAATTGATCTCAAATGACAAAGATCAGTGATATCCACAAACAGAGCTGCTTACATTCACATAGAAGCACTGCTTCACTTGGTGTTTGTTGTTTTGCTTTTAAAGCCATTTCTTGGGCTACTCCATTCTGAGCAAATCGCCACAGGTTGGGTTTTCTCTAACTAAGGACTTCTTTTACTCTACATAAAAAGTGTTGAAAAAAATTGGAAGTGTCGAAAAAGCCAGCAATTCAAACTTGATCCTCAGTAACTAGGACACTCATACCAGCTTTCTCCACACAGAAAGCCAAGTAACTTTCCTCTTTTCATTATTTTTTAATCTGCAAGCAGTTATGTTGAACACAGCCAAAGGTATAAGTCTTCTAAGCCTCAAAACTGAAGGAGTACAAATAGAGAAGGTTGAAACACATCTCACAGCCTATAGATTTAGGCTAAATATGAAGCTTAATTCTTTAATTTCTAATGTTAGAGTCTAGGTAATTACCTAAATAGAGTGCAAATGATCAGGACTGTACCTTTATCAAGTGGACTCTTGCTGCTGTGGTTGCATTGATGAATATAGTATTTCTAAAAAATAGAAATTCCTGAATCCTTTAAATGCAAAAGGACTCATCTATGTGTGGGCTGCATTTTTGCAAAGTGGTGGTTTTGCCCAAATTTCACTTCATTAAGAAATATACTACATTGTAGTGACAATAAAAAAAAGCACTAAGTTTGGTTTTTCTTGTTTTTGCTTCAGTTGTGCCTTATGATTCTTTTTGTTATTGTTTTTGTTTGAAAATAGTGGTCAGCTATGAGGGAATGTAAATCCCATACAGATGAAAGGTTAAAAGTTTTAAGAAGGTTACTGGTTCCAGAAGAATTTAATGGAATCGTTATTTTCCATGTGAACAAAAGGCCTGTACACAAAGCAAAGAAACTTGCTCTGTTACAGCCCATGAGCACAGTCTAAATAGATGCTTCCATTCATATTGCTGGCACCATTTTCTTGTTATTGATTTGTGAGTAAGTCTCTCCTCCTCCTAAATACCCCTATTCTTCTACTCTCCAAAATACCTACTTATTTTACCATAAAACCAGACACCTTTCTTGCTACTGGCTTCCACAGGAATCGGCTCAAGATTTATCTTGCTATGATACTTAGTTGTGCATGCCAATCCTTCACAGAATTTAGACAGCAAAGAGTTTTTTTTCCAAAGTCACCAGCTGCTACATTGCACTGGTACAGAGCTAGTTAACCTGGACTAGCCAAGCCATAAATGAGTTACCATAAGTGACGTGAAACCAATGCGGGATGGTATTCGGAAATGCACCTCCATGGAAATCAGCACAGTCTCTTTGGAATGTTGACGTATCAGGCTCTGGTGTGGCTTCTTTTATTCACAGAAATGGGTTAACTGAAACTTTGGAATACAGTGTTTCGGACCGTGTGGATTTTGGTACTTCATGGAATCAATCTATTTCTTGTGAGAATTCTGCCTCAGGTATTTCTCTCCTATTATCAGTATTTTCATAGACCTGACAAGGCATCTGGAGAATGCTGATTTATTTAATAAAAGAACTCCTATGAAACATAATGAAATTAAGACCTCTGAGTGAGTAACAAAGTTTTCACTGGTTTAGCATACCAAGGCAATACTCCCCAAGTGAGGTAGAATGACAGTAAAAACGGGTATCTGCGTTGTGCTTTTATGTGGCAAGGTTCTGGTGGCGAAGCGGGGAAGCAGGGGTGGCTTCTGCAAGAAGCAGCCAGAAGCTCTCTGCAGATCCTCTACAACTCTTCTTGGGCAGTGAAAGACTGAAAATCGGTCTCTTCTCTCATATTCTCCATCCCACTTCTTAGAAAAGCCAGAGTGCAATTATGTTGCTGATAGTGCTGATAAACTGAAGAAGAAAACTTTCGGATTTCTTCCTCCCATACCACACAGTCCTCTTTTCTGACTTGGACAGTGGGGTCTTTTACTACAAACTAGATAATGTAAATAGTCAAACCCAGACTGATTGTTGTTAAAAGAAAGGGGAACATTCCATACTTACGTTGAGAGCAGTCACTACCAATCCAGCCAGGGTAACACTGACAGGATTTATCAATAGGATTGCACGTTCCGTTATTGGTGCACGTGCATATTCCAATGCAGTTCTTGCCAAATCTGCCACTGGGACATACTGGAACAAAACACAATTAGAACTCCTTAGTAATCAGAATGGGATTACCTTTTCTTTATTTCAAGAGGAATCTTGATACTAGGATCAAGACAGGTACTGCTTAGTATAATGTTCAGTAAGGCATTAGAAATTCTGGGAAGCCCTTTATACATGCTCATTATACAAATAATAGAAATAACAATACAGTGGGTTTCATACTGTAGGATCAAATGTTCAAACAGTTTAAACCTGCTTAAGATTCCTAATTTATACGCTGCAAGCACTACAACAGCAACTGCTGTTGGTTTTATGGCTTCCAAGCGACGGAAGGAAAATTGCTGAAGTGCCTGGTCTCTCTGTCCCAGAGAGTCTTTACTACAACTTGTACCTTTGTTACAGAGGGCTCCTGTAAATCCAGGTAAGCAGTCATGTAAGCCAGTAATATGGTGGCAGGGACCACTGCTGTGTACACACTGGGGGCATGTCTGTCTGCAGCGGTGTCCATAAAACCCAGGGGAACAGACTGGAATCGGAAAGAACAAACCGTCATTCCTTCCTACACTTTCTATACAGCCGTGAACTACTCTTCAGAGCACTTCCTGACTCTGAATTAGCGCTGCTTTCTAAATACACAAGGCTGGCAATGGCGTCCTCATTATTCGTGCAGTTCAAGGCTTTACACTCACAAATGGAGATTTGCTCGTCTTCCTCTAGGGTTTGCTATATCCCAGCTCTTAATGACTTAACTGACATTCTGTTACTTGTCAGGCCATGCTGACTTGGGTTGCATGTGAAATGCATCTCTAGTTTTTATGTTATACACATTTGACTACACATAGTATGTCCTCTCCAACACAAACAACTCCTAAGGCATATTTGAAGAAAAGTCATTTAAAAAGATCGACTGGACAGTTTTATCTGTAGAGGAGTATGGTCATCTTAGACCTTGACTTCTTACCTGTTTCCTAACTTGGAAAACAAATAGCCATTACTTCACTGAGAAAAACTTACCAATGTTTTCCAGTGATCCTTTAAGTACTCATGACATGATACAGCCAGCTACACATCACCTAACTTTTAGAGAACCTGAGACCAGAAATAGGAATTCACTTAATACTTACGCAAAAGGCACAAGTTTTTTAAAAGAAAGGAGGAAAAAAAAAAAAAGGAGAGGCTAGGGAGACGGACAGGGAGAGGCTGTTCCATAAAATCTCCTCCTTTGCTGCTCTAATCCCTTCTGGTATTTTTTTCCTGATAAATTAGAATATTAGGTAGCTAAGCTACTCTAACATACTTTGTTGCACTTAGTTCCTTCCTCTATTGTGACAAACCCTTTGCCTGCTACTCCACTTATTATGCATATACATATGTTCCACACCACCTTTCTGACGTGTGAAGTGTGGGAGGAGGATATTTCCAGACACCGAGCAGAAAGCAAACTATGCTCTTTATGTCATACAGTGTGTCCTGACATCACCAACGTGTTGAAACTAGTCCGTTACACACGCTGTTGTGATGACATCATCCCGGGACAGATATTCCATTTTTTCTAGAATCAAGCACAAAGTCTCTTTCCAGCAAAATCTTTTTCCTTTCCAAAGATAAAGATTTCACTGAAGCCAAAAGCAGTGTCTCCTTTCCAATACCTGAGGTCACGCAGTCAAGGTCTGTGCTACGCCTGAAGTCGTCATCTCCACCCAGGATAGTTCTATCACACCGGCCAGCTCATTTTTAGAACCTGTTACAAAAAGATGCTACACTTTTACTACGGACTTTCAAATCATAGAATCTACCTACTTTAACCTGGCTTCATTCGTTACCATACTTTCTGTCTCTGGAGATCTGTCTGCCCTAGTGTCTCACAAACTACTCATCGATGGCACAATGACAATACTACTATTTTCTCATCATTCACTCCAATTACTTTTATTATTTTTGCAGCCTTGCCATTTCCCAGCGGTATCTGAGTGACTGAGGGGAGGTCACACTGTGGCTTTTGGGACGACAATAAGGCCAAGAACACTCTGGGCTCAGTTAGGTGAGTGCTGGCTGTGGGAGCCTCTCTCTCTTTCTGTGAGGACTCCTGTGGAGAGAGTCCACAGAGGCTACTGACCCTTGAATACAAACAGGAAAGCTGAAGCTTGCAACGCTACAGTATCGCACGGAGACACAAAACTCCAGAACCCTCTGAGAGGGGCAAACTTAAGAATGTCAACTCCATCTTGCGGAAGCTGGAAGAGTTTTCCCAACACTTACATAGTCATTTAGGTGAGAACTCAAATCCCTTCCTGGAGATAAAAGGTTTGTGATAGCATGCCTTTCTGCAGAGTTTCATCATGTTTTCAAATTACCTTGCTCTTCATAGACAACAGCGTCAAACACAAATTCTAATGGATAACCAAATACAAATACTTCCTAAAACCACAAGGAAAATGCCAGAGAAACCTTGCAGAAAAGTGCAACAATTTTCATGCAGAACAAAATATGTGCAGAGACACTTGAGTTCTCAAGTTTGAAAAACCTAAGTGGAAGCACAGCTTCTGCACAACTGATCCTCTTTTTGGCTGCCAGAGCCAAGCTTTCTGGGTTCCTGCACGCAAGGCTTTACGTACCAGAGCTGCCAGCACAGCCCTGCATATTTACAGCTCTTCACCACTTCCTGAGGAATGGTTCTGTGAAGGCGCGCAAGGTTTCAGATTGACCCGTCTACTCTCCTACTCCCCGTTTGTCTGTGGATCCCACACTCAACAACATTTCCATACCTGTGAATCACAGATGGAACAAAACAGCCACAGAACTGGCCCTTGTCTCCTTCCAGCCCCACACAGTCCTCTTGTGCACACCAAGTGAAAGGCAAGACCAAGCCCCGCCATAGTGGAAACTCCCATTGTCCTTCAAGAGTCTCTTTTGTACCTGACCATCCCGGCAGACAGCGACAGGAACCCGTGGTGGGATGACAACTGTCTGCATGGCTGCAGTCACAGCGTTCAGCGCAATCCATACCGTACGTGCCATCCTGTGGAAACCAAACAAACAACCCAGAGATGACGACAGCTGGGAGCTAGAAGAGAACAAGTTCTGGTCAGTCCTGCCTCAAAAAACAACCACGCATCTCTCCTGAATCCATAAGCTGCGTTCTTAAGATAAAGCACTTTGGGCTTCTGCAGCAGTTTTTGTGTCCTGCATTTTCATTCCTTCAGTTACGAGGGGAAAATAAAGAATTATATTCTCTGGAAAAATCCCAGAGGAGGGACTTGGAGACGGTGATCCAGAACATGGCAACCTACACTATCAGAGGCTGCAACGAAGCCTTCTTGGACTGTCCCTCTAATTTCCCTAACAGCTGAGGTCCTACTCCAGGACCGGGGAATCCCTTGATGAGAAAGCAGTTCAGACTCCTTTCTGCCTCAGCTCCTGAGTTGTCGACGTACTGGACAAAAAGAAGATACCACAGAATACCACAATTTCTACAACAAAGTACTAAAACGTTAGATTAAAATGTATCTTCAGGGTAAAGCTCATTGCCTAAACAATGCAAAGTGTATCCCTTTGATTAAAAGTCCTTCTCTCTGCACTACAGCATGTGCTGTTAAAAGAGAATTTCTCTGGCCAGGAGACAGGGCACAAAACATTTCTTCTGGCTACGCAACGTTTTTTGAACCATCAAGAGAAATTACAGTTGTAGGTTAAACACCCTTCTTGCTGTGCTGAGCTGTGCCACAAAAGCACAGCTGATTTTCATGGAACTACATCTGAACGTCTGAATTTGCCTTTTCTTCTTCCACAGAAGGTGGCACATACATCTGGGGGCAGTTCCATACAAAATCAATCTGACAAACGGAAAAGAGCAAAAATCTTCACAACTGCATTTGTAAAACAAGGGAAAGTACAGCTGTGAACTGATCTTACACGAGAAGTGTCAAAACTAAATTAGCAACATGGAAAAACCCCACTAGGGTGGGGTGATACTTATGAGGCTGCCCACAGCAAAACAAAAAAGGAAAGAAAATCCATGCCAGGGTTTAAAACGAGCTAAAAAGAGGCTTTGCCTTCTAAATTAAATGAATTTATCAGTCCTTCAAAGTCAGAATAAACCCTATAGGAAAGCTCCTTTGCTGGTTTTGGTGTTCGTGCCTACAATTCTACTAGGTTCCACAGCATTTACCTATTCAATTCCAGCAATTTCGAGTCTGAAGTAGAACAAAATCTAAGAGCACTCAAGTGCTAGGAGCCCTTGCTCATGGCAACAGTACATTTTTATACAGAGAAAAAGAAAAGATTAGGCATTTCCTTTGCGTATAATCAGATTTGCAAAGAAAGGAAATCCTCAAGTACCTAATTGAAAAGTGGTATGTTTAGTCTGCTATTTATTTAGACTTAAGTAACGATCTGGGCAGTGATAGGAATTTTCTGAAGTTACTGAAAGAAATTGAAATACGTTGATTTAAATAAACTCCTCAAACAAGAACAAAACCAAGATAACTCTGGACTCAACTGAATTAGTTTCCCATTCATTCTCCTACTCTGGAATTCGGAGGCAGAATATGCATTGGAATATGTACATGCTTACAGACTTCACTTGACACAGGCAGAGAGAGACAGCAAGACAAGGAGCATGGGCATGCTAAATTATCTGATGGAGAAATGCTTTTAAGCACTATTGTGGCTCTATTTGCAACAGTGAAGCAAATGCTATGAGACACTACCCATCTGTTTTAGTAAGTCCGTTTTGGAAGAGCTATTGGAGCTTGGGAGATCGCATCGTCCTCCAGATCAGACACTAAGTGATAAACAAAGCTGCCCTAGGACAAAGAAACATTAGTCTTCTGATGGAGACGTACTGTTGAAAACGCTGCATGAACGTGCACAGATGGAACTCTAATCCACTTTGCAGAACGTCTTAGAATTTGTCTGTCACTCTACTCAATCCGTCAACGTAAACTGTAGCTCACCTGGAAACTAAAAACAACCACCAAAACCCCAAACAAAAAAAAGCTGAGTATTCTGAGAGAAGTTCAACAGAACAAATTTTCATGCAAAACAAAGTCGTGGCTCCCAGTTTAACACTGTAGTTCAGCTATTCCTACCACATTACTGCTCAGTAGAGCTCCTCCAACCTGAGAGAAGCTTAAAGGTGAATTTCCCAGAAAACCAAACTCTATCACTGGAAAAGATGGACTCTGGAAAACCCAGTTTTTCAGAGAAAGAGTTCATGTTTTGACTACAAAATGTAATAAAAAACAGTTATGGAATAAAACACATCAGGTTTGACTTTTACCATTTTAAAACCTTTGAAATTAGATATTTTGATTGCTCTCCCCAAGCACAAATTGCAAGGTGCAGCAGACCTGATGCAGCAATGTCATGTCAGTGCAATGAATTCTAACTTTGCAGTTCTCAATGTCGGCGTGACGGCGTCAGAGCCCCAAAAGGAAGGCAAAGACCTGTCTGTCACTGCACTCTTCGCAGTGCCTTCTCACAGCTGACTAAGAATAAAGGCAACTTCTCCGTTCATATTGTACCAGAGATAGAAGATAATTTAACTAAAATTATGTTGTTTGATGTTAAGTATCTATTTCTGGCACATTCTTTCCTCTCATAGTTTTTTCTGCTTTAACAGAAGCACTCTGGAGAGCATTTGATGCCAACAGGGAAAAATCTGGGTCTGTGTTTTTCAACAAATTCTAAAGGAGCTGGAGAAAAGTCTGAGGCTCGACTTTAAAGCATGAAAGCAGGAAGAGTTTTTCATCTGTGCATCATAACTGTGTGTTTTGTGCACTTCAGTGTGTTGCACTGGAGAGTTCTTCCCAAAGATTTGTTGGCGCGTGTCCCTAATCTTCAACCCAGTTGTGTATGGGCTACCAGGAGCAGTCCTCCTTGGAGACTTATCCCCCCGACAAAATTCAGTGCAAAATCTGGTGAAATTATGAAACTACCTGGCAAGGGAATTCACATTTTTCTCCTCTCCAGCCTGGAGCACAGGTACAGGTTCCATCCAGAGCACTGCAAGACCCTCTGTTAAGGCACTGGCAAGTTAAGTTACAGCCAAGCCCCCAGGTACCTCTGGGACAATTTATTGAGCAATCTACACCATGCCAACCTGCCAAAAAGAAGAATTTCAAGTGACAAATTAATCCAAGTTTTCCCCCATTCCTCTCTGAGGACGTGTTTCACTCTGCCTATCAGGCAGCATCTTTCGGAGATGTGCAATGCCAGGGTACCACTAGCTACAAGCTAGTAGCAGCAGTTTCAGACGAGGACTTGTCCACGTTGGAACAAGGGTGGTGAAGGGCACCTCCTGACATCTCTGCACAGCACACATTTGCAGATGGGTGCCACCATGCAATAGCAATGCAGGGCAGATCGGCAAGGAAAACACAGACACCTTGAAATTTCACTGCCAAGCACCAGAGGATACTGAAGGTTTAAGGCATGGGTTGAAAAAGCAAGGACTGTATTCCCTACATTCAAGCTGCTGCTTTCATCATTCTTCCGCCAGTACTGAACAGATGGAGTTCTGCAATACAGTTTAGAAACTAAAATCCTAGACACAAAACAGAAGGAAACATAGCAGCAGTGCCTAAGTTGCATTTCTCCAAGGATACATGGAAGACCTCCTAGATCATTGCTGTACTTCCCTCCAGATGCAAAAAAGACTGTAATGGGAAATGGTTCTAAAATGCACCCTTCACTGCTGATTATGCTGGGTAGCAATGATTTGCAGACTGCACGCTGGAGGCAGAGAAATGGAAATAGATTTTTAAAAATGTGACCATCTGATACAATAGAAACGGCAGGAGACAGTCCGACGTGACCATCAGCAGTGACACAAGCCAAGGTTCTAATTTTGTACCTTGTTTACAGCAAGCCAAGGGAAAAGTAATTCTGCACTGAGCCTAATCAATAGACTGTGCAAAACACATGGATTGAAACGAAGCCGCCTCGTGCCCTGGATAGAGAACTTCACATTTAGGGGTCATTTCAGGCAAAAATCAGTCCCTGACAGAGGTGGGCAGGCACGTGCAGTTTCTGAGGGGGTACAATGTCCATCAGAATTACTGCTGGGAGGTGAGAGCCAGGCAGGGAGGTCAAGGAGCGTCAGTCTAGTCGCACGAATACTGGGAGACCTAGAAAGTTTCTCACAGAAGCAGGGAACAGCGCGCAAAGGCTTGGAAGGGTCTTAGGCAAGGTTTTCTCAGAGAGCTGGTGAGGAAAAGAGCATTCAAATAGAATAAATTGCCAGGAGATACTAACATCAGTGCTAAAATGGCAGGAAGAAATCGGTGCCTCTGTGTGGCTGAGAGGGGCAAGGGTTGCAGCCAGAGGTCATGCACACCCAGGCTGAGGGAAACCCGCCTATGCATTTCGACTAGACAGGCTGCTGTCAGACACATGGCAGGCATGCCTGTGGTACATCCAGCAGATGACAGCACTGCCACCAAGAGAGAAGTGGTGGCACACCTCAGGGTAAACACCAGTAATTCACTAAGCCGCAGCAGCCTCCAGCCCACTGAGAACACAAACATGAGGCATGTGCACTCTTCTTGGGGCAGATGGTTTCCTAGTTTTCACCTCCCAGAGCAGCAGATGCATAAATCAGCTGGTGATATGGCCTTCAGGGTGCTCTGCTTTTTATTAAGTTTCTTTCTTCTTCTCTACTTCCAAAACTCAAATTCATTTTATGATTAGGGAAAAAGGAAATTAATCTGAAGGGATGCTTACCTGCTTTGCAGGCACAAGAACCATCTACTGGTGAACAGATGGCTTCGTTTTTGCAGTTGCATACAGATGAACAGTTTATTCCATACGTCCCCAGAAGACAGGCAGTACCACAAGCAGCACCCTGAATGACACAAAAACAGAGTCTAAAAACTATTCAGACAATAGAACCAGTACATTCTGTAGACTGACTCAGGTGCTACAAAAGCCAGAGAACATGCCTGTTCCAGGCTGTCACTAAGGTATCTGAAATTTCATGGCGAGGGACTCCTTCATGCTCTTTAAGTCCACAGTAAGCATTACTTTCCTGTTAGTTGTTGGGAGAGCTCAGGTCACACAGCAAACACCACTTGGTTAGATCAATGGACAGTATCTTAAGTAATAAGGAAGCCCTTCACGAAACCAAATCTCAGTAAGACAGCAGGTTCATGGAACGTGGATGTCTACGGTATTTTTAGGAATTAATTTGACTGAAGTTTTCATAGTTGTTGTTCCTACAACAGTCACCCTGTAAATATCCAAAGCACAGGTAACCGCAAATGCATGTAAAAGCTGCAGAATAATCCATCCTGAACTGCAAAAACAAGTGTCTTGCTCTAGATTTTCTCTGGATGGAACATCAGGAGCTGCTGCAGCAAGATAATGATTGAAACCATCATTCCTCCCTTTATTTACACCTCACAAGCACATCCTCCTACTTATCACTGTCTTACAAAGTCACTATCTTTTCTTTCCTGAAATGCTCTTCAGTGCTGAGAACCAATCCCAGATTTGCCTCAGAATCTTAGACAACGCCCAGTATTATTTATGTACCTAAATACCGTTACCTTTCTTTTCCTGTGGTGGAGAAAGGACACTCGGGCACCATGAAGAACTTGGCAATCAACTAAAGCCAATGGAGTTGAAAATGTACTGTGAAAGAGAGACTTATTTACCTTAAATCCAGGGCCACAGGTGCATTTTCCAGTCACACTATTGCAGTCAGCACCATTTTGGCAGCTGCAGATCTGCTGACATGACTCGCCATAGAATCCTGGAGAACACGTCTCGTTGCAGTAGAGCCCCGACCAGCCAGGCTTGCAGGAGCATTCCCCAGACACAGGGTGACAGCTGCCAGGAGGGGATGGAAGGATAAGTAATTCAGGACTAAATGTGACAATCTACAACTGAACAGTTCTTGAGATCTAAATTAGAACGTATTTATAAAATTAATAGTACTGGCATTTTAAGACAGACATCACTGTCCTGTTTGGAGTGGTTTTTTCGTTTCTGCAGAGGAGGACACAACACACATGAGATAGCACTGGGTATAAAGCAGAGTCATTGAATATTCTTGGCCCCCCAGTGAGTGTTACTAAGGCATACTGACTCATATACTGATTCACACCAAACTTAGGACTCTGTAATTTGTAATTAGATGTAAGAAGCTGCAACACTTCTGAAGGTTTTTGATGGGTTCTCATGCAGTAGCACTGGGTATAAAGCAGAGTCATTGAATATTCTTGGCCCCCCAGTGAGTGTTACTAAGGCATACTGACTCATATACTGATTCACACCAAACTTAGGACTCTGTAATTTGTAATTAGATGTAAAAAGCTGCAACACTTCTGAAGGTTTTTGATGGGTTCTCATGCAGTTAAGCCTAATTGGCAGTAAGATTTATACATTAAAAAAGGGAATTAAAGAGATCTGGAGAGATACTGCCTATTCTGTAGCACCCTATGCAATTTAACATTCCCATGAAAAGCTTTTGACCATGTACACAAAGTCTGTGAGAAAAATGCAAACTTGCAAGATGGCCTATACTTTGGCTTAAAAAATACAAATGTGAAGTAGGGGTGGAAGATCACCAGAAAGAGCTTACAAGACAAAAGAAAAAACCCTTCTAGAAAAGTACGTAGCTACAGTGTGCTCTTTTTACACCAGGTGTCACGTGAGTAAAGACATTCCTGTACAAAACAAGGCGCTAATGTTGACAAAGGCAGACAGAGGCCTTTTTTGCTTCTTCCTGCAAACTGCATCTTTAGAATGACAAGTTTCTGTAAACCCCCCAACCTGTGATGGGAAGTGGCAGGGACGTATGGATCTGCTCATACCAGGTCACAGCGCTGTTGCTGTACCCCACTGAGGAAACGGGGTTTATGTGGCCTTAGTCTCAGCCAGCCAGTGCTCACTCTCCGTTTTCTCTTGACTGTTGAGTACCAAGGGAAAAATGGATACTTTCACCTGGTCACAGAGAACAGAGGGCTGGGTTCAATACACACTCTAGCTCAAATCCTTGCATATCTACCAAAAGAGGCAATCAACAAGAACCATTTGTGAAAAAACTCTTTGCCTAAGAGGCTTGTTACCTGCTGCTGCTCTCTGGACCCCTGGAAAATAGTAGAACCTCCCAGGTATACCTATATCTAACCCTTCACGAAGCATAGAGGCTGCTAAGCACAAGGATGGGCTTGCCCTTCATGCCCTGGAGCTGCCATCAACTGACCACATCTACTGATTTCAGTTATTTCGCACTTACAGCACACCAGAACGTGCAAGGGATGTATGATCTCTCCTGCCTACACACAGTGAGCAATGTAATGATCTACCCACCTGGTAAACAGAGACAAAGGTCCCACTTTGTCATAATATTTATTTGGCGGGTAAGCAACCAAATAAATACAGCAATGAATATTAAGATCACATATAGCTGCAAGCACTGTAATTCAGAAGCTCTTTTGGGCTGAGAGTTTCCTGATCCAGTTAGGGAATACCAGATTCTCTCACAAGTCCTTCGCTGCTTCAGATTGCATGAAAGTACTAGAAAAATCAGGAAATCTTTCTTTTCAGATTTCTATCTTCTCTACAGAAGAACAGGTTCAAGGGTGTAAAGCCTACCTCCAGGTAGTGGGCCTGTGCCAGGGACATCTTTTATCACACTTGAGACCATAAATTCCTTCAGGACAAAGCCTTGTTTCACACTGCTCTCCAGTGTATCCTGCTTCACAGAGACAGGCACCACTAATATGGTAGCATTTCCCACCATTCATACACTTGCAGGGCTCAATACACTGCACCCCGTAAGTCCCCACTGGACACTCCTCTTGGCACCTATGAGAAAAACAAACAAAGAAAAAAGTGGTTTAGTTCCCATCAAATACAGCTTTGGGACATTCCAGGGAAATCGAGTTTATGAGCAATCTCTATACGGCTCTAAAAAGCTTCTGAAGTGGAGCAGTGATTTATAGAAATTCATGTTTCAAGTACTTTATGTCAAAATTTGTAACTTTTAGAAGTAAACTAGATTCTCCACTTAGCAATAGCGTGAACAGCCAGCAGATTCCTGTGCCCCTGTAGATGCTCAGGGCCTGGCAGTCCTCTGGCAATCACGCTCAGCAGTCTCTGATGAGAACCTGTCTGTTTGCTGGTGGTTAACAACATAAATATGAAGGCTCTATGAGCTTTATTAAAGACTGAGTGGCAAGATCTCAAAATAGACACTTGTTCCTAAATGACGTGCCAGATACTTTGCTCAATTGCTAATGTGCTCACACAGACACCTCACTGGTGATGCCATTTTGTTGGCATTAGATTACACTCAAACACATCTGGGAAGTAAGCTAAAGAAAGGAAAATGAGCCTTTGGACGGGTAAGAGTGCTTACTGCACCTCCTAGGTGCACTTGCTTAGTGCATTACTTGAGCTACAAGACCTCCTTCTGCACCTAAGGAAGAGTGAGGATTCTTATCTATCTAAACATTTGTGAGTCATGGAATCAGATTGATGACAACAATTCAATAATTAAAGCTGTACTTCCTTTTCTGAGGGAGTACTTTGAGGTTATTTTTTCCTTGGTTAACTTCTTCTTGGAATATTTCTTCTTCTTTAACAAGAATTAAAATCAGCGGCTCAAGTGCCATGTACTGCAGAATGAAGACTCCCAAGGGAGAACTGCTTTTCTACAAAGGCCTGAAGATTTTTAGGCAATGCATGACTCAAAAATATTTTGATCCTCATTTTATAAACTAAGAAATTCAAGTGTAGCTACTACCAGTAAGGGCTGACATCATAAATTAAATCTTAAATCTGAAGTCTTAATCCAACTTTAATAAGAAAACAGAAAACTCACCTGCTGAACATATTGCAAAGGCACTGGTGTTGCTTGGGTAAAAGCTTCCAGATGAATTCCATGAATTGGATCCTCGATAATCAGACATCCAATGTCAAACCACCTGCAATGACAGCCAAGTTAGAGTCTGTTGAAAAGCAACATGTTAGTTCTTGAATGATGACCGTTTTACAACCTCTAATACAACTGTAGTTAAAAATGTAACAATGACTTACATCAAGGCATCCCAGCATTTTTCAAATCAAATTTGCATGTATCAGTTCATGTATATATGAAAAACTGTAGTGCCTGTGTTCCCATCTAAAGAATTCTATGGTTCCTGTTGTTTCATGTATTTTATATGTGTCTACATATAAATGACATTTTATTCTTTAAAGCACTGGAAGCAAGACCCTTTGAGTCAATGAGAAACAACCCTCTCCCCACCTCAGGGATATATTTCAAGTTCTCACTTGTCAGGAAGCAATTCCTCAATGAAGTTTTCTACCGATACAGCAGGCTGTTTTTCATGGATTACTCCAGTCCGGCGCAAGCTGTCTATTCTTTCTTGGGCTCCCTACATGGGAACATGATCTGTTAGACAACATTCTCTTTCAATCACATCATACAACACTCAGAGATGAGTGCAAAAAACCCCTGTGGAGCAGAATTTTCAAGTTAAACAGAAAACAGCGATTTTAAAAAATTACTCTTTTTATCAACAGTAGAAAAACAAGAAACAAAAGTCATGAAAAAGCACCATAGCCTTTCCCAAACAGGAATCTCAAACAGTAACACAAGCTATGATAAAACTCACTAAAGTATCAGAATATATCCTGTTACTCACATCAACATTTTTGCATCTTAAGATCTGTTGTGCTTTGATCCTTTCAGAGCTTTGGACCAACTCTGTCCAGTGAAGAGACCCTCTCTGTTCTGGTACCTATCCAGCTAAGGAATCATTTACTCCAACCCTGTTCTCACTCTGAGTTGCCATACAAACACTATTACCACTACGCTGCAGTAGCTAATCAGGTAAAGCAACATGTCTATTTTTCTCCTTTACCTCCATATAAAATTGTTTCAGCTAATACATTGCTATGAGGATAAGCTTCACTCTGCTGTGAATGCTGCCACAGCAGTTAGGAGAAAATACCCCCTTTTTATGGAGGAAATGGTTTGCTTACATTGAAGAAACAGAATACAAAATAGTTGGTGTCACTGGGTTTAGGTATTGGCCAAGGAGACGGTTCCACCTAGATACAAGGAACAACTGTGTATTTTTAAAAGGTGGTGAAACAACCCTTGCTAACTCTTCTTCTGGGCCAGCACAGCTGTTTGAAAAGCTGCACAATGAATTCCTACATACTAAATCTAAGAATGGAGCTGTTCAGGAAGATCCTTGGCAAGTGTTGATCAACCTGTCTTTCACCTACAGAATTAGTTGGGAGACAACCCAGTCTCAAAGGCTCTCTTAACTTCTGATTACATTTTTCCTATTCAATTTCTCATGTTTAGTTTTCATCCCAAAGTACTGTGCTAGTGACAGACTAAGAACAAATGCCTGATACACTTTCAAACTACAGTCATATCACAATGCATGCCAGATGTGATGGCAATCAACTGCTTTAGAAGAAAATGGACATAAATGTTCTTCACTGCTGTGACCGCGTTTGCACAAGAACCCCAAAGGCTATTCCAACAAGCAGCTTCAGAATGATCTAACGGAACAGGCGGCAAGTTACACCAAAAACAAGAAAAGGAGAAGTCTCCCAATGCCACAGACTGACATTCCCCTTAGGGAAAATCAGATTTTTCTGGGTCAATGCCCCATCCCTGGAAGTGCTTAAGGTCAGGCTCGATGTGGCTTTGAGCAGTGTGGTCTAGTGCAGAGAGTTTCAGCCCCCTCTGCTGAGGACAATTTGTAAGGTCACTTCCAAACCAAACCACTCTCTCATCCTACGTTTCCATTGCCCTTCTCTGTGCTGGAGGTACTTTACTACTTACTTTTAAACCTGCAGCGTAGCCCACAGGTTGTACTTTAGTAAAACACAAAATTGTGACTACCACAATGCTGCTCCTTCCTATTCATTTTAAAGCTCTAACTGAGATACTATGCTTTTCATTCCAGGCTCAATGCTCAGCAATACTTCACAAAATCACAGAATCATACGACTGGAAGAGACCTTTGTAGATCATCAACCCTTTCAGTAAACATTTCTTTCTAATATCCAATCTAAACCTCTGCTGGCGCAGCTTTGTGCCATTTCCCCTTCTCCTATCTTCTCTCTCCTGGCTGAAGAGACCATTGCCCACCTCCCCACAACCTCCCTTCTGGTAGTTGAGACTTTATTAGACTGTTTTAGCCTTTTCAATGTTCTTCCCAAGTGTTTCAGGAACTGCTTCAAGTTTGCTGAGCTTCCTAAAATAGTATAAATACTGTTGGGCTAGAAAAGCAGAACAGCTGAAAGTCAGAAGAAAGCCTCAAAAGCGATGTAAACACCGTTGTGAGCACGCTTACCTTTCGGCTTGTCGACCCTCAATGCGATACCTTACACACCGGGATTTAATCACCAGATCCAACAGAACACATACAGCATATTTTAAACTCAATTCCATATCACTCCCTCAAACAGAGAAACAGGGAGGGAAAAAAGTATGTGACTTCCAGATTACAGACAAGGACTTGTCACCGTTTTGTTCTCTGTAACTTGCTCATCTCTCACAACCTGAACTGAAGGGTATTACTATGCTACTACCTAAACTACAGCAGAATACACAAGTAAATGAACCTTAAGACGCACATAAAAAAATCAGCCTGCAGAGTGAGAGTCTCACTGGACAACGCACCTGAGAAATCACCACGTAACTGTGACAGAATTAACACACTCTCCAGATAAACTTCAAGTGCTGTTACATTAATCTAACATTCTATGCATTACTTAATGGTTTGTCACAAATACTTACTGATATATGGAACCATGCCAGGGTCCAGCGGTGTAATCATGGTCTCCACTGAATGTTTGGGTTTATCAAGAACAGACTTCACCATGGGATTCTCAGCTACACCCTAAACATAAGCAAACAGACTTCCATATCATTTTCTCGTTTTTCCCCAAGAAACTCACAATAGCACAGTTAAAACCCAACCAAACAAAACCCAAGTATTAAGCTGCTTCGTGGTCTTCTTACCACATTTACACTTTGTAATGCCTGGTGCATCTCACTCGCCAGCACAAATGCTGCAAGACGTGACCAGGAGTGCGTGACTTTTCGGATACAGCAAAGGCCAAATATCATCACCGCCATCCTCTCACGCACCAATGCAGAAACAGGCCTGCCAGTGATGGTGGGCAACACACTTGATTTCCTCCTATTCTGGGACGGGAAGTCTTGAACATTTAACAAATACTAATTACAGCTATCATCAGACTCGGTAGCTAGACTCAAACTGTGACAACTCCAACTGAAGAGCCTCTTTTTTATGACCTTACAGACAAGAGGACCTATTTTTGAATGGCCCATTACTAACAAATATTTTTACAGCTGAAATTGAGCTGAAATTCCTCAATTTATAAGTAGATTCTAAACAACGCTGAAAAAACGCTCTATCTTCTCCAGCCAAATCCCAGGTGGAGCTGCTGACAGACCTAAAAGTTCATTAAATGTAAGCACAAACACTGACAAGGTCTTACTGGCCTATTATCTACCTTGAGGGACATCTGAAAGAATGGTGTTGGATTTCTGAAGAACAGCAGAGCAAAAAGTAGTTCAATCGATTTCAAGAGCAGAAACAGAGATAACTGCAGCACTGCCGTGTATGCACTTCAACAGAGAATCCAGCTTGCATTTCTGCAAAAAATGACAGTTAAGCCTCACAGATTCTGTCTGATGTTTAAAAACCTGACTCTGACGTGTGCTTCCACACATCCAACACTTGACAGCTTCAGTACAACTAATGATTCCTCATTCTTCCACCTAGGAAATTCTCAGAGGTCATGGAAAACACAGAGCACGTACAACATTTAATACTCCAATCAAAGAATCTACATTTGGGTTGAAGTCAATCATACACATTCTCCAGAAACAGACATAGGTCACTTGCTGGAACCTACTGGTATACAGGCAACAATAACGTGGATGAGATTGGCTTCTCAACTAATTCACTACTGCCCTTTCAAACGGGCTACAAAATCATGTCACAAGGAAAACCTTCTCTTCTGGAACATTACCTTCTATCGCAAAAAAGCAAGAGGAATATGGTGACTGGAAGACATTTTCACTTGAAGACCAAAGAAGCTGTCTTTTTATGATTATAAGACACGTGCCCTAGAAAAAAGCAGCACGACAACTCTGCTCTCACCATACTGATGGACGATTAATCTTGCTCTTTAAGACTGTAGCACTGTCAAGATGACTGGAGTAAGGGAGGGCTCCCTCTGCCACGTCACACACAACTCATTCTTCCAGATTTTCTTCTTCAAAAGGCCTTGAAAGCCCCTCCAAAAGTCTCCAGTCCCACTGGGACGTCAATCTTGATTCTTCCTTCCGATTTACTATTGCACAGTACAGATAGTAGTGTTGCTCCTGAAGGCAGCTCAGAGCTCACACACAGTCCCTGCATCTTTCTGCCACAGCCTTCACGACACTACTCAGATGTAGCATGTCACAGCTCCAAAAAGGTTACAGGCTCATGAGATGCTGTCAGTTGTTGCTGCTTATTTCCTCTCTACAATTAGATCGCACCACAAGGATTATCTGTTCTGCATTATACACTCCGTGCCCTCTAGCGGAATAGAAAAATCCTACAAAATACCACAGACACCTCTTAAGAAACCCCTCCTCAGTGGAAGAAACACTTATTTCCCTCTCCCTGAGGAGACTTGTTTGGTTTAGAACAGGCAGGACTTGCATCCCCTAAAAAACCAATTCAGTTCATTAGGAAATGATAAAAAAAACCAGGATGTACAAAGAATCAAAGAGGTTCTGACATTTCCCATGATTTAAGGGCATGTGACAAAACCTCTAAGGTAGAAGGATCTCCCTGTCACGAGCACCTAGACGCCTGCATTTATGTAGTCATTCCTCTTCTGGAAAGGAAAGAAGCACAGTTTCAGCAAACGCGCCTATTAAAAACAGCCACCTGCAACTGAGCACAGAGGAAAGACAGGACCTAGAGCAACATGCCCTTAAAAGTTGTATCTTGTTAGAGACAACAAAAAATGGTAGTTCCTCCTGAAAGGTAACATACAAAACCACAGAGCTTTATAAACCCCCACAGCCCTCCAGCAGGTGTTCCACCTTGGGCAGTAGCTACTCTGGGGTCTTCAAGCTCCTCAGGAAAAGTGATTGCAGAACCAGTTCCAGGAGCCAAAGGGGAAGAGAAAGTTGCTTGCTGAGTAATAGGATCTGCGAAGACACCTAGGAAGAGGGAAAAACAAGACACAAGTACTGCGTTTCATTTCTTATGCCGTAGCAACATGCAATTGTTTTACAGGAAAATGAACAGGAAGAATAGAATAATACTGGGCTGATTCCTTTCATTTCTTGAAGGCCCCAGAACAATCCTGCTTGTTAGAGTTTAGCAGAGGCAACTACTGTGAATGAGTTCAACAATATCTGCTCATAGAACCGAGCCTACCTGCACCTTATGTGTAAAATTAAACAAAGACATGTTAGCTTAAGAGTGGTGCTTTTTATTGTCTTCAAATTTCCATAGGTCTTTCTGGACAGACTGCTTAAAAGACATGTCACAAACAATGGTTAAAGCCTGGCCCAACTGCTGCTGAAGAGCTAAGTTTCCATTAGGCTAGTAGAAAATCACCTCAGTTCAGCAACTACAGCACTCGCTTGCATGGCAGGCAAGTATTTTTCACTGTCCTGATGCAATTTAGTAGCCAGAAGCAAGAAAAGAGAAGCTACTCTCATGTGACAGACGACTTCTTACAGATAGCGAGCTTCTCAGAACAAAAACTTGCCCATTAGGAGATTACAGCCTGAGATACCTTACCATTCCGTGGAAATACAATGGCTGAAATTGCCTCTGAGCTGAACAGCAGCAACACAGAAATAAATGGTCAGCTGGGCTTTCCTGGGCACATTTTAAAATACTGCTCTCAAACACTTTTCTGTGAGCCTGAGTGCTAGCAGAACTCTGTGGAAGAGGACTCTTGTCCTACACCGTGATCGTACTTCAAAGGCCATTCTCCATTCCTCCGAGCGCAGCTACTCAGTAATTAAGTGTCACAAGAATACTAAAGAAGCTGAACTTGTGGGACTCTAGCAGACTGCTGAAGTAGCCACCCAGGAGACCCCTCATCCTGTCTCACAAGCACAAAGGTCTATATACAAAAGGTTACCTGTGACGGGAGGTGCAGAGAATGATGGCATCAGTGGGCTCTGTGGTGCTCGACCAGCGTGGCCTCTGGTGATATCATACGTTGAAGACATGGAAAATCCTGAAATCGGGGGACCAGCAGGAGGTGCAGGAAGACCAGAGCCAGCAGTAGAGCTTAATGAAGGAGCTGTAGAGAACTGCGACACAGAAGACGAAGGGGCAACTGGAGGTCGGGCTGGAGTTAGAGGTGGCGCCATAGTAGAAACTGTTGCAGATGGCACAAGTGGAAAAGAAGATGAAGTCATCATAGGAGGAGGAAGTGGAGATGCTCCAGCTGCCAGAGGTGCTGAGCACTCAGGAGAAGATGACAGGCTTGGTGTAGCAAGGGGACTGGACAAAGCTAGGGGAAAAAAAGACAAATGGAATTTTAGAAACACCGAGCCTTCATCTCAGAGATTCAGGTATGTAATTGTTCAGCTAGTTTACAAGTAAGTTTTGACCAAGTCTGCTTTTCTCCTTTCAAAGGAAAAAAGTTTAGTTCTGCTTGAGTTTGCAACCACCACCAATTGCCCTCAATTTCTGGAGATAGTAGCCTGGAATCTCTTTTCTTCTCTGACCCTATTTATCACAGCTAAAAAGACGAGTCAACATTTGACTACCCATTTTGTAGCAGATGAAGTGGGCCTCAGAAATTTCCAGCTAGCACGCTTCTTCCTGCTTCATCCACAGGAATAACAAAGATGCAGGAAGTGTCCCTCTTTAGATTAAGAAATGCACTCAGGGGACCTGTGAGGCTGGGACTTACTGCAGAGGTACAGGTCTATGAGATGGGCTGAGCACCAGGCAGCCCTCTCTTCCCTGGCACCCAGCTACCCAGGCTCCTAAACCCTCTGCTTTCTGTGTTTCAGTCTGGCCCCCAGCTGATCCTTGGATAAGCCAATTTTGTTCTCTAAACCAAATTTAGACAGAAAATTAAGCCAGAGAAACAGAAAACACTGGTTTTTACAGCACTAAGCTGTTGGATCAGCTCAGATGTGAAACTGCACTCAGCCTAAACATTGATGACAGTCAAGTGACGTGCCAAGTTACCGTAAGGAGGTCGTTTCCAAACTTTATCACGCACACCAGTCAATAAAAAATGGAACATGCACACCCCCAACATAGCTACAAAATACTTACATGGGCCACTGTCCTAGTATATTCCATAGATTTTAAAACATACAGAACAGAAATATTAAAAGGATGAGATAAAGATCAAGAAACTCTTCTGCTCCCACTGAAAATTAGTATTTTAATAGTATATTCATAAAACAATATGTTATGTTATTAACGGTTAGCACAATATAGAATACCATTAATAATATTGTAGTGTGAGCAATGTCACTACAGAAGCCTCATCATTTTTATAATCTTGGGTTATCATCAGCAATTTGAAGGTCTGGTTCTATATTCCAATCATGGCTTTAATGGTTGTCACACCTGGAAAAGATGCCTTACAAAGACACACAGACCCAAATGAAAAGGTGTTGCTGGATGTGCTTACAAAACCATGCTATTTGTTTTCGTCTCCCAGCCATCAAGTATATGAAGGCTTATCTTGAAATTCAGCTAGCAAATGTTCATCTTCCTTGATGTCATTCAATTCTTCTGGAAAAATCATCAGGTGGTGTTGCACCTTGGTATTCTTAACAAATGGGCTCAAAATCCACCAAAGCTAATTCATCTGGAAGATTTTTACATAGCTCAGGAAATTCCACTTTTCAAAACACCTTCTCAAACGCATGACTTTCTTACAAAGAAGTAGATCACTCCTCCTTAAAACACCACCTTTATATTGAAGGGACAAACTGTAAGTGTGTTTTGGGGTTTTTTTAAATAACTACTGGGTAGCACACTGCTGATGGCCACTTGTCATCACAGAAAATGTCAGCGAGTCTGCAAGTCTGTTTTGGTACAAGAAGAAAGCTGAAGCCATATTTAAATCCCTTGCCACAAGACAACCAGCAAACCTCTGTGCGATGCACAAAAGTTTCACGGTCACTTCCTCTACCATTACAAGGTGCAGCTAAAAACAACCCCTACTATTTAAAGAGAACTTCTATAAAGTTAAC
Organism: Gallinula chloropus; assembly: GCF_964237585.1. Taxonomy (NCBI): domain Eukaryota; kingdom Metazoa; phylum Chordata; class Aves; order Gruiformes; family Rallidae; genus Gallinula; species Gallinula chloropus. The sequence goes on from NC_140089.1 coordinate 56,740,373, forward strand.
CACACTGCTGGCATCCTGTAGCCCTTTGTGCACCAGCTCCACTTTCACTGCTGCAGTAACTTGCCTATGAATGAGGCGGTCAATAAATGTCATGGGTGGAAATAGATCGGTAACCTTATTCGAGAATCCATTTTTAGCCTAGTCAAAGCAATCACTCCATCAATGGTTACTCTGAGGCAGTCTTAATAAAAACATGGCTTTTATTAAAGAAATCATTCACTGTTGAGGATGCAGCTTCTCCAGCACAGCCCTCCTTCAGCATTTGACAATAAAGTTGTTCTTTCTGTATTTCATTACTGAAACAGAATTTAGCAAAAACCATAAGCAGAAACACGTTAGGAACATCTGTACAGCAAACCTTCCATACTGTGATCTGTTCTCATGCTTGTTTCTTATAATCATCAGCAATGTTTTCTATGTCTCCTTCCAACAGAATTTCCTGACAAATCCATTTGTCAACATATTGTTTGCATTTAATATTACAGACATTTTTACCACGTCTCTGGTGGTTTCTGAAATATATGCCAAGAAGTATCTTCAATATGAGTAAAGCTTGATTTTTCTTCTTTTTTTAGATAAAACTATTATAAAGGAATGCTCTGGTATTTTCTTCCTGCACCCAATGGATCGCCCAGCACATCCTCCTGGGGCTAAGAGCGCTCCACTCGGGAGTCCACGGCACTAGTGTGACTCAAGGTAATGTTACCAGATGTGTCAGAAAACTGAGCATTCGGTAGTCAAGCACATGGGGTTCAGACTCTGGAAAAATCAGATTCAGTGCTCTGATTACCACCCACAATAGTAAAATCCAAGTGATCGTCCACGTTTCTCACTATCCCCCACAAGACTGTAGACTTGTTTGAACTCCCTTCTGTGCTGCTCATCTCACTGTGCACTGTACTGGCCAGTATTCCCTGTCCCCACGTCCTTAAAAACCCTAAGTGCATCCACATGACTTCATCAAAAAGTTTCAAGAATAATAAAAACATTTACACTACTCTCTGTCAGATGTATGCCATACTGCCATGAGAAAGAAACAAATTCTTCCCATCAGCCTGGAGAAGAGCTCTCTAGGTTGATCCCAACACCTCTGGATGAACTGCTGTGCTTTAAAAAGACATGAATAAATATCACTGAGTTTCTGAGGAAGTTTCTGTACCTAATGACCTACCTGTAGCAGCAGTGGTAGCAGCTGTAGTCTCCCCTGCTGTGTTTGGTGGGGGCGTACCGGGTGGAGTTGTCTCTATTCCACTCTCTTCCACCATTTTCCTTCAGCTACAGAAAGCTGTAAGACAAAAAGAAAGGAAAATAAAGAAAAAGCTTATCTTGAGAAATAGGGATAGTCTTTGCTGCAATACTGAGCTGTAGTAACTCCAAGAAGGACCTGTTCTTTTCAGAGCTGATGCATGACAGGATGCAAAAGGTGGCAAGAAGCAAGACAGAGAACGAAGTCTCCCCCTTCTGCCCGTAAAGAACCACAACTACCCCTGAAGTTGGAGCCCTCTCCAGCTTAAGCACTGCCCCAGATGCTCCTGACCCACCATCAAACTGACTGCAAGCACTTTCTCCAACACCAGGCATAGTGGCAGAGCTTGCAAGGGCCTAGGGCTCCAGACTCCGTGACCTGAACTCTATGACCCTGTCTGCTTAAAGGAGAAGCTAAAGAAACCTCCAGACACGCCACAAGAAACCAGGGAAATTTACTTCCAACCTACCTAGAAGTACAATGACATTCATTTACACTGAACAAGTTCTCCACTGCACACAATTCCTGTAAAATCCAGGTCTCGTACTGCTCTGGTGAGTATCAGAAGTGACAGTAATTGAAAACTTTGGCTTTTCTTTTGAAGGCCACATTACATTGAAAGTATCTTTCAGCATCTTTGACTACACCTGCACAGTGCACTACTTGTGGAAAAGTAAAGCTATGTGCTTATTTAAAACCCCCTAAATTAAGAGAAAGGCCTCAGGAGATGAAAAGGAGAGGATGAAAGACTAAGATTAACACCTGGAGATTTTTGGTCTTCAGTGCAGAGGAAGTCACCTAAAACCCCCTGCTTCCTCCCAAGTCTGGTAAACCAGACCGAGATTGTTTGTACCACTCCCTGAGGTAGCAATTCCATAAGGACATTTTAATAACATAAAAACCCTACAGAAAGGAATTTATGTCTGAAAAATTGGCAGGAAAATATTTTCCATCATATCCATTACCTCAGTAGCTACTGAGGACTGACAGCTTACTACATTTAACAAGTATCAGAGGAAAAGCCTTAGGTAATGTGTTGAGTAAAAGTACTCACAGGTATTTATAAAGAACTCCACTTACAAAAATACAGGGGGGGTTCCTCTAAAAAAAAGAAAAAACCCTCACTGATGTTTAAAATGTGTATACAGCTATGTTTAATGTAGAGGGAAAATTACTGTTATGACCAAACTGAAAAATACAAAAAGTAGGATGCCAGTGTTAGTCTGGACAGGCTAAGGAGCATCAAAAGCAAATGAAAGCATTGAAATCACAAAGGAGAAAGTGTATTTCCTCTTACAACCAGTATGTGTTGTAAGAGGAAATAAAGTAACTCAAGATTCAGCATTTGAGCCCAGACTCGGAAAGCAAGTATGGTTCCTGTGCAGCACACCTCCTAAAACCTCTGATGACCCAGGGACTGTGGGTTCTGAGTACCTTTTCAATTAACTTGAAAGCTTCTCTGCAGACAGGATGAAAGGGTCAGTAACTGCCTGGTGGGGAACAGACTGACCTTGACGAATGAGCACATCTCAGCATCCCTCAGAAAGGAGCTACACAGCCCTCCCCTAAAGTTCACTAAGCAGAAGAATTTGCAGTAAGATTTTGTCTTTTCACTCACCTACGGGAGTTCACGTTCCTCCTCGCAGAAGTATTTCTAAAGTCATTCTTCTTCCAATTATACACTGCAAACAAAGAGAGAATTTCCCACTGTGCAACATCTGTAATCACTGACCAAACCCTCCCAGAAACACTTTCTTTCATCAAGGCTCCTTTCAGCTGCTGCTTGATTTCACCTCTGTCGTGGTTTCACCCCGGCTGAGAGCCGAGATCCACGCAGCTGCCTGCTCCTTAAAGGAAAAGAGCAGGGAAAAGGGAAGGGGGGGAGGGGAGGGTAAGAGGTAAGGGAAGGGAAAAGGAAGGGGCAAATAACCCCAAAACCAAGAAATAAGAGGCCCGTGGGTTGGGATAAGGAGAGTTTACTAAGATAACAGAAAGATACCGTCTAACAATGCTGACAGGACTTTAGAGCAAAAATATATGAAGCTGTTGATACACAGTGCAGTTTCTCACCAAACCCACAACTCAGGCCGTGCCACCCAGAGCCGTCCCAGAACCCGACCGTCCCCCAAGAACCGCGCGTCCCGGAGCCGCCCTCGGCCTTCCTCCCGTCAGCCCCCCGATATCCTGGGCAGGACGTAACTGGCGTGGAATACTCTCTTTGGTCAGTTAGGTCACCTGTCCTGGCCTCGCCCCTCCTTTCTCATGAAGAGCTGAGAAAGTCCTTGACTGTCTGACAGCAATTAACAACATCAGCATTCCATCTGCTGCTACAAATGAATTTAACTCCATCCTGACCAAAACCAGGACAAGAGGGAAAATTACTGTTATTACCAAACTGAAAAGTGAAGCAAGCATTGAACAGCAATAGCAAGCCCAAACCTGCAAAAATTAGAGAAGCCTGAAGCCTAAATGCTCCCTATCATCCTTCTCCCTTTAGCTTACCCAACTCTTCACACAATCAACAATCTCCTTGTGAACTCCTGACTTGGCAGGGATGAACAAGAAGTTTGCCCAGGTAACACTTTGCTATACACCGAATTCTCAACAAAAGCCAGGTGTAGTTTGCAAATGCTGCATGAAAAAGCATAAAAATAATAAGGTGAAGGAAAAAGATGAGAGATGGAAAGAGAAAATTCACAAGAGAAAAGCAAAACTATGATAGGTGGAATTGGAAGCAAATAGCTCATCATCTTGAAAGAATCTAGAACTGCTGACAATTAAAATTGATCCTACAGGACATGTGGTTAAATACTTTCATCTGAACCGCCTATCTGAAACCACTTACACGGAAGAAACCAGAAAGCACTGGGCTGAAAGAACATGGAAGGCAAAGAACCCAACCAACCCACGGACTTTTAAACAATGTTCAGGCCTCAGCAAAGTTTCCAGTGAACGTTTCTACCCTCCCCTACGGGAGATCCAGGGAAAAAGCTCCCCAGTAAGATCAGCCTGCAAATCCTCAATGCCAGATGGGTAGGGAAGTGGCTGCTCTTTTCAGTGACTTAAAAAAAACAGTAATAGATAATTCTCCACTGTCCAAGCCACAAACACAACATTTGCAGCAACTCCTGCTGAAATCCAGCCTAATTTCATAAGGAAGTGACTTCTATGTCCTCCTGCCAAGTAGAACGCTTTGTATTACTGCACTGAAAACACAAAGGAAACTCAGACAGCCCAGTGCAAACAGGCACTTTCGGTGACAGCAACTGCGGCACTGCCATCTAGCGATTTGTGAGCATCAGCTGATCTCACAAATTTCATCCCCCTGCCACATTTAGCTAGAAGGCAATCTCGGTTTAGGCTTACATGGAAGTAAAAAAGAAGGGATATGGAAAAAAGAAATACAGAAAACCACAAGGGGTGAGGGGGAAGGGAGGGGAGCGGGGGACACGGACGGGACGGGACACACACCACATTCCCAACACATCACGCTTAAATTTATTATCAAGTCGTTACGTTTCCGCTAATATTTTGCAATAATCTGGACAACATGACCATACTTCAAAAGCATTTTTCAGGTTGTGACTCCAAAATATAGAAATTCACAGCCAACTATAACCTACAAATGCAGATGACCAAATTCCACATGGAAAAACACATTATCTAGAACGTGGTGGTATGTCAGAGTTTAGAAAAAGGAACTCTTTTCAGTCACCCTTAAATAACTGCTGCTTGTAGTGCAGTAGATGCTCCTGCTAATAAAGTCCTGTCCCCCCAATATACTTCATAACCCCAGGAGGAAAAACTGGTCTCTAAGCAGAGCCTCAAACAAAACAAACAGTTGGAATACTAAATTCAAATGCCATTAAAATGCTATTCTTGCCTGTAAGCGTAATATTGACTATTCTAATTGTGTGGAACAATACTGATTACATACATTGTTAATATCTAAGCACAAGTCAACAACTGTCCAGAAGAGTGAGCTGTCATTTATTTATTTATTTAACTAAACAAATCGATTGCTTTGAGCCATTCCCAGCGCAAAAACCTCTCTAAATAAGATATTGCATCCCAGGTTGCATTACCTGATAGAGAGATTCCTAGGCACATACTTGGAGTCAACAGGAGAGAAGACAAAAGGAAAACCTTCAGTTGTTAAAGACAGAGTGAAGCTGACACAAAATAAAAAGACAACACTTCAGAAAACACCCCAAAACAACAGAGCTGAGCTGTTCCTATATCAAAGTTTCATCTGAAAAGTCCCTCACCCTACTTTATTCCATTTCAGACAGGCAGGGACAAAACTTCCTTCAGACTGGGGCCTGGTCAATACAGCCAGATCCCAGGGGACACGCAAAGCCTCGCTCTAGCCAAAGCAAGGGCACGGAGGGATCTCCAATGTAATCACCTTGGGTCAAACGACTTGTTCTAACACCTGCTGAATAGTCACAGCATAATGTTAATCACAACTCCCACATTAAAAAAGAAAAAAAAAAGGAAATGTTTACCAAGCAGAAACCACTTTGCCTCAGACCTAATGCTGTACCAATAGCTTGAAACACCAGGCATGACAGAATGGTTTAGCCTCATCCTACGACTTCTGCAGACAGTTACTGTAGTGCACAGATAGCACAAAACCCAGGCAGTTTTTCTAAGAGTTTCCTAGTGCCTGAGAATTGTTTCCCACATTCTTAGTGCCATTGTCAACCTTTGGGATTCGTTGCACACCCTTACTGTTGTTATTTTGAAATCATAGAGGGCTTACATAGCTCCACAAGCCACTGATGACCACAGAGAACTGTTGGTCTAGTATACAGTGTTATCTACATGGGACTACGTAAACCCAAAGACACAGCTACACAGAACCACATGCATTCAACCAGTTTGTACCAACTGACGTAGGGTAAATGTCATGATGCAACAGCTCCAGCACTTGCAGACGATTTTGCCCAAAAGAAACGTTTGTTTTTCACGGCACTATAAACGAACTAGAAAGGGCAAAGCACTGCAACAAGGTATCCTCCAGAAACAGACTTCCTGAAGCATCACTTCTATCCTATGCTAAGAGATCCCCAAGGGTAAGGATTTCTACTGCCAATCATGCTAATTCCAGCTAAAACCACAAGGGATCTAGCACTTCCAGCCTGAGCTGCAACGCTGGAGCACAGGGCCCTGAGAGCAGGCATCTGAACACTACCCAGTGCCGGGAGAAAGCCTGGTCACCAGGAGGGTGACTCGCAGGAGCAGATCACTATACAGGACCTAGCAAGCTATCAGGAGCTGGAAGTTCCGTGAAGTGCTGGTGGTTTCCAATACCACTGCCAGTCATCACTGAGGCCGCAAGGGGTCTTGCTCTGTAGCTTCATCTGCCTCACAACCCACAACCGTAACGCTGCAAGAAGCCCCAGAGCCTGCCAGCAAGGAGCACTGGGGCCAGTGCAGCCTTTCTTTAGGACAAGACGGTTCAGAGTAAGGGCAACAAGACAGACTGCCTACACCAGAATCAGTCTGGTGAGGGGCAGACACCGTGCAGTCGCAGGTGTGCTGCCCAAGGGGGGAAAGTCGCCCCGACGGGACGGCTGCCGGAGCTCGTCCCGGGGCGGACCCCGCCGACATTCCTCACACACACAGCCCGGCAAAGACCTCAGCGACCCTCCGCCCCACCTGGCACAACCTCCCGCGCTGCCCCCAGGCCCGCGTCTTAACATCCGGACCTGCCTACAGGGCCCCAACGGCCCCAGACGGCACCCGGGACCGGGGGACACCCACCGCTCGCTCCGGGATGCCGCCCACCGCCCAGCCTCACCCGCCCCAAGCCTTCCAGACGCTCCCTCCCCGCCGCCGCCGCGGACGACGGGTGCCAAGGCGTGCCCTCCTCCCGCCGCGACACGGGGCCTCACCGAGCCCATCCTCCAGAGCCCACCGCCTCCTCCCGCTGCGCACCGCCCAGACATTCTGGCCCAGCCAGAAGGCCGCGGCCCCGAGCACCTCCGGGTGGCCCCGCCTCCCAGGAAAAGGCTCCTTCGGGCTCGGCCGCAGGAGCAGCACAGCTCCCCCGCCACGCTCGCAGCGGACCTCGCGTCACGTGGGGGTGCCGGTCCCGCAACCTGCCCCCCACCCCCCTCCCGGCCCGCTGCGTGCCGCCTCAGGCTGCGCAAGTCGGCAGCTGCCCAGCTACCCGTAACCCTCGTGCCTTCATCCTCTGCCAGCCGGAGAGAAAACAGTTACTTCAGTTTTACAGCCTTTACAAAGCACCAGGCAACCCTCCCAGCTGCCCAGGGTTTCCCCCACAACTCACCTCTGCTGCTGCCAGTGCACTTCCTGGGTCCAGTGAAGGTGGTGGACAGCGCTGGGGTGGCGAGTGATGGGGGTGTGCCCCAGCTGCTGGACCGGCTCTGGTGTTGGCAGCTCCTGGGCCCAGGTCTAGTTTTCCTGGGAGGGTGGCCTCTTGGGGGGCTGGGAAGAGTCCTGGGAGCCGCTGGCCCTCCTCTTTGCTGCTCGTCTTGGTCTCCCAGGGGCACGGTCCCTGCCCTGGCTGGCACTGGAGGGACCTGCCACAGCCTGCCCCAGACCCGCCGCCGGCTCTTCACGCTCCCCGTGGATGGGAGAGGGGGCGTGGTGTGGGCTGGTGGGATGCCCAGCAAGAGCAGCGGCCGAGGTGCTGGGGCGCTCCTCTTCCCGAGCCCCTGCTGGGCTGCTGGAGGGGGCTGGTCCAGGGGCAGGAGAGCCGGCTCTGGAGGCAGCAGGATGGGGGGCAGAGGTGGGCCTGCCCTCCCGCGCCTCGGCTGCAGGGCCATCCTCCAGGCCCAGGAGACGTCGGGCCTCCCTGCGGCAGCGCCGCACGGCGACACTGATGAGCCGGCGCACGAACGACACTGCGCGCTCCTGCAGGCTGGGCTGCAGCAGCCGGACCAGCACGTCTTCATCCAGCCCGTATAAGCCCAGGACGGCCCGGATGAGGTCCTCCAACACATCTGCTGTGGAAGGCTGCCGTTGAAATGTGGCCCTCAGGTGTTGTTGTAGCCACGGCAGAAAGCGTTGGAGGAGGGCTGGGTGCTCATCAAAGAGAGATGCCCAGGTGTCTGGCTGCAGGCCACCCACTGTAGCCCTGGGCACCGTCTCCACCGCCGGCGGCTGGGCAGCTAGCGGCCGAGGGGGGCTGTCGGTCCCCGGGTGTGCGGGCGCTCCTCCAGCTGCAGGTATGGCAGGCCATGTTGAGTCCTCTTGTGGTGGTCTGATGTGGACCTCTTCAAATTCATGGTCTGCCCGCACCGAGTGCAAGATGGATTGTACTCCCCTCTTGCAGAGGGGGCACTCAGGTTTGCTGTTAGCCCACCGCAGGATGCAGGCGTAGCAGAACTGGTGGAGGCATGGCATCACGAAGGCGGCGTTGTCAATGCTGTCCAGGCAGACTGGACAGCGGTGTTCCACCTCCGTGGCCATGCTGTTCTGGCTGCGGTGGGCTGGGAGGAGCTGCGGGTGGTGAACTGCTTCCTCCAAATGGCGCTGCAGCAGCTGGAAGCTGCGCTCGAAGATGCGCCGCGTGTGCCCTGGACACACCCTTCAGTATCTCTGGGATACCGCACTGGAAAACCGTCCTGAGTAAGGCACCAGCACCAAGCCTTCGCTCAGCACTCCAGCCTCGCTGGCTGCTCAGCTGGAGTCTGCGCTTGAGGCCGTTGGGCACCCCTGTGTGCTGGGTTACAGGGCTGGGTGACGTCACGCTTGTCCGTTGGTGACCAGTAAACATGGCACTCAGGCAGCTTCCAGAAGCTGCCATGTCAGATGACTACTTTTTGGTGGTCTTCTGGCTTTCACAAACCTTGACGGACAATAAAACACAACAGAACAGAACTGTCCCTGGTGGAAGGAACTCCAACAATCTTCTAGTCCGACTGCCCGACCACTCCAGGGCTGACCAAAAGTTCAAGCCTGTTGTTAAGGGCATTGTCCAAATGCCTCTGAAACGGATGGGCACGGGGCATGGGCCATCCCTTGAGGAAGGCTGTTGCAGTGTTTGATCACCCTCTTGGTACAGAAATTGATCCTGAGCTCAAGTCTGAACCTGCCTTGACACAGCTTTGAGCGCTCAGTCACATGCTCTGGCTTGGCCGGCCCTGTGTGGAGCCAAGAGTTGCACTTGATGATCCTTGTGCATCTCTTCCCACTCAGGATATTCTGTTATTCTGTGAATTTATACTTGTGCCTGGCACCCACCCACCCAAGGTGCAGAAGCCAATAGTTTGTCTTGTTAAATTTCATGCCCTTGATGACTGCCCCATGCTCCAGTGTATCTACAGCCCACTGCAAGGCCTGTTCTTGCTCAAGAGACTTAACAGCGGCTGCCGGTTTAGTAGCATCAGTAAACTTGCTAACGGTGCATCCAACCCCTGCCCCCGGATCACTGATAAAAGGATTGACTGGAACTGGCCCTAGAACTGAGCCCTGAGGAACAAGCCCTAAGCACTTGGCTCACTCTTGTGGGTTTTCTCCTGCCTTTCTCTCCTTCCATTATGCCAAATCTCATCCTTGATCAAACTCTAACTAAATTGGAAAAATAGTTAAAGCAATAAATAAGTAGAACTAAAATAAATAACAATTTCCCTCACATCTGCCTGTAACCAGTGTTTGAAATGAATCGTTGGCGGTCAGAGTTACAAAGGGGAAACTGCCATATGCTCTGCCCCTTTATGCTGCATTTGTACGTTGTTACTGGCTCCTTAGTCATTATTCCAAGGCGTTCATTGTTATTATTATTATTAATTTATTAAAGGGAAAATATCTTGCTTTTGTGAAGTCAACTTCCCATCTTTCTCAAGGGTAAAGGGATAAATTGAAGAGACTGGCTTGGAAGAATTTCCCTACTTCTGGACGTGGCTCCTCCAGGAACAGGCAGAACATCACAGAAGTTCAGGAGCTCAAAATCAGCCTTGATTTCTGTCACAGTTTTGCGTGGCTGGGTCCTGGTGGAAAAGGGGGCGGGGGGCTGCATAAAATGGCTGCTGCAAGAAGCAGCCAGAAGCTCTCTGCAGGCCCGAGAGAGTAAACATGGGCTAATTCAAGGCCAGAGTTGCTGCTGAACAAGGCCGAGCCAATCGTCCAATGTCACAGCGCCTCAGGGAATCACATTTAGGAGAATAAAAACGCAGGCAGGTGCATTTTCCCACCAAAGAGGGGAGTGAGAAGATGTAAGGAGCTGTGCAGGCAGCAAGGCCGGGGAGGGCGGGAGAGGAGGCCTCGCCCTGCTGCTGGAGAGAATGATGCCCCTGCAGCCTGTGGAGAAAGCCATGGTGGAGCGGGTGTCCCCCCAGAGCCCATGGAAAAGGCTGAGACCCCACCTGCAGCCCCTGGAGAGGCTCCACGCTAGATGAAGCAGGTGGAGACATAGAGGAGATGCTGTGACCCACGTTAGAGCAAGCCCCTCCCTGTGCCACAATGCAGGGGAAGAAGGGAGTGAAATCATGACCAAAGTGAAGTCTGAAGTGATAGAGCGGCTTTGGTGGGCGTCTGGCCTCCAGCCAGGACCAAACCACCACAATTTATGACAAAGCATCTCAGGAATTACTTGCTGTCTCTAAGAGAGAGACTTGTATGCCATCAAATACATGACTTGGTTGTCCAGCATGGGTAAGTGTAACATGTTTTATAGTTCCTGCGCTATTTCTAGACCCACCCTCAGCAAAAGAAAGGGAAAGGAAAAAACGTCACAGCATTTCACATCTTTCATTAGAAACTTTATTCCATCAGCCTCCAGGTACATGAAGTGAAATAAATGGTAGTGAAGGGCAGAAGGACCAACAGCAGTCATCTTTGGAAAACAGAAACATTTTCACAACAAAACACCTTTTTGTTACAGCTAAGAAAAAAAGCCAGGCACACTTGATAGCTTTTCTTTAAAGATGTATTACAGTTCAGTCACACCAAAGTGAAACGTTGTGGGCTAAAACTGGGAAGTTCTGTGCTTTAGCACTAGTACAAGCCTACCAAACCACACGATTTGCATCTTTCTGTCAAAATTTCTGTCCAAATGAGCTGTGTATTCTTCAGTCTGGACTTCAGAGCTTCAGTATAAGGATCATTAGTTGGATACCTACGTAAAGAAACAAATTCAATCATGGTCACGGTACTTGGAAAATCCAACAGATCTTAACTGACACCTTGGCCACTTTGGAGTTTGTTTTATTCTGTATTCCCTTCAATATGAACTCAGCTTTGCAGATTGTCTCAGCAGAAAGTATGAATGCACTGAAATCTTCTTTCCCCTAATCTGCATGCGCATCTCCAATTAAAATTTATGTGACTTCTCTGGGTACATCAAAATAAGGACAAACTTCATGTGTGACTGTGTTGTGATTAAAATCTTTGCTTAAAAGCCTTTAAGCGTTTTAAAAAGCCTTGAGGTTCATGGTGTTTCTCCATGACCACCATTAGTACGCCTACATTATGGAAAACCTTAGGTTTCTACTTACTACCTCAATTAAAGTCAGCTACACACTTTGTGCATCGTTTTGCACTTCAGTAAACTGGTACTAAGTTGCTCCCTTTTCAGTGTGACATTTCTCACTCTTGTAATGTGACTGTTTAGCAGCAAAGCTTCTCTTGCCGTCCCTGTCCCTGGTGAAGGCCTTTCTCTTAGTAGACAGTACTTGCTGAAATTACTCGTCAGCTTACTCGTTAAATTCCCACCACAATATAGTATCTCTGTTTGGATTTAAATTCTCTAAAGAGCATACTGGGATCTACAGAAAGGGCTAGATGACAAGCATGAAGATTAAGTTGGGGGGGTGGTCTCTCAAATTGACAGATGAGTGTCCTTCAGTGGAAGCCTCCTGGGGCACAGAGGGGACAGTGGGATTGCCAACGCCAGTCCCACGGGCTTTTGTCCTGTGGCTGTCATTTGACAAAACTATGTGAGCCCTGCAGGTAATCTGTTCAGAGTGTCTACCAGCGATCCTTCGCTGAAATAAATTCAGGGAGGACTCGTGCTTCCCGCTGTATGCCATACGATGCAACTGCCTACCCCTTTTACCTGGGCACAGAGCAAATGTTGGGACACGCTGCTCCCAAGAAGCTGGAGAGCTACTGCCAGAAGAGGGTGGAGGAGCCTGCTGGGGCTCTGTTACAAGCATGTTTTCCGGCACCATCACCAGCAGCAGCAGCTAGAAACAGTCCTGCCACACCTGATGCAGGGTTCTAGAGGTAACTTGGCACTGACACAGAATGTCCGGTCTGGATCAACCATTTTATTTCCAGCTGAGATGTTTGGGGAACAATTCTGCTCCAATGCATCGCTACCTTGGCAGATTTCACAGTTCCCAACAGGCTGTTCTGGAGGGAGAGAAAGGAGCCTGTTGGAAAGGTGCTCTCCATGCAGAGCCAACAGAATGAGCTAAACTTTAAGGAGGGACTGGTTTGGACTTTCCTTCTGCTTCCTCGTTACTAGCCTTGACAACACCACCTTGATGTTTTTTCCCAATGAAGTAGGTTAAAGTGTTATGTATTAGGTAACCACCTCTGACAGACATGGGGACGACACGAATTCTGCCTTCAATCCTCTCCCTCTGCCCAGAGGTTCCTTCAGCCGGACAAAATAAAGGCCAGTTGGCCAAAATGCCAAAGAAACGCACACACGGTAGAATATTTTTGCAATTACAACTAGATGGCTAGAACACAGACACACAGCATAGAAATGGAGACAGGAGTTAATAAAGAATGGGGGGTACATGTGTCACATTATCAGCGATGCAAAAGACCAGCTTAAGCACGTGTTTCTCTACGTCAGCTATAAAAAAGAAAAGGTGCCTTTTTAGCAAGTATGCACAGAGATTGCTCAGTTATTTCTAAGAAAAAAAAAAACCACAGAATACTTGACAATTTTTATCCTCTATTACAGACATTATTACTACCTGTTTATAAAATGTAAACCTTTCCTCGCAGTTAAGATTTACAGCAGTCATCACCTTTGTCCACTCCTTACATAATCAGTCCCTGGTGACAAAAATAAACTGATGTAGCACACACCTTTTCTGAAGTAATTACTGATATGTGATGGAGCATTAGTTGTGTAGTGGCAGAAGTAGTGGTCAGAACTGCAACGTATGGAGCTGAATGGCAGCAAAAGACTTGTTGAAGGCTGGTGCTGGGTCTGGAATACCAGGAGTTTCTCGAGGCATCCATCGTAGCATACTGAGGTACGCAATGCTTTTAACTCCCAAACTATGCAAGCAAGGTATGCCCACCACCAGTAATGGACAAGAAAAACCTGGTCATGGATTCCCCAAGCTTCCTTATCACCATCAGATCATGTCTTGAGATCAGAATGGAAGGTAAAATTTGGCCAAGCGCCTTTTCTTCTACAGAACTAGTGAATCAAATCACCTGTACAAAGTGGTATTTGGTAAACTGCACTGTCCTGGGAGGACACGAAGTCTATATTTAAAGTGTCTGAAATGGGATGTTATAAAAACTGATCTGCAAGCTAGTATTTTTAAGCCAGTATATTACAGTATAAATGTGCTGCATACCTGCGTCTATAAAATTAACTGCCATGAAAAAAGAACAACCAGGATCCCCAGAGTGTGGCATTTGTCCATCTGTCACTTGTAGACACAATACAAACCTCACATTGAGATTCTGTTTCAGGTACAGCAGCTGTCTGCTGGACAGATTTGGAACCAAATCTGATGGAAAGGAAACTAGAGGAAGGAGCACAGTCCTGCCACTTTGCCCCGGGAGAGTCCCACTGTGCTACACATCAGCTTTTGGGGTCATTCACTGCCGACCTCTTTCGGTGAGGATGTGGGGCTGTCTCGAACTGGTAGCAAGTCATAATGACATGGAATGTGGCTGTTTTTTGGCAGATCATACGGATCCTGGCTGAAACGTCCGGTGCTGCTGAGTGCTCCCTGGACAACACTCAACGTAGGTTCTGTGATAAAAGAGAGAAGATGCATTCAACACTAGAAGCAGCAAACAGAAACAAACGCGGGGTTACACTTCAGTTTGCATTACAAAAGATCCTCTCTTCTCTGCTTCAGTATTCCTTGTCACAAGGCAGGTGTGGGAACAAAGAGGGATATTATGGTGCTTTGGCTTTACACTAAGTTACACCTGTGGGTTTGCAGCAGGGCCCTGCCACAAGTACATTTCCTGACAGAAGCAAGTGTGCTTTGTCTGTGCATAAACAAAACCAACCAAACAAACCCCCCCAACAATAAACACAAAATTAAAAAACCCACCCACCAAACTAATTTGGGGATTTTAATTAGTTTCATAACGAATTTTTAATTAGTTTTTATAAAAATCCTTAGAAATGTGGGGAGAACTGGTGGGTTTTGGAGGAATGTCTAACTGGGGACAGAAAAGGCAAATGGTATCCTATGACAGAAGACATAGACTTTATTCCAGCCTAGAGAGCATTGGGATAAGGAGGATTCTACCAGACCCCCAAGTTTTCTGGAACTACACCAGCCACAGTAGCGCAGGAACTCGATAGGGCCCCTGTCAGTGAAATACAGCCTCTGGGAGGGAAGATGCTGGTTTTCATGTCAAGAAGAGGAAAGATTCTTTCTATCCCTCCCATAAACTTACTCCAGCTGTGTTCAGTACTTAACTGCTGCTGTGGGTCTGCATGGCCAAACCAGCTCAAGGACCGATCCGCCGCTGACCAAGGCCGAGCCCATCAGCACCGGTCACAGCCCCTCTGTGGTCACATATTTAAGAGGAAAAAACCCACCAGTGGAAGCTTTTGCCACCAGAGGAGGGAGTGAGAAAATGGAAGAAACTTTGCAGACACCAAGGTCAGTGAAGAAGGGGAGGAGGAGGCGCTCCGGGCACCACAGGAGAGATTCCCCTGCAGCCTGTGAAGAGCATGGGGAACAGGTTGTCCCCTTGCCACCCACTGAAGATGATGGGGAGCAGAGATGCTTCCTGCAGCCCGTGGAGAGGCCCCCAGGCTGGAGTGGGGAGACACACGTTGAAGATGTAGTGACCTGTGTTGGAGCAAGCTCCTGGCAGGACCTGCAGCCTATGCAGAGACAGGCCCCAGGCCACAGCATGTTTTCTGGGGGGACTTGTGACTCTGTGGGGGACCAGGATGGAGCAGTGTGGGCCTGAGAGACTCAGAGACATTCTATGATTTTATGACTGTACTCCATAGCAGTGACCCACACTGGGACAGCTGGTGAAGAGATGGAGCCCCGTGGGAAAAGACTGATGTTGAAGAAGTTTGTGGAGGACCCCATGCTGGAGCAGGGGAAGAGTGTAAGGAATGCCCACCCCCCCCTTTCCCGCTAAGAAGGAAGATTACTTATGAGGAACTGATGGAAACCCCCATTCCGCCACCCCCCTGTGACACCTCAGCAAGGAGGAAGGGAGAGAAATAATGAATAAAGTTGAGTCTTTGAAGAAGGGAGAGGCAGGGACAGGCCTTTTAGGATTTGGTTGCACTTCTCATTATTCTACCCTGGTTTCTGTGCATGTGAGTGTGGTAAGATGGGTTTTTTCAATTCCCTGTTGAGTCTGTTCTGCCTGTGACGCTGATTGCGGAATGATCTCTCCCTGTCCTTATCTCCACTCCTAAGCCTCTCAAGAGGTATTTTCTCCCCCAGCTGAAAAGGGGAGTGAGAAGAGTGTCTTTGCTAGGAACCCGGCCTCCAGTCAAGGTGCAACCACCACAACAGCCTAAAATAGAGTGCGATCAAATGCTTAGCTTACGCTGTTGTTTAAAGACAGGCCTTCAAACCAGGGAAATTGAGCGCTCTCTCTAGGTTAGAGATCAGAGCTGAAGGTATTTAAAGCTCTGTCCTTGTGATCTCTACCACTTCCCTGGAAAAGACGTTGTGAGATGGGTGGAGCAGAAAACAGAACCTGAACGTATCGCTTTTTTAACTGATTTTTTAATGTGTTTTGATTAACCTGGCTCAAAGGAAAAAGTCCTGTGCTCTTTGTTCTTAACCTTCAACATCGAGAAGTACATTTTGCACTTACCAACTTCATAAACGTTCCTATTGGCTGAAGCAGAGCCAGCGATCTCAGCATACGGGGAGTCCCCGCGTGCCGGGGACTTCATTTCCACATAGCCGCATTCTGAACTTCTGGGGACAAGAGCTGGTGGGTCTTTTATAGTAGCGTAGGGGTTCTCAGAACTACTTAACGAGCAATTACTTAAATTATATTGGGAGTTCTTCACTAGATCTGCAACAAGAAAAACACGTGTTTCTCTCAAGCATGCTAGTAGTATGGACATCAATGCTACACAGGGTGTTGAGTTCTAACAACTCGCTCCCCATCAAATATTTAAATAGAAACCAGTCATAGCACTTCCAAATGGTTAGACAGTCCTTAATGAATCCACTTCTACTGCTATTCTTGTTTATGGCCCTTGGTCTTGTCATCAGCAAATTCCTGTTGCAGTCTGAGAACTGTCAATTCTGGTTAGAATAGTAGCTGGCATTCAATACAGATAATCCCAGAGTGGTTGGGGTTGGAAGGGACCTCAAAGCACATCTAGTTCCAGCGCCCTGCCGTGGGCAGAGACACCCTCCACTAGACCAGGTTGCCCAAAGCCCCATCCAGCCTGGCCCTGAACAATGCCAGGGAGGGGGCAGCCACCGCTTCTCTGGGCAGCCTGTGACGGGGCCTCACCACCCCAACAGAGAAAAATTCCATCCTAACACCTGATCTAAATCTAACCTCTTTCAGGTTAAGGCCATTACATTTTGTCCTTTCACTATATGCCCTTGTAAACAGCCCCTCTCCAGATTTCTGGTAGCCCCCTCCCTGTTAGGTAGTGAAAGGCTGCTACAGAATATCCAGAGCCTTCTCTTCTCAAGGCGGAACAAGCACAACTCTCTCAGCCTGTCTTTGTAGGAGAGGTGCTCCAGCCCTGCGGTGACCTTTGTAGCCCTCCCCTGGCCTCACTTCAGCAGCTCAGTGTCTTTTACTGGGGAGCTCAGAGCTGGACACTGTACTTCACGTGCTTTCACTTTCTGTGCCTTGGGCACTGTGGCTTGAGCACTTGCCAGAAAAGACTGAGGCAAAAAGTCATGAAGTACCTCAGCCTTCTCCAGATCCTGGGTAACTGCATCTCCTGTTTCCTTCTGGAGACAAGGCCAATTTTTCCTCTCACCCTCATTTTGTCACTGACGGAGCTATAGAAGCTTTTGATGTTGCCCTTGATGTCTCAGGCCAGATTTAATTCTGTCAGCACTTTAGCTTTCTTAACCTGGTCCCTGGCTGTTGGAACAGTTTCTCGTTATTCCCCCTAGACTACCTGCCCATGCTTCTACCCTCTGTAGGCTTCCTTTCCCTGTCTGAGTTTGCCCAGGAGCGCCTTGTTCATCCAGGCAGGTCTCCTGGTGCATTTGTTGGGCTGCATCTCTCCAGAGCTTGAAAGAGGCAGTCCTTGAATACTAACCAGCTGTCCTGGGCCCCTGGTCCTTCCAGGGCTTCGTTCCATGGTACTCTACTGAGCAGGTCCCTGAAGAGGCCGAAGTATGCTCTGCTGCAGTCCAGGGTAGTGAGCTTGCTGTGCACCCTCCTTACTTCCCTGAGGATCTAGAACTCCAACATTTCATGGTCACTGCAACCAAGATTGCATCATGGTACTCTGTTACAAGCATTACAGAAGTCTAAAGGAACTTTCTCTAGACAGTCTCTCTCTAAACAAAATACACAGTTTCCAAGAACAAAATTAGGTTATTTGAGAAGACCTAAACCAACTAAATTTATTCCTACTCCATCTTTATTTACTAGGTCTCATGTCAGCTGTCCTGCTGTTTTTGCCAAGCCTGACACCCAGGTCACAAGCCTAGAACTACCCAAGCAATCCCACTGCACCTTCTAGAAACCAGGCATAACATCAGCATTCCTCCAGTCTTCCAGAATCTCCCCATGCAGTGGGGTAGCCACAGCCGGGATCTCTCAGAAGTCCCAAGTGCTGGTACGTCTGCTCTAAGAAAATGTAAAGCTGAACTCTGAGCGTTAAACTGTTTTCTTAAAAACCCCGGGTCTCGGGCGGAGCTGTTGTTAGACCAAGGCTGGGGATGGGCAGGGAAAAATCCTGCTGCAGACTGCTTCTGGTGCTGCACCTGATCCCCAGAACCTGACAGTGAGAAGGACTAGAAATGAAGGTAATTAAATCATCTAAAGATTAATGGCACTCAGAGTCCCTTCTAAGGCTTTCACTGGGCAGAGACATGAGGAGTGTGATCCAGCCTTTGGGATGCTTGAGATTGGGAAAGGATGAAGTGTCAATAGGATACAGAAATTCTCACCCCTTCTCAGGAATTTTCTTTTGACGGACAATGTGCTGCGTTTTAGCAGACAGGAGGCTTAGCTGGGAAGATGCTGCTACAATTTACATCTGCAGCAGCCCAGATGATGAGAAACTACTTCAAAAAGCCTTGATTCTGTGTGGTGGGGATTAGAGAAAAGGATTCACCCAACCCCACACCTATTTAATCAAAGTAATTTTGCCAAAGCAGATCCTTATTTACAACACCCATTGATTTATGAAAGTAATTAGTATGAAAATAGTTGTATGACAATATGATGAGAGATTTGCATATCATGTCTGCACTGGGCATCAGGTGGATTCACCGCTCCTCACAAGGAGTCACTTTTTTGTCTCCTTGAAGAAAGGTCGAACCCATAACCCTGAACCTCACGCACAGCCAGACCACCTTGGCATTACCCTGAGCGGAGAACCAGGAAAAATTCCCTGCTTCCCTCTCTATCCCAAACACAGTAAATACCATTCACCCTCTCCTCCTCCTCCTTCTTCCTTCTTACCAAGCTCGTTGAGGTAGCCACCATGTTTCCAGTCTGCAGGCAATGTTCCCGCGTAGTCCATGACAGTTCCTCGTTTTCCAGGTTCCACGTTTTTAAGGTTCACAAACAGCTGATTGGTTTTGGCCTAATTCAAAGGAAGACAGATAACAGAAACTGAAACTGATGGGAAGTTACAGGATTTCCAGGTGCTAATCAGGCAAAGTGGTTTGGGTTTGCGTGGCCAGGTTTTGGTAGCGGTGGGGGGCCAGGGGTGGCTTCTGCAAGAAGCTCCTAGAAGCTTCCCCTACGTCTGACAGAGTAAATACCCGACGGCTCAAGGATGGACCCACCGCTGGCCAGTGACGAGCCCATCAGCGATGGTGGCAGCACCTCTGTGATAGGATGTTTCAGAAGGAAAAAAACCCACAGGCAGACACTTCTTGCTGCCAGAGAAGGGAGTGAGAAGATGAAGAAACTCTGCAGACACCAAGGCCAGGGAAGAAGGAGGGGGAGGAAGCGCTCCAGGCACCAGAGGGGAGACTCCCCAGCAGCCCATGGAGAAGACCATGGTGAAGCAGGCAGTCCTGCTGCAGCCCAGGAGGAAGATGCCGAGTAGAGATCCCAGCTGCAGCTCCATGCTGGAGCGGGTGGACACACCTGAAGGAGGCAGTGACCTCATGGGAAGCCTGCATTAGAGCAAGCTCCTGGCAGGACCTGCAGCCCGTGGACAGAGGAGCCCACACCGCAGCAGGTTTGCCTGGGGCAAGCTGTGGCTCTGTGGGGAAGCAGGCTGGAGCAGTCTGTCCCTGGAGGTCTGAGCCACATGTAAGCCACACCGGGGCAGTTGGTGAAGAGCTGTAGCCCCCATGGTAAGGATTCATGTTGGAGAAGTTCATGGAGGATTGTCTGATGTGGGAAAGACCCCACACTGGAGCGGGGGAAGCATGTGAGGAGTCCTCTGCCTGAAGAGGAAGGAGCGGCAAAGACAATGTGTGATTAACTGGCCACAATCCCCATTCTGCCCCCGTCCTGTGCCGTTCGGGGGTAGGTGGCAGAGAATTTGTGAATAAAGTTGAGGCCAGGAAGAAGGGAGGGGTGAGGGGAGGTGTTTGAAGATTTGGTTTTATACCTCATTATCTCACTCTCTTTTGATTTGGTAGGAAATTAGATGCTTTGCCCATGATGTTACCTGCGGAATGATCTCTCCCTGCTCTTATCTCAACTCATAAGCTTTTGGTTATATCTTCTCTCCCCTGTCCAGCTGTGGAGGGGAGTTATAGAGCGGCTTTGCTGGGCACCAGACCTCCAGCCAGGGTCAACCCACCACAAAAAGAAACCAAACCTGAAACATGATGGAACCAAATGAAATAAACTAGAAGCTAATTGACAGAGGAGCACTGAGATTTTGATGCTCTACCTTTGCCAGGGTCAGTCTGTCCATGTTGTTGACATGAGGTGCGGTAGCGCACTGAGTCAGAGTATGATAACTGGGGTTAGAGAAATAGCGACTGTTGGAATTTCCACCGGTACTGTGAGGGATGGCTTCTGAAAAGAAAATAAAATCAACAACTATCAATAGCATGGCATTTCTTTCTGAGGAGAAGTTTTTGACAGCTCTGCACTCATTCCAAAACCTAATGGGAGAGTTTCTGGAAAGAGCTACCTAGGAAATTGCCATTCATTTGACGGATTTAGGGACACAGAGCAGGAACTGACAGGTCACTTGAAGCAAGAGCATGTTACTTGCTAACTTACTTCTCTCCTGAGGTTCCTTGCTCTCTTTTGCCTCTGCAGTCACTGTCCCAATTACAGAGAATTTTAACCACCAAGTTCATAGCAACACTCTCTAGTGCCTCAAGAGCACCCCCACCTTTGCTGACAGCTCTTTCTTGGCTCTGAAAACTCTTTCTGCCACCTTCTTCACCTGCTGCCTGCCTTAACAGCTGTGGGCAGAAGACAGCAGTGCCTGAAGTTTCACGTACCCGTTGCGTCACTCCCAGGTTTGCTCTTTGCCTTCACTTGTTTCAGACTCGAGCCTTCAGATGGAGCTTCTTAACTGTATCGGGATTACAGATCTGCAGCACCACGGACGCTACCCTTTGTTCCTAGCCCTAAACTCTGTCTGTCCATGGCCAGCAGATGGCAATGTGTCACCAGTGGCAGACCCCTACGGACAAGATTTGCTTCGAGAGGATCTCTGTGTATCTGGGGGACTATGAGAAGGGAAGAGGGAAAAGGAGAAGGGAATTGTCTCTACTTGGGATTTGGCTTTACTTGTACTGGGCCTGCCACTGAGGCCGTGAAATTAGGAAGGAACGAAAACCGAAAAAGAAGAAAAGGGTAAAAGACAATGAAGAAACAGGCAAAACAGCAACCAATTGTCCTTCTCCACCAGACTGTCAGGTCTCCCAGGCTACTCAGAGCCCCGTGCTTCAAAACCCATGCAGTCGTATGAGCGGAGCCAGACATCTGGCTGGTGTCACGTCATATGACGCGAAAGGCACAAGTTTCTTTTAAAAAAGGAGGAAAAAAAAAGGGGGGGGCGAGGAGGACAGACAGGGAGAGGCCGTTCCATAAAATCTCCTCCTTTGCTGCTCTAATCCCTTCTGGTATTTTTTTCCTGATAAATTAGAATATTAGGTAACACATCAAGAGAAATAGCTGTTGCACAGCAGCACAATTAGCACAATGCACAATTAGCACTCACAGAACTTAACTTGGAACCTTTCCCGTATTTTAATTTCATTCAAGATTCAGTCTTTTAATTATACACTCGATACGAGTTACATGGCTCGATCTCCCTAGAGATCCTCGCTGTTTTGGTAGGTAATACTAAACACCAAAAAATACCAAGTCTGATGGTTACTTTAACAAACCTAAAAGAAAAAAAACCCAAGCTATTCTAACATACTTTGTTGAATTTAGTTCCTTCCTCTATTGTCACAAACCCTTTGCCTGCTGCTCCACTTATTATGCATATACATATGTTCCACAACACCTTTCTTAATCCTACCTTCTGATGCTATCTCTGCAGTGTAACTTTATAGAGCAGCTATTTGAGACCGTGTTATGAAAGTATTGCTCAGGAGTATTGCTCTGACGTGTGAAGCGTGGGAGGAGGATATTTCCAGACACCGAACAGAAAGCAAACTATGCTCTTTATGTCATACAGTGTGTCCTGACATCACCAACGTGTTGAAACTAGTCCGTTACACACGCTGCTGTGATGACATCATCCCGGGACAGATATTCCATTTTTTCTAGAATCAAGCACAAAGTCTCTTTCCAGCAAAATCTTTTTCTTTTCCAAAGATAAAGATTTCACTGAAGCTAAAAGCAGTGTCTCCTTTCCAATACCTGAGGTCACGCAGTCAAGGTCTGTGCTACGCCTGAAGTCGTCATCTCCACCCAGGATAGTTCTATCACACCGGCCAGCTCATTTTTAGAACCTGTTACAAAAAGATGCTACACTTTTACTACGGACTTTCAAATCATAGAATCTACCTACTTTAACCTGGCTTCATTCGTTACCATACTTTTGGTCTCTGGTGATTTGTCTGCCCTAGTGTCTCACAAACTACTCATCGATGGCACAATGACAATACTACTATTTTCTCATCATTCACTCCAATTACTTTTATTATTTTTGCAGCCTTGCCAT
Source organism: Gallinula chloropus (assembly GCF_964237585.1). Lineage (NCBI taxonomy): Eukaryota > Metazoa > Chordata > Aves > Gruiformes > Rallidae > Gallinula > Gallinula chloropus. Next base: position 56,763,052 of record NC_140089.1, read on the forward strand.
TTCCCAGCGGTATCTGAGTGACTGAGGGGAGGTCGCACTGCGGCTTTTGGGACGACAATAAGGCCAAGAACACTCTGGGCTCAGTTAGGTGAGTGCTGGCTGTGGCAGCCTCCCTCTCTTTCTGTGAGGACTCCTGTGGAGAGAGTCCACAGAGACTACTGACCCTTGAATACAAACAGGAAAGCTGAAGCTTGCAACGCTACAGTATCGCACGGAGACACAAAACTCCAGAACCCTCTGAGAGGGGCATACTTAAGAGTGTCAACTCCATCTTATGGAAGCTGGAAGAGTTTTCCCAACACTTACATAGACATTTAGGTGAGAACTCAAATCCCTTCCTGGAGATAAAAGGTTTGTGATAGCATGCCTTTCTGCAGAGTTTCATCATGTTTTCAAATTACCTTGCTCTCCATAGACAACAGTGCCAAACACAAATTCTAATGGATAACCAAATACAAATACTTCCTAAAACCACAAGGAAAATGCCAGAGAAACCTTGCAGAAAAGTGCAACAATTTTCATGCAGAACAAAATATGTGCAGAGACACTTGAGTTCTCAAGTTTGAAAAACCTAAGTGGAAGCACAGCTTCTGCACAACTGATCCTCTTTTTGGCTGCCAGAGCCAAGCTTTCTGGGTTCCTGCACGCAAGGCTTTACGTACCAGAGCTGCCAGCACAGCCCTGCATATTTACAGCTCTTCACCACTTCCTGAGGAATGGTTCTGTGAAGGCGCGCAAGGTTTCAGATTGACCCATCTACTCTCCTACTCCCAGTTTGCCTGTGGATCCCACACTCAACAACATTTCCATACCTGTGAATCACAGATGGAACAAAACAGCCACAGAACTGGCCCCTGTCTCCTTCCAGCCCCACACAGTCCTCCTGTAGAGCAGAGAATTTATTTAAAAACTGGAGTTTCTAAGAATTTCCCAGAAAACCAAACACTATCACTGGAAAAGATGGAGCCAGTTTTTCAGAGAAAGAGTTCATGTTTTGACTACAAAATGTAATAAAAAACAGTTATGGAATAAAACAAATCAGTTTTGACTTTTACCATTTTAAAACCTTTGAAATTAGATATTTTGATTGCTCTCCCCAAGCACAAATTGCAAGGTGCAGCAGACCTGATGAGGCAATGTTATGGCAGTGCAATGATTTCTAACTTTGCACTTCTCAATGTCGGGGTGACAGCATCAGAGCCCCAAGAGGAAGGCAAAGACCTGTCTGTCACTGCACTCTTCGCAGTGCCTTCTCACAGCTGACTAAGAATGAAGGCAACTTCTCCGTTCATATTGTACCAGAGATAGAAGATAATGTAATCAAAACTAGGTTGTTTGATGTTAAGTATCTATTTCTGGCACATTCTTTCCTCTCACAGTTTTTTCTGCTTTAACAGAAGCACTCTGGAGAGCATTTGATGCCAACGGGGAAAAATTTGGGTCTGTGTTTTTCAACAAATTCTAAAGGAGCTGGAGAAAAGTCTGAGGCTCAACTTTAAAGCATGGAAGCAGGAAGAGTTTTTCATCTGTGCATCTTAACTGTGTGTTTTCTGCACTTCAGTGTGTTGCACTGCAGAGTTCTTCCCAAAGATTTGTCGTCATGTGTCACCAATCTTCAACCCAGTTGTGTATGGGCTACCAGGAGCAGTCCTCCTTGGAGACTTATCCCCCCGACAAAATTCAGTGCAAAATCTGGTGAAATTATGAAACTACCTGGCAAGGGAATTCACATTTTTCTCCTCTCCAGCCTGGAGCACAGGTACAGGTTCCATCCAGAGCTTTGCAAGCCCCTCCGTTAAGGCACTGGCAAGTTAAGTTACAGCCAAGCCCCCAGGTACTTCTGGGACAATTTATTGAGCAATCTACACCATGCCAACCTGCCAAAAAGAAGAATTTCAAGTGACAAATTAATCCAAGTTTTCCCCCATTCCTCTCTGCGGACGTGTTTCACTCTGCCTATCAGGCAGCATCTTTCGGAGATGTGCAATCCCAGGGTACCACTAGCTACAAGCTAGTAGCAGCAGTTTCAGACGAGGACTCGTCCACGTTGGAACAAGGGTGGTGAAGGGCACCTCCTGACATCTCTGCACAGCACACATTTGCAGATGGGTGCCACCGTGCAATAGCAATTCAGGGCAGATTGGCAAGGAAAACACAGACACCTTGAAATTACACTACCAAGCACCAGAGGATACTGAAGGTTTAAGGCATGGGTTGAAAAAGCAAGGACTGTATTCCCTACATTCAAGCTGCTGCTTTCATCACTCTTCCGCCAGTACTGAACAGATGGAGTTCTGCAATACAGTTTAGAAACTAAAATCCTAGACACAAAACAGAAGGAAACATAGCAGCAGTGCCTAAGTTGCATTTCTCCAAGGATACATGGAAGACCTTCTAGATCATTGCTGTACTTCCCTCCAGATGCAAAAAAGACTGTAATGGGAAATGGGTCTAAAATGCACCCTTCACTGCTGATTATGCTGGGTAGCAATGATTTGCAGACTGCACGCTGGAGGCAGAGAAATGGAAATAGATTTTTAAAAATGTGACCATCTGATACAATAGAAACGGCAGGAGACAGTCTGACGTGACCATCAGCAGTGACACAAGCCAAGGTTCTAATTTTGTACCTTGTTTACAGCAAGCCAAGGGAAAAGTAATTCTACACTGAGCCTAATCAATAGACTGTGCAAAACACATGGATTGAAACGAAGCCGCCTCGTGCCCTGGATAGAGAACTTCACATTTAGGGGTCATTTCAGGCAAAAATCAGTCCCTGACAGTGGTGGGCAGGCACGTGCAGTTTCTGAGGGGGTACAATGTCCATCAGAATTACTGCTGGGAGGTGAGAGCCAGGCAGGGAGGTCAAGGAGCGTCAGTCTAGTCACACGAATACTGGGAGACCTAGAAAGTTTCTCACAGAAGCAGGGAACAGCGCGCAAAGGCTTGGAAGGGTCTTAGGCAAGGTTTTCTCAGAGAGCTGGTGAGGAAAAGAGCATTCAAATAGAATAAATTGCCAGTAGATACTAACATCAGTGCTAAAATGACAGGAAGAAATCGGTGCCTCTGTGTGGCTGAGAGGGGCAAGGGTTGCAGCCAGAGGTCATGCACACCCAGGCTGAGGGAAACCCGCCTATGCATTTCGACTAGGCAGGCTGCTGTCAGACACATGGCAGGCATGCCTGTGGTACATCCAGCAGATGACAGCACTGCCACCAAGAGAGAAGTGGTGGCACACCTCAGGGTAAACACCAGTAATTCACTAAGCCGCAGCAGCCTCCAGCCCACTGAGAACACAAACATGAGGCATGTGCACTCTTCTTGGGGCAGATGGTTTCCTAGTTTTCACCTCCCAGAGCAGCAGAAGCATAAATCAGCTGGTGATATGGCCTTCAGCGTGGTCTGCTTTTTATTAAGTTTCTTTCTTCTTCTCTACTTCCAAAACTCAAATTCATTTTATGATTAGGGAAAAAGGAAATTAATCTGAAGGGATGCTTACCTGCTTTGCAGGCACAAGAAACATCTACTGGTGAACAGATGGCTTCGTTTTTGCAGTTGCATACAGATGAACAGTTTATTCCATACGTCCCCAGAAGACAGGCAGTACCACAAGCAGCACCCTGAATGACACAAAAACAGAGTCTAAAAACTATTCAGACAATAGAACCAGTACATTCTGTAGACTGACTCAGGTGCTACAAAAGCCAGAGAACATGCCTGTTCCAGGCTGTCACTAAGGTATCTGAAATTTCATGGCGAGGGACTCCTTCATGCTCTTTAAGTCCACAGTAAGCATTACTTTCCTGTTAGTTGTTGGGAGAGCTCAGGTCACACAGCAAACACCACTTGGTTAGATCAATGGACAGTATCTTAAGTAATAAGGAAGCCCTTCACGAAACCAAATCTCGGTAAGACAGCAGGTTCATGGAACGTGGATGTCTACAGTATTTTTAGGAATTAATTTGACTGAAGTTTTCACAGTTGTTGTTCCTACAACAGTCACCCTGTAAATATCCAAAGCACAGGTAACCGCAAATGCATGTAAAAGCTGCAGAATAATCCATCCTGAACCGCAAAAACAAGTGTCTTGCTCTAGATTTTCTCTGAATGGAACATCAGGAGCTTCTGCAGCAAGATAATGATTGAAACCATCATTCCTCCCTTTATTTACACCTCACAAGCACATCCTCCTACTTATCACTGTCTTACAAAGTCACTATCTTTTCTTTCCTGAAATGCCTTCACTTCAGTGCTGAGAACCAATCCCAGATTTGCCTCAGAATCTTAGACAACGCCCAGTATTATTTATGTACCTAAATACCGTTACCTTTCTTTTCCTGTGGTGGAGAAAGGACACTCGGGCACCATGAAGAACTTGGCACTCAACTAAAGCCAATGGAGTTGAAAATGTACTGCGAAAGAGAGACTTATTTACCTCAAATCCAGGGCCACAGGTGCATTTTCCAGTCACACTATTGCAGTCAGCACCATTTTGGCAGCTGCGGATCTGCTGACATGACTCGCCATAGAATCCTGGAGAACACGTCTCGTTGCAGTAGAGCCCCGACCAGCCAGGCTTGCAGGAGCATTCCCCAGACACAGGGTGACAGCTGCCAGGAGGGGATGGAAGGATAAGTAATTCAGGACTAAAAATGACAATCTACAACTGAACAGTTCTTGAGATCTAAATTAGAACGTATTTATAAAACTACTAGTACTGGCATTTTAAGACAGTCATCACTGTCCTGTAAATAGGTGTAGGAAGCTGTAATACTTTTGAAGGATTTTGATGGGTTTTCATGAAGTCAGACTAATTGGCAGTAAGATTTATACATTAAGAATGGGAGCCGATATATATATGTATGCACATATCCCTCAGAGAAAGCAAGAGACAAAAGAAATGCCACCAGAACGTGTCCTGAAAAAACCCTAATCCCAGCCTAACTATACCATATTAGTTGGTGATGCAGAATGACCTCCCACAGTCTTATTTACAAATGTGAAGCAGGGGTGGAAGATCACCAGAAAGAGCTTACAAGACAAAAGAAAAACCCTTCTAGAAAAGTACGTAGCTACAGTGTGCTCTTTTTACACCAGGTGTCACGTGAGTAAAGACATGCCAAAACCAGCCTGAAATGCTGCAATTCCTACATTTTGTACATTCCTGTACAAAACAAGGCGCTAATGTTGACAAAGGCAGACAGAGGCCTTTTTCGCTTCTTCCTGCAAACTGCATCTTCAGAATGACAAGTTTCTGTAAACCCCCCAACCTGTGATGGGAAGTGGCAGGGACGTATGGATCTGCTCATACCAGGTCACAGCGCTGTTGCTGTACCCCACTGAGGAAACGGGGTTTATATGGCCTTAGTCTCAGCCAGCCAGTGCTCACTCTCTGTTTTCTCTTGACTGTTGAGTACCAAGGGAAAAATGGATACTTTCACCTGGTCACAGAGAACAGAGGGCTGGGTTCAATACACACTCCAGCTCAAATCCTTGCATATCTACCAAAAGAGGCAATGGACAAGAACCATTTCTGAAAAAACTCTTTGCATAAGAGGCTTGTTACCTGCTGGTGCTCTCTGGACCCCTGGAAAATAATAGAACCTCCCAGGTATACCTATATCTAACCCTTCACAAAGCATAGAGGCTGACAAGCATGAGGATTGGCTGGAGCTGCCATCAACTGACCACATCTATTGATTTCAGTTATTTTGCACTTACAGCACACCAGAACGTGCAAGGGATATATGATCTATCCTGCCTACACACAGTGAGCAATGTAATGATCTACCCACCTGGTAAACAGAGACAAAGGTCCCACTTTGTCATAATATTTATTTGGCGGGTAAGCAACCAAATAAATACAGCAATGAATATTAAGATCACATATAGCTGCAAGCACTGTAATTCAGAAGCTCTTTTGGGCTGAGAGTTTCCTGATCCAGTTAGGGAATACCAGATTCTCTCACAAGTCCTTCGCTGCTTCAGATTGCATGAAAGTACTAGAAAAATCAGGAAATCTTTCTTTTCAGATTTCTATCTTCTCTACAGAAGAACAGGTTCAAGGGTGTAAAGCCTACCTCCAGGTAGTGGGCCTGTGCCAGGGACATCTTTTATCACACTTGAGACCATAAATTCCTTCAGGACAAAGCCTTGTTTCACACTGCTCTCCAGTGTATCCTGCTTCACAGAGACAGGCACCACCAATATGGTAGCATTTCCCACCATTCATACACTTGCAGGGCTCAGCACATTGCACCCCGTACGTCCCCACTGGACACTCCTCTTGGCACATATGAGAAAAACAAAGAAAAAAGTGGGTTAGTTCCCATCAAATACAGCTTTGGGACATTCCAGGGAAATCGAGTTTATGAGCAATCTCTATACGGCTCTAAAAAGCCTCTGAAGTGGAGCAGTGATTTATAGAAATTCATGTTTCAAGTACTTTATGTCAGAATTTGTAACTTTTAGAAGTAAACTGGATTCTCCACTTAGCAATAGCGTGAACAGCCAGCAGATTTCTGTGCCCCTGTAGATGCTCAGGGCCTGGCAGTCCTCTGGCAATCACGCTCAGCAGTCTCTGATGAGAACCTTTTCTAACTGTGTTTTCCAAACACACTATGTTTGACACAAGGCACGGCAAAATGTAATAGAAGTCACAAGAGCCTTCTGACTGAGGTCAAAGGGGTATATGTGTTCATATCATGCCTCCGCAGTACTGGCCTCAATCCCTTACTCGTATCCAAGTGTCGAGGTATTTGCAACTCTGCCCTGAGGGGAGCAATAAAATCCCCATTACTTCAAAGGTGCAGCGTAATAATAGAGCTAATAACCCCCTACAAATGTTTCCCAGTGAAGTTATACAAATCAGCTGTGAATGGATTGTCTCCAAATGACCATCTGGAATTCCAGCACTGCAACTCCACTTACTTTTTAAACATCACCTTCATGACCTTCTGAAACACTGTCTTCCTGGTGAGGACAGTGTTGTCTCAGCCAAAAGGTTTTAGGCAAAACGGGAATTTAAAGTCGATTCTCCCAAGTTAACTCCGATCATGTAGAAATTGTTACCGATGTAGGAAAAGTTAAGGGTTCAGAGTGCAAAGTACATGACACTTCACGTACCCTTCACGGTACCTTCTGAGATTACAGTAACCAGGATGGCATCTCTTCATGGACCAAGAATTTAGAAGAAGAGGACCCTGCAAAGTATTCTGCCCCTTTTGTAAGTGCATATAACACAAATCTAGCCTTGCAATAGCATCAAGAAACGACGTCTCCTTAACTCCCCTGTACTGATTTTAATGCCGAGTTGTACCCCGCTTTGTGAATCATGCGGGTGCTAATTACAAGGCCTCACCAAGTCTCTGAACCATGAGGAAAAACACGTCTTTATGGTGATGGTGAATGAAAGGTGGGTGAGGAAGTTTCACACCACCGATCGGCTACATCTGACTGTAATAAAAAAGGCACGCTTGATGTACTGGGTGTACGTGCTGGTGTTTTAGGCCTGGCACCCTGTTCTGACCAGAACTGAAATGAACACCTCGACTCTGCGTGTGATTAGCTCTTTTCACACCAGGGGGTTTTTGATCATGGGATGGTTTATTTGGCACTGGGATTCCTGGCGGCAGATGGGGTCCACCTGTCCCAAAGGGGAACAAGGATCCTAGCCCAGCAGTTGGCAGGGCTTGTGGAGTGGGCTTTAAACTAGGTCTGAAGGGGGAAGGGAATAAAACCAGGCTAGCGGGAAAAGCGTGTCAGAGTCAGGGGTGGGAGTCTACTGTGGACTGCCCAGCCAGAACAACAACAACATTGATGAGTTATTCTTCAAGGGACTAAGAGCCACCTCTAGATCCCCTGTCCGTGTCCTTACGGGGGTTTCAACTGGCCAGATGTTAGCTGGGAACACCACCACAGCTAATACAAACAGGTCCAGGAGAGTCCGAAAGCAACTGGATGGTAACTTCCTTGTTCAGGTATTGAGGGAGCCAACGAAGAAAGGTGCCCTCCTAGATCTCTTGCTCATCCACAAAGAAGGACTTGGGGGGAAGTAGAAGTAGGTGGACTTCTTGGCCACAGAGTAGTGGAATTCAAAATCTTTGTTGAAAGAAGGGAAACTGCCTCCAAAACTTCAACACTAGATACAGGGAGAGCAGATTTTGGACTGCTCAGGAAAGTAGCTGGTAAGGTCCCCTGGGAAACTGCTTTTGAAAGTCCATCAATGCTGGCCACTTTTTAAGTACCACCTCCTAAAAGCACAGGAATAGGCAACTCCAAAACATTAGAAATCAAGCAGGTGGGGCAGGAGGCTGAGCAGGGACGTTCCTCTAGAGCTCAGCAGAAAAAGAAAGTGGAAGCAAGATCAGGAAATGTGCGGGGATTACGGGGACACTCTTCACCTTTGCAGGGAGAAAATGTGTGTGGCCAAAGCTTAGAGAGAGCCGAGGCTGGACAATACTGTGGTAGACAGTCTGGGGTCTTCAAATACAGTAACAACAAGAGGAGGACCAGAGAGAACATTGGTCTGTTGCTAGATGAGAACGGTCACATTACTAACAGGGACACAGAGAAAGAAAAGGAGTTTAACACCTTCACTGCCTCTGTCTTCAACAGAGTCGATGGGCTTTGGGACTCCAGATGCCTCAAGTTGGAGGCCCATGACTGCAGTAAACTCCTAGCGAATTCTGACCATTCAGTGACGTGCTCTGACCTGGCTGGCCCTGTGTGGAGCCAGGACTTGGAGTTGATGATCTTCATGGGTCCCTTCCAACTCAGGATATTGTATGATTCTGTGAGTAGTTTTTGCATAAGAACTTGGTTTTGGACTGGTTTTATAGAAGCCTAAATATCTTGCATTCAAGAAAAACCCACTCTGATTCTGGAAGAGACAGGCATAATGGGAATAAGGGTAACAACTGCTGCCCAATGACTCACTGCCACACCATGCACAACTCAACTGAAAAATGTACCAGCAACACCAGGAAAATTTAACTCTGAAAAGTATGAAAGCAAGCAGTGTTTTTCTGTTGAAGTATATACAAGCACAGTTCTCTTTCTACAGGAGAGTAGAATTTGATCTAATGCAAGTTAAAAGGCTTGCAGTTGTACTGCATGCTGTCTGTTTGCTGGTGGTTAACAACATAAATATGAAGGCTCTATGAGCTTTATTAAAGACTGAGTGGCAAGATCTCAAAATAGACACTTGTTCCTAAATGACGTGCCAGATACTTTGCTCAATTGCTAACGTGCTCACACAGACACCTCACTGGTGATGCCATTTTGTTGGCATTAGATGACATTCAAACACATCTGGGAAGTAAGCTAAAGAAAGGAAAATGAGCCTTTGGACGGGTAAGAGTGCTTACTGCACCTCCTAGGTGCACTTGCTTAGTGCATTACTTGAGCTACAAGACCTCCTTCTGCACCTAAGGAAGAGTGAGGATTCTTATCTATCTAAACATTTGTGAGTCATGGAATCAGATTGATGACAACAATTCAATAATTAAAGCTGTACTTCCTTTTCTGAGGGAGTACTTTGAGGTTATTTTTTCCTTGGTTAACTTCTTCTTGGAATATTTCTTCTTCTTTAACAAGAATTAAAATCAGCGGCTCAAGTGCCATGTACTGCAGAATGAAGACTCCCAAGGGAGAACTGCTTTTCTACAAAGGCCTGAAGATTTTTAGGCAATGCATGACTCAAAAATATTTTTGATCCTCATTTTATAAACTAAGAAATTCAAGTGTAGCTACTACCAGTAAGAGCTGACATCATAAATTAAATCTTAAATCCTAAGTCTTAATCCAACTTTAATAAGAAAACAGAAAACTCGCCTGCTGAACATATTGCAAAGGCACTGGTGTTGCTTGGGTAAAAGCTTCCAGATGAATTCCATGAATTGGATCCTCGATAATCAGACATCCAATGTCAAACCACCTGCAATGACAGCCAAGTTAGAGTCTGTTGAAAAGCAACATGTTAGCCCTTGAATGATGACCGTTTTACAACCTCTAATACAACTGTAGTTAAAAATTTAACAATGACTTACATCAAGGCATCCCAGCATTTTTCAAATCAAATTTGCATGTATCAGTTCATGTATATATAAAAAACTGAAGTGCCTGTGTTCCCTTGTAAAAAATTCTACGGCTCCGGTTGTTTCATGTATTTTATATGTGTCTACATATAAATGACATTTTATTCTTTAAAGCACTGGAAGCAAGACCCTTTGAGTCAATGAGAAACAACCCTCTCCCCACCTCAGGGATATATTTCAAGTTCTCACTTGTCAGGAAGCAATTCCTCAATGAAGTTTTCTACCGATACAGCAGGCTGTTTTTCATGGATTACTCCAGTCCGGCGCAAGCTGTCTATTCTTTCTTGGGCTCCCTACATGGGAACATGATCTGTTAGACAACATTCTCTTTCAATCACATCATACAACACTCAGAGATGAGTGCAAAAACCCCTCTGGAGCAGAATTTTCAAGTTAAACAGAAAACAGCGATTTAAAAAAATTACTCTTTTTATTCAACAGTAGAAAAACCAAAAAAGTCATGAAAAAGCACCATAGCCTTTCCCAAACAGGAATCTCAAACAGTAACACAAGCTATGATAAAACTCATGTTTGAAAAGCTGCACAATGAATTCCTACATACTAAATGTAAGAATGGAGCTGTTCAGGAAGATCCTTGGCAAGTGTTGATCAACCTGTCTTTCACCTACAGAATTAGTTGGGAGACAACCCAGTCTCAAAGGCTCTCTTAACTTCTGATTACATTTTTCCTATTCAATTTCTCATGTTTAGTTTTCATCCCAAAGTACTGTGCTAGTGACAGACTAAGAACAAATGCCTGATACACTTTCAAACTACAGTCATATCACAATGCATGCCAGATGTGATGGCAATCAACTGCTTTAGAAGAAAACGGACATAAATGTTCTTCACTGCTGTGACCGCGTTTGCACAAGAACCCCAAAAGCTATTCCAACAAGCAGCTTCAGAATGATCTAACGGAACAGGCGGCAAGTTACACCAAAAACAAGAAAAGGAGAAGTCTCCCAATGCCACAGACTGACATTCCCCTTAGGGAAAATCAGATTTTTCTGGGTCAATGCCCCATCCCTGGAAGTGCTTAAGGTCAGGCTCGATGTGGCTTTGAGCAGTGTGGTCTAGTGCAGAGAGTTTCAGCCCCCTCTGCTGAGGACAATTTGTAAGGTCATTTCCAAACCCAACCACTCTCTCATCCTACGTTTCCATTGCCCTTCTCTGTGCTGGAGGTACTTTAGTACTTACTTTTAAACCTGCAGCGTAGCCCACAGGTTGGGGTGCGATGTTAGACTGCGCAGCCTCTCCAGTAACAACGGCCATTCCAAAGACTTCTTGAAAGGCATCTCGAATGGCTGCAACTTTCACCTCTTTGGTAGAAGTAACCACTATGTCCAGTTCTCTCCCAGTTTCTGTAAAACACAGGTGTGTGTATATATAGAGAGAGAGATGTATATCTATGAGCGTGTACTATTCTTCATTCCCATTACAAGCCAGTTTAAATACATTCTACATCTTAAGACTATGCTTCAGTTGGTCTTCTCTTTCTCACACGTTGCACAAAAGTTCTTTCCTGAAGCAGAAGTCACTTAATTTAGCTAGTCACCTAACTTTTACTTCCTAAGTGATTCATCAATGAAAAAAGGACAACAGGAACTGAGGCGTATTCTGCACCTGAAACAAAGCATAGTGCTCATTTAAGATGACAACTCATGGATTTAGAAGAATAATCCTGACATTCACCTCCTGCTGCTTCTGCTGAAGACAGAATATTGAACTAGATGAACCACTGGGCTAGAATCTCTCTTTTAGGGGGAAAGACTGACAGAGATAGGCACGTTCAGCCTGCAGAAGATAAAGCCAGAGGGATCTCACTGATTTGTACACATATCTGAAGGGAGCCTGCAAAGAGGAAGAAGCCAGACTCTTTTTGGTGGTGCCCATGGACAGGAGCAGAAGCAATGGGCACAAACTGAAACAAAGGAGGTTCCATACAAACATCTGAAGGATCTTTTTAACCATGAAGGTAACCAAGCATTGGCACAGGTTGTCCAGAACCACGAGGAAGTCTCCATCCTCAAACATACTCAGAAGCTGCCTGGATGCACTCAAGAGAATCAAAGAATGGTAGGGAATGGAAGAGAACCTTCTGCGTTCCAGTTTGTGCCCATTACCCCGTGTCCTGTCACTGGGCACCACTGAAAAGAGTCTGGCCCCATTCTCCCTTCAGATATTTAGGAGTATTGACCAGATCCCCCCTTAAGTCTTCCCCAGACTACCGAGACCAAGCTGATTCACCCTTTCCCCCTATGAGAGATGATCCCGTTTTATTCCACATATTGCCCACTGCTTTAGTACAATGGTGCAGCAATGTGGTCAGCTGGATCACACCACAGGTCCAATTGAGTGACAGCTCAGAAAAACAAAGCGCACAAAGGTGTTAATGCTTTCTTCTCTGCCTCATCAGTTTCCTGACCAGCTTCACCTACATGCAAAGAGCAGCACTAGCACAACTAAGAAGGAGGACTGCTCACCAGACTGCTGCAACAAAAGCAAAAAGCAAAACAAAACAAACAAACAAAACACAGCAAGGAAAAAACACCTAAACCAGCCAAACAAAAACCCAACCCATAAAACCTGTCCAGTACTCTGACAAATTGTAGAAATCTCAGCTCAGTTAGACGTGACATGAATGTACTTTAGTAAAACACAAAATTGTGACTACCACAATGCTGCTCCTTCCTATTCATTTTAAAGCTCTAACTGAGATACTATGCTTTTCATTCCAGGCTCAATGCTCAGCAATACTTCACAGAATCACAGAATCATACGACTGGAAGAGACCTTTGTAGATCATCAACCCTTTCAGTAAACATTTCTTTCTAATATCCAATCTAAACCTCTGCTGGCGCAGCTTTGTGCCATTTCCCCTTCTCCTATCTCCTCTCACCTGGCTGAAGAGACCATTGCCCACCTCCCCACAACCTCCCCTCTGGTAGTTGAGACTTTATTAGACTGTTTTAGCCTTTTCAATGTTCTTCCCAAGTGTTTCAGGAACTGCTTCAAGTTTGCTGAGCTTCCTAAAATAGTATAAATACTGTTGGGCTAGAAAAGCAGAACAGCTGAAAGTCAGAAGAAAGCCTCAAAAGCGATGTAAACACCGTTGTGAGCACGCTTACCTTTTGGCTTGTCGACCCTCAGTGCGATACCTTACACACCGGGATTTAATCACCAGATCCAACAGAACACATACAGCATATTTTAAACTCAATTCCATATCACTCCCTCAAACAGAGAAACAGGGAGGTGGAAGAATGAGGAATCATTAGTTGTACTGAAGCTGTCAAGTGTTGGATGTGTGGAAGCACACGTCAGAGTCAGGTTTTTAAACATCAGACAGAATCTGTGAGGCTTAACTGTCAGTTGTTGCAGAAATGCAAGCTGGATTCTCTGTTGAAGTGCATACACGGCAGTGCTGCAGTTATCTCTGTTTCTGCTCTTGAAATCGATTGAACTACCTTTTTTGCTCTGCTGTTCTTCAGAAATCCAACACCATTCTTTTAGATGTCCCTCAAGGTAGATAATAGGCCAGTAAGACCCTGTCAGTGTTTGTGCTTACATTTAATGAACTTTTAGGTCTGTCAGCAGCTCCACCTGGGATTTGGCTGGAGAAGATAGAGCGTTTTTTCAGCGTTGTTTAGAATCTACTTATAAATTGAGGAATTTCAGCTCAATTTCAGCTGTAAAAATATTTGTTAGTAATGGGCCATTCAAAAATAGGTCCTCTTGTCTGTAAGGTCATAAAAAAGAGGCTCTTCAGTTGGAGTTGTCACAGTTTGAGTCTAGCTACCGAGTCTGATGATAGCTGTAATTAGTATTTGTTAAATGTTCAAGACTTCCCGTCCCAGAATAGGAGGAAATCAAGTGTGTTGCCCACCATCACTGGCAGGCCTGTTTCTGCATTGGTGCGTGAGAGGATGGCGGTGATGATATTTGGCCTTTGCTGTATCCGAAAAGTCACGCACTCCTGGTCACGTCTTGCAGCATTTGTGCTGGCGAGTGAGATGCACCAGGCATTACAAAGTGTAAATGTGGTAAGAAGACCACGAAGCAGCTTAATACTTGGGTTTTGTTTGGTTGGGTTTTAACTGTGCTATTGTGAGTTTCTTGGGGAAAAACGAGAAAATGATATGGAAGTCTGTTTGCTTATGTTTAGGGTGTAGCTGAGAATCCCATGGTGAAGTCTGTTCTTGATAAACCCAAACATTCAGTGGAGACCATGATTACACCGCTGGACCCTGGCATGGTTCCATATATCAGTAAGTATTTGTGACAAACCATTAAGTAATGCATAGAATGTTAGATTAATGTAACAGCACTTGAAGTTTATCTGGAGAGTGTGTTAATTCTGTCACAGTTACGTGGTGATTTCTCAGGTGCGTTGTCCAGTGAGACTCTCACTCTGCAGGCTGATTTTTTTATGTGCGTCTTAAGGTTCATTTACTTGTGTATTCTGCTGTAGTTTAGGTAGTAGCATAGTAATACCCTTCAGTTCAGGTTGTGAGAGATGAGCAAGTTACAGAGAACAAAACGGTGACAAGTCCTTGTCTGTAATCTGGAAGTCACTGGAGTAAAGGGGGGCTCACTATGCCACATCACACACAACTCATTCTTCCAGATTTTCTTTTTCAAAAGGCTTTGAAAGCCCCTCCAAAAGTCTCCAGTCCCACTGGGACGTCAATCTTGATTCTTCCTTCCGATTTACAATTGCACAGTACAGATAGTAGTGTTGCTCCTGAAGGCAGCTCAGAGCTCACACACAGTCCCTGCATCTTTCTGCCACAGCCTTCACGACGCTACTCAGATGTAGCATGTCACAGCTCCAAAAAGGTTACAGGCTCATGAGATGCTGTCAGTTGTTGCTGCTTATTTCCTCTCTACGATTAGATCGCACCACAAGGATTATCTGTTCTGCATTATACACTCCGTGCCCTCTAGCAGAATAGAAAAATCCTACAAAATACCACAGACACCTCTTAAGAAACCCCTCCTCAGTGGAAGAAACACTTATTTGCCTCTCCCTGAGGAGACTTGTTTGGTTTAGAACAGGCAGGACTTGCATCCCCTAAAAAACCAATTCAGTTCATTAGGAAATGATAAAAAAACCCAGGATGTACAAAGAATCAAAGAGGTTCTGACATTTCCCATGATTTAAGGGCATGTGACAAAACCTCTAAGGTAGAAGGATCTCCCTGTCACGAGCACCTAGACGCCTGCATTTATGTAGTCATTCCTCTTCTGGAAAGGAAAGAAGCACAGTTTCAGCAAACGCGCCTATTAAAAACAGCCACCTGCAACTGAGCACAGAGGAAAGACAGG
Source organism: Gallinula chloropus (assembly GCF_964237585.1). Taxonomy (NCBI): domain Eukaryota; kingdom Metazoa; phylum Chordata; class Aves; order Gruiformes; family Rallidae; genus Gallinula; species Gallinula chloropus. The sequence goes on from NC_140089.1 coordinate 56,778,480, forward strand.
ACCTAGAGCAACATGCCCTTAAAAGTTGTATCTTGTTAGAGACAACAAAAAATGGTAGTTCCTTCTGAAAGGTAACATACAAAACCACAGAGCTTTATAAACCCCCACAGCCCTCCAGCAGGTGTTCCACCTTGGGCAGTAGCTACTCTGGGGTCTTCAAGCTCCTCAGGAAAAGTGATTGCAGAACCAGTTCCAGGAGCCAAAGGGGAAGAGAAAGTTGCTTGCTGAGTAATAGGATCTGCGAAGACACCTAGGAAGAGGGAAAAACAAGACACAAGTACTGCGTTTCATTTCTTATGCCGTAGCAACATGCAATTGTTTTACAGGAAAATGAACAGGAAGAATAGAATAATACTGGGCTGATTCCTTTCATTTCTTGAAGGCCCCAGAACAATCCTGCTTGTTAGAGTTTAGCAGAGGCAACTACTGTGAATGAGTTCAACAATATCTGCTCATAGAACCGAGCCTACCTGCACCTGATGTGTAAAATTAAACAAAGACATGTTAGCTTAAGAGTGGTGCTTTTTATTGTCTTCAAATTTCCATAGGTCTTTCTGGACAGACTGCTTATAAGACATGTCACAAACAATGGTTAAAGCCTGACTCAACTGCAGCTGAAGAGCTAAGTTTCCATTAGGCTAGTAGAAAATCACCTCAGTTCAGCAACTACAGCACTCGCTTGCATGGCAGGCAAGTATTTTTCACTGTCCTGATGCAATTTAGTAGCCAGAAGCAAGAAAAGAGAAGCTACTCTCATGTGACGGACAACTTCTTACAGATAGCGAGCTTCTCAGAACAAAAACTTGCCCATTAGGAGATTACAGCCTGAGATACCTTACCATTCCGTGGAAATACAATGGCTGAAATTGCCTCTGAGCTGAACAGCAGCAACACAGAAATAAATGGTCAGCTGGGCTTTCCTGGGCACATTTTAAAATACTGCTCTCAAACACTTTTCTGTGAGCCTGAGTGCTAGCAGAACTCTGTGGAAGAGGACTCTTGTCCTACACCGTGATCGTACTTCAAAGGCCATTCTCCATTCCTCCGAGCGCAGCTACTCAGTAATTAAGTGTCACAAGAATACTAAAGAAGCTGAACTTGTGGGACTCTAGCAGACTGCTGAAGTAGCCACCCAGGAGACCCCTCATCCTGTCTCACAAGCACAAAGGTCTATATACAAAAGGTTACCTGTGACGGGAGGTGCAGAGAATGATGGCATCAGTGGGCTCTGTGGTGCTCGACCAGCGTGGCCTCTGGTGATATCATATGTTGAAGACATGGAAAATCCTGAAATCGGGGGACCAGCAGGAGGTGCAGGAAGACCAGAGCCAGCAGTAGAGCTTAATGAAGGAGCTGTAGAGAACTGCGACACAGAGGTACTAAAAGACGAAGGGGCAACTGGAGGTCGGGCTGGAGTTAGAGGTGGCGCCATAGTAGAAACTGTTGCAGATGGCACAAGTGGAAAAGAAGATGAAGTCATCATAGGAGGAGGAAGTGGAGATGCTCCAGCTGCCAGAGGTGCTGAGCACTCAGGAGAAGATGACAGGCTTGGTGTAGCAAGGGGACTGGACAAAGCTAGGGGAAAAAAAGACAAATGGAATTTTAGAAACACCGAGCCTTCATCTCAGAGATTCAGGTATGTAATTGTTCAGCTAGTTTACAAGTAAGTTTTGACCAAGTCTGCTTTTCTCCTTTCAATGGAAAAAAGTTTAGTACTGCTTGAGTCTGCAACCACCACCAATTGCTCTCAATTTCTGGAGATAGTAGCCTGGAATCTCTTTTCTTCTCTGACCCTATTTATCACAGCTAAAAAGACGAGTCAACATTTGACCACCCATTTTGTAGCAGATGAAGTGGGCCTCAGAAATTTCCAGCTAGCACGCTGAGCCCCAGGCAGCCCTCTCTTCCCTGGCACCCAGCTACCCAGGCTCCTAAACGCTCTGCTTTCTGTGTTTCAGTCTGGCCCCCAGCTGATCCTTGGATAAGCCAATTTTGTTCTCTAAACCAAATTTAGACAGAAAATTAAGCCAGAGAAACAGAAAACACTGGTTTTTACAGCACTAAGCTGTTGGATCAGCTCAGATGTGAAACTGCACTCAGCCTAAACATTGATGACAGTCAAGTGACGTGCCAAGTTACCGTAAGGAGGTCGTTTCCAAACTTTATCACGCACACCAGTCAATAAAAAATGGAACATGCACACCCCCAACATAGCTACAAAATACTTACATGGGCCACTGTCCTAGTATATTCCATAGATTTTAAAACATACAGAACAGAAATATTAAAAGGATGAGATAAAGATCAAGAAACTCTTCTGCTCCCACTGAAAATTAGTATTTGAATAGTATATTCATAAAACAATATGTTATGTTATTAACGGTTAGCACAATATATAATACCATTAATAATATTGTAGTGTGAGCAATGTTACTACAGAAGCCTCATTAATTTTACATCAGCAATTTGGAGGTCTGGTTCTATATTCCGATTATGGCTTTAATGGTTGTCACACCTGGAAAAAATGCCTTACAAAGACACACAGACCCAAATGAAAAGGTGTTGCTGGATGTGCTTACAAAACCATGCTATTTGTTTTCGTCTCCCAGCCATCAAGTATATGAAGGCTTATCTTGAAATTCAGCTAGCAAATGTTCATCTTCCTTGATGTCATTCAATTCTTCTGGAAAAATCATCAGAAGGTGTTGCACCTTGGTATTCCTAATAAATGGGCTCAAAATCCACCCAAACTAATTCATCTGGAAGATTTCTACATAGTTCAGGAAATTCTCTTTGCCAATTTACATGTACAGCGTGGAAAGGTTTTTTTGTGTGACACTTGCAATGATTTTGGCAACAGGAATGCATTGACAACGTAAACACTTTCAAATACCACTTTTCAAAACACCTTCTCAAACGCATGACTTTCTTACAAAGAAGTAGATCACTCCTCCTTAAAACACCACCTTTATCTTGAAGGGACAAACTGTAAGTGTGTTTTGGGGTTTTTTTAAATAACTACTGGGTAGCACACTGCTGATGATAGAGAGCGGCTCAGCAATCACTTCTGCCAGCTCCCTCAGGACACATGGATGCATCCCATCCGGGCCCATGGATTTATGTGCATTAATTCTTTTGAGACCCTCCTGGACCACCCCCACCTCAAACAGAGGGAAGCTCTTCATTTCCCAAACTCTATTACTTACTTCCAGTGCTGGGGGTCCCGAGGGGCCTTTGAAGTGAAGACAGCAAAGAAGGCATTCAGTATCTCCACCTTCTCAGCATTCCCCATAACCAGGACACCCTTCTCATTCAGCAGTAGACTCCCATTATCCCTGGTCATCTTACTATTCACATATCTAAAAAAAACCCTTTTTATTATCCTTTATGTCCCTTGCCAGTTTGATTTCCTGGTGGCCTTTAGCCTTCCTAGACGCATCCCTACAGGCCCTCACAACATTCCTATATTCTTTCCAGGTGCTCAGACCCTTTTTCCACAATTCATAGACCTTCTGCTTCCCTTTGAGGTTACTCATGAGCTCCCTGCTCATCCACACAGGTCTACTGCCATGCTTTCCTGATTTCTTGCTCAAAGGGATGTATCAAGAGGGATTATTCCCCCATCACCCTTAGCTCCGCCTCCGATGAGTCACCGCACCATGCGGTCAGGGGGTCTTGCTGTGGTGGGCGAGGGGGAAGTTGGGTGCCTCTCTCTCTCTACCTTTCTCCCTTCGCTTTTTTTACCCTCGTGGTTCTGTGCCCAGCCTTGCCGCTTTCAGGAAGGGTCCCTCAATGCGGTCTCCCACTCCAGAGCCCTTCTCCTCAGCGACTCAAGAGGAAACATCCTGCCGCTGCAGGTGCAACAGCTGGGGCACATCCAGAGATGCCTGAAGGCAACAGAAACTGGGCGGAAGGGACAGGTGGCAGGGGGAGATCACAACCACCCACCCAGCTCAAGGCCTGTGTAAACGCCCCAGTCCAGCACCTTCAAGCAGCATGCCTGCTAATTTGACTATGCTTGATGCGTTAATTACTCACCAATTAATGGAAATTTAGGCAGGCTTTTCTAATCCTGTAACAAGAGATACAGGTTGTAAATTCTGTGTGTAGGGGGCTAGTTTGGTGGAATTGCCACCTAGCACCCGTCTCTGTAGAGACATGGAAATAATCCTAAACCTCTGCTCTTCTTTCTCACCTCTGGGTGATGACAGGTTGCTCCAACCCACCATGGCTGCGAGCAACCTCCTCTCTGAGCTGACATGGTTGCAGGCCTTTGGAGTGACTCTTCCCCTTTGTGCCCTATGTGACTGTGGCTGGATTTTGGCTGCGAGGAACATGGAAGCACTTGCCCTTTCCCAGGAGACTTGTCCGAAGCTTGGTGAACAGTGAAAATGGGCAACTTTATTTCAAGAACTGGGCTGAAATCAGCAACTGTGTGAAACCCTGAGGAATGTGGGCGAGACAGAGCAGGCCTCTGACGCTGCGTATCAGAGGCCATTGGCCCAGCAGCAGACAGCGGTGGTACCATGCTGCCCAGCCTGGACGCTGTCCCTCCTGCTTCCTCATGCCTTGTCTTCCCACATGCCCCGCAGGAGCTCCCGCACCCCAGTGAAGAACTGCACCAGTTTCTCAATGGGAAATGGGCAGGAGGTAGGCCCACCCGCTGGAGCTGGTGTTGGGGCTGGCTTCTGCCATGGTCTTGAGGTGGTGAGGAAGTGACTCCATGCCTGTGCTGTTGGGGTACTCCTGAATGCCGAGCTGGCTCCCATCTGGACCAGGATCCATTCATAGAAGTGCTGGGTGGACGTGTAGATGCCAGGCCGCCTTGCTCTTGCACAGCCTGTGCCCCAGCTGGTCAATCCCACGAGCCAGAAGTACTCGGCATTCTTGTCCTGGCAGACAAGGGGGCCACCACTGTCACCCTGAGGGGAAGGAGAGAGCATGAAGGTGGTGTTGGGTGGCCATTGTCAGCACTATGGCTAGCTCCTTCCCATGAGCCAGAGATCCCCCTCTTGCCTCTGAGGGGATTGACTCTCCCTCAGCTCCGCGCAGTGATGCTGGATGCACAGAAGACTCATCTGCCAGGACTGGGATGTGGGCCTACAGGCTATCAAGAGCCCTAGGTGGGCCAAGGTGGGGCACCGGACAAGGACATGCTCATGGGGAAGGAGAGGCAAGTCCCAGCAGTGCTGGGAAGGTGACTTGCCAGGCAAAGCCCATGCCAGCAGAACTTTGGGCTGTTGTGACAGGGCTGCTAGTGGTGCTGGGGACCGGTTTGTCGCAGACTCCTACCTGGCAGGTGTCGATGCCACCCTGGGGATAACCAGCACACAGGTTGTGGCTGTGGATGGCCCCTCGGTACCAGTTGCTGCTGTTACACTGCTTGATGTCGATGAGGTAGACCTTGGCCTCCTGCAGCCTGTCGGTGGCTTCTGCAGCTGTGAGCAAAGAATGCAGCAGCTCATTCCTGGTTCTCCTCCCTGGTCTGGGTAAGCCCCTTGCCTAGGGCTTGGCTTGGCCTCCAGAATGCACTGTAGCAGTGTTTGCTTTGTGTCTTGCTTTGACTAATGGGTCAGGCCCGCCTCCTCTCTCTAGGCACACATCCCCATGCAACCTGACTGTGTCGACATTTCGCCTCTGCTGCCTGAAAGCCCAGCCCGCCTCCCCAGTGTTCCATGCTTGCTCTCAGGACACAAGGAGTGCTCAGGAACTCACATCTTGCAGTTGTGGAGCCCCAGCCGCTGACATAGCAGTTGGTCAGCTCTGAAACTCTCAGCGAGGCATCAGGCACACAGGCAAGCTGGATGTAGTCATTGCACTGGACAGGCTGGTCCAATTCCATAAGCGCGATGTCATTCTTCTGTGTGATGTTGCTGTAGTGCTCGTGAACAATCACCTGCATGATACGGCGCACTTGTGCCTCAGGACCCAGCCGCGTCAACTGCGTGGCACCGATGACCACATGCCACATGCTGACGTCCCTGGAAGGCAGACAGAGAGAGCACTCAGAGCCAGCGGAGCTACGTGCTGTCACAGCCCAGCCGTTGTCTGCCACCTGCTCTTGACAAGGCAGAGAGGAAAGTGGTGCTACAGAGGGCCCAACCACCCTAGCACGCCTTGGGCACCAGGAACTTGGAGCTGGAGGCTGCTGGGAAGCAGTGGCGTGAGCCCACCTTTCTCCTGAGCTGGGCTGGGGAGAGTCCAGACAGTGGGTGTCCAGCGGGCGAATGGAACGGGATGGGGTGAGGGTAGCCTGAGGTGCTGTGGGCAGGGCAGCTGGGAGTGTTGTGTGCTGTTCCCTACTCCTCCTTACCAGACGTTGATGAAACAGTGGGCTGCTGTAAGGACCCACTGTGGGTGGATCAGGGAGCCTCCGCATATATGCCCTGTGCCCACGTTCCAGGGATTCTGGATGCTCACAATCCAGGGCCAGGCTCCCTTCTGGGCATCTCTGCCGCCCACAACACGCGACATGCCTGAGTTCCAGGCCATGGGCCGGTGCCCGCAGGTCCTGTAAGCAGAAGATCGTTACTGTCCTGCTCAATGACTTGCTGCTGTTCAGGCTGAAGGTCAGCCGTCTTCCCTCCCCGCAAGGTGCTGTATGGACAGGAGGGCCAGGGAACGCCATGGAGCGTGCACCCATCTGCCTCTGTTTTGGCTTTAGCCCCGTAGACAAGCGGTGCCAGCAGCCTGGGTGCTGGCAAAGATCCGAGGGCCCCACAGGGGGTTCAGGAAGCCGTGGCGTGACCATGGGGGACAAGTGGAAACCCTCCAGTGAATCCCATAAGGCTTGCCCATGCTACCTTCAAGAGCCAAGGGCCACTTACCAGCAGGTATCCCATGTGCCCTGCACAGGCCAGCACAAGGACAGCAAAATGAGGAAGGAGAGCAGTTTCATGTCTGTCAGGAGGAGCAGCAGGAGAACGTGGTAGCTGCAAGAAGCAAGCAGAGCTTGTTACCCACAGCGCAGCAGCTGACAGAGTGCTCACAGTACTCCCGTTGCCTGGGGTGCCCTTGGCCGCAGGGCTGATGTCACAGATCCACTGGTTCCAGGTGCTAGGCACAGCCTATGGGGCGAGGGGAGGGGCAGCATGGGGGCGTTCCAAGCTGAAGAGAGGACAGAAGTGGTGCTTGGACACCCCTGGGGTTACCCATAAAGATAAATTTTCATGGGGACAGAAATGTGTTTGGGTCAGTGCTTTGACACTCTTTAGTTTAGGGGTAAACGTACTGACCTGCTTTGCTAACAGCTCTGCTTTTGAAGAAGGGCGGAAGGAAGGACTGATAAGAAGCCTGCTCTGCTCAATTGCTAACGTGCTCACACAGACACCTCACTGGTGATGCCATTTTGTTGGCATTAGATGACACTCAAACACATCTGGGAAGTAAGCTAAAGAAAGGAAAATGAGCCTTTGGACGGGTAAGAGTGCTTACTGCACCTCCTAGGTGCACTTGCTTAGTGCATTACTTGAGCTACAAGACCTCCTTCTGTACCTAAGCAAGAGTGAGGATTCTTATCTATCTAAACATTTGTGAGTCATGGAATCAGATTGATGACAACAATTCAATAATTAAAGCTGTACTTCCTTTTCTGAGGGAGTACTTTGAGGTTATTTTTTCCTTGGTTAACTTCTTGGAATATTTCTTCTTCTTTAACAAGAATTAAAATCAGCGGCTCAAGTGCCATGTACTGCAGAATGAAGACTCCCAAGGGAGAACTGCTTTTCTACAAAGGCCTGAAGATTTTTAGGCAATGCATGACTCAAAAATATTTTTGATCCTCATTTTATAAACTAAGAAATTCAAGTGTAGCTACTACCAGTAAGAGCTGACATCATAAATTAAATCTTAAATCCTAAGTCTTAATCCAACTTTAATAAGAAAACAGAAAACTCGCCTGCTGAACATATTGCAAAGGCACTGGTGTTGCTTGGGTAAAAGCTTCCAGATGAATTCCATGAATTGGATCCTCGATAATCAGACATCCAATGTCAAACCACCTGCAATTACAGCCAAGTTAGAGTCTGTTGAAAAGAAACATGTTAGCCCTTGAATGATGACCGTTTTACAACCTCTAGTACAACTGTAGTTAAAAATGTAACAATGACTTACATCAAGGCATCCCAGCATTTTTCAAATCAAATTTGCATGTATCAGTTCATGTATATACGAAAAACTGTAGTGCCTGTGTTCCCATCTAAAGAATTCTATGGTTCCTGTTGTTTCATGTATTTTATATGTGTCTACATATAAATGACATTTTTTTCTTTAAAGCACTGGAAGCAAGACCCTTTGAGTCAATGAGAAACAGCCCTCTCCCCACCTCAGGGATATATTTCAAGTTCTCACTTGTCAGGAAGCAATTCCTCAATGAAGTTTTCTACCGATACAGCAGGCTGTTTTTCATGGATTACTCCAGTCCGGCGCAAGCTGTCTATTCTTTCTTGGGCTCCCTACATGGGAACATGATCTGTTAGACAACATTCTCTTTCAATCACATCATACAACACTCAGAGATGAGTGCAAAAAACCCCTCTGGAGCAGAATTTTCAAGTTAAACAGAAAACAGCGATTTTGAAAAATTACTCTTTTTATCAACAGTAGAAAAACAAGAAACAAAAGTCATGAAAAAGCACCATAGCCTTTCCCAAACAGGAATCTCAAACAGTAACACAAGCTATGATAAAACTCACTGAAGTATCAGAATATATCCTGTTACTCACATCAACATTTTTGCATCTTAAGATCTGTTGTGCTTTGATCCTTTCAGAGCTTTGGACCAACTCTGTCCAGTGAAGAGACCCTCTCTGTTCTGGTACCTATCCAGCTAAGGAATCATTTACTCCAACCCTGTTCTCACTCTGAGTTGCCATACAAACACTATTACCACTACGCTGCAGTAGCTAATCAGGTAAAGCAACATGTCTATTTTTCTCCTTTACCTCCATATAAAATTGTTTCAGCTAATACATTGCTATGAGGATAAGCTTCACTCCGCTGTGAATGCTGCCACAGCAGTTAGGAGAAAATACCTCCTTTTTATGGAGGAAATGGTTTGCTTACATTGAAGAAACAGAATACAAAATCGTTGGTGTCACTGGGTTTAGGTATTGGCCAAGGAGATGGTTCCACCTAGATACAAGGAACAACTGTGTATTTTTAAAAGGTGGTGAAACAACCCTTGCTAACTCTTCTTCTGGGCCAGCACAGCTGTTTGAAAAGCTGCACAATGAATTCCTACATACTAAATGTAAGAATGGAGCTGTTCAGGAAGATCCTTGGCAAGTGTTGATCAACCTGTCTTTCACCTACAGAATTAGTTGGGAGACAACCCAGTCTCAAAGGCTCTCTTAACTTCTGATTACATTTTTCCTATTCAATTTCTCATGTTTAGTTTTCATCCCAAAGTACTGTGCTAGTGACAGACTAAGAACAAATGCCTGATACACTTTCAAACTACAGTCATATCACAATGCATGCCAGATGTGATGGCAATCAACTGCTTTAGAAGAAAATGGACATAAATGTTCTTCACTGCTGTGACCGCGTTTGCACAAGAACCCCAAAGGCTATTCCAACAAGCAGCTTCAGAATGATCTAACGGAACAGGCGGCAAGTTACACCAAAAACAAGAAAAGGAGAAGTCTCCCAATGCCACAGACTGACATTCCCCTTAGGGAAAATCAGATTTTTCTGGGTCAATGCCCCATCCCTGGAAGTGCTTAAGGTCAGGCTCGATGTGGCTTTGAGCAGTGTGGTCTAGTGCAGAGAGTTTCAGCCCCCTCTACTGAGGACAATTTGTAAGGTCATTTCCAAACCAAACCACTCTCTCATCCTACGTTTCCATTGCCCTTCTCTGTGCTGGAGGTACTTTAGTACTTACTTTTAAACCTGCAGCGTAGCCCACAGGTTGGGGTGCGATGTTAGACTGCGCAGCCTCTCCAGTAACAACGGCCATTCCAAAGACTTCTTGAAAGGCATCTCGAATGGCTGCAACTTTCACCTCTTTGGTAGAAGTAACCACTATGTCCAGTTCTCTCCCAGTTTCTGTAAAACACAGGTGTGTGTATATATATAGAGAGAGATGTATATCTATGAGCGTGTACTATTCTTCATTCCCATTACAAGCCAGTTTAAATACATTCTACATCTTAAGACTATGCTTCAGTTGGTTTTCTCTTTCTCACACGTTGCACAAAAGTTCTTTCCTGAAGCAGAAGTCACTTAATTTAGCTAGTCACCTAACTTTTACTTCCTAAGTGATTCATCAATGAAAAAAGGACAACAGGAACTGAGGCGTATTCTGCACCTGAAACAAAGCATAGTGCTCATTTAAGATGACAACTCATGGATTTAGAAGAATAATCCTGACATTCACCTCCTGCTGCTTCTGCTGAAGACAGAATATTGAACTAGATGAACCACTGGGCTAGAATCTCTCTTTTAGGGGGAAAGACTGACAGAGATAGGCACGTTCAGCCTGCAGAAGATAAAGCCAGAGGGATCTCACTGATTTGTACACATATCTGAAGGGAGCCTGCAAAGAGGAAGAAGCCAGACTCTTTTTGGTGGTGCCCATGGACAGGAGCAGAAGCAATGGGCACAAACTGAAACAAAGGAGGTTCCATACAAACATCTGAAGGATCTTTTTAACCATGAAGGTAACCAAGCATTGGCACAGGTTGTCCAGAACCACGAGGAAGTCTCCATCCTCAAACATACTCAGAAGCTGCCTGGATGCACTCAAGAGAATCAAAGAATGGTAGGGAATGGAAGAGAACCTTCTGCGTTCCAGTTTGTGCCCATTACCCCGTGTCCTGTCACTGAAAAGAGTCTGGCCCCATTCTCCCTTCAGATATTTAGGAGTATTGACCAGATCCCCCCTTAAGTCTTCCCCAGACTACCGAGACCAAGCTGATTCACCCTTTCCCCCTATGAGAGATGATCCCGTTTTATTCCACATATTGCCCACTGCTTTAGTACAATGGTGCAGCAATGTGGTCAGCTGGATCACACCACAGGTCCAATTGAGTGACAGCTCAGAAAAACAAAGCGCACAAAGGTGTTAATGCTTTCTTCTCTGCCTCATCAGTTTCCTGACCAGCTTCACCTACATGCAAAGAGCAGCACTAGCACAACTAAGAAGGAGGACTGCTCACCAGACTGCTGCAACAAAAGCAAAAAGCAAAAAGCAAAACAAACCAAACAAACAAAACACAGCAAGGAAAAAACACCTAAACCAGCCAAACAAAAACCCAACCCATAAAACCTGTCCAGTACTCTGACAAATTGTAGAAATCTCAGCTCAGTTAGACGTGACATGAATGTACTTTAGTAAAACACAAAATTGTGACTACCACAATGCTGCTCCTTCCTATTCATTTTAAAGCTCTAACTGAGATACTATGCTTTTCATTCCAGGCTCAATGCTCAGCAATACTTCACAGAATCACAGAATCATACGACTGGAAGAGACCTTTGTAGATCATCAACCCTTTCAGTAAACATTTCTTTCTAATATCCAATCTAAACCTCTGCTGGCGCAGCTTTGTGCCATTTCCCCTTCTCCTATCTCCTCTCACCTGGCTGAAGAGACCATTGCCCACCTCCCCACAACCTCCCCTCTGGTAGTTGAGACTTTATTAGACTGTTTTAGCCTTTTCAATGTTCTTCCCAAGTGTTTCAGGAACTGCTTCAAGTTTGCTGAGCTTCCTAAAATAGTATAAATACTGTTGGGCTAGAAAAGCAGAACAGCTGAAAGTCAGAAGAAAGCCTCAAAAGCGATGTAAACACCGTTGTGAGCACGCTTACCTTTCGGCTTGTCGACCCTCAGTGCGATACCTTACACACCGGGATTTAATCACCAGATCCAACAGAACACATACAGCATATTTTAAACTCAATTCCATATCACTCCCTCAAACAGAGAAACAGGGAGGGAAAAAAGTATGTGACTTCCAGATTACAGACAAGGACTTGTCACCGTTTTGTTCTCTGTAACTTGCTCATCTCTCACAACCTGAACTGAAGGGTATTACTATGCTACTACCTAAACTACAGCAGAATACACAAGTAAATGAACCTTAAGACGCACATAAAAAAATCAGCCTGCAGAGTGAGAGTCTCACTGGACAACGCACCTGAGAAATCACCACGTAACTGTGACAGAATTAACACACTCTCCAGATAAACTTCAAGTGCTGTTACATTAATCTAACATTCTATGCATTACTTAATGGTTTGTCACAAATACTTACTGATATATGGAACCATGCCAGGGTCCAGCGGTGTAATCATGGTCTCCACTGAATGTTTGGGTTTATCAAGAACAGACTTCACCGTGGGATTCTCAGCTACACCCTAAACATAAGCAAACAGACTTCCATATTATTTTCTCGTTTTTCCCCAAGAAACTCACAATAGCACAGTTAAAAACCAACCAAACAAAACCCAAGTATTAAGCTGCTTCGTGGTCTTCTTACCACATTTACACTTTGTAATGCCTGGTGCATCTCATTCCCCAGCACAAATGCTGCAAGACGTGACTAGGAGTGCGTGACTTTCCGGATACAGCAAAGGCCAAATATCATCACCGCCATCCTCTCACGCACCAATGCAGAAACAGGCCTGCCAGTGATGGTGGGCAACACACTTGATTTCCTCCTATTCTGGGACGGGAAGTCTTGAACATTTAACAAATGCTAATTACAGCTATCATCAGACTCGGTAGCTAGACTCAAACTGTGACAACTCCAACTGAAGAGCCTCTTTTTTATGACCTTACAGACAAGAGGACCTATTTTTGAATGGCCCATTACTAACAAATATTTTTACAGCTGAAATTGAGCTGAAATTCCTCAATTTATAAGTAGATTCTAAACAACGCTGAAAAAACGCTCTATCTTCTCCAGCCAAATCCCAGGTGGAGCTGCTGACAGACCTAAAAGTTCATTAAATGTAAGCACAAACACTGACAGGGTCTTGCTGGCCTATTATCTACCTTGAGGGACATCTGAAAGAATGGTGTTGGATTTCTGAAGAACAGCAGAGCAAAAAAGGTAGTTCAATCGATTTCAAGAGCAGAAACAGAGATAACTGCAGCACTGCCGTGTATGCACTTCAACAGAGAATCCAGCTTGCATTTCTGCAACAACTGACAGTTAAGCCTCACAGATTCTGTCTGATGTTTAAAAACCTGACTCTGACGTGTGCTTCCACACATCCAACACTTGACAGCTTCAGTACAACTAATGATTCCTCATTCTTCCACCTAGGAAATTCTCAGAGGTCATGGAAAACACAGAGCACGTACAACATTTAATACTCCAATCAAAGAATCTACATTTGGGTTGAAGTCAATCATACACATTCTCCAGAAACAGACATAGGTCACTTGCTGGATCCTACTGGTATACAGGCAACAATAACGTGGATGAGATTGGCTTTTCAACTAATTCACTACTGCCCTTTCAAACGGGCTACAAAATCATGTCACAAGGAAAACCTTCTCTTCTGGAACATTACCTTCTATCGCAAAAAAGCAAGAGGAATATGGTGACTGGAAGACATTTTCACTTGAAGACCAAAGAAGCTGTCTTTTTATGATTATAAGACACGTGCCCTAGAAAAAAGCAGCACGACAACTCTGCTCTCACCATACTGATCGACGATTAATCTTGCTCTTTAAGACTGTAGCACTGTCAAGATGACTGGAGTAAGGGAGGGCTCCCTCTGCCACGTCACACACAACTCATTCTTCCAGATTTTCTTCTTCAAAAGGCCTTGAAAGCCCCTCCAAAAGTCTCCAGTCCCACTGGGACGTCAATCTTGATTCTTCCTTCCGATTTACAGTACAGATAGTCGTGTTGCTCCTGAAGACAGCTCAGAGCTCACACACAGTCCCTGCATCTTTCTGCCACAGCCTTCACAACACTACTCAGATGTAGCATGTCACAGCTCCAAAAAGGTTACAGGCTCATGAGATGCTGTCAGTTGTTGCGGCTTATTTCCTCTCTACGATTAGATCGCACCACAAGGATTATCTGTTCTGCATTATACACTCCGTGCCCTCTAGCGGAATAGAAAAAATCCTACCAAATACCACAGACACCTCTTAAGAAACCCCTCCTCAGTGGAAGAAACACTTATTTCCCTCTCCCTGAGGAGACTTGTTTGGTTTAGAACAGGCAGGACTTGCATTCCCTAAAAAAACAATTCAGTTCATTAGGAAATGATAAAAAAACCCAGGATGTGCAAAGAATCAAAGAGGTTCTGACATTTCCCATGATTTAAGAGCATGTGACAAAACCTCTAAGGTAGAAGGATCTCCCTGTCACGAGCACCAAGATGCCTGCATTTATGTAGTCATTCCTCTTCTGGAAAGGAAAGCAGCACAGTTTCAGCAAAAAACAGCCACCTTGCAAATGAGGACAGAGGAAAGACAGGACCTAGAGCAACATGCCCTTAAAAGTTGTATCTTGTTAGAGACAACAAAAAATGGTAGTTCCTCCTGAAAGGTAACATACAAAACCACAGAGCTTTATAAACCCCCACAGCCCTCCAGCAGGTGTTCCACCTTGGGCAGTAGCTACTCTGGGGTCTTCAAGCTCCTCAGGAAAAGTGATTGCAGAACCAGTTCCAGGAGCCAAAGGGGAAGAGAAAGTTGCTTGCTGAGTAATAGGATCTGTGAAGACACCTAGGAAGAGGGAAAAACAAGACACAAGTACTGCGTTTCATTTCTTATGCCGTAGCAACATGCAATTGTTTTACAGGAAAATGAACAGGAAGAATAGAATAATACTGGGCTGATTCCTTTCATTTCTTGAAGGCCCCAGAACAATCCTGCTTGTTAGAGTTTAGCAGAGGCAACTACTGTGAATGAGTTCAACAATATCTGCTCATAGAACCGAGCCTACCTGCACCTGATGTGTAAAATTAAACAAAGACATGTTAGCTTAAGAGTGGTGCTTTTTATTGTCTTCAAATTTCCATAGGTCTTTCTGGACAGACTGCTTATAAGACATGTCACAAACAATGGTTAAAGCCTGACTCAACTGCAGCTGAAGAGCTAAGTTTCCATTAGGCTAGTAGAAAATCACCTCAGTTCAGCAACTACAGCACTCGCTTGCATGGCAGGCAAGTATTTTTCACTGTCCTGATGCAATTTAGTAGCCAGAAGCAAGAAAAGAGAAGCTACTCTCATGTGACGGACGACTTCTTACAGATAGCGAGCTTCTCAGAACAAAAACTTGCCCATTAGGAGATTACAGCCTGAGATACCTTACCATTCCGTGGAAATACAATGGCTAAAATTGCCTCTGAGCTGAACAGCAGCAACACAGAAATAAATGGTCAGCTGGGCTTTCCTGGGCACATTTTAAAATACTGCTCTCAAACACTTTTCTGTGAGCCTGAGTGCTAGCAGAACTCTGTGGAAGAGGACTCTTGTCCTACACCGTGATCGTACTTCAAAGGCCATTCTCCATTCCTCCGAGCGCAGCTACTCAGTAATTAAGTGTCACAAGAATACTAAAGAAGCTGAACTTGTGGGACTCTAGCAGACTGCTGAAGTAGCCACCCAGGAGACCCCTCATCCTGTCTCACAAGCACAAAGGTCTATATACAAAAGGTTACCTGTGACGGGAGGTGCAGAGAATGATGGCATCAGTGGGCTCTGTGGTGCTCGACCAGCGTGGCCTCTGGTGATATCATATGTTGAAGACATGGAAAATCCTGAAATCGGGGGACCAGCAGGAGGTGCAGGAAGACCAGAGCCAGCAGTAGAGCTTAATGAAGGAGCTGTAGAGAACTGCGACACAGAGGTACTAAAAGACGAAGGGGCAACTGGAGGTCGGGCTGGAGTTAGAGGTGGCGCCATAGTAGAAACTGTTGCAGATGGCACAAGTGGAAAAGAAGATGAAGTCATCATAGGAGGAGGAAGTGGAGATGCTCCAGCTGCCAGAGGTGCTGAGCACTCAGGAGAAGATGACAGGCTTGGTGTAGCAAGGGGACTGGACAAAGCTAGGGGAAAAAAAGACAAATGGAATTTTAGAAACACCAAGCCTTCATCTCAGAGATTCAGGTATGTAATTGTTCAGCTAGTTTACAAGTAAGTTTTGACCAAGTCTGCTTTTCTCCTTTCAATGGAAAAAAGTTTAGTACTGCTTGAGTTTGCAACCACCACCAATTGCCCTCAATTTCTGGAGATAGTAGCCTGGAATCTCTTTTCTTCTCTGACCCTATTTATCACAGCTAAAAAGACGAGTCAACATTTGACCACCCATTTTGTAGCAGATGAAGTGGGCCTCAGAAATTTCCAGCTAGCACGCTGAGCCCCAGGCAGCCCTCTCTTCCCTGGCACCCAGCTACCCAGGCTCCTAAACGCTCTGCTTTCTGTGTTTCAGTCTGGCCCCCAGCTGATCCTTGGATAAGCCAATTTTGTTCTCTAAACCAAATTTAGACAGAAAATTAAGCCAGAGAAACAGAAAACACTGGTTTTTACAGCACTAAGCTGTTGGATCAGCTCAGATGTGAAACTGCACTCAGCCTAAACATTGATGACAGTCAAGTGACGTGCCAAGTTACCGTAAGGAGGTCGTTTCCAAACTTTATCACGCACACCAGTCAATAAAAAACAGAACATGCACACCCCCAACATAGCTACAAAATACTTACATGGGCCACTGTCCTAGTATATTCCATAGATTTTAAAACATACAGAACAGAAATATTAAAAGGATGAGATAAAGATCAAGAAACTCTTCTGCTCCCACTGAAAATTAGTATTTGAATAGTATATTCATAAAACAATATGTTATGTTATTAATGGTTAGCACACTATAGAATACCATTAATAATATTGTAGTGTGAGCAATGTTACTACAGAAGCCTCATTAATTTTACATCAGCAATTTGGAGGTCTGGTTCTATATTCCGATTATGGCTTTAATGGTTGTCACACCTGGAAAAAATGCCTTACAAAGACACACAGACCCAAATGAAAAGGTGTTGCTGGATGTGCTTACAAAACCATGCTATTTGTTTTCGTCTCCCAGCCATCAAGTATATGAAGGCTTATCTTGAAATTCAGCTAGCAAATGTTCATCTTCCTTGATGTCATTCAATTCTTCTGGAAAAATCATCAGAAGGTGTTGCACTTTGGTATTCCTAACAAATGGGCTCAAAATCCACCAAAGCTAATTCATCTGGAAGATTTTTACATAGCTCAGGAAATTCTCTTTGCCAATTTACATATACAGAGTGGAAAGGGTTTTTTGTGTGACACTTGCAATGATTTTGGCAACAGGAATGCATTGACAACGTAAACACTTTCAAATAACAATTTTCTCAAACGCATGACTTTCTTACAAAGAAGTAGGTAACTCCTTCTTAAAACACCACCTTTATCTTGAAGGGATAAACCACCTTTATCTTGAAGGGACAAACTGTAAGTGTGTTTTGGGGTTTTTTTAAATAACTACTGGGTAGCACACTGCTGATGGCCACTTGTCATCACAGAAAATGTCAGCGAGTCTGCAAGTCTGTTTTGGTACAAGAAGAAAGCTGAAGCCATATTTAAATCCCTTGCCACAAGACAACCAGCAAACCTCTGTGCGATGCACAAAAGTTTCACGGTCACTTCCTCTACCATTACAAGGTGCAGCTAAAAACAACCCCTACTATTTAAAGAGAACTTCTATAAAGTTAACCACACTGCTGGCATCCTGTAGCCCTTTGTGCACCAGCTCCACTTTCACTGCTGCAGTAACTTGCCTATGAATGAGGCGGTCAATAAATGTCATGGGTGGAAATAGATCGGTAACCTTATTCGAGAATCCATTTTTAGCCTAGTCAAAGCAATCACTCCATCAATGGTTACTCTGAGGCAGTCTTAATAAAAACATGGCTTTTATTAAAGAAATCATTCACTGTTGAGGATGCAGCTTCTCCAGCACAGCCCTCCTTCAGCATTTGACAATAAAGTTGTTCTTTCTGTATTTCATTACTGAAACAGAATTTAGCAAAAACCATAAGCAGAAACACGTTAGGAACATCTGTACAGCAAACCTTCCATACTGTGATCTGTTCTCATGCTTGTTTCTTATAATCATCAGCAATGTTTTCTATGTCTCCTTCCAACAGAATTTCCTGACAAATCCATTTGTCAACATATTGTTTGCATTTAATATTACAGACATTTTTACCACGTCTCTGGTGGTTTCTGAAATATATGCCAAGAAGTATCTTCAATATGAGTAAAGCTTGATTTTTCTTCTTTTTTTAGATAAAACTATTATAAAGGAATGCTCTGGTATTTTCTTCCTGCACCCAATGGATCGCCCAGCACATCCTCCTGGGGCTAAGAGCGCTCCACTCGGGAGTCCACGGCACTAGTGTGACTCAAGGTAATGTTACCAGATGTGTCAGAAAACTGAGCATTCGGTAGTCAAGCACATGGGGTTCAGACTCTGGAAAAATCAGATTCAGTGCTCTGATTACCACCCACAATAGTAAAATCCAAGTGATCGTCCACGTTTCTCACTATCCCCCACAAGACTGTAGACTTGTTTGAACTCCCTTCTGTGCTGCTCATCTCACTGTGCACTGTACTGGCCAGTATTCCCTGTCCCCACGTCCTTAAAAACCCTAAGTGCATCCACATGACTTCATCAAAAAGTTTCAAGAATAATAAAAACATTTACACTACTCTCTGTCAGATGTATGCCATACTGCCATGAGAAAGAAACAAATTCTTCCCATCAGCCTGGAGAAGAGCTCTCTAGGTTGATCCCAACACCTCTGGATGAACTGCTGTGCTTTAAAAAGACATGAATAAATATCACTGAGTTTCTGAGGAAGTTTCTGTACCTAATGACCTACCTGTAGCAGCAGTGGTAGCAGCTGTAGTCTCCCCTGCTGTGTTTGGTGGGGGTGTACCGGGTGGAGTTGTCTCTATTCCACTCTCTTCCACCATTTTCCTTCAGCTACAGAAAGCTGTAAGACAAAAAGAAAGGAAAATAAAGAAAAAGCTTATCTTGAGAAATAGGGATAGTGTTTGCTGCAATACTGAGCTGTAGTAACTCCAAGGACCTGTTCTTTTCAGAGCTGATGCATGACAGGATGCAAAAGGTGGCAAGAAGCGAGACAGAGAACGAAGTCTCCCCCCTCTGCCCGTAAAGAACCACAACTACCCCTGAAGTTGGAGCCCTCTCCAGCTTAAGCACTGCCACAGATGCTCCCGACCCACCATCAAACTGACTGCAAGCACTTTCTCCAACACCAGGCATAGTGGCAGAGCTTGCAAGGGCCTAGGGCTCCAGACTCCGTGACCTGAACTCTATGACCCTGTCTGCTTAAAGGAGAAGCTAAAGAAACCTCCAGACACGCCACAAGAAACCAGGGAAATTTACTTCCAACCTACCTAGAAGTACAATGACATTCATTTACACTGAACAAGTTCTCCACTGCACACAATTCCTGTAAAATCCAGGTCTCGTACTGCTCTGGTGAGTATCAGAAGTGACAGTAATTGAAAACTTTGGCTTTTCTTTTGAAGGCCACATTACATTGAAAGTATCTTCCAGCATCTTTGACTACACCTGTACAGTGCACTACTTGTGGAAAAGTAAAGCTATGTGCTTATTTAAAACCCCCTAAATTAAGAGAAAGGCCTCAGGAGATGAAAAGGAGAGGATGAAAGACTAAGATTAACACCTGGAGATTTTTGTTCTTCAGTGCAGAGGAAGTCACCTAAAACCCCCTGCTTCCTCCCAAGTCTGGTAAACCAGACCGAGATTGTTTGTACCACTCCCTGAGGTAGCAATTCCATAAGGACATTTTAATAACATAAAAACCCTACAGAAAGGAATTTATGTCTGAAAAATTGGCAGGAAAATATTTTCCATCATATCCATTACCTCAGTAGCTACTGAGGACTGACAGCTTACTACATTTAACAAGTATCAGAGGAAAAGCCTTAGGTAATGTGTTGAGTAAAAGTACTCACAGGTATTTATAAAGAACTCCACTTACAAAAATACAGGGGGGGTTCCTCTAAAAAAAAAGAAAAAACCCTCACTGCTGTTTAAAATGTGTATACAGCTATGTTTAATGTAGAGGGAAAATTACTGTTATGACCAAACTGAAAAATACAAAAAGTAGGATGCCAGTGTTAGTCTGGACAGGCTAAGGAGCATCAAAAGCAAATGAAAGCATTGAAATCACAAAGGAGAAAGTGTATTTCCTCTTACAACCAGTATGTGTTGTAAGAGGAAATAAAGTAACTCAAGATTAAGCATTTGAGCCCAGACTCGGAAAGCAAGTATGGTTCCTGTGCAGCACACCTCCTAAAAGCTCTGATGACCCAGGGACTGTGGGTTCTGAGTACCTTGAAAGTTTCTCTGCAGACGGGATGAAAGGGCCAGTAACTGCCTGGTGGGGAACAGACTGACCTTGACGAATGAGCACATCTCAGCATCCCTCAGAAAGGAGCTACACAGCCCTCCCCTAAAGTTCACTAAGCAGAAGAATTTGCAGTAAGATTTTGTCTTTTCACTCACCTACGGGAGTTCACGTTCCTCCTCGCAGAAGTATTTCTAAAGTCATTCTTCTTCCAATTATACACTGCAAACAAAGAGAGAATTTCCCACTGTGCAACATCTGTAATCACTGACCAAACCCTCCCAGAAACACTTTCTTTCATCAAGGCTCCTTTCAGCTGCTGCTTGATTTCACCTCTGTCGTGGTTTCACCCCGGCTGAGAGCCGAGATCCACACAGCTGCCTGCTCCTTAAAGGAAAAGAGCAGGGAAAAGGGAAGGGGGGGAGGGGAGGGTAAGAGGTAAGGGAAGGGAAAAGGAAGGGGCAAATAACCCCAAAACCAAGAAATAAGAGGCCCGTGGGTTGGGATAAGGAGAGTTTACTAAGATAACAGAAAGATACAATATAACAATGTTGACAGGACTCTAGAGCAAAAATATATGAAGCTGTTGATACACAGTGCAGTTTCTCACCAAACCCACAACTCAGGCCGTGCCACCCAGAGCCGTCCCAGAACCCGACCGTCCCCCAAGAACCGCACGTCCCGGAGCCGCCCTCGGCCTTCCTCCCGTCAGCCCCCCGATATCCTGGGCAGGAGGTAACTGGCGTGGAATACTCTCTTTGGTCAGTTAGGTCACCTGTCCTGGCCTCGCCCCTCCTTTCTCATGAAGAGCTGAGAAAGTCCTTGACTGTCTGACAGCAATCAGAAACATCAGGGTGTTATCAGCACTACTCCCATTTTAACTCCCAAACACAGCATTCCATCCGCTGTTACAAATGAATTTAACTCCATCCGGACCAAAATCAGGACAGTTGAACACCCTTGCTGTTGTTATTTTGAAATCATAGAGGGCTTACATAGCTCCACAAGCCACTGATGACCACAGAGAACTGTTGGTCTAGTATACAGTGTTATCTACATGGGACTACGTAAACCCAAAGACACAGCTACACAGAACCACATGCATTCAACCAGTTTGTACCAACTGACGTAGGGTAAATGTCATGATGCAACAGCTCCAGCACTTGCAGACGATTTTGCCCAAAAGAAACGTTTGTTTTTCACGGCACTATAAACGAACTAGAAAGGGCAAAGCACTGCAACAAGGTATCCTCCAGAAACAGACTTCCTGAAGCATCACTTCTATCCTATGCTAAGAGATCCTCAAGGGTAAGGATTTCTACTGCCAATCATGCTAATTCCAGCTAAAACCACAAGGGATCTAGCACTTCCAGCCTGAGCTGCAACGCTGGAGCACAGGGCCCTGAGAGCAGGCATCTGAACACTACCCAGTGCCGGGAGAAAGCCTGGTCACCAGGAGGGTGACTCGCAGGAGCAGATCACTATACAGGACCTAGCAAGCTATCAGGAGCTGGAAGTTCCGTGAAGTGCTGGTGGTTTCCAATACCACTGCCAGTCATCACTGAGGCCGCAAGGGGTCTTGCTCTGTAGCTTCATCTGCCTCACAACCCACAACCGTAACGCTGCAAGAAGCCCCAGAGCCTGCCAGCAAGGAGCACTGGGGCCAGTGCAGCCTTTCTTTAGGACAAGACGGTTCAGAGTAAGGGCAACAAGACAGACTGCCTACACCAGAATCAGTCTGGTGAGGGGCAGACACCGTGCAGTCGCAGGTGTGCTGCCCAAGGGGGGAAAGTCGCCCCGACGGGACGGCTGCCGGAGCTCGTCCCGGGGCGGACCCCGCCGACATTCCTCACACACACAGCCCGGCAAAGACCTCAGCGACCCTCCGCCCCACCTGGCACAACCTCCCGCGCTGCCCCCAGGACTGCGTCTTAACATCCGGACCTGCCTACAGGGCCCCAACGGCCCCAGACGGCACCCGGGACCGGGGGACACCCACCGCTCGCTCCGGGATGCCGCCCACCGCCCAGCCTCACCCGCCCAAAGCCTTCCAGACGCTCCCTCCCCGCCGCCGCCGCGGACGACGGGTGCCAAGGCGTGCCCTCCTCCCGCCGCGACACGGGGCCTCACCGAGCCCATCCTCCAGAGCCCACCGCCTCTTCCCGCTGCGCACCGCCCAGACATTCTGGCCCAGCCAGAAGGCCGCGGCCCCGAGCACCTCCGGGTGGCCCCGCCTCCCAGGAAAAGGCTCCTTCGGGCTCGGCCGCAGGAGCAGCACAGCTCCCCCGCCACGCTCGCAGCGGACCTCGCGTCACGTGGGGGTGCCGGTCCCGCAACCTGCCCCCCACCCCCCTCCCGGCCCGCTGCGTGCCGCCTCAGGCTGCGCAAGTCGGCAGCTGCCCAGCTACCCGTAACCCTCGTGCCTTCATCCTCTGCCAGCCGGAGAGAAAACAGTTACTTCAGTTTTACAGCCTTTACAAAGCACCAGGCAACCCTCCCAGCTGCCCAGGGTTTCCCCCACAACTCACCTCTGCTGCTGCCAGTGCACTTCCTGGGTCCAGTGAAGGTGGTGGACAGCGCTGGGGTGGCGAGTGATGGGGGTGTGCCCCAGCTGCTGGACCGGCTCTGGTGTTGGCAGCTCCTGGGCCCAGGTCTAGTTTTCCTGGGAGGGTGGCCTCTTGGGGGGCTGGGAAGAGTCCTGGGAGCCGCTGGCCCTCCTCTTTGCTGCTCGTCTTGGTCTCCCAGGGGCACGGTCCCTGCCCTGGCTGGCACTGGAGGGACCTGCCACAGCCTGCCCCAGACCCGCCGCCGGCTCTTCACGCTCCCCGTGGATGGGAGAGGGGGCGTGGTGTGGGCTGGTGGGATGCCCAGCAAGAGCAGCGGCCGAGGTGCTGGGGCGCTCCTCTTCCCGAGCCCCTGCTGGGCTGCTGGAGGGGGCTGGTCCAGGGGCAGGAGAGCCGGCTCTGGAGGCAGCAGGATGGGGGGCAGAGGTGGGCCTGCCCTCCCGCGCCTCGGCTGCAGGGCCATCCTCCAGGCCCAGGAGACGTCGGGCCTCCCTGCGGCAGCGCCGCACGGCGACACTGATGAGCCGGCGCACGAACGACACTGCGCGCTCCTGCAGGCTGGGCTGCAGCAGCCGGACCAGCACGTCTTCATCCAGCCCGTATAAGCCCAGGACGGCCCGGATGAGGTCCTCCAACACATCTGCTGTGGAAGGCTGCCGTTGAAATGTGGCCCTCAGGTGTTGTTGTAGCCACGGCAGAAAGCGTTGGAGGAGGGCTGGGTGCTCATCAAAGAGAGATGCCCAGGTGTCTGGCTGCAGGCCACCCACTGTAGCCCTGGGCACCGTCTCCACCGCCGGCGGCTGGGCAGCTAGCGGGCGAGGGGGGCTGTCGGTCCCCGGGTGTGCGGGCGCTCCTCCAGCTGCAGGTATGGCAGGCCATGTTGAGTCCTCTCGTGGTGGTCTGATGTGGACCTCTTCAAATTCATGGTCTGCCCGCACCGAGTGCAAGATGGATTGTACTCCCCTCTTGCAGAGGGGGCACTCAGGTTTGCTGTTAGCCCACCGCAGGATGCAGGCGTAGCAGAACTGGTGGAGGCATGGCATCACGAAGGCGGCGTTGTCAATGCTGTCCAGGCAGACTGGACAGCGGTGTTCCACCTCCGTGGCCATGCTGTTCTGGCTGCGGTGGGCTGGGAGGAGCTGCGGGTGGTGAACTGCTTCCTCCAAATGGCGCTGCAGCAGCTGGAAGCTGCGCTCGAAGATGCGCCGCGTGTGCCCTGGACACACCCTTCAGTATCTCTGGGATACCGCACTGGAAAACCGTCCTGAGTAAGGCAGCAGCACCAAGCCTTCGCTCAGCACTCCAGCCTCGCTGGCTGCTCAGCTGGAGTCTGCGCTTGAGGCCGTTGGGCACCCCTGTGTGCTGGGTTACAGGGCTGGGTGACGTCACGCTTGTCCGTTGGTGACCAGTAAACATGGCACTCAGGCAGCTTCCAGAAGCTGCCATGTCAGATGACTACTTTTTGGTGGTCTTCTGGCTTTCACAAACCTTGACGGACAATAAAACACAACAGAACAGAACTGTCCCTGGTGGAAGGAACTCCAACAATCTTCTAGTCCGACTGCCCGACCACTCCAGGGCTGACCAAAAGTTCAAGCCTGTTGTTAAGGGCATTGTCCAAATGCCTCTGAAACGGATGGGCACGGGGCATGGGCCATCCCTTGAGGAAGGCTGTTGCAGTGTTTGATCACCCTCTTGATACAGAAATTGATCCTGAGCTCAAGTCTGAACCTGCCTTGACACAGCTTTGAGCGCTCACTCACATGCTCTGGCTTGGCCGGCCATGTGTGGAGCCAAGCGTTGCACTTGATGATCCTTGTGCATCTCTTCCCACTCAGGATATTCTGTTATTCTGTGAATTTATACTTGTGCCTGGCACCCACCCACCCAAGGTGCAGAAGCCAATAGTTTGTCTTGTTAAATTTCATGCCCTTGATGACTGCCCCATGCTCCAGTGTATCTACAGCCCACTGCAAGGCCTGTTCTTGCTCAAGAGACTTAACAGCGGCTGCCGGTTTAGTAGCATCAGTAAACTTGCTAACGGTGCATCCAACCCCTGCCCCCGGATCACTGATAAAAGGATTGACTGGAACTAGCCCTAGAACTGAGCCCTGAGGAACAAGCCCGAAGCACTTGGCTCACTCTTGTGGGTTTTCTCCTGCCTTTCTCTCCTTCCATTATGCCAAATCTCATCCTTGATCAAACGCTAACTAAATTGGAATAATATTTAAAGCAATAAATAAGTAGAACTAAAATAAATAACAATTTCCCACACATCTGCCTGTAACCAGTGTTTGAAATGAATCCTTGGAGGTCAGAGTTACAAAGGAGAAACTGCCATATGCTTTGCCCCTTTATGCTGCGTTTGTACGTTGTTACTGGCTCCTTAGTCATTATTCCAAGGCGATCATTGTTGTTATTATTATTAATTTATTAAAGGGAAAATATCTTGCTTTTGTGAAGTCAACTTCCCATCTTTCTCAAGGGTAAAGGTTAAAGTATTCAAGAGACTGGCTTGGAAGAATTGCCCTACTTCTGGACGTGGCTCGTCTAGGAACAGGCAGAACATCACAGAAGTTTAGGAGCTCAAAATCAGCCTTGATTTCTGTCAGAGTTTTGCGTGGCTGGGTCCTGGTGGAAAAGGGGGCGGGGGGCTGCAGAAAATGGCTGCTGCAAGAAGCAGCCAGAAGCTCTCTGCAGGCCCGAGAGAGTAAACATGGGCTAATTCAAGGCCAGAGTTGCTGCTGAACAAGGCCGAGCCAATCGTCCAATGTCACAGCGCATCAGGGAATCACATTTAGGAGAATAAAAACGCAGGCAGGTGCATTTTCCCACCAAAGAGGGGAGTGAGAAGATGTAAGGAGCTGTGCAGGCAGCAAGGCCGGGGAGGGCGGGAGAGGAGGCCTCGCCCTGCTGCTGGAGAGAATGATGCCCCTGCAGCCTGTGGAGAAAGCCATGGTGGAGCGGGTGTCCCCCCAGAGCCCATGGAAAAGGCTGAGACCCCACCTGCAGCCCCTGGAGAGGCTCCACGCTAGATGAAGCAGGTGGAGACATAGAGGAGATGCTGTGACCCACGTTAGAGCAAGCCCCTCCCTGTGCCGCAGTGCGGGGGAAGAAGGGAGTGAAATCATGACCAAAGTCTGAAGTGATAGAGCAGCTTTGGTGGGCGTCTGGCCTCCAGCCAGGGCCAAACCACCACAATTTATGACAAAGCATCTCAGGAACTACTTGCTGTCTCTAAGAGAGAGACTTGTATGCCATCAAATACATGACTTGGTTGTCCAGCATGGGTAAGTGTAACATGTTTTATAGTTCCTGCGCTATTTCTAGACCCACCCTCAGCAAAAGAAAGGGAAAGGAAAAAACGTCACAGCATTCACATCTTTCATTAGAAACTTTATTCCATCAGCCTACAGGTACATGAGGTGAAATAAATGGTAGTGAAGGGCAGAAGGACCAACAGCAGTCATCTTTGGAAAACAGAAACATTTTCACAACAAAACACCATTTTGTTACAGCTAAGAAAAAAAGCCAGGCACACTTGATAGCTTTTCTTTAAGGATGTATTACAGTTCAGTCACACCAAAGTGAAACGTTGTGGGCTAAAACTGGGAAGTTCTGTGCTTTAGCACTAGTACAAGCCTACCAAACCACATGATTTTCTGGGCAGCAATTAGGAAACACGCATCGTTCTGTCAAAATTTCTGTCCAAATGAGCTGTGTATTCTTCAGTCTGGACTTCAGAGCTTCAGTATAAGGATCATTAGATGGATACCTATGTAATGAAACAAATTCAGTCATGGTCACGGTACTTGGAGAATCCAATAGATCTTAACTGACACCTTGGCCACTTTGGAGTTTGTTTTATTCTGTATTCCCTTCAATATGAACTCAGCTTTGCAGATTGTCTCAACAGAAAGTATGAATGCACTGAAATCTTCTTTCCCCTAATCTGCATGTGCATCTCCAATTAAAATTTATGTGACTTCTCTGAGTACATCAAAATAAGGACAAACTTTATGCGTGACTGTGTTGTGATTAAAATCTTTGCTTAAAAGCCTTTAAGCCTTTTAAAAAACCTTGAGGTTCATGGTGTTTCTCCATGACCACCATTAGTACACCTACATTATGGAAAACCTCAAGTTTCTACTTACTACCTCAATTAAAGTCAGCTACACACCTTGTGCATCGTTTTGCACTTTAGTAAACTGGTACCAAGTTGCTCCCTTTTCAGTGTGACATTTCTCACTCTTGTAATGTGACTGTTTAGCAGCAAAGCTTCTCTTGCCGTCCCTGTCCCTGGTGAAGGCCTTTCTCTTAGTAGACAGTACTTGCTGAAATTACTCGTCAGCTTACTTGTTAAATTCCCACCACAATATAGTATCTCTGTTTGGATTTAAATTCTCTAAAGAGCATACTGGGATCTACAGAAAGGGCTAGATGATAAGCATGAAGATTAAGTTGGGGGGGTGGTCTCTCAAATTGACAGATGAGTGTCCTTCAGTGGAAGCCTCCTGGGGCACAGAGGGGACAGTGGGATTGCCAACGCCAGTCCCACGGGCTTTTGTCCTGTGGCTGTCATTTGACAAAACTATGTGAGCCCTGCAGGTAATCTGTTCAGAGTGTCTACCAGTGATCCTTCGCTGAAATAAATTCAGGGAGGACTCGTGCTTCCCGCTGTATGCCGTACGATGCAACTGCCTACCCCTTTTACCTGGGCACAGAGCAAATGTTGGGACACGCTGCTCCCAAGAAGCTGGAGAGCTACTGCCAGAAGAGGGTGGAGGAGCCTGCTGGGGCTCCATTACAAGCATGTTTTCCGGCACCATCACCAGCAGCAGCAGCTAGAAACAGTCCTGCCGCACCTGATGCAGGGTTCTAGAGGTAACTTGGCACTGACACAGAATGTCCGGTCTGGATCAACCATTTTATTTCCAGCTGAGATGTTTGGGGAACAATTCTGCTCCAATGCATCGCTACCTTGGCAGATTTCACAGTTCCCAACAGGCTGTTCTGGAGGGAGAGAAAGGAGCCTGTTGGAAAGGTGCTCTCCATGCAGAGCCAACAGAATAAGCTAAACTTTAAGGAGGGACTGGTTTGGACTTTCCTTCTGCTTCCTCGTTACTAGCCTTGACAACACCACCTTGATGTTTTTTCCCAATGAAGTAGGTTAAAGTGTTATGTATTAGGTAACCACCTCTGACAGACATGGGGACGACACGAATTCTGCCTTCAATCCTCTCCCTCTGCCCAGAGGTTCCTTCAGCCGGACAAAATAAAGGCCAGTTGGCCAAAATGCCAAAGAAACGCACACACGGTAGAATATTTTTGCAATTACAACTAGATGGCTAGAACACAGACACACAGCATAGAAATGGAGACAGGAGTTAATAAAGAATGGGGGGTACATGTGTCACATTATCAGCGATGCAAAAGACCAGCTTAAGCACGTGTTTCTCTACGTCAGCTATAAAAAAGAAAAGGTGCCTTTTTAGCAAGTATGCACAGAGATTGCTCAGTTATTTCTAAGAATAAAAAAAAAACAGAATACTTGACAATTTTTATCCTCTATTACAGACATTATTACTACCTGTTTATAAAATGTAAACCTTTCCTCGCAGTTAAGATTTACAGCAGTCATCACCTTTGTCCACTCCTTACATAATCAGTCCCTGGTGGCAAAAATAAACTGATGTAGCACACACCTTTTCTGAAGTAATTACTGATATGTTATGGAGCATTAGTTGTGTAGTGGCAGAAGTAGTGGTCAGAACTGCAACGTATGGAGCTGAATGGCAGCTCCTAAGGATAAAAATCCTTAGAAATGTTGGGAGAACTGGTGCGTTTTGGAGGAATGTCTAATTGGGAACAGAAAAGGCAAATGGTATCCTATGACAGAAGACATAGACTTTATTCCAGCCTAGAGACCATTGGGATAAGGAGGATTCTACCAGAACCCCAAGTTTTCTGGAACTACACCAGCCACAGTAACGCAGGAACTCGATAGGGCACCTGTCAGTGAAATACAGCCTCTGGGGGGGAAGATGCTGGTTTTCATGTCAAGAAGAGGAAACAGATTCTTTCTATCCCTCCCATAAACTTACTCCAGCTGTGTTCAGTACTTAACTGCTCCTGTGGGTCTGCATGGCCAAACCAGCTCAAGGACCGATCCGCCACTGACCAAGGCCAAGCCCATCAGCACCAGTCACAGCCCCTCTGTGGTCACATATTTAAGGAAAAATCCCACAAGTGGACGCTTTTTGCCACCAGAGGAGGGAGTGAGAAGATGAAAGAAACTTTGCAGACACCAAGGTCAGTGAAGAAGGGGAGGAGGAGGCGCTCCAGGTGCCACAGGAGAGATTCCCCTGCAGCCCGTGGAGAAGAGCATGGGGAACAGGTTGTCCCCTTGCCACCCACTGAAGATGATGGGGAGCAGAGATGCTTCCTGCAGCCCGTGGAGAGGCCCCAGGCTGGAGCGGGGAGACAAGTGTAGAAGATGCAGTGACCTGTGTTGGAGCAAGCTCCTGGCAGGACCTGCAGCCTATGCAGAGACAGGCCCCAGGCCACAGCATGTTTTCTGGGGGCACTGGGGGGCACCAGGATGGAGCAGTGTGGGCCTGAGAGACTCAGAGACGTTCTATGATTTTATGACTGTACTCCATAGCAGTGACCCACGCTGGGACAGCTGGTGAAGAGATGGAGCCCTGTGGGAAAAGACTGACGTTGAAGAAGTTTGTGGAGGACCCCATGCTGGAGGAGGGGAAGAGTGTAAGGAATGCCCACCCCCCCCTTTCCCGCTAAGAAGGAAGATTACTTATGAGGAACTGATGGAAACCCCCATTCCGCCACCCCCCTGTGACACCTCAGCGAGGAGGAAGGGAGAGAAATAATGAATAAAGTTGAGTCTTTGAAGAAGGGAGAGGCAGGGACAGGCCTTTTAGGATTTGGTTGCACTTCTCGTTATTCTACCCTGGTTTCTGTGCATGTGAGTGTGGTAAGATGGGTTTTTTCAATTCCCTGTTGAGTCTGTTCTGCCTGTGACGCTGATTGCGGAATGATCTCTCCCTGTCCTTATCTCCACTCCTAAGCCTCTCAAGAGGTATTTTCTCCCCCAGCTGAAAAGGGGAGTGAGAAGAGTGTCTTTGCTAGGAACCCGGCCTCCAGTCAAGGTGCAACCACCACAACAGCCTAAAATAGAGTGCGATCAAATGCTTAGCTTACGCTGTTGTTTAAAGACAGGCCTTCAAACCAGGGAAATTGAGCGCTCTCTCTAGGTTAGAGATCAGAGCTGAAGGTATTTAAAGCTCTGTCCTTGTGAACTCTACCACTTCCCTGGAAAAGAGATGGGTGGAGCAGAAACCAGAACCTGAACGTATCGCTTTTTTAGCTGATTTTTAATGTGTTTTGAGTAACCTGGCTCAAAGGAAAAAGTCCTGTGCTCTTTGTTCTTAACCTTCAACATCGAGAAGTACATTTTGCACTTACCAACTTCATAAACGTTCCTATTGGCTGAAGCAGAGCCAGCGATCTCAGCATACGGGGAGTCCCCGCGTGCCGGGGACTTCATTTCCACATAGCCGCATTCTGAACTTCTGGGGACAAGAGCTGGTGGGTCTTTTATAGTAGCGTAGGGGTTCTCAGAACTACTTTACGAGCAATTACTTAAATTATATTGGGAGTTCTTCACTAGATCTGCAACAAGAAAAACACGTGTTTCTCTCAAGCATGCTAGTAGTATGGACATCAATGCTACACAGGGTGTTGAGTTCTAACAACTCGCTCCCCATCAAATATTTAAATAGAAACCAGTCATAGCACTTCCAAATGGTTAGACAGTCCTTAATGAATCCACTTCTACTGCTATTCTTGTTTATGGCCCTTGGTCTTGTCATCAGCAAATTCCTGTTGCAGTCTGAGAACTGTCAATTCTGGTTAGAATAGTAGCTGGCATTCAATACAGATAATCCCAGAGTGGTTGGGGTTGGAAGGGACCTCAAAGCACATCTAGTTCCAGCGCCCTGCCGTGGGCAGAGACACCCTCCACTAGACCAGGTTGCCCAAAGCCCCATCCAGCCTGGCCCTGAACAATGCCAGGGAGGGGGCAGCCACCGCTTCTCTGGGCAGCCTGTGACGGGGCCTCACCACCCCAACAGAGAAAAATTCCATCCTAACACCTGATCTAAATCTAACCTCTTTCAGGTTAAGGCCATTACATTTTGTCCTTTCACTATATGCCCTTGTAAACAGCCCCTCTCCAGATTTCTGGTAGCCCCCTCCCTGTTAGGTAGTGAAAGGCTGCTACAGAATATCCAGAGCCTTCTCTTCTCAAGGCGGAACAAGCACAACTCTCTCAGCCTGTCTTTGTAGGAGAGGTGCTCCAGCCCTGCGGTGACCTTTGTAGCCCTCCCCTGGCCTCACTTCAGCAGCTCAGTGTCTTTTACTGGGGAGCTCAGAGCTGGACACTGTACTTCACGTGCTTTCACTTTCTGTGCCTTGGGCACTGTGGCTTGAGCACTTGCCAGAAAAGACTGAGGCAAAAAGTCATGAAGTACCTCAGCCTTCTCCAGATCCTGGGTAACTGCATCTCCTGTTTCCTTCTGGAGACAAGGCCAATTTTTCCTCTCACCCTCATTTTGTCACTGACGGAGCTATAGAAGCTTTTGATGTTGCCCTTGATGTCTCAGGCCAGATTTAATTCTGTCAGCACTTTAGCTTTCTTAACCTGGTCCCTGGCTGTTGGAACAGTTTCTCGTTATTCCCCCTAGACTACCTGCCCATGCTTCTACCCTCTGTAGGCTTCCTTTCCCTGTCTGAGTTTGCCCAGGAGCGCCTTGTTCATCCAGGCAGGTCTCCTGGTGCATTTGTTGGGCTGCATCTCTCCAGAGCTTGAAAGAGGCAGTCCTTGAATACTAACCAGCTGTCCTGGGCCCCTGGTCCTTCCAGGGCTTCGTTCCATGGTACTCTACTGAGCAGGTCCCTGAAGAGGCCGAAGTATGTTCTGCTGCAGTCCAGGGTAGTGAGCTTGCTGTGCACCCTCCTTACTTCCCTGAGGATCTAGAACTCCAACATTTCATGGTCACTGCAACCAAGATTGCATCATGGTACTCTGTTACAAGCATTACAGAAGTCTAAAGGAACTTTCTCTAGACAGTCTCTCTCTAAACAAAATACACAGTTTCCAAGAACAAAATTAGGTTATTTGAGAAGACCTAAACCAACTAAATTTATTCCTACTCCATCTTTATTTACTAGGTCTCATGTCAGCTGTCCTGCTGTTTTTGCCAAGCCTGACACCCAGGTCACAAGCCTAGAGCTACCCAAGCAATCCCACTGCACCTTCTAGAAACCAGGCATAACATCAGCATTCCTCCAGTCTTCCAGAATCTCCCCATGCAGTGGGGTAGCCACAGCCAGGATCTCTCAGAAGTCCCAAGTGCTGGTACATCTGCTCTAAGAAAATGTAAAGCTGAACTCTGAGCGTTAAACTGTTTTCTTAAAAACCCCGCGTCTCGGCCGGAGCTGTTGTTAGACCAAGGCTAGGGATGGGCAGGGAAAAATCCTGCTGCAGACTGCTTCTGATGCTGCACCTGATCCCCAGAACCTGACAGTGAGAAGGACTAGAAATGAAGGTAATTAAATCATCTAAAGAATAATGGCACTCAGAGTCCCTTCTAAGGCTTTCACTGGGCAGAGACATGAGGAGTGTGATCCAGCCTTTTTGGGATGCTTGAGATTGGGAAAGGATGAAGCGACAACAGGATACAGAAATTCTCACCCCTTCTCAGGAATTTTCTTTTGACGGACAATGTGCTGTGTTTCAGCAGACAGGAGGCTTAGCTGGGAAGATGCTGCTACAATTTACATCTGCAGCAGCCCAGATGATGAGAAACTACTTCAAAAAGCCTTGATTCTGTGTGGTGGGGATTAGAGAAAAGGATTCACCCAACCCCACACCTATTTAATCAAAGTAATTTTGCCAAAGCAGATCCTTATTTACAACACCCATTGATTTATGAAAGTAATTAGTATGAAAATAGTTGTATGACAATATGATGAGAGTTTTGCATATCATGTCTGCACTGGGCATCAGGTGGATTCACCGCTCCTCACAAGGAGTCACTTTTTTGTCTCCTTGAAGAAAGGTCGAACCCATAACCCTGAACCTCACGCACAGCCAGACCACCTTGGCATTACCCTGAGCGGAGAACCAGGAAAAATTCCCTGCTTCCCTCTCTATCCCAAACACAGTAAATACCATTCACCCTCTCCTCCTCCTCCTTCTTCCTTCTTACCAAGCTCGTTGAGGTAGCCACCATGTTTCCAGTCTGCAGGCAATGTTCCCGCGTAGTCCATGACAGTTCCTCGTTTTCCAGGTTCCACGTTTTTAAGGTTCACAAACAGCTGATTGGTTTTGGCCTAATTCAAAGGAAGACAGATAACAGAAACTGAAACTGATGGGAAGTTACAGGATTTCCAGGTGCTAATCAGGCAAAGTGGTTTGGGTTTGCGTGGCCAGGTTTTGGTAGCGGTGGGGGGCCAGGGGTGGCTTCTGCAAGAAGCTCCTAGAAGCTTCCCCTACGTCTGACAGAGTAAATACCCGACGGCTCAAGGATGGACCCACCGCTGGCCAGTGACGAGCCCATCAGCGATGGTGGCAGCACCTCTGTGATAGGATGTTTCAGAAGGAAAAAAACCCACAGGCAGACACTTCTTGCTGCCAGAGAAGGGAGTGAGAAGATGAAGAAACTCTGCAGACACCAAGGCCAGGGAAGAAGGAGGGGGAGGAAGCGCTCCAGGCACCAGAGGGGAGACTCCCCAGCAGCCCATGGAGAAGACCATGGTGAAGCAGGCAGTCCTGCTGCAGCCCAGGAGGAAGATGCCAAGTAGAGATCCCAGCTGCAGCTCCATGCTGGAGCGGGTGGACACACCTGAAGGAGGCAGTGACCTCATGGGAAGCCTGCATTAGAGCAAGCTCCTGGCAGGACCTGCAGCCCGTGGACAGAGGAGCCCACACCGCAGCAGGTTTGCCTGGGGCAAGCTGTGGCTCTGTGGGGAAGCAGGCTGGAGCAGTCTGTCCCTGGAGGTCTGAGCCACATGTAAGCCACACCGGGGCAGTTGGTGAAGAGCTGTAGCCCCCATGGTAAGGATTCATGTTGGAGAAGTTCATGGAGGATTGTCTGATGTGGGAAAGACCCCACACTGGAGCGGGGGAAGCATGTGAGGAGTCCTCTGCCTGAAGAGGAAGGAGCGGCAAAGACAATGTGTGATTAACTGGCCACAATCCCCATTCTGCCCCCGTCCTGTGCCGCTCGGGGGTAGGTGGCAGAGAATTTGTGAATAAAGTTGAGGCCAGGAAGAAGGGAGGGGTGAGGGGAGGTGTTTGAAGATTTGGTTTTATACCTCATTATCTCACTCTCTTTTGATTTGGTAGGAAATTAGATGCTTTGCCCATGATGTTACCTGCGGAATGATCTCTCCCTGCTCTTATCTCAACTCATAAGCTTTTGGTTATATCTTCTCTCCCCTGTCCAGCTGTGGAGGGGAGTTATAGAGCGGCTTTGCTGGGCACCAGACCTCCAGCCAGGGTCAACCCACCACAAAAAGAAACCAAACCTGAAACATGATGGAACCAAATGAAATAAACTAGAAGCTAATTGACAGAGGAGCACTGAGATTTTGATGCTCTACCTTTGCCAGGGTCAGTCTGTCCATGTTGTTGACATGAGGTGCGGTAGCGCACTGAGTCAGAGTATGATAACTGGGGTTAGAGAAATAGTGACTGTTGGAATTTCCACCGGTACTGTGAGGGATGGCTTCTGAAAAGAAAATAAAATCAACAACTATCAATAGCATGGCATTTCTTTCTGAGGAGAAGTTTTTGACAGCTCTGCACTCATTCCAAAACCTAATGGGAGAGTTTCTGGAAAGAGCTACCTAGGAAATTGCCATTCATTTGACGGATTTAGGGACACAGAGCAGGAACTGACAGGTCACTTGAAGCAAGAGCATGTTACTTGCTAACTTACTTCTCTCCTGAGGTTCCTTGCTCTCTTTTGCCTCTGCAGTCACTGTCCCAATTACAGAGAATTTTAACCACCAAGTTCATAGCAACACTCTCTAGTGCCTCAAGAGCACCCCCACCTTTGCTGACAGCTCTTTCTTGGCTCTGAAAACTCTTTCTGCCACCTTCTTCACCTGCTGCCTGCCTTAACAGCTGTGGGCAGAAGACAGCAGTGCCTGAAGTTTCACGTACCCGTTGCGTCACTCCCAGGTTTGCTCTTTGCCTTCACTTGTTTCAGACTCGAGCCTTCAGATGGAGCTTCTTAACTGTATCGGGATTACAGATCTGCAGCACCACGGACGCTACCCTTTGTTCCTAGCCCTAAACTCTGTCTGTCCATGGCCAGCAGATGGCAATGTGTCACCAGTGGCAGACCCCTACGGACAAGATTTGCTTCGAGAGGATCTCTGTGTATCTGGGAGACTATGAGAAGGGAAGAGGGAAAAGGAGAAGGGAATTGTCTCTACTTGGGATTTGGCTTTACTTGTACTGGGCCTGCCACTAAGGCCGTGAAATTAGGAAGGAACGAAAACCGAAAAAGAAGAAAAGGGTAAAAGACAATGAAGAAACAGGCAAAACAGCAACCAATTGTCCTTCTCCACCAGACTGTCAGGTCTCCCAGGCTACTCAGAGCCCCGTGCTTCAAAACCCATGCAGTCGTATGAGCGGAGCCAGACATCTGGCTGGTGTCACGTCATATGACATGTGTGCCGATGTGGGAAGACAGCAAGAGATAAGGTCTTCATAACCAATTCTGCAGGTTTTCT
Source organism: Gallinula chloropus (assembly GCF_964237585.1). Lineage (NCBI taxonomy): Eukaryota > Metazoa > Chordata > Aves > Gruiformes > Rallidae > Gallinula > Gallinula chloropus. The sequence goes on from NC_140089.1 coordinate 56,814,272, forward strand.
CTGGAAAAAGCCCAGGTCCAACTCCTGAAGCATCTACCCCATTAAGACTCCCCCTGAAGCAAAGAGGATGTATCAAAACACTGGCCAAAACAGAGACTCCCCTGACGGTTGAGTAATTGCTCTTAGGCACCAACACTTGCCATTCCTACTCACTTTGCTCACAGTGCTTCCCCATGAAGCCCGTGCGGCAGGTGCACTGCCCACTGATGTGGTCGCAGTCAGCTCCGTTCTGACACTGGCATAGCAATGCACAGTCCTTCCCGTAAAAACCCAGGGGACATCCTGCAATAGAAGGAGCGGGAAGAGAACTGGAGTGAAGCAACTGCTCCAGAACTAAAATGCAAACATCCTGGGTAAGTATATTAATGGACTACAGCCAGTACTGCACATCCGCAGGGGGAGCATCTGAATGTCAGAGTCATTCATTCTGTGTGTGCACATGACAGACTCTTCCACAGGGATGCCCAGCCGCAGCCAAAAGTTGTCTTCCTCTAAAGCAAGGCTAAAGAGGAGTTCAAATGTAGTTGCCAGCACTCTGCCAGTGCTTATGCAGCTGCCTCCCCTGCTACCGCGGAGGTAACGTGTAACATCTTCTGGGCCAAAAATGCTTAGCAGCGTGGGAAGACATCAACGACTGAAATGTGAAAACACCAAAGGAAAGTTCTGTCACTCGTTTATAGACCAAGAATGGATGACAAAAGTCACTTACTCTGTGTACAGTAAAGGCCAGTCCATCCTGGAGTACATTTGCACTCCCCATCGCAGGCACTGCAGTAAGCTCCATTATGGCAATTGCACGTGTGGATGCAGTTCGGTCCCCAGTGGGAAGGTGGGCAAGCTAAAACAACCCACAGCAATTCATTAATTGATCCCAAATGACAAAGATCAGTGATATCCACAAACAGAGCTGCTTACATTCACATAGAAGCACTGCTTCACTTGGTGTTTGTTGTTTTGCTTTTAAAGCCATTTCTTGGGCTACTCCATTCTGAGCAAATCGCCACAGGTTGGGTTTTCTCTAACTAAGGACTTCTTTTACTCTACATAAAAAGTGTTGAAAAAAATTGGAAGTGTCGAAAAAGCCAGCAATTCAAACTTGATCCTCAGTAACTAGGACACTCATACCAGCTTTCTCCACACAGAAAGCCAAGTAACTTTCCTCTTTTCATTATTTTTTAATCTGCAAGCAGTTACGTTGAACACAGCCAAAGGTATAAGTCTTCTAAGCCTCAAAACTGAAGGAGTACAAACAGAGAAGGTTGAAACACATCTCACAGCCTATAGATTTAGGCTAAATATGAAGCTTAATTCTTTAATTTCTAATGTTAGAGTCTAGGTAATTACCTAAATAGAGTGCAAATGATCAGGACTGTACCTTTATCAAGTGGACTCTTGCTGCTGTGGTTGCATTGATGAATATAGTATTTTTTAAAAAAAGTAATTCCTGAATCCTTTAAATGCAAAAGGACTCATCTATGTGTGGGCTGCATTTTTGCAAAGTGGTGGTTTTGCCCAAATTTCACTTCATTAAGAAATATACTACATTGTAGTGACAAAAAAATAAACACTAAGTTTGGTTTTTCTTGTTTTTGCTTCATATGTGCCTTATGATTCTTTTTGTTATTGTTTTTGTTTGAAAATAGTGGTCAGCTATGAAGGAATGTAAATCCCATACAGATGAAAGGTTAAAAGTTTTAAGAAGGTTACTGGTTCCAGAAGAATTTAATGGAATCGTTATTTTCCATGTGAACAAAAGGCCTGTACACAAAGCAAAGAAACTTGCTCTGTTACAGCCCATGAGCATAGTCTAAATAGATGCTTCCACTCATATTGCTGGCACCATTTTCTTGTTATTGATTTGTGAGTAAGTCTCTCCTCCTCCTAAATACCCCTATTCTTCTACTCTCCAAAATACCTACTTATTTTACCATAAAACCAGACGCCTTTCTTGCTACTGGCTTCCACAGGAATCGGCTCAAGATTTATCTTGCTATGATACTTAGTTGTGCATGCCAATCACTTCACAGAATTTAGACAGCAAAGAGTTTTTTTTCCAAAGTCACCAGCTGCTACATTGCACTGGTACAGAGCTAGTTAACCTGGACTAGCCAAGCCATAAATGAGTTACCGTAAGTGACGTGAAACCAATGTGGGATGGTATTCGGAAATGCACCTCCCTGGAAATCAGCACAGTCTCTTTGGAATGTTGACGTATCAGGCTTTGGTGTGGCTTCTTTTATTCACAGAAATGGGTTGACTGAAACTTTGGAATACAGTGTTTTGGACCGTGTGGATTTTGGTACTTCATGGAATTGGATCTATTTCTCGTGAGAATTCTGCCTCAGGTTTTTCTCTCCTATTATCAGTATTTTCATAGACCTGACAAGGCATCTGGAGAATGCTGAATTATTTCATAAAAGAACTCCTATGAAACATAATGAAATTAGGGCCTAGCACTCTGAGTCAGTAACAAAGTCTTCACTGGTTTAGCATACCAAGGCAATACTCCTCAAGTGAGGTAGAATGGCAGTAAAAAGGGGTATCTGCGTTGTGCTTTTATGTGGCAAGGTTCTGGTGGCGAAGGGGGGAAGCAGGGGTGGCTTCTGCAAGAAGCAGCCAGAAGCTCTCTGCAGATCCTCTACAACTCTTCTTGGGCAGTGAAAGACTGAAAATTGGTCTCTTCTCTCATATTCTCCATCCCACTTCTTAGAAAAGCCAGAGTGCAATTATGTTGCTGATAGTGCTGATAAACTGAAGAAGAAAACTTTCGGATTTCTTCCTCCTATACCACACAGTCCTCATTTCTGACTTGGACAGTGGGTTTTTTACTAAATACTAGATAATGTAAATAGCCAAACCTGAACTGATTGTTGTTAAAAGAAAGGGGAACATTCCATACTTACGTTGAGAGCAGTCACTACCAATCCAGCCAGGGTAACACTGACAGGATTTATCAATAGGATTGCACGTTCCGTTACTGGTGCACGTGCATATTCCAATGCAGTTCTTGCCAAATCTGCCACTGGGACATACTGGAACAAAACACAATTAGAACTCCTTAGTAATCAGAATGGGATTACCTTTTCTTTATTTCAAGAGGAATCTTGATACTAGGATCAAGACAGGTACTGCTTAGTATAATGTTCAGTAAGGCATTAGAAATTCTGGGAAGCCCTTTATACATGCTCATTATACAAATAATACAAATAACAATACAGTGGGTTTCATACTGTAGGATCAAATGTTCAAACAGTTTAAACCTGCTTAAGATTCCTAATTTATACGCTGCAAGCACTACAACAGCAACTGCTGTTGGTTTTATGGCTTCCAAGCGACGGAAGGAAAATTGCTGAAGTGCCTGGTCTCTCTGTCCCAGAGAGTCTTTACTACAACTTGTACCTTTGTTACAGAGGGCTCCTGTAAATCCAGGTAAGCAGTCATGTAAGCCAGTAATATGGTGGCAGGGACCACTGCTGTGTACACACTGGGGGCATGTCTGGCTGCAGCGGTGTCCATAAATCCCAGGGGAACAGACTGGAATCAGAAAGAACAAACCGTCATTCCTTCCTACACTTTCTATACAGCCGTGAACTACTCTTCAGAGCACTTCCTGACTCTGAATTAGCGCTGCTTTCTAAATACACAAGGCTGGCAATGGCATCCTCATTATTCGTGCAGTTCAAGGCTTTACACTCACAAATGGAGATTTGCTCGTCTTCCTCTAAGGTTTGCTATATCCCAGCTCTTAATGACTTAACTGACATTCTGTTACTTGTCAGGCCATGCTGACTTGGGTTGCAGGTGAAATGCATCTCTAGTTTTTATGTTATACACATTTGACTACACATTGTATGTCCTCTCCAACGCAAACAACTCCTAAGGCATATTTGAAGAAAAGTCATTTAAAAAGATAGACTGGATAGTTTTATCTGTAGAGGAGTATGGTCATCTTAGACCTTGACTTCTTACCTGTTTCCTAACTTGGAAAACAAATAGCCATTACTTCACTGAGAAAAACTTACCAATGTTTTCCAGTGATCCTTTAGGTACTCATGACATGATACAGCCAGCTACACATCACCTAACTTTTAGAGAACCTGAGACCAGAAATAGGAATTCACTTAATTCTTACGTGAAAGGCACAAGTTTCTTTTAAAAAAGGAGGGAAAAAAAAGGGGGGGGCGAGGAGGACAGACAGGGGTTCCATAAAATCTCCTCCTTTGCTGCTCTAATCCCTTCTGGTATTTTTTTCCTGATAAATTAGAATATTAGGTAACGCATCAAGAGAAATAGCTGTTGCACAGCAGCACAATTAGCACAATGCACAATTAGCACTCACAGAACTTAACTTGGAACCTTTCCCGTATTTTAATTTCATTCAAGATTCAGTCTTTTAATTATACACTCGATACGAGTTACATGGCTCGATCTCCCTAGAGATCCTCGCTGTTTTGGTAGGTAATACTAAACACCAAAAAATACCAAGTCTGATGGTTACTTTAACAAACCTAAAAGAAAAAAAACCCAAGCTATTCTAACATACTTTGTTGAATTTAGTTCCTTCCTCTATTGTCACAAACCCTTTGCCTGCTGCTCCACTTATTATGCATATACATATGTTCCACAACACCTTTCTTAATCCTACCTTCTGATGCTATCTCTGCAGTGTAACTTTATAGAGCAGCTATTTGAGATCGTGTTATGAAAGTATTGCTCAGGAGTATTGCTCTGACATGTGAAGCGTGGGAGGAGGATATTTCCAGACACCGAACAGAAAGCAAACTATGCTCTTTATGTCATACAGTGTGTCCTGACATCACCAACGTGTTGAAACTAGTCCGTTACACACGCTGCTGTGATGACATCATTCCAGGACAGATACTCCATTTTTTCTAGAATCACGCACAAAGTCTCTTTCTAGCAAAATCTTTTTCCTTTCCATAGATGAAGATTTCACTGAAGCCAAAAGCAGTGTCTCCTTTCCAATACCTGAGGTCACGCAGTCAAGGTCTGTGCTACGCCTGAAGTCGTCATCTCCACCCAGGATAGTTCTATCACACCGGCCAGCTCATTTTTAGAACCTGTTACAAAAAGATGCTACACTTTTACTACGGACTTTCAAATCATAGAATCTACCTACTTTAACCTGGCTTCATTCGTTACCATACTTTTGGTCTCTGGTGATTTGTCTGCCCTAGTGTCTCACAAACTACTCATCGATGGCACAATGACAATACTACTATTTTCTCATCATTCACTCCAATTACTTTTATTATTTTTGCAGCCTTGCCATTTCCCAGCGGTATCTGAGTGACTGAGGGGAGGTCGCACTGCGGCTTTTGGGACGACAATAAGGCCAAGAACACTCTGGGCTCAGTTAGGTGAGTGCTGGCTGTGGCAGCCTCCCTCTCTTTCTGTGAGGACTCCTGTGGAGAGAGTCCACAGAGACTACTGACCCTTGAATACAAACAGGAAAGCTGAAGCTTGCAACGCTACAGTATCGCACGGAGACACAAAACTCCAGAACCCTCTGAGAGGGGCATACTTAAGAGTGTCAACTCCATCTTATGGAAGCTGGAAGAGTTTTCCCAACACTTACATAGACATTTAGGTGAGAACTCAAATCCCTTCCTGGAGATAAAAGGTTTGTGATAGCATGCCCTTCTGCAGAGTTTCATCATGTTTTCAAATTACCTTGCTCTCCATAGACAACAGTGCCAAACACAAATTCTAATGGATAACCAAATACAAATACTTCCTAAAACCACAAGGAAAATGCCAGAGAAACCTTGCAGAAAAGTGCAACAATTTTCATGCAGAACAAAATATGTGCAGAGACACTTGAGTTCTCAAGTTTGAAAAACCTAAGTGGAAGCACAGCTTCTGCACAACTGATCCTCTTTTTGGCTGCCAGAGCCAAGCTTTCTGGGTTCCTGCACGCAAGGCTTTACGTACCAGAGCTGCCAGCACAGCCTTGCATATTTACAGCTCTTCACCACTTCCTGAGGAATGGTTCTGTGAAGGCGCGCAAGGTTTCAGATTGACCCGTCTACCCTCCTACTCCCAGTTTGCCTGTGGATCCCACACTCAACAACATTTCCATACCTGTGAATCACAGATGGAACAAAACAGCCACAGAACTGGCCCCTGTCTCCTTCCAGCCCCACACAGTCCTCCTGTAGAGCAGAGAATTTATTTAAAAACTGGAGTTTCTAAGAATTTCCTAGAAAACCAAACACTATCACTGGAAAAGATGGAGCCAGTTTTTCAGAGAAAGAGTTCATGTTTTGACTACAAAATGTAATAAAAAACAGTTATGGAATAAAACAAATCGGTTTTGACTTTTACCATTTTAAAACCTTTGAAATTAGATATTTTGATTGCTCTCCCCAAGCACAAATTGCAAGGTGCAGCAGACCTGATGAGGCAATGTTATGGCAGTGCAATGATTTCTAACTTTGCACTTCTCAATGTCGGCGTGACAGCGTCAGAGCCCCAAGAGGAAGGCAAAGACCTGTCTGTCACTGCACTCTTCGCAGTGCCTTCTCACAGCTGACTAAGAATGAAGGCAACTTCTCCGTTCATATTGTACCAGAGATAGAAGATAATGTAATCAAAACTAGGTTGTTTGATGTTAAGTATCTATTTCTGGCACATTCTTTCCTCTCACAGTTTTTTCTGCTTTAACAGAAGCACTCTGGAGAGCATTTGATGCCAACGGGGAAAAATTTGGGTCTGTGTTTTTCAACAAATTCTAAAGGAGCTGGAGAAAAGTCTGAGGCTCAACTTTAAAGCATGGAAGCAGGAAGAGTTTTTCATCTGTGCATCTTAACTGTGTGTTTTCTGCACTTCAGTGTGTTGCACTGCAGAGTTCTTCCCAAAGATTTGTCGTCATGTGTCACCAATCTTCAACCCAGTTGTGTATGGGCTACCAGGAGCAGTCCTCCTTGGAGACTTATCCCCCCGACAAAATTCAGTGCAAAATCTGGTGAAATTATGAAACTACCTGGCAAGGGAATTCACATTTTTCTCCTCTCCAGCCTGGAGCACAGGTACAGGTTCCATCCAGAGCTTTGCAAGCCCCTCCGTTAAGGCACTGGCAAGTTAAGTTACAGCCAAGCCCCCAGGTACTTCTGGGACAATTTATTGAGCAATCTACACCATGCCAACCTGCCAAAAAGAAGAATTTCAAGTGACAAATTAATCCAAGTTTTCCCCCATTCCTCTCTGAGGACGTGTTTCACTCTGCCTATCAGGCAGCATCTTTCGGAGATGTGCAATCCCAGGGTACCACTAGCTACAAGCTAGTAGCAGCAGTTTCAGACGAGGACTCGTCCACGTTGGAACAAGGGTGGTGAAGGGCACCTCCTGACATCTCTGCACAGCACACATTTGCAGATGGGTGCCACCGTGCAATAGCAATTCAGGGCAGATTGGCAAGGAAAACACAGACACCTTGAAATTACACTACCAAGCACCAGAGGATACTGAAGGTTTAAGGCATGGGTTGAAAAAGCAAGGACTGTATTCCCTACATTCAAGCTGCTGCTTTCATCACTCTTCCGCCAGTACTGAACAGATGGAGTTCTGCAATACAGTTTATTTTTTTTATTATGCTGGGTAGCAATGATTTGCAGACTGCACGCTGGAGGCAGAGAAATGGAAATAGATTTTTAAAAATGTGACCATCTGATACAATAGAAACGGCAGGAGACAGTCTGACGTGACCATCAGCAGTGACACAAGCCAAGGTTCTAATTTTGTACCTTGTTTACAGCAAGCCAAGGGAAAAGTAATTCTGCACTGAGCCTAATCAATAGACTGTGCAAAACACATGGATTGAAACGAAGCCGCCTCGTGCCCTGGATAGAGAACTTCACATTTAGGGGTCATTTCAGGCAAAAATCAGTCCCTGACAGAGGTGGGCAGGCACGTGCAGTTTCTGAGGGGGTACAATGTCCATCAGAATTACTGCTGGGAGGTGAGAGCCAGGCAGGGAGGTCAAGGACCGTCAGTCTAGTCACACGAATACTGGGAGACCTAGAAAGTTTCTCACAGAAGCAGGGAACAGCGCGCAAAGGCTTGGAAGGGTCTTAGGCAAGGTTTTCTCAGAGAGCTGGTGAGGAAAAGAGCATTCAAATAGAATAAATTGCCAGTAGATACTAACATCAGTGCTAAAATGGCAGGAAGAAATCGGTGCCTCTGTGTGGCTGAGAGGGGCAAGGGTTGCAGCCAGAGGTCATGCACACCCAGGCTGAGGGAAACCCGCCTATGCATTTCGACTAGGCAGGCTGCTGTCAGACACATGGCAGGCATGCCTGTGGTACATCCAGCAGATGACAGCACTGCCACCAAGAGAGAAGTGGTGGCACACCTCAGGGTAAACACCAGTAATTCACTAAGCCGCAGCAGCCTCCAGCCCACTGAGAACACAAACATGAGGCATGTGCACTCTTCTTGGGGCAGATGGTTTCCTAGTTTTCACCTCCCAGAGCAGCAGATGCATAAATCAGCTGGTGATATGGCCTTCAGCGTGGTCTGCTTTTTATTAAGTTTCTTTCTTCTTCTCTACTTCCAAAACTCAAATTCATTTTATGATTAGGGAAAAAGGAAATTAATCTGAAGGGATGCTTACCTGCTTTGCAGGCACAAGAAACATCTACTGGTGAACAGATGGCTTCGTTTTTGCAGTTGCATACAGATGAACAGTTTATTCCATACGTCCCCAGAAGACAGGCAGTACCACAAGCAGCACCCTGAATGACACAAAAACAGAGTCTAAAAACTATTCAGACAATAGAACCAGTACATTCTGTAGACTGACTCAGGTGCTACAAAAGCCAGAGAACATGCCTGTTCCAGGCTGTCACTAAGGTATCTGAAATTTCATGGCGAGGGACTCCTTCATGCTCTTTAAGTCCACAGTAAGCATTACTTTCCTGTTAGTTGTTGGGAGAGCTCAGGTCACACAGCAAACACCACTTGGTTAGATCAATGGACAGTATCTTAAGTAATAAGGAAGCCCTTCACGAAACCAAATCTCGGTAAGACAGCAGGTTCATGGAACGTGGATGTCTACGGTATTTTTAGGAATTAATTTGACTGAAGTTTTCACAGTTGTTGTTCCTACAACAGTCACCCTGTAAATATCCAAAGCACAGGTAACCGCAAATGCATGGAAAAGCTGCAGAATAATCCATCCTGAACCGCAAAAACAAGTGTCTTGCTCTAGATTTTCTCTGGATGGAACATCAGGAGCTGCTGCAGCAAGATAATGATTGAAACCATCATTCCTCCCTTTATTTACACCTCACAAGCACATCCTCCTACTTATCACTGTCTTACAAAGTCACTATCTTTTCTTTCCTGAAATGCCTTCACTTCAGTGCTGAGAACCAATCACATTTTTGCCTCAGAATCTTAGACAACGCCCAGTATTATTTATGTACCTAAATACCGTTACCTTTCTTTTCCTGTGGTGGAGAAAGGACACTCGGGCACCATGAAGAACTTGGCACTCAACTAAAGCCAATGGAGTTGAAAATGTACTGCGAAAGAGAGACTTATTTACCTCAAATCCGGGGGCACAGGTGCATTTTCCAGTCACACTATTGCAGTCAGCACCATTTTGGCAGCTGCGGATCTGCTGACATGACTCGCCATAGAATCCTGGAGAACACGTCTCGTTGCAGTAGAGCCCCGACCAGCCAGGCTTGCAGGAGCATTCCCCAGACACAGGGTGACAGCTGCCAGGAGGGGATGGAAGGATAAGTAATTCAGGACTAAAAATGACAATCTACAACTGAACAGTTCTTGAGATCTAAATTAGAACGTATTTATAAAACTACTAGTACTGGCATTTTAAGACATACATCACTGTCCTGTAAATAGATGTAGGAAGCTGTAATACTTTTGAAGGATTTTGATGGGTTTTCATGAAGTCAGACTAATTGGCAGTAAGATTTATACATTAAGAAAGGGAGCCTATATATATATGTATGCACATATCCCTCAGAGAAAGCAAGAGACAAAAGAAAGGCCACCAGAACGTGTCCTGAAAAAACCCTAATCCCAGCCTAACTATACCAAATTAGTTGGTGATGCAGAATGACCTCCCACAGTCTTATTTACAAATGTGAAGCAGGGGTGGAAGATCACCAGAAAGAGCTTACAAGACAAAAGGAAAAACCCTTGTAGAAAAGTACGTAGCTACAGTGTGCTCTTTTTACACCAGGTGTCACGTGAGTAAAGACATGCCAAAACCAGCCTGAAATGCTACAATTCCTACATTTTGTACATTCCTGTACAAAACAAGGCGCTAATGTTGACAAAGGCAGACAGAGGCCTTTTTTGCTTCTTCCTGCAAACTGCATCTTCAGAATGACAAGTTTCTGTAAACCCCCCAACCTGTGATGGGAAGTGGCAGGGACGTATGGATCTGCTCATACCAGGTCACAGCGCTGTTGCTGTACCCCACTGAGGAAACGGGGTTTATGTGGCCTTAGTCTCAGCCAGCCAGTGCTCACTCTCTCTTTTCTCTTGACTGTTGAGTACCAAGGGAAAAATGGATACTTTCACCTGGTCACGGAGAACAGAGGGCTGGGTTCAATACACACTCCAGCTCAAATCCTTGCATATCTACCAAAAGAGGTAATGGACAAGAACCATTTCTGAAAAAACTCTTTGCATAAGAGGCTTGTTACCTGCTGGTGCTCTCTGGACCCCTGGAAAATAATAGAACCTCCCAGGTATACCTATATCTAACCCTTCACGAAGCATAGAGGCTGACAAGCACGAGGATTGGCTGGAGCTGCCATCAACTGACGACATATACTGATTTCAGTTATTTTGCACTTACAGCACACCAGAACGTGCAAGGGATATATGATCTATCCTGCCTACACACAGTGAGCAATGTAATGATCTACCCACCTGGTAAACAGAGACAAAGGTCCCACTTTGTCATAATATTTATTTGGCGGGTAAGCAACCAAATAAATACAGCAATGAATATTAAGATCACATATAGCTGCAAGCACTGTAATTCAGAAGCTCTTTTGGGCTGAGAGTTTCCTGATCCAGTTAGGGAATACCAGATTCTCTCACAAGTCCTTCGCTGCTTCAGATTGCATGAAAGTACTAGAAAAATCAGGAAATCTTTCTTTTCAGATTTCTATCTTCTCTACAGAAGAACAGGTTCAAGGGTGTAAAGCCTACCTCCAGGTAGTGGGCCTGTGCCAGGGACATCTTTTATCACACTTGAGACCATAAATTCCTTCAGGACAAAGCCTTGTTTCACACTGCTCTCCAGTGTATCCTGCTTCACAGAGACAGGCACCACCAATATGGTAGCATTTCCCACCATTCATACACTTGCAGGGCTCAGCACACTGCACCCCGTACGTCCCCACTGGACACTCCTCTTGGCACATATGAGAAAAACAAAGAAAAAAGTGGGTTAGTTCCCATCAAATACAGCTTTGGGACATTCCAGGGAAATCGAGTTTATGAGCAATCTCTATACGGCTCTAAAAAGCCTCTGAAGTGGAGCAGTGATTTATAGAAATTCATGTTTCAAGTACTTTATGTCAGAATTTGTAACTTTTAGAAGTAAACTGGATTCTCCACTTAGCAATAGCGTGAACAGCCAGCAGATTTCTGTGCCCCTGTAGATGCTCAGGGCCTGGCAGTCCTCTGGCAATCACGCTCAGCAGTCTCTGATGAGAACCTTTTCTAACTGTGTTTTCCAAACACACTATGTTTGACACAAGGCACGGAAAAATGTAATAGAAGTCACAAGAGCCTTCTGACTGAGGTCAAAGGGGTATATGTGTTCATATCATGCTGAGTTGTACCCCGTTTTGTGAATCATGCGGGTGCTAATTACAAGGCCTCACCAAGTCTCTGAACCATGAGGAAAAACACGTCTTTATGGTGACGGTGAATGAAAGGTGGGTAAGGAAGTTTCACACCACCGATCGGCTACATCTGACTGTAATAAAAAAGGCACGCTTGATGTGCTGGGTGTACGTGCTGGTGTTTTAGGCCTGGCACCCTGTTCTGACCAGAACTGAAATGAACACCTCGACTCTGCGTGTGATTAGCTCTTTTCACACCAGGGGGTTTTTGATCATGGGATGGTTTATTTGGCACTGGGATTCCTGGCGGCAGATGGGGTCCACCTGTCCCAAAGGGGAACAAGGATCCTAGCCCAGCAGTTGGCAGGGCTTGTGGAGTGGGCTTTAAACTAGGTCTGAAGGGGGAAGGGAATAAAACCAGGCTAGCGGGAAAAGAGTGTCAGAGTCAGGGGTGGGAGTCTACTGTGGACTGCCCAGCCAGAACAACAACAACATTGATGAGTTATTCTTCAAGGGACTAAGAGCCACCTCTAGATCCCCTGTCCGTGTCCTTACGGGGGTTTCAACTGGCCAGATGTTAGCTGGGAACACCACCACAGCTAATACAAACAGGTCCAGGAGAGTCCGAAAGCAACTGGATGGTAACTTCCTTGTTCAGGTATTGAGGGAGCCAACGAAGAAAGGTGCCCTCCTAGATCTCTTGCTCATCCACAAAGAAGGACTTGGGGGGAAGTAGAAGTAGGTGGACTTCTTGGCCACAGAGTAGTGGAATTCAAAATCTTTGTTGAAAGAAGGGAAACTGCCTCCAAAACTTCAACACTAGATACAGGGAGAGCAGATTTTGGACTGCTCAGGAAAGTAGCTGGTAAGGTCCCCTGGGAAACTGCTTTTGAAAGTCCATCAATGCTGGCCACTTTTTAAGTACCACCTCCTAAAAGCACAGGAATAGGCAACTCCAAAACATTAGAAATCAAGCAGGTGGGGCAGGAGGCTGAGCAGGGATGTTCCTCTAGAGCTCAGCAGAAAAAGAAAGTGGAAGCAAGATCAGGAAATGTGCGGGGATTACGGGGACACTCTTCACCTTTGCAGGGAGAAAATGTGTGTGGCCAAAGCTTAGAGAGAGCCGAGGCTGGACAATACTGTGGTAGACAGTCTGGGGTCTTCAAATACAGTAACAACAAGAGGAGGACCAGAGAGAACGTTGGTCTGTTGCTAGATGAGAACGGTCACATTACTAACAGGGACACAGAGAAAGAAAAGGAGTTTAACACCTTCACTGCCTCTGTCTTCAACAGAGTCGATGGGCTTTGGGACTCCAGATGCCTCAAGTTGGAGGCCCATGACTGCAGTAAACTCCTAGCGAATTCTGACCATTCAGTGACGTGCTCTGACCTGGCTGGCCCTGTGTGGAGCCAGGACTTGGAGTTGATGATCTTCATGGGTCCCTTCCAACTCAGGATATTGTATGATTCTGTGAGTAGTTTTTGCATAAGAACTTGGTTTTGGACTGGTTTTATAGAAGCCTAAATATCTTGCATTCAAGAAAAACCCACTCTGATTCTGGAAGAGACAGGCATAATGGGAATAAGGGTAACAACTGCTGCCCAATGACTCACTGCCACACCATGCACAACTCAACTGAAAAATGTACCAGCAACACCAGGAAAATTTAACTCTGAAAAGTATGAAAGCAAGCAGTGTTTTTCTGTTGAAGTATATACAAGCACAGTTCTCTTTCAACAGGAGAGTAGAATTTGATCTAATGCAAGTTAAAAGGCTTGCAGTTGTACTGCATGCTGTCTGTTTGCTGGTGGTTAACAACATAAATATGAAGGCTCTATGAGCTTTATTAAAGACTGAGTGGCAAGATCTCAAAATAGACACTTGTTCCTAAATGACGTGCCAGATACTTTGCTCAATTGCTAACGTGCTCACACAGACACCTCACTGGTGATGCCATTTTGTTGGCATTAGATGACACTCAAACACATCTGGGAAGTAAGCTAAAGAAAGGAAAATGAGCCTTTGGACGGGTAAGAGTGCTTACTGCACCTCCTAGGTGCACTTGCTTAGTGCATTACTTGAGCTACAAGACCTCCTTCTGCACCTAAGGAAGAGTGAGGATTCTTATCTATCTAAACATTTGTGAGTCATGGAATCAGATTGATGACAACAATTCAATAATTAAAGCTGTACTTCCTTTTCTGAGGGAGTACTTTGAGGTTATTTTTTCCTTGGTTAACTTCTTCTTGGAATATTTCTTCTTCTTTAACAAGAATTAAAATCAGCGGCTCAAGTGCCATGTACTGCAGAATGAAGACTCCCAAGGAAGAACTGCTTTTCTACAAAGGCCTGAAAATTTTTAGACAATGCATGACTCAAAAATATTTTTGATCCTCATTTTATAAACTAAGAAATTCAAGTGTAGCTACTACCAGTAAGAGCTGACATCATAAATTAAATCTTAAATCCTAAGTCTTAATCCAACATTAATAAGAAAACAGAAAACTCGCCTGCTGAACATATTGCAAAGGCACTGGTGTTGCTTGGGTAAAAGCTTCCAGATGAATTCCATGAATTGGATCCTCGATAATCAGACATCCAATGTCAAACCACCTGCAATGACAGCCAAGTTAGAGTCTGTTGAAAAGCAACATGTTAGCCCTTGAATGATGACCGTTTTACAACCTCTAATACAACTGTAGTTAAAAATGTAACAATGACTTACATCAAGGCATCCCAGCATTTTTCAAATCAAATTTGCATGTATCAACTCATGTATATATAAAAAACTGAAGTGCCTGTGTTCCCTTGTAAAAAATTCTACGGCTCCGGTTGTTTCATGTATTTTATATGTGTCTACATATAAATGACATTTTATTCTTTAAAGCACTGGAAGCAAGACCCTTTGAGTCAATGAGAAACAGCCCTCTCCCCACCTCAGGGATATATTTCAAGTTCTCACTTGTCAGGAAGCAATTCCTCAATGAAGTTTTCTACCGATACAGCAGGCTGTTTTTCATGGATTACTCCAGTCCGGCGCAAGCTGTCTATTCTTTCTTGGGCTCCCTACATGGGAACATGATCTGTTAGACAACATTCTCTTTCAATCACATCATACAACACTCAGAGATGAGTGCAAAAAACCCCTGTGGAGCAGAATTTTCAAGTTAAACAGAAAACAGCGATTTAAAAAAATTACTCTTTTTATTCAACAGTAGAAAAACCAAAAAAGTCATGAAAAAGCACCATAGCCTTTCCCAAACAGGAATCTCAAACAGTAACACAAGCTATGATAAAACTCATGTTTGAAAAGCTGCACAATGCATTCCTACATACTAAATCTAAGAATGGAGCTGTTCAGGAAGATCCTTGGCAAGTGTTGATCAACCTGTCTTTCACCTACAGAATTAGTTGGGAGACAACCCAGTCTCAAAGGCTCTCTTAACTTCTGATTACATTTTTCCTATTCAATTTCTCATGTTTAGTTTTCATCCCAAAGTACTGTGCTAGTGACAGACTAAGAACAAATGCCTGATACACTTTCAAACTACAGTCATATCACAATGCATGCCAGATGTGATGGCAATCAACTGCTTTAGAAGAAAACGGACATAAATGTTCTTCACTGCTGTGACCGCGTTTGCACAAGAACCCCAAAGGCTATTCCAACAAGCAGCTTCAGAATGATCTAGTTACAGCAAAAACAAGAAAAGGAGAAGTCTCCCAATGCCACAGACTGACATTCCCCTTAGGGAAAATCAGATTTTTCTGGGTCAATGCCCCATCCCTGGAAGTGCTTAAGGTCAGGCTCGATGTGGCTTTGAGCAGTGTGGTCTAGTGCAGAGAGTTTCAGCCCCCTCTGCTGAGGACAATTTGTAAGGTCACTTCCAAACCAAACCACTCTCTCATCCTACGTTTCCATTGCCCTTCTCTGTGCTGGAGGTACTTTACTACTTACTTTTAAACCTGCAGCGTAGCCCACAGGTTGTACTTTAGTAAAACACAAAATTGTGACTACCACAATGCTGCTCCTTCCTATTCATTTTAAAGCTCTAACTGAGATACTATGCTTTTCATTCCAGGCTCAATGCTCAGCAATACTTCACAAAATCACAGAATCATACGACTGGAAGAGACCTTTGTAGATCATCAACCCTTTCAGTAAACATTTCTTTCTAATATCCAATCTAAACCTCTGCTGGCGCAGCTTTGTGCCATTTCCCCTTCTCCTATCTCCTCTCACCTGGCTGAAGAGACCATTGCCCACCTCCCCACAACCTCCCTTCCTGTAGTTGAGACTTTATTAGACTGTTTTAGCCTTTTCAATGTTCTTCCCAAGTGTTTCAGGAACTGCTTCAAGTTTGCTGAGCTTCCTAAAATAGTATAAATACTGTTGGGCTAGAAAAGCAGAACAGCTGAAAGTCAGAAGAAAGCCTCAAAAGCGATGTAAACACCGTTGTGAGCACGCTTACCTTTCGGCTTGTCGACCCTCAATGCGATACCTTACACACCGGGATTTAATCACCAGATCCAACAGAACACATACAGCATATTTTAAACTCAATTCCATATCACTCCCTCAAACAGAGAAACAGGGAGGGAAAAAAGTATGTGACTTCCAGATTACAGACAAGGACTTGTCACCGTTTTGTTCTCTGTAACTTGCTCATCTCTCACAACCTGAACTGAAGGGTATTACTATGCTACTACCTAAACTACAGCAGAATACACAAGTAAATGAACCTTAAGACGCACATAAAAAAATCAGCCTGCAGAGTGAGAGTCTCACTGGACAACGCACCTGAGAAATCACCACGTAACTGTGACAGAATTAACACACTCTCCAGATAAACTTCAAGTGCTGTTACATTAATCTAACATTCTATGCATTACTTAATGGTTTGTCACAAATACTTACTGATATATGGAACCATGCCAGGGTCCAGCGGTGTAATCATGGTCTCCACTGAATGTTTGGGTTTATCAAGAACAGACTTCACCATGGGATTCTCAGCTACACCCTAAACATAAGCAAACAGACTTCCATATCATTTTCTCGTTTTTCCCCAAGAAACTCACAATAGCACAGTTAAAACCCAACCAAACAAAACCCAAGTATTAAGCTGCTTCGTGGTCTTCTTACCACATTTACACTTTGTAATGCCTGGTGCATCTCACTCGCCAGCACAAATGCTGCAAGACGTGACTAGGAGTGCGTGACTTTTCGGATACAGCAAAGGCCAAATATCATCACCGCCATCCTCTCACGCACCAATGCAGAAACAGGCCTGCCAGTGATGGTGGGCAACACACTTTATTTCCTCCTATTCTGGGACGGGAAGTCTTGAACATTTAACAAATACTAATTACAGCTATCATCAGACTCGGTAGCTAGACTCAAACTGTGACAACTCCAACTGAAGAGCCTCTTTTTTATGACCTTACAGACAAGAGGACCTATTTTTGAATGGCCCATTACTAACAAATATTTTTACAGCTGAAATTGAGCTGAAATTCCTCAATTTATAAGTAGATTCTAAACAACGCTGAAAAAACGCTCTATCTTCTCCAGCCAAATCCCAGGTGGAGCTGCTGACAGACCTAAAAGTTCATTAAATGTAAGCACAAACACTGACAGGGTCTTGCTGGCCTATTATCTACCTTGAGGGACATCTAAAAGAATGGTGTTGGATTTCTGAAGAACAGCAGAGCAAAAAAGGTAGTTCAATCGATTTCAAGAGCAGAAACAGAGATAACTGCAGCACTGCCGTGTATGCACTTCAACAGAGAATCCAGCTTGCATTTCTGCAACAACTGACAGTTAAGCCTCACAGATTCTGTCTGATGTTTAAAAACCTGACTCTGACGTGTGCTTCCACACATCCAACACTTGACAGCTTCAGTACAACTAATGATTCCTCATTCTTCCACCTAGGAAATTCTCAGAGGTCATGGAAAACACAGAGCACGTACAACATTTAATACTCCAATCAAAGAATCTACATTTGGGTTGAAGTCAATCATACACATTCTCCAGAAACAGACATAGGTCACTTGCTGGATCCTACTGGTATACAGGCAACAATAACGTGGATGAGATTGGCTTTTCAACTAATTCACTACTGCCCTTTCAAACGGGCTACAAAATCATGTCACAAGGAAAACCTTCTCTTCTGGAACACTACCTTCTATCGCAAAAAAGCAAGAGGAATATGGTGACTGGAAGACATTTCTACTTGAAGACCAAAGAAGCTGTCTTTTTATGATTATAAGACACGTGCCCTAGAAAAAAGCAGCACGACAACTCTGCTCTCACCATACTGATGGACGATTAATCTTGCTCTTTAAGACTGTAGCACTGTCAAGATCACTGGAGTAAAGGGGGGCTCCCTCTGCCACATCACACACAACTCATTCTTCCAGATTTTCTTCTTCAAAAGGCTTTGAAAGCCCCTCCAAAAGTCTCCAGTCCCACTGGGACGTCAATCTTGATTCTTCCTTCCGATTTACTATCGCACAGTACAGATAGTAGTGTTGCTCCTGAAGGCAGCTCAGAGCTCACACACAGTCCCTGCATCTTTCTGCCACAGCCTTCACGACGCTACTCAGATGTAGCATGTCACAGCTCCAAAAAGGTTACAGGCTCATGAGATGCTGTCAGTTGTTGCTGCTTTTTTCCTCTCTACGATCAGATCGCACCACAAGGATTATCTGTTCTGCATTATACACTCCGTGCCCTCTAGCGGAATAGAAAAATCCTACAAAATATCACAGACACCTCTTAAGAAACCCCTCCTCAGTGGAAGAAACACTTATTTGCCTCTCCCTGAGGAGACTTGTTTGGTTTAGAACAGGAAGGACTTGCATCCCCTAAAAAACCAATTCAGTTCATTAGGAAATGATAAAAAAAACCAGGATGTACAAAGAATCAAAGAGGTTCTGACATTTCCCATGATTTAAGGGCATGTGACAAAACCTCTAAGGTAGAAGGATCTCCCTGTCACGAGCACCTAGACGCCTGCATTTATGTAGTCATTCCTCTTCTGGAAAGGAAAGAAGCACAGTTTCAGCAAACGCGCCTATTAAAAACAGCCACCTGCAACTGAGCACAGAGGAAAGACAGGACCTAGAGCAACATGCACTTGAAAGTTGTATCTTGTTAGAGACAACAAAAAATGGTAGTTCCTCCTGAAAGGTAACATACAAAACCACAGAGCTTTATAAACCCCCACAGCCCTCCAGCAGGTGTTCCACCTTGGGCAGTAGCTACTCTGGGGTCTTCAAGCTCCTCAGGAAAAGTGATTGCAGAACCAGTTCCAGGAGCCAAAGGGGAAGAGAAAGTTGCTTGCTGAGTAATAGGATCTGCGAAGACACCTAGGAAGAGGGAAAAACAAGACACAAGTACTGCGTTTCATTTCTTATGCCGTAGCAACATGCAATTGTTTTACAGGAAAATGAACAGGAAGAATAGAATAATACTGGGCTGATTCCTTTCATTTCTTGAAGGCCCCAGAACAATCCTGCTTGTTAGAGTTTAGCAGAGGCAACTACTGTGAATGAGTTCAACAATATCTGCTCATAGAACTGAGCCTACCTGCACCTTATGTGTAAAATTAAACAAAGACATGTTAGCTTAAGAGTGGTGCTTTTTATTGTCTTCAAATTTCCATAGGTCTTTGAACAGACTGCTTAAAAGACATGTCACAAACAATGGTTAAAGCCTGACTCAACTGCAGCTGAAGAGCTAAGTTTCCATTAGGCTAGTAGAAAATCACCTCAGTTCAGCAACTACAGCACTCGCTTGCATGGCAGGCAAGTATTTTTCACTGTCCTGATGCAATTTAGTAGCCAGAAGCAAGAAAAGAGAAGCTACTCTCATGTGACAGACGACTTCTTACAGATAGCGAGCTTCTCAGAACAAAAACTTGCCCATTAGGAGATTACAGCCTGAGATACCTTACCATTCCGTGGAAATACAATGGCTGAAATTGCCTCTGAGCTGAACAGCAGCAACACAGAAATAAATGGTCAGCTGGGCTTTCCTGGGCACATTTTAAAATACTGCTCTCAAACACTTTTCTGTGAGCCTGAGTGCTAGCAGAACTCTGTGGAAGAGGACTCTTGTCCTACACCGTGATCGTACTTCAAAGGCCATTCTCCATTCCTCTGAGCGCAGCTACTCAGTAATTAAGTGTCACAAGAATAATAAAGAAGCTGAACTTGTGGGACTCTAGCAGACTGCTGAAGTAGCCACCCAGGAGACCCCTCATCCTGTCTCACAAGCACAAAGGTCTATATACAAAAAGTTACCTGTGACGGGAGGTGCAGAGAATGATGGCATCAGTGGGCTCTGTGGTGCTCGACCAGCGTGGCCTCTGGTGATATCATACGTTGAAGACATGGAAAATCCTGAAATCGGGGGACCAGCAGGAGGTGCAGGAAGACCAGAGCCAGCAGTAGAGCTTAATGAAGGAGCTGTAGAGAACTGCGACACAGAGGTACTAAAAGACGAAGGGGCAACTGGAGGTCGGGCTGGAGTTAGAGGTGGCGCCATAGTAGAAACTGTTGCAGATGGCACAAGTGGAAAAGAAGATGAAGTCATCATAGGAGGAGGAAGTGGAGATGCTCCAGCTGCCAGAGGTGCTGAGCATTCAGGAGAAGATGACAGGCTTGGTGTAGCAAGGGGACTGGACAAAGCTAGGGGAAAAAAAGACAAATGGAATTTTAGAAACACCGAGCCTTCATCTCAGAGATTCAGGTATGTAATTGTTCAGCTAGTTTACAAGTAAGTTTTGACCAAGTCTGCTTTTCTCCTTTCAAAGGAAAAAAGTTTAGTTCTGCTTGAGTTTGCAACCACCACCAATTGCCCTCAATTTCTGGAGATAGTAGCCTGGAATCTCTTTTCTTCTCTGACCCTATCTGTCACAGCTAAAAAGACGAGTCAACATTTGACTACCCATTTTGTAGCTGATGAAGTGGGCCTCAGAAATTTCCAGCTAGCACGCTTCTTCCTGCTTCATCCACAGGAATAACGAAGATGCAGGAAGTGTCCCTCTTTAGATTAAGAAATGCACTCAGGGGACCTGTGAGGCTGGGACTTACTGCAGAGGTACAGGTCTATGAGATGGGCTGAGCACCAGGCAGCCCTCTCTTCTTTGGCACCCAGCTACTCAGGCTCCTAAACCCTCTGCTTTCTGTGTTTCAGTCTGGCCCCCAGCTGATCCTTGGATAAGCCAATTTTGTTCTCTAAACCAAATTTAGACAGAAAATTAAGCCAGAGAAACAGAAAACACTGGTTTTTACAGCACTAAGCTGTTGGATCAGCTCAGATGTGAAACTGCACTCAGCCTAAACATTGATGACAGTCAAGTGACGTGCCAAGTTACCGTAAGGAGGTCGTTTCCAAACTTTATCACGCACACCAGTCAATAAAAAATGGAACATGCACACCCCCAACATAGCTACAAAATACTTACATGGGCCACTGTCCTAGTATATTCCATAGATTTTAAAACATACAGAACAGAAATATTAAAAGGATGAGATAAAGATCAAGAAACTCTTCTGCTCCCACTGAAAATTAGTATTTTAATAGTATATTCATAAAACAATATGTTATGTTATTAACGGTTAGCACACTATAGAATACCATTAATAATATTGTAGTGTGAGCAATGTCACTACAGAAGCCTCATCATTTTTACAATCTTGGGTTATCATCAGCAATTTGGAGGTCTGGTTCTATATTCCAATCATGGCTTTAATGGTTGTCACACCTGGAAAAGATGCCTTACAAAGACACACAGACCCAAATGAAAAGGTGTTGCTGGATGTGCTTACAAAACCATGCTATTTGTTTTCGTCTCCCAGCCATCAAGTATATGAAGGCTTATCTTGAAATTCAGCTAGCAAATGTTCATCTTCCTTGATGTCATTCAATTCTTCTGGAAAAATCATCAGAAGGTGTTGCACTTTGGTATTCCTAACAAATGGGCTCAAAATCCACCCAAACTAATTCATCTGGAAGATTTCTACATAGCTCAGGAAATTCTCTTTGCCAATTTACATGTACAGAGTGGAAAGGTTTTTTTGTGTGACACTTGCAATGATTTTGGCAACAGGAATGCATTGACAACGTAAACACTTTCAAATACCACTTTTCAAAACACCTTCTCAAACGCATGACTTTCTTACAAAGAAGTAGATCACTCCTCCTTAAAACACCACCTTTATCTTGAAGGGACAAACTGTAAGTGTGTTTTGGGGTTTTTTTAAATAACTACTGGGTAGCACACTGCTGATGGCCACTTGTCATCACAGAAAATGTCAGCGAGTCTGCAAGTCTGTTTTGGTACAAGAAGAAAGCTGAAGCCATATTTAAATCCCTTGCCACAAGACAACCAGCAAACCTCTGTGCGATGCACAAAAGTTTCACGGTCACTTCCTCTACCATTACAAGGTGCAGCTAAAAACAACCCCTACTATTTAAAGAGAACTTCTATAAAATTAACCACACTGCTGGCATCCTGTAGCCCTTTGTGCACCAGCTCCACTTTCACTGCTGCAGTAACTTGCCTATGAATGAGGCGGTCAATAAATGTCATGGGTGGAAATAGATCGGTAACCTTATTCGAGAATCCATTTTTAGCCTAGTCAAAGCAATCACTCCATCAATGGTTACTCTGAGGCAGTCTTAATAAAAACATGGCTTTTATTAAAGAAATCATTCACTGTTGAGGATGCAGCTTCTCCAGCACAGCCCTCCTTCAGCATTTGACAATAAAGTTGTTCTTTCTGTATTTCATTACTGAAACAGAATTTAGCAAAAACCATAAGCAGAAACACGTTAGGAACATCTGTACAGCAAACCTTCCATACTGTGATCTGTTCTCATGCTTGTTTCTTATAATCATCAGCAATGTTTTCTATGTCTCCTTCCAACAGAATTTCCTGACAAATCCATTTGTCAACATATTGTTTGCATTTAATATTACAGACATTTTTACCACGTCTCTGGTGGTTTCTGAAATATATGCCAAGAAGTATCTTCAATATGAGTAAAGCTTGATTTTTCTTCTTTTTTTAGATAAAACTATTATAAAGGAATGCTCTGGTATTTTCTTCCTGCACCCAATGGATCGCCCAGCACATCCTCCTGGGGCTAAGAGCGCTCCACTCGGGAGTCCACGGCACTAGTGTGACTCAAGGTAATGTTACCAGATGTGTCAGAAAACTGAGCATTCGGTAGTCAAGCACATGGGGTTCAGACTCTGGAAAAATCAGATTCAGTGCTCTGATTACCACCCACAATAGTAAAATCCAAGTGATCGTCCACGTTTCTCACTATCCCCCACAAGACTGTAGACTTGTTTGAACTCCCTTCTGTGCTGCTCATCTCACTGTGCACTGTACTGGCCAGTATTCCCTGTCCCCACGTCCTTAAAAACCCTAAGTGCATCCACATGACTTCATCAAAAAGTTTCAAGAATAATAAAAACATTTACACTACTCTCTGTCAGATGTATGCCATACTGCCATGAGAAAGAAACAAATTCTTCCCATCAGCCTGGAGAAGAGCTCTCTAGGTTGATCCCAACACCTCTGGATGAACTGCTGTGCTTTAAAAAGACATGAATAAATATCACTGAGTTTCTGAGGAAGTTTCTGTACCTAATGACCTACCTGTAGCAGCAGTGGTAGCAGCTGTAGTCTCCCCTGCTGTGTTTGGTGGGGGTGTACCGGGTGGAGTTGTCTCTATTCCACTCTCTTCCATCATTTTCCTTCAGCTACAGAAAGCTGTAAGACAAAAAGAAAGGAAAATAAAGAAAAAGCTTATCTTGAGAAATAGGGATAGTGTTTGCTGCAATACTGAGCTGTAGTAACTCCAAGAAGGACCTGTTCTTTTCAGAGCTGATGCATGACAGGATGCAAAAGGTGGCAAGAAGCGAGACAGAGAACGAAGTCTCCCCCTTCTGCCCGTAAAGAACCACAACTACCCCTGAAGTTGGAGCCCTCTCCAGCTTAAGCACTGCCCCAGATGCTCTCGACCCACCATCAAACTGACTGCAAGCACTTTCTCCAACACCAGGCATAGTGGCAGAGCTTGCAAGGGCCTAGGGCTCCAGACTCCGTGACCTGAACTCTATGACCCTGTCTGCTTAAAGGAGAAGCTAAAGAAACCTCCAGACACGCCACAAGAAACCAGGGAAATTTACTTCCAACCTACCTAGAAGTACAATGACATTCATTTACACTGAACAAGTTCTCCACTGCACACAATTCCTGTAAAATCCAGGTCTCGTACTGCTCTGGTGAGTATCAGAAGTGACAGTAATTGAAAACTTTGGCTTTTCTTTTGAAGGCCACATTACATTGAAAGTATCTTCCAGCATCTTTGACTACACCTGTACAGTGCACTACTTGTGGAAAAGTAAAGCGATGTGCTTATTTAAAACCCCCTAAATTAAGAGAAAGGCCTCAGGAGATGAAAAGGAGAGGATGAAAGACTAAGATTAACACCTGGAGATTTTTGTTCTTCAGTGCAGAGGAAGTCACCTAAAACCCCCTGCTTCCTCCCAAGTCTGGTAAACCAGACCGAGATTGTTTGTACCACTCCCTGAGGTAGCAATTCCATAAGGACATTTTAATAACATAAAAACCCTACAGAAAGGAATTTATGTCTGAAAAATTGGCAGGAAAATATTTTCCATCATATCCATTACCTCAGTAGCTACTGAGGACTGACAGCTTACTACATTTAACAAGTATCAGAGGAAAAGCCTTAGGTAATGTGTTGAGTAAAAGTACTCACAGGTATTTATAAAGAACTCCACTTACAAAAATACAGGGGGGGTTCCTCTAAAAAAAAAGAAAAAACCCTCACTGCTGTTTAAAATGTGTATACAGCTATGTTTAATGTAGAGGGAAAATTACTGTTATGACCAAACTGAAAAATACAAAAAGTAGGATGCCAGTGTTAGTCTGGACAGGCTAAGGAGCATCAAAAGCAAATGAAAGCATTGAAATCACAAAGGAGAAAGTGTATTTCCTCTTACAACCAGTATGTGTTGTAAGAGGAAATAAAGTAACTCAAGATTAAGCATTTGAGCCCAGACTCGGAAAGCAAGTATGGTTCCTGTGCAGCACACCTCCTAAAAGCTCTGATGACCCAGGGACTGTGGGTTCTGAGTACCTTGAAAGTTTCTCTGCAGACGGGATGAAAGGGCCAGTAACTGCCTGGTGGGGAACAGACTGACCTTGACGAATGAGCACATCTCAGCATCCCTCAGAAAGGAGCTACACAGCCCTCCCCTAAAGTTCACTAAGCAGAAGAATTTGCAGTAAGATTTTGTCTTTTCACTCACCTACGGGAGTTCACGTTCCTCCTCGCAGAAGTATTTCTAAAGTCATTCTTCTTCCAATTATACACTGCAAACAAAGAGAGAATTTCCCACTGTGCAACATCTGTAATCACTGACCAAACCCTCCCAGAAACACTTTCTTTCATCAAGGCTCCTTTCAGCTGCTGCTTGATTTCACCTCTGTCGTGGTTTCACCCCGGCTGAGAGCCGAGATCCACGCAGCTGCCTGCTCCTTAAAGGAAAAGAGCAGGGAAAAGGGAAGGGGGGGAGGGGAGGGTAAGAGGTAAGGGAAGGGAAAAGGAAGGGGCAAATAACCCCAAAACCAAGAAATAAGAGGCCCGTGGGTTGGGATAAGGAGAGTTTACTAAGATAACAGAAAGATACCGTCTAACAATGCTGACAGGACTTTAGAGCAAAAATATATGAAGCTGTTGATACACAGTGCAGTTTCTCACCAAACCCACAACTCAGCCCGTGCCACCCAGAGCCGTCCCAGAACCCGACCGTCCCCCAAGAACCGCGCGTCCCGGAGCCGCCCTCGGCCTTCCTCCCGTCAGCCCCCCGATATCCTGGGCAGGAGGTAACTGGCGTGGAATACTCTCTTTGGTCAGTTAGGTCACCTGTCCTGGCCTCGCCCCTCCTTTCTCATGAAGAGCTGAGAAAGTCCTTGACTGTCTGACAGCAATTAACAACATCAGCATTCCATCTGCTGCTACAAATGAATTTAACTCCATCCTGACCAAAACCAGGACAAGAGGGAAAATTACTGTTATTACCAAACTGAAAAGTGAAGCAAGCATTGAACAGCAATAGCAAGCCCAAACCTGCAAAAATTAGAGAAGCCTGAAGCCTAAATGCTCCCTATCATCCTTCTCCCTTTAGCTTACCCAACTCCTCACACAATCAACAATCTCCTTGTGAACTCCTGACTTGGCAGGGATGAACAAGAAGTTTGCCCAGGTAACACTTTGCTATACACCGAATTCTCAACAAAAGCCAGGTGTAGTTTGCAAATGCTGCATGAAAAAGCATAAAAATAATAAGGTGAAGGAAAAAGATGAGAGATGGAAAGAGAAAATTCACAAGAGAAAAGCAAAACTATGATAGGTGTAATTGGAAGCAAATAGCTCATCATCTTGAAAGAATCTAGAACTGCTGACAATTAAAATTGATCCTACAGGACATGTGGTTAAATACTTTCATCTGAACGGCCTATCTGAAACCACTTACACGGAAGAAACCAGAAAGCACTGGGCTGAAAGAACATGGAAGGCAAAGAACCCAACCAACCCACGGACTTTTAAACAATGTTCAGGCCTCAGCAAAGTTTCCAGTGAACGTTTCTACCCTCCCCTACGGGAGATCCAGGGAAAAAGCTCCCCAGTAAGATCAGCCTGCAAATCCTCAATGCCAGATGGGTAGGGAAGTGGCTGCTCTTTTCAGTGACTTAAAAAAAACAGTAATAGATAATTCTCCACTGTCCAAGCCACAAACACAACATTTGCAGCAACTCCTGCTGAAATCCAGCCTAATTTCATAAGGAAGTGACTTCTATGTCCTTCTGCCAAGTAGAACGCTTTGTATTACTGCACTGAAAACACAAAGGAAACTCAGACAGCCCAGTGCAAACAGGCACTTTCGGTGACAGCAACTGCGGCACTGCCATCTAGCGATTTGTGAGCATCAGCTGATCTCACAAATTTCATCCCCCTGCCACATTTAGCTAGAAGGCAATCTCGGTTTAGGCTTACATGGAAGTAAAAAAGAAGGGATATGGAAAAAAGAAATACAGAAAACCACAAGGGGTGAGGGGGAAGGGAGGGGAGCGGGGGACACGGACGGGACGGGACACACACCACATTCCCAACACATCACGCTTAAATTTATTATCAAGTCGTTACGTTTCCGCTAATATTTTGCAATAATCTGGACAACATGACCATACTTCAAAAGCATTTTTCAGGTTGTGACTCCAAAATATAGAAATTCACAGCCAACTATAACCTACAATGCAGATGACCAAATTCCACATGGAAAAACACATTATCTAGAACGTGGTGGTATGTCAGAGTTTAGAAAAAGGAACTCTTTTCAGTCACCCTTAAATAACTGCTGCTTGTAGTGCAGTAGATGCTCCTGCTAATAAAGTCCTGTCCCCCCAATATACTTCATAACCCCAGGAGGAAAAACTGGTCTCTAAGCAGAGCCTCAAACAAAACAAACAGTTGGAATACTAAATTCAAATGCCATTAAAATGCTATTCTTGCCTGTAAGCGTAATATTGACTATTCTAATTGTGTGGAACAATACTGATTACATACATTGTTAATATCTAAGCACAAGTCAACAACTGTCCAGAAGAGTGAGCTGTCATTTATTTATTTATTTAACTAAACAAATCGATTGCTTTGAGCCATTCCCAGCGCAAAAACCTCTCTAAATAAGATATTGCATCCCAGGTTGCATTACCTGATAGAGAGATTCCTAGGCACATACTTGGAGTCAACAGGAGAGAAGACAAAAGGAAAACCTTCAGTTGTTAAAGACAGAGTGAAGCTGACACAAAATAAAAAGACAACACTTCAGAAAACACCCCAAAACAACAGAGCTGAGCTGTTCCTATATCAAAGTTTCATCTGAAAAGTCCCTCACCCTACTTTATTCCATTTCAGACAGGCAGGGACAAAACTTCCTTCAGACTGGGGCCTGGTCAATACAGCCAGATCCCAGGGGACACGCAAAGCCTCGCTCTAGCCAAAGCAAGGGCACGGAGGGATCTCCAATGTAATCACCTTGGGTCAAACGACTTGTTCTAACACCTGCTGAATAGTCACAGCATAATGTTAATCACAACTCCCACATTAAAAAAGAAAAAAAAAAGGAAATGTTTACCAAGCAGAAACCACTTTGCCTCAGACCTAATGCTGTACCAATAGCTTGAAACACCAGGCATGACAGAATGGTTTAGCCTCATCCTATGACTTCTGCAGACAGTTACTGTAGTGCACAGATAGCACAAAACCCAGGCAGTTTTTCTAAGAGTTTCCTAGTGCCTGAGAATTATTTTGTTTCCCACATTCTTAGTGCCATTGTCAACCTTTGGGATTCGTTGCACACCCTTACTGTTGTTATTTTGAAATCATAGAGAGCTTACATAGCTCCACAAGCCACTGATGACCACAGAGAACTGTTGGTCTAGTATACAGTGTTATCTACATGGGACTACGTAAACCCAAAGACACAGCTACACAGAACCACATGCATTCAACCAGTTTGTACCAACTGATGTAGGGTAAATGTCATGATGCAACAGCTCCAGCACCTGCAGACGATTTTGCCCAAAAGAAACGTTTGTTTTTCACGGCACTATAAACGAACTAGAAAGGGCAAAGCACTGCAACAAGGTATCCTCCAGAAACAGACTTCCTGAAGCATCACTTCTATCCTATGCTAAGAGATCCTCAAGGGTAAGGATTTCTACTGCCAATCATGCTAATTCCAGCTAAAACCACAAGGGATCTAGCACTTCCAGCCTGAGCTGCAACGCTGGAGCACAGGGCCCTGAGAGCAGGCATCTGAACACTACCCAGTGCCGGGAGAAAGCCTGGTCACCAGGAGGGTGACTCGCAGGAGCAGATCACTATACAGGACCTAGCAAGCTATCAGGAGCTGGAAGTTCCGTGAAGTGCTGGTGGTT
The DNA here is from genome assembly GCF_964237585.1 of Gallinula chloropus. Taxonomy (NCBI): domain Eukaryota; kingdom Metazoa; phylum Chordata; class Aves; order Gruiformes; family Rallidae; genus Gallinula; species Gallinula chloropus. Next base: position 56,843,191 of record NC_140089.1, read on the forward strand.
TCCAATACCACTGCCAGTCATCACTGAGGCCGCAAGGGGTCTTGCTCTGTAGCTTCATCTGCCTCACAACCCACAACCGTAACGCTGCAAGAAGCCCCAGAGCCTGCCAGCAAGGAGCACTGGGGCCAGTGCAGCCTTTCTTTAGAAGGACAAGACGGTTCAGAGTAAGGGCAACAAGACAGACTGCCTACACCAGAATCAGTCTGGTGAGGGGCAGACACCGTGCAGTCGCAGGTGTGCTGCCCAAGGGGGGAAAGTCGCCCCGACGGGACGGCTGCCGGAGCTCGTCCCGGGGCGGACCCCGCCGACATTCCTCACACACACAGCCCGGCAAAGACCTCAGCGACCCTCCGCCCCACCTGGCACAACCTCCCGCGCTGCCCCCAGGACCGCGTCTTAACATCCGGACCTGCCTACAGGGCCCCAACGGCCCCAGACGGCACCCGGGACCGGGGGACACCCACCGCTCGCTCCGGGATGCCGCCCACCGCCCAGCCTCACCCGCCCAAAGCCTTCCAGACGCTCCCTCCCCGCCGCCGCCGCGGACGACGGGTGCCAAGGCGTGCCCTCCTCCCGCCGCGACACGGGGCCTCACCGAGCCCATCCTCCAGAGCCCACCGCCTCCTCCCGCTGCGCACCGCCCAGACATTCTGGCCCAGCCAGAAGGCCGCGGCCCCGAGCACCTCCGGGTGGCCCCGCCTCCCAGGAAAAGGCTCCTTCGGGCTCGGCCGCAGGAGCAGCACAGCTCCCCCGCCACGCTCGCAGCGGACCTCGCGTCACGTGGGGGTGCCGGTCCCGCAACCTGCCCCCCACCCCCCTCCCGGCCCGCTGCGTGCCGCCTCAGGCTGCGCAAGTCGGCAGCTGCCCAGCTACCCGTAACCCTCGTGCCTTCATCCTCTGCCAGCCGGAGAGAAAACAGTTACTTCAGTTTTACAGCCTTTACAAAGCACCAGGCAACCCTCCCAGCTGCCCAGGGTTTCCCCCACAACTCACCTCTGCTGCTGCCAGTGCACTTCCTGGGTCCAGTGAAGGTGGTGGACAGCGCTGGGGTGGCGAGTGATGGGGGTGTGCCCCAGCTGCTGGACCGGCTCTGGTGTTGGCAGCTCCTGGGCCCAGGTCTAGTTTTCCTGGGAGGGTGGCCTCTTGGGGGGCTGGGAAGAGTCCTGGGAGCCGCTGGCCCTCCTCTTTGCTGCTCGTCTTGGTCTCCCAGGGGCACGGTCCCTGCCCTGGCTGGCACTGGAGGGACCTGCCACAGCCTGCCCCAGACCCGCCGCCGGCTCTTCACGCTCCCCGTGGATGGGAGAGGGGGCGTGGTGTGGGCTGGTGGGATGCTCAGCAAGAGCAGCGGCCGAGGTGCTGGGGCGCTCCTCTTCCCGAGCCCCTGCTGGGCTGCTGGAGGGGGCTGGTCCAGGGGCAGGAGAGCCGGCTCTGGAGGCAGCAGGATGGGGGGCAGAGGTGGGCCTGCCCTCCCGCGCCTCGGCTGCAGGGCCATCCTCCAGGCCCAGGAGACGTCGGGCCTCCCTGCGGCAGCGCCGCACGGCGACACTGATGAGCCGGCGCACGAACGACACTGCGCGCTCCTGCAGGCTGGGCTGCAGCAGCCGGACCAGCACGTCTTCATCCAGCCCGTATAAGCCCAGGACGGCCCGGATGAGGTCCTCCAACACATCTGCTGTGGAAGGCTGCCGTTGAAATGTGGCCCTCAGGTGTTGTTGTAGCCACGGCAGAAAGCGTTGGAGGAGGGCTGGGTGCTCGTCAAAGAGAGATGCCCAGGTGTCTGGCTGCAGGCCACCCACTGTAGCCCTGGGCACCGTCTCCACCGCCGGCGGCTGGGCAGCTAGCGGGCGAGGGGGGCTGTCGGTCCCCGGGTGTGCGGGCGCTCCTCCAGCTGCAGGTATGGCAGGCCATGTTGAGTCCTCTTGTGGTGGTCTGATGTGGACCTCTTCAAATTCATGGTCTGCCCGCACCGAGTGCAAGATGGATTGTACTCCCCTCTTGCAGAGGGGGCACTCAGGTTTGCTGTTAGCCCACCGCAGGATGCAGGCGTAGCAGAACTGGTGGAGGCATGGCATCACGAAGGCGGCGTTGTCAATGCTGTCCAGGCAGACTGGACAGCGGTGTTCCACCTCCGTGGCCATGCTGTTCTGGCTGCGGTGGGCTGGGAGGAGCTGCGGGTGGTGAACTGCTTCCTCCAAATGGCGCTGCAGCAGCTGGAAGCTGCGCTCGAAGATGCGCCGCGTGTGCCCTGGACACACCCTTCAGTATCTCTGGGATACCGCACTGGAAAACCGTCCTGGATAAGGCAGCAGCACCAAGCCTCGCTCAGCACTCCAGCCTCGCTGGCTGCTCAGCTGGAGTCTGCGCTTGAGGCCGTTGGGCACCCCTGTGTGCTGGGTTACAGGGCTGGGTGACGTCACGCTTGTCCGTTGGTGACCAGTAAACATGGCACTCAGGCAGCTTCCAGAAGCTGCCATGTCAGATGACTACTTTTTGGTGGTCTTCTGGCTTTCACAAACCTTGACGGACAATAAAACACAACAGAACAGAACTGTCCCTGGTGGAAGGAACTCCAACAATCTTCTAGTCCGACTGCCCGACCACTCCAGGGCTGACCAAAAGTTCAAGCCTGTTGTTAAGGGCATTGTCCAAATGCCTCTGAAACGGATGGGCACGGGGCATGGGCCATCCCTTGAGGAAGGCTGTTGCAGTGTTTGATCACCCTCCTGATACAGAAATTGATCCTGAGCTCAAGTCTGAACCTGCCTTGACACAGCTTTGAGCGCTCAGTCACATGCTCTGGCTTGGCCGGCCCTGTGTGGAGCCAGGAGTTGCACTTGATGATCGTTGTGCATCTCTTCCCACTCAGGATATTCTGTGATTCTATGAATTTATACTTGTGCCTGGCACCCAGCCACCCAAGGTGCAGAAGCCAACAGTTTGTCTTGTTAAATTTCATGCCCTTGATAACTGCCCCAGGCTCCAGTGTATCTACTGCCCACTGCAAGGCCTGTTCTTGCTCAAGAGACTTAACAGCGGCTGCCGGTTTAGTAGCATCAGTAAACTTGCTAACAGTGCATCCAACCCCTGCCCCCGGATCACTGATAAAAGGATTGACTGGAACTAGCCCTAGAACTGAGCCCTGAGGAACAAGCCCGAAGCACTTGGCTCACTCTTGTGGGTTTTCTCCTGCCTTTCTCTCCTTCCATTATGCCAAATCTCATCCTTGATCAAACTCTAACTAAATTGGAATAATAGTTAAAGCAATAAATAAGTAGAACTAAAATAAATAACAATTTCCCACACATCTGCCTGTAACCAGTGTTTGAAATGAATCGTTGGCGGTCAGAGTTACAAAGGAGAAACTGCCATATGCTTTGCCCCTTTGTGCTGCGTTTGTACGTTGTTACTGGCTCCTTAGTCATTAATCCAAGGCGATCATTGTTATTATTATTATTAATTTATTAAAGTGATCTGAGGGTATAGAATCACGAATTGTGTTCGTAGACCTTGTTACTGGAGGAAAGCGGATAGTTAATAAGGACATAAATTAGTTCAGACTGATAAGAACACTGCAAGCTTGCAAGATCAGCACATTCCAGGCCAGAGTTGAAAAGTACATCATGAGGAGGACTCGGGGCCTTCCTCCCAAGGACCACCAAAGACCCTTGCCCACAATTTTTGGAAGAAAGTGCGCAATCGCAAAGGACTGATAAGCTAATTAGCATAAGAAGCGAGAGTAGGCGGGTTTAGGTAATGAATATGTATAAGACTTAATTGAATATTCATTATTTTATTGTATAAACATGGGACGGTTTTGTTACTCTAGGTGTGCACGTCTGTGGTGGAGCAATCTCCCATGCATCTGCGCGCAATAAACATACCTACATTATAACTTTCGAGTTATAGAGTCTATTTACATACGTCAAAAGGGAAAATATCTTGCTTTTGTGAAGTCAACTTCCCATCTTTCTCAAGGGTAAAGTATTCAAGGGACTGGCTTGGAAGAATCATCCCACTTCTGGACATGGTTCCTCTAGGAACAGGCAGAACATCACAGAAGTTCAGCAGCTCAAATCAGCCTTGATTTCTGTCAGAGTTTTGCGTGGCTGGGTCCTGGTGGAAAAGGGGGCGGGGGGCTGCAGAAAATGGCTGCTGCAAGAAGCAGCCAGAAGCTCTCTGCAGGCCCGAGAGAGTAAACATGGGCTAATTCAAGGCCAGAGTTGCTGCTGAACAAGGCCGAGCCAATCGTCCAATGTCACAGCGCATCAGGGAATCACATTTAGGAGAATAAAAACGCAGGCAGGTGCATTTTCCCACCAAAGAGGGGAGTGAGAAGATGTAAGGAGCTGCGCAGGCAGCAAGGCCGGGGAGGGCGGGAGAGGAGGCCTCGCCCTGCTGCTGGAGAGAATGATGCCCCTGCAGCCTGTGGAGAAAGCCATGGTGGAGCGGGTGTCCCTCCGCAGCCCATGGAAAAGGCTGAGACCCCACCTGCAGCCCCTGGAGAGGCTCCACGCTAGATGAAGCAGGTGGAGACATAGAGGAGATGCTGTGACCCACGTTAGAGCAAGCCCCTCCCTGTGCCACAATGCAGGGGAAGAAGGGAGTGAAATCATGACCAAAGTCTGAAGTGATAGAGCAGCTTTGGTGGGCGTCTGGCCTCCAGCCAGGACCAAACCACCACAATTTATGACAAAGCATCTCAGGAACTACTTGCTGTCTCTAAGAGAGAGACTTGTATGCCATCAAATACATGACTTGGTTGTCCAGCATGGGTAAGTGTAACATGTTTTATAGTTCCTGCGCTATTTCTAGACCCACCCTCAGCAAAAGAAAGGGAAAGGAAAAAACGTCACAGCATTTCACATCTTTCATTAGAAACTTTATTCCATCAGCCTACAGGTACATGAAGTGAAATAAATGGTAGTGAAGGGCAGAAGGACCAACAGCAGTCATGTTTGGAAAACAGAAACATTTTCACAACAAAACACCTTTTTGTTACAGCGAAGAAAAAAAGCCAGGCACACTTGATAGGTTTTCTTTAAAGATGTATTACAGTTCAGTCACACCAAAGTGAAACCTTGTGGGCTAAAACTGGGAAGTTCTGTGCTTTAGCACTAGTACAAGCCTACCAAACCACACGATTTTCTGGGCAGCAATTAGGAAACATGCTTCTTTCTGTCAAAATTTCTGTCCAAATGAGCTGTGTATTCTTCAGTCTGGACTTCAGAGCTTCAGTATAAGGATCATTAGTTGGATACCTACGTAATGAAACAAATTCAATCATGGTCACGGTCCTTGGAGAATCCAACAGATCTTAACTGACACCTTGGCCACTGTGGAGTTTGTTTTATTCTGTATTCCCTTCAATATGAACTCAGCTTTGCAGATTGTCTCAGCAGAAAGTATGAATGCACTGAAATCTTCTTTCCCCTAATCTGCATGTGCATCTCCAATTAAAATTTATGTGACTTTGCTGGGTACATCAGGACAAACATTATATGTTACTGTGTTGTGATTAAAATCTTTGCTTAAAAGCCTTTAAGCCTTTTAAAAAACCTTGAGGTTCATGGTGTTTCTCCATGACCACCATTAGTACACCTACATTATGGAAAACCTTAGGTTTCTACTTACTACCTCATTTAAAGTCAGCTACACACTTTGTGCATCGTTTTGCACTTTAGTAAACTGGCACCAAGTTGCTCCCTTTTCAGTGTGACATTTCTCACTCTTGTAATGTGACTGTTTAGCAGCAAAGCTTCTCTTGCTGTCCCTGTCCCTGGTGAAGGCATTTCTCTTAGTAGACAGTACTTGCTGAAATTACTCGTCAGCTTACTCATTAAATTCCCACCACAATATAGTATCTCTGTTTGGATTTAAATTCTCTAAAGAGCATACTGGGATCTACAGAAAGGGCTAGATGACAAGCATGAAGATTAAGTTGGGGGGGTGGTCTCTCAAATTGACAGATGAGTGTCCTTCAGTGGAAGCCTCCTGGGGCACAGAGGGGACAGTGGGATTGCCAACGCCAGTCCCACGGGCTTTTGTCCTGTGGCTGTCATTTGACAAAACTATGTGAGCCCTGCAGGTAATCTGTTCAGAGTGTCTACCAGCGATCCTTCGCTGAAATAAAGTCAGGGAGGACTCGTGCTTCCCGCTGTATGCCATACGATGCAACTGCCTATCCCAATGAAGAAGGTTAAAGTGTTATGTATTAGGTAACCACCTCTGACAGACATGGGGACGACACGAATTCTGCCTTCAATCCTCTCCCTCTGCCCAGAGGTTCCTTCAGCCGGACAAAATAAAGGCCAGTTGGCCAAAATGCCAAAGAAACGCACACACGGTAGAATATTTTTGCAATTACAACTAGATGGCTAGAACACAGACACACAGCATAGAAATGGAGACAGGAGTTAATAAAGAATAGGGGGTACATGTGTCACGTTATCAGTGATGCAAAAGACCAGCTTAAGCACGTGTTTCTCTACGTCAGCTATAAAAAAGGTGCCTTTTTAGCAAGTATGCACAGAGATTGCTCAGTTATTTCTAAGAAAAAAAAAAAAACAGAACACTTTACTATTTTTATCCTCTATTACAGACATTATTACTACCTGTTTATAAAATGTAAACCTTTCCTCGCAGTTAAGATTTACAGCAGTCATCACCTTTGTCCACTCCTTACATAATCAGTCCCTGGTGACAAAAATAAACTGATGTAGCACACACCTTTTCTGAAGTAATTACTGATATGTGATGGAGCATTAGTTGTGTAGTGGCAGAAGTAGTGGTCAGAACTGCAACGTATGGAGCTGAATGGCAGCAAAAGACTTGTTGAAGGCTGGTGCTGGGTCTGGAATATAAGGAGTTTCTCAAGGCATCCACCGTAGCATACTGAGGTACGCAATGCTTTTAACTCCCAAACTATGCAAGCAAGGTATGCCCACCACCAGTAATGGACAAGAAAAACCTGGTCATGGATTCCCCAAGCTTCCTTATCACCATTAGATCATGTCTTGAGATCAGAATGGAAGGTAAAATTTGGCCAAGCACCTTTTATTCTACAGAACTAGTGAATCAAATCACCTGTATAAAGTGGTATTTGGTAAATGGCACTGTCCTGGGAGGACACGAAGTCTATATTTAAAGTGGCTGAAATGGGATGTTATAAAAACTGATCTGCAAGCTAGTATTTTTAAGCCAGTATATTACAGTATAAATGTGCTGCATACCTGCAAAAGAACAACCAGGATCCCTAGAGTGTGGTGGCATTTGTCCATCTGTCACTTGTAGACACAATACAAACCTCACATTGAGATTCTGTTTCAGGTACAGCAGCTGTCTGCTGGACAGATTTGGAACCAAATCTGATGGGAAGGAAACTAGAGGAAGGAGCACAGTCCTGCCACTTTGCCCCGGGAGAGTCCCACTGTGCTACACATCAGCTTTTGGGGTCATTCACTGCCGACCTCTTTCGGTGAGGATGTGGGGCTGTCTCGAACTGGTAGCAAGTCATAATGACATGGAATGTGGCTGTTTTTTGGCAGATCATACGGATCCTGGCTGAAACGTCCGGTGCTGCTGAGTGCTCCCTGGACAACACTCAACGTAGGTTCTGTGATAAAAGAGAGAAGATGCATTCAACACTAGAAGCAGCAAACAGAAACAAACGCGGGGTTACACTTCAGTTTGCATTACAAAAGATCCTCTCTTCTCTGCTTCAGTATTCCTTGTCACAAGGCAGGTGTGGGAACAAAGAGGGGTATTATGGTGCTTTGGCTTTACACTAAGTTACACCTGTGGGTTTGCAGCAGGGCCCTGCCACAAGTACATTTCCTGACAGAAGCAAGTGTGCTTTGTCTGTGCATAAACAAAACCAACCAAACAAACCCCCCCAACAATAAACACAAAATTAAAAAACCCACCCACCAAACTAATTTGGGGATTTTAATTAGTTTCATAACGAATTTTTAATTAGTTTTTATAAAAATCCTTAGAAATGTGGGGAGGAATGGTGGGTTTTGGAGGAATGTCTAACTGGGGACAGAAAAGGCAAATGGTATCCTATGACAGAAGACATAGACTTTATTCCAGCCTAGAGAGCATTGGGATAAGGAGGATTCTACCAGACCCCCAACTTTTCTGGAACTACACCAGCCACAGTAACGCAGGAACTTGATAGGGCCCCTGTCAGTCAAATACAGCCCCGTTGTGGGGGGGGTGGAAAGATGCTGGTTTTCATGTCAAGAAGAGGAAACAGATTCTTTCTATCCCTCCCATAAATTTACTCCAGCTGTGTTCAGTACTTAACTGCTGCTGTGGGTCTGCATGGCCAAACCAGCTCAAGGACCGATCCGCCGCTGACCAAGGCCAAGCCCGTCAGCACCAGTCACAGCCCCTCTGTGGTCACATATTTAAGAGGAAAAAAACCCACCAGTGGACGCTTTTTGCCACCAGAGGAGGGAGTGAGAAGATGGAAGAAACTTTGCAGACACCAAGGTCAGTGAAGAAGGGGAGGAGGAGGCGCTCCAGGTGCCACAGGAGAGATTCCCCTGCAGCCCGTGGAGAAGAGCATGGGGAACAGGTTGTCCCCTTGCCACCCACTGAAGATGATGGGGAGCAGAGATGCTTCCTGCAGCCCGTGGAGAGGCCCCAGGCTGAAGCGGGGAGACACATGTAGAAGATGTAGTGACCTGTGTTGGAGCAAGCTCCTGGCAGGACCTGCAGCCTATGCAGAGACAGGCCCCAGGCCACAGCATGTTTTCTGGGGGCACTGGGGGGCACCAGGATGGAGCAGTGTGGGCCTGAGAGACTCATAGATGTTCTATGATTTTATGACTGTACTCCATAGCAGTGACCCACGCTGGGACAGCTGGTGAAGAGATGGAGCCCCGTGGGAAAAGACTGACGTTGAAGAAGTTTGTGGAGGACCCCATGCTGGAGGAGGGGAAGAGTGTAAGGAATGCCCACCCCCCCCTTTCCCGCTAAGAAGGAAGATTACTTATGAGGAACTGATGGAAACCCCCATTCCGCCACCCCCCTGTGACACCTCAGCGAGGAGGAAGGGAGAGAAATAATGAATAAAGTTGAGTCTTTGAAGAAGGGAGAGGCAGGGACAGGCTTTTTAAGATTTGGTTGCACTTCTCATTATTCAACCCTGGTTTCTGTGCATGTGAGTGTGGTAAGATGGGTTTTTTCAATTCCCTGTTGAGTCTGTTCTGCCTGTGACGCTGATTGCGGAATGATCTCTCCCTGTCCTTATCTCCACTCCTAAGCCTCTCAAGAGGTATTTTCTCCCCCAGCTGAAAAGGGGAGTGAGAAGAGTGTCTTTGCTGGGAACCCGGCCTCCAGTCAAGGTGCAACCACCACAACAGCCTAAAATAGAGTGCGATCAAATGCTTAGCTTACGCTGTTGTTTAAAGACAGGCCTTCAAACCAGGGAAATTGAGCGCTCTCTCTAGGTTAGAGATCAGAGCTGAAGGTATTTAAAGCTCTGTCCTTGTGATCTCTACCACTTCCCTGGAAAAGACGTTGTTAGATGGGTGGAGCAGAAAACAGAACCCGAACGTATCGCTTTTTTAACTTATTTTTTAATGTGTTTTGATTAACCTGGCTCAAAGGAAAAAGTCCTGTGCTCTTTGTTCTTAACCTTCAACATCGAGAAGTACATTTTGCACTTACCAACTTCATAAACGTTCCTATTGGCTGAAGCAGAGCCAGCGATCTCAGCATACGGGGAGTCCCCGCGTGCCGGGGACTTCATTTCCACATAGCCGCATTCTGAACTTCTGGGGACAAGAGCTGGTGGGTCTTTTATAGTAGCGTAGGGGTTCTCAGAACTACTTAACGAGCAATTACTTAAATTATATTGGGAGTTCTTCACTAGATCTGCAACAAGAAAAACACGTGTTTCTCTCAAGCATGCTAGTAGTATGGACATCAATGCTACACAGGGTGTTGAGTTCTAACAACTCGCTCCCCATCAAATATTTAAATAGAAACCAGTCATAGCACTTCCAAATGGTTAGACAGTCCTTAATGAATCCACTTCTACTGCTATTCTTGTTTATGGCCCTTGGTCTTGTCATCAGCAAATTCCTGTTGCAGTCTGAGAACTGTCAATTCTGGTTAGAATAGTAGCTGGCATTCAATACAGATAATCCCAGAGTGGTTGGGGTTGGAAGGGACCTCAAAGCACATCTAGTTCCAACGCCCTGCCGTGGGCAGAGACACCCTCCACTAGACCAGGTTGCCCAAAGCCCCATCCAGCCTGGCCCTGAACAATGCCAGGGAGGTGGCAGCCACCGCTTCTCTGGGCAGCCTGTGACGGGACCTCACCACCCCAACAGAGAAGAATTCCATCCTAACACCTGATCTAAATCTACCCTCTTTCAGGTTAAGGCCATGACCTTTTGTCCTTTCACTATATGCCCTTGTAAACAGCCCCTCTCCAGATTTCTGGTAGCCCCCTCCCGGTTAGGTAGTGAAAGGCTGCTACAGAATCTCCCCAGAGCCTTCTCTTCCCCAGGTGGAACAAGCACAACTCTCTCAGCCCGTCTTTGTAGGAGAGGTGCTCCAGCCCTGTGGTGACCTTTGTAGCCCTCCCCTGGCCTCACTTCAGCAGCTCAGTGTCTTTTACTGGGGAGCTCAGAGCTGGACACTGTACTTCATGTGCTTTCACTTTCTGTGCCTTGGGCACTGTGGCTTGAGCACTTGCCAGAAAAGACTGAGGCAAAAAGTCATGAAGTACCTCAGCCTTCTCCAGATCCTGGGTAACTGCATCTCCTGTTTCCTTCTGGAGACAAGCCCAATTTTTCTCTCACTCTCATATTGTCACTGATGGAGCTATAGAAGCTTTTGATGTTGCCCTTGATGTCTCAGGCCAGATTTAATTCTGTCAGCACTTTAGCTTTCTTAACCTGGTCCCTGGCTGTTGGAACAGTTTCTCGTTATTCCCCCTAGACTACCTGCCCATGCTTCTACCCTCTGTAGGCTTCCTTTCTCTGTCTGAGTTTGCCCAGGAGCTCCTTGTTCATCCAGGCAGGTCTCCTGGTGCATTTGTTGGGCTGCATCTCTCCAGAGCTTGAAGGAGGCAGTCCTTGAATACTAACCAGCTGTCTTGGGCCCCTGGTCCTTCCAGGGCTTCGTTCCATGGTACTCTACTGAGCAGGTCCCTGAAGAGGCCGAAGTATGTTCTCCTGCAGTCCAGGGTAGTGAGCTTGCTGTGCACCCTCCTTACTTCCCTGAGGATCTAGAACTCCAACATTTCATGGTCACTGCAACCAAGATTGCATCATGGTACTCTGTTACAAGCATTACAGCAGTCTAAAGGAACTTTCTCTAGACAGTCTCTCTCTAAACAAAATACACAGTTTCCAAGAACAAAATTAAGTTATTTGAGAAGACCTAAACCAACTAAATTTATTCCTACTCCATCTTTATTTACTAGGTCTCATGTCAGCTGTCCTGCTGTTTTTGCCAAGCCTGACACTCAGGTCACAAGCCTAGAGCTACCCAAGCAATCCCACTGCACCTTCTAGAAACCAGGCATAACATCAGCATTCCTCCAGTCTTCCAGAATCTCCCCATGCAGTGGGGTAGCCACAGCCGGGATCTCTCAGAAGTCCCAAGTGCTGGTACATCTGCTCTAAGAAAATGTAAAGCTGAACTCTGAGCGTTAAACTGTTTTCTTAAAAACCCCGGGTCTCGGGCGGAGCTGTTGTTAGACCAAGGCTGGGGATGGGCAGGGAAAAATCCTGCTGCAGACTGCTTCTGATGCTGCACCTGATCCCCAGAACCTGACAGTGAGAAGGACTAGAAATGAAGGTAATTAAATCATCTAAAGATTAATGGCACTCAAAGTCCCTTCTAAGGCTTTCACTGGGCAGAGACATGAGGAGTGTGATCCAGCCTTTTTGGGATGCTTGAGATTGGGAAAGGATGAAGCGACAACAGGATACAGAAATTCTCACCCCTTCTCAGGAATTTTCTTTTGACAGACAATGTGCTGTGTTTTAGCAGACAGGAGGCTTAGCTGGGAAGATGCTGCTACAATTTACATCTGCAGCAGCCCAGATGATGAGAAACTACTTCAAAAAGCCTTGATTCTGTGTGGTGGGGATTAGAGAAAAGGATTCACCCAACCCCACACCTATTTAATCAAAGTAATTTTGCCAAAGCAGATCCTTATTTACAACACCCATTGATTTATGAAAGTAATTAGTATGAAAATATTTGTATGACAATATGATGAGAGTTTTGCATATCATGTCTGCACTGGGCATCAGGCGGATTCACCGCTCCTCACAAGGAGTCACTTTTTTGTCTCCTTGAAGAAAGGTCGAACCCATAACCCTGAACCTCACGCACAGCCAGACCACCTTGGCATTACCCTGAGCGGAGAACCAGGAAAAATTCCCTGCTTCCCTCTCTATCCCAAACACAGTAAATACCATTCACCCTCTCCTCCTCCTCCTTCTTCCTTCTTACCAAGCTCGTTGAGGTAGCCACCATGTTTCCAGTCTGCAGGCAATGTTCCCGCGTAGTCCATGACAGTTCCTCGTTTTCCAGGTTCCACGTTTTTAAGGTTCACAAACAGCTGATTGGTTTTGGCCTAATTCAAAGGAAGACAGATAACAGAAACTGAAACTGATGGGAAGTTATAGGATTTCCAGGTGCTAATCAGGGAAAGTAGTTTGGGTTTGCGTGGCCAGGTTTTGGTAGTGGTGGGAGGCCAGGAGTGGCTTCTGCAAGAAGCTCCTAGAAGCTTCCCCTACATCCAACAGAGTAAATACCCAACGGCTCAAGGATGGACCCACCGCTGGCCAGCGATGAGCCCATCAGCGATGGTGGCAGCACCTCTGTGATAGGATGTTTCAGAAGGAAAAAAACCCACAGGCAGACACTTCTTGCTGCCAGAGAAGGGAGTGAGAAGATGAAGAAACTCTGCAGACACCAAGGCCAGGGAAGAAGGAGGGGGAGGAAGCGCTCCAGGCACCAGAGGGGAGATTCCCGAGCAGCCCATGGAGATGACCAGGGTGAAGCAGGCAGTCCTCCTGCAGCCCAGGAGGAAGATGATGCCGAGTAGAGATCCCAGCTGCAGCTCCATGCTGGAGCGGGTGGACACACCTGAAGGAGGCAGTGACCCCATGGGAAACCTGCATTAGAGCAAGCTCCTGGCAGGACCTGCAGCCCGTGGACAGAGGAGGCCATGCCACAGCAGGTTTCCCTGGGGCAGCCTGTGGCTTTGTGGGGAAGCAGGCTGGAGCAGTCTGTCCCTGGAGGTCTGAGCCCCACGGAAGCCACGCCGGGGCAGTTGGTGAAGAGCTGTAGCCCCCATGGTAAGGATTCATGTTGGAGAAGTTCATGGAGGATTGTCTGATATGGGAAAGACCCCACACTGGAGCAGGGGAAGCATGTGAGGAGTCCTCTGCCCGAACAGGAAGGAGCAGCAAAGACAACGTGTGATTAACTGGCCACAATCCCCATTCTGCCCCCTCCTGTGCCGCTCGGGGGCAGGTGGCAGAGAATTTGTGAATGAAGTTGAGGCCAGGAAGAAGGGAGAGGTGAGGGGAGGTGTTTGAACATTTGGTTTTATATCTCATTATCCCAGTCTCTTTTGATTAGGTAGGAAATTAGATGCATTTTATTCCGCGTTGCGGCTGTTTTGCCCATGATGTTATCTGCGGAATGATCTCTCCCTGCTCTTATCTCAACTCATAAGCTTTTGGTTATATCTTCTCTCCCCTCTCCAGCTGTGGAGGGGAGTTATAGAGCGGCTTTGCTGGGCACCTGGCCTCCAGCCAGGGTCAACCCACCACAAAAAGAAACCAAACGTGAAACATGATGGAACCAAATGAAATAAACTAGAAGCTAATTGACAGAGGAGCACTGAGATTTTGATGCTCTACCTTTGCCAGGGGCAGTCTGTCCATGTTGTTGACATGAGGTGGGGTAGCGCACTGAGTCAGAGTATGATAACTGGGGTTAGAGAAATAGTGACTGTTGGAATTTCCACCGGTACTGTGAGGGATGGCTTCTGAAAAGAAAAGAAAATCAACAACTATCAATAACATGGCATTTCTTTCTGAGGAGATGCAACACTCTCTAGTGCCTCAAGAGCACTCTCACCTTTGCTGACAGCTCTTTCTTGGCTCTGAAAACTCTTTCTGCCACCTTCTTCACCTGCTGCCTGCCTTAACAGCTGTGTGCAGAAGACGGCAGTGCCTGAAGTTTCACGTACCCGTTGCGTCACTCCCGGGTTTGCTCTTTGCCTTCACTTGTTTCAGACTTGAGCCTCTCTGCTCCCTGCCTCTCCAGGAAATCTTGCCACAGCTCCTGTGAAATCCTGACTGGCCACAGCTACAGCAGCCGCCTTTGTGCAGTCCAGCTGTTGGCACGGAACTAAAGTCTCAGTAGAAACTGTATTTTGCCCATTTCCAATCCTGTTTTTAAGTAGACACACAGGAATAGAAAAGGCCATGCCTCCAGTGTATAACGCAGAAAACCCTTTGAGAGTGCAAAATATCACACCACAGAGTGAGGTACATGGTCGCTTGTTCGTTACAAGCAGGGGAAGCCACCCGCAGAGGATCAAACGCAGAGACTAACAGAGAACAGGCTGAGCGGCTGGAGGTGCTGGGGCAGCACCCTCTGAACTGGGCTGAACTGTCTCTGACAGCTGAAAGGTAAGCACGTACATCTGCCATCACACCCCACTGGTCCCCTGTGCCAGTTCACCGGCACGGCTGCCAGGGTGGTCTCTCTGCCCCGTGAAAGGCAACTGACAGCAGTGTCTCAGGCTTCCTCTTCCCACAGGTGGAAGCCCTCCCCTGCCTCTCCTTCCAGGAAGCCTCCCATGGCAGTACTGTAGACATCCTCTTCAAAACCACATATGCGCCTGCTCACAGCAACCCTTGCTCATCCCAAATGGTGAAATGGGCACTGTTAGGGGCACGTGAGAACCCTTCAGAGCTCAGCTAAAAAAGTGCAATGTAAAGAGATGGAGAAAAACCCCCACCTTCAAAATGTCACTTACCTGGAATGGTGTAATCTGCATTGATGGCCCTCAGAGCAGGGGTGTAGGTCACTGCAGGCATATTCTTTTCCTTTTTGCTTACGTCTGTAAAGGATGAACAGCACCAGCAGGGAAAGCAGAACCATGACAAGAATGATGATGCCTGCGATAGCCCCTATCTGATAAGAATCAGCAGGGATGGCCGTACTGGTGCGACTTAAACTCTTCATGTTTCCAAGTATTATTACTGCAGCTGAAATTTAAAAAAAAGAAATTAAAAATGTGGCATGAATTCAGAGGCTTCTGTGTCAGGAACTGAAGGCAATTTTTAACTTCTAAACCTTTCTGCTAATTTAACTGTGTTTAATCAGGCAAAACAATTGAATGATGTTTGATACCAATGTGAAGACATTCCTGGCCTTAAGGAGAATCATTCATGTTCTGCCTAGAAAGAGGTGTTTTCATGGACTTGAGAAAGTAACAACATTTTCTAGGCAAAAGCTCAAAGCAGGTCAAGCACTCGCTCCATCAGCAATTCTGCCTTTTTGGAGAGGACAGCGCTGTAAAGGCTGTCCTGTCCTGTTCCAGACTCCCCAGGGAAGTGGTCACAGCACCCAGCTTGACTGAGTTCAAGAAGCGGCTGGACGATGCGCTCGGTCCCATGCTCTGACTTGGCTGGTCCTGTGTGGAGCCAGGAGTTGGACCCTATGATCCTTCTGGGTCCCTGCCAACTCAGAACATTCTAGGAAGGACTCTGTATTTCACACAACTACACTGATTGCTTTGCTCCAGTGAACTATTACTGAGGCATGGAATACGTACAAAATCCACAGAATATACATCACTTAACAGGATGGACTATTTAAACCTACGAGCTTTATCAGACTAATTTAGTGAGCGATACAGAGATGGAATGTAATAGGCTAATCCAAATTTCCTATCAAACAACTAGGAGAATTTACTTGGATGGAGGCTTTACCTTGATCACATCTGGCCCCCTTCCAGCCTGGGCTGCAGTAACATGTTCCCGTGATGTGGTCACACGTTGAGTTGTTCAGACAGTCACAAATCTGCCGAAATCCATACCCGTATGTACCCTGAGGGCATTCTGCACCAAGAGGATGTATCAAAACACTGGCCAAAACTGAGGCTCCCCTGAGGGTTGAGTAATTGCTCTTAGGCACCAACACTTGCCATTCCTACTCACTTTGCTCACAGTGCTTCCCCATGAAGCCCATGCGGCAGGTGCACTGCCCACTGATGTGGTCGCAGTCAGCTCCGTTCTGACACTGGCATAGCAATGCACAGTCCTTCCCATAAAAACCCAGGGGACATCCTGCAATAGAAGGAGCGGGAAGAGAACTGGAGTGAAGCAACTGCTCCAGAACTAAAATGCAAACATCCTGGGTAAGTATATTAATGGACTACAGCCAGTACTGCACATCCGCAGGGGGAGCATCTGAATGTCAGAGTCATTCATTCTGTGTGTGCACATGACAGACTCTTCCACAGGGATGCCCAGCCGCAGCCAAAAGTTGTCTTCCTCTAAAGCAAGGCTAAAGAGGAGTTCAAATGTAGTTGCCAGCACTCTGCCAGTGCTTGTGCAGCTGCCTCCCCTGCTACCGCGGAGGTAACGTGTTACATCTTCTGGGCCAAAAATGCTTAGCAGCGTGGGAAGACATCAACGACTGAAATGTGAAAACACCAAAGGAAAGTTCTGTCACTCGTTTATAGACCAAGAATGGATGACAAAAGTCACTTACTCTGTGTACAGTAAAGGCCAGTCCATCCTGGGGTACATTTGCACTCCCCATCGCAGGCACTGCAGTAAGCTCCATTATGGCAATTGCACGTGTGGATGCAGTTCGGTCCCCAGTGGGAAGGTGGGCAAGCTAAAACAACCCACAGCAATTCATTAATTGATCTCAAATGACAAAGATCAGTGATATCCACAAACAGAGCTGCTTACATTCACATAGAAGCACTGCTTCACTTGGTGTTTGTTGTTTTGCTTTTAAAGCCATTTCTTGGGCTACTCCATTCTGAGCAAATCGCCACAGGTTGGGTTTTCTCTAACTAAGGACTTCTTTTACTCTACATAAAAAGTGTTGAAAAAAATTGGAAGTGTCGAAAAAGCCAGCAATTCAAACTTGATCCTCAGTAACTAGGACACTCATACCAGCTTTCTCCACACAGAAAGCCAAGTAACTTTCCTCTTTTCATTATTTTTTAATCTGCAAGCAGTTATGTTGAACACAGCCAAAGGTATAAGTCTTCTAAGCCTCAAAACTGAAGGAGTACAAATAGAGAAGGTTGAAACACATCTCACAGCCTATAGATTTAGGCTAAATATGAAGCTTAATTCTTTAATTTCTAATGTTAGAGTCTAGGTAATTACCTAAATAGAGTGCAAATGATCCGGACTGTACCTTTATCAAGTGGACTCTTGCTGCTGTGGTTGCATTGATGAATATAGTATTTCTAAAAAATAGAAATTCCTGAATCCTTTAAATGCAAAAGGACTCATCTATGTGTGGGCTGCATTTTTGCAAAGTGGTGGTTTTGCCCAAATTTCACTTCATTAAGAAATATACTACATTGTAGTGACAATAAAAAAAAGCACTAAGTTTGGTTTTTCTTGTTTTTGCTTCAGTTGTGCCTTATGATTCTTTTTGTTATTGTTTTTGTTTGAAAATAGTGGTCAGCTATGAGGGAATGTAAATCCCATACAGATGAAAGGTTAAAAGTTTTAAGAAGGTTACTGGTTCCAGAAGAATTTAATGGAATCGTTATTTTCCATGTGAACAAAAGGCCTGTACACAAAGCAAAGAAACTTGCTCTGTTACAGCCCATGAGCACAGTCTAAATAGATGCTTCCATTCATATTGCTGGCACCATTTTCTTGTTATTGATTTGTGAGTAAGTCTCTCCTCCTCCTAAATACCCCTATTCTTCTACTCTCCAAAATACCTACTTATTTTACCATAAAACCAGACACCTTTCTTGCTACTGGCTTCCACAGGAATCGGCTCAAGATTTATCTTGCTATGATACTTAGTTGTGCATGCCAATCCTTCACAGAATTTAGACAGCAAAGAGTTTTTTTTCCAAAGTCACCAGCTGCTACATTGCACTGGTACAGAGCTAGTTAACCTGGACTAGCCAAGCCATAAATGAGTTACCATAAGTGACGTGAAACCAATGCGGGATGGTATTCGGAAATGCACCTCCATGGAAATCAGCACAGTCTCTTTGGAATGTTGACGTATCAGGCTCTGGTGTGGCTTCTTTTATTCACAGAAATGGGTTAACTGAAACTTTGGAATACAGTGTTTCGGACCGTGTGGATTTTGGTACTTCATGGAATCAATCTATTTCTTGTGAGAATTCTGCCTCAGGTATTTCTCTCCTATTATCAGTATTTTCATAGACCTGACAAGGCATCTGGAGAATGCTGATTTATTTAATAAAAGAACTCCTATGAAACATAATGAAATTAAGACCTCTGAGTGAGTAACAAAGTTTTCACTGCTTTAGCATACCAAGGCAATACTCCCCAAGTGAGGTAGAATGACAGTAAAAACGGGTATCTGCGTTGTGCTTTTATGTGGCAAGGTTCTGGTGGCGAAGCGGGGAAGCAGGGGTGGCTTCTGCAAGAAGCAGCCAGAAGCTCTCTGCAGATCCTCTACAACTCTTCTTGGGCAGTGAAAGACTGAAAATCGGTCTCTTCTCTCATATTCTCCATCCCACTTCTTAGAAAAGCCAGAGTGCAATTATGTTGCTGATAGTGCTGATAAACTGAAGAAGAAAACTTTCGGATTTCTTCCTCCCATACCACACAGTCCTCTTTTCTGACTTGGACAGTGGGGTCTTTTACTACAAACTAGATAATGTAAATAGTCAAACCCAGACTGATTGTTGTTAAAAGAAAGGGGAACATTCCATACTTACGTTGAGAGCAGTCACTACCAATCCAGCCAGGGTAACACTGACAGGATTTATCAATAGGATTGCACGTTCCGTTATTGGTGCACGTGCATATTCCAATGCAGTTCTTGCCAAATCTGCCACTGGGACATACTGGAACAAAACACAATTAGAACTCCTTAGTAATCAGAATGGGATTACCTTTTCTTTATTTCAAGAGGAATCTTGATACTAGGATCAAGACAGGTACTGCTTAGTATAATGTTCAGTAAGGCATTAGAAATTCTGGGAAGCCCTTTATACATGCTCATTATACAAATAATAGAAATAACAATACAGTGGGTTTCATACTGTAGGATCAAATGTTCAAACAGTTTAAACCTGCTTAAGATTCCTAATTTATACGCTGCAAGCACTACAACAGCAACTGCTGTTGGTTTTATGGCTTCCAAGCGACGGAAGGAAAATTGCTGAAGTGCCTGGTCTCTCTGTCCCAGAGAGTCTTTACTACAACTTGTACCTTTGTTACAGAGGGCTCCTGTAAATCCAGGTAAGCAGTCATGTAAGCCAGTAATATGGTGGCAGGGACCACTGCTGTGTACACACTGGGGGCATGTCTGGCTGCAGCGGTGTCCATAAAACCCAGGGGAACAGACTGGAATCGGAAAGAACAAACCGTCATTCCTTCCTACACTTTCTATACAGCCGTGAACTACTCTTCAGAGCACTTCCTGACTCTGAATTAGCGCTGCTTTCTAAACACACAAGGCTGGCAATGGCGTCCTCATTATTCGTGCAGTTCAAGGCTTTACACTCACAAATGGAGATTTGCTCGTCTTCCTCTAGGGTTTGCTATATCCCAGCTCTTAATGACTTAACTGACATTCTGTTACTTGTCAGGCCATGCTGACTTGGGTTGCATGTGAAATGCATCTCTAGTTTTTATGTTATACACATTTGACTACACATAGTATGTCCTCTCCAACACAAACAACTCCTAAGGCATATTTGAAGAAAAGTCATTTAAAAAGATCGACTGGACAGTTTTATCTGTAGAGGAGTATGGTCATCTTAGACCTTGACTTCTTACCTGTTTCCTAACTTGGAAAACAAATAGCCATTACTTCACTGAGAAAAACTTACCAATGTTTTCCAGTGATCCTTTAAGTACTCATGACATGATACAGCCAGCTACACATCACCTAACTTTTAGAGAACCTGAGACCAGAAATAGGAATTCACTTAATACTTACGCAAAAGGCACAAGTTTTTTAAAAGAAAGGAGGAAAAAAAAAAAAAGGAGAGGCTAGGGAGACGGACAGGGAGAGGCTGTTCCATAAAATCTCCTCCTTTGCTGCTCTAATCCCTTCTGGTATTTTTTTCCTGATAAATTAGAATATTAGGTAGCTAAGCTACTCTAACATACTTTGTTGCACTTAGTTCCTTCCTCTATTGTGACAAACCCTTTGCCTGCTACTCCACTTATTATGCATATACATATGTTCCACACCACCTTTCTGACGTGTGAAGTGTGGGAGGAGGATATTTCCAGACACCGAGCAGAAAGCAAACTATGCTCTTTATGTCATACAGTGTGTCCTGACATCACCAACGTGTTGAAACTAGTCCGTTACACACGCTGTTGTGATGACATCATCCCGGGACAGATATTCCATTTTTTCTAGAATCAAGCACAAAGTCTCTTTCCAGCAAAATCTTTTTCCTTTCCAAAGATAAAGATTTCACTGAAGCCAAAAGCAGTGTCTCCTTTCCAATACCTGAGGTCACGCAGTCAAGGTCTGTGCTACGCCTGAAGTCGTCATCTCCACCCAGGATAGTTCTATCACACCGGCCAGCTTATTTTTAGAACCTGTTACAAAAAGATGCTACACTTTTACTACGGACTTTCAAATCATAGAATCTACCTACTTTAACCTGGCTTCATTCGTTACCATACTTTCTGTCTCTGGAGATCTGTCTGCCCTAGTGTCTCACAAACTACTCATCGATGGCACAATGACAATACTACTATTTTCTCATCATTCACTCCAATTACTTTTATTATTTTTGCAGCCTTGCCATTTCCCAGCGGTATCTGAGTGACTGAGGGGAGGTCACACTGTGGCTTTTGGGACGACAATAAGGCCAAGAACACTCTGGGCTCAGTTAGGTGAGTGCTGGCTGTGGGAGCCTCTCTCTCTTTCTGTGAGGACTCCTGTGGAGAGAGTCCACAGAGGCTACTGACCCTTGAATACAAACAGGAAAGCTGAAGCTTGCAACGCTACAGTATCGCACGGAGACACAAAACTCCAGAACCCTCTGAGAGGGGCAAACTTAAGAATGTCAACTCCATCTTGCGGAAGCTGGAAGAGTTTTCCCAACACTTACATAGTCATTTAGGTGAGAACTCAAATCCCTTCCTGGAGATAAAAGGTTTGTGATAGCATGCCTTTCTGCAGAGTTTCATCATGTTTTCAAATTACCTTGCTCTTCATAGACAACAGCGTCAAACACAAATTCTAATGGATAACCAAATACAAATACTTCCTAAAACCACAAGGAAAATGCCAGAGAAACCTTGCAGAAAAGTGCAACAATTTTCATGCAGAACAAAATATGTGCAGAGACACTTGAGTTCTCAAGTTTGAAAAACCTAAGTGGAAGCACAGCTTCTGCACAACTGATCCTCTTTTTGGCTGCCAGAGCCAAGCTTTCTGGGTTCCTGCACGCAAGGCTTTACGTACCAGAGCTGCCAGCACAGCCCTGCATATTTACAGCTCTTCACCACTTCCTGAGGAATGGTTCTGTGAAGGCGCGCAAGGTTTCAGATTGACCCGTCTACTCTCCTACTCCCCGTTTGTCTGTGGATCCCACACTCAACAACATTTCCATACCTGTGAATCACAGATGGAACAAAACAGCCACAGAACTGGCCCTTGTCTCCTTCCAGCCCCACACAGTCCTCTTGTGCACACCAAGTGAAAGGCAAGACCAAGCCCCGCCATAGTGGAAACTCCCATTGTCCTTCAAGAGTCTCTTTTGTACCTGACCATCCCGGCAGACAGCGACAGGAACCCGTGGTGGGATGACAACTGTCTGCATGGCTGCAGTCACAGCGTTCAGCGCAATCCATACCGTACGTGCCATCCTGTGGAAACCAAACAAACAACCCAGAGATGACGACAGCTGGGAGCTAGAAGAGAACAAGTTCTGGTCAGTCCTGCCTCAAAAAACAACCACGCATCTCTCCTGAATCCATAAGCTGCGTTCTTAAGATAAAGCACTTTGGGCTTCTGCAGCAGTTTTTGTGTCCTGCATTTTCATTCCTTCAGTTACGAGGGGAAAATAAAGAATTATATTCTCTGGAAAAATCCCAGAGGAGGGACTTGGAGACGGTGATCCAGAACATGGCAACCTACACTATCAGAGGCTGCAACGAAGCCTTCTTGGACTGTCCCTCTAATTTCCCTAACAGCTGAGGTCCTACTCCAGGACCGGGGAATCCCTTGATGAGAAAGCAGTTCAGACTCCTTTCTGCCTCAGCTCCTGAGTTGTCGACGTACTGGACAAAAAGAAGATACCACAGAATACCACAATTTCTACAACAAAGTACTAAAACGTTAGATTAAAATGTATCTTCAGGGTAAAGCTCATTGCCTAAACAATGCAAAGTGTATCCCTTTGATTAAAAGTCCTTCTCTCTGCACTACAGCATGTGCTGTTAAAAGAGAATTTCTCTGGCCAGGAGACAGGGCACAAAACATTTCTTCTGGCTACGCAACGTTTTTTGAACCATCAAGAGAAATTACAGTTGTAGGTTAAACACCCTTCTTGCTGTGCTGAGCTGTGCCACAAAAGCACAGCTGATTTTCATGGAACTACATCTGAACGTCTGAATTTGCCTTTTCTTCTTCCACAGAAGGTGGCACATACATCTGGGGGCAGTTCCATACAAAATCAATCTGACAAACGGAAAAGAGCAAAAATCTTCACAACTGCATTTGTAAAACAAGGGAAAGTACAGCTGTGAACTGATCTTACACGAGAAGTGTCAAAACTAAATTAGCAACATGGAAAAACCCCACTAGGGTGGGGTGATACTTATGAGGCTGCCCACAGCAAAACAAAAAAGGAAAGAAAATCCATGCCAGGGTTTAAAACGAGCTAAAAAGAGGCTTTGCCTTCTAAATTAAATGAATTTATCAGTCCTTCAAAGTCAGAATAAACCCTATAGGAAAGCTCCTTTGCTGGTTTTGGTGTTCGTGCCTACAATTCTACTAGGTTCCACAGCATTTACCTATTCAATTCCAGCAATTTCGAGTCTGAAGTAGAACAAAATCTAAGAGCACTCAAGTGCTAGGAGCCCTTGCTCATGGCAACAGTACATTTTTATACAGAGAAAAAGAAAAGATTAGGCATTTCCTTTGCGTATAATCAGATTTGCAAAGAAAGGAAATCCTCAAGTACCTAATTGAAAAGTGGTATGTTTAGTCTGCTATTTATTTAGACTTAAGTAACGATCTGGGCAGTGATAGGAATTTTCTGAAGTTACTGAAAGAAATTGAAATACGTTGATTTAAATAAACTCCTCAAACAAGAACAAAACCAAGATAACTCTGGACTCAACTGAATTAGTTTCCCATTCATTCTCCTACTCTGGAATTCGGAGGCAGAATATGCATTGGAATATGTACATGCTTACAGACTTCACTTGACACAGGCAGAGAGAGACAGCAAGACAAGGAGCATGGGCATGCTAAATTATCTGATGGAGAAATGCTTTTAAGCACTATTGTGGCTCTATTTGCAACAGTGAAGCAAATGCTATGAGACACTACCCATCAGTTTTAGTAAGTCCGTTTTGGAAGAGCTATTGGAGCTTGGGAGATCGCATCGTCCTCCAGATCAGACACTAAGTGATAAACAAAGCTGCCCTAGGACAAAGAAACATTAGTCTTCTGATGGAGACGTACTGTTGAAAACGCTGCATGAACGTGCACAGATGGAACTCTAATCCACTTTGCAGAACGTCTTAGAATTTGTCTGTCACTCTACTCAATCCGTCAACGTAAACTGTAGCTCACCTGGAAACTAAAAACAACCACCAAAACCCCAAACAAAAAAAAGCTGAGTATTCTGAGAGAAGTTCAACAGAACAAATTTTCATGCAAAACAAAGTCGTGGCTCCCAGTTTAACACTGTAGTTCAGCCATTCCTACCACATTACTGCTCAGTAGAGCTCCTCCAACCTGAGAGAAGCTTAAAGGTGAATTTCCCAGAAAACCAAACTCTATCACTGGAAAAGATGGACTCTGGAAAACCCAGTTTTTCAGAGAAAGAGTTCATGTTTTGACTACAAAATGTAATAAAAAACAGTTATGGAATAAAACACATCAGGTTTGACTTTTACCATTTTAAAACCTTTGAAATTAGATATTTTGATTGCTCTCCCCAAGCACAAATTGCAAGGTGCAGCAGACCTGATGCAGCAATGTCATGTCAGTGCAATGAATTCTAACTTTGCAGTTCTCAATGTCGGCGTGACGGCGTCAGAGCCCCAAAAGGAAGGCAAAGACCTGTCTGTCACTGCACTCTTCGCAGTGCCTTCTCACAGCTGACTAAGAATAAAGGCAACTTCTCCGTTCATATTGTACCAGAGATAGAAGATAATTTAACTAAAATTATGTTGTTTGATGTTAAGTATCTATTTCTGGCACATTCTTTCCTCTCATAGTTTTTTCTGCTTTAACAGAAGCACTCTGGAGAGCATTTGATGCCAACAGGGAAAAATCTGGGTCTGTGTTTTTCAACAAATTCTAAAGGAGCTGGAGAAAAGTCTGAGGCTCGACTTTAAAGCATGAAAGCAGGAAGAGTTTTTCATCTGTGCATCATAACTGTGTGTTCTGTGCACTTCAGTGTGTTGCACTGGAGAGTTCTTCCCAAAGATTTGTTGGCGCGTGTCCCTAATCTTCAACCCAGTTGTGTATGGGCTACCAGGAGCAGTCCTCCTTGGAGACTTATCCCCCCGACAAAATTCAGTGCAAAATCTGGTGAAATTATGAAACTACCTGGCAAGGGAATTCACATTTTTCTCCTCTCCAGCCTGGAGCACAGGTACAGGTTCCATCCAGAGCACTGCAAGCCCCTCTGTTAAGGCACTGGCAAGTTAAGTTACAGCCAAGCCCCCAGGTACCTCTGGGACAATTTATTGAGCAATCTACACCATGCCAACCTGCCAAAAAGAAGAATTTCAAGTGACAAATTAATCCAAGTTTTCCCCCATTCCTCTCTGAGGACGTGTTTCACTCTGCCTATCAGGCAGCATCTTTCGGAGATGTGCAATGCCAGGGTACCACTAGCTACAAGCTAGTAGCAGCAGTTTCAGACGAGGACTTGTCCACGTTGGAACAAGGGTGGTGAAGGGCACCTCCTGACATCTCTGCACAGCACACATTTGCAGATGGGTGCCACCATGCAATAGCAATGCAGGGCAGATCGGCAAGGAAAACACAGACACCTTGAAATTTCACTGCCAAGCACCAGAGGATACTGAAGGTTTAAGGCATGGGTTGAAAAAGCAAGGACTGTATTCCCTACATTCAAGCTGCTGCTTTCATCATTCTTCCGCCAGTACTGAACAGATGGAGTTCTGCAATACAGTTTAGAAACTAAAATCCTAGACACAAAACAGAAGGAAACATAGCAGCAGTGCCTAAGTTGCATTTCTCCAAGGATACATGGAAGACCTCCTAGATCATTGCTGTACTTCCCTCCAGATGCAAAAAAGACTGTAATGGGAAATGGTTCTAAAATGCACCCTTCACTGCTGATTATGCTGGGTAGCAATGATTTGCAGACTGCACGCTGGAGGCAGAGAAATGGAAATAGATTTTTAAAAATGTGACCATCTGATACAATAGAAACGGCAGGAGACAGTCCGACGTGACCATCAGCAGTGACACAAGCCAAGGTTCTAATTTTGTACCTTGTTTACAGCAAGCCAAGGGAAAAGTAATTCTGCACTGAGCCTAATCAATAGACTGTGCAAAACACATGGATTGAAACGAAGCCGCCTCGTGCCCTGGATAGAGAACTTCACATTTAGGGGTCATTTCAGGCAAAAATCAGTCCCTGACAGAGGTGGGCAGGCACGTGCAGTTTCTGAGGGGGTACAATGTCCATCAGAATTACTGCTGGGAGGTGAGAGCCAGGCAGGGAGGTCAAGGAGCGTCAGTCTAGTCGCACGAATACTGGGAGACCTAGAAAGTTTCTCACAGAAGCAGGGAACAGCGCGCAAAGGCTTGGAAGGGTCTTAGGCAAGGTTTTCTCAGAGAGCTGGTGAGGAAAAGAGCATTCAAATAGAATAAATTGCCAGGAGATACTAACATCAGTGCTAAAATGGCAGGAAGAAATCGGTGCCTCTGTGTGGCTGAGAGGGGCAAGGGTTGCAGCCAGAGGTCATGCACACCCAGGCTGAGGGAAACCCGCCTATGCATTTCGACTAGACAGGCTGCTGTCAGACACATGGCAGGCATGCCTGTGGTACATCCAGCAGATGACAGCACTGCCACCAAGAGAGAAGTGGTGGCACACCTCAGGGTAAACACCAGTAATTCAGTAAACTGCAGCCTCCAGCCCACTGAGAACACAAACATGAGGCATGTGCACTCTTCTTGGGGCAGATGGTTTCCTAGTTTTCACCTCCCAGAGCAGCAGATGCATAAATCAGCTGGTGATATGGCCTTCAGGGTGCTCTGCTTTTTATTAAGTTTCTTTCTTCTTCTCTACTTCCAAAACTCAAATTCATTTTATGATTAGGGAAAAAGGAAATTAATCTGAAGGGATGCTTACCTGCTTTGCAGGCACAAGAACCATCTACTGGTGAACAGATGGCTTCGTTTTTGCAGTTGCATACAGATGAACAGTTTATTCCATACGTCCCCAGAAGACAGGCAGTACCACAAGCAGCACCCTGAATGACACAAAAACAGAGTCTAAAAACTATTCAGACAATAGAACCAGTACATTCTGTAGACTGACTCAGGTGCTACAAAAGCCAGAGAACATGCCTGTTCCAGGCTGTCACTAAGGTATCTGAAATTTCATGGCGAGGGACTCCTTCATGCTCTTTAAGTCCACAGTAAGCATTACTTTCCTGTTAGTTGTTGGGAGAGCTCAGGTCACACAGCAAACACCACTTGGTTAGATCAATGGACAGTATCTTAAGTAATAAGGAAGCCCTTCACGAAACCAAATCTCAGTAAGACAGCAGGTTCATGGAACGTGGATGTCTACGGTATTTTTAGGAATTAATTTGACTGAAGTTTTCACAGTTGTTGTTCCTACAACAGTCACCCTGTAAATATCCAAAGCACAGGTAACCGCAAATGCATGTAAAAGCTGCAGAATAATCCATCCTGAACTGCAAAAACAAGTGTCTTGCTCTAGATTTTCTCTGGATGGAACATCAGGAGCTGCTGCAGCAAGATAATGATTGAAACCATCATTCCTCCCTTTATTTACACCTCACAAGCACATCCTCCTACTTATCACTGTCTTACAAAGTCACTATCTTTTCTTTCCTGAAATGCTCTTCAGTGCTGAGAACCAATCCCAGATTTGCCTCAGAATCTTAGACAACGCCCAGTATTATTTATGTACCTAAATACCGTTACCTTTCTTTTCCTGTGGTGGAGAAAGGACACTCGGGCACCATGAAGAACTTGGCAATCAACTAAAGCCAATGGAGTTGAAAATGTACTGTGAAAGAGAGACTTATTTACCTTAAATCCAGGGCCACAGGTGCATTTTCCAGTCACACTATTGCAGTCAGCACCATTTTGGCAGCTGCGGATCTGCTGACATGACTCGCCATAGAATCCTGGAGAACACGTCTCGTTGCAGTAGAGCCCCGACCAGCCAGGCTTGCAGGAGCATTCCCCAGACACAGGGTGACAGCTGCCAGGAGGGGATGGAAGGATAAGTAATTCAGGACTAAATGTGACAATCTACAACTGAACAGTTCTTGAGATCTAAATTAGAACGTATTTATAAAATTAATAGTACTGGCATTTTAAGACATACATCACTGTCCTGTTTGGAGTGGTTTTTTCGTTTCTGCAGAGGAGGACACAACACACATGAGATAGCACTGGGTATAAAGCAGAGTCATTGAATATTCTTGGCCCCCCAGTGAGTGTTACTAAGGCATACTGACTCATATACTGATTCACACCAAACTTAGGACTCTGTAATTTGTAATTAGATGTAAGAAGCTGCAACACTTCTGAAGGTTTTTGATGGGTTCTCATGCAGTAGCACTGGGTATAAAGCAGAGTCATTGAATATTCTTGGCCCCCCAGTGAGTGTTACTAAGGCATACTGACTCATATACTGATTCACACCAAACTTAGGACTCTGTAATTTGTAATTAGATGTAAAAAGCTGCAACACTTCTGAAGGTTTTTGATGGGTTCTCATGCAGTTAAGCCTAATTGGCAGTAAGATTTATACATTAAAAAAGGGAATTAAAGAGATCTGGAGAGATACTGCCTATTCTGTAGCACCCTATGCAATTTAACATTCCCATGAAAAGCTTTTGACCATGTACACAAAGTCTGTGAGAAAAATGCAAACTTGCAAGATGGCCTATACTTTGGCTTAAAAAATACAAATGTGAAGTAGGGGTGGAAGATCACCAGAAAGAGCTTACAAGACAAAAGAAAAAACCCTTCTAGAAAAGTACGTAGCTACAGTGTGCTCTTTTTACACCAGGTGTCACGTGAGTAAAGACATTCCTGTACAAAACAAGGCGCTAATGTTGACAAAGGCAGACAGAGGCCTTTTTTGCTTCTTCCTGCAAACTGCATCTTTAGAATGACAAGTTTCTGTAAACCCCCCAACCTGTGATGGGAAGTGGCAGGGACGTATGGATCTGCTCATACCAGGTCACAGCGCTGTTGCTGTACCCCACTGAGGAAACGGGGTTTATGTGGCCTTAGTCTCAGCCAGCCAGTGCTCACTCTCCGTTTTCTCTTGACTGTTGAGTACCAAGGGAAAAATGGATACTTTCACCTGGTCACAGAGAACAGAGGGCTGGGTTCAATACACACTCTAGCTCAAATCCTTGCATATCTACCAAAAGAGGCAATCAACAAGAACCATTTGTGAAAAAACTCTTTGCCTAAGAGGCTTGTTACCTGCTGCTGCTCTCTGGACCCCTGGAAAATAGTAGAACCTCCCAGGTATACCTATATCTAACCCTTCACGAAGCATAGAGGCTGCTAAGCACAAGGATGGGCTTGCCCTTCATGCCCTGGAGCTGCCATCAACTGACCACATCTACTGATTTCAGTTATTTCGCACTTACAGCACACCAGAACGTGCAAGGGATGTATGATCTCTCCTGCCTACACACAGTGAGCAATGTAATGATCTACCCACCTGGTAAACAGAGACAAAGGTCCCACTTTGTCATAATATTTATTTGGCGGGTAAGCAACCAAATAAATACAGCAATGAATATTAAGATCACATATAGCTGCAAGCACTGTAATTCAGAAGCTCTTTTGGGCTGAGAGTTTCCTGATCCAGTTAGGGAATACCAGATTCTCTCACAAGTCCTTCGCTGCTTCAGATTGCATGAAAGTACTAGAAAAATCAGGAAATCTTTCTTTTCAGATTTCTATCTTCTCTACAGAAGAACAGGTTCAAGGGTGTAAAGCCTACCTCCAGGTAGTGGGCCTGTGCCAGGGACATCTTTTATCACACTTGAGACCATAAATTCCTTTGGGACAAAGCCTTGTTTCACACTGCTCTCCAGTGTATCCTGCTTCACAGAGACAGGCACCACTAATATGGTAGCATTTCCCACCATTCATACACTTGCAGGGCTCAATACACTGCACCCCGTAAGTCCCCACTGGACACTCCTCTTGGCACCTATGAGAAAAACAAACAAAGAAAAAAGTGGTTTAGTTCCCATCAAATACAGCTTTGGGACATTCCAGGGAAATCGAGTTTATGAGCAATCTCTATACGGCTCTAAAAAGCTTCTGAAGTGGAGCAGTGATTTATAGAAATTCATGTTTCAAGTACTTTATGTCAAAATTTGTAACTTTTAGAAGTAAACTAGATTCTCCACTTAGCAATAGCGTGAACAGCCAGCAGATTCCTGTGCCCCTGTAGATGCTCAGGGCCTGGCAGTCCTCTGGCAATCACGCTCAGCAGTCTCTGATGAGAACCTGTCTGTTTGCTGGTGGTTAACAACATAAATATGAAGGCTCTATGAGCTTTATTAAAGACTGAGTGGCAAGATCTCAAAATAGACACTTGTTCCTAAATGACGTGCCAGATACTTTGCTCAATTGCTAATGTGCTCACACAGACACCTCACTGGTGATGCCATTTTGTTGGCATTAGATTACACTCAAACACATCTGGGAAGTAAGCTAAAGAAAGGAAAATGAGCCTTTGGACGGGTAAGAGTGCTTACTGCACCTCCTAGGTGCACTTGCTTAGTGCATTACTTGAGCTACAAGACCTCCTTCTGCACCTAAGGAAGAGTGAGGATTCTTATCTATCTAAACATTTGTGAGTCATGGAATCAGATTGATGACAACAATTCAATAATTAAAGCTGTACTTCCTTTTCTGAGGGAGTACTTTGAGGTTATTTTTTCCTTGGTTAACTTCTTCTTGGAATATTTCTTCTTCTTTAACAAGAATTAAAATCAGCGGCTCAAGTGCCATGTACTGCAGAATGAAGACTCCCAAGGGAGAACTGCTTTTCTACAAAGGCCTGAAGATTTTTAGGCAATGCATGACTCAAAAATATTTTGATCCTCATTTTATAAACTAAGAAATTCAAGTGTAGCTACTACCAGTAAGGGCTGACATCATAAATTAAATCTTAAATCTGAAGTCTTAATCCAACTTTAATAAGAAAACAGAAAACTCACCTGCTGAACATATTGCAAAGGCACTGGTGTTGCTTGGGTAAAAGCTTCCAGATGAATTCCATGAATTGGATCCTCGATAATCAGACATCCAATGTCAAACCACCTGCAATGACAGCCAAGTTAGAGTCTGTTGAAAAGCAACATGTTAGTTCTTGAATGATGACCGTTTTACAACCTCTAATACAACTGTAGTTAAAAATGTAACAATGACTTACATCAAGGCATCCCAGCATTTTTCAAATCAAATTTGCATGTATCAGTTCATGTATATATGAAAAACTGTAGTGCCTGTGTTCCCATCTAAAGAATTCTATGGTTCCTGTTGTTTCATGTATTTTATATGTGTCTACATATAAATGACATTTTATTCTTTAAAGCACTGGAAGCAAGACCCTTTGAGTCAATGAGAAACAACCCTCTCCCCACCTCAGGGATATATTTCAAGTTCTCACTTGTCAGGAAGCAATTCCTCAATGAAGTTTTCTACCGATACAGCAGGCTGTTTTTCATGGATTACTCCAGTCCGGCGCAAGCTGTCTATTCTTTCTTGGGCTCCCTACATGGGAACATGATCTGTTAGACAACATTCTCTTTCAATCACATCATACAACACTCAGAGATGAGTGCAAAAAACCCCTCTGGAGCAGAATTTTCAAGTTAAACAGAAAACAGCGATTTTAAAAAATTACTCTTTTTATCAACAGTAGAAAAACAAGAAACAAAAGTCATGAAAAAGCACCATAGCCTTTCCCAAACAGGAATCTCAAACAGTAACACAAGCTATGATAAAACTCACTAAAGTATCAGAATATATCCTGTTACTCACATCAACATTTTTGCATCTTAAGATCTGTTGTGCTTTGATCCTTTCAGAGCTTTGGACCAACTCTGTCCAGTGAAGAGACCCTCTCTGTTCTGGTACCTATCCAGCTAAGGAATCATTTACTCCAACCCTGTTCTCACTCTGAGTTGCCATACAAACACTATTACCACTACGCTGCAGTAGCTAATCAGGTAAAGCAACATGTCTATTTTTCTCCTTTACCTCCATATAAAATTGTTTCAGCTAATACATTGCTATGAGGATAAGCTTCACTCTGCTGTGAATGCTGCCACAGCAGTTAGGAGAAAATACCCCCTTTTTATGGAGGAAATGGTTTGCTTACATTGAAGAAACAGAATACAAAATAGTTGGTGTCACTGGGTTTAGGTATTGGCCAAGGAGACGGTTCCACCTAGATACAAGGAACAACTGTGTATTTTTAAAAGGTGGTGAAACAACCCTTGCTAACTCTTCTTCTGGGCCAGCACAGCTGTTTGAAAAGCTGCACAATGAATTCCTACATACTAAATCTAAGAATGGAGCTGTTCAGGAAGATCCTTGGCAAGTGTTGATCAACCTGTCTTTCACCTACAGAATTAGTTGGGAGACAACCCAGTCTCAAAGGCTCTCTTAACTTCTGATTACATTTTTCCTATTCAATTTCTCATGTTTAGTTTTCATCCCAAAGTACTGTGCTAGTGACAGACTAAGAACAAATGCCTGATACACTTTCAAACTACAGTCATATCACAATGCATGCCAGATGTGATGGCAATCAACTGCTTTAGAAGAAAATGGACATAAATGTTCTTCACTGCTGTGACCGCGTTTGCACAAGAACCCCAAAGGCTATTCCAACAAGCAGCTTCAGAATGATCTAACGGAACAGGCGGCAAGTTACACCAAAAACAAGAAAAGGAGAAGTCTCCCAATGCCACAGACTGACATTCCCCTTAGGGAAAATCAGATTTTTCTGGGTCAATGCCCCATCCCTGGAAGTGCTTAAGGTCAGGCTCGATGTGGCTTTGAGCAGTGTGGTCTAGTGCAGAGAGTTTCAGCCCCCTCTGCTGAGGACAATTTGTAAGGTCACTTCCAAACCAAACCACTCTCTCATCCTACGTTTCCATTGCCCTTCTCTGTGCTGGAGGTACTTTACTACTTACTTTTAAACCTGCAGCGTAGCCCACAGGTTGTACTTTAGTAAAACACAAAATTGTGACTACCACAATGCTGCTCCTTCCTATTCATTTTAAAGCTCTAACTGAGATACTATGCTTTTCATTCCAGGCTCAATGCTCAGCAATACTTCACAAAATCACAGAATCATACGACTGGAAGAGACCTTTGTAGATCATCAACCCTTTCAGTAAACATTTCTTTCTAATATCCAATCTAAACCTCTGCTGGCGCAGCTTTGTGCCATTTCCCCTTCTCCTATCTTCTCTCTCCTGGCTGAAGAGACCATTGCCCACCTCCCCACAACCTCCCTTCTGGTAGTTGAGACTTTATTAGACTGTTTTAGCCTTTTCAATGTTCTTCCCAAGTGTTTCAGGAACTGCTTCAAGTTTGCTGAGCTTCCTAAAATAGTATAAATACTGTTGGGCTAGAAAAGCAGAACAGCTGAAAGTCAGAAGAAAGCCTCAAAAGCGATGTAAACACCGTTGTGAGCACGCTTACCTTTCGGCTTGTCGACCCTCAATGCGATACCTTACACACCGGGATTTAATCACCAGATCCAACAGAACACATACAGCATATTTTAAACTCAATTCCATATCACTCCCTCAAACAGAGAAACAGGGAGGGAAAAAAGTATGTGACTTCCAGATTACAGACAAGGACTTGTCACCGTTTTGTTCTCTGTAACTTGCTCATCTCTCACAACCTGAACTGAAGGGTATTACTATGCTACTACCTAAACTACAGCAGAATACACAAGTAAATGAACCTTAAGACGCACATAAAAAAATCAGCCTGCAGAGTGAGAGTCTCACTGGACAACGCACCTGAGAAATCACCACGTAACTGTGACAGAATTAACACACTCTCCAGATAAACTTCAAGTGCTGTTACATTAATCTAACATTCTATGCATTACTTAATGGTTTGTCACAAATACTTACTGATATATGGAACCATGCCAGGGTCCAGCGGTGTAATCATGGTCTCCACTGAATGTTTGGGTTTATCAAGAACAGACTTCACCATGGGATTCTCAGCTACACCCTAAACATAAGCAAACAGACTTCCATATCATTTTCTCGTTTTTCCCCAAGAAACTCACAATAGCACAGTTAAAACCCAACCAAACAAAACCCAAGTATTAAGCTGCTTCGTGGTCTTCTTACCACATTTACACTTTGTAATGCCTGGTGCATCTCACTCGCCAGCACAAATGCTGCAAGACGTGACCAGGAGTGCGTGACTTTTCGGATACAGCAAAGGCCAAATATCATCACCGCCATCCTCTCACGCACCAATGCAGAAACAGGCCTGCCAGTGATGGTGGGCAACACACTTGATTTCCTCCTATTCTGGGACGGGAAGTCTTGAACATTTAACAAATACTAATTACAGCTATCATCAGACTCGGTAGCTAGACTCAAACTGTGACAACTCCAACTGAAGAGCCTCTTTTTTATGACCTTACAGACAAGAGGACCTATTTTTGAATGGCCCATTACTAACAAATATTTTTACAGCTGAAATTGAGCTGAAATTCCTCAATTTATAAGTAGATTCTAAACAACGCTGAAAAAACGCTCTATCTTCTCCAGCCAAATCCCAGGTGGAGCTGCTGACAGACCTAAAAGTTCATTAAATGTAAGCACAAACACTGACAAGGTCTTACTGGCCTATTATCTACCTTGAGGGACATCTGAAAGAATGGTGTTGGATTTCTGAAGAACAGCAGAGCAAAAAGTAGTTCAATCGATTTCAAGAGCAGAAACAGAGATAACTGCAGCACTGCCGTGTATGCACTTCAACAGAGAATCCAGCTTGCATTTCTGCAAAAAATGACAGTTAAGCCTCACAGATTCTGTCTGATGTTTAAAAACCTGACTCTGACGTGTGCTTCCACACATCCAACACTTGACAGCTTCAGTACAACTAATGATTCCTCATTCTTCCACCTAGGAAATTCTCAGAGGTCATGGAAAACACAGAGCACGTACAACATTTAATACTCCAATCAAAGAATCTACATTTGGGTTGAAGTCAATCATACACATTCTCCAGAAACAGACATAGGTCACTTGCTGGAACCTACTGGTATACAGGCAACAATAACGTGGATGAGATTGGCTTCTCAACTAATTCACTACTGCCCTTTCAAACGGGCTACAAAATCATGTCACAAGGAAAACCTTCTCTTCTGGAACATTACCTTCTATCGCAAAAAAGCAAGAGGAATATGGTGACTGGAAGACATTTTCACTTGAAGACCAAAGAAGCTGTCTTTTTATGATTATAAGACACGTGCCCTAGAAAAAAGCAGCACGACAACTCTGCTCTCACCATACTGATGGACGATTAATCTTGCTCTTTAAGACTGTAGCACTGTCAAGATGACTGGAGTAAGGGAGGGCTCCCTCTGCCACGTCACACACAACTCATTCTTCCAGATTTTCTTCTTCAAAAGGCCTTGAAAGCCCCTCCAAAAGTCTCCAGTCCCACTGGGACGTCAATCTTGATTCTTCCTTCCGATTTACTATTGCACAGTACAGATAGTAGTGTTGCTCCTGAAGGCAGCTCAGAGCTCACACACAGTCCCTGCATCTTTCTGCCACAGCCTTCACGACACTACTCAGATGTAGCATGTCACAGCTCCAAAAAGGTTACAGGCTCATGAGATGCTGTCAGTTGTTGCTGCTTATTTCCTCTCTACAATTAGATCGCACCACAAGGATTATCTGTTCTGCATTATACACTCCGTGCCCTCTAGCGGAATAGAAAAATCCTACAAAATACCACAGACACCTCTTAAGAAACCCCTCCTCAGTGGAAGAAACACTTATTTCCCTCTCCCTGAGGAGACTTGTTTGGTTTAGAACAGGCAGGACTTGCATCCCCTAAAAAACCAATTCAGTTCATTAGGAAATGATAAAAAAAACCAGGATGTACAAAGAATCAAAGAGGTTCTGACATTTCCCATGATTTAAGGGCATGTGACAAAACCTCTAAGGTAGAAGGATCTCCCTGTCACGAGCACCTAGACGCCTGCATTTATGTAGTCATTCCTCTTCTGGAAAGGAAAGAAGCACAGTTTCAGCAAACGCGCCTATTAAAAACAGCCACCTGCAACTGAGCACAGAGGAAAGACAGGACCTAGAGCAACATGCCCTTAAAAGTTGTATCTTGTTAGAGACAACAAAAAATGGTAGTTCCTCCTGAAAGGTAACATACAAAACCACAGAGCTTTATAAACCCCCACAGCCCTCCAGCAGGTGTTCCACCTTGGGCAGTAGCTACTCTGGGGTCTTCAAGCTCCTCAGGAAAAGTGATTGCAGAACCAGTTCCAGGAGCCAAAGGGGAAGAGAAAGTTGCTTGCTGAGTAATAGGATCTGCGAAGACACCTAGGAAGAGGGAAAAACAAGACACAAGTACTGCGTTTCATTTCTTATGCCGTAGCAACATGCAATTGTTTTACAGGAAAATGAACAGGAAGAATAGAATAATACTGGGCTGATTCCTTTCATTTCTTGAAGGCCCCAGAACAATCCTGCTTGTTAGAGTTTAGCAGAGGCAACTACTGTGAATGAGTTCAACAATATCTGCTCATAGAACCGAGCCTACCTGCACCTTATGTGTAAAATTAAACAAAGACATGTTAGCTTAAGAGTGGTGCTTTTTATTGTCTTCAAATTTCCATAGGTCTTTCTGGACAGACTGCTTAAAAGACATGTCACAAACAATGGTTAAAGCCTGGCCCAACTGCTGCTGAAGAGCTAAGTTTCCATTAGGCTAGTAGAAAATCACCTCAGTTCAGCAACTACAGCACTCGCTTGCATGGCAGGCAAGTATTTTTCACTGTCCTGATGCAATTTAGTAGCCAGAAGCAAGAAAAGAGAAGCTACTCTCATGTGACAGACGACTTCTTACAGATAGCGAGCTTCTCAGAACAAAAACTTGCCCATTAGGAGATTACAGCCTGAGATACCTTACCATTCCGTGGAAATACAATGGCTGAAATTGCCTCTGAGCTGAACAGCAGCAACACAGAAATAAATGGTCAGCTGGGCTTTCCTGGGCACATTTTAAAATACTGCTCTCAAACACTTTTCTGTGAGCCTGAGTGCTAGCAGAACTCTGTGGAAGAGGACTCTTGTCCTACACCGTGATCGTACTTCAAAGGCCATTCTCCATTCCTCCGAGCGCAGCTACTCAGTAATTAAGTGTCACAAGAATACTAAAGAAGCTGAACTTGTGGGACTCTAGCAGACTGCTGAAGTAGCCACCCAGGAGACCCCTCATCCTGTCTCACAAGCACAAAGGTCTATATACAAAAGGTTACCTGTGACGGGAGGTGCAGAGAATGATGGCATCAGTGGGCTCTGTGGTGCTCGACCAGCGTGGCCTCTGGTGATATCATACGTTGAAGACATGGAAAATCCTGAAATCGGGGGACCAGCAGGAGGTGCAGGAAGACCAGAGCCAGCAGTAGAGCTTAATGAAGGAGCTGTAGAGAACTGCAACACAGAAGACGAAGGGGCAACTGGAGGTCGGGCTGGAGTTAGAGGTGGCGCCATAGTAGAAACTGTTGCAGATGGCACAAGTGGAAAAGAAGATGAAGTCATCATAGGAGGAGGAAGTGGAGATGCTCCAGCTGCCAGAGGTGCTGAGCACTCAGGAGAAGATGACAGGCTTGGTGTAGCAAGGGGACTGGACAAAGCTAGGGGAAAAAAAGACAAATGGAATTTTAGAAACACCGAGCCTTCATCTCAGAGATTCAGGTATGTAATTGTTCAGCTAGTTTACAAGTAAGTTTTGAGCAAGTCTGCTTTTCTCCTTTCAAAGGAAAAAAGTTTAGTTCTGCTTGAGTTTGCAACCACCACCAATTGCCCTCAATTTCTGGAGATAGTAGCCTGGAATCTCTTTTCTTCTCTGACCCTATTTATCACAGCTAAAAAGACGAGTCAACATTTGACTACCCATTTTGTAGCAGATGAAGTGGGCCTCAGAAATTTCCAGCTAGCACGCTTCTTCCTGCTTCATCCACAGGAATAACAAAGATGCAGGAAGTGTCCCTCTTTAGATTAAGAAATGCACTCAGGGGACCTGTGAGGCTGGGACTTACTGCAGAGGTACAGGTCTATGAGATGGGCTGAGCACCAGGCAGCCCTCTCTTCCCTGGCACCCAGCTACCCAGGCTCCTAAACCCTCTGCTTTCTGTGTTTCAGTCTGGCCCCCAGCTGATCCTTGGATAAGCCAATTTTGTTCTCTAAACCAAATTTAGACAGAAAATTAAGCCAGAGAAACAGAAAACACTGGTTTTTACAGCACTAAGCTGTTGGATCAGCTCAGATGTGAAACTGCACTCAGCCTAAACATTGATGACAGTCAAGTGACGTGCCAAGTTACCGTAAGGAGGTCG
Organism: Gallinula chloropus; assembly: GCF_964237585.1. Lineage (NCBI taxonomy): Eukaryota > Metazoa > Chordata > Aves > Gruiformes > Rallidae > Gallinula > Gallinula chloropus. The sequence goes on from NC_140089.1 coordinate 56,881,508, forward strand.
TTTCCAAACTTTATCACGCACACCAGTCAATAAAAAATGGAACATGCACACCCCCAACATAGCTACAAAATACTTACATGGGCCACTGTCCTAGTATATTCCATAGATTTTAAAACATACAGAACAGAAATATTAAAAGGATGAGATAAAGATCAAGAAACTCTTCTGCTCCCACTGAAAATTAGTATTTTAATAGTATATTCATAAAACAATATGTTATGTTATTAACGGTTAGCACACTATAGAATACCATTAATAATATTGTAGTGTGAGCAATGTCACTACAGAAGCCTCATCATTTTTACAATCTTGGGTTATCATCAGCAATTTGAAGGTCTGGTTCTATATTCCAATCATGGCTTTAATGGTTGTCACACCTGGAAAAGATGCCTTACAAAGACACACAGACCCAAATGAAAAGGTGTTGCTGGATGTGCTTACAAAACCATGCTATTTGTTTTCGTCTCCCAGCCATCAAGTATATGAAGGCTTATCTTGAAATTCAGCTAGCAAATGTTCATCTTCCTTGATGTCATTCAATTCTTCTGGAAAAATCATCAGGTGGTGTTGCACCTTGGTATTCTTAACAAATGGGCTCAAAATCCACCAAAGCTAATTCATCTGGAAGATTTTTACATAGCTCAGGAAATTCCACTTTTCAAAACACCTTCTCAAACGCATGACTTTCTTACAAAGAAGTAGATCACTCCTCCTTAAAACACCACCTTTATCTTGAAGGGACAAACTGTAAGTGTGTTTTGGGGTTTTTTTAAATAACTACTGGGTAGCACACTGCTGATGGCCACTTGTCATCACAGAAAATGTCAGCGAGTCTGCAAGTCTGTTTTGGTACAAGAAGAAAGCTGAAGCCATATTTAAATCCCTTGCCACAAGACAACCAGCAAACCTCTGTGCGATGCACAAAAGTTTCACGGTCACTTCCTCTACCATTACAAGGTGCAGCTAAAAACAACCCCTACTATTTAAAGAGAACTTCTATAAAGTTAACCACACTGCTGGCATCCTGTAGCCCTTTGTGCACCAGCTCCACTTTCACTGCTGCAGTAACTTGCCTATGAATGAGGCGGTCAATAAATGTCATGGGTGGAAATAGATCGGTAACCTTATTCGAGAATCCATTTTTAGCCTAGTCAAAGCAATCACTCCATCAATGGTTACTCTGAGGCAGTCTTAATAAAAACATGGCTTTTATTAAAGAAATCATTCACTGTTGAGGATGCAGCTTCTCCAGCACAGCCCTCCTTCAGCATTTGACAATAAAGTTGTTCTTTCTGTATTTCATTACTGAAACAGAATTTAGCAAAAACCATAAGCAGAAACACGTTAGGAACATCTGTACAGCAAACCTTCCATACTGTGATCTGTTCTCATGCTTGTTTCTTATAATCATCAGCAATGTTTTCTATGTCTCCTTCCAACAGAATTTCCTGACAAATCCATTTGTCAACATATTGTTTGCATTTAATATTACAGACATTTTTACCACGTCTCTGGTGGTTTCTGAAATATATGCCAAGAAGTATCTTCAATATGAGTAAAGCTTGATTTTTCTTCTTTTTTTAGATAAAACTATTATAAAGGAATGCTCTGGTATTTTCTTCCTGCACCCAATGGATCGCCCAGCACATCCTCCTGGGGCTAAGAGCGCTCCACTCGGGAGTCCACGGCACTAGTGTGACTCAAGGTAATGTTACCAGATGTGTCAGAAAACTGAGCATTCGGTAGTCAAGCACATGGGGTTCAGACTCTGGAAAAATCAGATTCAGTGCTCTGATTACCACCCACAATAGTAAAATCCAAGTGATCGTCCACGTTTCTCACTATCCCCCACAAGACTGTAGACTTGTTTGAACTCCCTTCTGTGCTGCTCATCTCACTGTGCACTGTACTGGCCAGTATTCCCTGTCCCCACGTCCTTAAAAACCCTAAGTGCATCCACATGACTTCATCAAAAAGTTTCAAGAATAATAAAAACATTTACACTACTCTCTGTCAGATGTATGCCATACTGCCATGAGAAAGAAACAAATTCTTCCCATCAGCCTGGAGAAGAGCTCTCTAGGTTGATCCCAACACCTCTGGATGAACTGCTGTGCTTTAAAAAGACATGAATAAATATCACTGAGTTTCTGAGGAAGTTTCTGTACCTAATGACCTACCTGTAGCAGCAGTGGTAGCAGCTGTAGTCTCCCCTGCTGTGTTTGGTGGGGGCGTACCGGGTGGAGTTGTCTCTATTCCACTCTCTTCCACCATTTTCCTTCAGCTACAGAAAGCTGTAAGACAAAAAGAAAGGAAAATAAAGAAAAAGCTTATCTTGAGAAATAGGGATAGTCTTTGCTGCAATACTGAGCTATAGTAACTCCAAGAAGGACCTGTTCTTTTCAGAGCTGATGCATGACAGGATGCAAAAGGTGGCAAGAAGCAAGACAGAGAACGAAGTCTCCCCCTTCTGCCCGTAAAGAACCACAACTACCCCTGAAGTTGGAGCCCTCTCCAGCTTAAGCACTGCCCCAGATGCTCCTGACCCACCATCAAACTGACTGCAAGCACTTTCTCCAACACCAGGCATAGTGGCAGAGCTTGCAAGGGCCTAGGGCTCCAGACTCCGTGACCTGAACTCTATGACCCTGTCTGCTTAAAGGAGAAGCTAAAGAAACCTCCAGACACGCCACAAGAAACCAGGGAAATTTACTTCCAACCTACCTAGAAGTACAATGACATTCATTTACACTGAACAAGTTCTCCACTGCACACAATTCCTGTAAAATCCAGGTCTCGTACTGCTCTGGTGAGTATCAGAAGTGACAGTAATTGAAAACTTTGGCTTTTCTTTTGAAGGCCACATTACATTGAAAGTATCTTTCAGCATCTTTGACTACACCTGCACAGTGCACTACTTGTGGAAAAGTAAAGCTATGTGCTTATTTAAAACCCCCTAAATTAAGAGAAAGGCCTCAGGAGATGAAAAGGAGAGGATGAAAGACTAAGATTAACACCTGGAGATTTTTGGTCTTCAGTGCAGAGGAAGTCACCTAAAACCCCCTGCTTCCTCCCAAGTCTGGTAAACCAGACCGAGATTGTTTGTACCACTCCCTGAGGTAGCAATTCCATAAGGACATTTTAATAACATAAAAACCCTACAGAAAGGAATTTATGTCTGAAAAATTGGCAGGAAAATATTTTCCATCATATCCATTACCTCAGTAGCTACTGAGGACTGACAGCTTACTACATTTAACAAGTATCAGAGGAAAAGCCTTAGGTAATGTGTTGAGTAAAAGTACTCACAGGTATTTATAAAGAACTCCACTTACAAAAATACAGGGGGGGTTCCTCTAAAAAAAAGAAAAAACCCTCACTGATGTTTAAAATGTGTATACAGCTATGTTTAATGTAGAGGGAAAATTACTGTTATGACCAAACTGAAAAATACAAAAAGTAGGATGCCAGTGTTAGTCTGGACAGGCTAAGGAGCATCAAAAGCAAATGAAAGCATTGAAATCACAAAGGAGAAAGTGTATTTCCTCTTACAACCAGTATGTGTTGTAAGAGGAAATAAAGTAACTCAAGATAAGGTATTTGAGCCCAGACTCGGAAAGCAAGTATGGTTCCTGTGCAGCACACCTCCTAAAACCTCTGATGACCCAGGGACTGTGGGTTCTGAGTACCTTTTCAATTAACTTGAAAGCTTCTCTGCAGACAGGATGAAAGGGTCAGTAACTGCCTGGTGGGGAACAGACTGACCTTGACGAATGAGCACATCTCAGCATCCCTCAGAAAGGAGCTACACAGCCCTCCCCTAAAGTTCACTAAGCAGAAGAATTTGCAGTAAGATTTTGTCTTTTCACTCACCTACGGGAGTTCACGTTCCTCCTCGCAGAAGTATTTCTAAAGTCATTCTTCTTCCAATTATACACTGCAAACAAAGAGAGAATTTCCCACTGTGCAACATCTGTAATCACTGACCAAACCCTCCCAGAAACACTTTCTTTCATCAAGGCTCCTTTCAGCTGCTGCTTGATTTCACCTCTGTCGTGGTTTCACCCCGGCTGAGAGCCGAGATCCACGCAGCTGCCTGCTTCTTAAAGGAAAAGAGCAGGGAAAAGGGAAGGGGGGGAGGGGAGGGTAAGAGGTAAGGGAAGGGAAAAGGAAGGGGCAAATAACCCCAAAACCAAGAAATAAGAGGCCCGTGGGTTGGGATAAGGAGAGTTTACTAAGATAACAGAAAGATACAGTCTAACAATGCTGACAGGACTTTAGAGCAAAAATATATGAAGCTGTTGATACACAGTGCAGTTTCTCACCAAACCCACAACTCAGGCCGTGCCACCCAGAGCCGTCCCAGAACCCGACCGTCCCCCAAGAACCGCGCGTCCCGGAGCCGCCCTCGGCCTTCCTCCCGTCAGCCCCCCGATATCCTGGGCAGGACGTAACTGGCGTGGAATACTCTCTTTGGTCAGTTAGGTCACCTGTCCTGGCCTCGCCCCTCCTTTCTCATGAAGAGCTGAGAAAGTCCTTGACTGTCTGACAGCAATTAACAACATCAGCATTCCATCTGCTGCTACAAATGAATTTAACTCCATCCTGACCAAAACCAGGACAAGAGGGAAAATTACTGTTATTACCAAACTGAAAAGTGAAGCAAGCATTGAACAGCAATAGCAAGCCCAAACCTGCAAAAATTAGAGAAGCCTGAAGCCTAAATGCTCCCTATCATCCTTCTCCCTTTAGCTTACCCAACTCTTCACACAATCAACAATCTCCTTGTGAACTCCTGACTTGGCAGGGATGAACAAGAAGTTTGCCCAGGTAACACTTTGCTATACACCGAATTCTCAACAAAAGCCAGGTGTAGTTTGCAAATGCTGCATGAAAAAGCATAAAAATAATAAGGTGAAGGAAAAAGATGAGAGATGGAAAGAGAAAATTCACAAGAGAAAAGCAAAACTATGATAGGTGTAATTGGAAGCAAATAGCTCATCATCTTGAAAGAATCTAGAACTGCTGACAATTAAAATTGATCCTACAGGACATGTGGTTAAATACTTTCATCTGAACGGCCTATCTGAAACCACTTACACGGAAGAAAACAGAAAGCACTGGGCTGAAAGAACATGGAAGGCAAAGAACCCAACCAACCCACGGACTTTTAAACAATGTTCAGGCCTCAGCAAAGTTTCCAGTGAACGTTTCTACCCTCCCCTACGGGAGATCCAGGGAAAAAGCTCCCCAGTAAGATCAGCCTGCAAATCCTCAATGACTGATGGGTAGGGAAGTGGCTGCTCTTTTCAGTGACTTAAAAAAAACAGTAATAGATAATTCTCCACTGTCCAAGCCACAAACACAACATTTGCAGCAACTCCTGCTGAAATCCAGCCTAATTTCATAAGGAAGTGACTTCTATGTCCTCCTGCCAAGTAGAACGCTTTGTATTACTGCACTGAAAACACAAAGGAAACTCAGACAGCCCAGTGCAAACAGGCACTTTCGGTGACAGCAACTGCGGCACTGCCATCTAGCGATTTGTGAGCATCAGCTCATCTCACAAATTTCATCCCCCTGCCACATTTAGCTAGAAGGCAATCTCGGTTTAGGCTTACATGGAAGTAAAAAAGAAGGGATATGGAAAAAAGAAATACAGAAAACCACAAGGGGTGAGGGGGAAGGGAGGGGAGCGGGGGACACGGACGGGACGGGACACACACCACATTCCCAACACATCACGCTTAAATTTATTATCAAGTCGTTACGTTTCCGCTAATATTTTGCAATAATCTGGACAACATGACCATACTTCAAAAGCATTTTTCAGGTTGTGACTCCAAAATATAGAAATTCACAGCCAACTATAACCTACAAATGCAGATGACCAAATTCCACATGGAAAAACACATTATCTAGAACGTGGTGGTATGTCAGAGTTTAGAAAAAGGAACTCTTTTCAGTCACCCTTAAATAACTGCTGCTTGTAGTGCAGTAGATGCTCCTGCTAATAAAGTCCTGTCCCCCCAATATACTTCATAACCCCAGGAGGAAAAACTGGTCTCTAAGCAGAGCCTCAAACAAAACAAACAGTTGGAATACTAAATTCAAATGCCATTAAAATGCTATTCTTGCCTGTAAGCGTAATATTGACTATTCTAATTGTGTGGAACAATACTGATTACATACATTGTTAATATCTAAGCACAAGTCAACAACTGTCCAGAAGAGTGAGCTGTCATTTATTTATTTATTTAACTAAACAAATCGATTGCTTTGAGCCATTCCCAGCGCAAAAACCTCTCTAAATAAGATATTGCATCCCAGGTTGCATTACCTGATAGAGAGATTCCTAGGCACATACTTGGAGTCAACAGGAGAGAAGACAAAAGGAAAACCTTCAGTTGTTAAAGACAGAGTGAAGCTGACACAAAATAAAAAGACAACACTTCAGAAAACACCCCAAAACAACAGAGCTGAGCTGTTCCTATATCAAAGTTTCATCTGAAAAGTCCCTCACCCTACTTTATTCCATTTCAGACAGGCAGGGACAAAACTTCCTTCAGACTGGGGCCTGGTCAATACAGCCAGATCCCAGGGGACACGCAAAGCCTCGCTCTAGCCAAAGCAAGGGCACGGAGGGATCTCCAATGTAATCACCTTGGGTCAAACGACTTGTTCTAACACCTGCTGAATAGTCACAGCATAATGTTAATCACAACTCCCACATTAAAAAAGAAAAAAAAAAGGAAATGTTTACCAAGCAGAAACCACTTTGCCTCAGACCTAATGCTGTACCAATAGCTTGAAACACCAGGCATGACAGAATGGTTTAGCCTCATCCTACGACTTCTGCAGACAGTTACTGTAGTGCACAGATAGCACAAAACCCAGGCAGTTTTTCTAAGAGTTTCCTAGTGCCTGAGAATTGTTTCCCACATTCTTAGTGCCATTGTCAACCTTTGGGATTCGTTGCACACCCTTACTGTTGTTATTTTGAAATCATAGAGGGCTTACATAGCTCCACATACCACTGATGACCACAGAGAACTGTTGGTCTAGTATACAGTGTTATCTACATGGGACTACGTAAACCCAAAGACACAGCTACACAGAACCACATGCATTCAACCAGTTTGTACCAACTGACGTAGGGTAAATGTCATGATGCAACAGCTCCAGCACTTGCAGACGATTTTGCCCAAAAGAAACGTTTGTTTTTCACGGCACTATAAACGAACTAGAAAGGGCAAAGCACTGCAACAAGGTATCCTCCAGAAACAGACTTCCTGAAGCATCACTTCTATCCTATGCTAAGAGATCCCCAAGGGTAAGGATTTCTACTGCCAATCATGCTAATTCCAGCTAAAACCACAAGGGATCTAGCACTTCCAGCCTGAGCTGCAACGCTGGAGCACAGGGCCCTGAGAGCAGGCATCTGAACACTACCCAGTGCCGGGAGAAAGCCTGGTCACCAGGAGGGTGACTCGCAGGAGCAGATCACTATACAGGACCTAGCAAGCTATCAGGAGCTGGAAGTTCCGTGAAGTGCTGGTGGTTTCCAATACCACTGCCAGTCATCACTGAGGCCGCAAGGGGTCTTGCTCTGTAGCTTCATCTGCCTCACAACCCACAACCGTAACGCTGCAAGAAGCCCCAGAGCCTGCCAGCAAGGAGCACTGGGGCCAGTGCAGCCTTTCTTTAGGACAAGACGGTTCAGAGTAAGGGCAACAAGACAGACTGCCTACACCAGAATCAGTCTGGTGAGGGGCAGACACCGTGCAGTCGCAGGTGTGCTGCCCAAGGGGGGAAAGTCGCCCCGACGGGACGGCTGCCGGAGCTCGTCCCGGGGCGGACCCCGCCGACATTCCTCACACACACAGCCCGGCAAAGACCTCAGCGACCCTCCGCCCCACCTGGCACAACCTCCCGCGCTGCCCCCAGGCCCGCGTCTTAACATCCGGACCTGCCTACAGGGCCCCAACGGCCCCAGACGGCACCCGGGACCGGGGGACACCCACCGCTCGCTCCGGGATGCCGCCCACCGCCCAGCCTCACCCGCCCCAAGCCTTCCAGACGCTCCCTCCCCGCCGCCGCCGCGGACGACGGGTGCCAAGGCGTGCCCTCCTCCCGCCGCGACACGGGGCCTCACCGAGCCCATCCTCCAGAGCCCACCGCCTCCTCCCGCTGCGCACCGCCCAGACATTCTGGCCCAGCCAGAAGGCCGCGGCCCCGAGCACCTCCGGGTGGCCCCGCCTCCCAGGAAAAGGCTCCTTCGGGCTCGGCCGCAGGAGCAGCACAGCTCCCCCGCCACGCTCGCAGCGGACCTCGCGTCACGTGGGGGTGCCGGTCCCGCAACCTGCCCCCCACCCCCCTCCCGGCCCGCTGCGTGCCGCCTCAGGCTGCGCAAGTCGGCAGCTGCCCAGCTACCCGTAACCCTCGTGCCTTCATCCTCTGCCAGCCGGAGAGAAAACAGTTACTTCAGTTTTACAGCCTTTACAAAGCACCAGGCAACCCTCCCAGCTGCCCAGGGTTTCCCCCACAACTCACCTCTGCTGCTGCCAGTGCACTTCCTGGGTCCAGTGAAGGTGGTGGACAGCGCTGGGGTGGCGAGTGATGGGGGTGTGCCCCAGCTGCTGGACCGGCTCTGGTGTTGGCAGCTCCTGGGCCCAGGTCTAGTTTTCCTGGGAGGGTGGCCTCTTGGGGGGCTGGGAAGAGTCCTGGGAGCCGCTGGCCCTCCTCTTTGCTGCTCGTCTTGGTCTCCCAGGGGCACGGTCCCTGCCCTGGCTGGCACTGGAGGGACCTGCCACAGCCTGCCCCAGACCCGCCGCCGGCTCTTCACGCTCCCCGTGGATGGGAGAGGGGGCGTGGTGTGGGCTGGTGGGATGCCCAGCAAGAGCAGCGGCCGAGGTGCTGGGGCGCTCCTCTTCCCGAGCCCCTGCTGGGCTGCTGGAGGGGGCTGGTCCAGGGGCAGGAGAGCCGGCTCTGGAGGCAGCAGGATGGGGGGCAGAGGTGGGCCTGCCCTCCCGCGCCTCGGCTGCAGGGCCATCCTCCAGGCCCAGGAGACGTCGGGCCTCCCTGCGGCAGCGCCGCACGGCGACACTGATGAGCCGGCGCACGAACGACACTGCGCGCTCCTGCAGGCTGGGCTGCAGCAGCCGGACCAGCACGTCTTCATCCAGCCCGTATAAGCCCAGGACGGCCCGGATGAGGTCCTCCAACACATCTGCTGTGGAAGGCTGCCGTTGAAATGTGGCCCTCAGGTGTTGTTGTAGCCACGGCAGAAAGCGTTGGAGGAGGGCTGGGTGCTCATCAAAGAGAGATGCCCAGGTGTCTGGCTGCAGGCCACCCACTGTAGCCCTGGGCACCGTCTCCACCGCCGGCGGCTGGGCAGCTAGCGGCCGAGGGGGGCTGTCGGTCCCCGGGTGTGCGGGCGCTCCTCCAGCTGCAGGTATGGCAGGCCATGTTGAGTCCTCTCGTGGTGGTCTGATGTGGACCTCTTCAAATTCATGGTCTGCCCGCACCGAGTGCAAGATGGATTGTACTCCCCTCTTGCAGAGGGGGCACTCAGGTTTGCTGTTAGCCCACCGCAGGATGCAGGCGTAGCAGAACTGGTGGAGGCATGGCATCACGAAGGCGGCGTTGTCAATGCTGTCCAGGCAGACTGGACAGCGGTGTTCCACCTCCGTGGCCATGCTGTTCTGGCTGCGGTGGGCTGGGAGGAGCTGCGGGTGGTGAACTGCTTCCTCCAAATGGCGCTGCAGCAGCTGGAAGCTGCGCTCGAAGATGCGCCGCGTGTGCCCTGGACACACCCTTCAGTATCTCTGGGATACCGCACTGGAAAACCGTCCTGAGTAAGGCACCAGCACCAAGCCTTCGCTCAGCACTCCAGCCTCGCTGGCTGCTCAGCTGGAGTCTGCGCTTGAGGCCGTTGGGCACCCCTGTGTGCTGGGTTACAGGGCTGGGTGACGTCACGCTTGTCCATTGGTGACCAGTAAACATGGCACTCAGGCAGCTTCCAGAAGCTGCCATGTCAGATGACTACTTTTTGGTGGTCTTCTGGCTTTCACAAACCTTGACGGACAATAAAACACAACAGAACAGAACTGTCCCTGGTGGAAGGAACTCCAACAATCTTCTAGTCCGACTGCCCGACCACTCCAGGGCTGACCAAAAGTTCAAGCCTGTTGTTAAGGGCATTGTCCAAATGCCTCTGAAACGGATGGGCACGGGGCATGGGCCATCCCTTGAGGAAGGCTGTTGCAGTGTTTGATCACCCTCTTGGTACAGAAATTGATCCTGAGCTCAAGTCTGAACCTGCCTTGACACAGCTTTGAGCGCTCAGTCACATGCTCTGGCTTGGCCGGCCCTGTGTGGAGCCAAGAGTTGCACTTGATGATCCTTGTGCATCTCTTCCCACTCAGGATATTCTGTTATTCTGTGAATTTATACTTGTGCCTGGCACCCACCCACCCAAGGTGCAGAAGCCAATAGTTTGTCTTGTTAAATTTCATGCCCTTGATGACTGCCCCATGCTCCAGTGTATCTACAGCCCACTGCAAGGCCTGTTCTTGCTCAAGAGACTTAACAGCGGCTGCCGGTTTAGTAGCATCAGTAAACTTGCTAACGGTGCATCCAACCCCTGCCCCCGGATCACTGATAAAAGGATTGACTGGAACTGGCCCTAGAACTGAGCCCTGAGGAACAAGCCCGAAGCACTTGGCTCACTCTTGTGGGTTTTCTCCTGCCTTTCTCTCCTTCCATTATGCCAAATCTCATCCTTGATCAAACTCTAACTAAATTGGAAAAATAGTTAAAGCAATAAATAAGTAGAACTAAAAGAAATAACAATTTCCCTCACATCTGCCTGTAACCAGTGTTTGAAATGAATTGTTGGCGGTCAGAGTTACAAAGGGGAAACTGCCATATGCTCTGCCCCTTTATGCTGCATTTGTACGTTGTTACTGGCTCCTTAGTCATTATTCCAAGGCGTTCATTGTTATTATTATTATTAATTTATTAAAGGGAAAATATCTTGCTTTTGTGAAGTCAACTTCCCATCTTTCTCAAGGGTAAAGGGATAAATTGAAGAGACTGGCTTGGAAGAATTGCCCTACTTCTGGACGTGGCTCCTCCAGGAACAGGCAGAACATCACAGAAGTTCAGGAGCTCAAAATCAGCCTTGATTTCTGTCACAGTTTTGCGTGGCTGGGTCCTGGTGGAAAAGGGGGCGGGGGGCTGCATAAAATGGCTGCTGCAAGAAGCAGCCAGAAGCTCTCTGCAGGCCCGAGAGAGTAAACATGGGCTAATTCAAGGCCAGAGTTGCTGCTGAACAAGGCCGAGCCAATCGTCCAATGTCACAGCGCCTCAGGGAATCACATTTAGGAGAATAAAAACGCAGGCAGGTGCATTTTCCCACCAAAGAGGGGAGTGAGAAGATGTAAGGAGCTGTGCAGGCAGCAAGGCCGGGGAGGGCGGGAGAGGAGGCCTCGCCCTGCTGCTGGAGAGAATGATGCCCCTGCAGCCTGTGGAGAAAGCCATGGTGGAGCGGGTGTCCCCCCAGAGCCCATGGAAAAGGCTGAGACCCCACCTGCAGCCCCTGGAGAGGCTCCACGCTAGATGAAGCAGGTGGAGACATAGAGGAGATGCTGTGACCCACGTTAGAGCAAGCCCCTCCCTGTGCCACAATGCAGGGGAAGAAGGGAGTGAAATCATGACCAAAGTGAAGTCTGAAGTGATAGAGCGGCTTTGGTGGGCGTCTGGCCTCCAGCCAGGACCAAACCACCACAATTTATGACAAAGCATCTCAGGAATTACTTGCTGTCTCTAAGAGAGAGACTTGTATGCCATCAAATACATGACTTGGTTGTCCAGCATGGGTAAGTGTAACATGTTTTATAGTTCCTGCGCTATTTCTAGACCCACCCTCAGCAAAAGAAAGGGAAAGGAAAAAACGTCACAGCATTTCACATCTTTCATTAGAAACTTTATTCCATCAGCCTCCAGGTACATGAAGTGAAATAAATGGTAGTGAAGGGCAGAAGGACCAACAGCAGTCATCTTTGGAAAACAGAAACATTTTCACAACAAAACACCTTTTTGTTACAGCTAAGAAAAAAAGCCAGGCACACTTGATAGCTTTTCTTTAAAGATGTATTACAGTTCAGTCACACCAAAGTGAAACGTTGTGGGCTAAAACTGGGAAGTTCTGTGCTTTAGCACTAGTACAAGCCTACCAAACCACACGATTTGCATCTTTCTGTCAAAATTTCTGTCCAAATGAGCTGTGTATTCTTCAGTCTGGACTTCAGAGCTTCAGTATAAGGATCATTAGTTGGATACCTACGTAAAGAAACAAATTCAATCATGGTCACGGTACTTGGAAAATCCAACAGATCTTAACTGACACCTTGGCCACTTTGGAGTTTGTTTTATTCTGTATTCCCTTCAATATGAACTCAGCTTTGCAGATTGTCTCAGCAGAAAGTATGAATGCACTGAAATCTTCTTTCCCCTAATCTGCATGCGCATCTCCAATTAAAATTTATGTGACTTCTCTGGGTACATCAAAATAAGGACAAACTTCATGTGTGACTGTGTTGTGATTAAAATCTTTGCTTAAAAGCCTTTAAGCGTTTTAAAAAGCCTTGAGGTTCATGGTGTTTCTCCATGACCACCATTAGTACGCCTACATTATGGAAAACCTTAGGTTTCTACTTACTACCTCAATTAAAGTCAGCTACACACTTTGTGCATCGTTTTGCACTTCAGTAAACTGGTACTAAGTTGCTCCCTTTTCAGTGTGACATTTCTCACTCTTGTAATGTGACTGTTTAGCAGCAAAGCTTCTCTTGCCGTCCCTGTCCCTGGTGAAGGCCTTTCTCTTAGTAGACAGTACTTGCTGAAATTACTCGTCAGCTTACTCGTTAAATTCCCACCACAATATAGTATCTCTGTTTGGATTTAAATTCTCTAAAGAGCATACTGGGATCTACAGAAAGGGCTAGATGACAAGCATGAAGATTAAGTTGGGGGGGTGGTCTCTCAAATTGACAGATGAGTGTCCTTCAGTGGAAGCCTCCTGGGGCACAGAGGGGACAGTGGGATTGCCAACGCCAGTCCCACGGGCTTTTGTCCTGTGGCTGTCATTTGACAAAACTATGTGAGCCCTGCAGGTAATCTGTTCAGAGTGTCTACCAGCGATCCTTCGCTGAAATAAATTCAGGGAGGACTCGTGCTTCCCGCTGTATGCCATACGATGCAACTGCCTACCCCTTTTACCTGGGCACAGAGCAAATGTTGGGACACGCTGCTCCCAAGAAGCTGGAGAGCTACTGCCAGAAGAGGGTGGAGGAGCCTGCTGGGGCTCTGTTACAAGCATGTTTTCCGGCACCATCACCAGCAGCAGCAGCTAGAAACAGTCCTGCCACACCTGATGCAGGGTTCTAGAGGTAACTTGGCACTGACACAGAATGTCCGGTCTGGATCAACCATTTTATTTCCAGCTGAGATGTTTGGGGAACAATTCTGCTCCAATGCATCGCTACCTTGGCAGATTTCACAGTTCCCAACAGGCTGTTCTGGAGGGAGAGAAAGGAGCCTGTTGGAAAGGTGCTCTCCATGCAGAGCCAACAGAATGAGCTAAACTTTAAGGAGGGACTGGTTTGGACTTTCCTTCTGCTTCCTCGTTACTAGCCTTGACAACACCACCTTGATGTTTTTTCCCAATGAAGTAGGTTAAAGTGTTATGTATTAGGTAACCACCTCTGACAGACATGGGGACGACACGAATTCTGCCTTCAATCCTCTCCCTCTGCCCAGAGGTTCCTTCAGCCGGACAAAATAAAGGCCAGTTGGCCAAAATGCCAAAGAAACGCACACACGGTAGAATATTTTTGCAATTACAACTAGATGGCTAGAACACAGACACACAGCATAGAAATGGAGACAGGAGTTAATAAAGAATGGGGGGTACATGTGTCACATTATCAGCGATGCAAAAGACCAGCTTAAGCACGTGTTTCTCTACGTCAGCTATAAAAAAGAAAAGGTGCCTTTTTAGCAAGTATGCACAGAGATTGCTCAGTTATTTCTAAGAAAAAAAAAAACCACAGAATACTTGACAATTTTTATCCTCTATTACAGACATTATTACTACCTGTTTATAAAATGTAAACCTTTCCTCGCAGTTAAGATTTACAGCAGTCATCACCTTTGTCCACTCCTTACATAATCAGTCCCTGGTGACAAAAATAAACTGATGTAGCACACACCTTTTCTGAAGTAATTACTGATATGTGATGGAGCATTAGTTGTGTAGTGGCAGAAGTAGTGGTCAGAACTGCAACGTATGGAGCTGAATGGCAGCAAAAGACTTGTTGAAGGCTGGTGCTGGGTCTGGAATACCAGGAGTTTCTCGAGGCATCCATCGTAGCATACTGAGGTACGCAATGCTTTTAACTCCCAAACTATGCAAGCAAGGTATGCCCACCACCAGTAATGGACAAGAAAAACCTGGTCATGGATTCCCCAAGCTTCCTTATCACCATCAGATCATGTCTTGAGATCAGAATGGAAGGTAAAATTTGGCCAAGCGCCTTTTCTTCTACAGAACTAGTGAATCAAATCACCTGTACAAAGTGGTATTTGGTAAACTGCACTGTCCTGGGAGGACACGAAGTCTATATTTAAAGTGTCTGAAATGGGATGTTATAAAAACTGATCTGCAAGCTAGTATTTTTAAGCCAGTATATTACAGTATAAATGTGCTGCATACCTGCGTCTATAAAATTAACTGCCATGAAAAAAGAACAACCAGGATCCCCAGAGTGTGGCATTTGTCCATCTGTCACTTGTAGACACAATACAAACCTCACATTGAGATTCTGTTTCAGGTACAGCAGCTGTCTGCTGGACAGATTTGGAACCAAATCTGATGGAAAGGAAACTAGAGGAAGGAGCACAGTCCTGCCACTTTGCCCCGGGAGAGTCCCACTGTGCTACACATCAGCTTTTGGGGTCATTCACTGCCGACCTCTTTCGGTGAGGATGTGGGGCTGTCTCGAACTGGTAGCAAGTCATAATGACATGGAATGTGGCTGTTTTTTGGCAGATCATACGGATCCTGGCTGAAACGTCCGGTGCTGCTGAGTGCTCCCTGGACAACACTCAACGTAGGTTCTGTGATAAAAGAGAGAAGATGCATTCAACACTAGAAGCAGCAAACAGAAACAAACGCGGGGTTACACTTCAGTTTGCATTACAAAAGATCCTCTCTTCTCTGCTTCAGTATTCCTTGTCACAAGGCAGGTGTGGGAACAAAGAGGGATATTATGGTGCTTTGGCTTTACACTAAGTTACACCTGTGGGTTTGCAGCAGGGCCCTGCCACAAGTACATTTCCTGACAGAAGCAAGTGTGCTTTGTCTGTGCATAAACAAAACCAACCAAACAAACCCCCCCAACAATAAACACAAAATTAAAAAACCCACCCACCAAACTAATTTGGGGATTTTAATTAGTTTCATAACGAATTTTTAATTAGTTTTTATAAAAATCCTTAGAAATGTGGGGAGAACTGGTGGGTTTTGGAGGAATGTCTAACTGGGGACAGAAAAGGCAAATGGTATCCTATGACAGAAGACATAGACTTTATTCCAGCCTAGAGAGCATTGGGATAAGGAGGATTCTACCAGACCCCCAAGTTTTCTGGAACTACACCAGCCACAGTAGCGCAGGAACTCGATAGGGCCCCTGTCAGTGAAATACAGCCTCTGGGAGGGAAGATGCTGGTTTTCATGTCAAGAAGAGGAAAGATTCTTTCTATCCCTCCCATAAACTTACTCCAGCTGTGTTCAGTACTTAACTGCTGCTGTGGGTCTGCATGGCCAAACCAGCTCAAGGACCGATCCGCCGCTGACCAAGGCCGAGCCCATCAGCACCGGTCACAGCCCCTCTGTGGTCACATATTTAAGAGGAAAAAACCCACCAGTGGAAGCTTTTGCCACCAGAGGAGGGAGTGAGAAAATGGAAGAAACTTTGCAGACACCAAGGTCAGTGAAGAAGGGGAGGAGGAGGCGCTCCGGGCACCACAGGAGAGATTCCCCTGCAGCCTGTGAAGAGCATGGGGAACAGGTTGTCCCCTTGCCACCCACTGAAGATGATGGGGAGCAGAGATGCTTCCTGCAGCCCGTGGAGAGGCCCCCAGGCTGGAGTGGGGAGACACACGTTGAAGATGTAGTGACCTGTGTTGGAGCAAGCTCCTGGCAGGACCTGCAGCCTATGCAGAGACAGGCCCCAGGCCACAGCATGTTTTCTGGGGGGACTTGTGACTCTGTGGGGGACCAGGATGGAGCAGTGTGGGCCTGAGAGACTCAGAGACATTCTATGATTTTATGACTGTACTCCATAGCAGTGACCCACACTGGGACAGCTGGTGAAGAGATGGAGCCCCGTGGGAAAAGACTGATGTTGAAGAAGTTTGTGGAGGACCCCATGCTGGAGCAGGGGAAGAGTGTAAGGAATGCCCACCCCCCCCTTTCCCGCTAAGAAGGAAGATTACTTATGAGGAACTGATGGAAACCCCCATTCCGCCACCCCCCTGTGACACCTCAGCAAGGAGGAAGGGAGAGAAATAATGAATAAAGTTGAGTCTTTGAAGAAGGGAGAGGCAGGGACAGGCCTTTTAGGATTTGGTTGCACTTCTCATTATTCTACCCTGGTTTCTGTGCATGTGAGTGTGGTAAGATGGGTTTTTTCAATTCCCTGTTGAGTCTGTTCTGCCTGTGACGCTGATTGCGGAATGATCTCTCCCTGTCCTTATCTCCACTCCTAAGCCTCTCAAGAGGTATTTTCTCCCCCAGCTGAAAAGGGGAGTGAGAAGAGTGTCTTTGCTAGGAACCCGGCCTCCAGTCAAGGTGCAACCACCACAACAGCCTAAAATAGAGTGCGATCAAATGCTTAGCTTACGCTGTTGTTTAAAGACAGGCCTTCAAACCAGGGAAATTGAGCGCTCTCTCTAGGTTAGAGATCAGAGCTGAAGGTATTTAAAGCTCTGTCCTTGTGATCTCTACCACTTCCCTGGAAAAGACGTTGTGAGATGGGTGGAGCAGAAAACAGAACCTGAACGTATCGCTTTTTTAACTGATTTTTTAATGTGTTTTGATTAACCTGGCTCAAAGGAAAAAGTCCTGTGCTCTTTGTTCTTAACCTTCAACATCGAGAAGTACATTTTGCACTTACCAACTTCATAAACGTTCCTATTGGCTGAAGCAGAGCCAGCGATCTCAGCATACGGGGAGTCCCCGCGTGCCGGGGACTTCATTTCCACATAGCCGCATTCTGAACTTCTGGGGACAAGAGCTGGTGGGTCTTTTATAGTAGCGTAGGGGTTCTCAGAACTACTTAACGAGCAATTACTTAAATTATATTCGGAGTTCTTCGCTAGATCTGTAACAAGAAAAACACGTGTTTCTCTCAAGCATGCTAGTAGTATGGACATCAATGCTAAACAGGGTGTTGAGTTCTAACAACTCGCTCCCCATCAAATATTTAAATAGAAACCAGTCATAGCACTTCCAAATGGTTAGACAGTCCTTAATGAATCCACTTCTACTGCTATTCTTGTTTATGGCCCTTGGTCTTGTCATCAGCAAATTCCTGTTGCAGTCTGAGAACTGTCAATTCTGGTTAGAATAGTAGCTGGCATTCAATACAGATAATCCCAGAGTGGTTGGGGTTGGAAGGGACCTCAAAGCACATCTAGTTCCAGCGCCCTGCCGTGGGCAGAGACACCCTCCACTAGACCAGGTTGCCCAAAGCCCCATCCAGCCTGGCCCTGAACAATGCCAGGGAGGGGGCAGCCACCGCTTCTCTGGGCAGCCTGTGACGGGGCCTCACCACCCCAACAGAGAAAAATTCCATCCTAACACCTGATCTAAATCTAACCTCTTTCAGGTTAAGGCCATTACATTTTGTCCTTTCACTATATGCCCTTGTAAACAGCCCCTCTCCAGATTTCTGGTAGCCCCCTCCTGGTTAGGTAGTGAAAGGCTGCTACAGAATCTCCCCAGAGCCTTCTCTTCCCCAGGTGGAACAAGCACAACTCTCTCAGCCTGTCTTTGTAGGAGAGGTGCTCCAGCCCTGCGGTGACCTTTGTAGCCCTCCCCTGGCCTCACTTCAGCAGCTCAGTGTCTTTTACTGGGGAGCTCAGAGCTGGACACTGCACTTCACGTGCTTTCACTTTCTGTGCCTTGGGCACTGTGGCTTGAGCACTTGCCAGAAAAGACTGAGGCAAAAAGTCATGAAGTACCTCAGCCTTCTCCAGATCCTGGGTAACTGCATCTCCTGTTTCCTTCTGGAGACAAGCCCAATTTTTCCTCTCACCCTCATTTTGTCACTGATGGAGCTATAGAAGCTTTTGATGTTGCCCTTGATGTCTCAGGGCAGATTTAGTTCTGTCAGCACTTTAGCTTTCTTAACCTGGTCCCTGGCTGTTGGAACAGTTTCTCGTTATTCCCCCTAGACTACCTGCCCATGCTTCTACCCTCTGTAGGCTTCCTTTCTCTGTCTGAGTTTGCCCAGGAGCTCCTTGTTCATCCAGGCAGGTCTCCTGGTGCATTTGTTGGGCTGCATCTCTCCAGAGCTTGAAGGAGGCAGTCCTTGAATACTAACCAGCTGTCTTGGGCCCCTGGTCCTTCCAGGGCTTCGTTCCATGGTACTCTACTGAGCAGGTCCCTGAAGAGGCCGAAGTATGTTCTCCTGCAGTCCAGGGTAGTGAGCTTGCTGTGCACCCTCCTTACTTCCCTGAGGATCTAGAACTCCAACATTTCATGGTCACTGCAACCAAGATTGCATCATGGTACTCTGTTACAAGCATTACAGCAGTCTAAAGGAACTTTCTCTAGACAGTCTCTCTCTAAACAAAATACACAGTTTCCAAGAACAAAATTAGGTTATTTGAGAAGACCTAAACCAACTAAATTTATTCCTACTCCATCTTTATTTACTAGGTCTCATGTCAGCTGTCCTGCTGTTTTTGCCAAGCCTGACACCCAGGTCACAAGCCTAGAGCTACCCAAGCAATCCCATTGCACCTTCTAGAAACCAGGCATAACATCAGCATTCCTCCAGTCTTCCAGAATCTCCCCATGCAGTGGGGTAGCCACAGCCGGGATCTCTCAGAAGTCCCAAGTGCTGGTACATCTGCTCTAAGAAAATGTAAAGCTGAACTCTGAGCGTTAAACTGTTTTCTTAAAAACCCCGCGTCTCAGCCGGAGCTGTTGTTAGACCAAGGCTGGGGATGGGCAGGGAAAAATCCTGCTGCAGACTGCTTCTGATGCTGCACCTGATCCCCAGAACCTGACAGTGAGAAGGACTAGAAATGAAGGTAATTAAATCATCTAAAGAATAATGGCACTCAGAGTCCCTTCTAAGGCTTTCACTGGGCAGAGACATGAGGAGTGTGATCCAGCCTTTTTGGGATGCTTGAGATTGGGAAAGGATGAAGCGACAACAGGATACAGAAATTCTCACCCCTTCTCAGGAATTTTCTTTTGAGGGACAATGTGCTGTGTTTCAGCAGACAGGAGGCTTAGCTGGGAAGATGCTGCTACAATTTACATCTGCAGCAGCCCAGATGATGAGAAACTACTTCAAAAAGCCTTGATTCTGTGTGGTGGGGATTTAAAAAAAGGATTCACCCAACCCCACACCTATTTAATCAAAGTAATTTTGCCAAAGCAGATCCTTATTTACAACACCCATTGATTTATGAAAGTAATTAGTATGAAAATAGTTGTATGACAATATGATGAGATTTTTGCATATCATGTCTGCACTGGGCATCAGGTGGATTCACCGCTCCTCACAAGGAGTCACTTTTTTGTCTCCTTGAAGAAAGGTCGAACCCATAACCCTGAACCTCATGCACAGCCAGACCACCTTGGCATTACCCTGAGCGGAGAACCAGGAAAAATTCCCTGCTTCCCTCTCTATCCCAAACACAGTGAATCCCATTCACCCTCTCCTCCTCCTCCTTCTTCCTTCTTACCAAGCTCGTTGAGGTAGCCACCATGTTTCCAGTCTGCAGGCAATGTTCCCGCGTAGTCCATGACAGTTCCTCGTTTTCCAGGTTCCACGTTTTTAAGGTTCACAAACAGCTGATTGGTTTTGGCCTAATTCAAAGGAAGACAGATAACAGAAACTGAAACTGATGGGAAGTTATAGGATTTCCAGGTGCTAATCAGGCAAAGTGGTTTGGGTTTGCGTGGCCAGGTTTTGGTAGTGGTGGGGGGCCAGGAGTGGCTTCTGCAAGAAGCTCCTAGAAGCTTCCCCTACATCCAACAGAGTAAATACCCAACGGCTCAAGGATGGACCCACCGCTGGCCAGCGATGAGCCCATCAGCGATGGTGGCAGCACCTCTGTGATAGGATGTTTCAGAAGGAAAAAACCCCACAGATAGACACTTCTTGCTGCCAGAGAAGGGAGTGAGAAGATGAAGAAACTCTGCAGACACCAAGGCCAGGGAAGAAGGAGGGGGAGGAAGCGCTCCAGGCACCAGAGGGGAGATTCCCGAGCAGCCCATGGAGATGACCAGGGTGAAGCAGGCAGTCCTGCTGCAGCCCAGGAGAAAGATGATGCCGAGTAGAGATCCCAGCTGCAGCTCCATGCTGGAGCGGGTGGACACACCTGAAGGAGGCAGTGACCCCATGGGAAACCTGCATTAGAGCAAGCTCCTGGCAGGACCTGCAGCCCGTGGACAGAGGAGGCCATGCCATAGCAGGTTTCCCTGGGGCAGCCTGTGGCTCTGTGGGGAAGCAGGCTGGAGCAGTCTTCTCCTGGAGGTCTGAGCCCCACGGAAGCCACGCCGGGGCAGTTGGTGAAGAGCTGTAGCCCCCATGGTAAGGATTCATGTTGGAGAAGTTCATGGAGGATTGTCTGATGTGGGAAAGACCCCACACTGGAGCAGGGGAAGCATGTGAGGAGTCCTCTGCCCGAACAGGAAGGAGCAGCAAAGACAACGTGTGATTAACTGGCCACAATCCCCATTCTGCCCCCTTCTGAGCCGCTCGGGGGCAGGTGGCAGAGAATTTGTGAATGAAGTTGAGGCCAGGAAGAAGGGAGAGGTGAGGGGAGGTGTTTGAACATTTGGTTTTATACTTGATTATCCCAGTCTCTTTTGATTAGGTAAGAAATTAGATGCATTTTATTCCGCGTCGCGGCTGTTTTGCCCATGATGTTATCTGCAGAATGATCTCTCCCTGCTCTTATCTCAACTCATAAGCTTTTGGTTATATCTTCTCTCCCCTGTCCAGCTGTGGAGGGGAGTTATAGAGCGGCTTTGCTGGGCACCTGGCCTCCAGCCAGGGTCAACCCACCACAAAAAGAAACCAAACCTGAAACATGATGGAACCAAATGAAATAAACTAGAAGCTAATTGACAGAGGAGCACTGAGATTTTGATGCTCTACCTTTGCCAGGGTCAGTCTGTCCATGTTGTTGACATGAGGTGGGGTAGCGCACTGAGTCAGAGTATGATAACTGGGGTTAGAGAAATAGTGACTGTTGGAATTTCCACTGGTACTGTGAGGGATGGCTTCTGAAAAGAAAAGAAAATCAACAACTATCAATAACATGGCATTTCTTTCTGAGGAGATGTTTTTTACAGCTCTGCACTCATTCCAAAACCTAATGGAGAGTTTCTGGAAAATATCTACCTAGGAAATTGCCATTCATTTGACAGATTTAGGGACACAGAGCAGGAACTGACAGGTCACTTGAAGCAAGAGCATGTTACTTGCTAACTTACTTCTCTCCTGAGGTTCCTTGCTCTCTTTTGCCTCTGCAGTCACTGTCCCAATTACAGAGAATTTTAACCACCAAGTTCATAGCAACACTCTCTAGTGCCTCAAGAGCACTCCCACCTTTGCTGACAGCTCTTTCTTGGCTCTGAAAACTCTTTCTGCCACCTTCTTCACCTGCTGCCTGCCTTAACAGCTGTGGGCAGAAGACAGCAGTGCCTGAAGTTTCACGTACCCGTTGAGTCACTCCCGGGTTTGCTCTTTGCCTTCACTTGTTTCAGACTCGAGCCTCTCTGCTCCCTGCCTCTCCAGGAGATCTTGCCACAGCTCCTGTGAAATCCTGACTGGCCACAGCTACAGGAGCCGCCTTGTGCAGTCCAGCTGTTGGCACGGAACTAAATTCTCAGTAGAAACTGTATTTTGCCCGTTTCCAATCCTGTTTTTAAGTAGCCACAGAGGAATAGAAAAGTCCATGCTTCCTCTGAACTGGGCTGAACTGTCTCTGACAGCTGAAAGGTAAGCACGTACATCTGCCATCACACCCCACTGGTCCCCTGTGCCAGTTCACCGGCACGGCTACCAGGGTGGTCTCTCTCCCCCGTGAAAGGCAACTGACAGCAGTGTCTCAGGCTGCCTCTTCCCACCGGTGGAAGCCCTCCCCTGCCTCTCCTTCCAGGAAGCCTCCCATGGCAGAATTGTAGACATCCTTTTCAAAACCACGTATGCTCCTGCTCACAGCAACCCTTGCTCATCCCAAAAGGTGAAATGGGCACTGTTAGGGGCATGTGAGAACCCTTCAGAGCTCAGCTAAGAAAGCGCAAAGTGAAGAGATGGAGAAAAACCCCCACCTTCTAAATGTCATTTACCTGGAATGGTGTAAGCTGCATTGATGGCCCTCAGAGCAGGGGTGTAGGTCACTGCAGGCATATTGTTGAATGATGTTTGAAACCGATGTGAAGACATTCCTGGCCTTAAGGAGAAACATTCATGTTCTTCCTAGAAAAAGGTGTTTTCATGGACTTGAGAAAGTAACAACATTTTCTAAGCAAAAGCACAAAGCAGGTCAAGCACTCGCTCCATCAGCAATTCTGCCTTTTTGGAGAGGACAGCGCTGTAAAGGCTGTCCTGTCCTGTTCCAGACTCCCCAGGGAAGTGGTCACAGCACCCAGCTTGACTGAGTTCAAGAAGCAGCTGGACGATGCGCTCGGTCCCATGCTCTGACTTGGCTGGTCCTGTGTGGAGCCAGGAGTTGGACCCTATGATCCTTCTGGGTCCCTGCCAACTCAGAACATTCTAGGAAGGACTCTGTATTTCACACAACTACACTGATTGCTTTGCTCCAGTGAACTCTTACTGAGGCATGGAATACTTACAAAATCCACAGAATATACATCACTTAACAGGATGGACTATTTAAACCTACGAGCTTTATCAGACTAATTTAGTGAGTGATACAGAGATGGAATGTAATAGGCTAATCCAAATTTCCTATCAAACAATTAAGAGAATTTGATTGCATGGAGGCTTTACCTTGATCACATCTGGCCCCCTTCCAGCCTGGGCTGCAGTAACATGTTCCCGGGATGTGGTCACACGTTGAGTTGTTCAGACAGTCACAAATCTGCCGGCATCCATACCCGTATGTACCCTGAGGGAATTCTGCACCAAGTGTGAGAGAAAAAAGGAACTCGAATCAGTCAGAGCTTCTTAACTGTGTTGGGATTACAGATCTGCAGCACCACGGACGCTACCATTCGTTCCTAGCCCCAAGCTCTGTCTGTCCACGGCCAGCAGATGGCCAGCAGATGGCAATGTGTCACCAGTGGCAGACCCCTAGGACTTGGGCTACTCCATTCTGAGCAAATAGCCACAGGTTGGGTCTTTTCTAACTAAGGACTTCTTTTACTCTAGATATGCATATGATCAGGACTGTACCTTTATCAAGTGAACTCTTGCTGCTGTGGTTGCATTGATGAATATAGCATGTCTAAAAAACAAGTAATTATCTATAAAGCTGGAGATTTCTCACAACAAGTTCAACATGTCATGAGAAAGAATTTCACTGACTGCTTTGAAAATGTCACAGTGAATGAATCTGATACTATGTACTGCCATTAGAACGGTGAAGTGGGTCCAAAATGTTAATTACTGCTCAGAGACAGGCAAGGATAGTTTTCTTCATGATAAAATATCTCTGAATGCAGAGGGTACTCTAAGAACAGCCCCTTTCTCCTGATTAGGGGTCACATCCTGAAGTTTTTATTTGTTTCTTTACCAAAAAGAGATGGGTAATTTTAAAATGCTTTTGTGGAAAGGTATTGCATGTGTGTTTCAAGGAGAGAAGAAACAGGTCAGATATAGAAGCCTTAGCTTTAATTCTGTGTAAGTTTAAAAAGACTGTTAACTGTTTGTTGCTGTGCACTGATTTGGTTGTCCAGAGACCTGTCTGAGAGCAATAAAAATTCCTGAATCCTTTAAACGCATAAGGACTCATCTATGTGTGGGCTGCATTTTTGCAAAGTGGTGGTTTTGCCCAAATTTCACTTCATTAAGAAATATACTACATTGTAGTGACAAAAAAAAAAGTACTAAGTTTGTTTTTTCTTGTTTTCGCTTCAGTTGTGCCTTTTGATTCTTTTTGTTATTGTTTTTGTTTGAAAATAGTGGTCAGCTATGAGGGAATGTAAATCCCATACAGATGAAAGGTTAAAAGTTTTAAGAAGGTTACTGGTTCCAGAAGAAATTAATGGAATCATTATCTTCCATGTGAACAAAAGGCCTGTACACAAAGCAAAGAAACTTGCTCTGTTACAGCCCATGAGCACAGTCTAAATAGATGCTTCCATTCATATTGCTGGCACCATTTTCTTGTTATTGATTTGTGAGTAAGTCTCTCCTCCTCCTAAATACCCCTATTCTTCTACTCTCCAAAATACCTACTTATTTTACCATAAAACCAGACGCCTTTCTTGCTACTGGCTTCCACAGGAATCGGCTCAAGATTTATCTTGCTATGATACTTAGTTGTGCATGCCAATCACTTCACAGAATTTAGACAGCAGAGGGTTTTTTTCCAAAGTCACCAGCTGCTACATTGCACTGGTACAGAGCTAGTTAACCTGGACTAGCCAAGCCATAAATGAGTTACCATAAGTGACGTGAAACCAATGCGGGATGGTATTCGGAAATGCACCTCCCTGGAAATCAGCACAGTCTCTTTGGAATGTTGACGTATCAGGCTCTGGTGTGGCTTCTTTTATTCACAGAAATGGGTTGACTGAAACTTTGGAATACAGTGTTTTGGACCGTGTGGATTTTGGTACTTCATGGAATTGGATCTATTTCTCGTGAGAATTCTGCCTCAGGTATTTCTCTCCTATTATCAGTATTTTCATAGACCTGACAAGGCATCTGGAGAATGCTGAATTATTTCATAAAAGAACTCCTATGAAACATAATGAAATTAGGGCCTAGCACTCTGAGTCAGTAACAAAGTCTTCACTGGTTTAGCATACCAAGGCAATACTCCCCAAGTGAGGTAGAATGACAGTAAAAACGGGTATCTGCGTTGTGCTTTTATGTGGCAAGGTTCTGGTGGCGAAGGGGGGAAGCAGGGGTGGCTTCTGCAAGAAGCAGCCAGAAGCTCTCTGCAGATCCTCTACAACTCTTCTTGGGCAGTGAAAGACTGAAAATCGGTCTCTTCTCTCATATGCTCCATCCCACTTCTTAGAAAAGCCAGAGTGCAATTATGTTGCTGATAGTGCTGATAAACTGAAGAAGAAAACTTTCGGATTTCTTCCTCCTATACCACACAGTCCTCATTTCTGACTTAGACAGTGGGTGTTTGACTACAAAAACTAGATAATGTAAATAGCCAAACCCGGATTGATTGCTGTTAAAAGAAAGGGGAACATTCCATACTTACGTTGAGAGCAGTCACTACCAATCCAGCCAGGGTAACACTGACAGGATTTATCAATAGGATTGCACATTCCTTTACTGGTGCACGTGCATATTCCAATGCAGTTCTTGCCAAATCTGCCACTGGGACATACTGGAACAAAACACAATTAGAACTCCTTAGTAATCAGAATGGGATTACCTTTTCTTTATTTCAAGAGGAATCTTGATACTAGGATCAAGACAGGTACCGCTTAGTATAATGTTCAGTAAGGCATTAGAAATTCTGGGAAGCCCTTTATACATGCTCATTATACAAATAATACAAATAACAATACAGTGGGTTTCATACTGTAGGATCAAATGTTTAAGCAGTTTAAACCTGCTTAAGATTCCTAATTTATACGCTGCAAGCACTACAACAGCAACTGCTGTTGGTTTTATGGCTTCCAAGCGACGGAAGGAAAATTGCTGAAGTGCCTGGTCTCTCTGTCCCAGACAGTCTTTACTACAACTTGTACCTTCGTTACAGAGGGCTCCTGTAAACCCAGGTAAGCAGTCACGTAAGCCATTAATATGGTGGCAGGGACCACTGCTGTGTACACACTGGGGGCATGTCTGGCTGCAGCGGTGTCCATAAATCCCAGGGGAACAGACTGGAATCAGAAAGAACAAACCGTCATTCCTTCCTACACTTTCTATACAGCCGTGAACTACTCTTCAGAGCACTTCCTGACTCTGAATTAGCGCTGCTTTCTAAACACACAAGGCTGGCAATGGCGTCCTCATTATTCGTGCAGTTCAAGGCTTTACACTCACAAATGGAGATTTGCTCGTCTTCCTCCAGGGTTTACTATATCCCAGCTCTTCATGACTTAACTGACATTCTGTTACTTGTCAGGCCATGCTGACTTGGGTTGCAGGTGAAATGCATCTCTAGTTTTTATGTTATACACATTTGACTACACATAGTATGTCCTCTCCAACACAAACAACTCCTAAGGCATATTTGAAGAAAAGTCATTTAAAAAGATAGACTGGACAGTTTTATCTGTAGAGGAGTATGGTCATCTTAGACCTTGACTTCTTACCTGTTTCCTAACTTGGAAAACAAATAGCCATTACTTCACTGAGAAAAACTTACCAATGTTTTCCAGTGATCCTTTAAGTACTCATGACATGATACAGCCAGCTACACATCACCTAACTTTTAGAGAGCCTGAGACCAGAAATAGGAATTCACTTAATTCTTACGCGAAAGGCACAAGTTTCTTTTAAAAAAGGAGGAAAAAAAAAAAAGGGGAGGCTAGGAGGACAGACAGGGAGAGGCTGTTCCATAAAATCTCCTCCTTTGCTGCTCTAATCCCTTCTGGTATTTTTTTCCTGATAAATTAGAATATTAGGTAGCTAAGCTACTCTAACATACTTTGTTGCACTTAGTTCCTTCCTCTATTGTGACAAACCCTTTGCCTGCTACTCTACTCATTATGCATATACATATGTTCCACACCACCTTTCTTAATCCTACCTTCTAATGCTATCTCTGCAATGTAACTTTATAGAGCAGCTATTTGAGACCCTGTTATGAAAGTACTGCTCAGGAGTATTGCTCTGACATGTGAAGTGTGGGAGGAGGATATTTCCAGACACGGAGCAGAAAGCAAACTATGCTCTTTATGTCATACAGTGTGTCCAGACATCACCAACGTGTTGAAACTAGTCCGTTACACGCTGTTGTGATGACATCATCCCAGGACAGATACTCCATCTTTTCTAGAATCAAGCACAAAGTCTCTTTCTAGCAAAATCTTTTTCCTTTCCATAGATGAAGATTTCACTGAAGCTAAAAGCAGTGTCTCCTTTCCAATACCTGAGGTCACGCAGTCAAGGTCTGTGCTACGTCTGAAGTCGTCATCTCCACCCAGGATAGTTCTATCACACCGGCCAGCTCATTTTTAGAACCTGTTACAAAAAGATGCTACATTTTTACTACGGACTTTCAAATCATAGAATCTACCTACTTTAACCTGGCTTCATTCGTTACCATACTTTCTGTCTCTGGCGATTTGTCTGCCCTAGTGTCTCACAAACTACTCATCGATGGCACAATGACAATACTACTATTTTCTCATAATTCACTCCAATTACTTTCATTATTTTTGCAGCCTTGCCATTTCCCAGCGGTATCTGAGTGACTGAGGGGAGGTCACACTGCAGCTTTTGGGGCCTCCCTCTCTTTCTGTGAGGACTCCTGTGGAGAGAGTACACAGAGGCTACTGACCCTTGAATACAAACAGGAAAGCTGAAGCTTGCAACGCTACAGTATCGCACGGAGACACAAAACTCCAGAACCCTCTGAGAGGGGCAAAACTTAGAGCGTCAACTCCATCTTGCGGAAGCTGGAAGAGTTTTCCCAACACTTACATAGTCATTTAGGTGAGAACTCAAATCCCTTCCTGGAGATAAAAGGTTTGTGATAGCATGCCTTTCTGCAGAGTTTCATCATGTTTTCAAATTACCTTGCTCTCCATAGACAACAGTGCCAAACACAAATTCTAATGGATAACCAAATACAAATACTTCCTAAAACCACAAGGAAAATGACAGAGAAACCTTGCAGAAAAGTGCAACAATTTTCATGCAGAACAAAATATGTGCAGAGACACTTGAGTTCTCAAGTTTGAAAAACCTAAGTAGAAGCACAGCTTCTGCACAACAGATCCTCTTTTTGGTTGCCAGAGCCAAGCTTTCTGGGTTCCTGCACGCAAGGCTTTACGTACCAGAGCTGCCAGCACAGCCCTGCATATTTACAGCTCTTCACCACTTCCTGAGGAATGGTTCTGTGAAGGCGCGCAAGGTTTCAGATTGACCCGTCTACTCTCCTACTCCCCGTTTGTCTGTGGATCCCACACTCAACAACATTTCCATACCTGTGAATCACAGATGGAACAAAACAGCCACAGAACTGGCCCCTGTCTCCTTCCAGCCCCACACAGTCCTCCTGTGCACACCAAGTGAAAGGCAAGACCAAGCCCCGCCATAGTGGAAACTCCCATTGTCCTTCAAGAGTCTCTTTTGTACCTGACCATCCCGGCAGACAGCGACAGGAACCTCTGATGGGATGACAACTGTCTGCATGGCTGCAGTCACAGCGTTCAGCGCAATCCATACCGTACGTGCCATCCTGTGGAAACCAACCAAACAACCCAGAGATGACGACAGCTGGGAGTTAGAAGAGAACAAGTTCTGGTCAGTCCTGCCTCAAAAAACAACCACGCATCTCTCCTGAATCCATAAGCTGCGTTCTTAAGATAAAGCACTTTGGGCTTCTGCAGCAGTTTTTGTGTCCTGCATTTTCCTTCCTTCAGTTAAGAGGGGAAAATAAAGAATTACATTCTCTGGAAAAATCCCAGAGGAGGGACTTGGAGACGGTGATCCAGAACACAGCAACCTACACTATCAGAGGCTGCAACGAAGCCTTCTTGGACTGTCCCTCTAATTTCCCTAACAGCTGAGGTCCTACTCCAGGACCTGGGAATCTCTTGATGAGAAAGCAGTTCAGACTCCTTTCTGCCTCAGCTCCTGAGTTGTCGACGTACTGGACAAAAAAAAGATACCACAGAATACCACAATTTCTACAACAAAGTAGTAAAACGTAAAATGTATCTTCAGGGTAAAGCTCATTGCCTAAGCAATGCAAAGTGTATCCCTTTGATTAAAAGTCCTTCTCTCTGCACTACAGCATGTGCTGTTAAAAGAGAATTTCTCTGGCCAGGAGACAGGGCACAAAACATTTCTTCTGGCTACGCAACGTTTTTTGAACCATCAAGAGAAATTACAGTTGTAGGTTAAACACCCTTCTTGCTGTGCTGAGCTGTGCCACAAAAGCACAGCTGATTTTCATGGAACTACATCTGAACGTCTGAATTTGCCTTTTCTTCTTCCACAGAAGGTGGCACATACATCCGGGGGCAGTTCCATACAAAATCAATCTGACAAACTGAAAAGAGCAAAAATCTTCACAATTGCATTTGTAAAACAAGGGAAAGTACAGCTGTGAACCGATCTTACACGAGAAGTGTCAAAACTAAATTAGCAACATGGAAAAACCCCACTAGAATTAAGGTGATACTTATGAGGCTGCCCACAGCAAAGGCCAAAAATGAAAGAAAATCCACGTCATGTTTTAAAATCAGCTAAAAAAGAGGGTTTCGTTTCTAAATTAAATGAATTGAATTTACCAGTCACTAAAAGCCAGAATAAACCCCACAGGAAAGCTCCTCTGCTGGTTTTGGTGTTCGTGCCTACAATTCTACTAGGTTCCACAGCATTTACCTACTCAATCCCAGCACTTTCGAGTCTGACGTAGAACAAAATCTAAGAGCACTCAAGTGCTAGGAGCCCTTTGCTCATGGCAACAGTACATTTTTATACAGAGAAAAAGAAAAGATTAGGCATTTCCTTTGCATATAATCAGATTTGCAAAGAAAGGAAATCCTCAAGTACCTAATTGAAAAGTGGTATGTTTAGTCTGCTATTTATTTAGACTTAAGTAACGATCTGGGCAGTGATAGGAATTTTCTGAAGTTACTGAAAGAAATTGAAATACGTTGATTTAAATAAACTCCTCAAACAAGAACAAAACCAAGATAACTCTGGACTCAACTGAATTAGTTTCCCATTCATTCTCCTACTCTGGAATTCGGAGGCAGAATATGCATTGGAATATGTACATGCTTACAGACTTCACTTGACACAGGCAGAGAGAGACAGCAAGACAAGGAGCATGGGCATGCTAAATTATCTGATGGAGAAATGCTTTTAAGCACTATTGTGGCTCTATTTGCAACAGTGAAGCAAATGCCATGAAACAGTTACCCATCTTTTTTAATAAGTCAGTTTTGGAAGAGCTATTGGAGCTTGGGAGATCGCATCGTCCTCCAGATCAGACACTAAGTGATAAACAAAGCTGCCCTAGGACAAAGAAACATTAGTCTTCTGATGGAGACGTACTGTTGAAAACGCTGCATGAACGTGCACAGATGGAACTCTAATCCACTTTGCAGAACGTCTTAGAATTTGTCTGTCACTCTACTCACTCCGTCAACGTAAACTGTAGCTCACCTGGAAACTAAAAACAACCACCAAAACCCCAAACAAAAAAAAGCTGAGTATTCTGAGAGAAGTTCAACAGAACAAATTTTCATGCAAAACGAAGTCGTGGCTCCCAGTTTAACACTGTAGTTCAGCTATTCCTACCACATTACTGCTCAGTAGAGCTCCTCCAACCTGAGAGAAGCTTAAAGGTGAATTTCCCAGAAAACCAAACTCTATCACTGGAAAAGATGGACTCTGGAAAACCCAGTTTTTCAGAGAAAGAGTTCATGTTTTGACTACAAAATGTAATAAAAAACAGTTACGGAATAAAACACATCAGGTTTGACTTTTACCATTTTAAAACCTTTGAAATTAGATATTTTGATTGCTCTCCCCAAGCACAAATTCCAATGTGCAGCAGACCTGATGCAGCAGACCTGATGCAGCAATGTCATGTCAGTGCAATGATTTCTAACTTTGCAGTTCTCAATGTCAGGGTGACGGCGTCAGAGCCCCAAGAGGAAGGCAAAGACCTGTCTGTCACTGCAATCTTCGGAGTGCCTTCTCACAGCTGACTAAGAATGAAGGCAACTTCTCCGTTCATATTGTACCAGAGATAGAAGATAATGTAATCAAAACTAGGTTGTTTGATGCTAAGTATCTATTTCTGGTACATTCTTTCCTCTCATAGTTTTTTCTGCTTTAACAGAAGCACTCTGGAGAGCATTTGATGCCAACAGGGAAAAATCTGGGTCTGTGCTTTTCAACAAATTCTAAAGGAGCTGGAGAAAAGTCTGAGGCTCGACGTCAAAGCATGAAAGCAGGAAGAGTTTTTCATCTGTGCATCTTAACTGTGTGTTTTGTGTACTTCAGTGTGTTGCACTGCAGAGTTCTTCCCAAAGATTTGTTGTCACGTGTCCCCAATCTTCAACCCAGTTGTGTATGGGCTACCAGGAGCAGTCCTCCTTGGAGACTTATCCCCCCGACAAAATTCAGTGCAAAATCTGGTGAAATTATGAAACTACCTGACAAAGGAGTTCGAATTTTTCTCCTCTCCAGCCTGGGGCACAGGTACAGGTTCCATCCAGTGCACTGCAAGCCCCTCCGTTAAGGCACTGGCAAGTTAAGTTACAGCCAAGCCCCCAGGTACCTCCGGGACAATTTGTTGAGCAATCTACACCATGCCAACCTGCCAAAAAGAAGAATTTCAAGTGACAAATTAATCCAAGATTTCCCCCATTCCTCTCTGCGGACGTGTTTCACTCTGCCTATCAGGCAGCATCTTTCGGAGATGTGCAATGCCAGGGTACCACTAGCTACAAGCTAGTAGCAGCAGTTTCAGACGAGGACTTGTCCACGTTGGAACAAGGGTGGTGAAGGGCACCTCCTGACATCTCTGCACAGCACACATTTGCAGATGGGTGCCACCATGCAATAGCAATTCAGGGCAGATCGGCAAGGAAAACACAGACACCTTGAAATTTCACTGCCAAGCACCAGAGGATACTGAAGGTTTAAGGCATGGGCCAAAAAAGCAAGGACTATATTCCCTACATTCAAGCTGCTGCTGTCGTCATTCTTCCGCCAGTACTGAACAGATGGAGTTCTGCAATACAGTTTAGAAACTAAAATCCTAGACACAAAACAGAAGGAAACATAGCAGCAGTGCCTAAGTTGCATTTCTCCAAGGATACATGGAAGACCTTCTAGATTATTGCTGTACTTCTATCCAGATGCAAAAAAGACTGTAATGGGAAATGGTTCTAAAATGCACCCTACACTGCTGATTATGCTGGGTAGCAATGATTTGCAGACTGCACGCTGGAGGCAGAGAAATGGAAATAGATTTTTAAAAATGTGACCATCTGATACAATAGAAACGGCAGGAGACAGTCCGACGTGACCATCAGCAGTGACACAAGCCAAGGTTCTAATTTTGTACCTTGTTTACAGCAAGCCAAGGGAAAAGTAATTCTGCACTGAGACCAATCAATAGACTGTGCAAAACACATGGATTGAAACGAAGCCGCCTTGTGCCCTGGATTGAGAACTTCACATTTAGGGGTCATTTCAGGCAAAAATGTTACACCATATGAGCTAGAAAACTGAGACACTTTCTCCCATGTCTCTTTCCAGGATTTATACATCTCCTTCTGTTACAAGACAAGCAGCTGAGTGCAGATGAATTGCACCGTTTGCCGACCTTTTGCACTGTACTATGACTAAAACTGCACAATGCACAAGAAGACAGGATTTTGCCTGGCTCAAGGGTAGTTTTTCTCTCACAACCTAGCCTCTCAGCAGTAGCTGCTTTGCGATGGTTACAGAATTGTCTCAGCTGCACTGTCTCCGGGAAGAGCAGAAGATAGAAACTCCACATTTCCTACACGTCTGATTTAACAGTATCAGTCCCTGACAAATTTAGTGGCTGTTTTCCGGTGTAACTAACACTTCTCTCCCACACTCATGCGTTGTGCATTTTTAGACAGGGAGGTCTACCACGCAGGCTTGGCATGGAATTTGCTTGGGAGCATTCAACAGTCTCCCCTCTCAGCAAACCCCCATCACCGCTGAAGGACGCTGGACTACAAACCCTTCCTTACAGCAGAAGTGACAAAGAGAAAGGTGTATTGGAAGAGTGGATCTTTAAGGGAGGTGAGTAGCATAGTTTTGGGTTGAACGTCGATACCACGTGAAAAGATTTCTATGAAACCAGTGCTGGAGGATGTCTGAGATATCTTTGTTCCAGCCAAAGGCATGTGCTACCAGGAGATGAAGAGGTGGGCAGGCACGTGCAGTTTCTGAGGGGGTACAATGACCATCAGAATTACTGCTGAGAGGTGAGAGCCATGCAGGGAGGTCAAGGAGCGTCAGTCTAGTCACACGAATACTGGGAGACCTAGAAAGTTTCTCACAGAAGCAGGGAACAGTAGCGGGCAAAGGCTTGGAAGGGTCTTAGGCAAGATTTTCTCAGAGAGCTGGTGAGGAAAAGAGCATTCAAATAGAATAAATTGCCAGTAGATACTAACATCAGTGCTAAAATGACAGGAAGAAATCGGTGCCTCTGTGTGGCTGAGAGGGGCAAGGGTTGCAGCCAGAGGTCATGCACACCCAGGCTGAGGGAAACCTGCCTATGCATTTCGACTAGGCAGGCTGCTGTCAGACACATGGCAGGCATGCCTGTGGTAATCCCAGCAGATGACAGCACTGCCACCAAGAGAGAAGTGGTGGCACACCTCAGGGTAAACACCAGTAATTCAGTAAACTGCAGCCTCCAGCCCACTGAGAACACAAACATGAGGCATGTGCACTCTTCTTGGGGCAGATGGTTTCCTAGTTTTCACCTCCCAGAGCAGCAGAAGCATAAATCAGCTGGTGATATGGCCTTCAGGGTGCTCTGCTTTTTATTAAGTTTCTTTCTCCTTCTGTACTTCCAAAACTCAAATTCATTTTATGATTAGGGAAAAAGGAAATTAATCTGAAGGGATGCTTACCTGCTTTGCAGGCACAAGAACCATCTACTGGTGAACAGATGGCTTCGTTTTTGCAGTTGCATACAGATGAACAGTTTATTCCATACGTCCCCAGAAGACAGGCAGTACCACAAGCAGCACCCTGAATGACACAAAAACAGAGTCTAAAAACTATTCAGACAATAGAACCAGTACATTCTGTAGACTGACTCAGGTGCTACAAAAGCCAGAGAACATGCCTGTTCCAGGCTGTCACTAAGGTATCTGAAATTTCATGGCGAGGGACTCCTTCATGCTCTTTAAGTCCACAGTAAGCATTACTTTCCTGTTAGTTGTTGGGAGAGCTCAGGTCACACAGCAAACACCACTTGGTTAGACCAAATCTCGGTAAGACAGCAGGTTCATGGAACGTGGATGTCTACAGTATTTTTAGGAATTAATTTGACTGAAGTTTTCACAGTTGTTGTTCCTACAACAGTCACCCTGTAAATATCCAAAGCACAGGTAACCGCAAATGCATGTAAAAGCTGCAGAATAATCCATCCTGAACTGCAAAAACAAGTGTCTTGCTCTAGATTTTCTCTGGATGGAACATCAGGAGCTGCTGCAGCAAGATAATGATTGAAACCATCATTCCTCCCTTTATTTACACCTCACAAGCACATCCTCCTACTTATCACTGTCTTACAAAGTCACTATCTTTTCTTTCCTGAAATGCCTTCACTTCAGTGCTGAGAACCAATCCCAGATTTGCCTCAGAATCTTAGACAACGCCCAGTATTATTTATGTACCTAAATACCGTTACCTTTCTTTTCCTGTGGTGGAGAAAGGACACTCGGGCACCATGAAGAACTTGGCACTCAACTAAAGCCAATGGAGTTGAAAATGTACTGCGAAAGAGAGACTTATTTACCTCAAATCCAGGGGCAGAGGTGCATTTTCCAGTCACACTATTGCAGTCAGCACCATTTTGGCAGCTGCGGATCTGCTGACATGACTCGCCATAGAATCCTGGAGAACACGTCTCGTTGCAGTAGAGCCCCGACCAGCCAGGCTTGCAGGAGCATTCCCCAGACACAGGGTGACAGCTGCCAGGAGGGGATGGAAGGATAAGTAATTCAGGACTAAATGTGACAATCTACAACTGAACAGTTCTTGAGATCTAAATTAGAACGTATTTATAAAATTAATAGTACTGGCATTTTAAGACAGTCATCACTGTCCTGTTTGGAGTGGTTTTTTCGATACATCAGAGGGGGACACAACACACATGAGAAAGCACTGGGTATAAAGCAGAGTCATTGAATATTCTTGGCCCCCCAGTGAGTGTTACTAAGGCATACTGACTCATATACTGATTCACACCAAACTTAGGACTCTATAATTTGTAATTAGATGTAAGAAGCTGCAAAACTTTTGAAGGTTTTTGATGGGTTCTCATGCAGTTAAGCCTAATTGGCAGTAAGATTTATACATTAAGAAAGGGAAGGAAAGAGATGTGGAGAGATACTGCCTATTCAGTAGCACCCTATGCAATTTAACATTCCCATGAAAAGATTTTGACCATGTACACACGAGTCTGTGAGAAACATGCAAACTTGCAAGATGTCCTAAGTTTGGCTTTAAATATACACCCTGACTACATTAACTGAATTCACACCACAAAATTCAACCCTATATATATATATATATACCCCTCAGAGAAAGCAAGAGACAAAAGAAACGCCAGCAGAATGTGTCCTGAAAAAACCCTAATCCCAGCCTAACTATACCAAATTAGTTGGTGATGCAGAATGACCTCCAACAGTCTTATTTACAAATGTGAAGCAGGGATGGAAGATCACCAGAAAGAGCTTACAAGACAAAAGAAAAAACCCTTCTAGAAAAGTACATAGCTACAGTGTGCTCTTTTTACACCAGGTGTCATGTGAATAAAGACATGACAAAACCAGCCTGAAATGCTACAATTCCTACAAACCCCCCAAACTGTGATGGGAAGGGGCAGGGACGTATGGATCTGCTCACATCAGGTCACAGCGCTGTTGCTGTACCCCACTGAGGAAACGGGGTTTATGTGGCCTTAGTCTCAGCCAGCCAGTGCTCACTCTCCATTTTCTCTTGACTGTTGAGTACAAAGGGAAAAATGGATAGTTTCACCTGGTCACAGAGAACAGAGGGCTGGGTTCAATACACACTCTAGCATATCTACCAAAAGAGGCAATGGACAAGAGCCATTTCTGAAAAAACTCTTTGCATAAGAGGCTTGTTACCTGCTGCTGCTCTCTGGATCCCTGGAAAATAATAGAACCTCCCAGGTATACCTATATCTAACCCTTCATGAAGCATAGAGGCTGACAAGCACGAGGATGGGCTTGCCCTTCATGCCCTGGAGCTGCCATCAACTGACCACATCTATTGATTTCAGTTATTTCGCACTTACAGCACACCAGAACGTGCAAGGGATGTATGATCTATCCTGCCTACACACAGTGAGCAATGTAATGATCTACCCACCTGGTAAACAGAGACAAAGGTCCCACTTTGTCATAATATTTATTTGGCGGGTAAGCAACCAAATAAATACAGCAATGAATATTAAGATCACATATAGCTGCAAGCACTGTAATTCAGAAGCTCTTTTGGGCTGAGAGTTTCCTGATCCAGTTAGGGAATACCAGATTCCCTCACAAGTCCTTCACTGCTTCAGATTGCATGGAAGTACTAGAAAAATCAGAAAATCTTTCTTTTCAGATTTCTATCTTCTCTACAGAAGAACAGGTTCAAGGGTGTAAAGCCTACCTCCAGGTAGTGGGCCTGTGCCAGGGACATCTTTTATCACACTTGAGACCATAAATTCCTTCAGGACAAAGCCTTGTTTCACACTGCTCTCCAGTGTATCCTGCTTCACAGAGACAGGCACCACTAATATGGTAGCATTTCCCACCATTCATACACTTGCAGGGCTCAGCACACTGCACCCCGCAAGTCCCCACTGGACACTCCTCTTGGCACCTATGAGAAAAACAAACAAAGAAAAAAGTGGGTTATTTCCCATCAAATACAGCTTTGGGACATTCCAGGGAAATCGAGTTTATGAGCAATCTCTATACGGCTCTAAAAAGCCTCTGAAGTGGAGCAGTGATTTATAGAAATTCATGTTTCAAGTACTTTATGTCAGAATTTGTAACTTTTAGAAGTAAACTGGATTCTGCACTTAGCAATAGCGTGGACAGCCAGCAGATTCCTGTGCCCCTGTAGATGCTCAGGGCCTGGCAGTCCTCTGGCAATCACGCTCAGCAGTCTCTGATGAGAACCTGTCTGTTTGCTGGTTCCTAAATGACGTACCAGATACTTTGCTCAATTGCTAACGTGCTCACACAGACACCTCACTGGTGATGCCATTTTGTTGGCATTAGATGACACTCAAACACATCTGGGAAGTAAGCTAAAGAAAGGAAAATGAGCCTTTGGACGGGTAAGAGTGCTTACTGCACCTCCTAGGTGCACTTGCTTAGTGCATTACTTGAGCTACAAGACCTCCTTCTGCACCTAAGGAAGAGTGAGGATTCTTATCTATCTAAACATTTGTGAGTCATGGAATCAGATTGATGACAACAATTCAATAATTAAAGCTGTACTTCCTTTTCTGAGGGAGTACTTTGAGGTTATTTTTTCCTTGGTTAACTTCTTCTTGGAATATTTCTTCTTCTTTAACAAGAATTAAAATCAGCGGCTCAAGTGCCATGTACTGCAGAATGAAGACTCCCAAGGAAGAACTGCTTTTCTACAAAGGCCTGAAGATTTTTAGGCAATGCATGACTCAAAAATATTTTTGATCCTCATTTTATAAACTAAGAAATTCAAGTGTAGCTACTACCAGTAAGAGCTGACATCATAAATTAAATCTTAAATCCTAAGTCTTAATCCAACTTTAATAAGAAAACAGAAAACTCGCCTGCTGAACATATTGCAAAGGCACTGGTGTTGCTTGGGTAAAAGCTTCCAGATGAATTCCATGAATTGGATCCTCGATAATCAGACATCCAATGTCAAACCACCTGCAATGACAGCCAAGTTAGAGTCTGTTGAAAAGCAACAAGTTAGCCTTTGAACGATGACTGTTTTACAACTTCTAATACTACTGTAGTTAAAAATGTAACAATGACTTACATGAAGGCATTGCAGCATTTCTGAGGGAAAAGAAACACTCTCTAGTGCCTCAAGAGCACCCCCACCTTTGCTGACAGCTCTTTCTTGGCTCTGAAAACTTTCTGCTACCTTCTTCACCTGCTGCCCTGTGTGCAGAAGACGGCAGTGCCTGAAGTTTCACGTACCTGTTGCGTCACTCCTGGGTTTGCTCTTTGCCTTCACTTGTTTCAGACTCGAGCCTCTCTGCTCCCTGCCTCTCCAGGAGATCTTGCCACAGCTCCTGTGTAATCCTGACTGGCCACAGCTACAGCAGCTGCCTTTGTGCAGTCCAGCTGTTGGCACGGAACGTTTCCAATCCTGTTTTTAAGTAGCCACAGAGGAATAGAAAAGTCCATGCTTCCTCTGAACTGGGCTGAACTGTCTCTGACAGCTGAAAGGTAAGCACGTACATCTGCCATCACACCCCACTGGTCCCCTGTGTCAGTTCACCGGCACGGCTGCCAGGGTGGTCTCTCTCCCCCGAGAAAGGCTACTGACAGCAGTGTCTCAGGCTGCCTCTTCCCACAGGTGGAAGCCCTCCCCTGCCTCTCCTTCCAGGAAGCCTCCCATGGCAGAACTGTAGACATCCTTTTCAAAACCACGTATGCTCCTGCTCACAGCAACCCTTGCTCATCCCAAAAGGTGAAATGGGCACTGTTAGGGGCATGTGAGAACCCTTCAGAGCTCAGCTAAAACAACGCAAAGTGAAGAGATGGAGAAAAACCCCCACCTTCAAAATGTCACTTACCTGGAATGGTGTAAGCTGCATTGATGGCCCTCAGAGCAGGGGTGTAGGTCACTGCAGGCATATTGTTGAATGATGTTTGAAACCGATGTGAAGACATTCCTGGCCTTAAGGAGAAACATTCATGTTCTTCCTAGAAAAAGGTGTTTTCATGGACTTGAGAAAGTAACAACATTTTCTAAGCAAAAGCACAAAGCAGGTCAAGCACTCGCTCCATCAGCAATTCTGCCTTTTTGGAGAGGACAGCGCTGTAAAGGCTGTCCTGTCCTGTTCCAGACTCCCCAGGGAAGTGGTCACAGCACCCAGCTTGACTGAGTTCAAGAAGCAGCTGGACGATGCGCTCGGTCCCATGCTCTGACTTGGCTGGTCCTGTGTGGAGCCAGGAGTTGGACCCTATGATCGTTCTGGGTCCCTGCCAACTCAGAACATTCTAGGAAGGACTCTGTATTTCACACAACTACACTGATTGCTTTGCTCCAGTGAACTCTTACTGAGGCATGGAATACTTACAAAATCCACAGAATATACATCACTTAACAGGATGGACTATTTAAACCTACGAGCTTTATCAGACTAATTTAGTGAGTGATACAGAGATGGAATGTAATAGGCTAATCCAAATTTCCTATCAAACAATTAAGAGAATTTGATTGCATGGAGGCTTTACCTTGATCACATCTGGCCCCCTTCCAGCCTGGGCTGCAGTAACATGTTCCCGGGATGTGATCACACGTTGAGTTGTTCAGACAGTCACAAATCTGCCGGCATCCATACCCGTATGTACCCTGAGGGAATTCTGCACCAAGTGTGAGAGAAAAAAGGAACTCGAATCAGTCAGAGCTTCTTAACTGTGTTGGGATTACAGATCTGCAGCACCACGGACGCTACCATTCGTTCCTAGCCCCAAGCTCTGTCTGTCCACGGCCAGCAGATGGCAATGTGTCACCAGTGGCAGACCCCTAGGGCAAGATTTGCTTCGAGAGGATCTCTGTGTATCTGGGAGACTATGAGAAGGGAAGAGGGAAAAGGAGAAGGAAATTGTCTCTACTTGGGATTTGGCTTTACTTGTACTGGGCCTGCCACTAAGGCCGTGAAATTAGGAAGGAACGAAAACCGAAAAAGAAGAAAAGGGTAAAAGACAGTAAAGAAACAGGCAAATTAGGAACCAATTGTCCTTCTCCACCAGACTGTCAGGTCTCCCAGGCTACTCAGAGCCCTGTGCTTGAAAACCCGTGCAGTCGTATGAGCGGAGCCAGACATCTGGCTGGTGTCACGTCATATGACACGTGTGTCGATGTGGGAAGACAGCAAGAGATAAGGTCTTCATAACCAATTCTGCAGGTTTTCTCTGGAAAAAGCCCAGGTCCGAGTTGGGGACATCCTGCAATAGAAGGAGCGGGAAGAGAACTGGAGTGAAGCAACTGCTCCAGAACTAAAATGCAAACATCCTGGGTAAGTATATTAATGGACTACAGCCAGTACTGCACATCCGCAGGGGGAGCATCTGAATGTCAGAGTCATTCATTCTGTGTGTGCACATGACAGACTCTTCCACAGGGATGCCCAGCCGCAGCCAAAAGTTGTCTTCCTCTAAAGCAAGGCTAAAGAGGAGTTCAAATGTAGTTGCCAGCACTCTGCCAGTGCTTATGCAGCTGCCTCCCCTGCTACCGCGGAGGTAACGTGTTACATCTTCTGGGCCAAAAATGCTTAGCAGCGTGGGAAGACATCAACGACTGAAATGTGAAAACACCAAAGGAAAGTTCTGTCACTCATTTATAGACCAAGAATGGATGACAAAAGTCACTTACTCTGTGTACAGTAAAGGCCAGTCCATCCTGGAGTACATTTGCACTCCCCATCGCAGGCACTGCAGTAAGCTCCATTATGGCAATTGCACGTGTGGATGCAGTTCGGTCCCCAGTGGGAAGGTGGGCAAGCTAAAACAACCCACAGCAATTCATTAATTGATCCCAAATGACAAAGATCAGTGATATCCACAAACAGAGCTGCTTACATTCACATAGAAGCACTGCTTCACTTGGTGTTTGTTGTTTTGCTTTTAAAGCCATTTCTTGGGCTACTCCATTCTGAGCAAATCGCCACAGGTTGGGTTTTCTCTAACTAAGGACTTCTTTTACTCTACATAAAAAGTGTTGAAAAAAATTGGAAGTGTCGAAAAAGCCAGCAATTCAAACTTGATCCTCAGTAACTAGGACACTCATACCAGCTTTCTCCACACAGAAAGCCAAGTAACTTTCCTCTTTTCATTATTTTTTAATCTGCAAGCAGTTACGTTGAACACAGCCAAAGGTATAAGTCTTCTAAGCCTCAAAACTGAAGGAGTACAAACAGAGAAGGTTGAAACACATCTCACAGCCTATAGATTTAGGCTAAATATGAAGCTTAATTCTTTAATTTCTAATGTTAGAGTCTAGGTAATTACCTAAATAGAGTGCAAATGATCAGGACTGTACCTTTATCAAGTGGACTCTTGCTGCTGTGGTTGCATTGATGAATATAGTATTTTTTAAAAAAAGTAATTCCTGAATCCTTTAAATGCAAAAGGACTCATCTATGTGTGGGCTGCATTTTTGCAAAGTGGTGGTTTTGCCCAAATTTCACTTCATTAAGAAATATACTACATTGTAGTGACAAAAAAATAAACACTAAGTTTGGTTTTTCTTGTTTTTGCTTCAGTTGTGCCTTATGATTCTTTTTGTTATTGTTTTTGTTTGAAAATAGTGGTCAGCTATGAGGGAATGTAAATCCCATACAGATGAAAGGTTAAAAGTTTTAAGAAGGTTACTGGTTCCAGAAGAATTTAATGGAATCGTTATTTTCCATGTGAACAAAAGGCCTGTACACAAAGCAAAGAAACTTGCTCTGTTACAGCCCATGAGCATAGTCTAAATAGATGCTTCCATTCATATTGCTGGCACCATTTTCTTGTTATTGATTTGTGAGTAAGTCTCTCCTCCTCCTAAATACCCCTATTCTTCTACTCTCCAAAATACCTACTTATTTTACCATAAAACCAGACGCCTTTCTTGCTACTGGCTTCCACAGGAATCGGCTCAAGATTTATCTTGCTATGATACTTAGTTGTGCATGCCAATCACTTCACAGAATTTAGACAGCAAAGAGTTTTTTTTCCAAAGTCACCAGCTGCTACATTGCACTGGTACAGAGCTAGTTAACCTGGACTAGCCAAGCCATAAATGAGTTACCATAAGTGACGTGAAACCAATGTGGGATGGTATTCGGAAATGCACCTCCCTGGAAATCAGCACAGTCTCTTTGGAATGTTGACGTATCAGGCTTTGGTGTGGCTTCTTTTATTCACAGAAATGGGTTGACTGAAACTTTGGAATACAGTGTTTTGGACCGTGTGGATTTTGGTACTTCATGGAATTGGATCTATTTCTCGTGAGAATTCTGCCTCAGGTATTTCTCTCCTATTATCAGTATTTTCATAGACCTGACAAGGCATCTGGAGAATGCTGAATTATTTCATAAAAGAACTCCTATGAAACATAATGAAATTAGGGCCTAGCACTCTGAGTCAGTAACAAAGTCTTCACTGGTTTAGCATACCAAGGCAATACTC
The DNA here is from genome assembly GCF_964237585.1 of Gallinula chloropus. Classification (NCBI taxonomy): domain Eukaryota; kingdom Metazoa; phylum Chordata; class Aves; order Gruiformes; family Rallidae; genus Gallinula; species Gallinula chloropus. Next base: position 56,924,322 of record NC_140089.1, read on the forward strand.
CTCAAGTGAGGTAGAATGGCAGTAAAAAGGGGTATCTGCGTTGTGCTTTTATGTGGCAAGGTTCTGGTGGCGAAGGGGGGAAGCAGGGGTGGCTTCTGCAAGAAGCAGCCAGAAGCTCTCTGCAGATCCTCTACAACTCTTCTTGGGCAGTGAAAGACTGAAAATTGGTCTCTTCTCTCATATTCTCCATCCCACTTCTTAGAAAAGCCAGAGTGCAATTATGTTGCTGATAGTGCTGATAAACTGAAGAAGAAAACTTTCGGATTTCTTCCTCCTATACCACACAGTCCTCATTTCTGACTTGGACAGTGGGTTTTTTACTAAATACTAGATAATGTAAATAGCCAAACCCGAATTGATTGTTGTTAAAAGAAAGGGGAACATTTCATACTTACGTTGAGAGCAGTCACTACCAATCCAGCCAGGGTAACACTGACAGGATTTATCAATAGGATTGCACATTCCTTTACTGGTGCACGTGCATATTCCAATGCAGTTCTTGCCAAATCTGCCACTGGGACATACTGGAACAAAACACAATTAGAACTCCTTAGTAATCAGAATGGGATTACCTTTTCTTTATTTCAAGAGGAATCTTGATACTAGGATCAAGACAGGTACCGCTTAGTATAATGTTCAGTAAGGCATTAGAAATTCTGGGAAGCCCTTTATACATGCTCATTATGCAAATAATACAAATAACAATACAGTGGGTTTCATACTGTAGGATCAAATGTTCAAACAGTTTAAACCTGCTTAAGATTCCTAATTTATACGCTGCAAGCACTACAACAGCAACTGCTGTTGGTTTTATGGCTTCCAAGCGACAGAAGGAAAATTGCTGAAGTGCCTGGTCTCTCTGTCCCAGAGAGTCTTTACTACAACTTGTACCTTCGTTACAGAGGGCTCCTGTAAACCCAGGTAAGCAGTCACATAAGCCAGTAATATGGTGGCAGGGACCACTGCTGTGTACACACCGGGGGCATGTCTGGCTGCAGCGGTGTCCATAAATCCCAGGGGAACAGACTGGAATCAGAAAGAACAAACCGTCATTCCTTCCTACACTTTCTATACAGCCGTGAACTACTCTTCAGAGCAATTCCTGACTCTGAATTAGCGCTGCTTTCTAAATACACAAGGCTGGCAATGGCATCCTCATTATTCGTGCAGTTCAAGGCTTTACACTCACAAATGGAGATTTGCTCGTCTTCCTCTAAGGTTCACTATATCCCAGCTCTTAATGACTTAACTGACATTCTGTTACTTGTCAGGCCATGCTGACTTGGGTTGCATGTGAAATGCATCTCTAGTTTTTATGTTATACACATTTGGCTATACATAGTATGTCCTCTCCAACAAAAACAACTCCTAAGGCATATTTGAAGAAAAGTAATTTAAAAAGATAGACTGGATAGTTTTATCTGTAGAGGAGTATGGTCATCTTAGACCTTGACTTCTTACCTGTTTCCTAACTTGGAAAACAAATAGCCATTACTTCACTGAGAAAAACTTACCAATGTTTTCCAGTGATCCTTTAAGTACTCATGACATGATACAGCCAGCTACACATCACCTAACTTTTAGAGAACCTGGGACCAGAAATAGGAATTCACTTAATTCTTACGCGAAAGGCAGAAGTTTCTTTTAAAAAAGGAGGAAAAAAAAAGGGGGGGGCGAGGAGGACAGACAGGGAGAGGCCGTTCCATAAAATCTCCTCCTTTGCTGCTCTAATCCCTTCTGGTATTTTTTTCCTGATAAATTAGAATATTAGGTAACGCATCAAGAGAAATAGCTGTTGCACAGCAGCACAATTAGCACAATGCACAATTAGCACTCACAGAACTTAACTTGGAACCTTTCCCGTATTTTAATTTCATTCAAGATTCAGTCTTTTAATTATACACTCGATACGAGTTACATGGCTCGATCTCCCTAGAGATCCTCGCTGTTTTGGTAGGTAATACTAAACACCAAAAAATACCAAGTCTGATGGTTACTTTAACAAACCTAAAAGAAAAAAAACCCAAGCTATTCTAACATACTTTGTTGAATTTAGTTCCTTCCTCTATTGTCACAAACCCTTTGCCTGCTGCTCCACTTATTATGCATATACATATGTTCCACAACACCTTTCTTAATCCTACCTTCTGATGCTATCTCTGCAGTGTAACTTTATAGAGCAGCTATTTGAGACCGTGTTATGAAAGTATTGCTCAGGAGTATTGCTCTGACGTGTGAAGCGTGGGAGGAGGATATTTCCAGACACCGAACAGAAAGCAAACTATGCTCTTTATGTCATACAGTGTGTCCTGACATCACCAACGTGTTGAAACTAGTCCGTTACACACGCTGTTGTGATGACATCATTCCAGGACAGATACTCCATTTTTTCTAGAATCACGCACAAAGTCTCTTTCTAGCAAAATCTTTTTCCTTTCCATAGATGAAGATTTCACTGAAGCTAAAAGCAGTGTCTCCTTTCCAATACCTGAGGTCACGCAGTCAAGGTCTGTGCTACGCCTGAAGTTGTCATCTCCACCCAGGATAGTTCTATCACACCGGCCAGCTCATTTTTAGAACCTGTTACAAAAAGATGCTACACTTTTACTACGGACTTTCAAATCATAGAATCTACCTACTTTAACCTGGCTTCATTCGTTACCATACTTTTGGTCTCTGGTGATTTGTCTGCCCTAGTGTCTCACAAACTACTCATCGATGGCACAATGACAATACTACTATTTTCTCATAATTCACTCCAATTACTTTTATTATTTTTGCAGCCTTGCCATTTCCCAGCGGTATCTGAGTGACTGAGGGGAGGTCGCACTGCGGCTTTTGGGACGACAATAAGGCCAAGAAGACTCCGCGCTCAGTTAGGTGAGTGCTGGCTGTGGCAGCCTCCCTCTCTTTCTGTGAGGACTCCTGTGGAGAGAGTCCACAGAGACTACTGACCCTTGAATACAAACAGGAAAGCTGAAGCTTGCAATGCTACAGTATCGCACGGAGACACAAAACTCCAGAACCCTCTGAGAGGGGCATACTTAAGAGTGTCAACTCCATCTTATGGAAGCTGGAAGAGTTTTCCCAACACTTACATAGACATTTAGGTGAGAACTCAAATCCCTTCCTGGAGATAAAAGGTTTGTGATAGCATGCCTTTCTGCAGAGTTTCATCATGTTTTCAAATTACCTTGCTCTCCATAGACAACAGTGCCAAACACAAATTCTAATGGATAACCAAATACAAATACTTCCTAAAACCACAAGGAAAATGCCAGAGAAACCTTGCAGAAAAGTGCAACAATTTTCATGCAGAACAAAATATGTGCAGAGACACTTGAGTTCTCAAGTTTGAAAAACCTAAGTGGAAGCACAGCTTCTGCACAACTGATCCTCTTTTTGGCTGTCAGAGCCAAGCTTTCTGGGTTCCTGCACGCAAGGCTTTACGTACCAGAGCTGCCAGCACAGCCTTGCATATTTACAGCTCTTCACCACTTCCTGAGGAATGGTTCTTTGAAGGCGCGCAAGGTTTCAGATTGACCCGTCTACTCTCCTACTCCCCGTTTGTCTGTGGATCCCACACTCAACAACATTTCCATACCTGTGAATCACAGATGGAACAAAACAGCCACAGAACTGACCCCTGTCTCCTTCCAGCCCCACACAGTCCTCCTGTAGAGCAGAGAATTTATTTAAAAACTGGAGTTTCTAAGAATTTCCCAGAAAACCAAACACTATCACTGGAAAAGATGGAGCCAGTTTTTCAGAGAAAGAGTTCATGTTTTGACTACAAAATGTAATAAAAAACAGTTATGGAATAAAACAAATCGGTTTTGACTTTTACCATTTTAAAACCTTTGAAATTAGATATTTTGATTGCTCTCCCCAAGCACAAATTGCAAGGTGCAGCAGACCTGATGAGGCAATGTTATGGCAGTGCAATGATTTCTAACTTTGCAGTTCTCAATGTCGGGGTGACAGCGTCAGAGCCCCAAGAGGAAGGCAAAGACCTGTCTGTCACTGCACTCTTTGCAGTGCCTTCTCACAGCTGACTAAGAATGAAGGCAACTTCTCCGTTCATATTGTACCAGAGATAGAAGATAATGTAATCAAAACTAGGTTGTTTGATGTTAAGTATCTATTTCTGGCACATTCTTTCCTCTCATAGTTTTTTCTGCTTTAACAGAAGCACTCTGGAGAGCATTTGATGCCAACGGGGAAAAATTTGGGTCTGTGTTTTTCAACAAATTCTAAAGGAGCTGGAGAAAAGTCTGAGGCTCGACGTCAAAGCATGAAAGCAGGAAGAGTTTTTCATCTGTGCATCTTAACTGTGTGTTTTCTGCACTTCAGTGTGTTGCACTGCAGAGTTCTTCCCAAAGATTTGTCGTCATGTGTCACCAATCTTCAACCCAGTTGTGTATGGGCTACCAGGAGCAGTCCTCCTTGGAGACTTATCCCCCCGACAAAATTCAGTGCAAAATCTGGTGAAATTATGAAACTACCTGGCAAGGGAATTCACATTTTTCTCCTCTCCAGCCTGGAGCACAGGTACAGGTTCCATCCAGAGCTTTGCAAGCCCCTCCGTTAAGGCACTGGCAAGTTAAGTTACAGCCAAGCCCCCAGGTACTTCTGGGACAATTTATTGAGCAATCTACACCATGCCAACCTGCCAAAAAGAAGAATTTCAAGTGACAAATTAATCCAAGTTTTCCCCCATTCCTCTCTGCGGACGTGTTTCACTCTGCCTATCAGGCAGCATCTTTCGGAGATGTGCAATCCCAGGGTACCACTAGCTACAAGCTAGTAGCAGCAGTTTCAGACGAGGACTCGTCCACATTGGAACAAGGGTGGTGAAGGGCACCTCCTGACATCTCTGCACAGCACACATTTGCAGATGGGTGCCACCGTGCAATAGCAATGCAGGGCAGATCGTCAAGGAAAACACAGACACCTTGAAATTACACTGCCAAGCACCAGAGGATACTGAAGGTTTAAGGCATGGGCCAAAAAAGCAAGGACTATATTCCCTACATTCAAGCTGCTGCTTTCATCACTCTTCCGCCAGTACTGAACAGATGGAGTTCTGCAATACAGTTTAGAAACTAAAATCCTAGACACAAAACAGAAGGAAACATAGCAGCAGTGCCTAAGTTGCATTTCTCCAAGGATACATGGAAGACCTTCTAGATCATTGCTGTACTTCCCTCCAGATGCAAAAAAGACTGTAATGGGAAATGGGTCTAAAATGCACCCTTCACTGCTGATTATGCTGGGTAGCAATGATTTGCAGACTGCACGCTGGAGGCAGAGAAATGGAAATAGATTTTTAAAAATGTGACCATCTGATACAATAGAAACGGCAGGAGACAGTCTGACGTGACCATCAGCAGTGACACAAGCCAAGGTTCTAATTTTGTACCTTGTTTACAGCAAGCCAAGGGAAAAGTAATTCTGCACTGAGCCTAATCAATAGACTGTGCAAAACACATGGATTGAAACGAAGCCGCCTCGTGCCCTGGATAGAGAACTTCACATTTAGGGGTCATTTCAGGCAAAAATCAGTCCCTGACAGAGGTGGGCAGGGACGCGCAGTTTCTGAGGGGGTACAATGTCCATCAGAATTACTGCTGGGAGGTGAGAGCCAGGCAGGGAGGTCAAGGAGCGTCAGTCTAGTCACACGAATACTGGGAGACCTAGAAAGTTTCTCACAGAAGCAGGGAACAGCGCGCAAAGGCTTGGAAGGGTCTTAGGCAAGGTTTTCTCAGAGAGCTGGTGAGGAAAAGAGCATTCAAATAGAATAAATTGCCAGTAGATACTAACATCAGTGCTAAAATGACAGGAAGAAATCGGTGCCTCTGTGTGGCTGAGAGGGGCAAGGGTTGCAGCCAGAGGTCATGCACACCCAGGCTGAGGGAAACCCGCCTATGCATTTTGACTAGGCAGGCTGCTGTCAGACACATGGCAGGCATGCCTGTGGTACATCCAGCAGATGACAGCACTGCCACCAAGAGAGAAGTGGTGGCACACCTCAGGGTAAACACCAGTAATTCACTAAGCCGCAGCAGCCTCCAGCCCACTGAGAACACAAACATGAGGCATGTGCACTCTTCTTGGGGCAGATGGTTTCCTAGTTTTCACCTCCCAGAGCAGCAGAAGCATAAATCAGCTGGTGATATGGCCTTCAGCGTGGTCTGCTTTTTATTAAGTTTCTTTCTTCTTCTCTACTTCCAAAACTCAAATTCATTTTATGATTAGGGAAAAAGGAAATTAATCTGAAGGGATGCTTACCTGCTTTGCAGGCACAAGAACCATCTACTGGTGAACAGATGGCTTCGTTTTTGCAGTTGCATACAGATGAACAGTTTATTCCATACGTCCCCAGAAGACAGGCAGTACCACAAGCAGCACCCTGAATGACACAAAAACAGAGTCTAAAAACTATTCAGACAATAGAACCAGTACATTCTGTAGACTGACTCAGGTGCCAGAGAACAAGCCTGTTCCAGGCTGTCACTAAGGTATCTGAAATTTCATGGCGAGGGACTCCTTCATGCTCTTTAAGTCCACAGTAAGCATTACTTTCCTGTTAGTTGTTGGGAGAGCTCAGGTCACACAGCAAACACCACTTGGTTAGATCAATGGACAGTATCTTAAGTAATAAGGAAGCCCTTCACGAAACCAAATCTCGGTAAGACAGCAGGTTCATGGAACGTGGATGTCTACAGTATTTTTAGGAATTAATTTGACTGAAGTTTTCACAGTTGTTGTTCCTACAACAGTCACCCTGTAAACATCCAAAGCACAGGTAACCGCAAATGCATGTAAAAGCTGCAGAATAATCCATCCTGAACCGCAAAAACAAGTGTCTTGCTCTAGATTTTCTCTGAATGGAACATCAGGAGCTTCTGCAGCAAGATAATGATTGAAACCATCATTCCTCCCTTTATTTACACCTCACAAGCACATCCTCCTACTTATCACTGTCTTACAAAGTCACTATCTTTTCTTTCCTGAAATGCCTTCACTTCAGTGCTGAGAACCAATCACATTTTTGCCTCAGAATCTTAGACAACGCCCAGTATTATTTATGTACCTAAATACCGTTACCTTTCTTTTCCTGTGGTGGAGAAACGACACCTGGGCACCATGAAGAACTTGGCACTCAACTAAAGCCAATGGAGTTGAAAATGTACTGTGAAAGAGAGACTTATTTACCTCAAATCCAGGGGCAGAGGTGCATTTTCCAGTCACACTATTGCAGTCAGCACCATTTTGGCAGCTGCGGATCTGCTGACATGACTCGCCATAGAATCCTGGAGAACACGTCTCGTTGCAGTAGAGCCCCGACCAGCCAGGCTTGCAGGAGCATTCCCCAGACACAGGGTGACAGCTGCCAGGAGGGGATGGAAGGATAAGTAATTCAGGACTAAAAATGACAATCTACAACTGAACAGTTCTTGAGATCTAAATTAGAACGTATTTATAAAACTACTAGTACTGGCATTTTAAGACATACATCACTGTCCTGTAAATAGATGTAGGAAGCTGTAATACTTTTGAAGGATTTTGATGGGTTTTCATGAAGTCAGACTAATTGGCAGTAAGATTTATACATTAAGAAAGGGAGCCTATATATATATGCATGCACATATCCCTCAGAGAAAGCAAGAGACAAAAGAAATGCCACCAGAACGTGTCCTGAAAAAACCCTAATCCCAGCCTAACTATACCAAATTAGTTGGTGATGCAGAATGACCTCTCACAGTCTTATTTACAAATGTGAAGCAGGGATGGAAGATCACCAGAAAGAGCTTACAAGACAAAAGGAAAAACCCTTCTAGAAAAGTACGTAGCTACAGTGTGCTCTTTTTACACCAGGTGTCACGTGAGTAAAGACATGCCAAAACCAGCCTGAAATGCTACAATTCCTACATTTTGTACATTCCTGTACAAAACAAGGCGCTAATGTTGACAAAGGCAGACAGAGGCCTTTTTTGCTTCTTCCTGCAAACTGCATCTTCAGAATGACAAGTTTCTGTAAACCCCCCAACCTGTGATGGGAAGTGGCAGGGACGTATGGATCTGCTCATACCAGGTCACAGCGCTGTTGCTGTACCCCACTGAGGAAACGGGGTTTATGTGGCCTTAGTCTCAGCCAGCCAGTGCTCACTCTCTCTTTTCTCTTGACTGTTGAGTACCAAGGGAAAAATGGATACTTTCACCTGGTCACGGAGAACAGAGGGCTGGGTTCAATACACACTCTAGCTCAAATCCTTGCATATCTACCAAAAGAGGTAATGGACAAGAACCTTTTCTGAAAAAACTCTTTGCATAAGAGGCTTGTTACCTGCTGGTGCTCTCTGGACCCCTGGAAAATAATAGAACCTCCCAGGTATACCTATATCTAACCCTTCACGAAGCATAGAGGCTGACAAGCACGAGGATTGGCTGGAGCTGCCATCAACTGACCACATCTACTGATTTCAGTTATTTTGCACTTACAGCACACCAGAACGTGCAAGGGATGTATGATCTATCCTGCCTACACACAGTGAGCAATGCAATGATCTACCCACCTGGTAAACAGAGACAAAGGTCCCACTTTGTCATAATATTTATTTGGCGGGTAAGCAACCAAATAAATACAGCAATGAATATTAAGATCACATATAGCTGCAAGCACTGTAATTCAGAAGCTCTTTTGGGCTGAGAGTTTCCTGATCCAGTTAGGGAATACCAGATTCTCTCACAAGTCCTTCGCTGCTTCAGATTGCATGAAAGTACTAGAAAAATCAGGAAATCTTTCTTTTCAGATTTCTATCTTCTCTACAGAAGAACAGGTTCAAGGGTGTAAAGCCTACCTCCAGGTAGTGGGCCTGTGCCAGGGACATCTTTTATCACACTTGAGACCATAAATTCCTTCAGGACAAAGCCTTGTTTCACACTGCTCTCCAGTGTATCCTGCTTCACAGAGACAGGCACCACCAATATGGTAGCATTTCCCACCATTCATACACTTGCAGGGCTCAGCACACTGCACCCCGTACGTCCCCACTGGACACTCCTCTTGGCACATATGAGAAAAACAAAGAAAAAAGTGGGTTAGTTCCCATCAAATACAGCTTTGGGACATTCCAGGGAAATCGAGTTTATGAGCAATCTCTATACGGCTCTAAAAAGCCTCTGAAGTGGAGCAGTGATTTATAGAAATTCATGTTTCAAGTACTTTATGTCAGAATTTGTAACTTTTAGAAGTAAACTGGATTTTCCACTTAGCAATAGCGTGAACAGCCAGCAGATTTCTGTGCCCCTGTAGATGCTCAGGGCCTGGCAGTCCTCTGGCAATCACGCTCAGCAGTCTCTGATGAGAACCTTTTCTAACTGTGTTTTCCAAACACACTATGTTTGACACAAGGCACGGCAAAATGTAATAGAAGTCACAAGAGCCTTCTGACTGAGGTCAAAGGGGTATATGTGTTCATATCATGCCTCCGCAGTACTGGCCTCAATCCCTTACTCGTATCCAAGTGTCGAGGTATTTGCAACTCTGCCCTGAGGGGAGCAATAAAATCCCCATTACTTCAAAGGTGCAGCGTAATAATAGAGCTAATAACCCCCTACAAATGTTTCCCAGTGAAGTTATACAAATCAGCTGTGAATGGATTGTCTCCCAATGACCATCTGGAATTCCAGCACTGCAACTCCACTTACTTTTTAAACATCATCTTCATGACCTTCTGAAACACTGTCTTCCTGGTGAGGACAGTGTTGTCTCAGCCAAAAGGTTTTAGGCAAAACGGGAATTTAAAGTCGATTCTCCCAAGTTAACTCCGATCATGTAGAAATTGTTACCGATGTAGGAAAAGTTAAGGGTTCAGAGTGCAAAGTACATGACACTTCACGTACCCTTCACGGTACCTTCTGAGATTACAGTAACCAGGATGGCATCTCTTCATGGACCAAGAATTTAGAAGAAGAGGACCCTGCAAAGTATTCTGCCCCTTTTGTAAGTGCATATAACACAAATCTAGCCTTGCAATAGCATCAAGAAACGACGTCTCCTTAACTCCCCTGTACTGATTTTAATGCCGAGTTGTACCCCGCTTTGTGAATCATGCGGGTGCTAATTACAAGGCCTCACCAAGTCTCTGAACCATGAGGAAAAACACGTCTTTATGGTGACGGTGAATGAAAGGTGGGTAAGGAAGTTTCACACCACCGATCGGCTACATCTGACTGTAATAAAAAAGGCACGCTTGATGTGCTGGGTGTACGTGCTGGTGTTTTAGGCCTGGCACCCTGTTCTGACCAGAACTGAAATGAACACCTCGACTCTGCGTGTGATTAGCTCTTTTCACACCAGGGGGTTTTTGATCATGGGATGGTTTATTTGGCACTGGGATTCCTTGGAATATTTCTTCTTCTTTAACAAGAATTAAAATCAGCGGCTCAAGTGCCATGTACTGCAGAATGAAGACTCCCAAGGGAGAACTGCTTTTCTACAAAGGCCTGAAGATTTTTAGGCAATGCATGACTGAAAAATATTTTTGATCCTCATTTTATAAACTAAGAAATTCAAGTGTAGCTACTACCAGTAAGAGCTGACATCATAAATTAAATCTTAAATCCTAAGTCTTAATCCAACTTTAATAAGAAAACAGAAAACTCACCTGCTGAACATATTGCAAAGGCACTGGTGTTGCTTGGGTAAAAGCTTCCAGATGAATTCCATGAATTGGATCCTCGATAATCAGACATCCAATGTCAAACCACCTGCAATGACAGCCAAGTTAGAGTCTGTTGAAAAGCAACATGTTAGCCCTTGAATGATGACCGTTTTACAACCTCTAATACAACTGTAGTTAAAAATGTAACAATGACTTACATCAAGGCATCCCAGCATTTTTCAAATCAAATTTGCATGTATCAACTCATGTATATATAAAAAACTGAAGTGCCTGTGTTCCCTTGTAAAAAATTCTACGGCTCCGGTTGTTTCATATATTTTATATGTGTCTACATATAAATGACATTTTTTTCTTTAAAGCACTGGAAGCAAGACCCTTTGAGTCAATGAGAAACAGCCCTCTCCCCACCTCAGGGATATATTTCAAGTTCTCACTTGTCAGGAAGCAATTCCTCAATGAAGTTTTCTACCGATACAGCAGGCTGTTTTTCATGGATTACTCCAGTCCGGCGCAAGCTGTCTATTCTTTCTTGGGCTCCCTACATGGGAACATGATCTGTTAGACAACATTCTCTTTCAATCACATCATACAACACTCAGAGATGAGTGCAAAAAACCCCTGTGGAGCAGAATTTTCAAGTTAAACAGAAAACAGCGATTTAAAAAAATTACTCTTTTTATTCAACAGTAGAAAAACCAAAAAAGTCATGAAAAAGCACCATAGCCTTTCCCAAACAGGAATCTCAAACAGTAACACAAGCTATGATAAAACTCATGTTTGAAAAGCTGCACAATGAATTCCTACATACTAAATGTAAGAATGGAGCTGTTCAGGAAGATCCTTGGCAAGTGTTGATCAACCTGTCTTTCACCTACAGAATTAGTTGGGAGACAACCCAGTCTCAAAGGCTCTCTTAACTTCTGATTACATTTTTCCTATTCAATTTCTCATGTTTAGTTTTCATCCCAAAGTACTGTGCTAGTGACAGACTAAGAACAAATGCCTGATACACTTTCAAACTACAGTCATATCACAATGCATGCCAGATGTGATGGCAATCAACTGCTTTAGAAGAAAATGGACATAAATGTTCTTCACTGCTGTGACCGCGTTTGCACAAGAACCCCAAAAGCTATTCCAACAAGCAGCTTCAGAATGATCTAACGGAACAGGCGGCAAGTTACACCAAAAACAAGAAAAGGAGAAGTCTCCCAATGCCACAGACTGACATTCCCCTTAGGGAAAATCAGATTTTTCTGGGTCAATGCCCCATCCCTGGAAGTGCTTAAGGTCAGGCTCGATGTGGCTTTGAGCAGTGTGGTCTAGTGCAGAGAGTTTCAGCCCCCTCTACTGAGGACAATTTGTAAGGTCACTTCCAAACCAAACCACTCTCTCATCCTACGTTTCCATTGCCCTTCTCTGTGCTGGAGGTACTTTAGTACTTACTTTTAAACCTGCAGCGTAGCCCACAGGTTGGGGTGCGATGTTAGACTGCGCAGCCTCTCCAGTAACAACGGCCATTCCAAAGACTTCTTGAAAGGCATCTCGAATGGCTGCAACTTTCACCTCTTTGGTAGAAGTAACCACTATGTCCAGTTCTCCCCCAGTTTCTGTAAAACACAGGTGTGTGTATATATATAGAGAGAGATGTATATCTATGAGCGTGTACTATTCTTCATTCCCATTACAAGCCAGTTTAAATACATTCTACATCTTAAGACTATGCTTCAGTTGGTTTTCTCTTTCTCACACGTTGCACAAAAGTTCTTTCCTGAAGCAGAAGTCACTTAATTTAGCTAGTCACCTAACTTTTACTTCCTAAGTGATTCATCAATGAAAAAAGGACAACAGGAACTGAGGCGTATTCTGCACCTGAAACAAAGCATAGTGCTCATTTAAGATGACAACTCATGGATTTAGAAGAATAATCCTGACATTCACCTCCTGCTGCTTCTGCTGAAGACAGAATATTGAACTAGATGAACCACTGGGCTAGAATCTCTCTTTTAGGGGGAAAGACTGACAGAGATAGGCACGTTCAGCCTGCAGAAGATAAAGCCAGAGGGATCTCACTGATTTGTACACATATCTGAAGGGAGCCTGCAAAGAGGAAGAAGCCAGACTCTTTTTGGTGGTGCCCATGGACAGGAGCAGAAGCAATGGGCACAAACTGAAACAAAGGAGGTTCCATACAAACATCTGAAGGATCTTTTTAACCATGAAGGTAACCAAGCATTGGCACAGGTTGTCCAGAACCACGAGGAAGTCTCCATCCTCAAACATACTCAGAAGCTGCCTGGATGCACTCAAGAGAATCAAAGAATGGTAGGGAATGGAAGAGAACCTTCTGCGTTCCAGTTTGTGCCCATTACCCCGTGTCCTGTCACTGGGCACCACTGAAAAGAGTCTGGCCCCATTCTCCCTTCAGATATTTAGGAGTATTGACCAGATCCCCCCTTAAGTCTTCCCCAGACTACCGAGACCAAGCTGATTCACCCTTTCCCCCTATGAGAGATGATCCCGTTTTATTCCACATATTGCCCACTGCTTTAGTACAATGGTGCAGCAATGTGGTCAGCTGGATCACACCACAGGTCCAATTGAGTGACAGCTCAGAAAAACAAAGCGCACAAAGGTGTTAATGCTTTCTTCTCTGCCTCATCAGTTTCCTGACCAGCTTCACCTACATGCAAAGAGCAGCACTAGCACAACTAAGAAGGAGGACTGCTCACCAGACTGCTGCAACAAAAGCAAAAAGCAAAACAAAACAAACAAACAAAACACAGCAAGGAAAAAACACCTAAACCAGCCAAACAAAAACCCAACCCATAAAACCTGTCCAGTACTCTGACAAATTGTAGAAATCTCAGCTCAGTTAGACGTGACATGAATGTACTTTAGTAAAACACAAAATTGTGACTACCACAATGCTGCTCCTTCCTATTCATTTTAAAGCTCTAACTGAGATACTATGCTTTTCATTCCAGGCTCAATGCTCAGCAATACTTCACAAAATCACAGAATCATACGACTGGAAGAGACCTTTGTAGATCATCAACCCTTTCAGCAAAAATTTCTTTCTAATATCCAATCTAAACCTCTGCTGGCGCAGCTTTGTGCCATTTCCCCTTCTCCTATCTCCTCTCACCTGGCTGAAGAGACCATTGCCCACCTCCCCACAACCTCCCTTCCTGTAGTTGAGACTTTATTAGACTGTTTTAGCCTTTTCAATGTTCTTCCCAAGTGTTTCAGGAACTGCTTCAAGTTTGCTGAGCTTCCTAAAATAGTATAAATACTGTTGGGCTAGAAAAGCAGAACAGCTGAAAGTCAGAAGAAAGCCTCAAAAGCGATGTAAACACCGTTGTGAGCACGCTTACCTTTCGGCTTGTCGACCCTCAATGCGATACCTTACACACCGGGATTTAATCACCAGATCCAACAGAACACATACAGCATATTTTAAACTCAATTCCATATCACTCCCTCAAACAGAGAAACAGGGAGGGAAAAAAGTATGTGACTTCCAGATTACAGACAAGGACTTGTCACCGTTTTGTTCTCTGTAACTTGCTCATCTCTCACAACCTGAACTGAAGGGTATTACTATGCTACTACCTAAACTACAGCAGAATACACAAGTAAATGAACCTTAAGACGCACATAAAAAAATCAGCCTGCAGAGTGAGAGTCTCACTGGACAACGCACCTGAGAAATCACCACGTAACTGTGACAGAATTAACACACTCTCCAGATAAACTCCAAGTGCTGTTACATTAATCTAACATTCTATGCATTACTTAATGGTTTGTCACAAATACTTACTGATATATGGAACCATGCCAGGGTCCAGCGGTGTAATCATGGTCTCCACTGAATGTTTGGGTTTATCAAGAACAGACTTCACCATGGGATTCTCAGCTACACCCTAAACATAAGCAAACAGACTTCCATATCATTTTCTCGTTTTTCCCCAAGAAACTCACAATAGCACAGTTAAAACCCAACCAAACAAAACCCAAGTATTAAGCTGCTTCGTGGTCTTCTTACCACATTTACACTTTGTAATGCCTGGTGCATCTCACTCGCCAGCACAAATGCTGCAAGACGTGACCAGGAGTGCGTGACTTTTCGGATACAGCAAAGGCCAAATATCATCACCGCCATCCTCTCACGCACCAATGCAGAAACAGGCCTGCCAGTGATGGTGGGCAACACACTTGATTTCCTCCTATTCTGGGACGGGAAGTCTTGAACATTTAACAAATACTAATTACAGCTATCATCAGACTCGGTAGCTAGACTCAAACTGTGACAACTCCAACTGAAGAGCCTCTTTTTTATGACCTTACAGACAAGAGGACCTATTTTTGAATGGCCCATTACTAACAAATATTTTTACAGCTGAAATTGAGCTGAAATTCCTCAATTTATAAGTAGATTCTAAACAACGCTGAAAAAACGCTCTATCTTCTCCAGCCAAATCCCAGGTGGAGCTGCTGACAGACCTAAAAGTTCATTAAATGTAAGCACAAACACTGACAGGGTCTTGCTGGCCTATTATCTACCTTGAGGGACATCTGAAAGAATGGTGTTGGATTTCTGAAGAACAGCAGAGCAAAAAAGGTAGTTCAATCGATTTCAAGAGCAGAAACAGAGATAACTGCAGCACTGCCGTGTATGCACTTCAACAGAGAATCCAGCTTGCATTTCTGCAACAACTGACAGTTAAGCCTCACAGATTCTGTCTGATGTTTAAAAACCTGACTCTGACGTGTGCTTCCACACATCCAACACTTGACAGCTTCAGTACAACTAATGATTCCTCATTCTTCCACCTAGGAAATTCTCAGAGGTCATGGAAAACACAGAGCACGTACAACATTTAATACTCCAATCAAAGAATCTACATTTGGGTTGAAGTCAATCATACACATTCTCCAGAAACAGACATAGGTCACTTGCTGGATCCTACTGGTATACAGGCAACAATAACGTGGATGAGATTGGCTTTTCAACTAATTCACTACTGCCCTTTCAAACGGGCTACAAAATCATGTCACAAGGAAAACCTTCTCTTCTGGAACATTACCTTCTATCGCAAAAAAGCAAGAGGAATATGGTGACTGGAAGACATTTCTACTTGAAGACCAAAGAAGCTGTCTTTTTATGATTATAAGACACGTGCCCTAGAAAAAAGCAGCACGACAACTCTGCTCTCACCATACTGATGGACGATTAATCTTGCTCTTTAAGACTGTAGCACTGTCAAGATCACTGGAGTAAAGGGGGGCTCACTATGCCACATCACACACAACTCATTCTTCCAGATTTTCTTCTTCAAAAGGCCTTGAAAGCCCCTCCAAAAGTCTCCAGTCCCACTGGGACGTCAATCTTGATTCTTCCTTCCGATTTACTATCGCACAGTACAGATAGTAGTGTTGCTCCTGAAGGCAGCTCAGAGCTCACACACAGTCCCTGCATCTTTCTGCCACAGCCTTCACGACGCTACTCAGATGTAGCATGTCACAGCTCCAAAAAGGTTACAGGCTCATGAGATGCTGTCAGTTGTTGCTGCTTATTTCCTCTCTACGATTAGATCGCACCACAAGGATTATCTGTTCTGCATTATACACTCCGTGCCCTCTAGCGGAATAGAAAAATCCTACAAAATACCACAGACACCTCTTAAGAAACCCCTCCTCAGTGGAAGAAACACTTATTTGCCTCTCCCTGAGGAGACTTGTTTGGTTTAGAACAGGCAGGACTTGCATCCCCTAAAAAACCAATTCAGTTCATTAGGAAATGATAAAAAAAAACAGGATGTACAAAGAATCAAAGAGGTTCTGACATTTCCCATGATTTAAGGGCATGTGACAAAACCTCTAAGGTAGAAGGATCTCCCTGTCACGAGCACCAAGATGCCTGCATTTATGTAGTCATTCCTCTTCTGGAAAGGAAAGAAGCACAGTTTCAGCAAACGCGCCTATTAAAAACAGCCACCTGCAACTGAGCACAGAGGAAAGACAGGACCTAGAGCAACATGCACTTAAAAGTTGTATCTTGTTAGAGACAACAAAAAATGGTAGTTCCTCCTGAAAGGTAACATACAAAACCACAGAGCTTTATAAACCCCCACAGCCCTCCAGCAGGTGTTCCACCTTGGGCAGTAGCTACTCTGGGGTCTTCAAGCTCCTCAGGAAAAGTGATTGCAGAACCAGTTCCAGGAGCCAAAGGGGAAGAGAAAGTTGCTTGCTGAGTAATAGGATCTGTGAAGACACCTAGGAAGAGGGAAAAACAAGACACAAGTACTGCGTTTCATTTCTTATGCCGTAGCAACATGCAATTGTTTTACAGGAAAATGAACAGGAAGAATAGAATAATACTGGGCTGATTCCTTTCATTTCTTGAAGGCCCCAGAACAATCCTGCTTGTTAGAGTTTAGCAGAGGCAACTACTGTGAATGAGTTCAACAATATCTGCTCATAGAACCGAGCCTACCTGCACCTTATGTGTAAAATTAAACAAAGACATGTTAGCTTAAGAGTGGTGCTTTTTATTGTCTTCAAATTTCCATAGGTCTTTCTGGACAGACTGCTTAAAAGACATGTCACAAACAATGGTTAAAGCCTGGCCCAACTGCAGCTGAAGAGCTAAGTTTCCATTAGGCTAGTAGAAAATCACCTCAGTTCAGCAACTACAGCACTCGCTTGCATGGCAGGCAAGTATTTTTCACTGTCCTGATGCAATTTAGTAGCCAGAAGCAAGAAAAGAGAAGCTACTCTCATGTGACGGACGACTTCTTACAGATAGCGAGCTTCTCAGAACAAAAACTTGCCCATTAGGAGATTACAGCCTGAGATACCTTACCATTCCGTGGAAATACAATGGCTGAAATTGCCTCTGAGCTGAACAGCAGCAACACAGAAATAAATGGTCAGCTGGGCTTTCCTGGGCACATTTTAAAATACTGCTCTCAAACACTTTTCTGTGAGCCTGAGTGCTAGCAGAACTCTGTGGAAGAGGACTCTTGTCCTACACCGTGATCGTACTTCAAAGGCCATTCTCCATTCCTCCAAGCGCAGCTACTCAGTAATTAAGTGTCACAAGAATACTAAAGAAGCTGAACTTGTGGGACTCTAGCAGACTGCTGAAGTAGCCACCCAGGAGACCCCTCATCCTGTCTCACAAGCACAAAGGTCTATATACAAAAGGTTACCTGTGACGGGAGGTGCAGAGAATGATGGCATCAGTGGGCTCTGTGGTGCTCGACCAGCGTGGCCTCTGGTGATATCATATGTTGAAGACATGGAAAATCCTGAAATCGGGGGACCAGCAGGAGGTGCAGGAAGACCAGAGCCAGCAGTAGAGCTTAATGAAGGAGCTGTAGAGAACTGCGACACAGAGGTACTAAAAGACGAAGGGGCAACTGGAGGTCGGGCTGGAGTTAGAGGTGGCGCCATAGTAGAAACTGTTGCAGATGGCACAAGTGGAAAAGAAGATGAAGTCATCATAGGAGGAGGAAGTGGAGATGCTCCAGCTGCCAGAGGTGCTGAGCACTCAGGAGAAGATGACAGGCTTGGTGTAGCAAGGGGACTGGACAAAGCTAGGGGAAAAAAAGACAAATGGAATTTTAGAAACACCGAGCCTTCATCTCAGAGATTCAGGTATGTAATTGTTCAGCTAGTTTACAAGCAAGTTTTGACCAAGTCTGCTTTTCTCCTTTCAAAGGAAAAAAGTTTAGTTCTGCTTGAGTTTGCAACCACCACCAATTGCCCTCGATTTCTGGAGATAGTAGCCTGGAATCTCTTTTCTTCTCTGACCCTATTTATCACAGCTAAAAAGACGAGTCAACATTTGACTACCCATTTTGTAGCAGATGAAGTGGGCCTCAGAAATTTCCAGCTAGCACGCTTCTTCCTGCTTCATCCACAGGAATAACGAAGATGCAGGAAGTGTCCCTCTTTAGATTAAGAAATGCACTCAGGGGACCTGTGAGGCTGGGACTTACTGCAGAGGTACAGGTCTATGAGAAGGGCTGAGCCCCAGGCAGCCCTCTCTTCCCTGGCACCCAGCTACCCAGGCTCCTAAACGCTCTGCTTTCTGTGTTTCAGTCTGGCCCCCAGCTGATCCTTGGATAAGCCAATTTTGTTCTCTAAACCAAATTTAGACAGAAAATTAAGCCAGAGAAACAGAAAACACTGGTTTTTACAGCACTAAGCTGTTGGATCAGCTCAGATGTGAAACTGCACTCAGCCTAAACATTGATGACAGTCAAGTGACGTGCCAAGTTACCGTAAGGAGGTCGTTTCCAAACTTTATCACGCACACCAGTCAATAAAAAACAGAACATGCACACCCCCAACATAGCTACAAAATACTTACATGGGCCACTGTCCTAGTATATTCCATAGATTTTAAAACATACAGAACAGAAATATTAAAAGGATGAGATAAAGATCAAGAAACTCTTCTGCTCCCACTGAAAATTAGTATTTGAATAGTATATTCATAAAACAATATGTTATGTTATTAATGGTTAGCACACTATAGAATACCATTAATAATATTGTAGTGTGAGCAATGTTACTACAGAAGCCTCATTAATTTTACATCAGCAATTTGGAGGTCTGGTTCTATATTCCGATTATGGCTTTAATGGTTGTCACACCTGGAAAAAATGCCTTACAAAGACACACAGACCCAAATGAAAAGGTGTTGCTGGATGTGCTTACAAAATCATGCTATTTGTTTTCGTCTCCCAGCCATCAAGTATATGAAGGCTTATCTTGAAATTCAGCTAGCAAATGTTCATCTTCCTTGATGTCATTCAATTCTTCTGGAAAAATCATCAGAAGGTGTTGCACTTTGGTATTCCTAACAAATGGGCTCAAAATCCACCAAAGCTAATTCATCTGGAAGATTTTTACATAGCTCAGGAAATTCTCTTTGCCAATTTACATATACAGAGTGGAAAGGGTTTTTTGTGTGACACTTGCAATGATTTTGGCAACAGGAATGCATTGACAACATAAACACTTTCAAATAACAATTTTCTCAAACGCATGACTTTCTTACAAAGAAGTAGGTAACTCCTTCTTAAAACACCACCTTTATCTTGAAGGGATAAACCACCTTTATCTTGAAGGGACAAACTGTAAGTGTGTTTTGGGGTTTTTTTAAATAACTACTGGGTAGCACACTGCTGATGGCCACTTGTCATCACAGAAAATGTCAGCGAGTCTGCAAGTCTGTTTTGGTACAAGAAGAAAGCTGAAGCCATATTTAAATCCCTTGCCACAAGACAACCAGCAAACCTCTGTGCGATGCACAAAAGTTTCACGGTCACTTCCTCTACCATTACAAGGTGCAGCTAAAAACAACCCCTACTATTTAAAGAGAACTTCTATAAAGTTAACCACACTGCTGGCATCCTGTAGCCCTTTGTGCACCAGCTCCACTTTCACTGCTGCAGTAACTTGCCTATGAATGAGGCGGTCAATAAATGTCATGGGTGGAAATAGATCGGTAACCTTATTCGAGAATCCATTTTTAGCCTAGTCAAAGCAATCACTCCATCAATGGTTACTCTGAGGCAGTCTTAATAAAAACATGGCTTTTATTAAAGAAATCATTCACTGTTGAGGATGCAGCTTCTCCAGCACAGCCCTCCTTCAGCATTTGACAATAAAGTTGTTCTTTCTGTATTTCATTACTGAAACAGAATTTAGCAAAAACCATAAGCAGAAACACGTTAGGAACATCTGTACAGCAAACCTTCCATACTGTGATCTGTTCTCATGCTTGTTTCTTATAATCATCAGCAATGTTTTCTATGTCTCCTTCCAACAGAATTTCCTGACAAATCCATTTGTCAACATATTGTTTGCATTTAATATTACAGACATTTTTACCACGTCTCTGGTGGTTTCTGAAATATATGCCAAGAAGTATCTTCAATATGAGTAAAGCTTGATTTTTCTTCTTTTTTTAGATAAAACTATTATAAAGGAATGCTCTGGTATTTTCTTCCTGCACCCAATGGATCGCCCAGCACATCCTCCTGGGGCTAAGAGCGCTCCACTCGGGAGTCCACGGCACTAGTGTGACTCAAGGTAATGTTACCAGATGTGTCAGAAAACTGAGCATTCGGTAGTCAAGCACATGGGGTTCAGACTCTGGAAAAATCAGATTCAGTGCTCTGATTACCACCCACAATAGTAAAATCCAAGTGATCGTCCACGTTTCTCACTATCCCCCACAAGACTGTAGACTTGTTTGAACTCCCTTCTGTGCTGCTCATCTCACTGTGCACTGTACTGGCCAGTATTCCCTGTCCCCACGTCCTTAAAAACCCTAAGTGCATCCACATGACTTCATCAAAAAGTTTCAAGAATAATAAAAACATTTACACTACTCTCTGTCAGATGTATGCCATACTGCCATGAGAAAGAAACAAATTCTTCCCATCAGCCTGGAGAAGAGCTCTCTAGGTTGATCCCAACACCTCTGGATGAACTGCTGTGCTTTAAAAAGACATGAATAAATATCACTGAGTTTCTGAGGAAGTTTCTGTACCTAATGACCTACCTGTAGCAGCAGTGGTAGCAGCTGTAGTCTCCCCTGCTGTGTTTGGTGGGGGTGTACCGGGTGGAGTTGTCTCTATTCCACTCTCTTCCATCATTTTCCTTCAGCTACAGAAAACTGTAAGACAAAAAAGAGAGGAAAAAAAAAAGTCATATATTGAGAAATAGGCATAGTGTTTGCTGCAATACTGAGCTGTAGTAACTCCAAGGACCTGTTCTTTTCAGAGCTGATGCATGACAGGATGCAAAAGGTGGCAAGAGGCGAGACAGAGAATGAAGTCTCCCCGCTCTGCCCGTAAAGAACCACAACTACCCCTGAAGTTGGAGCCCTCTCCAGCTTAAGCACTGCCACAGATGCTCCCGACCCACCATCAAACTGACTGCAAGCACTTTCTCCAACACCAGGCATAGTGGCAGAGCTTGCAAGGGCCTAGGGCTCCAGACTCCGTGACCTGAACTCTATGACCCTGTCTGCTTAAAGGAGAAGCTAAAGAAACCTCCAGACATGCCACAAGAAACCAGGGAAATTTACTTCCAACCTACCTAGAAGTACAATGACATTCATTTACACTGAACAAGTTCTCCACTGCACACAATTCCTGTAAAATCCAGGTCTCGTACTGCTCTGGTGAGTATCAGAAGTGACAGTAATTGAAAACTTTGGCTTTTCTTTTGAAGGCCACATTACATTGAAAGTATCTTCCAGCATCTTTGACTACACCTGTACAGTGCACTACTTGTGGAAAAGTAAAGCGATGTGCTTATTTAAAACCCCCTAAATTAAGAGAAAGGCCTCAGGAGATGAAAAGGAGAGGATGAAAGACTAAGATTAACACCTGGAGATTTTTGTTCTTCAGTGCAGAGGAAGTCACCTAAAACCCCCTGCTTCCTCCCAAGTCTGGTAAACCAGACCGAGATTGTTTGTACCACTCCCTGAGGTAGCAATTCCATAAGGACATTTTAATAACATAAAAACCCTACAGAAAGGAATTTATGTCTGAAAAATTGGCAGGAAAATATTTTCCATCATATCCATTACCTCAGTAGCTACTGAGGACTGACAGCTTACTACATTTAACAAGTATCAGAGGAAAAGCCTTAGGTAATGTGTTGAGTAAAAGTACTCACAGGTATTTATAAAGAACTCCACTTACAAAAATACAGGGGGGGTTCCTCTAGAAAAAAGAAAAAACCCTCACTGCTGTTTAAAATGTGTATACAGCTATGTTTAATGTAGAGGGAAAATTACTGTTATGACCAAACTGAAAAATACAAAAAGTAGGATGCCAGTGTTAGTCTGGACAGGCTAAGGAGCATCAAAACCAAATGAAAGCATTGAAATCACAAAGGAGAAAGTGTATTTCCTCTTACAACCAATGTGTGTTGTAAGAGGAAATAAAGTAACTCAAGATTAAGCATTTGAGCCCAGACTCGGAAAGCAAGTATGGTTCCTGTGCAGCACACCTCCTAAAAGCTCTGATGACCCAGGGACTGTGGGTTCTGAGTACCTTTTCAATTAACTTGAAAGCTTCTCTGCAGACAGGATGAAAGGGTCAGTAACTGCCTGGTGGGGAACAGACTGACCTTGACGAATAAGCACATCTCAGCATCCCTCAGAAAGGAGCTACACAGCCCTCCCCTAAAGTTCACTAAGCAGAAGAATTTGCAGTAAGATTTTGTCTTTTCACTCACCTACGGGAGTTCACGTTCCTCCTCGCAGAAGTATTTCTAAAGTCATTCTTCTTCCAATTATACACAGCAAACAAAGAGAGAATTTCCCACTGTGCAACATCTGTAATCACTGACCAAACCCTCCCAGAAACACTTTCTTTCATCAAGGCTCCTTTCAGCTGCTGCTTGATTTCACCTCTGTCGTGGTTTCACCCCGGCTGAGAGCCGAGATCCACACAGCTGCCTGCTCCTTAAAGGAAAAGAGCAGGGAAAAGGGATGGGGGGGAGGGGAGGGTAAGGGGTAAGTGGTAAGGGAAGGGAAAAGGAAGAGGAAGGGGCAAATAACCCCAAAACCAAGAAATAAGAGGCCCGTGGGTTGGGATAAGGAGAGTTTACTAAGATAACAGAAAGATACAATATAACAATGTTGACAGGACTCTAGAGCAAAAATATATGAAGCTGTTGATACACAGTGCAGTTTCTCACCAAACCACACAACTCAGCCCGTGCCACCCAGAGCCGTCCCAGAACCCGACCGTCCCCCAAGAACCGCACGTCCCGGAGCCGCCCTCGGCCTTCCTCCCGTCAGCCCCCTGATATCCTGGGCAGGAGGTAACTGGCGTGGAATACTCTCTTTGGTCAGTTAGGTCACCTGTCCTGGCTTTGCCCCTCCTTTCTCATGAAGAGCTGAGAAAGTCCTTGACTGTCTGACAGCAACCAGAAACATCAGGGTGTTATCAGCACTACTCCCATTTTAACTCCCAAACACAGCATTCCATCCGCTGTTACAAATGAATTTAACTCCATCCGGACCAAAACCAGGACAGTTGAACACCCTTACTGTTGTTATTTTGAAATCATAGAGGGCTTACATAGCTCCACAAGCCACTGATGACCACAGAGAACTGTTGGTCTAGTATACAGTGTTATCTTCATGGGACTACGTAAACCCAAAGACACAGCTACACAGAACCACATGCATTCAACCAGTTTGTACCAACTGACGTAGGGTAAATGTCATGATGCAACAGCTCCAGCACCTGCAGACGATTTTGCCCAAAAGAAACGTTTGTTTTTCACGGCACTATAAACGAACTAGAAAGGGCAAAGCACTGCAACAAGGTATCCTCCAGAAACAGACTTCCTGAAGCATCACTTCTATCCTATGCTAAGAGATCCTCAAGGGTAAGGATTTCTACTGCCAATCATGCTAATTCCAGCTAAAACCACAAGGGATCTAGCACTTCCAGCCTGAGCTGCAACGCTGGAGCACAGGGCCCTGAGAGCAGGCATCTGAACACTACCCAGTGCCGGGAGAAAGCCTGGTCACCAGGAGGGTGACTCGCAGGAGCAGATCACTATACAGGACCTAGCAAGCTATCAGGAGCTGGAAGTTCCGTGAAGTGCTGGTGGTTTCCAATACCACTGCCAGTCATCACTGAGGCCGCAAGGGGTCTTGCTCTGTAGCTTCATCTGCCTCACAACCCACAACCGTAACGCTGCAAGAAGCCCCAGAGCCTGCCAGCAAGGAGCACTGGGGCCAGTGCAGCCTTTCTTTAGAAGGACAAGACGGTTCAGAGTAAGGGCAACAAGACAGACTGCCTACACCAGAATCAGTCTGGTGAGGGGCAGACACCGTGCAGTCGCAGGTGTGCTGCCCAAGGGGGGAAAGTCGCCCCGACGGGACGGCTGCCGGAGCTCGTCCCGGGGCGGACCCCGCCGACATTCCTCACACACACAGCCCGGCAAAGACCTCAGCGACCCTCCGCCCCACCTGGCACAACCTCCCGCGCTGCCCCCAGGACCGCGTCTTAACATCCGGACCTGCCTACAGGGCCCCAACGGCCCCAGACGGCACCCGGGACCGGGGGACACCCACCGCTCGCTCCGGGATGCCGCCCACCGCCCAGCCTCACCCGCCCAAAGCCTTCCAGACGCTCCCTCCCCGCCGCCGCCGCGGACGACGGGTGCCAAGGCGTGCCCTCCTCCCGCCGCGACACGGGGCCTCACCGAGCCCATCCTCCAGAGCCCACCGCCTCCTCCCGCTGCGCACCGCCCAGACATTCTGGCCCAGCCAGAAGGCCGCGGCCCCGAGCACCTCCGGGTGGCCCCGCCTCCCAGGAAAAGGCTCCTTCGGGCTCGGCCGCAGGAGCAGCACAGCTCCCCCGCCACGCTCGCAGCGGACCTCGCGTCACGTGGGGGTGCCGGTCCCGCAACCTGCCCCCCACCCCCCTCCCGGCCCGCTGCGTGCCGCCTCAGGCTGCGCAAGTCGGCAGCTGCCCAGCTACCCGTAACCCTCGTGCCTTCATCCTCTGCCAGCCGGAGAGAAAACAGTTACTTCAGTTTTACAGCCTTTACAAAGCACCAGGCAACCCTCCCAGCTGCCCAGGGTTTCCCCCACAACTCACCTCTGCTGCTGCCAGTGCACTTCCTGGGTCCAGTGAAGGTGGTGGACAGCGCTGGGGTGGCGAGTGATGGGGGTGTGCCCCAGCTGCTGGACCGGCTCTGGTGTTGGCAGCTCCTGGGCCCAGGTCTAGTTTTCCTGGGAGGGTGGCCTCTTGGGGGGCTGGGAAGAGTCCTGGGAGCCGCTGGCCCTCCTCTTTGCTGCTCGTCTTGGTCTCCCAGGGGCACGGTCCCTGCCCTGGCTGGCACTGGAGGGACCTGCCACAGCCTGCCCCAGACCCGCCGCCGGCTCTTCACGCTCCCCGTGGATGGGAGAGGGGGCGTGGTGTGGGCTGGTGGGATGCCCAGCAAGAGCAGCGGCCGAGGTGCTGGGGCGCTCCTCTTCCCGAGCCCCTGCTGGGCTGCTGGAGGGGGCTGGTCCAGGGGCAGGAGAGCCGGCTCTGGAGGCAGCAGGATGGGGGGCAGAGGTGGGCCTGCCCTCCCGCGCCTCGGCTGCAGGGCCATCCTCCAGGCCCAGGAGACGTCGGGCCTCCCTGCGGCAGCGCCGCACGGCGACACTGATGAGCCGGCGCACGAACGACACTGCGCGCTCCTGCAGGCTGGGCTGCAGCAGCCGGACCAGCACGTCTTCATCCAGCCCGTATAAGCCCAGGACGGCCCGGATGAGGTCCTCCAACACATCTGCTGTGGAAGGCTGCCGTTGAAATGTGGCCCTCAGGTGTTGTTGTAGCCACGGCAGAAAGCGTTGGAGGAGGGCTGGGTGCTCATCAAAGAGAGATGCCCAGGTGTCTGGCTGCAGGCCACCCACTGTAGCCCTGGGCACCGTCTCCACCGCCGGCGGCTGGGCAGCTAGCGGGCGAGGGGGGCTGTCGGTCCCCGGGTGTGCGGGCGCTCCTCCAGCTGCAGGTATGGCAGGCCATGTTGAGTCCTCTCGTGGTGGTCTGATGTGGACCTCTTCAAATTCATGGTCTGCCCGCACCGAGTGCAAGATGGATTGTACTCCCCTCTTGCAGAGGGGGCACTCAGGTTTGCTGTTAGCCCACCGCAGGATGCAGGCGTAGCAGAACTGGTGGAGGCATGGCATCACGAAGGCGGCGTTGTCAATGCTGTCCAGGCAGACTGGACAGCGGTGTTCCACCTCCGTGGCCATGCTGTTCTGGCTGCGGTGGGCTGGGAGGAGCTGCGGGTGGTGAACTGCTTCCTCCAAATGGCACTGCAGCAGCTGGAAGCTGCGCTCGAAGATGCGCCGCGTGTGCCCTGGACACACCCTTCAGTATCTCTGGGATACGCACTTGAAAACCGTCCTGAGTAAGGCACCAGCACCAAGCCTTCGCTCAGCACTCCAGCCTCGCTGGCTGCTCAGCTGGAGTCTGCGCTTGAGGCCGTTGGGCACCCCTGTGTGCTGGGTTACAGGGCTGGGTGACGTCACGCTTGTCCGTTGGTGACCAGTAAACATGGCACTCAGGCAGCTTCCAGAAGCTGCCATGTCAGATGACTACTTTTTGGTGGTCTTCTGGCTTTCACAAACCTTGACGGACAATAAAACACAACAGAACAGAACTGTCCCTGGTGGAAGGAACTCCAACAATCTTCTAGTCCGACTGCCCGACCACTCCAGGGCTGACCAAAAGTTCAAGCCTGTTGTTAAGGGCATTGTCCAAATGCCTCTGAAACGGATGGGCACGGGGCGTGGGCCATCCCTTGAGGAAGGCTGTTGCAGTGTTTGATCACCCTCTTGGTACAGAAATTGATCCTGAGCTCAAGTCTGAACCTGCCTTGACACAGCTTTGAGCGCTCAGTCACATGATCTGGCTTGGCCGGCCCTGTGTGGAGCCAAGCGTTGCACTTGATGATCCTTGTGCATCTCTTCCCACTCAGCATATTCTGTTATTCTATGAATTTATACTTGTGCCTGGCACCCAGCCACCCAAGGTGCAGAAGCCAACAGTTTGTCTTGTTAAATTTCATGCCCTTGATGACTGCCCCATGCTCCAGTGTATCTACAGCCCACTGCAAGGCCTGTTCTTGCTCAAGAGACTTAACAGCGGCTGCCGGTTTAGTAGCATCAGTAAACTTGCTAACGGTGCATCCAACCCCTGCCCCCGGATCACTGATAAAAGGATTGACTGGAACTGGCCCTAGAATTGAGCCCTGAGGAACAAGCCCGAAGCACTTGGCTCACTCTTGTGGGTTTTCTCCTGCCTTTCTCTCCTTCCATTATGCCAAATCTCATCCTTGATCAAACTCTAACTAAATTGGAATAATATTTAAAGCAATAAATAAGTAGAACTAAAATAAATAACAATTTCCCACACATCTGCCTGTAACCAGTGTTTGAAATGAATCGTTGGCGGTCAGAGTTACAAAGGGGAAACTGCCATATGCTCTGCCCCTTTATGCTGCGTTTGTACGTTGTTACTGGCTCCTTAGTCATTATTCCAAGGCGATCATTGTTATTATTATTATTAATTTATTAAAGGGAAAATATCTTGCTTTTGTGAAGTCAACTTCCCATCTTTCTCAAGGGTAAAGGGATAAATTGAAGAGACTGGCTTGGAAGAATTTCCCTACTTCTGGACGTGGCTCCTCCAGGAACAGGCAGAACATCACAGAAGTTCAGGAGCTCAAAATCAGCCTTGATTTCTGTCAGAGTTTTGCGTGGCTGGGTCCTGGTGGAAAAGGGGGCAGGGGGCTGCAGAAAATGGCTGCTGCAAGAAGCAGCCAGAAGCTCTCTGCAGGCCCGAGAGAGTAAACATGGGCTAATTCAAGGCCAGAGTTGCTGCTGAACAAGGCCAAGCCAATCGTCCAATGTCACAGCGCCTCAGGGAATCACATTTAGGAGAATAAAAAGGCAGGCAGGTGCATTTTCCCACCAAAGAGGGGAGTGAGAAGATGTAAGGAGCTGTGCAGGCAGCAAGGCCGGGGAGGGCGGGAGAGGAGGCCTCGCCCTGCTGCTGGAGAGAATGATGCCCCTGCAGCCTGTGGAGAAAGCCATGGTGGAGCGGGTGTCCCCCCAGAGCCCATGGAAAAGGCTGAGACCCCACCTGCAGCCCCTGGAGAGGCTCCACGCTAGATGAAGCAGGTGGAGACATAGAGGAGATGCTGTGACCCACGTTAGAGCAAGCCCCTCCCTGTGCCACAATGCAGGGGAAGAAGGGAGTGAAATCATGACCAAAGTGAAGTCTGAAGTGATAGAGCGGCTTTGGTGGGCGTCTGGCCTCCAGCCAGGACCAAACCACCACAATTTATGACAAAGCATCTCAGGAATTACTTGCTGTCTCTAAGAGAGAGACTTGTATGCCATCAAATACATGACTTGGTTGTCCAGCATGGGTAAGTGTAACATGTTTTATAGTTCCTGCGCTATTTCTAGACTCACCCTCAGCAAAAGAAAGGGAAAGGAAAAAACATCACAGCATTTCACATCTTTCATTAGAAACTTTATTCCATCAGCCTCCAGGTACATGAAGTGAAATAAATGGTAGTGAAGGGCAGAAGGACCAACAGCAGTCATCTTTGGAAAACAGAAACATTTTCACAACAAAACACCTTTTTGTTACAGCGAAGAAAAAAAGCCAGGCACACTTGATAGCTTTTCTTTAAAGATGTATTACAGTTCAGTCACACCAAAGTGAAACCTTGTGGGCTAAAACTGGGAAGTTCTGTGCTTTAGCACTAGTACAAGCCTACCAAACCACACGATTTTCTGGGCAGCAATTAAGAAACATGCATCTTTCTGTCAAAATTTCTGTCCAAATGAGCTGTGTATTCTTCAGTCTGGACTTCAGAGCTTCAGTATAAGGATCATTAGTTGGATACCTACGTAAAGAAACAAATTCAATCATGGTCACGGTACTTGGAAAATCCAACAGATCTTAACTGACACCTTGGCCACTGTGGAGTTTGTTTTATTCTGTATTCCCTTCAATATGAACTCAGCTTTGCAGATTGTCTCAGCAGAAAGTATGAATGCACTGAAATCTTCTTTCCCCTAATCTGCATGCGCATCTCCAATTAAAATTTATGTGACTTCTCTGGGTACATCAAAATAAGGACAAACTTCATGTGTGACTGTGTTGTGATTAAAATCTTTGCTTAAAAGCCTTTAAGCGTTTTAAAAAGCCTTGAGGTTCATGGTGTTTCTCCATGACCACCATTAGTACACCTACATTATGGAAAACCTTAGGTTTCTACTTACTACCTCAATTAAAGTCAGCTACACACTTTGTGCATCGTTTTGCACTTCAGTAAACTGGTACTAAGTTGCTCCCTTTTCAGTGTGACATTTCTCACTCTTGTAATGTGACTGTTTAGCAGCAAAGCTTCTCTTGCCGTCCCTGTCCCTGGTGAAGGCCTTTCTCTTAGTAGACAGTACTTGCTGAAATTACTTGTCAGCTTACTCGTTAAATTCCCACCACAATATAGTATCTCTGTTTGGATTTAAATTCTCTAAAGAGCATACTGGGATCTACAGAAAGGGCTAGATGACAAGCATGAAGATTAAGTTGGGGGGGTGGTCTCTCAAATTGACAGATGAGTGTCCTTCAGTGGAAGCCTGCTGGGGCACAGAGGGGACAGTGGGATTGCCAACGCCAGTCCCACGGGCTTTTGTCCTGTGGCTGTCATTTGACAAAACTATGTGAGCCCTGCAGGTAATCTGTTCAGAGTGTCTACCAGCGATCCTTCGCTGAAATAAATTCAGGGAGGACTCGTGCTTCCCGCTGTATGCCGTACGATGCAACTGCCTACCCCTTTTAACTGGGCACAGAGCAAATGTTGGGACACGCTGCTCCCAAGAAGCTGGAGAGCTAATGCCAGAAGAGGGTGGAGGAGCCTGCTGGGGCTCCGTTACAAGCATGTTTTCCGGCACCATCACCAGCAGCAGCAGCTAGAAACAGTCCTGCCACACCTGATGCAGGGTTCTAGAGGTAACTTGGCACTGACACAGAATGTCCGGTCTGGATCAACCATTTTATTTCCAGCTGAGATGTTTGGGGAACAATTCTGCTCCAATGCATCGCTACCTTGGCAGATTTCACAGTTCCCAACAGGCTGTTCTGGAGGGAGAGAAAGGAGCCTGTTGGAAAGGTGCTCTCCATGCAGAGCCAACAGAATAAGCTAAACTTTAAGGAGGGACTGGTTTGGACTTTCCTTCTGCTTCCTCGTTACTAGCCTTGACAACACCACCTTGATGTTTTTTCCCAATGAAGTAGGTTAAAGTGTTATGTATTAGGTAACCACCTCTGACAGACATGGGGACGACACGAATTCTGCCTTCAATCCTCTCCCTCTGCCCAGAGGTTCCTTCAGCCGGACAAAATAAAGGCCAGTTGGCCAAAATGCCAAAGAAACGCACACACGGTAGAATATTTTTGCAATTACAACTAGATGGCTAGAACACAGACACACAGCATAGAAATGGAGACAGGAGTTAATAAAGAATGGGGGGTACATGTGTCACATTATCAGCGATGCAAAAGACCAGCTTAAGCACGTGTTTCTTTACGTCAGCTATAAAAAAGAAAAGGTGCCTTTTTAGCAAGTATGCACAGAGATTGCTCAGTTATTTCTAAGAAAAAAAATACACAGAACACTTTACTATTTTTATCCTCTATTACAGACATTATTACTACCTGTTTATAAAATGTAAACCTTTCCTCGCAGTTAAGATTTACAGCAGTCATCACCTTTGTCCACTCCTTACATAATCAGTCCCTGGTGACAAAAATAAACTGATGTAGCACACACCTTTTCTGAAGTAATTACTGATATGTCATGGAGCATTAGTTGTGTAGTGGCAGAAGTAGTGGTCAGAACTGCAACGTATGGAGCTGAATGGCAGCAAAAGACTTGTTGAAGGCTGGTGCTGGGTCTGGAATACCAGGAGTTTCTCGAGGCATCCACCGTAGCATACTGAGGTACGCAATGCTTTTAACTCCCAAACTATGCAAGCAAGGTATGCCCACCACCAGTAATGGACAAGAAAAACCTGGTCATGGATTCCCCAAGCTTCCTTATCACCATCAGATCATGTCTTGAGATCAGAATGGAAGGTAAAATTTGGCCAAGCGCCTTTTCTTCTACAGAACTAGTGAATCAAATCACCTGTACAAAGTGGTATTTGGTAAACTGCACTGTCCTGGGAGGACACGAAGTCTATATTTAAAGTGTCTGAAATGGGATGTTATAAAAACTGATCTGCAAGCTAGTATTTTTAAGCCAGTATATTACAGTATAAATGTGCTGCATACCTGCGTCTATAAAATTAACTGCCATGAAAAAAGAACAACCAGGATCCCCAGAGTGTGGCATTTGTCCATCTGTCACTTGTAGACACAATACAAACCTCACATTGAGATTCTGTTTCAGGTACAGCAGCTGTCTGCTGGACAGATTTGGAACCAAATCTGATGGGAAGGAAACTAGAGGAAGGAGCACAGTCCTGCCACTTTGCCCCGGGAGAGTCCCACTGTGCTACACATCAGCTTTTGGGGTCATTCACTGCCGACCTCTTTCGGTGAGGATGTGGGGCTGTCTCGAACTGGTAGCAAGTCATAATGACATGGAATGTGGCTGTTTTTTGGCAGATCATACGGATCCTGGCTGAAACGTCCGGTGCTGCTGAGTGCTCCCTGGACAACACTCAACGTAGGTTCTGTGATAAAAGAGAGAAGATGCATTCAACACTAGAAGCAGCAAACAGAAACAAACGCGGGGTTACACTTCAGTTTGCATTACAAAAGATCCTCTCTTCTCTGCTTCAGTATTCCTTGTCACAAGGCAGGTGTGGGAACAAAGAGGGATATTATGGTGCTTTGGCTTTACACTAAGTTACACCTGTGGGTTTGCAGCAGGGCCCTGCCACAAGTACATTTCCTGACAGAAGCAAGTGTGCTTTGTCTGTGCATAAACAAAACCAACCAAACAAACCCCCCCAACAATAAACACAAAATTAAAAAACCCACCCACCAAACTAATTTGGGGATTTTAATTAGTTTCATAATGAATTTTTAATTAGTTTTTATAAAAATCCTTAGAAATGTGGGGAGAACTGGTGGGTTTTGGAGGAATGTCTAACTGGGGACAGAAAAGGCAAATGGTATCCTATGACAGAAGACATAGACTTTATTCCAGCCTAGAGAGCATTGGGATAAGGAGGATTCTACCAGACCCCCAAGTTTTCTGGAACTACACCAGCCACAGTAGCGCAGGAACTCGATAGGGCCCCTGTCAGTGAAATACAGCCTCTGGGAGGGAAGATGCTGGTTTTCATGTCAAGAAGAGGAAAGATTCTTTCTATCCCTCCCATAAACTTACTCCAGCTGTGTTCAGTACTTAACTGCTGCTGTGGGTCTGCATGGCCAAACCAGCTCAAGGACCGATCCGCCGCTGACCAAGGCCGAGCCCATCAGCACCGGTCACAGCCCCTCTGTGGTCACATATTTAAGAGGAAAAAACCCACCAGTGGAAGCTTTTGCCACCAGAGGAGGGAGTGAGAAAATGGAAGAAACTTTGCAGACACCAAGGTCAGTGAAGAAGGGGAGGAGGAGGCGCTCCGGGCACCACAGGAGAGATTCCCCTGCAGCCTGTGAAGAGCATGGGGAACAGGTTGTCCCCTTGCCACCCACTGAAGATGATGGGGAGCAGAGATGCTTCCTGCAGCCCGTGGAGAGGCCCCCAGGCTGGAGTGGGGAGACACACGTTGAAGATGTAGTGACCTGTGTTGGAGCAAGCTCCTGGCAGGACCTGCAGCCTATGCAGAGACAGGCCCCAGGCCACAGCATGTTTTCTGGGGGGACTTGTGACTCTGTGGGGGACCAGGATGGAGCAGTGTGGGCCTGAGAGACTCAGAGACATTCTATGATTTTATGACTGTACTCCATAGCAGTGACCCACACTGGGACAGCTGGTGAAGAGATGGAGCCCCGTGGGAAAAGACTGATGTTGAAGAAGTTTGTGGAGGACCCCATGCTGGAGCAGGGGAAGAGTGTAAGGAATGCCCACCCCCCCCTTTCCCGCTAAGAAGGAAGATTACTTATGAGGAACTGATGGAAACCCCCATTCTGCCACCCCCCTGTGACACCTCAGCAAGGAGGAAGGGAGAGAAATAATGAATAAAGTTGAGTCTTTGAAGAAGGGAGAGGCAGGGACAGGCCTTTTAGGATTTGGTTGCACTTCTCATTATTCTACCCTGGTTTCTGTGCATGTGAGTGTGGTAAGATGGGTTTTTTCAATTCCCTGTTGAGTCTGTTCTGCCTGTGACGCTGATTGCGGAATGATCTCTCCCTGTCCTTATCTCCACTCCTAAGCCTCTCAAGAGGTATTTTCTCCCCCAGCTGAAAAGGGGAGTGAGAAGAGTGTCTTTGCTAGGAACCCGGCCTCCAGTCAAGGTGCAACCACCACAACAGCCTAAAATAGAGTGCGATCAAATGCTTAGCTTACGCTGTTGTTTAAAGACAGGCCTTCAAACCAGGGAAATTGAGCGCTCTCTCTAGGTTAGAGATCAGAGCTGAAGGTATTTAAAGCTCTGTCCTTGTGATCTCTACCACTTCCCTGGAAAAGACGTTGTGAGATGGGTGGAGCAGAAAACAGAACCTGAACGTATCGCTTTTTTAACTGATTTTTTAATGTGTTTTGATTAACCTGGCTCAAAGGAAAAAGTCCTGTGCTCTTTGTTCTTAACCTTCAACATCGAGAAGTACATTTTGCACTTACCAACTTCATAAACGTTCCTATTGGCTGAAGCAGAGCCAGCGATCTCAGCATACGGGGAGTCCCCGCGTGCCGGGGACTTCATTTCCACATAGCCGCATTCTGAACTTCTGGGGACAAGAGCTGGTGGGTCTTTTATAGTAGCGTAGGGGTTCTCAGAACTACTTAACGAGCAATTACTTAAATTATATTCGGAGTTCTTCACTAGATCTGCAACAAGAAAAACACGTGTTTCTCTCAAGCATGCTAGTAGTATGGACATCGATGCTACACAGGGTGTTGAGTTCTAACAAGTCGCTCCCCAACAAATATTTAAATGGAAACCAGTCATAGCACTTCCAAATGGTTAGACAGTCCTTAATGAATCCACTTCTACTGCTATTCTTGTTTATGGCCCTTGGTCTTGTCATCAGCAAATTCCTGTTGCAGTCTGAGAACTGTCAATTCTGGTTAGAATAGTAGCTGGCATTCAATACAGATAATCCCAGAGTGGTTGGGGTTGGAAGGGACCTCAAAGCACATCTAGTTCCAGCGCCCTGTCGTGGGCAGGGACACCCTCCACTAGACCAGGTTGCCCAAAGCCCCATCCAGCCTGGCCCTGAACAATGCCAGGGAGGGGGCAGCCACCGCTTCTCTGGGCAGCCTGTGACGGGGCCTCACCACCCCAACAGAGAAGAATTCCATCCTAACACCTGATCTAAATCTAACTTCTTTCAGGTTAAGGCCATTACATTTTGTCCTTTCACTATATGCCCTTGTAAACAGCCCCTCTCCAGATTTCTGGTAGCCCGCTCCCGGTTAGGTAGTGAAAGGCTGCTACAGAATCTCCCCAGAGCCTTCTCTTCCCCAGGTGGAACAAGCACAACTCTCTCAGCCTGTCTTTGTAGGAGAGGTGCTCCAGCCCTGCGGTGACCTTTGTAGCCCTCCCCTGGCCTCACTTCAGCAGCTCAGTGTCTTTTACTGGGGAGCTCAGAGCTGGACACTGCACTTCACGTGCTTTCACTTTCTGTGCCTTGGGCACTGTGGCTTGAGCACTTGCCAGAAAAGACTGAGGCAAAAAGTCATGAAGTACCTCAGCCTTCTCCAGATCCTGGGTAACTGCATCTCCTGTTTCCTTCTGGAGACAAGCCCAATTTTTCCTCTCACCCTCATTTTGTCACTGATGGAGCTATAGAAGCTTTTGATGTTGCCCTTGATGTCTCAGGGCAGATTTAGTTCTGTCAGCACTTTAGCTTTCTTAACCTGGTCCCTGGCTGTTGGAACAGTTTCTCGTTATTCCCCCTAGACTACCTGCCCATGCTTCTACCCTCTGTAGGCTTCCTTTCTCTGTCTGAGTTTGCCCAGGAGCTCCTTGTTCATCCAGGCAGGCCTCCTGGCACATTTGTTGGGCTGCATCTCTCCAGAGCTTGAAGGAGGCAGTCCTTGAATACTAACCATCTGTCTTGGGCCCCTGGTCCTTCCAGGGCTTCGTTCCATGGTACTCTACTGAGCAGGTCCCTGAAGAGGCCGAAGTATGTTCTGCTGCAGTCCAGGGTAGTGAGCTTGCTGTGCACCCTCCTTACTTCCCTGAGGATCTAGAACTCCAACATTTCATGGTCACTGCAACCAAGATTGCATCATGGTACTCTGTTACAAGCATTACAGCAGTCTAAAGGAACTTTCTCTAGACAGTCTCTCTCTAAACAAAATACACAGTTTCCAAGAACAGAATTAGGTTATTTGAGAAGACCTAAACCAACTAAATTTATTCCTACTCCATCTTTATTTACTAGGTCTCATGTCAGCTGTCCTGCTGTTTTTGCCAAGCCTGACACCCAGGTCACAAGCCTAGAGCTACCCAAGCAATCCCATTGCACCTTCTAGAAACCAGGCATAACATCAGCATTCCTCCAGTCTTCCAGAATCTCCCCATGCAGTGGGGTAGCCACAGCCGGGATCTCTCAGAAGTCCCAAGTGCTGGTACGTCTGCTCTAAGAAAATGTAAAGCTGAACTCTGAGCGTTAAACTGTTTTCTTAAAAACCCCGCGTCTCAGCCGGAGCTGTTGTTAGACCAAGGCTGGGGATGGGCAGGGAAAAATCCTGCTGCAGACTGCTTCTGATGCTGCACCTGATCCCCAGAACCTGACAGTGAGAAGGACTAGAAATGAAGGTAATTAAATCATCTAAAGAATAATGGCACTCAGAGTCCCTTCTAAGGCTTTCACTGGGCAGAGACATGAGGAGTGTGATCCAGCCTTTTTGGGATGCTTGAGATTGGGAAAGGATGAAGCGACAACAGGATACAGAAATTCTCACCCCTTCTCAGGAATTTTCTTTTGAGGGACAATGTGCTGTGTTTCAGCAGACAGGAGGCTTAGCTGGGAAGATGCTGCTACAATTTACATCTGCAGCAGCCCAGATGATGAGAAACTACTTCAAAAAGCATTGATTCTGTGTGGTGGGGATTAAAGAAAAGGATTCACCCAACCCCACACCTATTTAATCAAAGTAATTTTGCCAAAGCAGATCCTTATTTACAACACCCATTGATTTATGAAAGTAGTTAGTATGAAAATAGTTGTATGACAATATGATGAGAGTTTTGCATATCATGTCTGCACTGGGCATCAGGTGGATTCACCGCTCCTCACAAGGAGTCACTTTTTTGTCTCCTTGAAGAAAGGTCGAACCCATAACCCTGAACCTCACGCACAGCCAGACCACCTTGGCATTACCCTGAGCGGAGAACCAGGAAAAATTCCCTGCTTCCCTCTCT
The DNA here is from genome assembly GCF_964237585.1 of Gallinula chloropus. Lineage (NCBI taxonomy): Eukaryota > Metazoa > Chordata > Aves > Gruiformes > Rallidae > Gallinula > Gallinula chloropus. The sequence continues at coordinate 56,961,138 of NC_140089.1, forward strand.
ATCCCAAACACAGTGAATCCCATTCACCCTCTCCTCCTCCTCCTTCTTCCTTCTTACCAAGCTCCTTGAGGTAGCCACCATGTTTCCAGTCTGCAGGCAATGTTCCCGCGTAGTCCATGACAGTTCCTCGTTTTCCAGGTTCCACGTTTTTAAGGTTCACAAACAGCTGATTGGTTTTGGCCTAATTCAAAGGAAGACAGATAACAGAAACTGAAACTGATGGGAAGTTATAGGATTTCCAGGTGCTAATCAGGGAAAGTGGTTTGTGTTTGCGTGGCCAGGTTTTGGTAGCGGTGGGAGGCCAGGAGTGGCTTCTGCAAGAAGCTCCTAGAAGCGTCCCCTACATCCAACAGAGTAAATACCCAACGGCTCAAGGATGGACCCACCGCTGGCCAGCGATGAGCCCATCAGCGATGGTGGCAGCACCTCTGTGATAGGATGTTTCAGAAGGAAAAAACCTCACAGATAGACACTTCTTGCTGCCAGAGAAGGGAGTGAGAAGATGAAGAAACTCTGCAGACACCAAGGCCAGGGAAGAAGGAGGGGGAGGAAGCGCTCCAGGCACCAGAGGGGAGATTCCCGAGCAGCCCATGGAGAAGACCATGGTGAAGCAGGCAGTCCTGCTGCAGCCCAGGAGGAAGATGCCGAGTAGAGATCCCAGCTGCAGCTCCATGCTGGAGCGGGTGGACACACCTGAAGGAGGCTGTGACCCCATGGGAAACCTGCATTAGAGCAAGCTCCTGGCAGGACCTGCAGCCCGTGGACAGAGGAGGCTATGCCACAGCAGGTTTCCCTGGGGCAGCCTGTGGCTCTGTGGGGAAGCAGGCTGGAGCAGTCTTCTCCTGGAGGTCTGAGCCCCACGGAAGCCATGCCGGGGCAGTTGGTGAAGAGCTGTAGCCCCCATGGTAAGGATTCATGTTGGAGAAGTTCATGGAGGATTGTCTGATGTGGGAAAGACCCCACACTGGAGCAGGGGAAGCATGTGAGGAGTCCTCTGCCTGAAGAGGAAGGAGCAGCAAAGACAACGTGTGATTAACTGGCCACAATCCCCATTCTGCCCCCTCCTGTGCCGCTCGGGGGCAGGTGGCAGAGAATTTGTGAAGTTGAGGCCAGGAAGAAGGGAGAGGTGAGGGGAGGTGTTTGAACATTTGGTTTTATACTTCATTATCCCAGTCTCTTTTGATTTGGTAAGAAATTAGATGCATTTTATTCCGCGTTGCGGCTGTTTTGCCCATGATGTTATCTGCAGAATGATCTCTCCCTGCTCTTATCTCAACTCATAAGCTTTTGGTTATATCTTCTCTCCCCTGTCCAGCTGTGGAGGGGAGTTATAGAGCGGCTTTGCTGGGCACCTGACCTCCAGCCAGGGTCAACCCACCACAAAAAGAAACCAAACCTGAAACATGATGGAACCAAATGAAATAAACTAGAAGCTAATTGACACAGGAGCACTGAGATTTTGATGCTCTACCTTTGCCAGGGTCAGTCTGTCCATGTTGTTGACATGAGGTGGGGTAGCGCACTGAGTCAGAGTATGATAACTGGGGTTAGAGAAATAGTGACTGTTGGAATTTCCACTGGTACTGTGAGGGATGGCTTCTGAAAAGAAAAGAAAATCAACAACTATCAATAACATGGCATTTCTTTCTGAGGAGATGTTTTTTACAGCTCTGCACTCATTCCAAAACCTAATGGAGAGTTTCTGGAAAATATCTACCTAGGAAATTGCCATTCATTTGACGGATTTAGGGACACAGAGCAGGAACTGACAGGTCACTTGAAGCAAGAGCATGTTACTTGCTAACTTACTTCTCTCCTGAGGTTCCTTGCTCTCTTTTGCCTCTGCAGTCACTGTCCCAATTACAGAGAATTTTAACCACCAAGTTCATAGCAACACTCTCTAGTGCCTCAAGAGCACCCCCACCTTTGCTGACAGCTCTTTCTTGGCTCTGAAAACTCTTTCTGCCACCTTCTTCACCTGCTGCCTGCCTTAACAGCTGTGGGCAGAAGACAGCAGTGCCTGAAGTTTCACGTACCCGTTGAGTCACTCCCGGGTTTGCTCTTTGCCTTCACTTGTTTCAGACTCGAGCCTCTCTGCTCCCTGCCTCTCCAGGAGATCTTGCCACAGCTCCTGTGAAATCCTGACTCGCCACAGCTACAGGAGCCGCCTTGTGCAGTCCAGCTGTTGGCACGGAACTAAATTCTCAGTAGAAACTGTATTTTGCCCGTTTCCAATCCTGTTTTTAAGTAGCCACAGAGGAATAGAAAAGTCCATGCTTCCTCTGAACTGGGCTGAACTGTCTCTGACAGCTGAAAGGTAAGCACGTACATCTGCCATCACACCCCACTGGTCCCCTGTGCCAGTCCACCGGCACGGCTACCAGGGTGGTCTCTCTCCCCCGTGAAAGGCAACTGACAGCAGTGTCTCAGGCTGCCTCTTCCCACAGGTGGAAGCCCTCCCCTGCCTCTCCTTCCAGGAAGCCTCCCATGGCAGAACTGTAGACATCCTTTTCAAAACCACGTATGCTCCTGCTCACAGCAACCCTTGCTCATCCCAAAAGGTGAAATGGGCACTGTTAGGGGCATGTGAGAACCCTTCAGAGCTCAGCTAAAAAAGCGCAAAGTGAAGAGATGGAGAAAAACCCCCACCTTCTAAATGTCATTTACCTGGAATGGTGTAAGCTGCATTGATGGCCCTCAGAGCAGGGGTGTAGGTCACTGCAGGCATATTGTTGAATGATGTTTGAAACCGATGTGAAGACATTCCTGGCCTTAAGGAGAAACATTCATGTTCTTCCTAGAAAAAGGTGTTTTCATGGACTTGAGAAAGTAACAACATTTTCTAAGCAAAAGCACAAAGCAGGTCAAGCACTCGCTCCATCAGCAATTCTGCCTTTTTGGAGAGGACAGCGCTGTAAAGGCTGTCCTGTCCTGTTCCAGACTCCCCAGGGAAGTGGTCACAGCACCCAGCTTGACTGAGTTCAAGAAGCAGCTGGACGATGCGCTCGGTCCCATGCTCTGACTTGGCTGGTCCTGTGTGGAGCCAGGAGTTGGACCCTATGATCCTTCTGGGTCCCTGCCAACTCAGAACATTCTAGGAAGGACTCTGTATTTCACACAACTACACTGATTGCTTTGCTCCAGTGAACTCTTACTGAGGCATGGAATACTTACAAAATCCACAGAATATACATCACTTAACAGGATGGACTATTTAAACCTACGAGCTTTATCAGACTAATTTAGTGAGTGATACAGAGATGGAATGTAATAGGCTAATCCAAATTTCCTATCAAACAATTAAGAGAATTTGATTGCATGGAGGCTTTACCTTGATCACATCTGGCCCCCTTCCAGCCTGGGCTGCAGTAACATGTTCCCGGGATGTGGTCACACGTTGAGTTGTTCAGACAGTCACAAATCTGCCGGCATCCATACCCGTATGTACCCTGAGGGAATTCTGCACCAAGTGTGAGAGAAAAAAGGAACTCGAATCAGTCAGAGCTTCTTAACTGTGTTGGGATTACAGATCTGCAGCACCACGGACGCTACCATTCGTTCCTAGCCCCAAGCTCTGTCTGTCCACGGCCAGCAGATGGCCAGCAGATGGCAATGTGTCACCAGTGGCAGACCCCTAGGACTTGGGCTACTCCATTCTGAGCAAATAGCCACAGGTTGGGTCTTTTCTAACTAAGGACTTCTTTTACTCTAGATATGCATATGATCAGGACTGTACCTTTATCAAGTGAACTCTTGCTGCTGTGGTTGCATTGATGAATATAGCATGTCTAAAAAACAAGTAATTATCTATAAAGCTGGAGATTTCTCACAACAAGTTCAACATGTCATGAGAAAGAATTTCACTGACTGCTTTGAAAATGTCACAGTGAATGAATCTGATACTATGTACTGCCATTAGAATGGTGAAGTGGGTCCAAAATGTTAATTACTGCTCAGAGACAGGCAAGGATAATTTTCTTCATGATAAAATATCTCTGAATGCAGAGGGTACTCTAAGAACAGCCCCTTTCTCCTGATTAGGGGTCACATCCTGAAGTTTTTATTTGTTTCTTTACCAAAAAGAGATGGGTAATTTTAAAATGCTTTTGTGGAAAGGTATTGCATGTGTGTTTCAAGGAGAGAAGAAACAGGTCAGATATAGAAGCCTTAGCTTTAATTCTGTGTAAGTTTAAAAAGACTGTTAACTGTTTGTTGCTGTGCACTGATTTGGTTGTCCAGAGACCTGTCTGAGAGCAATAAAAATTCCTGAATCCTTTAAACGCATAAGGACTCATCTATGTGTGGGCTGCATTTTTGCAAAGTGGTGGTTTTGCCCAAATTTCACTTCATTAAGAAATATACTACATTGTAGTGACAAAAAAAAAAGTACTAAGTTTGTTTTTTCTTGTTTTCGCTTCAGTTGTGCCTTTTGATTCTTTTTGTTATTGTTTTTGTTTGAAAATAGTGGTCAGCTATGAGGGAATGTAAACCCCATACAGATGAAAGGTTAAAAGTTTTAAGAAGGTTACTGGTTCCAGAAGAAATTAATGGAATCATTATCTTCCATGTGAACAAAAGGCCTGTACACAAAGCAAAGAAACTTGCTCTGTTACAGCCCATGAGCACAGTCTAAATAGATGCTTCCATTCATATTGCTGGCACCATTTTCTTGTTATTGATTTGTGAGTAAGTCTCTCCTCCTCCTAAATCCCTATTCTTCTACTCTCCAAAATACTTACTTATTTTACCATAAAACCAGACACCTTTCTTGCTACTGGCTTCCACAGGAATCGGCTCAAGATTTATCTTGCTATGATACTTAGTTGTGCATGCCAATCACTTCACAGAATTTAGACAGCAGAGGGTTTTTTTCCAAAGTCACCAGCTGCTACATTGCACTGGTACAGAGCTAGTTAACCTGGACTAGCCAAGCCATAAATGAGTTACCATAAGTGACGTGAAACCAATGCGGGATGGTATTCGGAAATGCACCTCCCTGGAAATCAGCACAGTCTCTTTGGAATGTTGACGTATCAGGCTCTGGTGTGGCTTCTTTTATTCACAGAAATGGGTTGACTGAAACTTTGGAATACAGTGTTTTGGACCGTGTGGATTTTGGTACTTCATGGAATTGGATCTATTTCTTGTGAGAATTCTGCCTCAGGTATTTCTCTCCTATTATCAGTATTTTCATAGACCTGACAAGGCATCTGGAGAATGCTGAATTATTTCATAAAAGAACTCCTATGAAACATAATGAAATTAGGGCCTAGCACTCTGAGTCAGTAACAAAGTCTTCACTGGGTTAGCATACCAAGGCAATACTCCCCAAGTGAGGTAGAATGGCAGTAAAAAGGGGTATCTGCGTTGTGCTTTTATGTGGCAAGGTTCTGGTGGCGAAGCGGGGAAGCAGGGGTGGCTTCTGCAAGAAGCAGCCAGAAGCTCTCTGCAGATCCTCTACAACTCTTCTTGGGCAGTGAAAGACTGAAAATCGGTCTCTTCTCTCATATGCTCCATCCCACTTCTTAGAAAAGCCAGAGTGCAATTATGTTGCTGATAGTGCTGATAAACTGAAGAAGAAAACTTTCGGATTTCTTCCTCCTATACCACACAGTCCTCATTTCTGACTTGGACAGTGGGTTTTTTACTAAATACTAGATAATGTAAATAGCCAAACCCGAATTGATTGTTGTTAAAAGAAAGGGGAACATTCCATACTTACGTTGAGAGCAGTCACTACCAATCCAGCCAGGGTAACACTGACAGGATTTATCAATAGGATTGCACATTCCTTTACTGGTGCACGTGCATATTCCAATGCAGTTCTTGCCAAATCTGCCACTGGGACATACTGGAACAAAACACAATTAGAACTCCTTAGTAATCAGAATGGGATTACCTTTTCTTTATTTCAAGAGGAATCTTGATACTAGGATCAAGACAGGTACCGCTTAGTATAATGTTCAGTAAGGCATTAGAAATTCTGGGAAGCCCTTTATACATGCTCATTATGCAAATAATACAAATAACAATACAGTGGGTTTCATACTGTAGGATCAAATGTTCAAACAGTTTAAACCTGCTTAAGATTCCTAATTTATACGCTGCAAGCACTACAACAGCAACTGCTGTTGGTTTTATGGCTTCCAAGCGACAGAAGGAAAATTGCTGAAGTGCCTGGTCTCTCTGTCCCAGAGAGTCTTTACTACAACTTGTACCTTCGTTACAGAGGGCTCTTGTAAACCCAGGTAAGCAGTCACATAAGCCAGTAATATGGTGGCAGGGACCACTGCTGTGTACACACCGGGGGCATGTCTGGCTGCAGCGGTGTCCATAAATCCCAGGGGAACAGACTGGAATCAGAAAGAACAAACCGTCATTCCTTCCTACACTTTCTATACAGCCGTGAACTACTCTTCAGAGCAATTCCTGACTCTGAATTAGCGCTGCTTTCTAAATACACAAGGCTGGCAATGGCATCCTCATTATTCGTGCAGTTCAAGGCTTTACACTCACAAATGGAGATTTGCTCGTCTTCCTCTAAGGTTCACTATATCCCAGCTCTTAATGACTTAACTGACATTCTGTTACTTGTCAGGCCATGCTGACTTGGGTTGCATGTGAAATGCATCTCTAGTTTTTATGTTATACACATTTGGCTATACATAGTATGTCCTCTCCAACAAAAACAACTCCTAAGGCATATTTGAAGAAAAGTCATTTAAAAAGATAGACTGGATAGTTTTATCTGTAGAGGAGTATGGTCATCTTAGACCTTGACTTCTTACCTGTTTCCTAACTTGGAAAACAAATAGCCATTACTTCACTGAGAAAAACTTACCAATGTTTTCCAGTGATCCTTTAAGTACTCATGACATGATACAGCCAGCTACACATCACCTAACTTTTAGAGAACCTGAGACCAGAAATAGGAATTCACTTAATTCTTACGCGAAAGGCTGCTCTAATCCCTTCCGGTATTTTTTTCCTGATAAATTAGATTATGAGGTAGCTAAGCTACTCTAACATACTTTGTCGCACTTAGTTACTTCCTCTATTGTGACAAACCCTTTGCCTGCTACTCCACTCATTATGCATATACATATGTTCCACACCACCTTTCTTAATCCTACCTTCTAATGCTCTCTCTGCAATGTAACTTTATAGAGCAGCGATTTGAGGCCCTGTTATGAAAGTATTGCTCAGGAGTATTGCTCTGACGTGTGAAGTGTGGGAGGAGGATATTTCCATACACTGAGCAGAAAGCAAACTATGCTCTTTATGTCATGTGTGTCTAGACATCACCAATGTGTTGAAACTAGTCCGTTACACACGCTGTTGTGATGACATCATCCCAGGACAGATATTCCATTTTTTCTAGAATCAAGCACAAAGTCTCTTTCTAGCAAAATCTTTTTCCTTTCCATAGATGAAGATTTCACTGAAGCCAAAAGCAGTGTCTCCTTTCCAATACCTGAGGTCACGCAGTCAAGGTCTGTGCTACGCCTGAAGTCGTCATCTCCACCCAGGATAGTTCTATCACACCGGCCAGCTCATTTTTAGAACCTGTTACAAAAAGATGCTACATTTTTACTACGGACTTTCAAATCATAGAATCTACCTACTTTAACCTGGCTTCATTCGTTACCATACTTTTGGTCTCTGGTGATTTGTCTGCCCTAGTGTCTCACAAACTACTCATCGATGGCACAATGACAATACTACTATTTTCTCATCATTCACTCCAATTACTTTTATTATTTTTGCAGCCTTGCCATTTCCCAGCGGTATCTGAGTGACTGATGGGAGGTCACACTGCGGCTTTTGGGACGACAATAAGGCCAAGAAGACTCCGCGCTCAGTTAGGTGAGTGCTGGCTGTGGCAGCCTCTCTCTCTTTCTGTGAGGACTCCTGTGGAGAGAGTCCACAGAGACTACTGACCCTTGAATACAAACAGGAAAGCTGAAGCTTGCAACGCTACAGTATCGCACGGAGACACAAAACTCCAGAACCCTCTGAGAGGGGCAAACTTAGAGCGTCAACTCCATCTTACAGAAGCTGGAAGAGTTTTCCCAACACTTACATAGACATTTAGGTGAGAACTCAAATCCCTTCCTGGAGATAAAAGGTTTGTGATAGCATGCCTTTCTGCAGAGTTTCATCATGTTTTCAAATTACCTTGCTCTTCATAGACAACAGCGTCAAACACAAATTCTAATGGATAACCAAATACAAATACTTCCTAATACCACAAGGAAAATGCCAGAGAAACCTTGCAGAAAAGTGCAACAATTTTCATGCAGAACAAAATATGTGCAGAGACACTTGAGTTCTCAAGTTTGAAAAACCTAAGTGGAAGCACAGCTTCTGCACAACTGATCCTCTTTTTGGCTGCCAGAGCCAAGCTTTCTGGGTTCCTGCACGCAAGGCTTTACGTACCAGAGCTGCCAGCACAGCCCTGCATATTTACAGCTCTTCACCACTTCCTGAGGAATGGTTCTGTGAAGGCGCGCAAGGTTTCAGATTGACCCGTCTACTCTCCTACTCCCAGTTTGCCTGTGGATCCCACACTCAACAACATTTCCATACCTGTGAATCACGGATGGAACAAAACAGCCACAGAACTGGCCCCTGTCTCCTTCCAGCCCCACACAGTCCTCCTATAGAGCAGAGAGTTTAGTTAAAAACTGGAGCTTCTAAGAATTTCCTAGAAAACCAAACTCTATCACTGGAAAAGATGGAGCCAGTTTTTCAGAGAAAGAGTTCATGTTTTGACTACAAAATGTAATAAAAAACAGTTATGGAATAAAACAAATCAGGTTTGACTTTTACCATTTTAAAAAACTTTGAAATTAGGTATTTTGATTGCTCTCCCCAAGCACAAATTCCAATGTGCAGCAGACCTGATGCAGCAGACCTGATGCAGCAATGTCATGTCAGTGCAATGAATTCTAACTTTGCAGTTCTCAATGTCAGCGTGACGGCATCAGAGCCCTAAAAGGAAGGCAAAGACCTGTCTGTCACTGCACTCTTCGGAGTGCCTTCTCACAGCTGACTAAGAATGAAGGCAACTTCTCCGTTCATATTGTACCAGAGATAGAAGATAATTTAACTAAAATTATGTTGTTTGATGTTAAGTATCTATTTCTGGCACATTCTTTCCTCTCATAGTTTTTTCTGCTTTAACAGAAGCACTCTAGAGAGCATTTGATGCCAACAGGGAAAAATCTGGGTCTGTGTTTTTCAACAAATTCTAAAGGAGCTGGAGAAAAGTCTGAGGCTCGACGTCAAAGCATGAAAGCAGGAAGAGTTTTTCATCTGTGCATCATAACTGTGTGTTTTCTGCACTTCAGTGTGTTGCACTGCAGAGTTCATCCCAAAGATTTGTTGGCGCGTGTCCCTAATCTTCAACTCAGTTGTCTATGAGCTACCAGGAGCAGTCCTCCTTGGAGACTTATCCCCCCGACAAAATTCAGTGCAAAATCTGGTGAAATTATGAAACTACCTGGCAAGGGAATTCACATTTTTCTCCTCTCCAGCCTGGAGCACAGGTACAGGTTCCATCCAGAGCACTGCAAGCCCCTCTGTTAAGGCACTGGCAAGTTAAGTTACAGCCAAGCCCCCAGGTACCTCTGGGACAATTTATTGAGCAATCTACACCATGCCAACCTGCCAAAAAGAAGAATTTCAAGTGACAAATTAATCCAAGATTTCCCCCATTCCTCTCTGAGGACGTGTTTCATCCTGCCTATCAGGCAGCATCTTTCGGAGATGTGCAATCCCAGGGTACCACTAGCTACAAGCTAGTAGCAGCAGTTTCAGACGAGGACTTGTCCACGTTGGAACAAGGGTGGTGAAGGGCACCTCCTGACATCTCTGCACAGCACACATTTGCAGATGGGTGCCACCATGCAATAGCAACTCGGGGGAGATCGGCAAGGAAAACACAGACACCTTGAAATTTCACTGCCAAGCACCAGAGGATACTGAAGGTTTAAGGCATGGGCCAAAAAAGCAAGGACTATATTCCCTACATTCAAGCTGCTGCTGTCGTCATTCTTCCGCCAGTACTGAACAGATGGAGTTCTGCAATACAGTTTAGAAACTAAAATCCTAGACACAAAACAGAAGGAAACATAGCAGCAGTGCCTAAGTTGCATTTCTCCAAGGATACATGGAAGACCTTCTAGATTATTTCTGCACTTCTCTCCAGATGCAAAAAAGACTGTAATGGGAAATGGTTCTAAAATGCACCCTTCACTGCTGATTATGCTGGGTAGCAATGATTTGCAGACTGCACGCTGGATGGAGAGAAATGGAAATGGATTTTTAAAAATGTGACCATCTGATACAATAGAAACGGCAGGAGACAGTCCGACGTGACCATCAGCAGTGACACAAGCCAAGGTTCTAATTTTGTAGATACAGTATCAGCCCCTGACAAATTTAGTGGCTGTCTTCCGGTGTAACTAACACTTCTCTCCCACTCTCAAGCGTTGTGCATTTTTAGACAGGGAGTCCTACCACGCAGGCTTGGCATGGAATTTGCTTGGGAGCATTCAACAGTCTCCCCTCTCAGCAATCCCCCATCAGAGCTGAAGGACGCTGGACTACAAACCCTTCCTTACAGCAGAAGTGACAAAGAGAAAGGTGTATTGGAAGAGTGGATCTTTAAGGGAGGTGAGTAGCATAGTTTTGGGTTGAACGTCGACACCACGTGAAAAGATTTCTACGAAACCAGTGCTGGAGGATGTCTGAGATATCTGGTGATATGGCCTTCAGGGTGCTCTGCTTTTTATTAAGGGAGTACCACAAGCAGCACCCTGAATTACACAAAAACAGAGTCTAAAAACTATTCAGACAATAGAACTAGTACATTCTGTAGACTGACTCAGGTGCTACAAAAGCCAGAGAACATGCCTGTTCCAGGCTGTCACTAAGGTATCTGAAATTTCATGGCGAGGGACTCCTTCATGCTCTTTAAGTCCACAGTAAGCATTACTTTCCTGTTAGTTGTTGGGAGAGCTCAGGTCACACAGCAAACACCACTTGGTTAGATCAATGGACAGTATCTTAAGTAATAAGGAAGCCCTTCACGAAACCAAATCTCGGTAAGACAGCAGGTTCATGGAACGTGGATGTCTACAGTATTTTTAGGAATTAATTTGACTGAAGTTTTCACAGTTGTTGTTCCTACAACAGTCACCCTGTAAATATCCAAAGCACAGGTAACCACAAATGCATGTAAAAGCTGCAGAATAATCCATCCTGAACCGCAAAAACAAGTGTCTTGCTCTAGATTTTCTCTGGATGGAACATCAGGAGCTGCTGCAGCAAGATAATGACTGAAACCATCATTCCTCCCTTTATTTACACCTCACAAGGACATCCTCGTACTTAGCACTGTCTTATAAAGTCACTATCTTTTCTTTCCTGAAATGCCTTCACTTCAGTGCTGAGAACCAATCCCAGATTTGCCTCAGAATCTTAGACAACGCCCAGTATTATTTATGTACCTAAATACCGTTACCTTTCTTTTCCTGTGGTGGAGAAAGGACACTCGGGCACCATGAAGAACTTGGCACTCAACTAAAGCCAATGGAGTTGAAAATGTACTGCGAAAGAGAGACTTATTTACCTTAAATCCAGGGCCACAGGTGCATTTTCCAGTCACACTATTGCAGTCAGCACCATTTTGGCAGCTGCGGATCTGCTGACATGACTCGCCATAGAATCCTGGAGAACACGTCTCGTTGCAGTAGAGCCCCGACCAGCCAGGCTTGCAGGAGCATTCCCCAGACACAGGGTGACAGCTGCCAGGAGGGGATGGAAGGATAAGTAATTCAGGACTAAAAATGACAATCTACAACTGAACAGTTCTTGAGATCTAAATTAGAACGTATTTATAAAACTACTAGTACTGGCATTTTAAGACATACATCACTGTCCTGTAAATAGATGTAGGAAGCTGTAATACTTTTGAAGGATTTTGATGGGTTTTCATGAAGTCAGACTAATTGGCAGTAAGATTTATACATTAAGAAAGGGAGCCTATATATATATGTATGCACATATCCCTCAGAGAAAGCAAGAGACAAAAGAAAGGCCACCAGAACGTGTCCTGAAAAAACCCTAATCCCAGCCTAACTATACCAAATTAGTTGGTGATGCAGAATGACCTCCCACAGTCTTATTTACAAATGTGAAGCAGGGGTGGAAGATCACCAGAAAGAGCTTACAAGACAAAAGGAAAAACCCTTGTAGAAAAGTACGTAGCTACAGTGTGCTCTTTTTACACCAGGTGTCACGTGAGTAAAGACATGCCAAAACCAGCCTGAAATGCTGCAATTCCTACATTTTGTACATTCCTGTACAAAACAAGGCGCTAATGTTGACAAAGGCAGACAGAGGCCTTTTTCGCTTCTTCCTGCAAACTGCATCTTCAGAATGACAAGTTTCTGTAAACCCCCCAACCTGTGATGGGAAGTGGCAGGGACGTATGGATCTGCTCATACCAGGTCACAGCGCTGTTGCTGTACCCCACTGAGGAAACGGGGTTTATATGGCCTTAGTCTCAGCCAGCCAGTGCTCACTCTCTGTTTTCTCTTGACTGTTGAGTACCAAGGGAAAAATGGATACTTTCACCTGGTCACAGAGAACAGAGGGCTGGGTTCAATACACACTCCAGCTCAAATCCTTGCATATCTACCAAAAGAGGCAATGGACAAGAACCATTTCTGAAAAAACTCTTTGCATAAGAGGCTTGTTACCTGCTGGTGCTCTCTGGACCCCTGGAAAATAATAGAACCTCCCAGGTATACCTATATCTAACCCTTCACGAAGCATAGAGGCTGACAAGCATGAGGATTGGCTGGAGCTGCCATCAACTGACCACATCTATTGATTTCAGTTATTTTGCACTTACAGCACACCAGAACGTGCAAGGGATATATGATCTATCCTGCCTACACACAGTGAGCAATGTAATGATCTACCCACCTGGTAAATAGAGACAAAGGTCCCACTTTGTCATAATATTTATTTGGCGGGTAAGCAACCAAATAAATACAGCAATGAATATTAAGATCACATATAGCTGCAAGCACTGTCATTGGGAAGCTCTTTTGGGCTGAGAGTTTCCTGATCCAGTTAGGGAATACCAGATTCTCTCACAAGTCCTTCGCTGCTTCAGATTGCATGAAAGTACTAGAAAAATCAGGAAATCTTTCTTTTCAGATTTCTATCTTCTCTACAGAAGAACAGGTTCAAGGGTGTAAAGCCTACCTCCAGGTAGTGGGCCTGTGCCAGGGACATCTTTTATCACACTTGAGACCATAAATTCCTTCAGGACAAAGCCTTGTTTCACACTGCTCTCCAGTGTATCCTGCTTCACAGAGACAGGCACCACCAATATGGTAGCATTTCCCACCATTCATACACTTGCAGGGCTCAGCACACTGCACCCCGTACGTCCCCACTGGACACTCCTCTTGGCACATATGAGAAAAACAAAGAAAAAAGTGGGTTAGTTCCCATCAAATACAGCTTTGGGACATTCCAGGGAAATCGAGTTTATGAGCAATCTCTATACGGCTCTAAAAAGCCTCTGAAGTGGAGCAGTGATTTATAGAAATTCATGTTTCAAGTACTTTATGTCAGAATTTGTAACTTTTAGAAGTAAAGTGGATTCTCCACTTAGCAATAGCGTGAACAGCCAGCAGATTTCTGTGCCCCTGTAGATGCTCAGGGCCTGGCAGTCCTCTGGCAATCACGCTCAGCAGTCTCTGATGAGAACCTTTTCTAACTGTGTTTTCCAAACACACTATGTTTGACACAAGGCACGGCAAAATGTAATAGAAGTCACAAGAGCCTTCTGACTGAGGTCAAAGGGGTATATGTGTTCATATCATGCCTCCGCAGTACTGGCCTCAATCCCTTACTCGTATCCAAGTGTCGAGGTATTTGCAACTCTGCCCTGAGGGGAGCAATAAAATCCCCATTACTTCAAAGGTGCAGCGTAATAATAGAGCTAATAACCCCCTACAAATGTTTCCCAGTGAAGTTACACAAATCAGCTGTGAATGGATTGTCTCCCAATGACCATCTGGAATTCCAGCACTGCAACTCCACTTACTTTTTAAACATCATCTTCATGACCTTCTGAAACACTGTCTTCCTGGTGAGGACAGTGTTGTCTCAGCCAAAAGGTTTTAGGCAAAACGGGAATTTAAAGTCGATTCTCCCAAGTTAACTCCGATCATGTAGAAATTGTTACCGATGTAGGAAAAGTTAAGGGTTCAGAGTGCAAAGTACATGACACTTCACGTACCCTTCACGGTACCTTCTGAGATTACAGTAACCAGGATGGCATCTCTTCATGGACCAAGAATTTAGAAGAAGAGGACCCTGCAAAGTATTCTGCCCCTTTTGTAAGTGCATATAACACAAATCTAGCCTTGCAATAGCATCAAGAAACGACGTCTCCTTAACTCCCCTGTACTGATTTTAATGCCGAGTTGTACCCCGCTTTGTGAATCATGCGGGTGCTAATTACAAGGCCTCACCAAGTCTCTGAACCATGAGGAAAAACACGTCTTTATGGTGACGGTGAATGAAAGGTGGGTAAGGAAGTTTCACACCACCGATCGGCTACATCTGACTGTAATAAAAAAGGCACGCTTGATGTGCTGGGTGTACGTGCTGGTGTTTTAGGCCTGGCACCCTGTTCTGACCAGAACTGAAATGAACACCTCGACTCTGCGTGTGATTAGCTCTTTTCACACCAGGGGGTTTTTGATCATGGGATGGTTTATTTGGCACTGGGATTCCTGGCGGCAGATGGGGTCCACCTGTCCCAAAGGGGAACAAGGATCCTAGCCCAGCAGTTGGCAGGGCTTGTGGAGTGGGCTTTAAACTAGGTCTGAAGGGGGAAGGGAATAAAACCAGGCTAGCGGGAAAAGAGTGTCAGAGTCAGGGGTGGGAGTCTACTGTGGACTGCCCAGCCAGAACAACAACAACATTGATGAGTTATTCTTCAAGGGACTAAGAGCCACCTCTAGATCCCCTGTCCGTGTCCTTATGGGGGTTTCAACTGGCCAGATGTTAGCTGGGAACACCACCACAGCTAATACAAACAGGTCCAGGAGAGTCCTAAAGCAACTGGATGGTAACTTCCTTGTTCAGGTATTGAGGGAGCCAACGAAGAAAGGTGCCCTCCTAGATCTCTTGCTCATCCACAAAGAAGGACTTGGGGGGAAGTAGAAGTAGGTGGACTTCTTGGCCACAGAGTAGTGGAATTCAAAATCTTTGTTGAAAGAAGGGAAACTGCCTCCAAAACTTCAACACTAGATACAGGGAGAGCAGATTTTGGACTGCTCAGGAAAGTAGCTGGTAAGGTCCCCTGGGAAACTGCTTTTGAAAGTCCATCAATGCTGGCCACTTTTTAAGTACCACCTCCTAAAAGCACAGGAATAGGCAACTCCAAAACATTAGAAATCAAGCAGGTGGGGCAGGAGGCTGAGCAGGGACGTTCCTCTAGAGCTCAGCAGAAAAAGAAAGTGGAAGCAAGATCAGGAAATGTGCGGGGATTACGGGGACACTCTTCACCTTTGCAGGGAGAAAATGTGTGTGGCCAAAGCTTAGAGAGAGCCGAGGCTGGACAATACTGTGGTAGACAGTCTGGGGTCTTCAAATACAGTAACAACAAGAGGAGGACCAGAGAGAACATTGGTCTGTTGCTAGATGAGAACGGTCACATTACTAACAGGGACACAGAGAAAGAAAAGGAGTTTAACACCTTCACTGCCTCTGTCTTCAACAGAGTCGATGGGCTTTGGGACTCCAGATGCCTCAAGTTGGAGGCCCATGACTGCAGTAAACTCCTAGCGAATTCTGACCATTCAGTGACGTGCTCTGACCTGGCTGGCCCTGTGTGGAGCCAGGACTTGGAGTTGATGATCTTCATGGGTCCCTTCCAACTCAGGATATTGTATGATTCTGTGAGTAGTTTTTGCATAAGAACTTGGTTTTGGACTGGTTTTATAGAAGCCTAAATATCTTGCATTCAAGAAAAACCCACTCTGATTCTGGAAGAGACAGGCATAATGGGAATAAGGGTAACAACTGCTGCCCAATGACTCACTGCCACACCATGCACAACTCAACTGAAAAATGTACCAGCAACACCAGGAAAAATTTAACTCTGAAAAGTATGAAAGCAAGCAGTGTTTTTCTGTTGAAGTATATACAAGCACAGTTCTCTTTCAACAGGAGAGTAGAATTTGATCTAATGCAAGTTAAAAGGCTTGCAGTTGTACTGCATGCTGTCTGTTTGCTGGTGGTTAACAACATAAATATGAAGGCTCTATGAGCTTTATTAAAGACTGAGTGGCAAGATCTCAAAATAGACACTTGTTCCTAAATGACGTGCCAGATACTTTGCTCAATTGCTAACGTGCTCACACAGACACCTCACTGGTGATGCCATTTTGTTGGCATTAGATGACACTCAAACACATCTGGGAAGTAAGCTAAAGAAAGGAAAATGAGCCTTTGGACGGGTAAGAGTGCTTACTGCACCTCCTAGGTGCACTTGCTTAGTGCATTACTTCAGCTACAAGACCTCCTTCTGCACCTAAGGAAGAGTGAGGATTCTTATCTATCTAAACATTTGTGAGTCATGGAATCAGATTGATGACAACAATTCAATAATTAAAGCTGTACTTCCTTTTCTGAGGGAGTACTTTGAGGTTATTTTTTCCTTGGTTAACTTCTTCTTGGAATATTTCTTCTTCTTTAACAAGAATTAAAATCAGCGGCTCAAGTGCCATGTACTGCAGAATGAAGACTCCCAAGGAAGAACTGCTTTTCTACAAAGGCCTGAAGATTTTTAGGCAATGCATGACTCAAAAATATTTTTGATCCTCATTTTATAAACTAAGAAATTCAAGTGTAGCTACTACCAGTAAGAGCTGACATCATAAATTAAATCTTAAATCCTAAGTCTTAATCCAACATTAATAAGAAAACAGAAAACTCGCCTGCTGAACATATTGCAAAGGCACTGGTGTTGCTTGGGTAAAAGCTTCCAGATGAATTCCATGAATTGGATCCTCGATAATCAGACATCCAATGTCAAACCACCTGCAATTACAGCCAAGTTAGAGTCTGTTGAAAAGCAACATGTTAGCCCTTGAATGATGACCGTTTTACAACCTCTAATACAACTGTAGTTAAAAATTTAACAATGACTTACATCAAGGCATCCCAGCATTTTTCAAATCAAATTTGCATGTATCAACTCATGTATATATAAAAAACTGAAGTGCCTGTGTTCCCTTGTAAAAAATTCTACGGCTCCGGTTGTTTCATGTATTTTATATGTGTCTACATATAAATGACATTTTATTCTTTAAAGCACTGGAAGCAAGACCCTTTGAGTCAATGAGAAACAGCCCTCTCCCCACCTCAGGGATATATTTCAAGTTCTCACTTGTCAGGAAGCAATTCCTCAATGAAGTTTTCTACCGATACAGCAGGCTGTTTTTCATGGATTACTCCAGTCCGGCGCAAGCTGTCTATTCTTTCTTGGGCTCCCTACATGGGAACATGATCTGTTAGACAACATTCTCTTTCAATCACATCATACAACACTCAGAGATGAGTGCAAAAAACCCCTGTGGAGCAGAATTTTCAAGTTAAACAGAAAACAGCGATTTAAAAAAATTACTCTTTTTATTCAACAGTAGAAAAACCAAAAAAGTCATGAAAAAGCACCATAGCCTTTCCCAAACAGGAATCTCAAACAGTAACACAAGCTATGATAAAACTCATGTTTGAAAAGCTGCACAATGAATTCCTACATACTAAATGTAAGAATGGAGCTGTTCAGGAAGATCCTTGGCAAGTGTTGATCAACCTGTCTTTCACCTACAGAATTAGTTGGGAGACAACCCAGTCTCAAAGGCTCTCTTAACTTCTGATTACATTTTTCCTATTCAATTTCTCATGTTTAGTTTTCATCCCAAAGTACTGTGCTAGTGACAGACTAAGAACAAATGCCTGATACACTTTCAAACTACAGTCATATCACAATGCATGCCAGATGTGATGGCAATCAACTGCTTTAGAAGAAAACGGACATAAATGTTCTTCACTGCTGTGACCGCGTTTGCACAAGAACCCCAAAGGCTATTCCAACAAGCAGCTTCAGAATGATCTAGTTACAGCAAAAACAAGAAAAGGAGAAGTCTCCCAATGCCACAGACTGACATTCCCCTTAGGGAAAATCAGATTTTTCTGGGTCAATGCCCCATCCCTGGAAGTGCTTAAGGTCAGGCTCGATGTGGCTTTGAGCAGTGTGGTCTAGTGCAGAGAGTTTCAGCCCCCTCTGCTGAGGACAATTTGTAAGGTCACTTCCAAACCAAACCACTCTCTCATCCTACGTTTCCATTGCCCTTCTCTGTGCTGGAGGTACTTTACTACTTACTTTTAAACCTGCAGCGTAGCCCACAGGTTGTACTTTAGTAAAACACAAAATTGTGACTACCACAATGCTGCTCCTTCCTATTCATTTTAAAGCTCTAACTGAGATACTATGCTTTTCATTCCAGGCTCAATGCTCAGCAATACTTCACAGAATCACAGAATCATACGACTGGAAGAGACCTTTGTAGATCATCAACCCTTTCAGTAAACATTTCTTTCTAATATCCAATCTAAACCTCTGCTGGCGCAGCTTTGTGCCATTTCCCCTTCTCCTATCTCCTCTCACCTGGCTGAAGAGACCATTGCCCACCTCCCCACAACCTCCCTTCCTGTAGTTGAGACTTTATTAGACTGTTTTAGCCTTTTCAATGTTCTTCCCAAGTGTTTCAGGAACTGCTTCAAGTTTGCTGAGCTTCCTAAAATAGTATAAATACTGTTGGGCTAGAAAAGCAGAACAGCTGAAAGTCAGAAGAAAGCCTCAAAAGCGATGTAAACACCGTTGTGAGCACGCTTACCTTTCGGCTTGTCGACCCTCAGTGCGATACCTTACACACCAGGATTTAATCACCAGATCCAACAGAACACATACAGCATATTTTAAACTCAATTCCATATCACTCCCTCAAACAGAGAAACAGGGAGGGAAAAAAGTATGTGACTTCCAGATTACAGACAAGGACTTGTCACCGTTTTGTTCTCTGTAACTTGCTCATCTCTCACAACCTGAACTGAAGGGTATTACTATGCTACTACCTAAACTACAGCAGAATACACAAGTAAATGAACCTTAAGACGCACATAAAAAAATCAGCCTGCAGAGTGAGAGTCTCACTGGACAACGCACCTGAGAAATCACCACGTAACTGTGACAGAATTAACACACTCTCCAGATAAACTTCAAGTGCTGTTACATTAATCTAACATTCTATGCATTACTTAATGGTTTGTCACAAATACTTACTGATATATGGAACCATGCCAGGGTCCAGCGGTGTAATCATGGTCTCCACTGAATGTTTGGGTTTATCAAGAACAGACTTCACCATGGGATTCTCAGCTACACCCTAAACATAAGCAAACAGACTTCCATATTATTTTCTCGTTTTTCCCCAAGAAACTCACAATAGCACAGTTAAAACCCAACCAAACAAAACCCAAGTATTAAGCTGCTTCGTGGTCTTCTTACCACATTTACACTTTGTAATGCCTGGTGCATCTCACTCGCCAGCACAAATGCTGCAAGACGTGACTAGGAGTGCGTGACTTTTCGGATACAGCAAAGGCCAAATATCATCACCGCCATCCTCTCACGCACCAATGCAGAAACAGGCCTGCCAGTGATGGTGGGCAACACACTTGATTTCCTCCTATTCTGGGACGGGAAGTCTTGAACATTTAACAAATACTAATTACAGCTATCATCAGACTCGGTAGCTAGACTCAAACTGTGACAACTCCAACTGAAGAGCCTCTTTTTTATGACCTTACAGACAAGAGGACCTATTTTTGAATGGCCCATTACTAACAAATATTTTTACAGCTGAAATTGAGCTGAAATTCCTCAATTTATAAGTAGATTCTAAACAACGCTGAAAAAACGCTCTATCTTCTCCAGCCAAATCCCAGGTGGAGCTGCTGACAGACCTAAAAGTTCATTAAATGTAAGCACAAACACTGACAGGGTCTTGCTGGCCTATTATCTACCTTGAGGGACATCTAAAAGAATGGTGTTGGATTTCTGAAGAACAGCAGAGCAAAAAAGGTAGTTCAATCGATTTCAAGAGCAGAAACAGAGATAACTGCAGCACTGCCATGTATGCACTTCAACAGAGAATCCAGCTTGCATTTCTGCAACAACTGACAGTTAAGCCTCACAGATTCTGTCTGATGTTTAAAAACCTGACTCTGACGTGTGCTTCCACACATCCAACACTTGACAGCTTCAGTACAACTAATGATTCCTCATTCTTCCACCTAGGAAATTCTCAGAGGTCATGGAAAACACAGAGCACGTACAACATTTAATACTCCAATCAAAGAATCTACATTTGGGTTGAAGTCAATCATACACATTCTCCAGAAACAGACATAGGTCACTTGCTGGATCCTACTGGTATACAGGCAACAATAACGTGGATGAGATTGGCTTTTCAACTAATTCACTACTGCCCTTTCAAACGGGCTACAAAATCATGTCACAAGGAAAACCTTCTCTTCTGGAACACTACCTTCTATCGCAAAAAAGCAAGAGGAATATGGTGACTGGAAGACATTTCTACTTGAAGACCAAAGAAGCTGTCTTTTTATGATTATAAGACACGTGCCCTAGAAAAAAGCAGCACGACAACTCTGCTCTCACCATACTGATGGACGATTAATCTTGCTCTTTAAGACTGTAGCACTGTCAAGATCACTGGAGTAAAGGGGGGCTCCCTCTGCCACATCACACACAACTCATTCTTCCAGATTTTCTTTTTCAAAAGGCTTTGAAAGCCCCTCCAAAAGTCTCCAGTCCCACTGGGACGTCAATCTTGATTCTTCCTTCCGATTTACTATCGCACAGTACAGATAGTAGTGTTGCTCCTGAAGGCAGCTCAGAGCTCACACACAGTCCCTGCATCTTTCTGCCACAGCCTTCACGACGCTACTCAGATGTAGCATGTCACAGCTCCAAAAAGGTTACAGGCTCATGAGATGCTGTCAGTTGTTGCTGCTTATTTCCTCTCTACGATTAGATCGCACCACAAGGATTATCTGTTCTGCATTATACACTCCGTGCCCTCTAGCGGAATAGAAAAATCCTACAAAATACCACAGACACCTCTTAAGAAACCCCTCCTCAGTGGAAGAAACACTTATTTGCCTCTCCCTGAGGAGACTTGTTTGGTTTAGAACAGGCAGGACTTGCATCCCCTAAAAAAACAATTCAGTTCATTAGGAAATGATAAAAAAACCCAGGATGTGCAAAGAATCAAAGAGGTTCTGACATTTCCCATGATTTAAGAGCATGTGACAAAACCTCTCAGGTAGAAGGATCTCCCTGTCACGAGCACCTAGACGCCAGCATTTATGTAGTCATTCCTCTTCTGGAAAGGAAAGAAGCACAGTTTCAGCAAAAAACAGCCACCTTGCAAATGAGGACAGAGGAAAGACAGGACCTAGAGCAACATGCCCTTAAAAGTTGTATCTTGTTAGAGACAACAAAAAATGGTAGTTCCTCCTGAAAGGTAACATACAAAACCACAGAGCATTATAAACCCCCACAGCCCTCCAGCAGGTGTTCCACCTTGGGCAGTAGCTACTCTGGGGTCTTCAAGCTCCTCAGGAAAAGTGATTGCAGAACCAGTTCCAGGAGCCAAAGGGGAAGAGAAAGTTGCTTGCTGAGTAATAGGATCTGCGAAGACACCTAGGAAGAGGGAAAAACAAGACACAAGTACTGCGTTTCATTTCTTATGCCGTAGCAACATGCAATTGTTTTACAGGAAAATGAACAGGAAGAATAGAATAATACTGGGCTGATTCCTTTCATTTCTTGAAGGCCCCAGAACAATCCTGTTTGTTAGAGTTTAGCAGAGGCAACTACTGTGAATGAGTTCAACAATATCTGCTCATAGAACCGAGCCTACCTGCACCTGATGTGTAAAATTAAACAAAGACATGTTAGCTTAAGAGTGGTGCTTTTTATTGTCTTCAAATTTCCATAGGTCTTTCTGGACAGACTGCTTAAAAGACATGTCACAAACAATGGTTAAAGCCTGGCCCAACTGCAGCTGAAGAGCTAAGTTTCCATTAGGCTAGTAGAAAATCACCTCAGTTCAGCAACTACAGCACTCGCTTGCATGGCAGGCAAGTATTTTTCACTGTCCTGATGCAATTTAGTAGCCAGAAGCAAGAAAAGAGAAGCTACTCTCATGTGACAGACGACTTCTTACAGATAGCGAGCTTCTCAGAACAAAAACTTGCCCATTAGGAGATTACAGCCTGAGATACCTTACCATTCCGTGGAAATACAATGGCTGAAATTGCCTCTGAGCTGAACAGCAGCAACACAGAAATAAATGGTCAGCTGGGCTTTCCTGGGCACATTTTAAAATACTGCTCTCAAACACTTTTCTGTGAGCCTGAGTGCTAGCAGAACTCTGTGGAAGAGGACTCTTGTCCTACACCGTGATCGTACTTCAAAGGCCATTCTCCATTCCTCCAAGCGCAGCTACTCAGTAATTAAGTGTCACAAGAATACTAAAGAAGCTGAACTTGTGGGACTCTAGCAGACTGCTGAAGTAGCCACCCAGGAGACCCCTCATCCTGTCTCACAAGCACAAAGGTCTATATACAAAAGGTTACCTGTGACGGGAGGTGCAGAGAATGATGGCATCAGTGGGCTCTGTGGTGCTCGACCAGCGTGGCCTCTGGTGATATCATATGTTGAAGACATGGAAAATCCTGAAATCGGGGGACCAGCAGGAGGTGCAGGAAGACCAGAGCCAGCAGTAGAGCTTAATGAAGGAGCTGTAGAGAACTGCGACACAGAGGTACTAGAAGACGAAGGGGCAACTGGAGGTCGGGCTGGAGTTAGAGGTGGCGCCATAGTAGAAACTGTTGCAGATGGCACAAGTGGAAAAGAAGATGAAGTCATCATAGGAGGAGGAAGTGGAGATGCTCCAGCTGCCAGAGGTGCTGAGCACTCAGGAGAAGATGACAGGCTTGGTGTAGCAAGGGGACTGGACAAAGCTAGGGGAAAAAAAGACAAATGGAATTTTAGAAACACCGAGCCTTCATCTCAGAGATTCAGGTATGTAATTGTTCAGCTAGTTTACAAGTAAGTTTTGACCAAGTCTGCTTTTCTCCTTTCAAAGGAAAAAAGTTTAGTTCTGCTTGAGTTTGCAACCACCACCAATTGCCCTCAATTTCTGGAGATAGTAGCCTGGAATCTCTTTTCTTCTCTGACCCTATTTATCACAGCTAAAAAGACGAGTCAACATTTGACTACCCATTTTGTAGCAGATGAAGTGGGCCTCAGAAATTTCCAGCTAGCACGCTTCTTCCTGCTTCATCCACAGGAATAACAAAGATGCAGGAAGTGTCCCTCTTTAGATTAAGAAATGCACTCAGGGGACCTGTGAGGCTGGGACTTACTGCAGAGGTACAGGTCTATGAGATGGGCTGAGCACCAGGCAGCCCTCTCTTCCCTGGCACCCAGCTACCCAGGCTCCTAAACCCTCTGCTTTCTGTGTTTCAGTCTGGCCCCCAGCTGATCCTTGGATAAGCCAATTTTGTTCTCTAAACCAAATTTAGACAGAAAATTAAGCCAGAGAAACAGAAAACACTGGTTTTTACAGCACTAAGCTGTTGGATCAGCTCAGATGTGAAACTGCACTCAGCCTAAACATTGATGACAGTCAAGTGACGTGCCAAGTTACCGTAAGGAGGTTGTTTCCAAACTTTATCACGCACACCAGTCAATAAAAAATGGAACATGCACACCCCCAACATAGCTACAAAATACTTACATGGGCCACTGTCCTAGTATATTCCATAGATTTTAAAACATACAGAACAGAAATATTAAAAGGATGAGATAAAGATCAAGAAACTCTTCTGCTCCCACTGAAAATTAGTATTTTAATAGTATATTCATAAAACAATATGTTATGTTATTAACGGTTAGCACACTATAGAATACCATTAATAATATTGTAGTGTGAGCAATGTCACTACAGAAGCCTCATCATTTTTACAATCTTGGGTTATCATCAGCAATTTGGAGGTCTGGTTCTATATTCCAATCATGGCTTTAATGGTTGTCACACCTGGAAAAGATGCCTTACAAAGACACACAGACCCAAATGAAAAGGTGTTGCTGGATGTGCTTACAAAACCATGCTATTTGTTTTCGTCTCCCAGCCATCAAGTATATGAAGGCTTATCTTGAAATTCAGCTAGCAAATGTTCATCTTTCTTGATGTCATTCAATTCTTCTGGAAAAATCATCAGAAGGTGTTGCACTTTGGTATTCCTAACAAATGGGCTCAAAATCCACCCAAACTAATTCATCTGGAAGATTTCTACATAGTTCAGGAAATTCTCTTTGCCAATTTACATGTACAGAGTGGAAAGGGTTTTTTGTGTGACACTTGCAATGATTTTGGCAACAGGAATGCATTGACAACGTAAACACTTTCAAATACCACTTTTCAAAACACCTTCTCAAACGCATGGCTTTCTTACAAAGAAGTAGATCACTCCTCCTTAAAACACCACCTTTATCTTGAAGGGACAAACTGTAAGTGTGTTTTGGGGTTTTTTTAAATAACTACTGGGTAGCACACTGCTGATGGCCACTTGTCATCACAGAAAATGTCAGCGAGTCTGCAAGTCTGTTTTGGTACAAGAAGAAAGCTGAAGCCATATTTAAATCCCTTGCCACAAGACAACCAGCAAACCTCTGTGCGATGCACAAAAGTTTCACGGTCACTTCCTCTACCATTACAAGGTGCAGCTAAAAACAACCCCTACTATTTAAAGAGAACTTCTATAAAGTTAACCACACTGCTGGCATCCTGTAGCCCTTTGTGCACCAGCTCCACTTTCACTGCTGCAGTAACTTGCCTATGAATGAGGCGGTCAATAAATGTCATGGGTGGAAATAGATCGGTAACCTTATTCGAGAATCCATTTTTAGCCTAGTCAAAGCAATCACTCCATCAATGGTTACTCTGAGGCAGTCTTAATAAAAACATGGCTTTTATTAAAGAAATCATTCACTGTTGAGGATGCAGCTTCTCCAGCACAGCCCTCCTTCAGCATTTGACAATAAAGTTGTTCTTTCTGTATTTCATTACTGAAACAGAATTTAGCAAAAACCATAAGCAGAAACACGTTAGGAACATCTGTACAGCAAACCTTCCATACTGTGATCTGTTCTCACGCTTGTTTCTTATAATCATCAGCAATGTTTTCTATGTCTCCTTCCAACAGAATTTCCTGACAAATCCATTTGTCAACATATTGTTTGCATTTAATATTACAGACATTTTTACCATGTCAGGAAAAACAAGTGATGCCCCAAAGAATATACATTTGTCTCTTCTCTGGTGGTTTCTGAAATATATGCCAAGAAGTATATTCGATATCAGTAAAGCTTGATTTTTCTGCTTTTTTTAGATAAAAGAACTATTAAGGAATGCTCTGGTATTTTCTTCCTGCACCCAATGGATCGCCCAGCACATCCTCCTGGGGCTAAGAGCGCTCCACTCGGGAGTCCACGGCACTAGTGTGACTCGAGGTAATGTTACCAGATGTGTCAGAAAACTGAGCATTCGGTAGTCAAGCACATGGGGTTCAGACTCTGGAAAAATCAGATTCAGTGCTCTGATTACCACCCACAACAGTAAAATCCAAGTGATCGTCCACGTTTCTCACTATCCCCCACAAGACTGTAGACTTGTTTGAACTCCCTTCTGTGCTGCTCATCTCACTGTGCACTGTACTGGCCAGTATTCCCTGTCCCCACGTCCTTAAAAACCCTAAGTGCATCCACATGACTTCATCAAAAAGTTTCAAGAATAAAAAAAACATTTACACTACTCTCTGTCAGATGTATGCCATACTGCCATGAGAAAGAAACAAATTCTTCCCATCAGCCTGGAGAAGAGCTCTCTAGGTTGATCCCAACAC
The DNA here is from genome assembly GCF_964237585.1 of Gallinula chloropus. Lineage (NCBI taxonomy): Eukaryota > Metazoa > Chordata > Aves > Gruiformes > Rallidae > Gallinula > Gallinula chloropus. Next base: position 56,987,301 of record NC_140089.1, read on the forward strand.
CTCTGGATGAACTGCTGTGCTTTAAAAAGACATGAATAAATATCACTGAGTTTCTGAGGAAGTTTCTGTACCTAATGACCTACCTGTAGCAGCAGTGGTAGCAGCTGTAGTCTCCCCTGCTGTGTTTGGTGGGGGTGTACCGGGTGGAGTTGTCTCTATTCCACTCTCTTCCATCATTTTCCTTCAGCTACAGAAAGCTGTAAGACAAAAAGAAAGGAAAATAAAGAAAAAGCTTATCTTGAGAAATAGGGATAGTGTTTGCTGCAATACTGAGCTGTAGTAACTCCAAGAAGGACCTGTTCTTTTCAGAGCTGATGCATGACAGGATGCAAAAGGTGGCAAGAAGCGAGACAGAGAACGAAGTCTCCCCCTTCTGCCCGTAAAGAACCACAACTACCCCTGAAGTTGGAGCCCTCTCCAGCTTAAGCACTGCCCCAGATGCTCCCGACCCACCATCAAACTGACTGCAAGCACTTTCTCCAACACCAGGCATAGTGGCAGAGCTTGCAAGGGCCTAGGGCTCCAGACTCCGTGACCTGAACTCTATGACCCTGTCTGCTTAAAGGAGAAGCTAAAGAAACCTCCAGACACGCCACAAGAAACCAGGGAAATTTACTTCCAACCTACCTAGAAGTACAATGACATTCATTTACACTGAACAAGTTCTCCACTGCACACAATTCCTGTAAAATCCAGGTCTCGTACTGCTCTGGTGAGTATCAGAAGTGACAGTAATTGAAAACTTTGGCTTTTCTTTTGAAGGCCACATTACATTGAAAGTATCTTCCAGCATCTTTGACTACACCTGTACAGTGCACTACTTGTGGAAAAGTAAAGCGATGTGCTTATTTAAAACCCCCTAAATTAAGAGAAAGGCCTCAGGAGATGAAAAGGAGAGGATGAAAGACTAAGATTAACACCTGGAGATTTTTGTTCTTCAGTGCAGAGGAAGTCACCTAAAACCCCCTGCTTCCTCCCAAGTCTGGTAAACCAGACCGAGATTGTTTGTACCACTCCCTGAGGTAGCAATTCCATAAGGACATTTTAATAACATAAAAACCCTACAGAAAGGAATTTATGTCTGAAAAATTGGCAGGAAAATATTTTCCATCATATCCATTACCTCAGTAGCTACTGAGGACTGACAGCTTACTACATTTAACAAGTATCAGAGGAAAAGCCTTAGGTAATGTGTTGAGTAAAAGTACTCACAGGTATTTATAAAGAACTCCACTTACAAAAATACAGGGGGGGTTCCTCTAGAAAAAAAGAAAAAACCCTCACTGCTGTTTAAAATGTGTATACAGCTATGTTTAATGTAGAGGGAAAATTACTGTTATGACCAAACTGAAAAATACAAAAAGTAGGATGCCAGTGTTAGTCTGGACAGGCTAAGGAGCATCAAAACCAAATGAAAGCATTGAAATCACAAAGGAGAAAGTGTATTTCCTCTTACAACCAGTATGTGTTGTAAGAGGAAATAAAGTAACTCAAGATTCAGCATTTGAGCCCAGACTCGGAAAGCAAGTATGGTTCCTGTGCAGCACACCTCCTAAAACCTCTGATGACCCAGGGACTGTGGGTTCTGAGTACCTTTTCAATTAACTTGAAAGCTTCTCTGCAGACAGAATGAAAGGGTCAGTAACTGCCTGGTGGGGAACAGACTGACCTTGACGAATGAGCACATCTCAGCATCCCTCAGAAAGGAGCTACACAGCCCTCCCCTAAAGTTCACTAAGCAGAAGAATTTGCAGTAAGATTTTGTCTTTTCACTCACCTACGGGAGTTCACGTTCCTCCTCGCAGAAGTATTTCTAAAGTCATTCTTCTTCCAATTATACACTGCAAACAAAGAGAGAATTTCCCACTGTGCAACATCTGTAATCACTGACCAAACCCTCCCAGAAACACTTTCTTTCATCAAGGCTCCTTTCAGCTGCTGCTTGATTTCACCTCTGTCGTGGTTTCACCCCGGCTGAGAGCCGAGATCCACGCAGCTGCCTGCTCCTTAAAGGAAAAGAGCAGGGAAAAGGGAAGGGGGGGAGGGGAGGGTAAGAGGTAAGTGGTAAGGGAAGGGAAAAGGAAGGGGCAAATAACCCCAAAACCAAGAAATAAGAGGCCCGTGGGTTGGGATAAGGAGAGTTTACTAAGATAACAGAAAGATACAGTCTAACAATGCTGACAGGACTTTAGAGCAAAAATATATGAAGCTGTTGATACACAGTGCAGTTTCTCACCAAACCCACAACTCAGGCCGTGCCACCCAGAGCCGTCCCAGAACCCGACCGTCCCCCAAGAACCGCGCGTCCCGGAGCCGCCCTCGGCCTTCCTCCCGTCAGCCCCCCGATATCCTGGGCAGGACGTAACTGGCGTGGAATACTCTCTTTGGTCAGTTAGGTCACCTGTCCTGGCCTCGCCCCTCCTTTCTCATGAAGAGCTGAGAAAGTCCTTGACTGTCTGACAGCAATTAACAACATCAGCATTCCATCTGCTGCTACAAATGAATTTAACTCCATCCTGACCAAAACCAGGACAAGAGGGAAAATTACTGTTATTACCAAACTGAAAAGTGAAGCAAGCATTGAACAGCAATAGCAAGCCCAAACCTGCAAAAATTAGAGAAGCCTGAAGCCTAAATGCTCCCTATCATCCTTCTCCCTTTAGCTTACCCAACTCCTCACACAATCAACAATCTCCTTGTGAACTCCTGACTTGGCAGGGATGAACAAGAAGTTTGCCCAGGTAACACTTTGCTATACACCGAATTCTCAACAAAAGCCAGGTGTAGTTTGCAAATGCTGCATGAAAAAGCATAAAAATAATAAGGTGAAGGAAAAAGATGAGAGATGGAAAGAGAAAATTCACAAGAGAAAAGCAAAACTATGATAGGTGTAATTGGAAGCAAATAGCTCATCATCTTGAAAGAATCTAGAACTGCTGACAATTAAAATTGATCCTACAGGACATGTGGTTAAATACTTTCATCTGAACGGCCTATCTGAAACCACTTACACGGAAGAAAACAGAAAGCACTGGGCTGAAAGAACATGGAAGGCAAAGAACCCAACCAACCCACGGACTTTTAAACAATGTTCAGGCCTCAGCAAAGTTTCCAGTGAACGTTTCTACCCTCCCCTACGGGAGATCCAGGGAAAAAGCTCCCCAGTAAGATCAGCCTGCAAATCCTCAATGACTGATGGGTAGGGAAGTGGCTGCTCTTTTCAGTGACTTAAAAAAAACCAGTAATAGATAATTCTCCACTGTCCAAGCCACAAACACAACATTTGCAGCAACTCCTGCTGAAATCCAGCCTAATTTCATAAGGAAGTGACTTCTATGTCCTCCTGCCAAGTAGAACGCTTTGTATTACTGCACTGAAAACACAAAGGAAACTCAGACAGCCCAGTGCAAACAGGCACTTTCGGTGACAGCAACTGCGGCACTGCCATCTAGCGATTTGTGAGCATCAGCTCATCTCACAAATTTCATCCCCCTGCCACATTTAGCTAGAAGGCAATCTCGGTTTAGGCTTACATGGAAGTAAAAAAGAAGGGATATGGAAAAAAGAAATACAGAAAACCACAAGGGATGAGGGGGAAGGGAGGGGAGCGGGGGACACGGACGGGACGGGACACACACCACATTCCCAACACATCACGCTTAAATTTATTATCAAGTCGTTACGTTTCCGCTAATATTTTGCAATAATCTGGACAACATGACCATACTTCAAATGCATTTTTCAGGTTGTGACTCCAAAATATAGAAATTCACAGCCAACTATAACCTACAAATGCAGATGACCAAATTCCACATGGAAAAACACATTATCTAGAACGTGGTGGTATGTCAGAGTTTAGAAAAAGGAACTCTTTTCAGTCACCCTTAAATAACTGCTGCTTGTAGTGCAGTAGATGCTCCTGCTAATAAAGTCCTGTCCCCCCAATATACTTCATAACCCCAGGAAGAAAAACTGGTCTCTAAGCAGAGCCTCAAACAAAACAAACAGTTGGAATACTAAATTCAAATGCCATTAAAATGCTATTCTTGCCTGTAAGCGTAATACTGACTATTCTAATTGTGTGGAGCAATACTGATTACATACATTGTTAATATCTAAGCACAAGTCAACAACTGTCCAGAAGAGTGAGCTGTCATTTATTTATTTATTTAACTAAACAAATCGATTGCTTTGAGCCATTCCCAGCGCAAAAACCTCTCTAAATAAGATATTGCATCCCGGGTTGCATTACCTGATAGAGAGATTCCTAGGCACATACTTGTAGTCAACAGGAGAGAAGACAAAAGGAAAACCTTCAGTTGTTAAAGACAGAGTGAAGCTGACACAAAATAAAAAGACAACACTTCAGAAAACACCCCAAAACAACAGAGCTGAGCTGTTCCTATATCAAAGTTTCATCTGAAAAGTCCCTCACCCTACTTTATTCCATTTCAGACAGGCAGGGACAAAACTTCCTTCAGACTGGGGCCTGGTCAATACAGCCAGATCCCAGGGGACACGCAAAGCCTCGCTCTAGCCAAAGCAAGGGCACGGAGGGATCTCCAATGTAATCACCTTGGGTCAAACGACTTGTTCTAACACCTGCTGAATAGTCACAGCATAATGTTAATCACAACTCCCACATTAAAAAAGAAAAAAAAAAAGGAAATGTTTACCAAGCAGAAACCACTTTGCCTCAGACCTAATGCTGTACCAATAGCTTGAAACACCAGGCATGACAGAATGGTTTAGCCTCATCCTACGACTTCTGCAGACAGTTACTGTAGTGCACAGATAGCACAAAACCCAGGCAGTTTTTCTAAGAGTTTCCTAGTGCCTGAGAATTATTTTGTTTCCCACATTCTTAGTGCCATTGTCAACCTTTGGGATTCGTTGCACACCCTTACTGTTGTTATTTTGAAATCATAGAGGGCTTACATAGCTCCACAAGCCACTGATGACCACAGAGAACTGTTGGTCTAGTATACAGTGTTATCTTCATGGGACTACGTAAACCCAAAGACACAGCTACACAGAACCACATGCATTCAACCAGTTTGTACCAACTGACGTAGGGTAAATGTCATGATGCAACAGCTCCAGCACTTGCAGACGATTTTGCCCAAAAGAAACGTTTGTTTTTCACGGCACTATAAACGAACTAGAAAGGGCAAAGCACTGCAACAAGGTATCCTCCAGAAACAGACTTCCTGAAGCATCACTTCTATCCTATGCTAAGAGATCCTCAAGGGTAAGGATTTCTACTGCCAATCATGCTAATTCCAGCTAAAACCACAAGGGATCTAGCACTTCCAGCCTGAGCTGCAACGCTGGAGCACAGGGCCCTGAGAGCAGGCATCTGAACACTACCCAGTGCCGGGAGAAAGCCTGGTCACCAGGAGGGTGACTCGCAGGAGCAGATCACTATACAGGACCTAGCAAGCTATCAGGAGCTGGAAGTTCCGTGAAGTGCTGGTGGTTTCCAATACCACTGCCAGTCATCACTGAGGCCGCAAGGGGTCTTGCTCTGTAGCTTCATCTGCCTCACAACCCACAACCGTAACGCTGCAAGAAGCCCCAGAGCCTGCCAGCAAGGAGCACTGGGGCCAGTGCAGCCTTTCTTTAGAAGGACAAGACGGTTCAGAGTAAGGGCAACAAGACAGACTGCCTACACCAGAATCAGTCTGGTGAGGGGCAGACACCGTGCAGTCGCAGGTGTGCTGCCCAAGGGGGGAAAGTCGCCCCGACGGGACGGCTGCCGGAGCTCGTCCCGGGGCGGACCCCGCCGACATTCCTCACACACACAGCCCGGCAAAGACCTCAGCGACCCTCCGCCCCACCTGGCACAACCTCCCGCGCTGCCCCCAGGACCGCGTCTTAACATCCGGACCTGCCTACAGGGCCCCAACGGCCCCAGACGGCACCCGGGACCGGGGGACACCCACCGCTCGCTCCGGGATGCCGCCCACCGCCCAGCCTCACCCGCCCAAAGCCTTCCAGACGCTCCCTCCCCGCCGCCGCCGCGGACGACGGGTGCCAAGGCGTGCCCTCCTCCCGCCGCGACACGGGGCCTCACCGAGCCCATCCTCCAGAGCCCACCGCCTCCTCCCGCTGCGCACCGCCCAGACATTCTGGCCCAGCCAGAAGGCCGCGGCCCCGAGCACCTCCGGGTGGCCCCGCCTCCCAGGAAAAGGCTCCTTCGGGCTCGGCCGCAGGAGCAGCACAGCTCCCCCGCCACGCTCGCAGCGGACCTCGCGTCACGTGGGGGTGCCGGTCCCGCAACCTGCCCCCCACCCCCCTCCCGGCCCGCTGCGTGCCGCCTCAGGCTGCGCAAGTCGGCAGCTGCCCAGCTACCCGTAACCCTCGTGCCTTCATCCTCTGCCAGCCGGAGAGAAAACAGTTACTTCAGTTTTACAGCCTTTACAAAGCACCAGGCAACCCTCCCAGCTGCCCAGGGTTTCCCCCACAACTCACCTCTGCTGCTGCCAGTGCACTTCCTGGGTCCAGTGAAGGTGGTGGACAGCGCTGGGGTGGCGAGTGATGGGGGTGTGCCCCAGCTGCTGGACCGGCTCTGGTGTTGGCAGCTCCTGGGCCCAGGTCTAGTTTTCCTGGGAGGGTGGCCTCTTGGGGGGCTGGGAAGAGTCCTGGGAGCCGCTGGCCCTCCTCTTTGCTGCTCGTCTTGGTCTCCCAGGGGCACGGTCCCTGCCCTGGCTGGCACTGGAGGGACCTGCCACAGCCTGCCCCAGACCCGCCGCCGGCTCTTCACGCTCCCCGTGGATGGGAGAGGGGGCGTGGTGTGGGCTGGTGGGATGCCCAGCAAGAGCAGCGGCCGAGGTGCTGGGGCGCTCCTCTTCCCGAGCCCCTGCTGGGCTGCTGGAGGGGGCTGGTCCAGGGGCAGGAGAGCCGGCTCTGGAGGCAGCAGGATGGGGGGCAGAGGTGGGCCTGCCCTCCCGCGCCTCGGCTGCAGGGCCATCCTCCAGGCCCAGGAGACGTCGGGCCTCCCTGCGGCAGCGCCGCACGGCGACACTGATGAGCCGGCGCACGAACGACACTGCGCGCTCCTGCAGGCTGGGCTGCAGCAGCCGGACCAGCACGTCTTCATCCAGCCCGTATAAGCCCAGGACGGCCCGGATGAGGTCCTCCAACACATCTGCTGTGGAAGGCTGCCGTTGAAATGTGGCCCTCAGGTGTTGTTGTAGCCACGGCAGAAAGCGTTGGAGGAGGGCTGGGTGCTCATCAAAGAGAGATGCCCAGGTGTCTGGCTGCAGGCCACCCACTGTAGCCCTGGGCACCGTCTCCACCGCCGGCGGCTGGGCAGCTAGCGGGCGAGGGGGGCTGTCGGTCCCCGGGTGTGCGGGCGCTCCTCCAGCTGCAGGTATGGCAGGCCATGTTGAGTCCTCTCGTGGTGGTCTGATGTGGACCTCTTCAAATTCATGGTCTGCCCGCACCGAGTGCAAGATGGATTGTACTCCCCTCTTGCAGAGGGGGCACTCAGGTTTGCTGTTAGCCCACCGCAGGATGCAGGCGTAGCAGAACTGGTGGAGGCATGGCATCACGAAGGCGGCGTTGTCAATGCTGTCCAGGCAGACTGGACAGCGGTGTTCCACCTCCGTGGCCATGCTGTTCTGGCTGCGGTGGGCTGGGAGGAGCTGCGGGTGGTGAACTGCTTCCTCCAAACGGCGCTGCAGCAGCTGGAAGCTGCGCTCGAAGATGCGCCGCGTGTGCCCTGGACACACCCTTCAGTATCTCTGGGATACCGCACTGGAAAACCGTCCTGAGTAAGGCAGCAGCACCAAGCCTTCGCTCAGCACTCCAGCCTCGCTGGCTGCTCAGCTGGAGTCTGCGCTTGAGGCCGTTGGGCACCCCTGTGTGCTGGGTTACAGGGCTGGGTGACGTCACGCTTGTCCGTTGGTGACCAGTAAACATGGCACTCAGGCAGCTTCCAGAAGCTGCCATGTCAGATGACTACTTTTTGGTGGTCTTCTGGCTTTCACAAACCTTGACGGACAATAAAACACAACAGAACAGAACTGTCCCTGGTGGAAGGAACTCCAACAATCTTCTAGTCCGACTGCCCGACCACTCCAGGGCTGACCAAAAGTTCAAGCCTGTTGTTAAGGGCATTGTCCAAATGCCTCTGAAACGGATGGGCACGGGGCATGGGCCATCCCTTGAGGAAGGCTGTTGCAGTGTTTGATCACCCTCTTGGTACAGAAATTGATCCTGAGCTCAAGTCTGAACCTGCCTTGACACAGCTTTGAGCGCTCAGTCACATGCTCTGGCTTGGCCGGCCCTGTGTGGAGCCAAGAGTTGCACTTGATGATCCTTGTGCATCTCTTCCCACTCAGGATATTCTGTTATTCTGTGAATTTATACTTGTGCCTGGCACCCACCCACCCAAGGTGCAGAAGCCAATAGTTTGTCTTGTTAAATTTCATGCCCTTGATGACTGCCCCATGCTCCAGTGTATCTACAGCCCACTGCAAGGCCTGTTCTTGCTCAAGAGACTTAACAGCGGCTGCCGGTTTAGTAGCATCAGTAAACTTGCTAACGGTGCATCCAACCCCTGCCCCCGGATCACTGATAAAAGGATTGACTGGAACTGGCCCTAGAACTGAGCCCTGAGGAACAAGCCCGAAGCACTTGGCTCACTCTTGTGGGTTTTCTCCTGCCTTTCTCTCCTTCCATTATGCCAAATCTCATCCTTGATCAAACTCTAACTAAATTGGAAAAATAGTTAAAGCAATAAATAAGTAGAACTAAAAGAAATAACAATTTCCCTCACATCTGCCTGTAACCAGTGTTTGAAATGAATCGTTGGCGGTCAGAGTTACAAAGGGGAAACTGCCATATGCTCTGCCCCTTTATGCTGCATTTGTACGTTGTTACTGGCTCCTTAGTCATTATTCCAAGGCGTTCATTGTTATTATTATTATTAATTTATTAAAGGGAAAATATCTTGCTTTTGTGAAGTCAACTTCCCATCTTTCTCAAGGGTAAAGGGATAAAGTGAAGAGACTGGCTTGGAAGAATTGCCCTACTTCTGGACGTGGCTCCTCCAGGAACAGGCAGAACATCACAGAAGTTCAGGAGCTCAAAATCAGCCTTGATTTCTGTCAGAGTTTTGCGTGGCTGGGTCCTGGTGGAAAAGGGGGCGGGGGGCTGCAGAAAATGGCTGCTGCAAGAAGCAGCCAGAAGCTCTCTGCAGGCCCGAGAGAGTAAACATGGGCTAATTCAAGGCCAGAGTTGCTGCTGAACAAGGCCGAGCCAATCGTCCAATGTCACAGCGCCTCAGGGAATCACATTTAGGAGAATAAAAACGCAGGCAGGTGCATTTTCCCACCAAAGAGGGGAGTGAGAAGATGTAAGGAGCTGTGCAGGCAGCAAGGCCGGGGAGGGCAGGAGAGGAGGCCTCGCCCTGCTGCTGGAGAGAATGATGCCCCTGCAGCCTGTGGAGAAAGCCATGGTGGAGCGGGTGTCCCTCCGCAGCCCATGGAAAAGGCTGAGACCCCACCTGCAGCCCCTGGAGAGGCTCCATGCTAGATGAAACAGGTGGAGACATAGAGGAGATGCTGTGACCCACGTTAGAGCAAGCCCCTCCCTGTGCCACAATGCGGGGGAAGAAGGGAGTGAAATCATGACCAAAGTGAAGTCTGAAGTGATAGAGCGGCTTTGGTGGGCGTCTGGCCTCCAGCCAGGACCAAACCACCACAATTTATGACAAAGCATCTCAGGAATTACTTGCTGTCTCTAAGAGAGAGACTTGTATGCCATCAAATACATGACTTGGTTGTCCAGCATGGGTAAGTGTAACATGTTTTATAGTTCCTGCGCTATTTCTAGACCCACCCTCAGCAAAAGAAAGGGAAAGGAAAAAACGTCACAGCATTCACATCTTTCATTAGAAACTTTATTCCATCAGCCTACAGGTACATGAGGTGAAATAAATGGTAGTGAAGGGCAGAAGGACCAACAGCAGTCATCTTTGGAAAACAGAAACATTTTCACAACAAAACACCTTTTTGTTACAGCGAAGAAAAAAAGCCAGGCACACTTGATAGCTTTTCTTTAAGGATGTATTACAGTTCAGTCACATCAAAGTGAAACCTTGTGGGCTAAAACTGGGAAGTTCTGTGCTTTAGCACTAGTACAAGCCTACCAAACCACACGATTTTCTGGGCAGCAATTAGGAAACACGCATCGTTCTGTCAAAATTTCTGTCCAAATGAGCTGTGTATTCTTCAGTCTGGACTTCAGAGCTTCAGTATAAGGATCATTAGTTGGATACCTATGTAATGAAACAAATTCAGTCATGGTCACGGTACTTGGAGAATCCAATAGATCTTAACTGACACCTTGGCCACTGTGGAGTTTGTTTTATTCTGTATTCCCTTCAATATGAACTCAGCTTTGCAGATTGTCTCAGCAGAAAGTATGAATGCACTGAAATCTTCTTTCCCCTAATCTGCATGTGCATCTCCAATTAAAATTTATGTGACTTCTCTGAGTACATCAAAATAAGGACAAACTTTATGCGTGACTGTGTTGTGATTAAAATCTTTGCTTAAAAGCCTTTAAGCGTTTTAAAAAACCTTGAGGTTCATGGTGTTTCTCCATGACCACCATTAGTACACCTACATTATGGAAAACCTCAAGTTTCTACTTACTACCTCAATTAAAGTCAGCTACACACCTTGTGCATCGTTTTGCACTTTAGTAAACTGGTACCAAGTTGCTCCCTTTTCAGTGTGACATTTCTCACTCTTGTAATGTGACTGTTTAGCAGCAAAGCTTCTCTTGCCGTCCCTGTCCCTGGTGAAGGCCTTTCTCTTAGTAGACAGTACTTGCTGAAATTACTCGTCAGCTTACTCGTTAAATTCCCACCACAATATAGTATCTCTGTTTGGATTTAAATTCTCTAAAGAGCATACTGGGATCTACAGAAAGGGCTAGATGACAAGCATGAAGATTAAGTTGGGGGGGTGGTCTCTCAAATTGACAGATGAGTGTCCTTCAGTGGAAGCCTCCTGGGGCACAGAGGGGACAGTGGGATTGCCAACACCAGTCCCACGGGCTTTTGTCCTGTGGCTGTCATTTGACAAAACTATGTGAGCCCTGCAGGTAATCTGTTCAGAGTGTCTACCAGCGATCCTTCGCTGAAATAAATTCAGGGAGGACTCGTGCTTCCCGCTGTATGCCGTACGATGCAACTGCCTACCCCTTTTACCTGGGCACAGAGCAAATGTTGGGACACGCTGCTCCCAAGAAGCTGGAGAGCTACTGCCAGAAGAGGGTGGAGGAGCCTGCTGGGGCTCCATTACAAGCATGTTTTCCGGCACCATCACCAGCAGCAGCAGCTAGAAACAGTCCTGCCGCACCTGATGCAGGGTTCTAGAGGTAACTTGGCACTGACACAGAATGTCCGGTCTGGATCAACCATTTTATTTCCAGCTGAGATGTTTGGGGAACAATTCTGCTCCAATGCATCGCTACCTTGGCAGATTTCACAGTTCCCAACAGGCTGTTCTGGAGGGAGAGAAAGGAGCCTGTTGGAAAGGTGCTCTCCATGCAGAGCCAACAGAATAAGCTAAACTTTAAGGAGGGACTGGTTTGGACTTTCCTTCTGCTTCCTCGTTACTAGCCTTGACAACACCACCTTGATGTTTTTTCCCAATGAAGTAGGTTAAAGTGTTATGTATTAGGTAACCACCTCTGACAGACATGGGGACGACACGAATTCTGCCTTCAATCCTCTCCCTCTGCCCAGAGGTTCCTTCAGCCGGACAAAATAAAGGCCAGTTGGCCAAAATGCCAAAGAAACGCACACACGGTAGAATATTTTTGCAATTACAACTAGATGGCTAGAACACAGACACACAGCATAGAAATGGAGACAGGAGTTAATAAAGAATGGGGGGTACATGTGTCACATTATCAGCGATGCAAAAGACCAGCTTAAGCACGTGTTTCTCTACGTCAGCTATAAAAAAGAAAAGGTGCCTTTTTAGCAAGTATGCACAGAGATTGCTCAGTTATTTCTAAGAAAAAAAAAAAAACAGAACACTTTACTATTTTTATCCTCTATTACAGACATTATTACTACCTGTTTATAAAATGTAAACCTTTCCTCGCAGTTAAGATTTACAGCAGTCATCACCTTTGTCCACTCCTTACATAATCAGTCCCTGGTGACAAAAATAAACTGATGTAGCACACACCTTTTCTGAAGTAATTACTGATATGTTATGGAGCATTAGTTGTGTAGTGGCAGAAGTAGTGGTCAGAACTGCAACGTATGGAGCTGAATGGCAGCTCCTAAGGATAAAAATCCTTAGAAATGTTGGGAGAACTGGTGCGTTTTGGAGGAATGTCTAATTGGGAACAGAAAAGGCAAATGGTATCCTATGACAGAAGACATAGACTTTATTCCAGCCTAGAGACCATTGGGATAAGGAGGATTCTACCAGAACCCCAAGTTTTCTGGAACTACACCAGCCACAGTAACGCAGGAACTCGATAGGGCACCTGTCAGTGAAATACAGCCTCTGGGGGGGAAGATGCTGGTTTTCACGTCAAGAAGAGGAAACAGATTCTTTCTATCCCTCCCATAAACTTACTCCAGCTGTGTTCAGTACTTAACTGCTGCTGTGGGTCTGCATGGCCAAACCAGCTCAAGGACCGATCCGCCACTGACCAAGGCCAAGCCCATCAGCACCAGTCACAGCCCCTCTGTGGTCAAATATTTTAGGAAAAATCCCACAAGTGGACGCTTTTTGCCACCAGAGGAGGGAGTGAGAAGATGGAAGAAACTTTGCAGACACCAAGGTCAGTGAAGAAGGGGAGGAGGAGGCGCTCCAGGTGCCACAGGAGAGATTCCCCTGCAGCCCATGGAGAAGAGCATGGGGAACAGGTTGTCCCCTTGCCACCCACTGAAGATGATGGGGAGCAGAGATGCTTCCTGCAGCCCGTGGAGAGGCCCCAGGCTGGAGCGGGGAGACAAATGTAGAAGATGCAGTGACCTGTGTTGGAGCAAGCTCCTGGCAGGACCTGCAGCCTATGCAGAGACAGGCCCCAGGCCACAGCATGTTTTCTGGGGGGACTGGGGGGCACCAGGATGGAGCAGTGTGGGCCTGAGAGACTCAGAGACGTTCTATGATTTTATGACTGTACTCCATAGCAGTGACCCACGCTGGGACAGCTGGTGAAGAGATGGAGCCCTGTGGGAAAAGACTGACGTTGAAGAAGTTTGTGGAGGACCCCATGCTGGAGGAGGGGAAGAGTGTAAGGAATGCCCACCCCCCCCTTTCCCGCTAAGAAGGAAGATTACTTATGAGGAACTGATGGAAACCCCCATTCCGCCACCCCCCTGTGACACCTCAGCGAGGAGGAAGGGAGAGAAATAATGAATAAAGTTGAGTCTTTGAAGAAGGGAGAGGCAGGGACAGGCCTTTTAGGATTTGGTTGCACTTCTCGTTATTCTACCCTGGTTTCTGTGCATGTGAGTGTGGTAAGATGGGTTTTTTCAATTCCCTGTTGAGTCTGTTCTGCCTGTGACGCTGATTGCGGAATGATCTCTCCCTGTCCTTATCTCCACTCCTAAGCCTCTCAAGAGGTATTTTCTCCCCCAGCTGAAAAGGGGAGTGAGAAGAGTGTCTTTGCTAGGAACCCGGCCTCCAGTCAAGGTGCAACCACCACAACAGCCTAAAATAGAGTGCGATCAAATGCTTAGCTTACGCTGTTGTTTAAAGACAGGCCTTCAAACCAGGGAAATTGAGCGCTCTCTCTAGGTTAGAGATCAGAGCTGAAGGTATTTAAAGCTCTGTCCTTGTGATCTCTACCACTTCCCTGGAAAAGACGTTGTGAGATGGGTGGAGCAGAAACCAGAACCTGAACGTATCGCTTTTTTAGCTGATTTTTAATGTGTTTTGATTAACCTGGCTCAAAGGAAAAAGTCCTGTGCTCTTTGTTCTTAACCTTCAACATCGAGAAGTACATTTTGCACTTACCAACTTCATAAACGTTCCTATTGGCTGAAGCAGAGCCAGCGATCTCAGCATACGGGGAGTCCCCGCGTGCCGGGGACTTCATTTCCACATAGCCGCATTCTGAACTTCTGGGGACAAGAGCTGGTGGGTCTTTTATAGTAGCGTAGGGGTTCTCAGAACTACTTAACGAGCAATTACTTAAATTATATTCGGAGTTCTTCACTAGATCTGCAACAAGAAAAACACGTGTTTCTCTCAAGCATGCTAGTAGTATGGACATCAATGTTACACAGGGTGTTGAGTTCTAACAAGTCGCTCCCCAACAAATATTTAAATGGAAACCAGTCATAGCACTTCCAAATGGTTAGACAGTCCTTAATGAATCCACTTCTACTGCTATTCTTGTTTATGGCCCTTGGTCTTGTCATCAGCAAATTCCTGTTGCAGTCTGAGAACTGTCAATTCTGGTTAGAATAGTAGCTGGCATTCAATACAGATAATCCCAGAGTGGTTGGGGTTGGAAGGGACCTCAAAGCACATCTAGTTCCAGCGCCCTGCCGTGGGCAGAGACACCCTCCACTAGACCAGGTTGCCCAAAGCCCCATCCAGCCTGGCCCTGAACAATGCCAGGGAGGGGGCAGCCACCGCTTCTCTGGGCAGCCTGTGACGGGGCCTCACCACCCCAACAGAGAAAAATTCCATCCTAACACCTGATCTAAATCTAACCTCTTTCAGGTTAAGGCCATTACATTTTGTCCTTTCACTATATGCCCTTGTAAACAGCCCCTCTCCAGATTTCTGGTAGCCCGCTCCCGGTTAGGTAGTGAAAGGCTGCTACAGAATCTCCCCAGAGCCTTCTCTTCCCCAGGTGGAACAAGCACAACTCTCTCAGCCTGTCTTTGTAGGAGAGGTGCTCCAGCCCTGTGGTGACCTTTGTAGCCCTCCCCTGGCCTCACTTCAGCAGCTCAGTGTCTTTTACTGGGGAGCTCAGAGCTGGACACTGTACTTCACGTGCTTTCACTTTCTGTGCCTTGGGCACTGTGGCTTGAGCACTTGCCAGAAAAGACTGAGGCAAAAAGTCATGAAGTACCTCAGCCTTCTCCAGATCCTGGGTAACTGCGTCTTCTGTTTCCTTCTGGAGACAAGGCCAATTTTTCCTCTCACCCTCATTTTGTCACTGATGGAGCTATAGAAGCTTTTGATGTTGCCCTTGATGTCTCAGGCCAGATTTAATTCTGTCAGCACTTTAGCTTTCTTAACCTGGTCCCTGGCTGTTGGAACAGTTTCTCGTTATTCCCCCTAGACTACCTGCCCATGCTTCTACCCTCTGTAGGCTTCCTTTCCCTGTCTGAGTTTGCCCAGGAGCGCCTTGTTCATCCAGGCAGGTCTCCTGGTGCATTTGTTGGGCTGCATCTCTCCAGAGCTTGAAAGAGGCAGTCCTTGAATACTAACCAGCTGTCCTGGGCCCCTGGTCCTTCCAGGGCTTCGTTCCATGGTACTCTACTGAGCAGGTCCCTGAAGAGGCCGAAGTATGTTCTGCTGCAGTCCAGGGTAGTGAGCTTGCTGTGCACCCTCCTTACTTCCCTGAGGATCTAGAACTCCAACATTTCATGGTCACTGCAACCAAGATTGCATCATGGTACTCTGTTACAAGCATTACAGCAGTCTAAAGGAACTTTCTCTAGACAGTCTCTCTCTAAACAAAATACACAGTTTCCAAGAACAAAATTAGGTTATTTGAGAAGACCTAAACCAACTAAATTTATTCCTACTCCATCTTTATTTACTAGGTCTCATGTCAGCTGTCCTGCTGTTTTTGCCAAGCCTGACACCCAGGTCACAAGCCTAGAGCTACCCAAGCAATCCCACTGCACCTTCTAGAAACCAGGCATAACATCAGCATTCCTCCAGTCTTCCAGAATCTCCCCATGCAGTGGGGTAGCCACAGCCGGGATCTCTCAGAAGTCCCAAGTGCTGGTACATCTGCTCTAAGAAAATGTAAAGCTGAACTCTGAGCGTTAAACTGTTTTCTTAAAAACCCCGCGTCTCAGCCGGAGCTGTTGTTAGACCAAGGCTGGGGATGGGCAGGGAAAAATCCTGCTGCAGACTGCTTCTGGTGCTGCACCTGATCCCCAGAACCTGACAGTGAGAAGGACTAGAAATGAAGGTAATTAAATCATCTAAAGATTAATGGCACTCAGAGTCCCTTCTAAGGCTTTCACTGGGCAGAGACATGAGGAGTGTGATCCAGCCTTTGGGATGCTTGAGATTGGGAAAGGATGAAGTGTCAATAGGATACAGAAATTCTCACCCCTTCTCAGGAATTTTCTTTTGACGGACAATGTGCTGCGTTTTAGCAGACAGGAGGCTTAGCTGGGAAGATGCTGCTACAATTTACATCTGCAGCAGCCCAGATGATGAGAAACTACTTCAAAAAGCCTTGATTCTGTGTGGTGGGGATTAGAGAAAAGGATTCACCCAACCCCACACCTATTTAATCAAAGTAATTTTGCCAAAGCAGATCCTTATTTACAACACCCATTGATTTATGAAAGTAATTAGTATGAAAATAGTTGTATGACAATATGATGAGAGATTTGCATATCATGTCTGCACTGGGCATCAGGTGGATTCACCGCTCCTCACAAGGAGTCACTTTTTTGTCTCCTTGAAGAAAGGTCGAACCCATAACCCTGAACCTCACGCACAGCCAGACCACCTTGGCATTACCCTGAGCGGAGAACCAGGAAAAATTCCCTGCTTCCCTCTCTATCCCAAACACAGTAAATACCATTCACCCTCTCCTCCTCCTCCTTCTTCCTTCTTACCAAGCTCGTTGAGGTAGCCACCATGTTTCCAGTCTGCAGGCAATGTTCCCGCGTAGTCCATGACAGTTCCTCGTTTTCCAGGTTCCACGTTTTTAAGGTTCACAAACAGCTGATTGGTTTTGGCCTAATTCAAAGGAAGACAGATAACAGAAACTGAAACTGATGGGAAGTTACAGGATTTCCAGGTGCTAATCAGGCAAAGTGGTTTGGGTTTGCGTGGCCAGGTTTTGGTAGCGGTGGGGGGCCAGGGGTGGCTTCTGCAAGAAGCTCCTAGAAGCTTCCCCTACGTCTGACAGAGTAAATACCCGACGGCTCAAGGATGGACCCACCGCTGGCCAGTGACGAGCCCATCAGCGATGGTGGCAGCACCTCTGTGATAGGATGTTTCAGAAGGAAAAAAACCCACAGGCAGACACTTCTTGCTGCCAGAGAAGGGAGTGAGAAGATGAAGAAACTCTGCAGACACCAAGGCCAGGGAAGAAGGAGGGGGAGGAAGCGCTCCAGGCACCAGAGGGGAGACTCCCCAGCAGCCCATGGAGAAGACCATGGTGAAGCAGGCAGTCCTGCTGCAGCCCAGGAGGAAGATGCCGAGTAGAGATCCCAGCTGCAGCTCCATGCTGGAGCGGGTGGACACACCTGAAGGAGGCAGTGACCTCATGGGAAGCCTGCATTAGAGCAAGCTCCTGGCAGGACCTGCAGCCCGTGGACAGAGGAGCCCACACCGCAGCAGGTTTCCCTGGGGCAAGCTGTGGCTCTGTGGGGAAGCAGGCTGGAGCAGTCTGTCCCTGGAGGTCTGAGCCACATGTAAGCCACACCGGGGCAGTTGGTGAAGAGCTGTAGCCCCCATGGTAAGGATTCATGTTGGAGAAGTTCATGGAGGATTGTCTGATGTGGGAAAGACCCCACACTGGAGCGGGGGAAGCATGTGAGGAGTCCTCTGCCTGAAGAGGAAGGAGCGGCAAAGACAATGTGTGATTAACTGGCCACAATCCCCATTCTGCCCCCGTCCTGTGCCGCTCGGGGGTAGGTGGCAGAGAATTTGTGAATAAAGTTGAGGCCAGGAAGAAGGGAGGGGTGAGGGGAGGTGTTTGAAGATTTGGTTTTATACCTCATTATCTCACTCTCTTTTGATTTGGTAGGAAATTAGATGCTTTGCCCATGATGTTACCTGCGGAATGATCTCTCCCTGCTCTTATCTCAACTCATAAGCTTTTGGTTATATCTTCTCTCCCCTGTCCAGCTGTGGAGGGGAGTTATAGAGCGGCTTTGCTGGGCACCTGACCTCCAGCCAGGGTCAACCCACCACAAAAAGAAACCAAACCTGAAACATGATGGAACCAAATGAAATAAACTAGAAGCTAATTGACAGAGGAGCACTGAGATTTTGATGCTCTACCTTTGCCAGGGTCAGTCTGTCCATGTTGTTGACATGAGGTGGGGTAGCGCACTGAGTCAGAGTATGATAACTGGGGTTAGAGAAATAGTGACTGTTGGAATTTCCTCCGGTAATGTGAGGGATGGCTTCTGAAAAGAAAATAAAATCAACAACTATCAATAGCATGGCATTTCTTTCTGAGGAGAAGTTTTTGACAGCTCTGCACTCATTCCAAAACCTAATGGGAGAGTTTCTGGAAAGAGCTACCTAGGAAATTGCCATTCATTTGACGGATTTAGGGACACAGAGCAGGAACTGACAGGTCACTTGAAGCAAGAGCATGTTACTTGCTAACTTACTTCTCTCCTGAGGTTCCTTGCTCTCTTTTGCCTCTGCAGTCACTGTCCCAATTACAGAGAATTTTAACCACCAAGTTCATAGCAACACTCTCTAGTGCCTCAAGAGCACCCCCACCTTTGCTGACAGCTCTTTCTTGGCTCTGAAAACTCTTTCTGCCACCTTCTTCACCTGCTGCCTGCCTTAACAGCTGTGGGCAGAAGACAGCAGTGCCTGAAGTTTCACGTACCCGTTGCGTCACTCCCAGGTTTGCTCTTTGCCTTCACTTGTTTCAGACTCGAGCCTTCAGATGGAGCTTCTTAACTGTATCGGGATTACAGATCTGCAGCACCACGGACGCTACCCTTTGTTCCTAGCCCTAAACTCTGTCTGTCCATGGCCAGCAGATGGCAATGTGTCACCAGTGGCAGACCCCTACGGACAAGATTTGCTTCGAGAGGATCTCTGTGTATCTGGGAGACTATGAGAAGGGAAGAGGGAAAAGGAGAAGGAAATTGTCTCTACTTGGGATTTGGCTTTACTTGTACTGGGCCTGCCACTGAGGCCATGAAATTAGGAAGGAACGAAAACCGAAAAAGAAGAAAAGGGTAAAAGACAGTAAAGAAACAGGCAAATTAGGAACCAATTGTCCTTCTCCACCAGACTGTCAGGTCTCCCAGGCTACTCAGAGCCCTGTGCTTGAAAACCCGTGCAGTCGTATGAGCGGAGCCAGACATCTGGCTGGTGTCACGTCATATGACACGTGTGTCGATGTGGGAAGACAGCAAGAGATAAGGTCTTCATAACCAATTCTGCAGGTTTTCTCTGGAAAAAGCCCAGGTCCAACTCCTGAAGCATCTACCCCATTAAGACTCCCCCTGAAGCAAAGAGGATGTATCAAAACACTGGCCAAAACAGAGGCTCCCCTGAGGGTTGAGTAATTGCTCTTAGGCACCAACACTTGCCATTCCTACTCACTTTGCTCACAGTGCTTCCCCATGAAGCCCGTGCGGCAGGTGCACTGCCCACTGATGTGGTCGCAGTCAGCTCCGTTCTGACACTGGCATAGCAATGCACAGTCCTTCCCGTAAAAATCCAGGGGACATCCTGCAATAGAAGGAGCGGGAAGAGAACTGGAGTGAAGCAACTGCTCCAGAACTAAAATGCAAACATCCTGGGTAAGTATATTAATGGACTACAGCCAGTACTGCACATCCGCAGGGGGAGCATCTGAATGTCAGAGTCATTCATTCTGTGTGTGCACATGACAGACTCTTCCACAGGGATGCCCAGCCGCAGCCAAAAGTTGTCTTCCTCTAAAGCAAGGCTAAAGAGGAGTTCAAATGTAGTTGCCAGCACTCTGCCAGTGCTTATGCAGCTGCCTCCCCTGCTACCGCGGAGGTAACGTGTAACATCTTCTGGGCCAAAAATGCTTAGCAGCGTGGGAAGACATCAACGACTGAAATGTGAAAACACCAAAGGAAAGTTCTGTCACTCGTTTATAGACCAAGAATGGATGACAAAAGTCACTTACTCTGTGTACAGTAAAGGCCAGTCCATCCTGGGGTACATTTGCACTCCCCATCGCAGGCACTGCAGTAAGCTCCATTATGGCAATTGCACGTGTGGATGCAGTTCTGTCCCCAGTGGGAAGGTGGGCAAGCTAAAACAACCCACAGCAATTCATTAATTGATCCCAAATGACAAAGATCAGTGATATCCACAAACAGAGCTGCTTACATTCACATAGAAGCACTGCTTCACTTGGTGTTTGTTGTTTTGCTTTTAAAGCCATTTCTTGGGCTACTCCATTCTGAGCAAATCGCCACAGGTTGGGTTTTCTCTAACTAAGGACTTCTTTTACTCTACATAAAAAGTGTTGAAAAAAATTGGAAGTGTCGAAAAAGCCAGCAATTCAAACTTGATCCTCAGTAACTAGGACACTCATACCAGCTTTCTCCACACAGAAAGCCAAGTAACTTTCCTCTTTTCATTATTTTTTAATCTGCAAGCAGTTACGTTGAACACAGCCAAAGGTATAAGTCTTCTAAGCCTCAAAACTGAAGGAGTACAAACAGAGAAGGTTGAAACACATCTCACAGCCTATAGATTTAGGCTAAATATGAAGCTTAATTCTTTAATTTCTAATGTTAGAGTCTAGGTAATTACCTAAATAGAGTGCAAATGATCAGGACTGTACCTTTATCAAGTGGACTCTTGCTGCTGTGGTTGCATTGATGAATATAGTATTTCTAAAAATTCGAAATTCCTGAATCCTTTAAATGCAAAAGGACTCATCTATGTGTGGGCTGCATTTTTGCAAAGTGGTGGTTTTGCCCAAATTTCACTTCATTAAGAAATATACTACATTGTAGTGACAAAAAAATAAACACTAAATTTTGTTTTTCTTGTTTTTGCTTCAGTTGTGCCTTATGATTCTTTTTGTTATTGTTTTTGTTTGAAAATAGTGGTCAGCTATGAGGGAATGTAAATCCCATACAGATGAAAGGTTAAAAGTTTTAAGAAGGTTATTGGTTCCAGAAGAATTTAATGGAATCGTTATTTTCCATGTGAACAAAAGGCCTGTACACAAAGCAAAGAAACTTGCTCTGTTACAGCCCATGAGCATAGTCTAAATAGATGCTTCCATTCATATTGCTGGCACCATTTTCTTGTTATTGATTTGTGAGTAAGTCTCTCCTCCTCCTAAATACCCCTATTCTTCTACTCTCCAAAATACCTACTTATTTTACCATAAAACCAGACGCCTTTCTTGCTACTGGCTTCCACAGGAATCGGCTCAAGATTTATCTTGCTATGATACTTAGTTGTGCATGCCAATCACTTCACAGAATTTAGACAGCAAAGAGTTTTTTTTCCAAAGTCACCAGCTGCTACATTGCACTGGTACAGAGCTAGTTAACCTGGACTAGCCAAGCCATAAATGAGTTACCATAAGTGACGTGAAACCAATGTGGGATGGTATTCGGAAATGCACCTCCCTGGAAATCAGCACAGTCTCTTTGGAATGTTGACGTATCAGGCTTTGGTGTGGCTTCTTTTATTCACAGAAATGGGTTGACTGAAACTTTGGAATACAGTGTTTTGGACCGTGTGGATTTTGGTACTTCATGGAATTGGATCTATTTCTCGTGAGAATTCTGCCTCAGGTATTTCTCTCCTATTATCAGTATTTTCATAGACCTGACAAGGCATCTGGAGAATGCTGAATTATTTCATAAAAGAACTCCTATGAAACATAATGAAATTAGGGCCTAGCACTCTGAGTCAGTAACAAAGTCTTCACTGGTTTAGCATACCAAGGCAATACTCCTCAAGTGAGGTAGAATGGCAGTAAAAAGGGGTATCTGCGTTGTGCTTTTATGTGGCAAGGTTCTGGTGGCGAAGCGGGGAAGCAGGGGTGGCTTCTGCAAGAAGCAGCCAGAAGCTCTCTGCAGATCCTCTACAACTCTTCTTGGGCAGTGAAAGACTGAAAATTGGTCTCTTCTCTCATATTCTCCATCCCACTTCTTAGAAAAGCCAGAGTGCAATTATGTTGCTGATAGTGCTGATAAACTGAAGAAGAAAACTTTCGGATTTCTTCCTCCTATACCACACAGTCCTCATTTCTGACTTGGACAGTGGGTTTTTTACTAAATACTAGATAATGTAAATAGCCAAACCCGAATTGATTGTTGTTAAAAGAAAGGGGAACATTTCATACTTACGTTGAGAGCAGTCACTACCAATCCAGCCAGGGTAACACTGACAGGATTTATCAATAGGATTGCACGTTCCGTTACTGATGCATGTGCATATTCCAATGCAGTTCTTGCCAAATCTGCCACTGGGACATACTGGAACAAAACACAATTAGAACTCCTTAGTAATCAGAATGGGATTACCTTTTCTTTATTTCAAGAGGAATCTTGATACTAGGATCAAGACAGGTACTGCTTAGTATAATGTTCAGTAAGGCATTAGAAATTCTGGGAAGCCCTTTATACATGCTCATTATACAAATAATACAAATAACAATACAGTGGGTTTCATACTGTAGGATCAAATGTTCAAACAGTTTAAACCTGCTTAAGATTCCTAATTTATACGCTGCAAGCACTACAACAGCAACTGCTGTTGGTTTTATGGCTTCCAAGCGACGGAAGGAAAATTGCTGAAGTGCCTGGTCTCTCTGTCCCAGAGAGTCTTTACTACAACTTGTACCTTTGTTACAGAGGGCTCCTGTAAATCCAGGTAAGCAGTCATGTAAGCCAGTAATATGGTGGCAGGGACCACTGCTGTGTACACACTGGGGGCATGTCTGGCTGCAGCGGTGTCCATAAAACCCAGGGGAACAGACTGGAATCAGAAAGAACAAACCGTCATTCCTTCCTACACTTTCTATACAGCCGTGAACTACTCTTCAGAGCACTTCCTGACTCTGAATTAGCGCTGCTTTCTAAACACACAAGGCTTGCAATGGCGTCCTCATTATTCGTGCAGTTCAAGGCTTTACACTCACAAATGGAGATTTGCTCGTCTTCCTCTAAGGTTTACTATATCCCAGCTCTTAATGACTTAACTGACATTCTGTTACTTGTCAGGCCATGCTGACTTGGGTTGCATGTGAAATGCATCTCTAGTTTTTATGTTATACACATTTGACTACACATTGTATGTCCTCTCCAACACAAACAACTCCTAAGGCATATTTGAAGAAAAGTCATTTAAAAAGATAGACTGGATAGTTTTATCTGTAGAGGAGTATGGTCATCTTAGACCTTGACTTCTTACCTGTTTCCTAACTTGGAAAACAAATAGCCATTACTTCACTGAGAAAAACTTACCAATGTTTTCCAGTGATCCTTTAAGTACTCATGACATGATACAGCCAGCTACACATCACCTAACTTTTAGAGAACCTGAGACCAGAAATAGGAATTCACTTAATTCTTACGCGAAAGGCACAAGTTTCTTTTAAAAAAGGAGGAAAAAAAAAGGGGGGGGCGAGGAGGACAGACAGGGAGAGGCCGTTCCATAAAATCTCCTCCTTTGCTGCTCTAATCCCTTCTGGTATTTTTTTCCTGATAAATTAGAATATTAGGTAACACATCAAGAGAAATAGCTGTTGCACAGCAGCACAATTAGCACAATGCACAATTAGCACTCACAGAACTTAACTTGGAACCTTTCCCGTATTTTAATTTCATTCAAGATTCAGTCTTTTAATTATACACTCGATACGAGTTACATGGCTCGATCTCCCTAGAGATCCTCGCTGTTTTGGTAGGTAATACTAAACACCAAAAAATACCAAGTCTGATGGTTACTTTAACAAACCTAAAAGAAAAAAAACCCAAGCTATTCTAACATACTTTGTTGAATTTAGTTCCTTCCTCTATTGTCACAAACCCTTTGCCTGCTGCTCCACTTATTATGCATATACATATGTTCCACAACACCTTTCTTAATCCTACCTTCTGATGCTATCTCTGCAGTGTAACTTTATAGAGCAGCTATTTGAGACCGTGTTATGAAAGTATTGCTCAGGAGTATTGCTCTGACGTGTGAAGCGTGGGAGGAGGATATTTCCAGACACCGAACAGAAAGCAAACTATGCTCTTTATGTCATACAGTGTGTCCTGACATCACCAACGTGTTGAAACTAGTCCGTTACACACGCTGCTGTGATGACATCATCCCGGGACAGATATTCCATTTTTTCTAGAATCAAGCACAAAGTCTCTTTCTAGCAAAATCTTTTTCTTTTCCAAAGATGAAGATTTCACTGAAGCCAAAAGCAGTGTCTCCTTTCCAATACCTGAGGTCACGCAGTCAAGGTCTGTGCTACGCCTGAAGTCGTCATCTCCACCCAGGATAGTTCTATCACACCGGCCAGCTCATTTTTAGAACCTGTTACAAAAAGATGCTACATTTTTACTACGGACTTTCAAATCATAGAATCTACCTACTTTAACCTGGCTTCATTCGTTACCATACTTTTGGTCTCTGGTGATTTGTCTGCCCTAGTGTCTCACAAACTACTCATCGATGGCACAATGACAATACTACTATTTTCTCATCATTCACTCCAATTACTTTTATTATTTTTGCAGCCTTGCCATTTCCCAGCGGTATCTGAGTGACTGAGGGGAGGTCGCACTGCGGCTTTTGGGACGACAATAAGGCCAAGAACACTCTGGGCTCAGTTAGGTGAGTGCTGGCTGTGGCAGCCTCCCTCTCTTTCTGTGAGGACTCCTGTGGAGAGAGTCCACAGAGACTACTGACCCTTGAATACAAACAGGAAAGCTGAAGCTTGCAACGCTACAGTATCGCACGGAGACACAAAACTCCAGAACCCTCTGAGAGGGGCATACTTAAGAGTGTCAACTCCATCTTATGGAAGCTGGAAGAGTTTTCCCAACACTTACATAGACATTTAGGTGAGAACTCAAATCCCTTCCTGGAGATAAAAGGTTTGTGATAGCATGCCTTTCTGCAGAGTTTCATCATGTTTTCAAATTACCTTGCTCTCCATAGACAACAGTGCCAAACACAAATTCTAATGGATAACCAAATACAAATACTTCCTAAAACCACAAGGAAAATGCCAGAGAAACCTTGCAGAAAAGTGCAACAATTTTCATGCAGAACAAAATATGTGCAGAGACACTTGAGTTCTCAAGTTTGAAAAACCTAAGTGGAAGCACAGCTTCTGCACAACTGATCCTCTTTTTGGCTGCCAGAGCCAAGCTTTCTGGGTTCCTGCACGCAAGGCTTTACGTACCAGAGCTGCCAGCACAGCCCTGCATATTTACAGCTCTTCACCACTTCCTGAGGAATGGTTCTGTGAAGGCGCGCAAGGTTTCAGATTGACCCATCTACTCTCCTACTCCCAGTTTGCCTGTGGATCCCACACTCAACAACATTTCCATACCTGTGAATCACAGATGGAACAAAACAGCCACAGAACTGGCCCCTGTCTCCTTCCAGCCCCACACAGTCCTCCTGTAGAGCAGAGAATTTATTTAAAAACTGGAGTTTCTAAGAATTTCCCAGAAAACCAAACACTATCACTGGAAAAGATGGAGCCAGTTTTTCAGAGAAAGAGTTCATGTTTTGACTACAAAATATAATAAAAAACAGTTATGGAATAAAACAAATCAGTTTTGACTTTTACCATTTTAAAACCTTTGAAATTAGATATTTTGATTGCTCTCCCCAAGCACAAATTGCAAGGTGCAGCAGACCTGATGAGGCAATGTTATGGCAGTGCAATGATTTCTAACTTTGCACTTCTCAATGTCGGGGTGACAGCATCAGAGCCCCAAGAGGAAGGCAAAGACCTGTCTGTCACTGCACTCTTCGCAGTGCCTTCTCACAGCTGACTAAGAATGAAGGCAACTTCTCCGTTCATATTGTACCAGAGATAGAAGATAATGTAATCAAAACTAGGTTGTTTGATGTTAAGTATCTATTTCTGGCACATTCTTTCCTCTCACAGTTTTTTCTGCTTTAACAGAAGCACTCTGGAGAGCATTTGATGCCAACGGGGAAAAATTTGGGTCTGTGTTTTTCAACAAATTCTAAAGGAGCTGGAGAAAAGTCTGAGGCTCAACTTTAAAGCATGGAAGCAGGAAGAGTTTTTCATCTGTGCATCTTAACTGTGTGTTTTCTGCACTTCAGTGTGTTGCACTGCAGAGTTCTTCCCAAAGATTTGTCGTCATGTGTCACCAATCTTCAACCCAGTTGTGTATGGGCTACCAGGAGCAGTCCTCCTTGGAGACTTATCCCCCCGACAAAATTCAGTGCAAAATCTGGTGAAATTATGAAACTACCTGGCAAGGGAATTCACATTTTTCTCCTCTCCAGCCTGGAGCACAGGTACAGGTTCCATCCAGAGCTTTGCAAGCCCCTCCGTTAAGGCACTGGCAAGTTAAGTTACAGCCAAGCCCCCAGGTACCTCTGGGACAATTTATTGAGCAATCTACACCATGCCAACCTGCCAAAAAGAAGAATTTCAAGTGACAAATTAATCCAAGTTTTCCCCCATTCCTCTCTGCGGACGTGTTTCACTCTGCCTATCAGGCAGCATCTTTCGGAGATGTGCAATCCCAGGGTACCACTAGCTACAAGCTAGTAGCAGCAGTTTCAGACGAGGACTCGTCCACGTTGGAACAAGGGTGGTGAAGGGCACCTCCTGACATCTCTGCACAGCACACATTTGCAGATGGGTGCCACCGTGCAATAGCAATTCAGGGCAGATTGGCAAGGAAAACACAGACACCTTGAAATTACACTACCAAGCACCAGAGGATACTGAAGGTTTAAGGCATGGGTTGAAAAAGCAAGGACTGTATTCCCTACATTCAAGCTGCTGCTTTCATCACTCTTCCGCCAGTACTGAACAGATGGAGTTCTGCAATACAGTTTAGAAACTAAAATCCTAGACACAAAACAGAAGGAAACATAGCAGCAGTGCCTAAGTTGCATTTCTCCAAGGATACATGGAAGACCTTCTAGATCATTGCTGTACTTCCCTCCAGATGCAAAAAAGACTGTAATGGGAAATGGTTCTAAAATGCACCCTTCACTGCTGATTATGCTGGGTAGCAATGATTTGCAGACTGCACGCTGGAGGCAGAGAAATGGAAATAGATTTTTAAAAATGTGACCATCTGATACAATAGAAACGGCAGGAGACAGTCTGACGTGACCATCAGCAGTGACACAAGCCAAGGTTCTAATTTTGTACCTTGTTTACAGCAAGCCAAGGGAAAAGTAATTCTGCACTGAGCCTAATCAATAGACTGTGCAAAACACATGGATTGAAACGAAGCCGCCTCGTGCCCTGGATAGAGAACTTCACATTTAGGGGTCATTTCAGGCAAAAATCAGTCCCTGACAGAGGTGGGCAGGCACGTGCAGTTTCTGAGGGGGTACAATGTCCATCAGAATTACTGCTGGGAGGTGAGAGCCAGGCAGGGAGGTCAAGGACCGTCAGTCTAGTCACACGAATACTGGGAGACCTAGAAAGTTTCTCACAGAAGCAGGGAACAGCGCGCAAAGGCTTGGAAGGGTCTTAGGCAAGGTTTTCTCAGAGAGCTGGTGAGGAAAAGAGCATTCAAATAGAATAAATTGCCAGTAGATACTAACATCAGTGCTAAAATGACAGGAAGAAATCGGTGCCTCTGTGTGGCTGAGAGGGGCAAGGGTTGCAGCCAGAGGTCATGCACACCCAGGCTGAGGGAAACCCGCCTATGCATTTCGACTAGGCAGGCTGCTGTCAGACACATGGCAGGCATGCCTGTGGTACATCCAGCAGATGACAGCACTGCCACCAAGAGAGAAGTGGTGGCACACCTCAGGGTAAACACCAGTAATTCACTAAGCCGCAGCAGCCTCCAGCCCACTGAGAACACAAACATGAGGCATGTGCACTCTTCTTGGGGCAGATGGTTTCCTAGTTTTCACCTCCCAGAGCAGCAGAAGCATAAATCAGCTGGTGATATGGCCTTCAGCGTGGTCTGCTTTTTATTAAGTTTCTTTCTTCTTCTCTACTTCCAAAACTCAAATTCATTTTATGATTAGGGAAAAAGGAAATTAATCTGAAGGGATGCTTACCTGCTTTGCAGGCACAAGAAACATCTACTGGTGAACAGATGGCTTCGTTTTTGCAGTTGCATACAGATGAACAGTTTATTCCATACGTCCCCAGAAGACAGGCAGTACCACAAGCAGCACCCTGAATGACACAAAAACAGAGTCTAAAAACTATTCAGACAATAGAACCAGTACATTCTGTAGACTGACTCAGGTGCTACAAAAGCCAGAGAACATGCCTGTTCCAGGCTGTCACTAAGGTATCTGAAATTTCATGGCGAGGGACTCCTTCATGCTCTTTAAGTCCACAGTAAGCATTACTTTCCTGTTAGTTGTTGGGAGAGCTCAGGTCACACAGCAAACACCACTTGGTTAGATCAATGGACAGTATCTTAAGTAATAAGGAAGCCCTTCACGAAACCAAATCTCAGTAAGACAGCAGGTTCATGGAACGTGGATGTCTACAGTATTTTTAGGAATTAATTTGACTGAAGTTTTCACAGTTGTTGTTCCTACAACAGTCACCCTGTAAATATCCAAAGCACAGGTAACCGCAAATGCATGTAAAAGCTGCAGAATAATCCATCCTGAACCGCAAAAACAAGTGTCTTGCTCTAGATTTTCTCTGAATGGAACATCAGGAGCTTCTGCAGCAAGATAATGATTGAAACCATCATTCCTCCCTTTATTTACACCTCACAAGCACATCCTCCTACTTATCACTGTCTTACAAAGTCACTATCTTTTCTTTCCTGAAATGCCTTCACTTCAGTGCTGAGAACCAATCCCAGATTTGCCTCAGAATCTTAGACAACGCCCAGTATTATTTATGTACCTAAATACCGTTACCTTTCTTTTCCTGTGGTGGAGAAAGGACACTCGGGCACCATGAAGAACTTGGCACTCAACTAAAGCCAATGGAGTTGAAAATGTACTGCGAAAGAGAGACTTATTTACCTCAAATCCAGGGCCACAGGTGCATTTTCCAGTCACACTATTGCAGTCAGCACCATTTTGGCAGCTGCGGATCTGCTGACATGACTCGCCATAGAATCCTGGAGAACACGTCTCGTTGCAGTAGAGCCCCGACCAGCCAGGCTTGCAGGAGCATTCCCCAGACACAGGGTGACAGCTGCCAGGAGGGGATGGAAGGATAAGTAATTCAGGACTAAAAATGACAATCTACAACTGAACAGTTCTTGAGATCTAAATTAGAACGTATTTATAAAACTACTAGTACTGGCATTTTAAGACAGTCATCACTGTCCTGTAAATAGGTGTAGGAAGCTGTAATACTTTTGAAGGATTTTGATGGGTTTTCATGAAGTCAGACTAATTGGCAGTAAGATTTATACATTAAGAATGGGAGCCGATATATATATGTATGCACATATCCCTCAGAGAAAGCAAGAGACAAAAGAAATGCCACCAGAACGTGTCCTGAAAAAACCCTAATCCCAGCCTAACTATACCATATTAGTTGGTGATGCAGAATGACCTCCCACAGTCTTATTTACAAATGTGAAGCAGGGGTGGAAGATCACCAGAAAGAGCTTACAAGACAAAAGAAAAACCCTTCTAGAAAAGTACGTAGCTACAGTGTGCTCTTTTTACACCAGGTGTCACGTGAGTAAAGACATGCCAAAACCAGCCTGAAATGCTGCAATTCCTACATTTTGTACATTCCTGTACAAAACAAGGCGCTAATGTTGACAAAGGCAGACAGAGGCCTTTTTCGCTTCTTCCTGCAAACTGCATCTTCAGAATGACAAGTTTCTGTAAACCCCCCAACCTGTGATGGGAAGTGGCAGGGACGTATGGATCTGCTCATACCAGGTCACAGCGCTGTTGCTGTACCCCACTGAGGAAACGGGGTTTATATGGCCTTAGTCTCAGCCAGCCAGTGCTCACTCTCTGTTTTCTCTTGACTGTTGAGTACCAAGGGAAAAATGGATACTTTCACCTGGTCACAGAGAACAGAGGGCTGGGTTCAATACACACTCCAGCTCAAATCCTTGCATATCTACCAAAAGAGGCAATGGACAAGAACCATTTCTGAAAAAACTCTTTGCATAAGAGGCTTGTTACCTGCTGGTGCTCTCTGGACCCCTGGAAAATAATAGAACCTCCCAGGTATACCTATATCTAACCCTTCACGAAGCATAGAGGCTGACAAGCATGAGGATTGGCTGGAGCTGCCATCAACTGACCACATCTATTGATTTCAGTTATTTTGCACTTACAGCACACCAGAACGTGCAAGGGATATATGATCTATCCTGCCTACACACAGTGAGCAATGTAATGATCTACCCACCTGGTAAATAGAGACAAAGGTCCCACTTTGTCATAATATTTATTTGGCGGGTAAGCAACCAAATAAATACAGCAATGAATATTAAGATCACATATAGCTGCAAGCACTGTCATTGGGAAGCTCTTTTGGGCTGAGAGTTTCCTGATCCAGTTAGGGAATACCAGATTCTCTCACAAGTCCTTCACTGCTTCAGATTGCATGAAAGTACTAGAAAAATCAGGAAATCTTTCTTTTCAGATTTCTATCTTCTCTACAGAAGAACAGGTTCAAGGGTGTAAAGCCTACCTCCAGGTAGTGGGCCTGTGCCAGGGACATCTTTTATCACACTTGAGACCATAAATTCCTTCAGGACAAAGCCTTGTTTCACACTGCTCTCCAGTGTATCCTGCTTCACAGAGACAGGCACCACCAATATGGTAGCATTTCCCACCATTCATACACTTGCAGGGCTCAGCACATTGCACCCCGTACGTCCCCACTGGACACTCCTCTTGGCACCTATGAGAAAAACAAAGAAAAAAGTGGGTTAGTTCCCATCAAATACAGCTTTGGGACATTCCAGGGAAATCGAGTTTATGAGCAATCTCTATACGGCTCTAAAAAGCCTCTGAAGTGGAGCAGTGATTTATAGAAATTCATGTTTCAAGTACTTTATGTCAGAATTTGTAACTTTTAGAAGTAAACTGGATTCTCCACTTAGCAATAGCGTGAACAGCCAGCAGATTTCTGTGCCCCTGTAGATGCTCAGGGCCTGGCAGTCCTCTGGCAATCACGCTCAGCAGTCTCTGATGAGAACCTTTTCTAACTGTGTTTTCCAAACACACTATGTTTGACACAAGGCACGGCAAAATGTAATAGAAGTCACAAGAGCCTTCTGACTGAGGTCAAAGGGGTATATGTGTTCATATCATGCCTCCGCAGTACTGGCCTCAATCCCTTACTCGTATCCAAGTGTCGAGGTATTTGCAACTCTGCCCTGAGGGGAGCAATAAAATCCCCATTACTTCAAAGGTGCAGCGTAATAATAGAGCTAATAACCCCCTACAAATGTTTCCCAGTGAAGTTATACAAATCAGCTGTGAATGGATTGTCTCCAAATGACCATCTGGAATTCCAGCACTGCAACTCCACTTACTTTTTAAACATCACCTTCATGACCTTCTGAAACACTGTCTTCCTGGTGAGGACAGTGTTGTCTCAGCCAAAAGGTTTTAGGCAAAACGGGAATTTAAAGTCGATTCTCCCAAGTTAACTCCGATCATGTAGAAATTGTTACCGATGTAGGAAAAGTTAAGGGTTCAGAGTGCAAAGTACATGACACTTCACGTACCCTTCACGGTACCTTCTGAGATTACAGTAACCAGGATGGCATCTCTTCATGGACCAAGAATTTAGAAGAAGAGGACCCTGCAAAGTATTCTGCCCCTTTTGTAAGTGCATATAACACAAATCTAGCCTTGCAATAGCATCAAGAAACGACGTCTCCTTAACTCCCCTGTACTGATTTTAATGCCGAGTTGTACCCCGCTTTGTGAATCATGCGGGTGCTAATTACAAGGCCTCACCAAGTCTCTGAACCATGAGGAAAAACACGTCTTTATGGTGACGGTGAATGAAAGGTGGGTGAGGAAGTTTCACACCACCGATCGGCTACATCTGACTGTAATAAAAAAGGCACGCTTGATGTGCTGGGTGTACGTGCTGGTGTTTTAGGCCTGGCACCCTGTTCTGACCAGAACTGAAATGAACACCTCGACTCTGCGTGTGATTAGCTCTTTTCACACCAGGGGGTTTTTGATCATGGGATGGTTTATTTGGCACTGGGATTCCTGGCGGCAGATGGGGTCCACCTGTCCCAAAGGGGAACAAGGATCCTAGCCCAGCAGTTGGCAGGGCTTGTGGAGTGGGCTTTAAACTAGGTCTGAAGGGGGAAGGGAATAAAACCAGGCTAGCGGGAAAAGCGTGTCAGAGTCAGGGGTGGGAGTCTACTGTGGACTGCCCAGCCAGAACAACAACAACATTGATGAGTTATTCTTCAAGGGACTAAGAGCCACCTCTAGATCCCCTGTCCGTGTCCTTACGGGGGTTTCAACTGGCCAGATGTTAGCTGGGAACACCACCACAGCTAATACAAACAGGTCCAGGAGAGTCCGAAAGCAACTGGATGGTAACTTCCTTGTTCAGGTATTGAGGGAGCCAACGAAGAAAGGTGCCCTCCTAGATCTCTTGCTCATCCACAAAGAAGGACTTGGGGGGAAGTAGAAGTAGGTGGACTTCTTGGCCACAGAGTAGTGGAATTCAAAATCTTTGTTGAAAGAAGGGAAACTGCCTCCAAAACTTCAACACTAGATACAGGGAGAGCAGATTTTGGACTGCTCAGGAAAGTAGCTGGTAAGGTCCCCTGGGAAACTGCTTTTGAAAGTCCATCAATGCTGGCCACTTTTTAAGTACCACCTCCTAAAAGCACAGGAATAGGCAACTCCAAAACATTAGAAATCAAGCAGGTGGGGCAGGAGGCTGAGCAGGGACGTTCCTCTAGAGCTCAGCAGAAAAAGAAAGTGGAAGCAAGATCAGGAAATGTGCGGGGATTACGGGGACACTCTTCACCTTTGCAGGGAGAAAATGTGTGTGGCCAAAGCTTAGAGAGAGCCGAGGCTGGACAATACTGTGGTAGACAGTCTGGGGTCTTCAAATACAGTAACAACAAGAGGAGGACCAGAGAGAACATTGGTCTGTTGCTAGATGAGAACGGTCACATTACTAACAGGGACACAGAGAAAGAAAAGGAGTTTAACACCTTCACTGCCTCTGTCTTCAACAGAGTCGATGGGCTTTGGGACTCCAGATGCCTCAAGTTGGAGGCCCATGACTGCAGTAAACTCCTAGCGAATTCTGACCATTCAGTGACGTGCTCTGACCTGGCTGGCCCTGTGTGGAGCCAGGACTTGGAGTTGATGATCTTCATGGGTCCCTTCCAACTCAGGATATTGTATGATTCTGTGAGTAGTTTTTGCATAAGAACTTGGTTTTGGACTGGTTTTATAGAAGCCTAAATATCTTGCATTCAAGAAAAACCCACTCTGATTCTGGAAGAGACAGGCATAATGGGAATAAGGGTAACAACTGCTGCCCAATGACTCACTGCCACACCATGCACAACTCAACTGAAAAATGTACCAGCAACACCAGGAAAATTTAACTCTGAAAAGTATGAAAGCAAGCAGTGTTTTTCTGTTGAAGTATATACAAGCACAGTTCTCTTTCTACAGGAGAGTAGAATTTGATCTAATGCAAGTTAAAAGGCTTGCAGTTGTACTGCATGCTGTCTGTTTGCTGGTGGTTAACAACATAAATATGAAGGCTCTATGAGCTTTATTAAAGACTGAGTGGCAAGATCTCAAAATAGACACTTGTTCCTAAATGACGTGCCAGATACTTTGCTCAATTGCTAACGTGCTCACACAGACACCTCACTGGTGATGCCATTTTGTTGGCATTAGATGACATTCAAACACATCTGGGAAGTAAGCTAAAGAAAGGAAAATGAGCCTTTGGACGGGTAAGAGTGCTTACTGCACCTCCTAGGTGCACTTGCTTAGTGCATTACTTCAGCTACAAGACCTCCTTCTGCACCTAAGGAAGAGTGAGGATTCTTATCTATCTAAACATTTGTGAGTCATGGAATCAGATTGATGACAACAATTCAATAATTAAAGCTGTACTTCCTTTTCTGAGGGAGTACTTTGAGGTTATTTTTTCCTTGGTTAACTTCTTCTTGGAATATTTCTTCTTCTTTAACAAGAATTAAAATCAGCGGCTCAAGTGCCATGTACTGCAGAATGAAGACTCCCAAGGGAGAACTGCTTTTCTACAAAGGCCTGAAGATTTTTAGGCAATGCATGACTCAAAAATATTTTTGATCCTCATTTTATAAACTAAGAAATTCAAGTGTAGCTACTACCAGTAAGAGCTGACATCATAAATTAAATCTTAAATCCTAAGTCTTAATCCAACATTAATAAGAAAACAGAAAACTCTCCTGCTGAACATATTGCAAAGGCACTGGTGTTGCTTGGGTAAAAGCTTCCAGATGAATTCCATGAATTGGATCCTCGATAATCAGACATCCAATGTCAAACCACCTGCAATGACAGCCAAGTTAGAGTCTGTTGAAAAGCAACATGTTAGCCCTTGAATGATGACCGTTTTACAACCTCTAGTACAACTGTAGTTAAAAATTTAACAATGACTTACATCAAGGCATCCCAGCATTTTTCAAATCAAATTTGCATGTATCAACTCATGTATATATAAAAAACTGAAGTGCCTGTGTTCCCTTGTAAAAAATTCTACGGCTCCGGTTGTTTCATGTATTTTATATGTGTCTACATATAAATGACATTTTATTCTTTAAAGCACTGGAAGCAAGACCCTTTGAGTCAATGAGAAACAACCCTCTCCCCACCTCAGGGATATATTTCAAGTTCTCACTTGTCAGGAAGCAATTCCTCAATGAAGTTTTCTACCGATACAGCAGGCTGTTTTTCATGGATTACTCCAGTCCGGCGCAAGCTGTCTATTCTTTCTTGGGCTCCCTACATGGGAACATGATCTGTTAGACAACATTCTCTTTCAATCACATCATACAACACTCAGAGATGAGTGCAAAAACCCCTCTGGAGCAGAATTTTCAAGTTAAACAGAAAACAGCGATTTAAAAAAATTACTCTTTTTATTCAACAGTAGAAAAACCAAAAAAGTCATGAAAAAGCACCATAGCCTTTCCCAAACAGGAATCTCAAACAGTAACACAAGCTATGATAAAACTCATGTTTGAAAAGCTGCACAATGAATTCCTACATACTAAATGTAAGAATGGAGCTGTTCAGGAAGATCCTTGGCAAGTGTTGATCAACCTGTCTTTCACCTACAGAATTAGTTGGGAGACAACCCAGTCTCAAAGGCTCTCTTAACTTCTGATTACATTTTTCCTATTCAATTTCTCATGTTTAGTTTTCATCCCAAAGTACTGTGCTAGTGACAGACTAAGAACAAATGCCTGATACACTTTCAAACTACAGTCATATCACAATGCATGCCAGATGTGATGGCAATCAACTGCTTTAGAAGAAAATGGACATAAATGTTCTTCACTGCTGTGACCGCGTTTGCACAAGAACCCCAAAGGCTATTCCAACAAGCAGCTTCAGAATGATCTAACGGAACAGGCGGCAAGTTACACCAAAAACAAGAAAAGGAGAAGTCTCCCAATGCCACAGACTGACATTCCCCTTAGGGAAAATCAGATTTTTCTGGGTCAATGCCCCATCCCTGGAAGTGCTTAAGGTCAGGCTCGATGTGGCTTTGAGCAGTGTGGTCTAGTGCAGAGAGTTTCAGCCCCCTCTGCTGAGGACAATTTGTAAGGTCATTTCCAAACCCAACCACTCTCTCATCCTACGTTTCCATTGCCCTTCTCTGTGCTGGAGGTACTTTAGTACTTACTTTTAAACCTGCAGCGTAGCCCACAGGTTGGGGTGCGATGTTAGACTGCGCAGCCTCTCCAGTAACAACGGCCATTCCAAAGACTTCTTGAAAGGCATCTCGAATGGCTGCAACTTTCACCTCTTTGGTAGAAGTAACCACTATGTCCAGTTCTCTCCCAGTTTCTGTAAAACACAGGTGTGTGTATATATAGAGAGAGAGATGTATATCTATGAGCGTGTACTATTCTTCATTCCCATTACAAGCCAGTTTAAATACATTCTACATCTTAAGACTATGCTTCAGTTGGTCTTCTCTTTCTCACACGTTGCACAAAAGTTCTTTCCTGAAGCAGAAGTCACTTAATTTAGCTAGTCACCTAACTTTTACTTCCTAAGTGATTCATCAATGAAAAAAGGACAACAGGAACTGAGGCGTATTCTGCACCTGAAACAAAGCATAGTGCTCATTTAAGATGACAACTCATGGATTTAGAAGAATAATCCTGACATTCACCTCCTGCTGCTTCTGCTGAAGACAGAATATTGAACTAGATGAACCACTGGGCTAGAATCTCTCTTTTAGGGGGAAAGACTGACAGAGATAGGCACGTTCAGCCTGCAGAAGATAAAGCCAGAGGGATCTCACTGATTTGTACACATATCTGAAGGGAGCCTGCAAAGAGGAAGAAGCCAGACTCTTTTTGGTGGTGCCCATGGACAGGAGCAGAAGCAATGGGCACAAACTGAAACAAAGGAGGTTCCATACAAACATCTGAAGGATCTTTTTAACCATGAAGGTAACCAAGCATTGGCACAGGTTGTCCAGAACCACGAGGAAGTCTCCATCCTCAAACATACTCAGAAGCTGCCTGGATGCACTCAAGAGAATCAAAGAATGGTAGGGAATGGAAGAGAACCTTCTGCGTTCCAGTTTGTGCCCATTACCCCGTGTCCTGTCACTGGGCACCACTGAAAAGAGTCTGGCCCCATTCTCCCTTCAGATATTTAGGAGTATTGACCAGATCCCCCCTTAAGTCTTCCCCAGACTACCGAGACCAAGCTGATTCACCCTTTCCCCCTATGAGAGATGATCCCGTTTTATTCCACATATTGCCCACTGCTTTAGTACAATGGTGCAGCAATGTGGTCAGCTGGATCACACCACAGGTCCAATTGAGTGACAGCTCAGAAAAACAAAGCGCACAAAGGTGTTAATGCTTTCTTCTCTGCCTCATCAGTTTCCTGACCAGCTTCACCTACATGCAAAGAGCAGCACTAGCACAACTAAGAAGGAGGACTGCTCACCAGACTGCTGCAACAAAAGCAAAAAGCAAAACAAAACAAACAAACAAAACACAGCAAGGAAAAAACACCTAAACCAGCCAAACAAAAACCCAACCCATAAAACCTGTCCAGTACTCTGACAAATTGTAGAAATCTCAGCTCAGTTAGACGTGACATGAATGTACTTTAGTAAAACACAAAATTGTGACTACCACAATGCTGCTCCTTCCTATTCATTTTAAAGCTCTAACTGAGATACTATGCTTTTCATTCCAGGCTCAATGCTCAGCAATACTTCACAGAATCACAGAATCATACGACTGGAAGAGACCTTTGTAGATCATCAACCCTTTCAGTAAACATTTCTTTCTAATATCCAATCTAAACCTCTGCTGGCGCAGCTTTGTGCCATTTCCCCTTCTCCTATCTCCTCTCACCTGGCTGAAGAGACCATTGCCCACCTCCCCACAACCTCCCCTCTGGTAGTTGAGACTTTATTAGACTGTTTTAGCCTTTTCAATGTTCTTCCCAAGTGTTTCAGGAACTGCTTCAAGTTTGCTGAGCTTCCTAAAATAGTATAAATACTGTTGGGCTAGAAAAGCAGAACAGCTGAAAGTCAGAAGAAAGCCTCAAAAGCGATGTAAACACCGTTGTGAGCACGCTTACCTTTCGGCTTGTCGACCCTCAGTGCGATACCTTACACACCGGGATTTAATCACCAGATCCAACAGAACACATACAGCATATTTTAAACTCAATTCCATATCACTCCCTCAAACAGAGAAACAGGGAGGGAAAAAAGTATGTGACTTCCAGATTACAGACAAGGACTTGTCACCGTTTTGTTCTCTGTAACTTGCTCATCTCTCACAACCTGAACTGAAGGGTATTACTATGCTACTACCTAAACTACAGCAGAATACACAAGTAAATGAACCTTAAGACGCACATAAAAAAATCAGCCTGCAGAGTGAGAGTCTCACTGGACAACGCACCTGAGAAATCACCACGTAACTGTGACAGAATTAACACACTCTCCAGATAAACTTCAAGTGCTGTTACATTAATCTAACATTCTATGCATTACTTAATGGTTTGTCACAAATACTTACTGATATATGGAACCATGCCAGGGTCCAGCGGTGTAATCATGGTCTCCACTGAATGTTTGGGTTTATCAAGAACAGACTTCACCGTGGGATTCTCAGCTACACCCTAAACATAAGCAAACAGACTTCCATATTATTTTCTCGTTTTTCCCCAAGAAACTCACAATAGCACAGTTAAAAACCAACCAAACAAAACCCAAGTATTAAGCTGCTTCGTGGTCTTCTTACCACATTTACACTTTGTAATGCCTGGTGCATCTCACTCGCCAGCACAAATGCTGCAAGACGTGACTAGGAGTGCGTGACTTTTCGGATACAGCAAAGGCCAAATATCATCACCGCCATCCTCTCACGCACCAATGCAAAAACAGGCCTGCCAGTGATGGTGGGCAACACACTTGATTTCCTCCTATTCTGGGACGGGAAGTCTTGAACATTTAACAAATGCTAATTACAGCTATCATCAGACTCGGTAGCTAGACTCAAACTGTGACAACTCCAACTGAAGAGCCTCTTTTTTATGACCTTACAGACAAGAGGACCTATTTTTGAATGGCCCATTACTAACAAATATTTTTACAGCTGAAATTGAGCTGAAATTCCTCAATTTATAAGTAGATTCTAAACAACGCTGAAAAAACGCTCTATCTTCTCCAGCCAAATCCCAGGTGGAGCTGCTGACAGACCTAAAAGTTCATTAAATGTAAGCACAAACACTGACAGGGTCTTGCTGGCCTATTATCTACCTTGAGGGACATCTGAAAGAATGGTGTTGGATTTCTGAAGAACAGCAGAGCAAAAAAGGTAGTTCAATCGATTTCAAGAGCAGAAACAGAGATAACTGCAGCACTGCCGTGTATGCACTTCAACAGAGAATCCAGCTTGCATTTCTGCAACAACTGACAGTTAAGCCTCACAGATTCTGTCTGATGTTTAAAAACCTGACTCTGACGTGTGCTTCCACACATCCAACACTTGACAGCTTCAGTACAACTAATGATTCCTCATTCTTCCACCTAGGAAATTCTCAGAGGTCATGGAAAACACAGAGCACGTACAACATTTAATACTCCAATCAAAGAATCTACATTTGGGTTGAAGTCAATCATACACATTCTCCAGAAACAGACATAGGTCACTTGCTGGATCCTACTGGTATACAGGCAACAATAACGTGGATGAGATTGGCTTTTCAACTAATTCACTACTGCCCTTTCAAACGGGCTACAAAATCATGTCACAAGGAAAACCTTCTCTTCTGGAACATTACCTTCTATCGCAAAAAAGCAAGAGGAATATGGTGACTGGAAGACATTTTCACTTGAAGACCAAAGAAGCTGTCTTTTTATGATTATAAGACACGTGCCCTAGAAAAAAGCAGCACGACAACTCTGCTCTCACCATACTGATCGACGATTAATCTTGCTCTTTAAGACTGTAGCACTGTCAAGATGACTGGAGTAAGGGAGGGCTCCCTCTGCCACGTCACACACAACTCATTCTTCCAGATTTTCTTCTTCAAAAGGCCTTGAAAGCCCCTCCAAAAGTCTCCAGTCCCACTGGGACGTCAATCTTGATTCTTCCTTCCGATTTACAGTACAGATAGTCGTGTTGCTCCTGAAGACAGCTCAGAGCTCACACACAGTCCCTGCATCTTTCTGCCACAGCCTTCACAACACTACTCAGATGTAGCATGTCACAGCTCCAAAAAGGTTACAGGCTCATGAGATGCTGTCAGTTGTTGCGGCTTATTTCCTCTCTACGATTAGATCGCACCACAAGGATTATCTGTTCTGCATTATACACTCCGTGCCCTCTAGCGGAATAGAAAAAATCCTACCAAATACCACAGACACCTCTTAAGAAACCCCTCCTCAGTGGAAGAAACACTTATTTCCCTCTCCCTGAGGAGACTTGTTTGGTTTAGAACAGGCAGGACTTGCATTCCCTAAAAAAACAATTCAGTTCATTAGGAAATGATAAAAAAACCCAGGATGTGCAAAGAATCAAAGAGGTTCTGACATTTCCCATGATTTAAGAGCATGTGACAAAACCTCTAAGGTAGAAGGATCTCCCTGTCACGAGCACCAAGATGCCTGCATTTATGTAGTCATTCCTCTTCTGGAAAGGAAAGCAGCACAGTTTCAGCAAAAAACAGCCACCTTGCAAATGAGGACAGAGGAAAGACAGGACCTAGAGCAACATGCCCTTAAAAGTTGTATCTTGTTAGAGACAACAAAAAATGGTAGTTCCTCCTGAAAGGTAACATACAAAACCACAGAGCTTTATAAACCCCCACAGCCCTCCAGCAAGTGTTCCACCTTGGGCAGTAGCTACTCTGGGGTCTTCAAGCTCCTCAGGAAAAGTGATTGCAGAACCAGTTCCAGGAGCCAAAGGGGAAGAGAAAGTTGCTTGCTGAGTAATAGGATCTGCGAAGACACCTAGGAAGAGGGAAAAACAAGACACAAGTACTGCGTTTCATTTCTTATGCCGTAGCAACATGCAATTGTTTTACAGGAAAATGAACAGGAAGAATAGAATAATACTGGGCTGATTCCTTTCATTTCTTGAAGGCCCCAGAACAATCCTGCTTGTTAGAGTTTAGCAGAGGCAACTACTGTGAATGAGTTCAACAATATCTGCTCATAGAACCGAGCCTACCTGCACCTGATGTGTAAAATTAAACAAAGACATGTTAGCTTAAGAGTGGTGCTTTTTATTGTCTTCAAATTTCCATAGGTCTTTCTGGACAGACTGCTTAAAAGACATGTCACAAACAATGGTTAAAGCCTGGCCCAACTGCAGCTGAAGAGCTAAGTTTCCATTAGGCTAGTAGAAAATCACCTCAGTTCAGCAACTACAGCACTCGCTTGCATGGCAGGCAAGTATTTTTCACTGTCCTGATGCAATTTAGTAGCCAGAAGCAAGAAAAGAGAAGCTACTCTCATGTGACGGACGACTTCTTACAGATAGCGAGCTTCTCAGAACAAAAACTTGCCCATTAGGAGATTACAGCCTGAGATACCTTACCATTCCGTGGAAATACAATGGCTGAAATTGCCTCTGAGCTGAACAGCAGCAACACAGAAATAAATGGTCAGCTGGGCTTTCCTGGGCACATTTTAAAATACTGCTCTCAAACACTTTTCTGTGAGCCTGAGTGCTAGCAGAACTCTGTGGAAGAGGACTCTTGTCCTACACCGTGATCGTACTTCAAAGGCCATTCTCCATTCCTCCGAGCGCAGCTACTCAGTAATTAAGTGTCACAAGAATACTAAAGAAGCTGAACTTGTGGGACTCTAGCAGACTGCTGAAGTAGCCACCCAGGAGACCCCTCATCCTGTCTCACAAGCACAAAGGTCTATATACAAAAGGTTACCTGTGACGGGAGGTGCAGAGAATGATGGCATCAGTGGGCTCTGTGGTGCTCGACCAGCGTGGCCTCTGGTGATATCATACGTTGAAGACATGGAAAATCCTGAAATCGGGGGACCAGCAGGAGGTGCAGGAAGACCAGAGCCAGCAGTAGAGCTTAATGAAGGAGCTGTAGAGAACTGCGACACAGAGGTACTAAAAGACGAAGGGGCAACTGGAGGTCGGGCTGGAGTTAGAGGTGGCGCCATAGTAGAAACTGTTGCAGATGGCACAAGTGGAAAAGAAGATGAAGTCATCATAGGAGGAGGAAGTGGAGATGCTCCAGCTGCCAGAGGTGCTGAGCACTCAGGAGAAGATGACAGGCTTGGTGTAGCAAGGGGACTGGACAAAGCTAGGGGAAAAAAAGACAAATGGAATTTTAGAAACACCGAGCCTTCATCTCAGAGATTCAGGTATGTAATTGTTCAGCTAGTTTACAAGTAAGTTTTGACCAAGTCTGCTTTTCTCCTTTCAATGGAAAAAAGTTTAGTACTGCTTGAGTTTGCAACCACCACCAATTGCCCTCAATTTCTGGAGATAGTAGCCTGGAATCTCTTTTCTTCTCTGACCCTATTTATCACAGCTAAAAAGACGAGTCAACATTTGACCACCCATTTTGTAGCAGATGAAGTGGGCCTCAGAAATTTCCAGCTAGCACGCTGAGCCCCAGGCAGCCCTCTCTTCCCTGGCACCCAGCTACCCAGGCTCCTAAACGCTCTGCTTTCTGTGTTTCAGTCTGGCCCCCAGCTGATCCTTGGATAAGCCAATTTTGTTCTCTAAACCAAATTTAGACAGAAAATTAAGCCAGAGAAACAGAAAACACTGGTTTTTACAGCACTAAGCTGTTGGATCAGCTCAGATGTGAAACTGCACTCAGCCTAAACATTGATGACAGTCAAGTGACGTGCCAAGTTACCGTAAGGAGGTCGTTTCCAAACTTTATCACGCACACCAGTCAATAAAAAACAGAACATGCACACCCCCAACATAGCTACAAAATACTTACATGGGCCACTGTCCTAGTATATTCCATAGATTTTAAAACATACAGAACAGAAATATTAAAAGGATGAGATAAAGATCAAGAAACTCTTCTGCTCCCACTGAAAATTAGTATTTGAATAGTATATTCATAAAACAATATGTTATGTTATTAACGGTTAGCACAATATATAATACCATTAATAATATTGTAGTGTGAGCAATGTTACTACAGAAGCCTCATTAATTTTACATCAGCAATTTGGAGGTCTGGTTCTATATTCCGATTATGGCTTTAATGGTTGTCACACCTGGAAAAAATGCCTTACAAAGACACACAGACCCAAATGAAAAGGTGTTGCTGGATGTGCTTACAAAACCATGCTATTTGTTTTCGTCTCCCAGCCATCAAGTATATGAAGGCTTATCTTGAAATTCAGCTAGCAAATGTTCATCTTCCTTGATGTCATTCAATTCTTCTGGAAAAATCATCAGAAGGTGTTGCACCTTGGTATTCCTAATAAATGGGCTCAAAATCCACCCAAACTAATTCATCTGGAAGATTTCTACATAGTTCAGGAAATTCTCTTTGCCAATTTACATGTACAGAGTGGAAAGGTTTTTTTGTGTGACACTTGCAATGATTTTGGCAACAGGAATGCATTGACAACGTAAACACTTTCAAATACCACTTTTCAAAACACCTTCTCAAACGCATGACTTTCTTACAAAGAAGTAGATCACTCCTCCTTAAAACACCACCTTTATCTTGAAGGGACAAACTGTAAGTGTGTTTTGGGGTTTTTTTAAATAACTACTGGGTAGCACACTGCTGATGATAGAGAGCGGCTCAGCAATCACTTCTGCCAGCTCCCTCAGGACACATGGATGCATCCCATCCGGGCCCATGGATTTAT
Organism: Gallinula chloropus; assembly: GCF_964237585.1. Classification (NCBI taxonomy): domain Eukaryota; kingdom Metazoa; phylum Chordata; class Aves; order Gruiformes; family Rallidae; genus Gallinula; species Gallinula chloropus. The sequence goes on from NC_140089.1 coordinate 57,030,933, forward strand.
GTGCATTAATTCTTTTGAGACCCTCCTGGACCACCCCCACCTCAAACAGAGGGAAGCTCTTCATTTCCCAAACTCTATTACTTACTTCCAGTGCTGGGGGTCCCGAGGGGCCTTTGAAGTGAAGACAGCAAAGAAGGCATTCAGTATCTCCACCTTCTCAGCATTCCCCATAACCAGGACACCCTTCTCATTCAGCAGTAGACTCCCATTATCCCTGGTCATCTTACTATTCACATATCTAAAAAAAACCCTTTTTATTATCCTTTATGTCCCTTGCCAGTTTGATTTCCTGGTGGCCTTTAGCCTTCCTAGACGCATCCCTACAGGCCCTCACAACATTCCTATATTCTTTCCAGGTGCTCAGACCCTTTTTCCACAATTCATAGACCTTCTGCTTCCCTTTGAGGTTACTCATGAGCTCCCTGCTCATCCACACAGGTCTACTGCCATGCTTTCCTGATTTCTTGCTCAAAGGGATGTATCAAGAGGGATTATTCCCCCATCACCCTTAGCTCCGCCTCCGATGAGTCACCGCACCATGCGGTCAGGGGGTCTTGCTGTGGTGGGCGAGGGGGAAGTTGGGTGCCTCTCTCTCTCTACCTTTCTCCCTTCGCTTTTTTTACCCTCGTGGTTCTGTGCCCAGCCTTGCCGCTTTCAGGAAGGGTCCCTCAATGCGGTCTCCCACTCCAGAGCCCTTCTCCTCAGCGACTCAAGAGGAAACATCCTGCCGCTGCAGGTGCAACAGCTGGGGCACATCCAGAGATGCCTGAAGGCAACAGAAACTGGGCGGAAGGGACAGGTGGCAGGGGGAGATCACAACCACCCACCCAGCTCAAGGCCTGTGTAAACGCCCCAGTCCAGCACCTTCAAGCAGCATGCCTGCTAATTTGACTATGCTTGATGCGTTAATTACTCACCAATTAATGGAAATTTAGGCAGGCTTTTCTAATCCTGTAACAAGAGATACAGGTTGTAAATTCTGTGTGTAGGGGGCTAGTTTGGTGGAATTGCCACCTAGCACCCGTCTCTGTAGAGACATGGAAATAATCCTAAACCTCTGCTCTTCTTTCTCACCTCTGGGTGATGACAGGTTGCTCCAACCCGCCATGGCTGCGAGCAACCTCCTCTCTGAGCTGACATGGTTGCAGGCCTTTGGAGTGACTCTTCCCCTTTGTGCCCTATGTGACTGTGGCTGGATTTTGGCTGCGAGGAACATGGAAGCACTTGCCCTTTCCCAGGAGACTTGTCCGAAGCTTGGTGAACAGTGAAAATGGGCAACTTTATTTCAAGAACTGGGCTGAAATCAGCAACTGTGTGAAACCCTGAGGAATGTGGGCGAGACAGAGCAGGCCTCTGACGCTGCGTATCAGAGGCCATTGGCCCAGCAGCAGACAGCGGTGGTACCATGCTGCCCAGCCTGGACGCTGTCCCTCCTGCTTCCTCATGCCTTTTCTTCCCACATGCCCCGCAGGAGCTCCCGCACCCCAGTGAAGAACTGCACCAGTTTCTCAATGGGAAATGGGCAGGAGGTAGGCCCACCCGCTGGAGCTGGTGTTGGGGCTGGCTTCTGCCATGGTCTTGAGGTGGTGAGGAAGTGACTCCATGCCTGTGCTGTTGGGGTACTCCTGAATGCCGAGCTGGCTCCCATCTGGACCAGGATCCATTCATAGAAGTGCTGGGTGGACGTGTAGATGCCAGGCCGCCTTGCTCTTGCACAGCCTGTGCCCCAGCTGGTCAATCCCACGAGCCAGAAGTACTCGGCATTCTTGTCCTGGCAGACAAGGGGGCCACCACTGTCACCCTGAGGGGAAGGAGAGAGCATGAAGGTGGTGTTGGGTGGCCATTGTCAGCACTATGGCTAGCTCCTTCCCATGAGCCAGAGATCCCCCTCTTGCCTCTGAGGGGATTGACTCTCCCTCAGCTCCGCGCAGTGATGCTGGATGCACAGAAGACTCATCTGCCAGGACTGGGATGTGGGCCTACAGGCTATCAAGAGCCCTAGGTGGGCCAAGGTGGGGCACCGGACAAGGACATGCTCATGGGGAAGGAGAGGCAAGTCCCAGCAGTGCTGGGAAGGTGACTTGCCAGGCAAAGCCCATGCCAGCAGAACTTTGGGCTGTTGTGACAGGGCTGCTAGTGGTGCTGGGGACCGGTTTGTCGCAGACTCCTACCTGGCAGGTGTCGATGCCACCCTGGGGATAACCAGCACACAGGTTGTGGCTGTGGATGGCCCCTCGGTACCAGTTGCTGCTGTTACACTGCTTGATGTCGATGAGGTAGACCTTGGCCTCCTGCAGCCTGTCGGTGGCTTCTGCAGCTGTGAGCAAAGAATGCAGCAGCTCATTCCTGGTTCTCCTCCCTGGTCTGGGTAAGCCCCTTGCCTAGGGCTTGGCTTGGCCTCCAGAATGCACTGTAGCAGTGTTTGCTTTGTGTCTTGCTTTGACTAATGGGTCAGGCCCGCCTCCTCTCTCTAGGCACACATCCCCATGCAACCTGACTGTGTCGACATTTCGCCTCTGCTGCCTGAAAGCCCAGCCCGCCTCCCCAGTGTTCCATGCTTGCTCTCAGGACACAAGGAGTGCTCAGGAACTCACATCTTGCAGTTGTGGAGCCCCAGCCGCTGACATAGCAGTTGGTCAGCTCTGAAACTCTCAGCGAGGCATCAGGCACACAGGCAAGCTGGATGTAGTCATTGCACTGGACAGGCTGGTCCAATTCCATAAGCGCGATGTCATTCTTCTGTGTGATGTTGCTGTAGTGCTCGTGAACAATCACCTGCATGATACGGCGCACTTGTGCCTCAGGACCCAGCCGCGTCAACTGCGTGGCACCGATGACCACATGCCACATGCTGACGTCCCTGGAAGGCAGACAGAGAGAGCACTCAGAGCCAGCGGAGCTACGTGCTGTCACAGCCCAGCCGTTGTCTGCCACCTGCTCTTGACAAGGCAGAGAGGAAAGTGGTGCTACAGAGGGCCCAACCACCCTAGCACGCCTTGGGCACCAGGAACTTGGAGCTGGAGGCTGCTGGGAAGCAGTGGCGTGAGCCCACCTTTCTCCTGAGCTGGGCTGGGGAGAGTCCAGACAGTGGGTGTCCAGCGGGCGAATGGAACGGGATGGGGTGAGGGTAGCCTGAGGTGCTGTGGGCAGGGCAGCTGGGAGTGTTGTGTGCTGTTCCCTACTCCTCCTTACCAGACGTTGATGAAACAGTGGGCTGCTGTAAGGACCCACTGTGGGTGGATCAGGGAGCCTCCGCATATATGCCCTGTGCCCACGTTCCAGGGATTCTGGATGCTCACAATCCAGGGCCAGGCTCCCTTCTGGGCATCTCTGCCGCCCACAACACGCGACATGCCTGAGTTCCAGGCCATGGGCCGGTGCCCGCAGGTCCTGTAAGCAGAAGATCGTTACTGTCCTGCTCAATGACTTGCTGCTGTTCAGGCTGAAGGTCAGCCGTCTTCCCTCCCCGCAAGGTGCTGTATGGACAGGAGGGCCAGGGAACGCCATGGAGCGTGCACCCATCTGCCTCTGTTTTGGCTTTAGCCCCGTAGACAAGCGGTGCCAGCAGCCTGGGTGCTGGCAAAGATCCGAGGGCCCCACAGGGGGTTCAGGAAGCCGTGGCGTGACCATGGGGGACAAGTGGAAACCCTCCAGTGAATCCCATAAGGCTTGCCCATGCTACCTTCAAGAGCCAAGGGCCACTTACCAGCAGGTATCCCATGTGCCCTGCACAGGCCAGCACAAGGACAGCAAAATGAGGAAGGAGAGCAGTTTCATGTCTGTCAGGAGGAGCAGCAGGAGAACGTGGTAGCTGCAAGAAGCAAGCAGAGCTTGTTACCCACAGCGCAGCAGCTGACAGAGTGCTCACAGTACTCCCGTTGCCTGGGGTGCCCTTGGCCGCAGGGCTGATGTCACAGATCCACTGGTTCCAGGTGCTAGGCACAGCCTATGGGGCGAGGGGAGGGGCAGCATGGGGGCGTTCCAAGCTGAAGAGAGGACAGAAGTGGTGCTTGGACACCCCTGGGGTTACCCATAAAGATAAATTTTCATGGGGACAGAAATGTGTTTGGGTCAGTGCTTTGACACTCTTTAGTTTAGGGGTAAACGTACTGACCTGCTTTGCTAACAGCTCTGCTTTTGAAGAAGGGCGGAAGGAAGGACTGATAAGAAGCCTGCTCTGCTCAATTGCTAACGTGCTCACACAGACACCTCACTGGTGATGCCATTTTGTTGGCATTAGATGACACTCAAACACATCTGGGAAGTAAGCTAAAGAAAGGAAAATGAGCCTTTGGACGGGTAAGAGTGCTTACTGCACCTCCTAGGTGCACTTGCTTAGTGCATTACTTGAGCTACAAGACCTCCTTCTGTACCTAAGCAAGAGTGAGGATTCTTATCTATCTAAACATTTGTGAGTCATGGAATCAGATTGATGACAACAATTCAATAATTAAAGCTGTACTTCCTTTTCTGAGGGAGTACTTTGAGGTTATTTTTTCCTTGGTTAACTTCTTGGAATATTTCTTCTTCTTTAACAAGAATTAAAATCAGCGGCTCAAGTGCCATGTACTGCAGAATGAAGACTCCCAAGGGAGAACTGCTTTTCTACAAAGGCCTGAAGATTTTTAGGCAATGCATGACTCAAAAATATTTTTGATCCTCATTTTATAAACTAAGAAATTCAAGTGTAGCTACTACCAGTAAGAGCTGACATCATAAATTAAATCTTAAATCCTAAGTCTTAATCCAACTTTAATAAGAAAACAGAAAACTCGCCTGCTGAACATATTGCAAAGGCACTGGTGTTGCTTGGGTAAAAGCTTCCAGATGAATTCCATGAATTGGATCCTCGATAATCAGACATCCAATGTCAAACCACCTGCAATTACAGCCAAGTTAGAGTCTGTTGAAAAGAAACATGTTAGCCCTTGAATGATGACCGTTTTACAACCTCTAGTACAACTGTAGTTAAAAATGTAACAATGACTTACATCAAGGCATCCCAGCATTTTTCAAATCAAATTTGCATGTATCAGTTCATGTATATACGAAAAACTGTAGTGCCTGTGTTCCCATCTAAAGAATTCTATGGTTCCTGTTGTTTCATGTATTTTATATGTGTCTACATATAAATGACATTTTTTTCTTTAAAGCACTGGAAGCAAGACCCTTTGAGTCAATGAGAAACAGCCCTCTCCCCACCTCAGGGATATATTTCAAGTTCTCACTTGTCAGGAAGCAATTCCTCAATGAAGTTTTCTACCGATACAGCAGGCTGTTTTTCATGGATTACTCCAGTCCGGCACAAGCTGTCTATTCTTTCTTGGGCTCCCTACATGGGAACATGATCTGTTAGACAACATTCTCTTTCAATCACATCATACAACACTCAGAGATGAGTGCAAAAAACCCCTCTGGAGCAGAATTTTCAAGTTAAACAGAAAACAGCGATTTTGAAAAATTACTCTTTTTATCAACAGTAGAAAAACAAGAAACAAAAGTCATGAAAAAGCACCATAGCCTTTCCCAAACAGGAATCTCAAACAGTAACACAAGCTATGATAAAACTCACTAAAGTATCAGAATATATCCTGTTACTCACATCAACATTTTTGCATCTTAAGATCTGTTGTGCTTTGATCCTTTCAGAGCTTTGGACCAACTCTGTCCAGTGAAGAGACCCTCTCTGTTCTGGTACCTATCCAGCTAAGGAATCATTTACTCCAACCCTGTTCTCACTCTGAGTTGCCATACAAACACTATTACCACTACGCTGCAGTAGCTAATCAGGTAAAGCAACATGTCTATTTTTCTCCTTTACCTCCATATAAAATTGTTTCAGCTAATACATTGCTATGAGGATAAGCTTCACTCCGCTGTGAATGCTGCCACAGCAGTTAGGAGAAAATACCTCCTTTTTATGGAGGAAATGGTTTGCTTACATTGAAGAAACAGAATACAAAATCGTTGGTGTCACTGGGTTTAGGTATTGGCCAAGGAGATGGTTCCACCTAGATACAAGGAACAACTGTGTATTTTTAAAAGGTGGTGAAACAACCCTTGCTAACTCTTCTTCTGGGCCAGCACAGCTGTTTGAAAAGCTGCACAATGAATTCCTACATACTAAATGTAAGAATGGAGCTGTTCAGGAAGATCCTTGGCAAGTGTTGATCAACCTGTCTTTCACCTACAGAATTAGTTGGGAGACAACCCAGTCTCAAAGGCTCTCTTAACTTCTGATTACATTTTTCCTATTCAATTTCTCATGTTTAGTTTTCATCCCAAAGTACTGTGCTAGTGACAGACTAAGAACAAATGTCTGATACACTTTCAAACTACAGTCATATCACAATGCATGCCAGATGTGATGGCAATCAACTGCTTTAGAAGAAAATGGACATAAATGTTCTTCACTGCTGTGACCGCGTTTGCACAAGAACCCCAAAGGCTATTCCAACAAGCAGCTTCAGAATGATCTAACGGAACAGGCGGCAAGTTACACCAAAAACAAGAAAAGGAGAAGTCTCCCAATGCCACAGACTGACATTCCCCTTAGGGAAAATCAGATTTTTCTGGGTCAATGCCCCATCCCTGGAAGTGCTTAAGGTCAGGCTCGATGTGGCTTTGAGCAGTGTGGTCTAGTGCAGAGAGTTTCAGCCCCCTCTGCTGAGGACAATTTGTAAGGTCATTTCCAAACCCAACCACTCTCTCATCCTACGTTTCCATTGCCCTTCTCTGTGCTGGAGGTACTTTAGTACTTACTTTTAAACCTGCAGCGTAGCCCACAGGTTGGGGTGCGATGTTAGACTGCGCAGCCTCTCCAGTAACAACGGCCATTCCAAAGACTTCTTGAAAGGCATCTCGAATGGCTGCAACTTTCACCTCTTTGGTAGAAGTAACCACTATGTCCAGTTCTCTCCCAGTTTCTGTAAAACACAGGTGTGTGTATATATAGAGAGAGAGATGTATATCTATGAGCGTGTACTATTCTTCATTCCCATTACAAGCCAGTTTAAATACATTCTACATCTTAAGACTATGCTTCAGTTGGTCTTCTCTTTCTCACACGTTGCACAAAAGTTCTTTCCTGAAGCAGAAGTCACTTAATTTAGCTAGTCACCTAACTTTTACTTCCTAAGTGATTCATCAATGAAAAAAGGACAACAGGAACTGAGGCGTATTCTGCACCTGAAACAAAGCATAGTGCTCATTTAAGATGACAACTCATGGATTTAGAAGAATAATCCTGACATTCACCTCCTGCTGCTTCTGCTGAAGACAGAATATTGAACTAGATGAACCACTGGGCTAGAATCTCTCTTTTAGGGGGAAAGACTGACAGAGATAGGCACGTTCAGCCTGCAGAAGATAAAGCCAGAGGGATCTCACTGATTTGTACACATATCTGAAGGGAGCCTGCAAAGAGGAAGAAGCCAGACTCTTTTTGGTGGTGCCCATGGACAGGAGCAGAAGCAATGGGCACAAACTGAAACAAAGGAGGTTCCATACAAACATCTGAAGGATCTTTTTAACCATGAAGGTAACCAAGCATTGGCACAGGTTGTCCAGAACCACGAGGAAGTCTCCATCCTCAAACATACTCAGAAGCTGCCTGGATGCACTCAAGAGAATCAAAGAATGGTAGGGAATGGAAGAGAACCTTCTGCGTTCCAGTTTGTGCCCATTACCCCGTGTCCTGTCACTGGGCACCACTGAAAAGAGTCTGGCCCCATTCTCCCTTCAGATATTTAGGAGTATTGACCAGATCCCCCCTTAAGTCTTCCCCAGACTACCGAGACCAAGCTGATTCACCCTTTCCCCCTATGAGAGATGATCCCGTTTTATTCCACATATTGCCCACTGCTTTAGTACAATGGTGCAGCAATGTGGTCAGCTGGATCACACCACAGGTCCAATTGAGTGACAGCTCAGAAAAACAAAGCGCACAAAGGTGTTAATGCTTTCTTCTCTGCCTCATCAGTTTCCTGACCAGCTTCACCTACATGCAAAGAGCAGCACTAGCACAACTAAGAAGGAGGACTGCTCACCAGACTGCTGCAACAAAAGCAAAAAGCAAAACAAAACAAACAAACAAAACACAGCAAGGAAAAAACACCTAAACCAGCCAAACAAAAACCCAACCCATAAAACCTGTCCAGTACTCTGACAAATTGTAGAAATCTCAGCTCAGTTAGACGTGACATGAATGTACTTTAGTAAAACACAAAATTGTGACTACCACAATGCTGCTCCTTCCTATTCATTTTAAAGCTCTAACTGAGATACTATGCTTTTCATTCCAGGCTCAATGCTCAGCAATACTTCACAGAATCACAGAATCATACGACTGGAAGAGACCTTTGTAGATCATCAACCCTTTCAGTAAACATTTCTTTCTAATATCCAATCTAAACCTCTGCTGGCGCAGCTTTGTGCCATTTCCCCTTCTCCTATCTCCTCTCACCTGGCTGAAGAGACCATTGCCCACCTCCCCACAACCTCCCCTCTGGTAGTTGAGACTTTATTAGACTGTTTTAGCCTTTTCAATGTTCTTCCCAAGTGTTTCAGGAACTGCTTCAAGTTTGCTGAGCTTCCTAAAATAGTATAAATACTGTTGGGCTAGAAAAGCAGAACAGCTGAAAGTCAGAAGAAAGCCTCAAAAGCGATGTAAACACCGTTGTGAGCACGCTTACCTTTCGGCTTGTCGACCCTCAGTGCGATACCTTACACACCGGGATTTAATCACCAGATCCAACAGAACACATACAGCATATTTTAAACTCAATTCCATATCACTCCCTCAAACAGAGAAACAGGGAGGGAAAAAAGTATGTGACTTCCAGATTACAGACAAGGACTTGTCACCGTTTTGTTCTCTGTAACTTGCTCATCTCTCACAACCTGAACTGAAGGGTATTACTATGCTACTACCTAAACTACAGCAGAATACACAAGTAAATGAACCTTAAGACGCACATAAAAAAATCAGCCTGCAGAGTGAGAGTCTCACTGGACAACGCACCTGAGAAATCACCACGTAACTGTGACAGAATTAACACACTCTCCAGATAAACTTCAAGTGCTGTTACATTAATCTAACATTCTATGCATTACTTAATGGTTTGTCACAAATACTTACTGATATATGGAACCATGCCAGGGTCCAGCGGTGTAATCATGGTCTCCACTGAATGTTTGGGTTTATCAAGAACAGACTTCACCGTGGGATTCTCAGCTACACCCTAAACATAAGCAAACAGACTTCCATATTATTTTCTCGTTTTTCCCCAAGAAACTCACAATAGCACAGTTAAAAACCAACCAAACAAAACCCAAGTATTAAGCTGCTTCGTGGTCTTCTTACCACATTTACACTTTGTAATGCCTGGTGCATCTCACTCGCCAGCACAAATGCTGCAAGACGTGACTAGGAGTGCGTGACTTTTCGGATACAGCAAAGGCCAAATATCATCACCGCCATCCTCTCACGCACCAATGCAAAAACAGGCCTGCCAGTGATGGTGGGCAACACACTTGATTTCCTCCTATTCTGGGACGGGAAGTCTTGAACATTTAACAAATGCTAATTACAGCTATCATCAGACTCGGTAGCTAGACTCAAACTGTGACAACTCCAACTGAAGAGCCTCTTTTTTATGACCTTACAGACAAGAGGACCTATTTTTGAATGGCCCATTACTAACAAATATTTTTACAGCTGAAATTGAGCTGAAATTCCTCAATTTATAAGTAGATTCTAAACAACGCTGAAAAAACGCTCTATCTTCTCCAGCCAAATCCCAGGTGGAGCTGCTGACAGACCTAAAAGTTCATTAAATGTAAGCACAAACACTGACAGGGTCTTGCTGGCCTATTATCTACCTTGAGGGACATCTGAAAGAATGGTGTTGGATTTCTGAAGAACAGCAGAGCAAAAAAGGTAGTTCAATCGATTTCAAGAGCAGAAACAGAGATAACTGCAGCACTGCCGTGTATGCACTTCAACAGAGAATCCAGCTTGCATTTCTGCAACAACTGACAGTTAAGCCTCACAGATTCTGTCTGATGTTTAAAAACCTGACTCTGACGTGTGCTTCCACACATCCAACACTTGACAGCTTCAGTACAACTAATGATTCCTCATTCTTCCACCTAGGAAATTCTCAGAGGTCATGGAAAACACAGAGCACGTACAACATTTAATACTCCAATCAAAGAATCTACATTTGGGTTGAAGTCAATCATACACATTCTCCAGAAACAGACATAGGTCACTTGCTGGATCCTACTGGTATACAGGCAACAATAACGTGGATGAGATTGGCTTTTCAACTAATTCACTACTGCCCTTTCAAACGGGCTACAAAATCATGTCACAAGGAAAACCTTCTCTTCTGGAACATTACCTTCTATCGCAAAAAAGCAAGAGGAATATGGTGACTGGAAGACATTTTCACTTGAAGACCAAAGAAGCTGTCTTTTTATGATTATAAGACACGTGCCCTAGAAAAAAGCAGCACGACAACTCTGCTCTCACCATACTGATCGACGATTAATCTTGCTCTTTAAGACTGTAGCACTGTCAAGATGACTGGAGTAAGGGAGGGCTCCCTCTGCCACGTCACACACAACTCATTCTTCCAGATTTTCTTCTTCAAAAGGCCTTGAAAGCCCCTCCAAAAGTCTCCAGTCCCACTGGGACGTCAATCTTGATTCTTCCTTCCGATTTACAGTACAGATAGTCGTGTTGCTCCTGAAGACAGCTCAGAGCTCACACACAGTCCCTGCATCTTTCTGCCACAGCCTTCACAACACTACTCAGATGTAGCATGTCACAGCTCCAAAAAGGTTACAGGCTCATGAGATGCTGTCAGTTGTTGCGGCTTATTTCCTCTCTACGATTAGATCGCACCACAAGGATTATCTGTTCTGCATTATACACTCCGTGCCCTCTAGCGGAATAGAAAAAATCCTACCAAATACCACAGACACCTCTTAAGAAACCCCTCCTCAGTGGAAGAAACACTTATTTCCCTCTCCCTGAGGAGACTTGTTTGGTTTAGAACAGGCAGGACTTGCATTCCCTAAAAAAACAATTCAGTTCATTAGGAAATGATAAAAAAACCCAGGATGTGCAAAGAATCAAAGAGGTTCTGACATTTCCCATGATTTAAGAGCATGTGACAAAACCTCTAAGGTAGAAGGATCTCCCTGTCACGAGCACCAAGATGCCTGCATTTATGTAGTCATTCCTCTTCTGGAAAGGAAAGCAGCACAGTTTCAGCAAAAAACAGCCACCTTGCAAATGAGGACAGAGGAAAGACAGGACCTAGAGCAACATGCCCTTAAAAGTTGTATCTTGTTAGAGACAACAAAAAATGGTAGTTCCTCCTGAAAGGTAACATACAAAACCACAGAGCTTTATAAACCCCCACAGCCCTCCAGCAAGTGTTCCACCTTGGGCAGTAGCTACTCTGGGGTCTTCAAGCTCCTCAGGAAAAGTGATTGCAGAACCAGTTCCAGGAGCCAAAGGGGAAGAGAAAGTTGCTTGCTGAGTAATAGGATCTGCGAAGACACCTAGGAAGAGGGAAAAACAAGACACAAGTACTGCGTTTCATTTCTTATGCCGTAGCAACATGCAATTGTTTTACAGGAAAATGAACAGGAAGAATAGAATAATACTGGGCTGATTCCTTTCATTTCTTGAAGGCCCCAGAACAATCCTGCTTGTTAGAGTTTAGCAGAGGCAACTACTGTGAATGAGTTCAACAATATCTGCTCATAGAACCGAGCCTACCTGCACCTGATGTGTAAAATTAAACAAAGACATGTTAGCTTAAGAGTGGTGCTTTTTATTGTCTTCAAATTTCCATAGGTCTTTCTGGACAGACTGCTTAAAAGACATGTCACAAACAATGGTTAAAGCCTGGCCCAACTGCAGCTGAAGAGCTAAGTTTCCATTAGGCTAGTAGAAAATCACCTCAGTTCAGCAACTACAGCACTCGCTTGCATGGCAGGCAAGTATTTTTCACTGTCCTGATGCAATTTAGTAGCCAGAAGCAAGAAAAGAGAAGCTACTCTCATGTGACGGACGACTTCTTACAGATAGCGAGCTTCTCAGAACAAAAACTTGCCCATTAGGAGATTACAGCCTGAGATACCTTACCATTCCGTGGAAATACAATGGCTGAAATTGCCTCTGAGCTGAACAGCAGCAACACAGAAATAAATGGTCAGCTGGGCTTTCCTGGGCACATTTTAAAATACTGCTCTCAAACACTTTTCTGTGAGCCTGAGTGCTAGCAGAACTCTGTGGAAGAGGACTCTTGTCCTACACCGTGATCGTACTTCAAAGGCCATTCTCCATTCCTCCGAGCGCAGCTACTCAGTAATTAAGTGTCACAAGAATACTAAAGAAGCTGAACTTGTGGGACTCTAGCAGACTGCTGAAGTAGCCACCCAGGAGACCCCTCATCCTGTCTCACAAGCACAAAGGTCTATATACAAAAGGTTACCTGTGACGGGAGGTGCAGAGAATGATGGCATCAGTGGGCTCTGTGGTGCTCGACCAGCGTGGCCTCTGGTGATATCATACGTTGAAGACATGGAAAATCCTGAAATCGGGGGACCAGCAGGAGGTGCAGGAAGACCAGAGCCAGCAGTAGAGCTTAATGAAGGAGCTGTAGAGAACTGCGACACAGAGGTACTAAAAGACGAAGGGGCAACTGGAGGTCGGGCTGGAGTTAGAGGTGGCGCCATAGTAGAAACTGTTGCAGATGGCACAAGTGGAAAAGAAGATGAAGTCATCATAGGAGGAGGAAGTGGAGATGCTCCAGCTGCCAGAGGTGCTGAGCACTCAGGAGAAGATGACAGGCTTGGTGTAGCAAGGGGACTGGACAAAGCTAGGGGAAAAAAAGACAAATGGAATTTTAGAAACACCGAGCCTTCATCTCAGAGATTCAGGTATGTAATTGTTCAGCTAGTTTACAAGTAAGTTTTGACCAAGTCTGCTTTTCTCCTTTCAATGGAAAAAAGTTTAGTACTGCTTGAGTTTGCAACCACCACCAATTGCCCTCAATTTCTGGAGATAGTAGCCTGGAATCTCTTTTCTTCTCTGACCCTATTTATCACAGCTAAAAAGACGAGTCAACATTTGACCACCCATTTTGTAGCAGATGAAGTGGGCCTCAGAAATTTCCAGCTAGCACGCTGAGCCCCAGGCAGCCCTCTCTTCCCTGGCACCCAGCTACCCAGGCTCCTAAACGCTCTGCTTTCTGTGTTTCAGTCTGGCCCCCAGCTGATCCTTGGATAAGCCAATTTTGTTCTCTAAACCAAATTTAGACAGAAAATTAAGCCAGAGAAACAGAAAACACTGGTTTTTACAGCACTAAGCTGTTGGATCAGCTCAGATGTGAAACTGCACTCAGCCTAAACATTGATGACAGTCAAGTGACGTGCCAAGTTACCGTAAGGAGGTCGTTTCCAAACTTTATCACGCACACCAGTCAATAAAAAACAGAACATGCACACCCCCAACATAGCTACAAAATACTTACATGGGCCACTGTCCTAGTATATTCCATAGATTTTAAAACATACAGAACAGAAATATTAAAAGGATGAGATAAAGATCAAGAAACTCTTCTGCTCCCACTGAAAATTAGTATTTGAATAGTATATTCATAAAACAATATGTTATGTTATTAATGGTTAGCACACTATAGAATACCATTAATAATATTGTAGTGTGAGCAATGTTACTACAGAAGCCTCATTAATTTTACATCAGCAATTTGGAGGTCTGGTTCTATATTCCGATTATGGCTTTAATGGTTGTCACACCTGGAAAAAATGCCTTACAAAGACACACAGACCCAAATGAAAAGGTGTTGCTGGATGTGCTTACAAAATCATGCTATTTGTTTTCGTCTCCCAGCCATCAAGTATATGAAGGCTTATCTTGAAATTCAGCTAGCAAATGTTCATCTTCCTTGATGTCATTCAATTCTTCTGGAAAAATCATCAGAAGGTGTTGCACTTTGGTATTCCTAACAAATGGGCTCAAAATCCACCAAAGCTAATTCATCTGGAAGATTTTTACATAGCTCAGGAAATTCTCTTTGCCAATTTACATATACAGAGTGGAAAGGGTTTTTTGTGTGACACTTGCAATGATTTTGGCAACAGGAATGCATTGACAACGTAAACACTTTCAAATAACAATTTTCTCAAACGCATGACTTTCTTACAAAGAAGTAGGTAACTCCTTCTTAAAACACCACCTTTATCTTGAAGGGATAAACCACCTTTATCTTGAAGGGACAAACTGTAAGTGTGTTTTGGGGTTTTTTTAAATAACTACTGGGTAGCACACTGCTGATGGCCACTTGTCATCACAGAAAATGTCAGCGAGTCTGCAAGTCTGTTTTGGTACAAGAAGAAAGCTGAAGCCATATTTAAATCCCTTGCCACAAGACAACCAGCAAACCTCTGTGCGATGCACAAAAGTTTCACGGTCACTTCCTCTACCATTACAAGGTGCAGCTAAAAACAACCCCTACTATTTAAAGAGAACTTCTATAAAGTTAACCACACTGCTGGCATCCTGTAGCCCTTTGTGCACCAGCTCCACTTTCACTGCTGCAGTAACTTGCCTATGAATGAGGCGGTCAATAAATGTCATGGGTGGAAATAGATCGGTAACCTTATTCGAGAATCCATTTTTAGCCTAGTCAAAGCAATCACTCCATCAATGGTTACTCTGAGGCAGTCTTAATAAAAACATGGCTTTTATTAAAGAAATCATTCACTGTTGAGGATGCAGCTTCTCCAGCACAGCCCTCCTTCAGCATTTGACAATAAAGTTGTTCTTTCTGTATTTCATTACTGAAACAGAATTTAGCAAAAACCATAAGCAGAAACACGTTAGGAACATCTGTACAGCAAACCTTCCATACTGTGATCTGTTCTCATGCTTGTTTCTTATAATCATCAGCAATGTTTTCTATGTCTCCTTCCAACAGAATTTCCTGACAAATCCATTTGTCAACATATTGTTTGCATTTAATATTACAGACATTTTTACCACGTCTCTGGTGGTTTCTGAAATATATGCCAAGAAGTATCTTCAATATGAGTAAAGCTTGATTTTTCTTCTTTTTTTAGATAAAACTATTATAAAGGAATGCTCTGGTATTTTCTTCCTGCACCCAATGGATCGCCCAGCACATCCTCCTGGGGCTAAGAGCGCTCCACTCGGGAGTCCACGGCACTAGTGTGACTCAAGGTAATGTTACCAGATGTGTCAGAAAACTGAGCATTCGGTAGTCAAGCACATGGGGTTCAGACTCTGGAAAAATCAGATTCAGTGCTCTGATTACCACCCACAATAGTAAAATCCAAGTGATCGTCCACGTTTCTCACTATCCCCCACAAGACTGTAGACTTGTTTGAACTCCCTTCTGTGCTGCTCATCTCACTGTGCACTGTACTGGCCAGTATTCCCTGTCCCCACGTCCTTAAAAACCCTAAGTGCATCCACATGACTTCATCAAAAAGTTTCAAGAATAATAAAAACATTTACACTACTCTCTGTCAGATGTATGCCATACTGCCATGAGAAAGAAACAAATTCTTCCCATCAGCCTGGAGAAGAGCTCTCTAGGTTGATCCCAACACCTCTGGATGAACTGCTGTGCTTTAAAAAGACATGAATAAATATCACTGAGTTTCTGAGGAAGTTTCTGTACCTAATGACCTACCTGTAGCAGCAGTGGTAGCAGCTGTAGTCTCCCCTGCTGTGTTTGGTGGGGGTGTACCGGGTGGAGTTGTCTCTATTCCACTCTCTTCCACCATTTTCCTTCAGCTACAGAAAGCTGTAAGACAAAAAGAAAGGAAAATAAAGAAAAAGCTTATCTTGAGAAATAGGGATAGTGTTTGCTGCAATACTGAGCTGTAGTAACTCCAAGGACCTGTTCTTTTCAGAGCTGATGCATGACAGGATGCAAAAGGTGGCAAGAAGCGAGACAGAGAACGAAGTCTCCCCCCTCTGCCCGTAAAGAACCACAACTACCCCTGAAGTTGGAGCCCTCTCCAGCTTAAGCACTGCCACAGATGCTCCCGACCCACCATCAAACTGACTGCAAGCACTTTCTCCAACACCAGGCATAGTGGCAGAGCTTGCAAGGGCCTAGGGCTCCAGACTCCGTGACCTGAACTCTATGACCCTGTCTGCTTAAAGGAGAAGCTAAAGAAACCTCCAGACACGCCACAAGAAACCAGGGAAATTTACTTCCAACCTACCTAGAAGTACAATGACATTCATTTACACTGAACAAGTTCTCCACTGCACACAATTCCTGTAAAATCCAGGTCTCGTACTGCTCTGGTGAGTATCAGAAGTGACAGTAATTGAAAACTTTGGCTTTTCTTTTGAAGGCCACATTACATTGAAAGTATCTTCCAGCATCTTTGACTACACCTGTACAGTGCACTACTTGTGGAAAAGTAAAGCTATGTGCTTATTTAAAACCCCCTAAATTAAGAGAAAGGCCTCAGGAGATGAAAAGGAGAGGATGAAAGACTAAGATTAACACCTGGAGATTTTTGTTCTTCAGTGCAGAGGAAGTCACCTAAAACCCCCTGCTTCCTCCCAAGTCTGGTAAACCAGACCGAGATTGTTTGTACCACTCCCTGAGGTAGCAATTCCATAAGGACATTTTAATAACATAAAAACCCTACAGAAAGGAATTTATGTCTGAAAAATTGGCAGGAAAATATTTTCCATCATATCCATTACCTCAGTAGCTACTGAGGACTGACAGCTTACTACATTTAACAAGTATCAGAGGAAAAGCCTTAGGTAATGTGTTGAGTAAAAGTACTCACAGGTATTTATAAAGAACTCCACTTACAAAAATACAGGGGGGGTTCCTCTAAAAAAAAAGAAAAAACCCTCACTGCTGTTTAAAATGTGTATACAGCTATGTTTAATGTAGAGGGAAAATTACTGTTATGACCAAACTGAAAAATACAAAAAGTAGGATGCCAGTGTTAGTCTGGACAGGCTAAGGAGCATCAAAAGCAAATGAAAGCATTGAAATCACAAAGGAGAAAGTGTATTTCCTCTTACAACCAATGTGTGTTGTAAGAGGAAATAAAGTAACTCAAGATTAAGCATTTGAGCCCAGACTCGGAAAGCAAGTATGGTTCCTGTGCAGCACACCTCCTAAAACCTCTGATGACCCAGGGACTGTGGGTTCTGAGTACCTTTTCAATTAACTTGAAAGCTTCTCTGCAGACAGGATGAAAGGGTCAGTAACTGCCTGGTGGGGAACAGACTGACCTTGACGAATAAGCACATCTCAGCATCCCTCAGAAAGGAGCTACACAGCCCTCCCCTAATGTTCACTAAGCAGAAGAATTTGCAGTAAGATTTTGTCTTTTCACTCACCTACGGGAGTTCACGTTCCTCCTCGCAGAAGTATTTCTAAAGTCATTCTTCTTCCAATTATACACTGCAAACAAAGAGAATTTCCCACTGTGCAACATCTGTAATCACTGACCAAACCCTCCCAGAAACACTTTCTTTCATCAAGGCTCCTTTCAGCTGCTGCTTGATTTCACCTCTGTCGTGGTTTCACCCCGGCTGAGAGCCGAGATCCACACAGCTGCCTGCTCCTTAAAGGAAAAGAGCAGGGAAAAGGGAAGGGGGGGAGGGGAGGGTAAGGGGTAAGTGGTAAGGGAAGGGAAAAGGAAGAGGAAGGGGCAAATAACCCCAAAACCAAGAAATAAGAGGCCCGTGGGTTGGGATAAGGAGAGTTTACTAAGATAACAGAAAGATACAATATAACAATGTTGACAGGACTCTAGAGCAAAAATATATGAAGCTGTTGATACACAATGCAGTTTCTCACCAAACCACACAACTCAGCCCGTGCCACCCAGAGCCGTCCCAGAACCCGACCGTCCCCCAAGAACCGCACGTCCCGGAGCCGCCCTCGGCCTTCCTCCCGTCAGCCCCCTGATATCCTGGGCAGGAGGTAACTGGCGTGGAATACTCTCTTTGGTCAGTTAGGTCACCTGTCCTGGCTTTGCCCCTCCTTTCTCATGAAGAGCTGAGAAAGTCCTTGACTGTCTGACAGCAACCAGAAACATCAGGGTGTTATCAGCACTACTCCCATTTTAACTCCCAAACACAGCATTCCATCCGCTGTTACAAATGAATTTAACTCCATCCGGACCAAAACCAGGACAGTTGAACACCCTTACTGTTGTTATTTTGAAATCATAGAGGGCTTACATAGCTCCACAAGCCACTGATGACCACAGAGAACTGTTGGTCTAGTATACAGTGTTATCTTCATGGGACTACGTAAACCCAAAGACACAGCTACACAGAACCACATGCATTCAACCAGTTTGTACCAACTGACGTAGGGTAAATGTCATGATGCAACAGCTCCAGCACCTGCAGACGATTTTGCCCAAAAGAAACGTTTGTTTTTCACGGCACTATAAACGAACTAGAAAGGGCAAAGCACTGCAACAAGGTATCCTCCAGAAACAGACTTCCTGAAGCATCACTTCTATCCTATGCTAAGAGATCCTCAAGGGTATGGATTTCTACTGCCAATCATGCTAATTCCAGCTAAAACCACAAGGGATCTAGCACTTCCAGCCTGAGCTGCAACGCTGGAGCACAGGGCCCTGAGAGCAGGCATCTGAACACTACCCAGTGCCGGGAGAAAGCCTGGTCACCAGGAGGGTGACTCGCAGGAGCAGATCACTATACAGGACCTAGCAAGCTATCAGGAGCTGGAAGTTCCGTGAAGTGCTGGTGGTTTCCAATACCACTGCCAGTCATCACTGAGGCCGCAAGGGGTCTTGCTCTGTAGCTTCATCTGCCTCACAACCCACAACCGTAACGCTGCAAGAAGCCCCAGAGCCTGCCAGCAAGGAGCACTGGGGCCAGTGCAGCCTTTCTTTAGAAGGACAAGACGGTTCAGAGTAAGGGCAACAAGACAGACTGCCTACACCAGAATCAGTCTGGTGAGGGGCAGACACCGTGCAGTCGCAGGTGTGCTGCCCAAGGGGGGAAAGTCGCCCCGACGGGACGGCTGCCGGAGCTCGTCCCGGGGCGGACCCCGCCGACATTCCTCACACACACAGCCCGGCAAAGACCTCAGCGACCCTCCGCCCCACCTGGCACAACCTCCCGCGCTGCCCCCAGGACCGCGTCTTAACATCCGGACCTGCCTACAGGGCCCCAACGGCCCCAGACGGCACCCGGGACCGGGGGACACCCACCGCTCGCTCCGGGATGCCGCCCACCGCCCAGCCTCACCCGCCCCAAGCCTTCCAGACGCTCCCTCCCCGCCGCCGCCGCGGACGACGGGTGCCAAGGCGTGCCCTCCTCCCGCCGCGACACGGGGCCTCACCGAGCCCATCCTCCAGAGCCCACCGCCTCTTCCCGCTGCGCACCGCCCAGACATTCTGGCCCAGCCAGAAGGCCGCGGCCCCGAGCACCTCCGGGTGGCCCCGCCTCCCAGGAAAAGGCTCCTTCGGGCTCGGCCGCAGGAGCAGCACAGCTCCCCCGCCACGCTCGCAGCGGACCTCGCGTCACGTGGGGGTGCCGGTCCCGCAACCTGCCCCCCACCCCCCTCCCGGCCCGCTGCGTGCCGCCTCAGGCTGCGCAAGTCGGCAGCTGCCCAGCTACCCGTAACCCTCGTGCCTTCATCCTCTGCCAGCCGGAGAGAAAACAGTTACTTCAGTTTTACAGCCTTTACAAAGCACCAGGCAACCCTCCCAGCTGCCCAGGGTTTCCCCCACAACTCACCTCTGCTGCTGCCAGTGCACTTCCTGGGTCCAGTGAAGGTGGTGGACAGCGCTGGGGTGGCGAGTGATGGGGGTGTGCCCCAGCTGCTGGACCGGCTCTGGTGTTGGCAGCTCCTGGGCCCAGGTCTAGTTTTCCTGGGAGGGTGGCCTCTTGGGGGGCTGGGAAGAGTCCTGGGAGCCGCTGGCCCTCCTCTTTGCTGCTCGTCTTGGTCTCCCAGGGGCACGGTCCCTGCCCTGGCTGGCACTGGAGGGACCTGCCACAGCCTGCCCCAGACCCGCCGCCGGCTCTTCACGCTCCCCGTGGATGGGAGAGGGGGCGTGGTGTGGGCTGGTGGGATGCCCAGCAAGAGCAGCGGCCGAGGTGCTGGGGCGCTCCTCTTCCCGAGCCCCTGCTGGGCTGCTGGAGGGGGCTGGTCCAGGGGCAGGAGAGCCGGCTCTGGAGGCAGCAGGATGGGGGGCAGAGGTGGGCCTGCCCTCCCGCGCCTCGGCTGCAGGGCCATCCTCCAGGCCCAGGAGACGTCGGGCCTCCCTGCGGCAGCGCCGCACGGCGACACTGATGAGCCGGCGCACGAACGACACTGCGCGCTCCTGCAGGCTGGGCTGCAGCAGCCGGACCAGCACGTCTTCATCCAGCCCGTATAAGCCCAGGACGGCCCGGATGAGGTCCTCCAACACATCTGCTGTGGAAGGCTGCCGTTGAAATGTGGCCCTCAGGTGGTGTTGTAGCCACGGCAGAAAGCGTTGGAGGAGGGCTGGGTGCTCATCAAAGAGAGATGCCCAGGTGTCTGGCTGCAGGCCACCCACTGTAGCCCTGGGCACCGTCTCCACCGCCGGCGGCTGGGCAGCTAGCGGGCGAGGGGGGCTGTCGGTCCCCGGGTGTGCGGGCGCTCCTCCAGCTGCAGGTATGGCAGGCCATGTTGAGTCCTCTCGTGGTGGTCTGATGTGGACCTCTTCAAATTCATGGTCTGCCCGCACCGAGTGCAAGATGGATTGTACTCCCCTCTTGCAGAGGGGGCACTCAGGTTTGCTGTTAGCCCACCGCAGGATGCAGGCGTAGCAGAACTGGTGGAGGCATGGCATCACGAAGGCGGCGTTGTCAATGCTGTCCAGGCAGACTGGACAGCGGTGTTCCACCTCCGTGGCCATGCTGTTCTGGCTGCGGTGGGCTGGGAGGAGCTGCGGGTGGTGAACTGCTTCCTCCAAACGGCGCTGCAGCAGCTGGAAGCTGCGCTCGAAGATGCGCCGCGTGTGCCCTGGACACACCCTTCAGTATCTCTGGGATACGCACTGGAAAACCGTCCTGAGTAAGGCACCAGCACCAAGCCTTCGCTCAGCACTCCAGCCTCGCTGGCTGCTCAGCTGGAGTCTGCGCTTGAGGCCGTTGGGCACCCCTGTGTGCTGGGTTACAGGGCTGGGTGACGTCACGCTTGTCCGTTGGTGACCAGTAAACATGGCACTCAGGCAGCTTCCAGAAGCTGCCATGTCAGATGACTACTTTTTGGTGGTCTTCTGGCTTTCACAAACCTTGACGGACAATAAAACACAACAGAACAGAACTGTCCCTGGTGGAAGGAACTCCAACAATCTTCTAGTCCGACTGCCCGACCACTCCAGGGCTGACCAAAAGTTCAAGCCTGTTGTTAAGGGCATTGTCCAAATGCCTCTGAAACGGATGGGCACGGGGCATGGGCCATCCCTTGAGGAAGGCTGTTGCAGTGTTTGATCACCCTCTTGATACAGAAATTGATCCTGAGCTCAAGTCTGAACCTGCCTTGACACAGCTTTGAGCGCTCACTCACATGCTCTGGCTTGGCCGGCCATGTGTGGAGCCAAGCGTTGCACTTGATGATCCTTGTGCATCTCTTCCCACTCAGGATATTCTGTTATTCTGTGAATTTATACTTGTGCCTGGCACCCACCCACCCAAGGTGCAGAAGCCAATAGTTTGTCTTGTTAAATTTCATGCCCTTGATGACTGCCCCATGCTCCAGTGTATCTACAGCCCACTGCAAGGCCTGTTCTTGCTCAAGAGACTTAACAGCGGCTGCCGGTTTAGTAGCATCAGTAAACTTGCTAACGGTGCATCCAACCCCTGCCCCCGGATCACTGATAAAAGGATTGACTGGAACTAGCCCTAGAACTGAGCCCTGAGGAACAAGCCCGAAGCACTTGGCTCACTCTTGTGGGTTTTCTCCTGCCTTTCTCTCCTTCCATTATGCCAAATCTCATCCTTGATCAAACGCTAACTAAATTGGAATAATATTTAAAGCAATAAATAAGTAGAACTAAAATAAATAACAATTTCCCACACATCTGCCTGTAACCAGTGTTTGAAATGAATCCTTGGAGGTCAGAGTTACAAAGGAGAAACTGCCATATGCTTTGCCCCTTTATGCTGCGTTTGTACGTTGTTACTGGCTCCTTAGTCATTATTCCAAGGCGATCATTGTTGTTATTATTATTAATTTATTAAAGGGAAAATATCTTGCTTTTGTGAAGTCAACTTCCCATCTTTCTCAAGGGTAAAGGTTAAAGTATTCAAGAGACTGGCTTGGAAGAATTGCCCTACTTCTGGACGTGGCTCGTCTAGGAACAGGCAGAACATCACAGAAGTTTAGGAGCTCAAAATCAGCCTTGATTTCTGTCAGAGTTTTGCGTGGCTGGGTCCTGGTGGAAAAGGGGGCGGGGGGCTGCAGAAAATGGCTGCTGCAAGAAGCAGCCAGAAGCTCTCTGCAGGCCCGAGAGAGTAAACATGGGCTAATTCAAGGCCAGAGTTGCTGCTGAACAAGGCCGAGCCAATCGTCCAATGTCACAGCGCATCAGGGAATCACATTTAGGAGAATAAAAACGCAGGCAGGTGCATTTTCCCACCAAAGAGGGGAGTGAGAAGATGTAAGGAGCTGTGCAGGCAGCAAGGCCGGGGAGGGCGGGAGAGGAGGCCTCGCCCTGCTGCTGGAGAGAATGATGCCCCTGCAGCCTGTGGAGAAAGCCATGGTGGAGCGGGTGTCCCCCCAGAGCCCATGGAAAAGGCTGAGACCCCACCTGCAGCCCCTGGAGAGGCTCCACGCTAGATGAAGCAGGTGGAGACATAGAGGAGATGCTGTGACCCACGTTAGAGCAAGCCCCTCCCTGTGCCGCAGTGCGGGGGAAGAAGGGAGTGAAATCATGACCAAAGTCTGAAGTGATAGAGCAGCTTTGGTGGGCGTCTGGCCTCCAGCCAGGGCCAAACCACCACAATTTATGACAAAGCATCTCAGGAACTACTTGCTGTCTCTAAGAGAGAGACTTGTATGCCATCAAATACATGACTTGGTTGTCCAGCATGGGTAAGTGTAACATGTTTTATAGTTCCTGCGCTATTTCTAGACCCACCCTCAGCAAAAGAAAGGGAAAGGAAAAAACGTCACAGCATTCACATCTTTCATTAGAAACTTTATTCCATCAGCCTACAGGTACATGAGGTGAAATAAATGGTAGTGAAGGGCAGAAGGACCAACAGCAGTCATCTTTGGAAAACAGAAACATTTTCACAACAAAACACCATTTTGTTACAGCTAAGAAAAAAAGCCAGGCACACTTGATAGCTTTTCTTTAAGGATGTATTACAGTTCAGTCACACCAAAGTGAAACGTTGTGGGCTAAAACTGGGAAGTTCTGTGCTTTAGCACTAGTACAAGCCTACCAAACCACATGATTTTCTGGGCAGCAATTAGGAAACACGCATCGTTCTGTCAAAATTTCTGTCCAAATGAGCTGTGTATTCTTCAGTCTGGACTTCAGAGCTTCAGTATAAGGATCATTAGATGGATACCTATGTAATGAAACAAATTCAGTCATGGTCACGGTACTTGGAGAATCCAATAGATCTTAACTGACACCTTGGCCACTTTGGAGTTTGTTTTATTCTGTATTCCCTTCAATATGAACTCAGCTTTGCAGATTGTCTCAACAGAAAGTATGAATGCACTGAAATCTTCTTTCCCCTAATCTGCATGTGCATCTCCAATTAAAATTTATGTGACTTCTCTGAGTACATCAAAATAAGGACAAACTTTATGCGTGACTGTGTTGTGATTAAAATCTTTGCTTAAAAGCCTTTAAGCCTTTTAAAAAACCTTGAGGTTCATGGTGTTTCTCCATGACCACCATTAGTACACCTACATTATGGAAAACCTCAAGTTTCTACTTACTACCTCAATTAAAGTCAGCTACACACCTTGTGCATCGTTTTGCACTTTAGTAAACTGGTACCAAGTTGCTCCCTTTTCAGTGTGACATTTCTCACTCTTGTAATGTGACTGTTTAGCAGCAAAGCTTCTCTTGCCGTCCCTGTCCCTGGTGAAGGCCTTTCTCTTAGTAGACAGTACTTGCTGAAATTACTCGTCAGCTTACTCGTTAAATTCCCACCACAATATAGTATCTCTGTTTGGATTTAAATTCTCTAAAGAGCATACTGGGATCTACAGAAAGGGCTAGATGATAAGCATGAAGATTAAGTTGGGGGGGTGGTCTCTCAAATTGACAGATGAGTGTCCTTCAGTGGAAGCCTCCTGGGGCACAGAGGGGACAGTGGGATTGCCAACGCCAGTCCCACGGGCTTTTGTCCTGTGGCTGTCATTTGACAAAACTATGTGAGCCCTGCAGGTAATCTGTTCAGAGTGTCTACCAGCGATCCTTCGCTGAAATAAATTCAGGGAGGACTCGTGCTTCCTGCTGTATGCCGTACGATGCAACTGCCTACCCCTTTTACCTGGGCACAGAGCAAATGTTGGGACACGCTGCTCCCAAGAAGCTGGAGAGCTACTGCCAGAAGAGGGTGGAGGAGCCTGCTGGGGCTCCATTACAAGCATGTTTTCCGGCACCATCACCAGCAGCAGCAGCTAGAAACAGTCCTGCCGCACCTGATGCAGGGTTCTAGAGGTAACTTGGCACTGACACAGAATGTCCGGTCTGGATCAACCATTTTATTTCCAGCTGAGATGTTTGGGGAACAATTCTGCTCCAATGCATCGCTACCTTGGCAGATTTCACAGTTCCCAACAGGCTGTTCTGGAGGGAGAGAAAGGAGCCTGTTGGAAAGGTGCTCTCCATGCAGAGCCAACAGAATAAGCTAAACTTTAAGGAGGGACTGGTTTGGACTTTCCTTCTGCTTCCTCGTTACTAGCCTTGACAACACCACCTTGATGTTTTTTCCCAATGAAGTAGGTTAAAGTGTTATGTATTAGGTAACCACCTCTGACAGACATGGGGACGACACGAATTCTGCCTTCAATCCTCTCCCTCTGCCCAGAGGTTCCTTCAGCCGGACAAAATAAAGGCCAGTTGGCCAAAATGCCAAAGAAACGCACACACGGTAGAATATTTTTGCAATTACAACTAGATGGCTAGAACACAGACACACAGCATAGAAATGGAGACAGGAGTTAATAAAGAATGGGGGGTACATGTGTCACATTATCAGCGATGCAAAAGACCAGCTTAAGCACGTGTTTCTCTACGTCAGCTATAAAAAAGAAAAGGTGCCTTTTTAGCAAGTATGCACAGAGATTGCTCAGTTATTTCTAAGAATAAAAAAAAAACAGAATACTTGACAATTTTTATCCTCTATTACAGACATTATTACTACCTGTTTATAAAATGTAAACCTTTCCTCGCAGTTAAGATTTACAGCAGTCATCACCTTTGTCCACTCCTTACATAATCAGTCCCTGGTGGCAAAAATAAACTGATGTAGCACACACCTTTTCTGAAGTAATTACTGATATGTTATGGAGCATTAGTTGTGTAGTGGCAGAAGTAGTGGTCAGAACTGCAACGTATGGAGCTGAATGGCAGCTCCTAAGGATAAAAATCCTTAGAAATGTTGGGAGAACTGGTGCGTTTTGGAGGAATGTCTAATTGGGAACAGAAAAGGCAAATGGTATCCTATGACAGAAGACATAGACTTTATTCCAGCCTAGAGAGCATTGGGATAAGGAGGATTCTACCAGACCCCCAAGTTTTCTGGAACTACACCAGCCACAGTAACGCAGGAACTCGATAGGGCACCTGTCAGTGAAATACAGCCTCTGGGGGGGAAGATGCTGGTTTTCATGTCAAGAAGAGGAAACAGATTCTTTCTATCCCTCCCATAAACTTACTCCAGCTGTGTTCAGTACTTAACTGCTCCTGTGGGTCTGCATGGCCAAACCAGCTCAAGGACCGATCCGCCACTGACCAAGGCCAAGCCCATCAGCACCAGTCACAGCCCCTCTGTGGTCACATATTTAAGGAAAAATCCCACAAGTGGACGCTTTTTGCCACCAGAGGAGGGAGTGAGAAGATGAAAGAAACTTTGCAGACACCAAGGTCAGTGAAGAAGGGGAGGAGGACGCGCTCCAGGTGCCACAGGAGAGATTCCCCTGCAGCCCGTGGAGAAGAGCATGGGGAACAGGTTGTCCCCTTGCCACCCACTGAAGATGATGGGGAGCAGAGATGCTTCCTGCAGCCCGTGGAGAGGCCCCAGGCTGGAGCGGGGAGACAAGTGTAGAAGATGCAGTGACCTGTGTTGGAGCAAGCTCCTGGCAGGACCTGCAGCCTATGCAGAGACAGGCCCCAGGCCACAGCACGTTTTCTGGGGGCACTGGGGGGCACCAGGATGGAGCAGTGTGGGCCTGAGAGACTCAGAGACGTTCTATGATTTTATGACTGTACTCCATAGCAGTGACCCACGCTGGGACAGCTGGTGAAGAGATGGAGCCCTGTGGGAAAAGACTGACGTTGAAGAAGTTTGTGGAGGACCCCATGCTGGAGGAGGGGAAGAGTGTAAGGAATGCCCACCCCCCCCTTTCCCGCTAAGAAGGAAGATTACTTATGAGGAACTGATGGAAACCCCCATTCCGCCACCCCCCTGTGACACCTCAGCGAGGAGGAAGGGAGAGAAATAATGAATAAAGTTGAGTCTTTGAAGAAGGGAGAGGCAGGGACAGGCCTTTTAGGATTTGGTTGCACTTCTCGTTATTCTACCCTGGTTTCTGTGCATGTGAGTGTGGTAAGATGGGTTTTTTCAATTCCCTGTTGAGTCTGTTCTGCCTGTGACGCTGATTGCGGAATGATCTCTCCCTGTCCTTATCTCCACTCCTAAGCCTCTCAAGAGGTATTTTCTCCCCCAGCTGAAAAGGGGAGTGAGAAGAGTGTCTTTGCTAGGAACCCGGCCTCCAGTCAAGGTGCAACCACCACAACAGCCTAAAATAGAGTGCGATCAAATGCTTAGCTTACGCTGTTGTTTAAAGACAGGCCTTCAAACCAGGGAAATTGAGCGCTCTCTCTAGGTTAGAGATCAGAGCTGAAGGTATTTAAAGCTCTGTCCTTGTGAACTCTACCACTTCCCTGGAAAAGAGATGGGTGGAGCAGAAACCAGAACCTGAACGTATCGCTTTTTTAGCTGATTTTTAATGTGTTTTGAGTAACCTGGCTCAAAGGAAAAAGTCCTGTGCTCTTTGTTCTTAACCTTCAACATCGAGAAGTACATTTTGCACTTACCAACTTCATAAACGTTCCTATTGGCTGAAGCAGAGCCAGCGATCTCAGCATACGGGGAGTCCCCGCGTGCCGGGGACTTCATTTCCACATAGCCGCATTCTGAACTTCTGGGGACAAGAGCTGGTGGGTCTTTTATAGTAGCGTAGGGGTTCTCAGAACTACTTTACGAGCAATTACTTAAATTATATTGGGAGTTCTTCACTAGATCTGCAACAAGAAAAACACGTGTTTCTCTCAAGCATGCTAGTAGTATGGACATCAATGCTACACAGGGTGTTGAGTTCTAACAACTCGCTCCCCATCAAATATTTAAATAGAAACCAGTCATAGCACTTCCAAATGGTTAGACAGTCCTTAATGAATCCACTTCTACTGCTATTCTTGTTTATGGCCCTTGGTCTTGTCATCAGCAAATTCCTGTTGCAGTCTGAGAACTGTCAATTCTGGTTAGAATAGTAGCTGGCATTCAATACAGATAATCCCAGAGTGGTTGGGGTTGGAAGGGACCTCAAAGCACATCTAGTTCCAGCGCCCTGCCGTGGGCAGAGACACCCTCCACTAGACCAGGTTGCCCAAAGCCCCATCCAGCCTGGCCCTGAACAATGCCAGGGAGGGGGCAGCCACCGCTTCTCTGGGCAGCCTGTGACGGGGCCTCACCACCCCAACAGAGAAGAATTCCATCCTAACACCTGATCTAAATCTAACTTCTTTCAGGTTAAGGCCATTACATTTTGTCCTTTCACTATATGCCCTTGTAAACAGCCCCTCTCCAGATTTCTGGTAGCCCCCTCCCTGTTAGGTAGTGAAAGGCTGCTACAGAATATCCAGAGCCTTCTCTTCTCAAGGCGGAACAAGCACAACTCTCTCAGCCTGTCTTTGTAGGAGAGGTGCTCCAGCCCTGCGGTGACCTTTGTAGCCCTCCCCTGGCCTCACTTCAGCAGCTCAGTGTCTTTTACTGGGGAGCTCAGAGCTGGACACTGTACTTCATGTGCTTTCACTTTCTGTGCCTTGGGCACTGTGGCTTGAGCACTTGCCAGAAAAGACTGAGGCAAAAAGTCATGAAGTACCTCAGCCTTCTCCAGATCCTGGGTAACTGCATCTCCTGTTTCCTTCTGGAGACAAGGCCAATTTTTCCTCTCACCCTCATTTTGTCACTGATGGAGCTATAGAAGCTTTTGATGTTGCCCTTGATGTCTCAGGCCAGATTTAATTCTGTCAGCACTTTAGCTTTCTTAACCTGGTCCCTGGCTGTTGGAACAGTTTCTCGTTATTCCCCCTAGACTACCTGCCCATGCTTCTACCCTCTGTAGGCTTCCTTTCCCTGTCTGAGTTTGCCCAGGAGCGCCTTGTTCATCCAGGCAGGTCTCCTGGTGCATTTGTTGGGCTGCATCTCTCCAGAGCTTGAAGGAGGCAGTCCTTGAATACTAACCAGCTGTCCTGGGCCCCTGGTCCTTCCAGGGCTTCGTTCCATGGTACTCTACTGAGCAGGTCCCTGAAGAGGCCGAAGTATGTTCTGCTGCAGTCCAGGGTAGTGAGCTTGCTGTGCACCCTCCTTACTTCCCTGAGGATCTAGAACTCCAACATTTCATGGTCACTGCAACCAAGATTGCATCATGGTACTCTGTTACAAGCATTACAGAAGTCTAAAGGAACTTTCTCTAGACAGTCTCTCTCTAAACAAAATACACAGTTTCCAAGAACAAAATTAGGTTATTTGAGAAGACCTAAACCAACTAAATTTATTCCTACTCCATCTTTATTTACTAGGTCTCATGTCAGCTGTCCTGCTGTTTTTGCCAAGCCTGACACCCAGGTCACAAGCCTAGAGCTACCCAAGCAATCCCACTGCACCTTCTAGAAACCAGGCATAACATCAGCATTCCTCCAGTCTTCCAGAATCTCCCCATGCAGTGGGGTAGCCACAGCCAGGATCTCTCAGAAGTCCCAAGTGCTGGTACATCTGCTCTAAGAAAATGTAAAGCTGAACTCTGAGCGTTAAACTGTTTTCTTAAAAACCCCGCGTCTCGGCCGGAGCTGTTGTTAGACCAAGGCTAGGGATGGGCAGGGAAAAATCCTGCTGCAGACTGCTTCTGATGCTGCACCTGATCCCCAGAACCTGACAGTGAGAAGGACTAGAAATGAAGGTAATTAAATCATCTAAAGAATAATGGCACTCAGAGTCCCTTCTAAGGCTTTCACTGGGCAGAGACATGAGGAGTGTGATCCAGCCTTTTTGGGATGCTTGAGATTGGGAAAGGATGAAGCGACAACAGGATACAGAAATTCTCACCCCTTCTCAGGAATTTTCTTTTGACGGACAATGTGCTGTGTTTCAGCAGACAGGAGGCTTAGCTGGGAAGATGCTGCTACAATTTACATCTGCAGCAGCCCAGATGATGAGAAACTACTTCAAAAAGCCTTGATTCTGTGTGGTGGGGATTAGAGAAAAGGATTCACCCAACCCCACACCTATTTAATCAAAGTAATTTTGCCAAAGCAGATCCTTATTTACAACACCCATTGATTTATGAAAGTAATTAGTATGAAAATAGTTGTATGACAATATGATGAGAGTTTTGCATATCATGTCTGCACTGGGCATCAGGTGGATTCACCGCTCCTCACAAGGAGTCACTTTTTTGTCTCCTTGAAGAAAGGTCGAACCCATAACCCTGAACCTCACGCACAGCCAGACCACCTTGGCATTACCCTGAGCGGAGAACCAGGAAAAATTCCCTGCTTCCCTCTCTATCCCAAACACAGTAAATACCATTCACCCTCTCCTCCTCCTCCTTCTTCCTTCTTACCAAGCTCGTTGAGGTAGCCACCATGTTTCCAGTCTGCAGGCAATGTTCCCGCGTAGTCCATGACAGTTCCTCGTTTTCCAGGTTCCACGTTTTTAAGGTTCACAAACAGCTGATTGGTTTTGGCCTAATTCAAAGGAAGACAGATAACAGAAACTGAAACTGATGGGAAGTTACAGGATTTCCAGGTGCTAATCAGGCAAAGTGGTTTGGGTTTGCGTGGCCAGGTTTTGGTAGCGGTGGGGGGCCAGGGGTGGCTTCTGCAAGAAGCTCCTAGAAGCTTCCCCTACGTCTGACAGAGTAAATACCCGACGGCTCAAGGATGGACCCACCGCTGGCCAGTGACGAGCCCATCAGCGATGGTGGCAGCACCTCTGTGATAGGATGTTTCAGAAGGAAAAAAACCCACAGGCAGACACTTCTTGCTGCCAGAGAAGGGAGTGAGAAGATGAAGAAACTCTGCAGACACCAAGGCCAGGGAAGAAGGAGGGGGAGGAAGCGCTCCAGGCACCAGAGGGGAGACTCCCCAGCAGCCCATGGAGAAGACCATGGTGAAGCAGGCAGTCCTGCTGCAGCCCAGGAGGAAGATGCCGAGTAGAGATCCCAGCTGCAGCTCCATGCTGGAGCGGGTGGACACACCTGAAGGAGGCAGTGACCTCATGGGAAGCCTGCATTAGAGCAAGCTCCTGGCAGGACCTGCAGCCCGTGGACAGAGGAGCCCACACCGCAGCAGGTTTCCCTGGGGCAAGCTGTGGCTCTGTGGGGAAGCAGGCTGGAGCAGTCTGTCCCTGGAGGTCTGAGCCACATGTAAGCCACACCGGGGCAGTTGGTGAAGAGCTGTAGCCCCCATGGTAAGGATTCATGTTGGAGAAGTTCATGGAGGATTGTCTGATGTGGGAAAGACCCCACACTGGAGCGGGGGAAGCATGTGAGGAGTCCTCTGCCTGAAGAGGAAGGAGCGGCAAAGACAATGTGTGATTAACTGGCCACAATCCCCATTCTGCCCCCGTCCTGTGCCGCTCGGGGGTAGGTGGCAGAGAATTTGTGAATAAAGTTGAGGCCAGGAAGAAGGGAGGGGTGAGGGGAGGTGTTTGAAGATTTGGTTTTATACCTCATTATCTCACTCTCTTTTGATTTGGTAGGAAATTAGATGCTTTGCCCATGATGTTACCTGCGGAATGATCTCTCCCTGCTCTTATCTCAACTCATAAGCTTTTGGTTATATCTTCTCTCCCCTCTCCAGCTGTGGAGGGGAGTTATAGAGCGGCTTTGCTGGGCACCAGACCTCCAGCCAGGGTCAACCCACCACAAAAAGAAACCAAACCTGAAACATGATGGAACCAAATGAAATAAACTAGAAGCTAATTGACAGAGGAGCACTGAGATTTTGATGCTCTACCTTTGCCAGGGTCAGTCTGTCCATGTTGTTGACATGAGGTGCGGTAGCGCACTGAGTCAGAGTATGATAACTGGGGTTAGAGAAATAGTGACTGTTGGAATTTCCACCGGTACTGTGAGGGATGGCTTCTGAAAAGAAAATAAAATCAACAACTATCAATAGCATGGCATTTCTTTCTGAGGAGAAGTTTTTGACAGCTCTGCACTCATTCCAAAACCTAATGGGAGAGTTTCTGGAAAGAGCTACCTAGGAAATTGCCATTCATTTGACGGATTTAGGGACACAGAGCAGGAACTGACAGGTCACTTGAAGCAAGAGCATGTTACTTGCTAACTTACTTCTCTCCTGAGGTTCCTTGCTCTCTTTTGCCTCTGCAGTCACTGTCCCAATTACAGAGAATTTTAACCACCAAGTTCATAGCAACACTCTCTAGTGCCTCAAGAGCACCCCCACCTTTGCTGACAGCTCTTTCTTGGCTCTGAAAACTCTTTCTGCCACCTGCTGCCTGCCTTAACAGCTGTGGGCAGAAGACAGCAGTGCCTGAAGTTTCACGTACCCGTTGCGTCACTCCCAGGTTTGCTCTTTGCCTTCACTTGTTTCAGACTCGAGCCTTCAGATGGAGCTTCTTAACTGTATCGGGATTACAGATCTGCAGCACCACGGACGCTACCCTTTGTTCCTAGCCCTAAACTCTGTCTGTCCATGGCCAGCAGATGGCAATGTGTCACCAGTGGCAGACCCCTACGGACAAGATTTGCTTCGAGAGGATCTCTGTGTATCTGGGAGACTATGAGAAGGGAAGAGGGAAAAGGAGAAGGGAATTGTCTCTACTTGGGATTTGGCTTTACTTGTACTGGGCCTGCCACTAAGGCCGTGAAATTAGGAAGGAACGAAAACCGAAAAAGAAGAAAAGGGTAAAAGACAATGAAGAAACAGGCAAAACAGCAACCAATTGTCCTTCTCCACCAGACTGTCAGGTCTCCCAGGCTACTCAGAGCCCCGTGCTTCAAAACCCATGCAGTCGTATGAGCGGAGCCAGACATCTGGCTGGTGTCACGTCATATGACATGTGTGCCGATGTGGGAAGACAGCAAGAGATAAGGTCTTCATAACCAATTCTGCAGGTTTTCTCTGGAAAAAGCCCAGGTCCAACTCCTGAAGCATCTACCCCATTAAGACTCCCCCTGAAGCAAAGAGGATGTATCAAAACACTGGCCAAAACAGAGACTCCCCTGACGGTTGAGTAATTGCTCTTAGGCACCAACACTTGCCATTCCTACTCACTTTGCTCACAGTGCTTCCCCATGAAGCCCGTGCGGCAGGTGCACTGCCCACTGATGTGGTCGCAGTCAGCTCCGTTCTGACACTGGCATAGCAATGCACAGTCCTTCCCGTAAAAACCCAGGGGACATCCTGCAATAGAAGGAGCGGGAAGAGAACTGGAGTGAAGCAACTGCTCCAGAACTAAAATGCAAACATCCTGGGTAAGTATATTAATGGACTACAGCCAGTACTGCACATCCGCAGGGGGAGCATCTGAATGTCAGAGTCATTCATTCTGTGTGTGCACATGACAGACTCTTCCACAGGGATGCCCAGCCGCAGCCAAAAGTTGTCTTCCTCTAAAGCAAGGCTAAAGAGGAGTTCAAATGTAGTTGCCAGCACTCTGCCAGTGCTTATGCAGCTGCCTCCCCTGCTACCGCGGAGGTAACGTGTAACATCTTCTGGGCCAAAAATGCTTAGCAGAGTGGGAAGACATCAACGACTGAAATGTGAAAATACCAAAGGAAAGTTCTGTCACTCGTTTATAGACCAAGAATGGATGACAAAAGTCACTTACTCTGTGTACAGTAAAGGCCAGTCCATCCTGGGGTACACTTGCACTCCCCATCGCAGGCACTGCAGTAAGCTCCATTATGGCAATTGCACGTGTGGATGCAGTTCGGTCCCCAGTGGGAAGGTGGGCAAGCTAAAACAACCCACAGCAATTCATTAATTGATCCCAAATGACAAAGATCAGTGATATCCACAAACAGAGCTGCTTACATTCACATAGAAGCACTGCTTCACTTGGTGTTTGTTGTTTTGCTTTTAAAGCCATTTCTTGGGCTACTCCATTCTGAGCAAATCGCCACAGGTTGGGTTTTCTCTAACTAAGGACTTCTTTTACTCTACATAAAAAGTGTTGAAAAAAATTGGAAGTGTCGAAAAAGCCAGCAATTCAAACTTGATCCTCAGTAACTAGGACACTCATACCAGCTTTCTCCACACAGAAAGCCAAGTAACTTTCCTCTTTTCATTATTTTTTAATCTGCAAGCAGTTACGTTGAACACAGCCAAAGGTATAAGTCTTCTAAGCCTCAAAACTGAAGGAGTACAAACAGAGAAGGTTGAAACACATCTCACAGCCTATAGATTTAGGCTAAATATGAAGCTTAATTCTTTAATTTCTAATGTTAGAGTCTAGGTAATTACCTAAATAGAGTGCAAATGATCAGGACTGTACCTTTATCAAGTGGACTCTTGCTGCTGTGGTTGCATTGATGAATATAGTATTTTTTAAAAAAAGTAATTCCTGAATCCTTTAAATGCAAAAGGACTCATCTATGTGTGGGCTGCATTTTTGCAAAGTGGTGGTTTTGCCCAAATTTCACTTCATTAAGAAATATACTACATTGTAGTGACAAAAAAATAAACACTAAGTTTGGTTTTTCTTGTTTTTGCTTCATATGTGCCTTATGATTCTTTTTGTTATTGTTTTTGTTTGAAAATAGTGGTCAGCTATGAAGGAATGTAAATCCCATACAGATGAAAGGTTAAAAGTTTTAAGAAGGTTACTGGTTCCAGAAGAATTTAATGGAATCGTTATTTTCCATGTGAACAAAAGGCCTGTACACAAAGCAAAGAAACTTGCTCTGTTACAGCCCATGAGCATAGTCTAAATAGATGCTTCCACTCATATTGCTGGCACCATTTTCTTGTTATTGATTTGTGAGTAAGTCTCTCCTCCTCCTAAATACCCCTATTCTTCTACTCTCCAAAATACCTACTTATTTTACCATAAAACCAGACGCCTTTCTTGCTACTGGCTTCCACAGGAATCGGCTCAAGATTTATCTTGCTATGATACTTAGTTGTGCATGCCAATCACTTCACAGAATTTAGACAGCAAAGAGTTTTTTTTCCAAAGTCACCAGCTGCTACATTGCACTGGTACAGAGCTAGTTAACCTGGACTAGCCAAGCCATAAATGAGTTACCGTAAGTGACGTGAAACCAATGTGGGATGGTATTCGGAAATGCACCTCCCTGGAAATCAGCACAGTCTCTTTGGAATGTTGACGTATCAGGCTTTGGTGTGGCTTCTTTTATTCACAGAAATGGGTTGACTGAAACTTTGGAATACAGTGTTTTGGACCGTGTGGATTTTGGTACTTCATGGAATTGGATCTATTTCTCGTGAGAATTCTGCCTCAGGTTTTTCTCTCCTATTATCAGTATTTTCATAGACCTGACAAGGCATCTGGAGAATGCTGAATTATTTAATAAAAGAACTCCTATGAAACATAATGAAATTAGGGCCTAGCACTCTGAGTCAGTAACAAAGTCTTCACTGGTTTAGCATACCAAGGCAATACTCCTCAAGTGAGGTAGAATGGCAGTAAAAAGGGGTATCTGCGTTGTGCTTTTATGTGGCAAGGTTCTGGTGGCGAAGGGGGGAAGCAGGGGTGGCTTCTGCAAGAAGCAGCCAGAAGCTCTCTGCAGATCCTCTACAACTCTTCTTGGGCAGTGAAAGACTGAAAATTGGTCTCTTCTCTCATATTCTCCATCCCACTTCTTAGAAAAGCCAGAGTGCAATTATGTTGCTGATAGTGCTGATAAACTGAAGAAGAAAACTTTCGGATTTCTTCCTCCTATACCACACAGTCCTCATTTCTGACTTGGACAGTGGGTTTTTTACTAAATACTAGATAATGTAAATAGCCAAACCTGAACTGATTGTTGTTAAAAGAAAGGGGAACATTCCATACTTACGTTGAGAGCAGTCACTACCAATCCAGCCAGGGTAACACTGACAGGATTTATCAATAGGATTGCACGTTCCGTTACTGGTGCACGTGCATATTCCAATGCAGTTCTTGCCAAATCTGCCACTGGGACATACTGGAACAAAACACAATTAGAACTCCTTAGTAATCAGAATGGGATTACCTTTTCTTTATTTCAAGAGGAATCTTGATACTAGGATCAAGACAGGTACTGCTTAGTATAATGTTCAGTAAGGCATTAGAAATTCTGGGAAGCCCTTTATACATGCTCATTATACAAATAATAGAAATAACAATACAGTGGGTTTCATACTGTAGGATCAAATGTTCAAACAGTTTAAACCTGCTTAAGATTCCTAATTTATACGCTGCAAGCACTACAACAGCAACTGCTGTTGGTTTTATGGCTTCCAAGCGACGGAAGGAAAATTGCTGAAGTGCCTGGTCTCTCTGTCCCAGAGAGTCTTTACTACAACTTGTACCTTTGTTACAGAGGGCTCCTGTAAATCCAGGTAAGCAGTCATGTAAGCCAGTAATATGGTGGCAGGGACCACTGCTGTGTACACACTGGGGGCATGTCTGGCTGCAGCGGTGTCCATAAATCCCAGGGGAACAGACTGGAATCAGAAAGAACAAACCGTCATTCCTTCCTACACTTTCTATACAGCCGTGAACTACTCTTCAGAGCACTTCCTGACTCTGAATTAGCGCTGCTTTCTAAATACACAAGGCTGGCAATGGCATCCTCATTATTCGTGCAGTTCAAGGCTTTACACTCACAAATGGAGATTTGCTCGTCTTCCTCTAAGGTTTGCTATATCCCAGCTCTTAATGACTTAACTGACATTCTGTTACTTGTCAGGCCATGCTGACTTGGGTTGCAGGTGAAATGCATCTCTAGTTTTTATGTTATACACATTTGACTACACATTGTATGTCCTCTCCAACGCAAACAACTCCTAAGGCATATTTGAAGAAAAGTCATTTAAAAAGATAGACTGGATAGTTTTATCTGTAGAGGAGTATGGTCATCTTAGACCTTGACTTCTTACCTGTTTCCTAACTTGGAAAACAAATAGCCATTACTTCACTGAGAAAAACTTACCAATGTTTTCCAGTGATCCTTTAGGTACTCATGACATGATACAGCCAGCTACACATCACCTAACTTTTAGAGAACCTGAGACCAGAAATAGGAATTCACTTAATTCTTACGTGAAAGGCACAAGTTTCTTTTAAAAAAGGAGGAAAAAAAAAGGGGGGGGCGAGGAGGACAGACAGGGGTTCCATAAAATCTCCTCCTTTGCTGCTCTAATCCCTTCTGGTATTTTTTTCCTGATAAATTAGAATATTAGGTAACGCATCAAGAGAAATAGCTGTTGCACAGCAGCACAATTAGCACAATGCACAATTAGCACTCACAGAACTTAACTTGGAACCTTTCCCGTATTTTAATTTCATTCAAGATTCAGTCTTTTAATTATACACTCGATACGAGTTACATGGCTCGATCTCCCTAGAGATCCTCGCTGTTTTGGTAGGTAATACTAAACACCAAAAAATACCAAGTCTGATGGTTACTTTAACAAACCTAAAAGAAAAAAAACCCAAGCTATTCTAACATACTTTGTTGAATTTAGTTCCTTCCTCTATTGTCACAAACCCTTTGCCTGCTGCTCCACTTATTATGCATATACATATGTTCCACAACACCTTTCTTAATCCTACCTTCTGATGCTATCTCTGCAGTGTAACTTTATAGAGCAGCTATTTGAGACCGTGTTATGAAAGTATTGCTCAGGAGTATTGCTCTGACATGTGAAGCGTGGGAGGAGGATATTTCCAGACACCGAACAGAAAGCAAACTATGCTCTTTATGTCATACAGTGTGTCCTGACATCACCAACGTGTTGAAACTAGTCCGTTACACACGCTGCTGTGATGACATCATTCCAGGACAGATACTCCATTTTTTCTAGAATCACGCACAAAGTCTCTTTCTAGCAAAATCTTTTTCCTTTCCATAGATGAAGATTTCACTGAAGCCAAAAGCAGTGTCTCCTTTCCAATACCTGAGGTCACGCAGTCAAGGTCTGTGCTACGCCTGAAGTCGTCATCTCCACCCAGGATAGTTCTATCACACCGGCCAGCTCATTTTTAGAACCTGTTACAAAAAGATGCTACACTTTTACTACGGACTTTCAAATCATAGAATCTACCTACTTTAACCTGGCTTCATTCGTTACCATACTTTTGGTCTCTGGTGATTTGTCTGCCCTAGTGTCTCACAAACTACTCATCGATGGCACAATGACAATACTACTATTTTCTCATCATTCACTCCAATTACTTTTATTATTTTTGCAGCCTTGCCATTTCCCAGCGGTATCTGAGTGACTGAGGGGAGGTCGCACTGCGGCTTTTGGGACGACAATAAGGCCAAGAACACTCTGGGCTCAGTTAGGTGAGTGCTGGCTGTGGCAGCCTCCCTCTCTTTCTGTGAGGACTCCTGTGGAGAGAGTCCACAGAGACTACTGACCCTTGAATACAAACAGGAAAGCTGAAGCTTGCAACGCTACAGTATCGCACGGAGACACAAAACTCCAGAACCCTCTGAGAGGGGCATACTTAAGAGTGTCAACTCCATCTTATGGAAGCTGGAAGAGTTTTCCCAACACTTACATAGACATTTAGGTGAGAACTCAAATCCCTTCCTGGAGATAAAAGGTTTGTGATAGCATGCCCTTCTGCAGAGTTTCATCATGTTTTCAAATTACCTTGCTCTCCATAGACAACAGTGCCAAACACAAATTCTAATGGATAACCAAATACAAATACTTCCTAAAACCACAAGGAAAATGCCAGAGAAACCTTGCAGAAAAGTGCAACAATTTTCATGCAGAACAAAATATGTGCAGAGACACTTGAGTTCTCAAGTTTGAAAAACCTAAGTGGAAGCACAGCTTCTGCACAACTGATCCTCTTTTTGGCTGCCAGAGCCAAGCTTTCTGGGTTCCTGCACGCAAGGCTTTACGTACCAGAGCTGCCAGCACAGCCTTGCATATTTACAGCTCTTCACCACTTCCTGAGGAATGGTTCTGTGAAGGCGCGCAAGGTTTCAGATTGACCCGTCTACCCTCCTACTCCCAGTTTGCCTGTGGATCCCACACTCAACAACATTTCCATACCTGTGAATCACAGATGGAACAAAACAGCCACAGAACTGGCCCCTGTCTCCTTCCAGCCCCACACAGTCCTCCTGTAGAGCAGAGAATTTATTTAAAAACTGGAGTTTCTAAGAATTTCCTAGAAAACCAAACACTATCACTGGAAAAGATGGAGCCAGTTTTTCAGAGAAAGAGTTCATGTTTTGACTACAAAATGTAATAAAAAACAGTTATGGAATAAAACAAATCGGTTTTGACTTTTACCATTTTAAAACCTTTGAAATTAGATATTTTGATTGCTCTCCCCAAGCACAAATTGCAAGGTGCAGCAGACCTGATGAGGCAATGTTATGGCAGTGCAATGATTTCTAACTTTGCACTTCTCAATGTCGGGGTGACAGCGTCAGAGCCCCAAGAGGAAGGCAAAGACCTGTCTGTCACTGCACTCTTCGCAGTGCCTTCTCACAGCTGACTAAGAATGAAGGCAACTTCTCCGTTCATATTGTACCAGAGATAGAAGATAATGTAATCAAAACTAGGTTGTTTGATGTTAAGTATCTATTTCTGGCACATTCTTTCCTCTCACAGTTTTTTCTGCTTTAACAGAAGCACTCTGGAGAGCATTTGATGCCAACGGGGAAA
Source organism: Gallinula chloropus (assembly GCF_964237585.1). NCBI lineage: Eukaryota > Metazoa > Chordata > Aves > Gruiformes > Rallidae > Gallinula > Gallinula chloropus. The sequence continues at coordinate 57,070,350 of NC_140089.1, forward strand.
AATTTGGGTCTGTGTTTTTCAACAAATTCTAAAGGAGCTGGAGAAAAGTCTGAGGCTCAACTTTAAAGCATGGAAGCAGGAAGAGTTTTTCATCTGTGCATCTTAACTGTGTGTTTTCTGCACTTCAGTGTGTTGCACTGCAGAGTTCTTCCCAAAGATTTGTCGTCATGTGTCACCAATCTTCAACCCAGTTGTGTATGGGCTACCAGGAGCAGTCCTCCTTGGAGACTTATCCCCCCGACAAAATTCAGTGCAAAATCTGGTGAAATTATGAAACTACCTGGCAAGGGAATTCACATTTTTCTCCTCTCCAGCCTGGAGCACAGGTACAGGTTCCATCCAGAGCTTTGCAAGCCCCTCCGTTAAGGCACTGGCAAGTTAAGTTACAGCCAAGCCCCCAGGTACTTCTGGGACAATTTATTGAGCAATCTACACCATGCCAACCTGCCAAAAAGAAGAATTTCAAGTGACAAATTAATCCAAGTTTTCCCCCATTCCTCTCTGAGGACGTGTTTCACTCTGCCTATCAGGCAGCATCTTTCGGAGATGTGCAATCCCAGGGTACCACTAGCTACAAGCTAGTAGCAGCAGTTTCAGACGAGGACTCGTCCACGTTGGAACAAGGGTGGTGAAGGGCACCTCCTGACATCTCTGCACAGCACACATTTGCAGATGGGTGCCACCGTGCAATAGCAATTCAGGGCAGATTGGCAAGGAAAACACAGACACCTTGAAATTACACTACCAAGCACCAGAGGATACTGAAGGTTTAAGGCATGGGTTGAAAAAGCAAGGACTGTATTCCCTACATTCAAGCTGCTGCTTTCATCACTCTTCCGCCAGTACTGAACAGATGGAGTTCTGCAATACAGTTTATTTTTTTTATTATGCTGGGTAGCAATGATTTGCAGACTGCACGCTGGAGGCAGAGAAATGGAAATAGATTTTTAAAAATGTGACCATCTGATACAATAGAAACGGCAGGAGACAGTCTGACGTGACCATCAGCAGTGACACAAGCCAAGGTTCTAATTTTGTACCTTGTTTACAGCAAGCCAAGGGAAAAGTAATTCTACACTGAGCCTAATCAATAGACTGTGCAAAACACATGGATTGAAACGAAGCCGCCTCGTGCCCTGGATAGAGAACTTCACATTTAGGGGTCATTTCAGGCAAAAATCAGTCCCTGACAGTGGTGGGCAGGCACGTGCAGTTTCTGAGGGGGTACAATGTCCATCAGAATTACTGCTGGGAGGTGAGAGCCAGGCAGGGAGGTCAAGGAGCGTCAGTCTAGTCACACGAATACTGGGAGACCTAGAAAGTTTCTCACAGAAGCAGGGAACAGCGCGCAAAGGCTTGGAAGGGTCTTAGGCAAGGTTTTCTCAGAGAGCTGGTGAGGAAAAGAGCATTCAAATAGAATAAATTGCCAGTAGATACTAACATCAGTGCTAAAATGACAGGAAGAAATCGGTGCCTCTGTGTGGCTGAGAGGGGCAAGGGTTGCAGCCAGAGGTCATGCACACCCAGGCTGAGGGAAACCCGCCTATGCATTTCGACTAGGCAGGCTGCTGTCAGACACATGGCAGGCATGCCTGTGGTACATCCAGCAGATGACAGCACTGCCACCAAGAGAGAAGTGGTGGCACACCTCAGGGTAAACACCAGTAATTCACTAAGCCGCAGCAGCCTCCAGCCCACTGAGAACACAAACATGAGGCATGTGCACTCTTCTTGGGGCAGATGGTTTCCTAGTTTTCACCTCCCAGAGCAGCAGAAGCATAAATCAGCTGGTGATATGGCCTTCAGCGTGGTCTGCTTTTTATTAAGTTTCTTTCTTCTTCTCTACTTCCAAAACTCAAATTCATTTTATGATTAGGGAAAAAGGAAATTAATCTGAAGGGATGCTTACCTGCTTTGCAGGCACAAGAAACATCTACTGGTGAACAGATGGCTTCGTTTTTGCAGTTGCATACAGATGAACAGTTTATTCCATACGTCCCCAGAAGACAGGCAGTACCACAAGCAGCACCCTGAATGACACAAAAACAGAGTCTAAAAACTATTCAGACAATAGAACCAGTACATTCTGTAGACTGACTCAGGTGCTACAAAAGCCAGAGAACATGCCTGTTCCAGGCTGTCACTAAGGTATCTGAAATTTCATGGCGAGGGACTCCTTCATGCTCTTTAAGTCCACAGTAAGCATTACTTTCCTGTTAGTTGTTGGGAGAGCTCAGGTCACACAGCAAACACCACTTGGTTAGATCAATGGACAGTATCTTAAGTAATAAGGAAGCCCTTCACGAAACCAAATCTCGGTAAGACAGCAGGTTCATGGAACGTGGATGTCTACGGTATTTTTAGGAATTAATTTGACTGAAGTTTTCACAGTTGTTGTTCCTACAACAGTCACCCTGTAAATATCCAAAGCACAGGTAACCGCAAATGCATGTAAAAGCTGCAGAATAATCCATCCTGAACTGCAAAAACAAGTGTCTTGCTCTAGATTTTCTCTGAATGGAACATCAGGAGCTTCTGCAGCAAGATAATGATTGAAACCATCATTCCTCCCTTTATTTACACCTCACAAGCACATCCTCCTACTTATCACTGTCTTACAAAGTCACTATCTTTTCTTTCCTGAAATGCCTTCACTTCAGTGCTGAGAACCAATCACATTTTTGCCTCAGAATCTTAGACAACGCCCAGTATTATTTATGTACCTAAATACCGTTACCTTTCTTTTCCTGTGGTGGAGAAAGGACACTCGGGCACCATGAAGAACTTGGCACTCAACTAAAGCCAATGGAGTTGAAAATGTACTGCGAAAGAGAGACTTATTTACCTCAAATCCGGGGGCACAGGTGCATTTTCCAGTCACACTATTGCAGTCAGCACCATTTTGGCAGCTGCGGATCTGCTGACATGACTCGCCATAGAATCCTGGAGAACACGTCTCGTTGCAGTAGAGCCCCGACCAGCCAGGCTTGCAGGAGCATTCCCCAGACACAGGGTGACAGCTGCCAGGAGGGGATGGAAGGATAAGTAATTCAGGACTAAAAATGACAATCTACAACTGAACAGTTCTTGAGATCTAAATTAGAACGTATTTATAAAACTACTAGTACTGGCATTTTAAGACATACATCACTGTCCTGTAAATAGATGTAGGAAGCTGTAATACTTTTGAAGGATTTTGATGGGTTTTCATGAAGTCAGACTAATTGGCAGTAAGATTTATACATTAAGAAAGGGAGCCTATATATATATGTATGCACATATCCCTCAGAGAAAGCAAGAGACAAAAGAAAGGCCACCAGAACGTGTCCTGAAAAAACCCTAATCCCAGCCTAACTATACCAAATTAGTTGGTGATGCAGAATGACCTCCCACAGTCTTATTTACAAATGTGAAGCAGGGGTGGAAGATCACCAGAAAGAGCTTACAAGACAAAAGGAAAAACCCTTGTAGAAAAGTACGTAGCTACAGTGTGCTCTTTTTACACCAGGTGTCACGTGAGTAAAGACATGCCAAAACCAGCCTGAAATGCTACAATTCCTACATTTTGTACATTCCTGTACAAAACAAGGCGCTAATGTTGACAAAGGCAGACAGAGGCCTTTTTTGCTTCTTCCTGCAAACTGCATCTTCAGAATGACAAGTTTCTGTAAACCCCCCAACCTGTGATGGGAAGTGGCAGGGACGTATGGATCTGCTCATACCAGGTCACAGCGCTGTTGCTGTACCCCACTGAGGAAACGGGGTTTATGTGGCCTTAGTCTCAGCCAGCCAGTGCTCACTCTCTCTTTTCTCTTGACTGTTGAGTACCAAGGGAAAAATGGATACTTTCACCTGGTCACGGAGAACAGAGGGCTGGGTTCAATACACACTCCAGCTCAAATCCTTGCATATCTACCAAAAGAGGTAATGGACAAGAACCATTTCTGAAAAAACTCTTTGCATAAGAGGCTTGTTACCTGCTGGTGCTCTCTGGACCCCTGGAAAATAATAGAACCTCCCAGGTATACCTATATCTAACCCTTCACGAAGCATAGAGGCTGACAAGCACGAGGATTGGCTGGAGCTGCCATCAACTGACCACATATACTGATTTCAGTTATTTTGCACTTACAGCACACCAGAACGTGCAAGGGATATATGATCTATCCTGCCTACACACAGTGAGCAATGTAATGATCTACCCACCTGGTAAACAGAGACAAAGGTCCCACTTTGTCATAATATTTATTTGGCGGGTAAGCAACCAAATAAATACAGCAATGAATATTAAGATCACATATAGCTGCAAGCACTGTAATTCAGAAGCTCTTTTGGGCTGAGAGTTTCCTGATCCAGTTAGGGAATACCAGATTCTCTCACAAGTCCTTCGCTGCTTCAGATTGCATGAAAGTACTAGAAAAATCAGGAAATCTTTCTTTTCAGATTTCTATCTTCTCTACAGAAGAACAGGTTCAAGGGTGTAAAGCCTACCTCCAGGTAGTGGGCCTGTGCCAGGGACATCTTTTATCACACTTGAGACCATAAATTCCTTCAGGACAAAGCCTTGTTTCACACTGCTCTCCAGTGTATCCTGCTTCACAGAGACAGGCACCACCAATATGGTAGCATTTCCCACCATTCATACACTTGCAGGGCTCAGCACACTGCACCCCGTACGTCCCCACTGGACACTCCTCTTGGCACATATGAGAAAAACAAAGAAAAAAGTGGGTTAGTTCCCATCAAATACAGCTTTGGGACATTCCAGGGAAATCGAGTTTATGAGCAATCTCTATACGGCTCTAAAAAGCCTCTGAAGTGGAGCAGTGATTTATAGAAATTCATGTTTCAAGTACTTTATGTCAGAATTTGTAACTTTTAGAAGTAAACTGGATTCTCCACTTAGCAATAGCGTGAACAGCCAGCAGATTTCTGTGCCCCTGTAGATGCTCAGGGCCTGGCAGTCCTCTGGCAATCACGCTCAGCAGTCTCTGATGAGAACCTTTTCTAACTGTGTTTTCCAAACACACTATGTTTGACACAAGGCACGGAAAAATGTAATAGAAGTCACAAGAGCCTTCTGACTGAGGTCAAAGGGGTATATGTGTTCATATCATGCCGAGTTGTACCCCGTTTTGTGAATCATGCGGGTGCTAATTACAAGGCCTCACCAAGTCTCTGAACCATGAGGAAAAACACGTCTTTATGGTGACGGTGAATGAAAGGTGGGTAAGGAAGTTTCACACCACCGATCGGCTACATCTGACTGTAATAAAAAAGGCACGCTTGATGTGCTGGGTGTACGTGCTGGTGTTTTAGGCCTGGCACCCTGTTCTGACCAGAACTGAAATGAACACCTTGACTCTGCGTGTGATTAGCTCTTTTCACACCAGGGGGTTTTTGATCATGGGATGGTTTATTTGGCACTGGGATTCCTGGCGGCAGATGGGGTCCACCTGTCCCAAAGGGGAACAAGGATCCTAGCCCAGCAGTTGGCAGGGCTTGTGGAGTGGGCTTTAAACTAGGTCTGAAGGGGGAAGGGAATAAAACCAGGCTAGCGGGAAAAGAGTGTCAGAGTCAGGGGTGGGAGTCTACTGTGGACTGCCCAGCCAGAACAACAACAACATTGATGAGTTATTCTTCAAGGGACTAAGAGCCACCTCTAGATCCCCTGTCCGTGTCCTTACGGGGGTTTCAACTGGCCAGATGTTAGCTGGGAACACCACCACAGCTAATACAAACAGGTCCAGGAGAGTCCGAAAGCAACTGGATGGTAACTTCCTTGTTCAGGTATTGAGGGAGCCAACGAAGAAAGGTGCCCTCCTAGATCTCTTGCTCATCCACAAAGAAGGACTTGGGGGGAAGTAGAAGTAGGTGGACTTCTTGGCCACAGAGTAGTGGAATTCAAAATCTTTGTTGAAAGAAGGGAAACTGCCTCCAAAACTTCAACACTAGATACAGGGAGAGCAGATTTTGGACTGCTCAGGAAAGTAGCTGGTAAGGTCCCCTGGGAAACTGCTTTTGAAAGTCCATCAATGCTGGCCACTTTTTAAGTACCACCTCCTAAAAGCACAGGAATAGGCAACTCCAAAACATTAGAAATCAAGCAGGTGGGGCAGGAGGCTGAGCAGGGATGTTCCTCTAGAGCTCAGCAGAAAAAGAAAGTGGAAGCAAGATCAGGAAATGTGCGGGGATTACGGGGACACTCTTCACCTTTGCAGGGAGAAAATGTGTGTGGCCAAAGCTTAGAGAGAGCCGAGGCTGGACAATACTGTGGTAGACAGTCTGGGGTCTTCAAATACAGTAACAACAAGAGGAGGACCAGAGAGAACGTTGGTCTGTTGCTAGATGAGAACGGTCACATTACTAACAGGGACACAGAGAAAGAAAAGGAGTTTAACACCTTCACTGCCTCTGTCTTCAACAGAGTCGATGGGCTTTGGGACTCCAGATGCCTCAAGTTGGAGGCCCATGACTGCAGTAAACTCCTAGCGAATTCTGACCATTCAGTGACGTGCTCTGACCTGGCTGGCCCTGTGTGGAGCCAGGACTTGGAGTTGATGATCTTCATGGGTCCCTTCCAACTCAGGATATTGTATGATTCTGTGAGTAGTTTTTGCATAAGAACTTGGTTTTGGACTGGTTTTATAGAAGCCTAAATATCTTGCATTCAAGAAAAACCCACTCTGATTCTGGAAGAGACAGGCATAATGGGAATAAGGGTAACAACTGCTGCCCAATGACTCACTGCCACACCATGCACAACTCAACTGAAAAATGTACCAGCAACACCAGGAAAATTTAACTCTGAAAAGTATGAAAGCAAGCAGTGTTTTTCTGTTGAAGTATATACAAGCACAGTTCTCTTTCTACAGGAGAGTAGAATTTGATCTAATGCAAGTTAAAAGGCTTGCAGTTGTACTGCATGCTGTCTGTTTGCTGGTGGTTAACAACATAAATATGAAGGCTCTATGAGCTTTATTAAAGACTGAGTGGCAAGATCTCAAAATAGACACTTGTTCCTAAATGACGTGCCAGATACTTTGCTCAATTGCTAACGTGCTCACACAGACACCTCACTGGTGATGCCATTTTGTTGGCATTAGATGACACTCAAACACATCTGGGAAGTAAGCTAAAGAAAGGAAAATGAGCCTTTGGACGGGTAAGAGTGCTTACTGCACCTCCTAGGTGCACTTGCTTAGTGCATTACTTGAGCTACAAGACCTCCTTCTGCACCTAAGGAAGAGTGAGGATTCTTATCTATCTAAACATTTGTGAGTCATGGAATCAGATTGATGACAACAATTCAATAATTAAAGCTGTACTTCCTTTTCTGAGGGAGTACTTTGAGGTTATTTTTTCCTTGGTTAACTTCTTCTTGGAATATTTCTTCTTCTTTAACAAGAATTAAAATCAGCGGCTCAAGTGCCATGTACTGCAGAATGAAGACTCCCAAGGAAGAACTGCTTTTCTACAAAGGCCTGAAAATTTTTAGACAATGCATGACTCAAAAATATTTTTGATCCTCATTTTATAAACTAAGAAATTCAAGTGTAGCTACTACCAGTAAGAGCTGACATCATAAATTAAATCTTAAATCCTAAGTCTTAATCCAACATTAATAAGAAAACAGAAAACTCGCCTGCTGAACATATTGCAAAGGCACTGGTGTTGCTTGGGTAAAAGCTTCCAGATGAATTCCATGAATTGGATCCTCGATAATCAGACATCCAATGTCAAACCACCTGCAATGACAGCCAAGTTAGAGTCTGTTGAAAAGCAACATGTTAGCCCTTGAATGATGACCGTTTTACAACCTCTAATACAACTGTAGTTAAAAATGTAACAATGACTTACATCAAGGCATCCCAGCATTTTTCAAATCAAATTTGCATGTATCAACTCATGTATATATAAAAAACTGAAGTGCCTGTGTTCCCTTGTAAAAAATTCTACGGCTCCGGTTGTTTCATGTATTTTATATGTGTCTACATATAAATGACATTTTATTCTTTAAAGCACTGGAAGCAAGACCCTTTGAGTCAATGAGAAACAACCCTCTCCCCACCTCAGGGATATATTTCAAGTTCTCACTTGTCAGGAAGCAATTCCTCAATGAAGTTTTCTACCGATACAGCAGGCTGTTTTTCATGGATTACTCCAGTCCGGCGCAAGCTGTCTATTCTTTCTTGGGCTCCCTACATGGGAACATGATCTGTTAGACAACATTCTCTTTCAATCACATCATACAACACTCAGAGATGAGTGCAAAAAACCCCTGTGGAGCAGAATTTTCAAGTTAAACAGAAAACAGCGATTTAAAAAAATTACTCTTTTTATTCAACAGTAGAAAAACCAAAAAAGTCATGAAAAAGCACCATAGCCTTTCCCAAACAGGAATCTCAAACAGTAACACAAGCTATGATAAAACTCATGTTTGAAAAGCTGCACAATGCATTCCTACATACTAAATCTAAGAATGGAGCTGTTCAGGAAGATCCTTGGCAAGTGTTGATCAACCTGTCTTTCACCTACAGAATTAGTTGGGAGACAACCCAGTCTCAAAGGCTCTCTTAACTTCTGATTACATTTTTCCTATTCAATTTCTCATGTTTAGTTTTCATCCCAAAGTACTGTGCTAGTGACAGACTAAGAACAAATGCCTGATACACTTTCAAACTACAGTCATATCACAATGCATGCCAGATGTGATGGCAATCAACTGCTTTAGAAGAAAACGGACATAAATGTTCTTCACTGCTGTGACCGCGTTTGCACAAGAACCCCAAAGGCTATTCCAACAAGCAGCTTCAGAATGATCTAGTTACACCAAAAACAAGAAAAGGAGAAGTCTCCCAATGCCACAGACTGACATTCCCCTTAGGGAAAATCAGATTTTTCTGGGTCAATGCCCCATCCCTGGAAGTGCTTAAGGTCAGGCTCGATGTGGCTTTGAGCAGTGTGGTCTAGTGCAGAGAGTTTCAGCCCCCTCTGCTGAGGACAATTTGTAAGGTCACTTCCAAACCAAACCACTCTCTCATCCTACGTTTCCATTGCCCTTCTCTGTGCTGGAGGTACTTTACTACTTACTTTTAAACCTGCAGCGTAGCCCACAGGTTGTACTTTAGTAAAACACAAAATTGTGACTACCACAATGCTGCTCCTTCCTATTCATTTTAAAGCTCTAACTGAGATACTATGCTTTTCATTCCAGGCTCAATGCTCAGCAATACTTCACAAAATCACAGAATCATACGACTGGAAGAGACCTTTGTAGATCATCAACCCTTTCAGTAAACATTTCTTTCTAATATCCAATCTAAACCTCTGCTGGCGCAGCTTTGTGCCATTTCCCCTTCTCCTATCTCCTCTCACCTGGCTGAAGAGACCATTGCCCACCTCCCCACAACCTCCCTTCCTGTAGTTGAGACTTTATTAGACTGTTTTAGCCTTTTCAATGTTCTTCCCAAGTGTTTCAGGAACTGCTTCAAGTTTGCTGAGCTTCCTAAAATAGTATAAATACTGTTGGGCTAGAAAAGCAGAACAGCTGAAAGTCAGAAGAAAGCCTCAAAAGCGATGTAAACACCGTTGTGAGCACGCTTACCTTTCGGCTTGTCGACCCTCAATGCGATACCTTACACACCGGGATTTAATCACCAGATCCAACAGAACACATACAGCATATTTTAAACTCAATTCCATATCACTCCCTCAAACAGAGAAACAGGGAGGGAAAAAAGTATGTGACTTCCAGATTACAGACAAGGACTTGTCACCGTTTTGTTCTCTGTAACTTGCTCATCTCTCACAACCTGAACTGAAGGGTATTACTATGCTACTACCTAAACTACAGCAGAATACACAAGTAAATGAACCTTAAGACGCACATAAAAAAATCAGCCTGCAGAGTGAGAGTCTCACTGGACAACGCACCTGAGAAATCACCACGTAACTGTGACAGAATTAACACACTCTCCAGATAAACTTCAAGTGCTGTTACATTAATCTAACATTCTATGCATTACTTAATGGTTTGTCACAAATACTTACTGATATATGGAACCATGCCAGGGTCCAGCGGTGTAATCATGGTCTCCACTGAATGTTTGGGTTTATCAAGAACAGACTTCACCATGGGATTCTCAGCTACACCCTAAACATAAGCAAACAGACTTCCATATTATTTTCTCGTTTTTCCCCAAGAAACTCACAATAGCACAGTTAAAACCCAACCAAACAAAACCCAAGTATTAAGCTGCTTCGTGGTCTTCTTACCACATTTACACTTTGTAATGCCTGGTGCATCTCACTCGCCAGCACAAATGCTGCAAGACGTGACTAGGAGTGCATGACTTTTCGGATACAGCAAAGGCCAAATATCATCACCGCCATCCTCTCACGCACCAATGCAGAAACAGGCCTGCCAGTGATGGTGGGCAACACACTTGATTTCCTCCTATTCTGGGACGGGAAGTCTTGAACATTTAACAAATACTAATTACAGCTATCATCAGACTCGGTAGCTAGACTCAAACTGTGACAACTCCAACTGAAGAGCCTCTTTTTTATGACCTTACAGACAAGAGGACCTATTTTTGAATGGCCCATTACTAACAAATATTTTTACAGCTGAAATTGAGCTGAAATTCCTCAATTTATAAGTAGATTCTAAACAACGCTGAAAAAACGCTCTATCTTCTCCAGCCAAATCCCAGGTGGAGCTGCTGACAGACCTAAAAGTTCATTAAATGTAAGCACAAACACTGACAGGGTCTTGCTGGCCTATTATCTACCTTGAGGGACATCTAAAAGAATGGTGTTGGATTTCTGAAGAACAGCAGAGCAAAAAAGGTAGTTCAATCGATTTCAAGAGCAGAAACAGAGATAACTGCAGCACTGCCGTGTATGCACTTCAACAGAGAATCCAGCTTGCATTTCTGCAACAACTGACAGTTAAGCCTCACAGATTCTGTCTGATGTTTAAAAACCTGACTCTGACGTGTGCTTCCACACATCCAACACTTGACAGCTTCAGTACAACTAATGATTCCTCATTCTTCCACCTAGGAAATTCTCAGAGGTCATGGAAAACACAGAGCACGTACAACATTTAATACTCCAATCAAAGAATCTACATTTGGGTTGAAGTCAATCATACACATTCTCCAGAAACAGACATAGGTCACTTGCTGGATCCTACTGGTATACAGGCAACAATAACGTGGATGAGATTGGCTTTTCAACTAATTCACTACTGCCCTTTCAAACGGGCTACAAAATCATGTCACAAGGAAAACCTTCTCTTCTGGAACACTACCTTCTATCGCAAAAAAGCAAGAGGAATATGGTGACTGGAAGACATTTCTACTTGAAGACCAAAGAAGCTGTCTTTTTATGATTATAAGACACGTGCCCTAGAAAAAAGCAGCACGACAACTCTGCTCTCACCATACTGATGGACGATTAATCTTGCTCTTTAAGACTGTAGCACTGTCAAGATCACTGGAGTAAAGGGGGGCTCCCTCTGCCACATCACACACAACTCATTCTTCCAGATTTTCTTCTTCAAAAGGCTTTGAAAGCCCCTCCAAAAGTCTCCAGTCCCACTGGGACGTCAATCTTGATTCTTCCTTCCGATTTACTATCGCACAGTACAGATAGTAGTGTTGCTCCTGAAGGCAGCTCAGAGCTCACACACAGTCCCTGCATCTTTCTGCCACAGCCTTCACGACGCTACTCAGATGTAGCATGTCACAGCTCCAAAAAGGTTACAGGCTCATGAGATGCTGTCAGTTGTTGCTGCTTTTTTCCTCTCTACGATCAGATCGCACCACAAGGATTATCTGTTCTGCATTATACACTCCGTGCCCTCTAGCGGAATAGAAAAATCCTACAAAATACCACAGACACCTCTTAAGAAACCCCTCCTCAGTGGAAGAAACACTTATTTGCCTCTCCCTGAGGAGACTTGTTTGGTTTAGAACAGGAAGGACTTGCATCCCCTAAAAAACCAATTCAGTTCATTAGGAAATGATAAAAAAAACCAGGATGTACAAAGAATCAAAGAGGTTCTGACATTTCCCATGATTTAAGGGCATGTGACAAAACCTCTAAGGTAGAAGGATCTCCCTGTCACGAGCACCTAGACGCCTGCATTTATGTAGTCATTCCTCTTCTGGAAAGGAAAGAAGCACAGTTTCAGCAAACGCGCCTATTAAAAACAGCCACCTGCAACTGAGCACAGAGGAAAGACAGGACCTAGAGCAACATGCACTTGAAAGTTGTATCTTGTTAGAGACAACAAAAAATGGTAGTTCCTCCTGAAAGGTAACATACAAAACCACAGAGCTTTATAAACCCCCACAGCCCTCCAGCAGGTGTTCCACCTTGGGCAGTAGCTACTCTGGGGTCTTCAAGCTCCTCAGGAAAAGTGATTGCAGAACCAGTTCCAGGAGCCAAAGGGGAAGAGAAAGTTGCTTGCTGAGTAATAGGATCTGCGAAGACACCTAGGAAGAGGGAAAAACAAGACACAAGTACTGCGTTTCATTTCTTATGCCGTAGCAACATGCAATTGTTTTACAGGAAAATGAACAGGAAGAATAGAATAATACTGGGCTGATTCCTTTCATTTCTTGAAGGCCCCAGAACAATCCTGCTTGTTAGAGTTTAGCAGAGGCAACTACTGTGAATGAGTTCAACAATATCTGCTCATAGAACTGAGCCTACCTGCACCTGATGTGTAAAATTAAACAAAGACATGTTAGCTTAAGAGTGGTGCTTTTTATTGTCTTCAAATTTCCATAGGTCTTTGAACAGACTGCTTAAAAGACATGTCACAAACAATGGTTAAAGCCTGACTCAACTGCAGCTGAAGAGCTAAGTTTCCATTAGGCTAGTAGAAAATCACCTCAGTTCAGCAACTACAGCACTCGCTTGCATGGCAGGCAAGTATTTTTCACTGTCCTGATGCAATTTAGTAGCCAGAAGCAAGAAAAGAGAAGCTACTCTCATGTGACGGACGACTTCTTACAGATAGCGAGCTTCTCAGAACAAAAACTTGCCCATTAGGAGATTACAGCCTGAGATACCTTACCATTCCGTGGAAATACAATGGCTGAAATTGCCTCTGAGCTGAACAGCAGCAACACAGAAATAAATGGTCAGCTGGGCTTTCCTGGGCACATTTTAAAATACTGCTCTCAAACACTTTTCTGTGAGCCTGAGTGCTAGCAGAACTCTGTGGAAGAGGACTCTTGTCCTACACCGTGATCGTACTTCAAAGGCCATTCTCCATTCCTCTGAGCGCAGCTACTCAGTAATTAAGTGTCACAAGAATAATAAAGAAGCTGAACTTGTGGGACTCTAGCAGACTGCTGAAGTAGCCACCCAGGAGACCCCTCATCCTGTCTCACAAGCACAAAGGTCTATATACAAAAAGTTACCTGTGACGGGAGGTGCAGAGAATGATGGCATCAGTGGGCTCTGTGGTGCTCGACCAGCGTGGCCTCTGGTGATATCATACGTTGAAGACATGGAAAATCCTGAAATCGGGGGACCAGCAGGAGGTGCAGGAAGACCAGAGCCAGCAGTAGAGCTTAATGAAGGAGCTGTAGAGAACTGCGACACAGAGGTACTAAAAGACGAAGGGGCAACTGGAGGTCGGGCTGGAGTTAGAGGTGGCGCCATAGTAGAAACTGTTGCAGATGGCACAAGTGGAAAAGAAGATGAAGTCATCATAGGAGGAGGAAGTGGAGATGCTCCAGCTGCCAGAGGTGCTGAGCATTCAGGAGAAGATGACAGGCTTGGTGTAGCAAGGGGACTGGACAAAGCTAGGGGAAAAAAAGACAAATGGAATTTTAGAAACACCGAGCCTTCATCTCAGAGATTCAGGTATGTAATTGTTCAGCTAGTTTACAAGTAAGTTTTGACCAAGTCTGCTTTTCTCCTTTCAAAGGAAAAAAGTTTAGTTCTGCTTGAGTTTGCAACCACCACCAATTGCCCTCAATTTCTGGAGATAGTAGCCTGGAATCTCTTTTCTTCTCTGACCCTATCTGTCACAGCTAAAAAGACGAGTCAACATTTGACTACCCATTTTGTAGCAGATGAAGTGGGCCTCAGAAATTTCCAGCTAGCACGCTTCTTCCTGCTTCATCCACAGGAATAACAAAGATGCAGGAAGTGTCCCTCTTTAGATTAAGAAATGCACTCAGGGGACCTGTGAGGCTGGGACTTACTGCAGAGGTACAGGTCTATGAGATGGGCTGAGCACCAGGCAGCCCTCTCTTCTTTGGCACCCAGCTACTCAGGCTCCTAAACCCTCTGCTTTCTGTGTTTCAGTCTGGCCCCCAGCTGATCCTTGGATAAGCCAATTTTGTTCTCTAAACCAAATTTAGACAGAAAATTAAGCCAGAGAAACAGAAAACACTGGTTTTTACAGCACTAAGCTGTTGGATCAGCTCAGATGTGAAACTGCACTCAGCCTAAACATTGATGACAGTCAAGTGACGTGCCAAGTTACCGTAAGGAGGTCGTTTCCAAACTTTATCACGCACACCAGTCAATAAAAAATGGAACATGCACACCCCCAACATAGCTACAAAATACTTACATGGGCCACTGTCCTAGTATATTCCATAGATTTTAAAACATACAGAACAGAAATATTAAAAGGATGAGATAAAGATCAAGAAACTCTTCTGCTCCCACTGAAAATTAGTATTTTAATAGTATATTCATAAAACAATATGTTATGTTATTAACGGTTAGCACACTATAGAATACCATTAATAATATTGTAGTGTGAGCAATGTCACTACAGAAGCCTCATCATTTTTACAATCTTGGGTTATCATCAGCAATTTGGAGGTCTGGTTCTATATTCCAATCATGGCTTTAATGGTTGTCACACCTGGAAAAGATGCCTTACAAAGACACACAGACCCAAATGAAAAGGTGTTGCTGGATGTGCTTACAAAACCATGCTATTTGTTTTCGTCTCCCAGCCATCAAGTATATGAAGGCTTATCTTGAAATTCAGGTAGCAAATGTTCATCTTCCTTGATGTCATTCAATTCTTCTGGAAAAATCATCAGAAGGTGTTGCACTTTGGTATTCCTAACAAATGGGCTCAAAATCCACCCAAACTAATTCATCTGGAAGATTTCTACATAGCTCAGGAAATTCTCTTTGCCAATTTACATGTACAGAGTGGAAAGGTTTTTTTGTGTGACACTTGCAATGATTTTGGCAACAGGAATGCATTGACAACGTAAACACTTTCAAATACCACTTTTCAAAACACCTTCTCAAACGCATGACTTTCTTACAAAGAAGTAGATCACTCCTCCTTAAAACACCACCTTTATCTTGAAGGGACAAACTGTAAGTGTGTTTTGGGGTTTTTTTAAATAACTACTGGGTAGCACACTGCTGATGGCCACTTGTCATCACAGAAAATGTCAGCGAGTCTGCAAGTCTGTTTTGGTACAAGAAGAAAGCTGAAGCCATATTTAAATCCCTTGCCACAAGACAACCAGCAAACCTCTGTGCGATGCACAAAAGTTTCACGGTCACTTCCTCTACCATTACAAGGTGCAGCTAAAAACAACCCCTACTATTTAAAGAGAACTTCTATAAAATTAACCACACTGCTGGCATCCTGTAGCCCTTTGTGCACCAGCTCCACTTTCACTGCTGCAGTAACTTGCCTATGAATGAGGCGGTCAATAAATGTCATGGGTGGAAATAGATCGGTAACCTTATTCGAGAATCCATTTTTAGCCTAGTCAAAGCAATCACTCCATCAATGGTTACTCTGAGGCAGTCTTAATAAAAACATGGCTTTTATTAAAGAAATCATTCACTGTTGAGGATGCAGCTTCTCCAGCACAGCCCTCCTTCAGCATTTGACAATAAAGTTGTTCTTTCTGTATTTCATTACTGAAACAGAATTTAGCAAAAACCATAAGCAGAAACACGTTAGGAACATCTGTACAGCAAACCTTCCATACTGTGATCTGTTCTCATGCTTGTTTCTTATAATCATCAGCAATGTTTTCTATGTCTCCTTCCAACAGAATTTCCTGACAAATCCATTTGTCAACATATTGTTTGCATTTAATATTACAGACATTTTTACCACGTCTCTGGTGGTTTCTGAAATATATGCCAAGAAGTATCTTCAATATGAGTAAAGCTTGATTTTTCTTCTTTTTTTAGATAAAACTATTATAAAGGAATGCTCTGGTATTTTCTTCCTGCACCCAATGGATCGCCCAGCACATCCTCCTGGGGCTAAGAGCGCTCCACTCGGGAGTCCACGGCACTAGTGTGACTCAAGGTAATGTTACCAGATGTGTCAGAAAACTGAGCATTCGGTAGTCAAGCACATGGGGTTCAGACTCTGGAAAAATCAGATTCAGTGCTCTGATTACCACCCACAACAGTAAAATCCAAGTGATCGTCCACGTTTCTCACTATCCCCCACAAGACTGTAGACTTGTTTGAACTCCCTTCTGTGCTGCTCATCTCACTGTGCACTGTACTGGCCAGTATTCCCTGTCCCCACGTCCTTAAAAACCCTAAGTGCATCCACATGACTTCATCAAAAAGTTTCAAGAATAATAAAAACATTTACACTACTCTCTGTCAGATGTATGCCATACTGCCATGAGAAAGAAACAAATTCTTCCCATCAGCCTGGAGAAGAGCTCTCTAGGTTGATCCCAACACCTCTGGATGAACTGCTGTGCTTTAAAAAGACATGAATAAATATCACTGAGTTTCTGAGGAAGTTTCTGTACCTAATGACCTACCTGTAGCAGCAGTGGTAGCAGCTGTAGTCTCCCCTGCTGTGTTTGGTGGGGGTGTACCGGGTGGAGTTGTCTCTATTCCACTCTCTTCCACCATTTTCCTTCAGCTACAGAAAGCTGTAAGACAAAAAGAAAGGAAAATAAAGAAAAAGCTTATCTTGAGAAATAGGGATAGTGTTTGCTGCAATACTGAGCTGTAGTAACTCCAAGAAGGACCTGTTCTTTTCAGAGCTGATGCATGACAGGATGCAAAAGGTGGCAAGAAGCGAGACAGAGAACGAAGTCTCCCCCTTCTGCCCGTAAAGAACCACAACTACCCCTGAAGTTGGAGCCCTCTCCAGCTTAAGCACTGCCCCAGATGCTCTCGACCCACCATCAAACTGACTGCAAGCACTTTCTCCAACACCAGGCATAGTGGCAGAGCTTGCAAGGGCCTAGGGCTCCAGACTCCGTGACCTGAACTCTATGACCCTGTCTGCTTAAAGGAGAAGCTAAAGAAACCTCCAGACACGCCACAAGAAACCAGGGAAATTTACTTCCAACCTACCTAGAAGTACAATGACATTCATTTACACTGAACAAGTTCTCCACTGCACACAATTCCTGTAAAATCCAGGTCTCGTACTGCTCTGGTGAGTATCAGAAGTGACAGTAATTGAAAACTTTGGCTTTTCTTTTGAAGGCCACATTACATTGAAAGTATCTTCCAGCATCTTTGACTACACCTGTACAGTGCACTACTTGTGGAAAAGTAAAGCGATGTGCTTATTTAAAACCCCCTAAATTAAGAGAAAGGCCTCAGGAGATGAAAAGGAGAGGATGAAAGACTAAGATTAACACCTGGAGATTTTTGTTCTTCAGTGCAGAGGAAGTCACCTAAAACCCCCTGCTTCCTCCCAAGTCTGGTAAACCAGACCGAGATTGTTTGTACCACTCCCTGAGGTAGCAATTCCATAAGGACATTTTAATAACATAAAAACCCTACAGAAAGGAATTTATGTCTGAAAAATTGGCAGGAAAATATTTTCCATCATATCCATTACCTCAGTAGCTACTGAGGACTGACAGCTTACTACATTTAACAAGTATCAGAGGAAAAGCCTTAGGTAATGTGTTGAGTAAAAGTACTCACAGGTATTTATAAAGAACTCCACTTACAAAAATACAGGGGGGGTTCCTCTAAAAAAAAAGAAAAAACCCTCACTGCTGTTTAAAATGTGTATACAGCTATGTTTAATGTAGAGGGAAAATTACTGTTATGACCAAACTGAAAAATACAAAAAGTAGGATGCCAGTGTTAGTCTGGACAGGCTAAGGAGCATCAAAAGCAAATGAAAGCATTGAAATCACAAAGGAGAAAGTGTATTTCCTCTTACAACCAGTATGTGTTGTAAGAGGAAATAAAGTAACTCAAGATTAAGCATTTGAGCCCAGACTCGGAAAGCAAGTATGGTTCCTGTGCAGCACACCTCCTAAAACCTCTGATGACCCAGGGACTGTGGGTTCTGAGTACCTTGAAAGTTTCTCTGCAGACGGGATGAAAGGGCCAGTAACTGCCTGGTGGGGAACAGACTGACCTTGACGAATGAGCACATCTCAGCATCCCTCAGAAAGGAGCTACACAGCCCTCCCCTAAAGTTCACTAAGCAGAAGAATTTGCAGTAAGATTTTGTCTTTTCACTCACCTACGGGAGTTCACGTTCCTCCTCGCAGAAGTATTTCTAAAGTCATTCTTCTTCCAATTATACACTGCAAACAAAGAGAGAATTTCCCACTGTGCAACATCTGTAATCACTGACCAAACCCTCCCAGAAACACTTTCTTTCATCAAGGCTCCTTTCAGCTGCTGCTTGATTTCACCTCTGTCGTAGTTTCACCCCGGCTGAGAGCCGAGATCCACGCAGCTGCCTGCTCCTTAAAGGAAAAGAGCAGGGAAAAGGGAAGGGGGGGAGGGGAGGGTAAGAGGTAAGGGAAGGGAAAAGGAAGGGGCAAATAACCCCAAAACCAAGAAATAAGAGGCCCGTGGGTTGGGATAAGGAGAGTTTACTAAGATAACAGAAAGATACCGTCTAACAATGCTGACAGGACTTTAGAGCAAAAATATATGAAGCTGTTGATACACAGTGCAGTTTCTCACCAAACCCACAACTCAGCCCGTGCCACCCAGAGCCGTCCCAGAACCCGACCGTCCCCCAAGAACCGCGCGTCCCGGAGCCGCCCTCGGCCTTCCTCCCGTCAGCCCCCCGATATCCTGGGCAGGACGTAACTGGCGTGGAATACTCTCTTTGGTCAGTTAGGTCACCTGTCCTGGCCTCGCCCCTCCTTTCTCATGAAGAGCTGAGAAAGTCCTTGACTGTCTGACAGCAATTAACAACATCAGCATTCCATCTGCTGCTACAAATGAATTTAACTCCATCCTGACCAAAACCAGGACAAGAGGGAAAATTACTGTTATTACCAAACTGAAAAGTGAAGCAAGCATTGAACAGCAATAGCAAGCCCAAACCTGCAAAAATTAGAGAAGCCTGAAGCCTAAATGCTCCCTATCATCCTTCTCCCTTTAGCTTACCCAACTCCTCACACAATCAACAATCTCCTTGTGAACTCCTGACTTGGCAGGGATGAACAAGAAGTTTGCCCAGGTAACACTTTGCTATACACCGAATTCTCAACAAAAGCCAGGTGTAGTTTGCAAATGCTGCATGAAAAAGCATAAAAATAATAAGGTGAAGGAAAAAGATGAGAGATGGAAAGAGAAAATTCACAAGAGAAAAGCAAAACTATGATAGGTGTAATTGGAAGCAAATAGCTCATCATCTTGAAAGAATCTAGAACTGCTGACAATTAAAATTGATCCTACAGGACATGTGGTTAAATACTTTCATCTGAACGGCCTATCTGAAACCACTTACACGGAAGAAACCAGAAAGCACTGGGCTGAAAGAACATGGAAGGCAAAGAACCCAACCAACCCACGGACTTTTAAACAATGTTCAGGCCTCAGCAAAGTTTCCAGTGAACGTTTCTACCCTCCCCTACGGGAGATCCAGGGAAAAAGCTCCCCAGTAAGATCAGCCTGCAAATCCTCAATGCCAGATGGGTAGGGAAGTGGCTGCTCTTTTCAGTGACTTAAAAAAAACAGTAATAGATAATTCTCCACTGTCCAAGCCACAAACACAACATTTGCAGCAACTCCTGCTGAAATCCAGCCTAATTTCATAAGGAAGTGACTTCTATGTCCTCCTGCCAAGTAGAACGCTTTGTATTACTGCACTGAAAACACAAAGGAAACTCAGACAGCCCAGTGCAAACAGGCACTTTCGGTGACAGCAACTGCGGCACTGCCATCTAGCGATTTGTGAGCATCAGCTCATCTCACAAATTTCATCCCCCTGCCACATTTAGCTAGAAGGCAATCTCGGTTTAGGCTTACATGGAAGTAAAAAAGAAGGGATATGGAAAAAAGAAATACAGAAAACCACAAGGGGTGAGGGGGAAGGGAGGGGAGCGGGGGACACGGACGGGACGGGACACACACCACATTCCCAACACATCACGCTTAAATTTATTATCAAGTCGTTACGTTTCCGCTAATATTTTGCAATAATCTGGACAACATGACCATACTTCAAAAGCATTTTTCAGGTTGTGACTCCAAAATATAGAAATTCACAGCCAACTATAACCTACAAATGCAGATGACCAAATTCCACATGGAAAAACACATTATCTAGAACGTGGTGGTATGTCAGAGTTTAGAAAAAGGAACTCTTTTCAGTCACCCTTAAATAACTGCTGCTTGTAGTGCAGTAGATGCTCCTGCTAATAAAGTCCTGTCCCCCCAATATACTTCATAACCCCAGGAGGAAAAACTGGTCTCTAAGCAGAGCCTCAAACAAAACAAACAGTTGGAATACTAAATTCAAATGCCATTAAAATGCTATTCTTGCCTGTAAGCGTAATACTGACTATTCTAATTGTGTGGAGCAATACTGATTACATACATTGTTAATATCTAAGCACAAGTCAACAACTGTCCAGAAGAGTGAGCTGTCATTTATTTATTTATTTAACTAAACAAATCGATTGCTTTGAGCCATTCCCAGCGCAAAAACCTCTCTAAATAAGATATTGCATCCCAGGTTGCATTACCTGATAGAGAGATTCCTAGGCACATACTTGGAGTCAACAGGAGAGAAGACAAAAGGAAAACCTTCAGTTGTTAAAGACAGAGTGAAGCTGACACAAAATAAAAAGACAACACTTCAGAAAACACCCCAAAACAACAGAGCTGAGCTGTTCCTATATCAAAGTTTCATCTGAAAAGTCCCTCACCCTACTTTATTCCATTTCAGACAGGCAGGGACAAAACTTCCTTCAGACTGGGGCCTGGTCAATACAGCCAGATCCCAGGGGACACGCAAAGCCTCGCTCTAGCCAAAGCAAGGGCACGGAGGGATCTCCAATGTAATCACCTTGGGTCAAACGACTTGTTCTAACACCTGCTGAATAGTCACAGCATAATGTTAATCACAACTCCCACATTAAAAAAGAAAAAAAAAAGGAAATGTTTACCAAGCAGAAACCACTTTGCCTCAGACCTAATGCTGTACCAATAGCTTGAAACACCAGGCATGACAGAATGGTTTAGCCTCATCCTACGACTTCTGCAGACAGTTACTGTAGTGCACAGATAGCACAAAACCCAGGCAGTTTTTCTAAGAGTTTCCTAGTGCCTGAGAATTATTTTGTTTCCCACATTCTTAGTGCCATTGTCAACCTTTGGGATTCGTTGCACACCCTTACTGTTGTTATTTTGAAATCATAGAGAGCTTACATAGCTCCACAAGCCACTGATGACCACAGAGAACTGTTGGTCTAGTATACAGTGTTATCTACATGGGACTACGTAAACCCAAAGACACAGCTACACAGAACCACATGCATTCAACCAGTTTGTACCAACTGACGTAGGGTAAATGTCATGATGCAACAGCTCCAGCACCTGCAGACGATTTTGCCCAAAAGAAACGTTTGTTTTTCACGGCACTATAAACGAACTAGAAAGGGCAAAGCACTGCAACAAGGTATCCTCCAGAAACAGACTTCCTGAAGCATCACTTCTATCCTATGCTAAGAGATCCTCAAGGGTAAGGATTTCTACTGCCAATCATGCTAATTCCAGCTAAAACCACAAGGGATCTAGCACTTCCAGCCTGAGCTGCAACGCTGGAGCACAGGGCCCTGAGAGCAGGCATCTGAACACTACCCAGTGCCGGGAGAAAGCCTGGTCACCAGGAGGGTGACTCGCAGGAGCAGATCACTATACAGGACCTAGCAAGCTATCAGGAGCTGGAAGTTCCGTGAAGTGCTGGTGGTTTCCAATACCACTGCCAGTCATCACTGAGGCCGCAAGGGGTCTTGCTCTGTAGCTTCATCTGCCTCACAACCCACAACCGTAACGCTGCAAGAAGCCCCAGAGCCTGCCAGCAAGGAGCACTGGGGCCAGTGCAGCCTTTCTTTAGAAGGACAAGACGGTTCAGAGTAAGGGCAACAAGACAGACTGCCTACACCAGAATCAGTCTGGTGAGGGGCAGACACCGTGCAGTCGCAGGTGTGCTGCCCAAGGGGGGAAAGTCGCCCCGACGGGACGGCTGCCGGAGCTCGTCCCGGGGCGGACCCCGCCGACATTCCTCACACACACAGCCCGGCAAAGACCTCAGCGACCCTCCGCCCCACCTGGCACAACCTCCCGCGCTGCCCCCAGGACCGCGTCTTAACATCCGGACCTGCCTACAGGGCCCCAACGGCCCCAGACGGCACCCGGGACCGGGGGACACCCACCGCTCGCTCCGGGATGCCGCCCACCGCCCAGCCTCACCCGCCCAAAGCCTTCCAGACGCTCCCTCCCCGCCGCCGCCGCGGACGACGGGTGCCAAGGCGTGCCCTCCTCCCGCCGCGACACGGGGCCTCACCGAGCCCATCCTCCAGAGCCCACCGCCTCCTCCCGCTGCGCACCGCCCAGACATTCTGGCCCAGCCAGAAGGCCGCGGCCCCGAGCACCTCCGGGTGGCCCCGCCTCCCAGGAAAAGGCTCCTTCGGGCTCGGCCGCAGGAGCAGCACAGCTCCCCCGCCACGCTCGCAGCGGACCTCGCGTCACGTGGGGGTGCCGGTCCCGCAACCTGCCCCCCACCCCCCTCCCGGCCCGCTGCGTGCCGCCTCAGGCTGCGCAAGTCGGCAGCTGCCCAGCTACCCGTAACCCTCGTGCCTTCATCCTCTGCCAGCCGGAGAGAAAACAGTTACTTCAGTTTTACAGCCTTTACAAAGCACCAGGCAACCCTCCCAGCTGCCCAGGGTTTCCCCCACAACTCACCTCTGCTGCTGCCAGTGCACTTCCTGGGTCCAGTGAAGGTGGTGGACAGCGCTGGGGTGGCGAGTGATGGGGGTGTGCCCCAGCTGCTGGACCGGCTCTGGTGTTGGCAGCTCCTGGGCCCAGGTCTAGTTTTCCTGGGAGGGTGGCCTCTTGGGGGGCTGGGAAGAGTCCTGGGAGCCGCTGGCCCTCCTCTTTGCTGCTCGTCTTGGTCTCCCAGGGGCACGGTCCCTGCCCTGGCTGGCACTGGAGGGACCTGCCACAGCCTGCCCCAGACCCGCCGCCGGCTCTTCACGCTCCCCGTGGATGGGAGAGGGGGCGTGGTGTGGGCTGGTGGGATGCCCAGCAAGAGCAGCGGCCGAGGTGCTGGGGCGCTCCTCTTCCCGAGCCCCTGCTGGGCTGCTGGAGGGGGCTGGTCCAGGGGCAGGAGAGCCGGCTCTGGAGGCAGCAGGATGGGGGGCAGAGGTGGGCCTGCCCTCCCGCGCCTCGGCTGCAGGGCCATCCTCCAGGCCCAGGAGACGTCGGGCCTCCCTGCGGCAGCGCCGCACGGCGACACTGATGAGCCGGCGCACGAACGACACTGCGCGCTCCTGCAGGCTGGGCTGCAGCAGCCGGACCAGCACGTCTTCATCCAGCCCGTATAAGCCCAGGACGGCCCGGATGAGGTCCTCCAACACATCTGCTGTGGAAGGCTGCCGTTGAAATGTGGCCCTCAGGTGTTGTTGTAGCCACGGCAGAAAGCGTTGGAGGAGGGCTGGGTGCTCGTCAAAGAGAGATGCCCAGGTGTCTGGCTGCAGGCCACCCACTGTAGCCCTGGGCACCGTCTCCACCGCCGGCGGCTGGGCAGCTAGCGGGCGAGGGGGGCTGTCGGTCCCCGGGTGTGCGGGCGCTCCTCCAGCTGCAGGTATGGCAGGCCATGTTGAGTCCTCTTGTGGTGGTCTGATGTGGACCTCTTCAAATTCATGGTCTGCCCGCACCGAGTGCAAGATGGATTGTACTCCCCTCTTGCAGAGGGGGCACTCAGGTTTGCTGTTAGCCCACCGCAGGATGCAGGCGTAGCAGAACTGGTGGAGGCATGGCATCACGAAGGCGGCGTTGTCAATGCTGTCCAGGCAGACTGGACAGCGGTGTTCCACCTCCGTGGCCATGCTGTTCTGGCTGCGGTGGGCTGGGAGGAGCTGCGGGTGGTGAACTGCTTCCTCCAAATGGCGCTGCAGCAGCTGGAAGCTGCACTCGAAGATGCGCCGCGTGTGCCCTGGACACACCCTTCAGTATCTCTGGGATACCGCACTGGAAAACCGTCCTGGATAAGGCAGCAGCACCAAGCCTCGCTCAGCACTCCAGCCTCGCTGGCTGCTCAGCTGGAGTCTGCGCTTGAGGCCGTTGGGCACCCCTGTGTGCTGGGTTACAGGGCTGGGTGACGTCACGCTTGTCCGTTGGTGACCAGTAAACATGGCACTCAGGCAGCTTCCAGAAGCTGCCATGTCAGATGACTACTTTTTGGTGGTCTTCTGGCTTTCACAAACCTTGACGGACAATAAAACACAACAGAACAGAACTGTCCCTGGTGGAAGGAACTCCAACAATCTTCTAGTCCGACTGCCCGACCACTCCAGGGCTGACCAAAAGTTCAAGCCTGTTGTTAAGGGCATTGTCCAAATGCCTCTGAAACGGATGGGCACGGGGCATGGGCCATCCCTTGAGGAAGGCTGTTGCAGTGTTTGATCACCCTCCTGATACAGAAATTGATCCTGAGCTCAAGTCTGAACCTGCCTTGACACAGCTTTGAGCGCTCAGTCACATGCTCTGGCTTGGCCGGCCCTGTGTGGAGCCAGGAGTTGCACTTGATGATCCTTGTGCATCTCTTCCCACTCAGGATATTCTGTGATTCTATGAATTTATACTTGTGCCTGGCACCCAGCCACCCAAGGTGCAGAAGCCAACAGTTTGTCTTGTTAAATTTCATGCCCTTGATAACTGCCCCAGGCTCCAGTGTATCTACTGCCCACTGCAAGGCCTGTTCTTGCTCAAGAGACTTAACAGCGGCTGCCGGTTTAGTAGCATCAGTAAACTTGCTAACAGTGCATCCAACCCCTGCCCCCGGATCACTGATAAAAGGATTGACTGGAACTAGCCCTAGAACTGAGCCCTGAGGAACAAGCCCGAAGCACTTGGCTCACTCTTGTGGGTTTTCTCCTGCCTTTCTCTCCTTCCATTATGCCAAATCTCATCCTTGATCAAACTCTAACTAAATTGGAATAATAGTTAAAGCAATAAATAAGTAGAACTAAAATAAATAACAATTTCCCACACATCTGCCTGTAACCAGTGTTTGAAATGAATCGTTGGCGGTCAGAGTTACAAAGGAGAAACTGCCATATGCTTTGCCCCTTTGTGCTGCGTTTGTACGTTGTTACTCGCTCCTTAGTCATTAATCCAAGGCGATCATTGTTATTATTATTATTAATTTATTAAAGTGATCTGAGGGTATAGAATCACGAATTGTGTTCGTAGACCTTGTTACTGGAGGAAAGCGGATAGTTAATAAGGACATAAATTAGTTCAGACTGATAAGAACACTGCAAGCTTGCAAGATCAGCACATTCCAGGCCAGAGTTGAAAAGTACATCATGAGGAGGACTCGGGGCCTTCCTCCCAAGGACCACCAAAGACCCTTGCCCACAATTTTTGGAAGAAAGTGCGCAATCGCAAAGGACTGATAAGCTAATTAGCATAAGAAGCGAGAGTAGGCGGGTTTAGGTAATGAATATGTATAAGACTTAATTGAATATTCATTATTTTATTGTATAAACATGGGACGGTTTTGTTACTCTAGGTGTGCACGTCTGTGGTGGAGCAATCTCCCATGCATCTGCGCGCAATAAACATACCTACATTATAACTTTCGAGTTATAGAGTCTATTTACATACGTCAAAAGGGAAAATATCTTGCTTTTGTGAAGTCAACTTCCCATCTTTCTCAAGGGTAAAGTATTCAAGGGACTGGCTTGGAAGAATCATCCCACTTCTGGACATGGTTCCTCTAGGAACAGGCAGAACATCACAGAAGTTCAGCAGCTCAAATCAGCCTTGATTTCTGTCAGAGTTTTGCGTGGCTGGGTCCTGGTGGAAAAGGGGGCGGGGGGCTGCAGAAAATGGCTGCTGCAAGAAGCAGCCAGAAGCTCTCTGCAGGCCCGAGAGAGTAAACATGGGCTAATTCAAGGCCAGAGTTGCTGCTGAACAAGGCCGAGCCAATCGTCCAATGTCACAGCGCATCAGGGAATCACATTTAGGAGAATAAAAACGCAGGCAGGTGCATTTTCCCACCAAAGAGGGGAGTGAGAAGATGTAAGGAGCTGCGCAGGCAGCAAGGCCGGGGAGGGCGGGAGAGGAGGCCTCGCCCTGCTGCTGGAGAGAATGATGCCCCTGCAGCCTGTGGAGAAAGCCATGGTGGAGCGGGTGTCCCTCCGCAGCCCATGGAAAAGGCTGAGACCCCACCTGCAGCCCCTGGAGAGGCTCCACGCTAGATGAAGCAGGTGGAGACATAGAGGAGATGCTGTGACCCACGTTAGAGCAAGCCCCTCCCTGTGCCACAATGCAGGGGAAGAAGGGAGTGAAATCATGACCAAAGTCTGAAGTGATAGAGCAGCTTTGGTGGGCGTCTGGCCTCCAGCCAGGACCAAACCACCACAATTTATGACAAAGCATCTCAGGAACTACTTGCTGTCTCTAAGAGAGAGACTTGTATGCCATCAAATACATGACTTGGTTGTCCAGCATGGGTAAGTGTAACATGTTTTATAGTTCCTGCGCTATTTCTAGACCCACCCTCAGCAAAAGAAAGGGAAAGGAAAAAACGTCACAGCATTTCACATCTTTCATTAGAAACTTTATTCCATCAGCCTACAGGTACATGAAGTGAAATAAATGGTAGTGAAGGGCAGAAGGACCAACAGCAGTCATGTTTGGAAAACAGAAACATTTTCACAACAAAACACCTTTTTGTTACAGCGAAGAAAAAAAGCCAGGCACACTTGATAGGTTTTCTTTAAAGATGTATTACAGTTCAGTCACACCAAAGTGAAACCTTGTGGGCTAAAACTGGGAAGTTCTGTGCTTTAGCACTAGTACAAGCCTACCAAACCACACGATTTTCTGGGCAGCAATTAGGAAACATGCTTCTTTCTGTCAAAATTTCTGTCCAAATGAGCTGTGTATTCTTCAGTCTGGACTTCAGAGCTTCAGTATAAGGATCATTAGTTGGATACCTACGTAATGAAACAAATTCAATCATGGTCACGGTCCTTGGAGAATCCAACAGATCTTAACTGACACCTTGGCCACTGTGGAGTTTGTTTTATTCTGTATTCCCTTCAATATGAACTCAGCTTTGCAGATTGTCTCAGCAGAAAGTATGAATGCACTGAAATCTTCTTTCCCCTAATCTGCATGTGCATCTCCAATTAAAATTTATGTGACTTTGCTGGGTACATCAGGACAAACATTATATGTTACTGTGTTGTGATTAAAATCTTTGCTTAAAAGCCTTTAAGCCTTTTAAAAAACCTTGAGGTTCATGGTGTTTCTCCATGACCACCATTAGTACACCTACATTATGGAAAACCTTAGGTTTCTACTTACTACCTCATTTAAAGTCAGCTACACACTTTGTGCATCGTTTTGCACTTTAGTAAACTGGTACCAAGTTGCTCCCTTTTCAGTGTGACATTTCTCACTCTTGTAATGTGACTGTTTAGCAGCAAAGCTTCTCTTGCTGTCCCTGTCCCTGGTGAAGGCATTTCTCTTAGTAGACAGTACTTGCTGAAATTACTCGTCAGCTTACTCATTAAATTCCCACCACAATATAGTATCTCTGTTTGGATTTAAATTCTCTAAAGAGCATACTGGGATCTACAGAAAGGGCTAGATGACAAGCATGAAGATTAAGTTGGGGGGGTGGTCTCTCAAATTGACAGATGAGTGTCCTTCAGTGGAAGCCTCCTGGGGCACAGAGGGGACAGTGGGATTGCCAACGCCAGTCCCACGGGCTTTTGTCCTGTGGCTGTCATTTGACAAAACTATGTGAGCCCTGCAGGTAATCTGTTCAGAGTGTCTACCAGCGATCCTTCGCTGAAATAAAGTCAGGGAGGACTCGTGCTTCCCGCTGTATGCCATACGATGCAACTGCCTATCCCAATGAAGAAGGTTAAAGTGTTATGTATTAGGTAACCACCTCTGACAGACATGGGGACGACACGAATTCTGCCTTCAATCCTCTCCCTCTGCCCAGAGGTTCCTTCAGCCGGACAAAATAAAGGCCAGTTGGCCAAAATGCCAAAGAAACGCACACACGGTAGAATATTTTTGCAATTACAACTAGATGGCTAGAACACAGACACACAGCATAGAAATGGAGACAGGAGTTAATAAAGAATAGGGGGTACATGTGTCACGTTATCAGTGATGCAAAAGACCAGCTTAAGCACGTGTTTCTCTACGTCAGCTATAAAAAAGGTGCCTTTTTAGCAAGTATGCACAGAGATTGCTCAGTTATTTCTAAGAAAAAAAAAAAAACAGAACACTTTACTATTTTTATCCTCTATTACAGACATTATTACTACCTGTTTATAAAATGTAAACCTTTCCTCGCAGTTAAGATTTACAGCAGTCATCACCTTTGTCCACTCCTTACATAATCAGTCCCTGGTGACAAAAATAAACTGATGTAGCACACACCTTTTCTGAAGTAATTACTGATATGTGATGGAGCATTAGTTGTGTAGTGGCAGAAGTAGTGGTCAGAACTGCAACGTATGGAGCTGAATGGCAGCAAAAGACTTGTTGAAGGCTGGTGCTGGGTCTGGAATATAAGGAGTTTCTCAAGGCATCCACCGTAGCATACTGAGGTACGCAATGCTTTTAACTCCCAAACTATGCAAGCAAGGTATGCCCACCACCAGTAATGGACAAGAAAAACCTGGTCATGGATTCCCCAAGCTTCCTTATCACCATTAGATCATGTCTTGAGATCAGAATGGAAGGTAAAATTTGGCCAAGCACCTTTTATTCTACAGAACTAGTGAATCAAATCACCTGTATAAAGTGGTATTTGGTAAATGGCACTGTCCTGGGAGGACACGAAGTCTATATTTAAAGTGGCTGAAATGGGATGTTATAAAAACTGATCTGCAAGCTAGTATTTTTAAGCCAGTATATTACAGTATAAATGTGCTGCATACCTGCAAAAGAACAACCAGGATCCCTAGAGTGTGGTGGCATTTGTCCATCTGTCACTTGTAGACACAATACAAACCTCACATTGAGATTCTGTTTCAGGTACAGCAGCTGTCTGCTGGACAGATTTGGAACCAAATCTGATGGGAAGGAAACTAGAGGAAGGAGCACAGTCCTGCCACTTTGCCCCGGGAGAGTCCCACTGTGCTACACATCAGCTTTTGGGGTCATTCACTGCCGACCTCTTTCGGTGAGGATGTGGGGCTGTCTCGAACTGGTAGCAAGTCATAATGACATGGAATGTGGCTGTTTTTTGGCAGATCATACGGATCCTGGCTGAAACGTCCGGTGCTGCTGAGTGCTCCCTGGACAACACTCAACGTAGGTTCTGTGATAAAAGAGAGAAGATGCATTCAACACTAGAAGCAGCAAACAGAAACAAACGCGGGGTTACACTTCAGTTTGCATTACAAAAGATCCTCTCTTCTCTGCTTCAGTATTCCTTGTCACAAGGCAGGTGTGGGAACAAAGAGGGGTATTATGGTGCTTTGGCTTTACACTAAGTTACACCTGTGGGTTTGCAGCAGGGCCCTGCCACAAGTACATTTCCTGACAGAAGCAAGTGTGCTTTGTCTGTGCATAAACAAAACCAACCAAACAAACCCCCCCAACAATAAACACAAAATTAAAAAACCCACCCACCAAACTAATTTGGGGATTTTAATTAGTTTCATAACGAATTTTTAATTAGTTTTTATAAAAATCCTTAGAAATGTGGGGAGGAATGGTGGGTTTTGGAGGAATGTCTAACTGGGGACAGAAAAGGCAAATGGTATCCTATGACAGAAGACATAGACTTTATTCCAGCCTAGAGAGCATTGGGATAAGGAGGATTCTACCAGACCCCCAACTTTTCTGGAACTACACCAGCCACAGTAACGCAGGAACTTGATAGGGCCCCTGTCAGTCAAATACAGCCCCGTTGTGGGGGGGGTGGAAAGATGCTGGTTTTCATGTCAAGAAGAGGAAACAGATTCTTTCTATCCCTCCCATAAATTTACTCCAGCTGTGTTCAGTACTTAACTGCTGCTGTGGGTCTGCATGGCCAAACCAGCTCAAGGACCGATCCGCCGCTGACCAAGGCCAAGCCCGTCAGCACCAGTCACAGCCCCTCTGTGGTCACATATTTAAGAGGAAAAAAACCCACCAGTGGACGCTTTTTGCCACCAGAGGAGGGAGTGAGAAGATGGAAGAAACTTTGCAGACACCAAGGTCAGTGAAGAAGGGGAGGAGGAGGCGCTCCAGGTGCCACAGGAGAGATTCCCCTGCAGCCCGTGGAGAAGAGCATGGGGAACAGGTTGTCCCCTTGCCACCCACTGAAGATGATGGGGAGCAGAGATGCTTCCTGCAGCCCGTGGAGAGGCCCCAGGCTGAAGCGGGGAGACACATGTAGAAGATGTAGTGACCTGTGTTGGAGCAAGCTCCTGGCAGGACCTGCAGCCTATGCAGAGACAGGCCCCAGGCCACAGCATGTTTTCTGGGGGCACTGGGGGGCACCAGGATGGAGCAGTGTGGGCCTGAGAGACTCATAGATGTTCTATGATTTTATGACTGTACTCCATAGCAGTGACCCACGCTGGGACAGCTGGTGAAGAGATGGAGCCCCGTGGGAAAAGACTGACGTTGAAGAAGTTTGTGGAGGACCCCATGCTGGAGGAGGGGAAGAGTGTAAGGAATGCCCACCCCCCCCTTTCCCGCTAAGAAGGAAGATTACTTATGAGGAACTGATGGAAACCCCCATTCCGCCACCCCCCTGTGACACCTCAGCGAGGAGGAAGGGAGAGAAATAATGAATAAAGTTGAGTCTTTGAAGAAGGGAGAGGCAGGGACAGGCTTTTTAAGATTTGGTTGCACTTCTCATTATTCAACCCTGGTTTCTGTGCATGTGAGTGTGGTAAGATGGGTTTTTTCAATTCCCTGTTGAGTCTGTTCTGCCTGTGACGCTGATTGCGGAATGATCTCTCCCTGTCCTTATCTCCACTCCTAAGCCTCTCAAGAGGTATTTTCTCCCCCAGCTGAAAAGGGGAGTGAGAAGAGTGTCTTTGCTGGGAACCCGGCCTCCAGTCAAGGTGCAACCACCACAACAGCCTAAAATAGAGTGCGATCAAATGCTTAGCTTACGCTGTTGTTTAAAGACAGGCCTTCAAACCAGGGAAATTGAGCGCTCTCTCTAGGTTAGAGATCAGAGCTGAAGGTATTTAAAGCTCTGTCCTTGTGATCTCTACCACTTCCCTGGAAAAGACGTTGTGAGATGGGTGGAGCAGAAAACAGAACCTGAACGTATCGCTTTTTTAACTGATTTTTTAATGTGTTTTGATTAACCTGGCTCAAAGGAAAAAGTCCTGTGCTCTTTGTTCTTAACCTTCAACATCGAGAAGTACATTTTGCACTTACCAACTTCATAAACGTTCCTATTGGCTGAAGCAGAGCCAGCGATCTCAGCATACGGGGAGTCCCCGCGTGCCGGGGACTTCATTTCCACATAGCCGCATTCTGAACTTCTGGGGACAAGAGCTGGTGGGTCTTTTATAGTAGCGTAGGGGTTCTCAGAACTACTTAACGAGCAATTACTTAAATTATATTGGGAGTTCTTCACTAGATCTGCAACAAGAAAAACACGTGTTTCTCTCAAGCATGCTAGTAGTATGGACATCAATGCTACACAGGGTGTTGAGTTCTAACAAGTCGCTCCCCAACAAATATTTAAATGGAAACCAGTCATAGCACTTCCAAATGGTTAGACAGTCCTTAATGAATCCACTTCTACTGCTATTCTTGTTTATGGCCCTTGGTCTTGTCATCAGCAAATTCCTGTTGCAGTCTGAGAACTGTCAATTCTGGTTAGAATAGTAGCTGGCATTCAATACAGATAATCCCAGAGTGGTTGGGGTTGGAAGGGACCTCAAAGCACATCTAGTTCCAACGCCCTGCCGTGGGCAGAGACACCCTCCACTAGACCAGGTTGCCCAAAGCCCCATCCAGCCTGGCCCTGAACAATGCCAGGGAGGTGGCAGCCACCGCTTCTCTGGGCAGCCTGTGACGGGACCTCACCACCCCAACAGAGAAGAATTCCATCCTAACACCTGATCTAAATCTACCCTCTTTCAGGTTAAGGCCATGACCTTTTGTCCTTTCACTATATGCCCTTGTAAACAGCCCCTCTCCAGATTTCTGGTAGCCCCCTCCCGGTTAGGTAGTGAAAGGCTGCTACAGAATCTCCCCAGAGCCTTCTCTTCCCCAGGTGGAACAAGCACAACTCTCTCAGCCCGTCTTTGTAGGAGAGGTGCTCCAGCCCTGTGGTGACCTTTGTAGCCCTCCCCTGGCCTCACTTCAGCAGCTCAGTGTCTTTTACTGGGGAGCTCAGAGCTGGACACTGTACTTCATGTGCTTTCACTTTCTGTGCCTTGGGCACTGTGGCTTGAGCACTTGCCAGAAAAGACTGAGGCAAAAAGTCATGAAGTACCTCAGCCTTCTCCAGATCCTGGGTAACTGCATCTCCTGTTTCCTTCTGGAGACAAGCCCAATTTTTCTCTCACTCTCATATTGTCACTGATGGAGCTATAGAAGCTTTTGATGTTGCCCTTGATGTCTCAGGCCAGATTTAATTCTGTCAGCACTTTAGCTTTCTTAACCTGGTCCCTGGCTGTTGGAACAGTTTCTCGTTATTCCCCCTAGACTACCTGCCCATGCTTCTACCCTCTGTAGGCTTCCTTTCTCTGTCTGAGTTTGCCCAGGAGCTCCTTGTTCATCCAGGCAGGTCTCCTGGTGCATTTGTTGGGCTGCATCTCTCCAGAGCTTGAAGGAGGCAGTCCTTGAATACTAACCAGCTGTCTTGGGCCCCTGGTCCTTCCAGGGCTTCGTTCCATGGTACTCTACTGAGCAGGTCCCTGAAGAGGCCGAAGTATGTTCTCCTGCAGTCCAGGGTAGTGAGCTTGCTGTGCACCCTCCTTACTTCCCTGAGGATCTAGAACTCCAACATTTCATGGTCACTGCAACCAAGATTGCATCATGGTACTCTGTTACAAGCATTACAGCAGTCTAAAGGAACTTTCTCTAGACAGTCTCTCTCTAAACAAAATACACAGTTTCCAAGAACAAAATTAAGTTATTTGAGAAGACCTAAACCAACTAAATTTATTCCTACTCCATCTTTATTTACTAGGTCTCATGTCAGCTGTCCTGCTGTTTTTGCCAAGCCTGACACTCAGGTCACAAGCCTAGAGCTACCCAAGCAATCCCACTGCACCTTCTAGAAACCAGGCATAACATCAGCATTCCTCCAGTCTTCCAGAATCTCCCCATGCAGTGGGGTAGCCACAGCCGGGATCTCTCAGAAGTCCCAAGTGCTGGTACATCTGCTCTAAGAAAATGTAAAGCTGAACTCTGAGCGTTAAACTGTTTTCTTAAAAACCCCGGGTCTCGGGCGGAGCTGTTGTTAGACCAAGGCTGGGGATGGGCAGGGAAAAATCCTGCTGCAGACTGCTTCTGATGCTGCACCTGATCCCCAGAACCTGACAGTGAGAAGGACTAGAAATGAAGGTAATTAAATCATCTAAAGATTAATGGCACTCAAAGTCCCTTCTAAGGCTTTCACTGGGCAGAGACATGAGGAGTGTGATCCAGCCTTTTTGGGATGCTTGAGATTGGGAAAGGATGAAGCGACAACAGGATACAGAAATTCTCACCCCTTCTCAGGAATTTTCTTTTGACAGACAATGTGCTGTGTTTTAGCAGACAGGAGGCTTAGCTGGGAAGATGCTGCTACAATTTACATCTGCAGCAGCCCAGATGATGAGAAACTACTTCAAAAAGCCTTGATTCTGTGTGGTGGGGATTAGAGAAAAGGATTCACCCAACCCCACACCTATTTAATCAAAGTAATTTTGCCAAAGCAGATCCTTATTTACAACACCCATTGATTTATGAAAGTAATTAGTATGAAAATATTTGTATGACAATATGATGAGAGTTTTGCATATCATGTCTGCACTGGGCATCAGGCGGATTCACCGCTCCTCACAAGGAGTCACTTTTTTGTCTCCTTGAAGAAAGGTCGAACCCATAACCCTGAACCTCACGCACAGCCAGACCACCTTGGCATTACCCTGAGCGGAGAACCAGGAAAAATTCCCTGCTTCCCTCTCTATCCCAAACACAGTAAATACCATTCACCCTCTCCTCCTCCTCCTTCTTCCTTCTTACCAAGCTCGTTGAGGTAGCCACCATGTTTCCAGTCTGCAGGCAATGTTCCCGCGTAGTCCATGACAGTTCCTCGTTTTCCAGGTTCCACGTTTTTAAGGTTCACAAACAGCTGATTGGTTTTGGCCTAATTCAAAGGAAGACAGATAACAGAAACTGAAACTGATGGGAAGTTATAGGATTTCCAGGTGCTAATCAGGGAAAGTAGTTTGGGTTTGCGTGGCCAGGTTTTGGTAGTGGTGGGAGGCCACGAGTGGCTTCTGCAAGAAGCTCCTAGAAGCTTCCCCTACATCCAACAGAGTAAATACCCGACGGCTCAAGGATGGACCCACCGCTGGCCAGCGATGAGCCCATCAGCGATGGTGGCAGCACCTCTGTGATAGGATGTTTCAGAAGGAAAAAAACCCACAGGCAGACACTTCTTGCTGCCAGAGAAGGGAGTGAGAAGATGAAGAAACTCTGCAGACACCAAGGCCAGGGAAGAAGGAGGGGGAGGAAGCGCTCCAGGCACCAGAGGGGAGATTCCCGAGCAGCCCATGGAGATGACCAGGGTGAAGCAGGCAGTCCTCCTGCAGCCCAGGAGGAAGATGATGCCGAGTAGAGATCCCAGCTGCAGCTCCATGCTGGAGCGGGTGGACACACCTGAAGGAGGCAGTGACCCCATGGGAAACCTGCATTAGAGCAAGCTCCTGGCAGGACCTGCAGCCCGTGGACAGAGGAGGCCATGCCACAGCAGGTTTCCCTGGGGCAGCCTGTGGCTCTGTGGGGAAGCAGGCTGGAGCAGTCTGTCCCTGGAGGTCTGAGCCCCACGGAAGCCACGCCGGGGCAGTTGGTGAAGAGCTGTAGCCCCCATGGTAAGGATTCATGTTGGAGAAGTTCATGGAGGATTGTCTGATATGGGAAAGACCCCACACTGGAGCAGGGGAAGCATGTGAGGAGTCCTCTGCCCGAACAGGAAGGAGCAGCAAAGACAACGTGTGATTAACTGGCCACAATCCCCATTCTGCCCCCTCCTGTGCCGCTCGGGGGCAGGTGGCAGAGAATTTGTGAAGTTGAGGCCAGGAAGAAGGGAGAGGTGAGGGGAGGTGTTTGAACATTTGGTTTTATATCTCATTATCCCAGTCTCTTTTGATTAGGTAGGAAATTAGATGCATTTTATTCCGCGTTGCGGCTGTTTTGCCCATGATGTTATCTGCGGAATGATCTCTCCCTGCTCTTATCTCAACTCATAAGCTTTTGGTTATATCTTCTCTCCCCTCTCCAGCTGTGGAGGGGAGTTATAGAGCGGCTTTGCTGGGCACCTGGCCTCCAGCCAGGGTCAACCCACCACAAAAAGAAACCAAACGTGAAACATGATGGAACCAAATGAAATAAACTAGAAGCTAATTGACAGAGGAGCACTGAGATTTTGATGCTCTACCTTTGCCAGGGGCAGTCTGTCCATGTTGTTGACATGAGGTGGGGTAGCGCACTGAGTCAGAGTATGATAACTGGGGTTAGAGAAATAGTGACTGTTGGAATTTCCACCGGTACTGTGAGGGATGGCTTCTGAAAAGAAAAGAAAATCAACAACTATCAATAACATGGCATTTCTTTCTGAGGAGATGCAACACTCTCTAGTGCCTCAAGAGCACTCTCACCTTTGCTGACAGCTCTTTCTTGGCTCTGAAAACTCTTTCTGCCACCTTCTTCACCTGCTGCCTGCCTTAACAGCTGTGTGCAGAAGACGGCAGTGCCTGAAGTTTCACGTACCCGTTGCGTCACTCCCGGGTTTGCTCTTTGCCTTCACTTGTTTCAGACTTGAGCCTCTCTGCTCCCTGCCTCTCCAGGAAATCTTGCCACAGCTCCTGTGAAATCCTGACTGGCCACAGCTACAGCAGCCGCCTTTGTGCAGTCCAGCTGTTGGCACGGAACTAAAGTCTCAGTAGAAACTGTATTTTGCCCATTTCCAATCCTGTTTTTAAGTAGACACACAGGAATAGAAAAGGCCATGCCTCCAGTGTATAACGCAGAAAACCCTTTGAGAGTGCAAAATATCACACCACAGAGTGAGGTACATGGTCGCTTGTTCGTTACAAGCAGGGGAAGCCACCCGCAGAGGATCAAACGCAGAGACTAACAGAGAACAGGCTGAGCGGCTGGAGGTGCTGGGGCAGCACCCTCTGAACTGGGCTGAACTGTCTCTGACAGCTGAAAGGTAAGCACGTACATCTGCCATCACACCCCACTGGTCCCCTGTGCCAGTTCACCGGCACGGCTGCCAGGGTGGTCTCTCTGCCCCGTGAAAGGCAACTGACAGCAGTGTCTCAGGCTTCCTCTTCCCACAGGTGGAAGCCCTCCCCTGCCTCTCCTTCCAGGAAGCCTCCCATGGCAGTACTGTAGACATCCTCTTCAAAACCACATATGCGCCTGCTCACAGCAACCCTTGCTCATCCCAAATGGTGAAATGGGCACTGTTAGGGGCACGTGAGAACCCTTCAGAGCTCAGCTAAAAAAGTGCAATGTAAAGAGATGGAGAAAAACCCCCACCTTCAAAATGTCACTTACCTGGAATGGTGTAATCTGCATTGATGGCCCTCAGAGCAGGGGTGTAGGTCACTGCAGGCATATTCTTTTCCTTTTTGCTTACGTCTGTAAAGGATGAACAGCACCAGCAGGGAAAGCAGAACCATGACAAGAATGATGATGCCTGCGATAGCCCCTATCTGATAAGAATCAGCAGGGATGGCCGTACTGGTGCGACTTAAACTCTTCATGTTTCCAAGTATTATTACTGCAGCTGAAATTTAAAAAAAAGAAATTAAAAATGTGGCATGAATTCAGAGGCTTCTGTGTCAGGAACTGAAGGCAATTTTTAACTTCTAAACCTTTCTGCTAATTTAACTGTGTTTAAT
The DNA here is from genome assembly GCF_964237585.1 of Gallinula chloropus. Classification (NCBI taxonomy): domain Eukaryota; kingdom Metazoa; phylum Chordata; class Aves; order Gruiformes; family Rallidae; genus Gallinula; species Gallinula chloropus. The sequence continues at coordinate 57,107,921 of NC_140089.1, forward strand.
CAGGCAAAACAATTGAATGATGTTTGATACCAATGTGAAGACATTCCTGGCCTTAAGGAGAATCATTCATGTTCTGCCTAGAAAGAGGTGTTTTCATGGACTTGAGAAAGTAACAACATTTTCTAGGCAAAAGCTCAAAGCAGGTCAAGCACTCGCTCCATCAGCAATTCTGCCTTTTTGGAGAGGACAGCGCTGTAAAGGCTGTCCTGTCCTGTTCCAGACTCCCCAGGGAAGTGGTCACAGCACCCAGCTTGACTGAGTTCAAGAAGCGGCTGGACGATGCGCTCGGTCCCATGCTCTGACTTGGCTGGTCCTGTGTGGAGCCAGGAGTTGGACCCTATGATCCTTCTGGGTCCCTGCCAACTCAGAACATTCTAGGAAGGACTCTGTATTTCACACAACTACACTGATTGCTTTGCTCCAGTGAACTATTACTGAGGCATGGAATACGTACAAAATCCACAGAATATACATCACTTAACAGGATGGACTATTTAAACCTACGAGCTTTATCAGACTAATTTAGTGAGCGATACAGAGATGGAATGTAATAGGCTAATCCAAATTTCCTATCAAACAACTAGGAGAATTTACTTGGATGGAGGCTTTACCTTGATCACATCTGGCCCCCTTCCAGCCTGGGCTGCAGTAACATGTTCCCGTGATGTGGTCACACGTTGAGTTGTTCAGACAGTCACAAATCTGCCGAAATCCATACCCGTATGTACCCTGAGGGCATTCTGCACCAAGAGGATGTATCAAAACACTGGCCAAAACTGAGGCTCCCCTGAGGGTTGAGTAATTGCTCTTAGGCACCAACACTTGCCATTCCTACTCACTTTGCTCACAGTGCTTCCCCATGAAGCCCATGCGGCAGGTGCACTGCCCACTGATGTGGTCGCAGTCAGCTCCGTTCTGACACTGGCATAGCAATGCACAGTCCTTCCCATAAAAACCCAGGGGACATCCTGCAATAGAAGGAGCGGGAAGAGAACTGGAGTGAAGCAACTGCTCCAGAACTAAAATGCAAACATCCTGGGTAAGTATATTAATGGACTACAGCCAGTACTGCACATCCGCAGGGGGAGCATCTGAATGTCAGAGTCATTCATTCTGTGTGTGCACATGACAGACTCTTCCACAGGGATGCCCAGCCGCAGCCAAAAGTTGTCTTCCTCTAAAGCAAGGCTAAAGAGGAGTTCAAATGTAGTTGCCAGCACTCTGCCAGTGCTTGTGCAGCTGCCTCCCCTGCTACCGCGGAGGTAACGTGTTACATCTTCTGGGCCAAAAATGCTTAGCAGCGTGGGAAGACATCAACGACTGAAATGTGAAAACACCAAAGGAAAGTTCTGTCACTCGTTTATAGACCAAGAATGGATGACAAAAGTCACTTACTCTGTGTACAGTAAAGGCCAGTCCATCCTGGGGTACATTTGCACTCCCCATCGCAGGCACTGCAGTAAGCTCCATTATGGCAATTGCACGTGTGGATGCAGTTCGGTCCCCAGTGGGAAGGTGGGCAAGCTAAAACAACCCACAGCAATTCATTAATTGATCTCAAATGACAAAGATCAGTGATATCCACAAACAGAGCTGCTTACATTCACATAGAAGCACTGCTTCACTTGGTGTTTGTTGTTTTGCTTTTAAAGCCATTTCTTGGGCTACTCCATTCTGAGCAAATCGCCACAGGTTGGGTTTTCTCTAACTAAGGACTTCTTTTACTCTACATAAAAAGTGTTGAAAAAAATTGGAAGTGTCGAAAAAGCCAGCAATTCAAACTTGATCCTCAGTAACTAGGACACTCATACCAGCTTTCTCCACACAGAAAGCCAAGTAACTTTCCTCTTTTCATTATTTTTTAATCTGCAAGCAGTTATGTTGAACACAGCCAAAGGTATAAGTCTTCTAAGCCTCAAAACTGAAGGAGTACAAATAGAGAAGGTTGAAACACATCTCACAGCCTATAGATTTAGGCTAAATATGAAGCTTAATTCTTTAATTTCTAATGTTAGAGTCTAGGTAATTACCTAAATAGAGTGCAAATGATCAGGACTGTACCTTTATCAAGTGGACTCTTGCTGCTGTGGTTGCATTGATGAATATAGTATTTCTAAAAAATAGAAATTCCTGAATCCTTTAAATGCAAAAGGACTCATCTATGTGTGGGCTGCATTTTTGCAAAGTGGTGGTTTTGCCCAAATTTCACTTCATTAAGAAATATACTACATTGTAGTGACAATAAAAAAAAGCACTAAGTTTGGTTTTTCTTGTTTTTGCTTCAGTTGTGCCTTATGATTCTTTTTGTTATTGTTTTTGTTTGAAAATAGTGGTCAGCTATGAGGGAATGTAAATCCCATACAGATGAAAGGTTAAAAGTTTTAAGAAGGTTACTGGTTCCAGAAGAATTTAATGGAATCGTTATTTTCCATGTGAACAAAAGGCCTGTACACAAAGCAAAGAAACTTGCTCTGTTACAGCCCATGAGCACAGTCTAAATAGATGCTTCCATTCATATTGCTGGCACCATTTTCTTGTTATTGATTTGTGAGTAAGTCTCTCCTCCTCCTAAATACCCCTATTCTTCTACTCTCCAAAATACCTACTTATTTTACCATAAAACCAGACACCTTTCTTGCTACTGGCTTCCACAGGAATCGGCTCAAGATTTATCTTGCTATGATACTTAGTTGTGCATGCCAATCCTTCACAGAATTTAGACAGCAAAGAGTTTTTTTTCCAAAGTCACCAGCTGCTACATTGCACTGGTACAGAGCTAGTTAACCTGGACTAGCCAAGCCATAAATGAGTTACCATAAGTGACGTGAAACCAATGCGGGATGGTATTCGGAAATGCACCTCCATGGAAATCAGCACAGTCTCTTTGGAATGTTGACGTATCAGGCTCTGGTGTGGCTTCTTTTATTCACAGAAATGGGTTAACTGAAACTTTGGAATACAGTGTTTCGGACCGTGTGGATTTTGGTACTTCATGGAATCAATCTATTTCTTGTGAGAATTCTGCCTCAGGTATTTCTCTCCTATTATCAGTATTTTCATAGACCTGACAAGGCATCTGGAGAATGCTGATTTATTTAATAAAAGAACTCCTATGAAACATAATGAAATTAAGACCTCTGAGTGAGTAACAAAGTTTTCACTGGTTTAGCATACCAAGGCAATACTCCCCAAGTGAGGTAGAATGACAGTAAAAACGGGTATCTGCGTTGTGCTTTTATGTGGCAAGGTTCTGGTGGCGAAGCGGGGAAGCAGGGGTGGCTTCTGCAAGAAGCAGCCAGAAGCTCTCTGCAGATCCTCTACAACTCTTCTTGGGCAGTGAAAGACTGAAAATCGGTCTCTTCTCTCATATTCTCCATCCCACTTCTTAGAAAAGCCAGAGTGCAATTATGTTGCTGATAGTGCTGATAAACTGAAGAAGAAAACTTTCGGATTTCTTCCTCCCATACCACACAGTCCTCTTTTCTGACTTGGACAGTGGGGTCTTTTACTACAAACTAGATAATGTAAATAGTCAAACCCAGACTGATTGTTGTTAAAAGAAAGGGGAACATTCCATACTTACGTTGAGAGCAGTCACTACCAATCCAGCCAGGGTAACACTGACAGGATTTATCAATAGGATTGCACGTTCCGTTATTGGTGCACGTGCATATTCCAATGCAGTTCTTGCCAAATCTGCCACTGGGACATACTGGAACAAAACACAATTAGAACTCCTTAGTAATCAGAATGGGATTACCTTTTCTTTATTTCAAGAGGAATCTTGATACTAGGATCAAGACAGGTACTGCTTAGTATAATGTTCAGTAAGGCATTAGAAATTCTGGGAAGCCCTTTATACATGCTCATTATACAAATAATAGAAATAACAATACAGTGGGTTTCATACTGTAGGATCAAATGTTCAAACAGTTTAAACCTGCTTAAGATTCCTAATTTATACGCTGCAAGCACTACAACAGCAACTGCTGTTGGTTTTATGGCTTCCAAGCGACGGAAGGAAAATTGCTGAAGTGCCTGGTCTCTCTGTCCCAGAGAGTCTTTACTACAACTTGTACCTTTGTTACAGAGGGCTCCTGTAAATCCAGGTAAGCAGTCATGTAAGCCAGTAATATGGTGGCAGGGACCACTGCTGTGTACACACTGGGGGCATGTCTGTCTGCAGCGGTGTCCATAAAACCCAGGGGAACAGACTGGAATCGGAAAGAACAAACCGTCATTCCTTCCTACACTTTCTATACAGCCGTGAACTACTCTTCAGAGCACTTCCTGACTCTGAATTAGCGCTGCTTTCTAAATACACAAGGCTGGCAATGGCGTCCTCATTATTCGTGCAGTTCAAGGCTTTACACTCACAAATGGAGATTTGCTCGTCTTCCTCTAGGGTTTGCTATATCCCAGCTCTTAATGACTTAACTGACATTCTGTTACTTGTCAGGCCATGCTGACTTGGGTTGCATGTGAAATGCATCTCTAGTTTTTATGTTATACACATTTGACTACACATAGTATGTCCTCTCCAACACAAACAACTCCTAAGGCATATTTGAAGAAAAGTCATTTAAAAAGATCGACTGGACAGTTTTATCTGTAGAGGAGTATGGTCATCTTAGACCTTGACTTCTTACCTGTTTCCTAACTTGGAAAACAAATAGCCATTACTTCACTGAGAAAAACTTACCAATGTTTTCCAGTGATCCTTTAAGTACTCATGACATGATACAGCCAGCTACACATCACCTAACTTTTAGAGAACCTGAGACCAGAAATAGGAATTCACTTAATACTTACGCAAAAGGCACAAGTTTTTTAAAAGAAAGGAGGAAAAAAAAAAAAAGGAGAGGCTAGGGAGACGGACAGGGAGAGGCTGTTCCATAAAATCTCCTCCTTTGCTGCTCTAATCCCTTCTGGTATTTTTTTCCTGATAAATTAGAATATTAGGTAGCTAAGCTACTCTAACATACTTTGTTGCACTTAGTTCCTTCCTCTATTGTGACAAACCCTTTGCCTGCTACTCCACTTATTATGCATATACATATGTTCCACACCACCTTTCTGACGTGTGAAGTGTGGGAGGAGGATATTTCCAGACACCGAGCAGAAAGCAAACTATGCTCTTTATGTCATACAGTGTGTCCTGACATCACCAACGTGTTGAAACTAGTCCGTTACACACGCTGTTGTGATGACATCATCCCGGGACAGATATTCCATTTTTTCTAGAATCAAGCACAAAGTCTCTTTCCAGCAAAATCTTTTTCCTTTCCAAAGATAAAGATTTCACTGAAGCCAAAAGCAGTGTCTCCTTTCCAATACCTGAGGTCACGCAGTCAAGGTCTGTGCTACGCCTGAAGTCGTCATCTCCACCCAGGATAGTTCTATCACACCGGCCAGCTCATTTTTAGAACCTGTTACAAAAAGATGCTACACTTTTACTACGGACTTTCAAATCATAGAATCTACCTACTTTAACCTGGCTTCATTCGTTACCATACTTTCTGTCTCTGGAGATCTGTCTGCCCTAGTGTCTCACAAACTACTCATCGATGGCACAATGACAATACTACTATTTTCTCATCATTCACTCCAATTACTTTTATTATTTTTGCAGCCTTGCCATTTCCCAGCGGTATCTGAGTGACTGAGGGGAGGTCACACTGTGGCTTTTGGGACGACAATAAGGCCAAGAACACTCTGGGCTCAGTTAGGTGAGTGCTGGCTGTGGGAGCCTCTCTCTCTTTCTGTGAGGACTCCTGTGGAGAGAGTCCACAGAGGCTACTGACCCTTGAATACAAACAGGAAAGCTGAAGCTTGCAACGCTACAGTATCGCACGGAGACACAAAACTCCAGAACCCTCTGAGAGGGGCAAACTTAAGAATGTCAACTCCATCTTGCGGAAGCTGGAAGAGTTTTCCCAACACTTACATAGTCATTTAGGTGAGAACTCAAATCCCTTCCTGGAGATAAAAGGTTTGTGATAGCATGCCTTTCTGCAGAGTTTCATCATGTTTTCAAATTACCTTGCTCTTCATAGACAACAGCGTCAAACACAAATTCTAATGGATAACCAAATACAAATACTTCCTAAAACCACAAGGAAAATGCCAGAGAAACCTTGCAGAAAAGTGCAACAATTTTCATGCAGAACAAAATATGTGCAGAGACACTTGAGTTCTCAAGTTTGAAAAACCTAAGTGGAAGCACAGCTTCTGCACAACTGATCCTCTTTTTGGCTGCCAGAGCCAAGCTTTCTGGGTTCCTGCACGCAAGGCTTTACGTACCAGAGCTGCCAGCACAGCCCTGCATATTTACAGCTCTTCACCACTTCCTGAGGAATGGTTCTGTGAAGGCGCGCAAGGTTTCAGATTGACCCGTCTACTCTCCTACTCCCCGTTTGTCTGTGGATCCCACACTCAACAACATTTCCATACCTGTGAATCACAGATGGAACAAAACAGCCACAGAACTGGCCCTTGTCTCCTTCCAGCCCCACACAGTCCTCTTGTGCACACCAAGTGAAAGGCAAGACCAAGCCCCGCCATAGTGGAAACTCCCATTGTCCTTCAAGAGTCTCTTTTGTACCTGACCATCCCGGCAGACAGCGACAGGAACCCGTGGTGGGATGACAACTGTCTGCATGGCTGCAGTCACAGCGTTCAGCGCAATCCATACCGTACGTGCCATCCTGTGGAAACCAAACAAACAACCCAGAGATGACGACAGCTGGGAGCTAGAAGAGAACAAGTTCTGGTCAGTCCTGCCTCAAAAAACAACCACGCATCTCTCCTGAATCCATAAGCTGCGTTCTTAAGATAAAGCACTTTGGGCTTCTGCAGCAGTTTTTGTGTCCTGCATTTTCATTCCTTCAGTTACGAGGGGAAAATAAAGAATTATATTCTCTGGAAAAATCCCAGAGGAGGGACTTGGAGACGGTGATCCAGAACATGGCAACCTACACTATCAGAGGCTGCAACGAAGCCTTCTTGGACTGTCCCTCTAATTTCCCTAACAGCTGAGGTCCTACTCCAGGACCGGGGAATCCCTTGATGAGAAAGCAGTTCAGACTCCTTTCTGCCTCAGCTCCTGAGTTGTCGACGTACTGGACAAAAAGAAGATACCACAGAATACCACAATTTCTACAACAAAGTACTAAAACGTTAGATTAAAATGTATCTTCAGGGTAAAGCTCATTGCCTAAACAATGCAAAGTGTATCCCTTTGATTAAAAGTCCTTCTCTCTGCACTACAGCATGTGCTGTTAAAAGAGAATTTCTCTGGCCAGGAGACAGGGCACAAAACATTTCTTCTGGCTACGCAACGTTTTTTGAACCATCAAGAGAAATTACAGTTGTAGGTTAAACACCCTTCTTGCTGTGCTGAGCTGTGCCACAAAAGCACAGCTGATTTTCATGGAACTACATCTGAACGTCTGAATTTGCCTTTTCTTCTTCCACAGAAGGTGGCACATACATCTGGGGGCAGTTCCATACAAAATCAATCTGACAAACGGAAAAGAGCAAAAATCTTCACAACTGCATTTGTAAAACAAGGGAAAGTACAGCTGTGAACTGATCTTACACGAGAAGTGTCAAAACTAAATTAGCAACATGGAAAAACCCCACTAGGGTGGGGTGATACTTATGAGGCTGCCCACAGCAAAACAAAAAAGGAAAGAAAATCCATGCCAGGGTTTAAAACGAGCTAAAAAGAGGCTTTGCCTTCTAAATTAAATGAATTTATCAGTCCTTCAAAGTCAGAATAAACCCTATAGGAAAGCTCCTTTGCTGGTTTTGGTGTTCGTGCCTACAATTCTACTAGGTTCCACAGCATTTACCTATTCAATTCCAGCAATTTCGAGTCTGAAGTAGAACAAAATCTAAGAGCACTCAAGTGCTAGGAGCCCTTGCTCATGGCAACAGTACATTTTTATACAGAGAAAAAGAAAAGATTAGGCATTTCCTTTGCGTATAATCAGATTTGCAAAGAAAGGAAATCCTCAAGTACCTAATTGAAAAGTGGTATGTTTAGTCTGCTATTTATTTAGACTTAAGTAACGATCTGGGCAGTGATAGGAATTTTCTGAAGTTACTGAAAGAAATTGAAATACGTTGATTTAAATAAACTCCTCAAACAAGAACAAAACCAAGATAACTCTGGACTCAACTGAATTAGTTTCCCATTCATTCTCCTACTCTGGAATTCGGAGGCAGAATATGCATTGGAATATGTACATGCTTACAGACTTCACTTGACACAGGCAGAGAGAGACAGCAAGACAAGGAGCATGGGCATGCTAAATTATCTGATGGAGAAATGCTTTTAAGCACTATTGTGGCTCTATTTGCAACAGTGAAGCAAATGCTATGAGACACTACCCATCTGTTTTAGTAAGTCCGTTTTGGAAGAGCTATTGGAGCTTGGGAGATCGCATCGTCCTCCAGATCAGACACTAAGTGATAAACAAAGCTGCCCTAGGACAAAGAAACATTAGTCTTCTGATGGAGACGTACTGTTGAAAACGCTGCATGAACGTGCACAGATGGAACTCTAATCCACTTTGCAGAACGTCTTAGAATTTGTCTGTCACTCTACTCAATCCGTCAACGTAAACTGTAGCTCACCTGGAAACTAAAAACAACCACCAAAACCCCAAACAAAAAAAAGCTGAGTATTCTGAGAGAAGTTCAACAGAACAAATTTTCATGCAAAACAAAGTCGTGGCTCCCAGTTTAACACTGTAGTTCAGCTATTCCTACCACATTACTGCTCAGTAGAGCTCCTCCAACCTGAGAGAAGCTTAAAGGTGAATTTCCCAGAAAACCAAACTCTATCACTGGAAAAGATGGACTCTGGAAAACCCAGTTTTTCAGAGAAAGAGTTCATGTTTTGACTACAAAATGTAATAAAAAACAGTTATGGAATAAAACACATCAGGTTTGACTTTTACCATTTTAAAACCTTTGAAATTAGATATTTTGATTGCTCTCCCCAAGCACAAATTGCAAGGTGCAGCAGACCTGATGCAGCAATGTCATGTCAGTGCAATGAATTCTAACTTTGCAGTTCTCAATGTCGGCGTGACGGCGTCAGAGCCCCAAAAGGAAGGCAAAGACCTGTCTGTCACTGCACTCTTCGCAGTGCCTTCTCACAGCTGACTAAGAATAAAGGCAACTTCTCCGTTCATATTGTACCAGAGATAGAAGATAATTTAACTAAAATTATGTTGTTTGATGTTAAGTATCTATTTCTGGCACATTCTTTCCTCTCATAGTTTTTTCTGCTTTAACAGAAGCACTCTGGAGAGCATTTGATGCCAACAGGGAAAAATCTGGGTCTGTGTTTTTCAACAAATTCTAAAGGAGCTGGAGAAAAGTCTGAGGCTCGACTTTAAAGCATGAAAGCAGGAAGAGTTTTTCATCTGTGCATCATAACTGTGTGTTTTGTGCACTTCAGTGTGTTGCACTGGAGAGTTCTTCCCAAAGATTTGTTGGCGCGTGTCCCTAATCTTCAACCCAGTTGTGTATGGGCTACCAGGAGCAGTCCTCCTTGGAGACTTATCCCCCCGACAAAATTCAGTGCAAAATCTGGTGAAATTATGAAACTACCTGGCAAGGGAATTCACATTTTTCTCCTCTCCAGCCTGGAGCACAGGTACAGGTTCCATCCAGAGCACTGCAAGACCCTCTGTTAAGGCACTGGCAAGTTAAGTTACAGCCAAGCCCCCAGGTACCTCTGGGACAATTTATTGAGCAATCTACACCATGCCAACCTGCCAAAAAGAAGAATTTCAAGTGACAAATTAATCCAAGTTTTCCCCCATTCCTCTCTGAGGACGTGTTTCACTCTGCCTATCAGGCAGCATCTTTCGGAGATGTGCAATGCCAGGGTACCACTAGCTACAAGCTAGTAGCAGCAGTTTCAGACGAGGACTTGTCCACGTTGGAACAAGGGTGGTGAAGGGCACCTCCTGACATCTCTGCACAGCACACATTTGCAGATGGGTGCCACCATGCAATAGCAATGCAGGGCAGATCGGCAAGGAAAACACAGACACCTTGAAATTTCACTGCCAAGCACCAGAGGATACTGAAGGTTTAAGGCATGGGTTGAAAAAGCAAGGACTGTATTCCCTACATTCAAGCTGCTGCTTTCATCATTCTTCCGCCAGTACTGAACAGATGGAGTTCTGCAATACAGTTTAGAAACTAAAATCCTAGACACAAAACAGAAGGAAACATAGCAGCAGTGCCTAAGTTGCATTTCTCCAAGGATACATGGAAGACCTCCTAGATCATTGCTGTACTTCCCTCCAGATGCAAAAAAGACTGTAATGGGAAATGGTTCTAAAATGCACCCTTCACTGCTGATTATGCTGGGTAGCAATGATTTGCAGACTGCACGCTGGAGGCAGAGAAATGGAAATAGATTTTTAAAAATGTGACCATCTGATACAATAGAAACGGCAGGAGACAGTCCGACGTGACCATCAGCAGTGACACAAGCCAAGGTTCTAATTTTGTACCTTGTTTACAGCAAGCCAAGGGAAAAGTAATTCTGCACTGAGCCTAATCAATAGACTGTGCAAAACACATGGATTGAAACGAAGCCGCCTCGTGCCCTGGATAGAGAACTTCACATTTAGGGGTCATTTCAGGCAAAAATCAGTCCCTGACAGAGGTGGGCAGGCACGTGCAGTTTCTGAGGGGGTACAATGTCCATCAGAATTACTGCTGGGAGGTGAGAGCCAGGCAGGGAGGTCAAGGAGCGTCAGTCTAGTCGCACGAATACTGGGAGACCTAGAAAGTTTCTCACAGAAGCAGGGAACAGCGCGCAAAGGCTTGGAAGGGTCTTAGGCAAGGTTTTCTCAGAGAGCTGGTGAGGAAAAGAGCATTCAAATAGAATAAATTGCCAGGAGATACTAACATCAGTGCTAAAATGGCAGGAAGAAATCGGTGCCTCTGTGTGGCTGAGAGGGGCAAGGGTTGCAGCCAGAGGTCATGCACACCCAGGCTGAGGGAAACCCGCCTATGCATTTCGACTAGACAGGCTGCTGTCAGACACATGGCAGGCATGCCTGTGGTACATCCAGCAGATGACAGCACTGCCACCAAGAGAGAAGTGGTGGCACACCTCAGGGTAAACACCAGTAATTCACTAAGCCGCAGCAGCCTCCAGCCCACTGAGAACACAAACATGAGGCATGTGCACTCTTCTTGGGGCAGATGGTTTCCTAGTTTTCACCTCCCAGAGCAGCAGATGCATAAATCAGCTGGTGATATGGCCTTCAGGGTGCTCTGCTTTTTATTAAGTTTCTTTCTTCTTCTCTACTTCCAAAACTCAAATTCATTTTATGATTAGGGAAAAAGGAAATTAATCTGAAGGGATGCTTACCTGCTTTGCAGGCACAAGAACCATCTACTGGTGAACAGATGGCTTCGTTTTTGCAGTTGCATACAGATGAACAGTTTATTCCATACGTCCCCAGAAGACAGGCAGTACCACAAGCAGCACCCTGAATGACACAAAAACAGAGTCTAAAAACTATTCAGACAATAGAACCAGTACATTCTGTAGACTGACTCAGGTGCTACAAAAGCCAGAGAACATGCCTGTTCCAGGCTGTCACTAAGGTATCTGAAATTTCATGGCGAGGGACTCCTTCATGCTCTTTAAGTCCACAGTAAGCATTACTTTCCTGTTAGTTGTTGGGAGAGCTCAGGTCACACAGCAAACACCACTTGGTTAGATCAATGGACAGTATCTTAAGTAATAAGGAAGCCCTTCACGAAACCAAATCTCAGTAAGACAGCAGGTTCATGGAACGTGGATGTCTACGGTATTTTTAGGAATTAATTTGACTGAAGTTTTCATAGTTGTTGTTCCTACAACAGTCACCCTGTAAATATCCAAAGCACAGGTAACCGCAAATGCATGTAAAAGCTGCAGAATAATCCATCCTGAACTGCAAAAACAAGTGTCTTGCTCTAGATTTTCTCTGGATGGAACATCAGGAGCTGCTGCAGCAAGATAATGATTGAAACCATCATTCCTCCCTTTATTTACACCTCACAAGCACATCCTCCTACTTATCACTGTCTTACAAAGTCACTATCTTTTCTTTCCTGAAATGCTCTTCAGTGCTGAGAACCAATCCCAGATTTGCCTCAGAATCTTAGACAACGCCCAGTATTATTTATGTACCTAAATACCGTTACCTTTCTTTTCCTGTGGTGGAGAAAGGACACTCGGGCACCATGAAGAACTTGGCAATCAACTAAAGCCAATGGAGTTGAAAATGTACTGTGAAAGAGAGACTTATTTACCTTAAATCCAGGGCCACAGGTGCATTTTCCAGTCACACTATTGCAGTCAGCACCATTTTGGCAGCTGCAGATCTGCTGACATGACTCGCCATAGAATCCTGGAGAACACGTCTCGTTGCAGTAGAGCCCCGACCAGCCAGGCTTGCAGGAGCATTCCCCAGACACAGGGTGACAGCTGCCAGGAGGGGATGGAAGGATAAGTAATTCAGGACTAAATGTGACAATCTACAACTGAACAGTTCTTGAGATCTAAATTAGAACGTATTTATAAAATTAATAGTACTGGCATTTTAAGACAGACATCACTGTCCTGTTTGGAGTGGTTTTTTCGTTTCTGCAGAGGAGGACACAACACACATGAGATAGCACTGGGTATAAAGCAGAGTCATTGAATATTCTTGGCCCCCCAGTGAGTGTTACTAAGGCATACTGACTCATATACTGATTCACACCAAACTTAGGACTCTGTAATTTGTAATTAGATGTAAGAAGCTGCAACACTTCTGAAGGTTTTTGATGGGTTCTCATGCAGTAGCACTGGGTATAAAGCAGAGTCATTGAATATTCTTGGCCCCCCAGTGAGTGTTACTAAGGCATACTGACTCATATACTGATTCACACCAAACTTAGGACTCTGTAATTTGTAATTAGATGTAAAAAGCTGCAACACTTCTGAAGGTTTTTGATGGGTTCTCATGCAGTTAAGCCTAATTGGCAGTAAGATTTATACATTAAAAAAGGGAATTAAAGAGATCTGGAGAGATACTGCCTATTCTGTAGCACCCTATGCAATTTAACATTCCCATGAAAAGCTTTTGACCATGTACACAAAGTCTGTGAGAAAAATGCAAACTTGCAAGATGGCCTATACTTTGGCTTAAAAAATACAAATGTGAAGTAGGGGTGGAAGATCACCAGAAAGAGCTTACAAGACAAAAGAAAAAACCCTTCTAGAAAAGTACGTAGCTACAGTGTGCTCTTTTTACACCAGGTGTCACGTGAGTAAAGACATTCCTGTACAAAACAAGGCGCTAATGTTGACAAAGGCAGACAGAGGCCTTTTTTGCTTCTTCCTGCAAACTGCATCTTTAGAATGACAAGTTTCTGTAAACCCCCCAACCTGTGATGGGAAGTGGCAGGGACGTATGGATCTGCTCATACCAGGTCACAGCGCTGTTGCTGTACCCCACTGAGGAAACGGGGTTTATGTGGCCTTAGTCTCAGCCAGCCAGTGCTCACTCTCCGTTTTCTCTTGACTGTTGAGTACCAAGGGAAAAATGGATACTTTCACCTGGTCACAGAGAACAGAGGGCTGGGTTCAATACACACTCTAGCTCAAATCCTTGCATATCTACCAAAAGAGGCAATCAACAAGAACCATTTGTGAAAAAACTCTTTGCCTAAGAGGCTTGTTACCTGCTGCTGCTCTCTGGACCCCTGGAAAATAGTAGAACCTCCCAGGTATACCTATATCTAACCCTTCACGAAGCATAGAGGCTGCTAAGCACAAGGATGGGCTTGCCCTTCATGCCCTGGAGCTGCCATCAACTGACCACATCTACTGATTTCAGTTATTTCGCACTTACAGCACACCAGAACGTGCAAGGGATGTATGATCTCTCCTGCCTACACACAGTGAGCAATGTAATGATCTACCCACCTGGTAAACAGAGACAAAGGTCCCACTTTGTCATAATATTTATTTGGCGGGTAAGCAACCAAATAAATACAGCAATGAATATTAAGATCACATATAGCTGCAAGCACTGTAATTCAGAAGCTCTTTTGGGCTGAGAGTTTCCTGATCCAGTTAGGGAATACCAGATTCTCTCACAAGTCCTTCGCTGCTTCAGATTGCATGAAAGTACTAGAAAAATCAGGAAATCTTTCTTTTCAGATTTCTATCTTCTCTACAGAAGAACAGGTTCAAGGGTGTAAAGCCTACCTCCAGGTAGTGGGCCTGTGCCAGGGACATCTTTTATCACACTTGAGACCATAAATTCCTTCAGGACAAAGCCTTGTTTCACACTGCTCTCCAGTGTATCCTGCTTCACAGAGACAGGCACCACTAATATGGTAGCATTTCCCACCATTCATACACTTGCAGGGCTCAATACACTGCACCCCGTAAGTCCCCACTGGACACTCCTCTTGGCACCTATGAGAAAAACAAACAAAGAAAAAAGTGGTTTAGTTCCCATCAAATACAGCTTTGGGACATTCCAGGGAAATCGAGTTTATGAGCAATCTCTATACGGCTCTAAAAAGCTTCTGAAGTGGAGCAGTGATTTATAGAAATTCATGTTTCAAGTACTTTATGTCAAAATTTGTAACTTTTAGAAGTAAACTAGATTCTCCACTTAGCAATAGCGTGAACAGCCAGCAGATTCCTGTGCCCCTGTAGATGCTCAGGGCCTGGCAGTCCTCTGGCAATCACGCTCAGCAGTCTCTGATGAGAACCTGTCTGTTTGCTGGTGGTTAACAACATAAATATGAAGGCTCTATGAGCTTTATTAAAGACTGAGTGGCAAGATCTCAAAATAGACACTTGTTCCTAAATGACGTGCCAGATACTTTGCTCAATTGCTAATGTGCTCACACAGACACCTCACTGGTGATGCCATTTTGTTGGCATTAGATTACACTCAAACACATCTGGGAAGTAAGCTAAAGAAAGGAAAATGAGCCTTTGGACGGGTAAGAGTGCTTACTGCACCTCCTAGGTGCACTTGCTTAGTGCATTACTTGAGCTACAAGACCTCCTTCTGCACCTAAGGAAGAGTGAGGATTCTTATCTATCTAAACATTTGTGAGTCATGGAATCAGATTGATGACAACAATTCAATAATTAA
This sequence comes from Gallinula chloropus, assembly GCF_964237585.1. Classification (NCBI taxonomy): domain Eukaryota; kingdom Metazoa; phylum Chordata; class Aves; order Gruiformes; family Rallidae; genus Gallinula; species Gallinula chloropus. The sequence goes on from NC_140089.1 coordinate 57,123,118, forward strand.
AGCTGTACTTCCTTTTCTGAGGGAGTACTTTGAGGTTATTTTTTCCTTGGTTAACTTCTTCTTGGAATATTTCTTCTTCTTTAACAAGAATTAAAATCAGCGGCTCAAGTGCCATGTACTGCAGAATGAAGACTCCCAAGGGAGAACTGCTTTTCTACAAAGGCCTGAAGATTTTTAGGCAATGCATGACTCAAAAATATTTTGATCCTCATTTTATAAACTAAGAAATTCAAGTGTAGCTACTACCAGTAAGGGCTGACATCATAAATTAAATCTTAAATCTGAAGTCTTAATCCAACTTTAATAAGAAAACAGAAAACTCACCTGCTGAACATATTGCAAAGGCACTGGTGTTGCTTGGGTAAAAGCTTCCAGATGAATTCCATGAATTGGATCCTCGATAATCAGACATCCAATGTCAAACCACCTGCAATGACAGCCAAGTTAGAGTCTGTTGAAAAGCAACATGTTAGTTCTTGAATGATGACCGTTTTACAACCTCTAATACAACTGTAGTTAAAAATGTAACAATGACTTACATCAAGGCATCCCAGCATTTTTCAAATCAAATTTGCATGTATCAGTTCATGTATATATGAAAAACTGTAGTGCCTGTGTTCCCATCTAAAGAATTCTATGGTTCCTGTTGTTTCATGTATTTTATATGTGTCTACATATAAATGACATTTTATTCTTTAAAGCACTGGAAGCAAGACCCTTTGAGTCAATGAGAAACAACCCTCTCCCCACCTCAGGGATATATTTCAAGTTCTCACTTGTCAGGAAGCAATTCCTCAATGAAGTTTTCTACCGATACAGCAGGCTGTTTTTCATGGATTACTCCAGTCCGGCGCAAGCTGTCTATTCTTTCTTGGGCTCCCTACATGGGAACATGATCTGTTAGACAACATTCTCTTTCAATCACATCATACAACACTCAGAGATGAGTGCAAAAAACCCCTGTGGAGCAGAATTTTCAAGTTAAACAGAAAACAGCGATTTTAAAAAATTACTCTTTTTATCAACAGTAGAAAAACAAGAAACAAAAGTCATGAAAAAGCACCATAGCCTTTCCCAAACAGGAATCTCAAACAGTAACACAAGCTATGATAAAACTCACTAAAGTATCAGAATATATCCTGTTACTCACATCAACATTTTTGCATCTTAAGATCTGTTGTGCTTTGATCCTTTCAGAGCTTTGGACCAACTCTGTCCAGTGAAGAGACCCTCTCTGTTCTGGTACCTATCCAGCTAAGGAATCATTTACTCCAACCCTGTTCTCACTCTGAGTTGCCATACAAACACTATTACCACTACGCTGCAGTAGCTAATCAGGTAAAGCAACATGTCTATTTTTCTCCTTTACCTCCATATAAAATTGTTTCAGCTAATACATTGCTATGAGGATAAGCTTCACTCTGCTGTGAATGCTGCCACAGCAGTTAGGAGAAAATACCCCCTTTTTATGGAGGAAATGGTTTGCTTACATTGAAGAAACAGAATACAAAATAGTTGGTGTCACTGGGTTTAGGTATTGGCCAAGGAGACGGTTCCACCTAGATACAAGGAACAACTGTGTATTTTTAAAAGGTGGTGAAACAACCCTTGCTAACTCTTCTTCTGGGCCAGCACAGCTGTTTGAAAAGCTGCACAATGAATTCCTACATACTAAATCTAAGAATGGAGCTGTTCAGGAAGATCCTTGGCAAGTGTTGATCAACCTGTCTTTCACCTACAGAATTAGTTGGGAGACAACCCAGTCTCAAAGGCTCTCTTAACTTCTGATTACATTTTTCCTATTCAATTTCTCATGTTTAGTTTTCATCCCAAAGTACTGTGCTAGTGACAGACTAAGAACAAATGCCTGATACACTTTCAAACTACAGTCATATCACAATGCATGCCAGATGTGATGGCAATCAACTGCTTTAGAAGAAAATGGACATAAATGTTCTTCACTGCTGTGACCGCGTTTGCACAAGAACCCCAAAGGCTATTCCAACAAGCAGCTTCAGAATGATCTAACGGAACAGGCGGCAAGTTACACCAAAAACAAGAAAAGGAGAAGTCTCCCAATGCCACAGACTGACATTCCCCTTAGGGAAAATCAGATTTTTCTGGGTCAATGCCCCATCCCTGGAAGTGCTTAAGGTCAGGCTCGATGTGGCTTTGAGCAGTGTGGTCTAGTGCAGAGAGTTTCAGCCCCCTCTGCTGAGGACAATTTGTAAGGTCACTTCCAAACCAAACCACTCTCTCATCCTACGTTTCCATTGCCCTTCTCTGTGCTGGAGGTACTTTACTACTTACTTTTAAACCTGCAGCGTAGCCCACAGGTTGTACTTTAGTAAAACACAAAATTGTGACTACCACAATGCTGCTCCTTCCTATTCATTTTAAAGCTCTAACTGAGATACTATGCTTTTCATTCCAGGCTCAATGCTCAGCAATACTTCACAAAATCACAGAATCATACGACTGGAAGAGACCTTTGTAGATCATCAACCCTTTCAGTAAACATTTCTTTCTAATATCCAATCTAAACCTCTGCTGGCGCAGCTTTGTGCCATTTCCCCTTCTCCTATCTTCTCTCTCCTGGCTGAAGAGACCATTGCCCACCTCCCCACAACCTCCCTTCTGGTAGTTGAGACTTTATTAGACTGTTTTAGCCTTTTCAATGTTCTTCCCAAGTGTTTCAGGAACTGCTTCAAGTTTGCTGAGCTTCCTAAAATAGTATAAATACTGTTGGGCTAGAAAAGCAGAACAGCTGAAAGTCAGAAGAAAGCCTCAAAAGCGATGTAAACACCGTTGTGAGCACGCTTACCTTTCGGCTTGTCGACCCTCAATGCGATACCTTACACACCGGGATTTAATCACCAGATCCAACAGAACACATACAGCATATTTTAAACTCAATTCCATATCACTCCCTCAAACAGAGAAACAGGGAGGGAAAAAAGTATGTGACTTCCAGATTACAGACAAGGACTTGTCACCGTTTTGTTCTCTGTAACTTGCTCATCTCTCACAACCTGAACTGAAGGGTATTACTATGCTACTACCTAAACTACAGCAGAATACACAAGTAAATGAACCTTAAGACGCACATAAAAAAATCAGCCTGCAGAGTGAGAGTCTCACTGGACAACGCACCTGAGAAATCACCACGTAACTGTGACAGAATTAACACACTCTCCAGATAAACTTCAAGTGCTGTTACATTAATCTAACATTCTATGCATTACTTAATGGTTTGTCACAAATACTTACTGATATATGGAACCATGCCAGGGTCCAGCGGTGTAATCATGGTCTCCACTGAATGTTTGGGTTTATCAAGAACAGACTTCACCATGGGATTCTCAGCTACACCCTAAACATAAGCAAACAGACTTCCATATCATTTTCTCGTTTTTCCCCAAGAAACTCACAATAGCACAGTTAAAACCCAACCAAACAAAACCCAAGTATTAAGCTGCTTCGTGGTCTTCTTACCACATTTACACTTTGTAATGCCTGGTGCATCTCACTCGCCAGCACAAATGCTGCAAGACGTGACCAGGAGTGCGTGACTTTTCGGATACAGCAAAGGCCAAATATCATCACCGCCATCCTCTCACGCACCAATGCAGAAACAGGCCTGCCAGTGATGGTGGGCAACACACTTGATTTCCTCCTATTCTGGGACGGGAAGTCTTGAACATTTAACAAATACTAATTACAGCTATCATCAGACTCGGTAGCTAGACTCAAACTGTGACAACTCCAACTGAAGAGCCTCTTTTTTATGACCTTACAGACAAGAGGACCTATTTTTGAATGGCCCATTACTAACAAATATTTTTACAGCTGAAATTGAGCTGAAATTCCTCAATTTATAAGTAGATTCTAAACAACGCTGAAAAAACGCTCTATCTTCTCCAGCCAAATCCCAGGTGGAGCTGCTGACAGACCTAAAAGTTCATTAAATGTAAGCACAAACACTGACAAGGTCTTACTGGCCTATTATCTACCTTGAGGGACATCTGAAAGAATGGTGTTGGATTTCTGAAGAACAGCAGAGCAAAAAGTAGTTCAATCGATTTCAAGAGCAGAAACAGAGATAACTGCAGCACTGCCGTGTATGCACTTCAACAGAGAATCCAGCTTGCATTTCTGCAAAAAATGACAGTTAAGCCTCACAGATTCTGTCTGATGTTTAAAAACCTGACTCTGACGTGTGCTTCCACACATCCAACACTTGACAGCTTCAGTACAACTAATGATTCCTCATTCTTCCACCTAGGAAATTCTCAGAGGTCATGGAAAACACAGAGCACGTACAACATTTAATACTCCAATCAAAGAATCTACATTTGGGTTGAAGTCAATCATACACATTCTCCAGAAACAGACATAGGTCACTTGCTGGAACCTACTGGTATACAGGCAACAATAACGTGGATGAGATTGGCTTCTCAACTAATTCACTACTGCCCTTTCAAACGGGCTACAAAATCATGTCACAAGGAAAACCTTCTCTTCTGGAACATTACCTTCTATCGCAAAAAAGCAAGAGGAATATGGTGACTGGAAGACATTTTCACTTGAAGACCAAAGAAGCTGTCTTTTTATGATTATAAGACACGTGCCCTAGAAAAAAGCAGCACGACAACTCTGCTCTCACCATACTGATGGACGATTAATCTTGCTCTTTAAGACTGTAGCACTGTCAAGATGACTGGAGTAAGGGAGGGCTCCCTCTGCCACGTCACACACAACTCATTCTTCCAGATTTTCTTCTTCAAAAGGCCTTGAAAGCCCCTCCAAAAGTCTCCAGTCCCACTGGGACGTCAATCTTGATTCTTCCTTCCGATTTACTATTGCACAGTACAGATAGTAGTGTTGCTCCTGAAGGCAGCTCAGAGCTCACACACAGTCCCTGCATCTTTCTGCCACAGCCTTCACGACACTACTCAGATGTAGCATGTCACAGCTCCAAAAAGGTTACAGGCTCATGAGATGCTGTCAGTTGTTGCTGCTTATTTCCTCTCTACAATTAGATCGCACCACAAGGATTATCTGTTCTGCATTATACACTCCGTGCCCTCTAGCGGAATAGAAAAATCCTACAAAATACCACAGACACCTCTTAAGAAACCCCTCCTCAGTGGAAGAAACACTTATTTCCCTCTCCCTGAGGAGACTTGTTTGGTTTAGAACAGGCAGGACTTGCATCCCCTAAAAAACCAATTCAGTTCATTAGGAAATGATAAAAAAAACCAGGATGTACAAAGAATCAAAGAGGTTCTGACATTTCCCATGATTTAAGGGCATGTGACAAAACCTCTAAGGTAGAAGGATCTCCCTGTCACGAGCACCTAGACGCCTGCATTTATGTAGTCATTCCTCTTCTGGAAAGGAAAGAAGCACAGTTTCAGCAAACGCGCCTATTAAAAACAGCCACCTGCAACTGAGCACAGAGGAAAGACAGGACCTAGAGCAACATGCCCTTAAAAGTTGTATCTTGTTAGAGACAACAAAAAATGGTAGTTCCTCCTGAAAGGTAACATACAAAACCACAGAGCTTTATAAACCCCCACAGCCCTCCAGCAGGTGTTCCACCTTGGGCAGTAGCTACTCTGGGGTCTTCAAGCTCCTCAGGAAAAGTGATTGCAGAACCAGTTCCAGGAGCCAAAGGGGAAGAGAAAGTTGCTTGCTGAGTAATAGGATCTGCGAAGACACCTAGGAAGAGGGAAAAACAAGACACAAGTACTGCGTTTCATTTCTTATGCCGTAGCAACATGCAATTGTTTTACAGGAAAATGAACAGGAAGAATAGAATAATACTGGGCTGATTCCTTTCATTTCTTGAAGGCCCCAGAACAATCCTGCTTGTTAGAGTTTAGCAGAGGCAACTACTGTGAATGAGTTCAACAATATCTGCTCATAGAACCGAGCCTACCTGCACCTTATGTGTAAAATTAAACAAAGACATGTTAGCTTAAGAGTGGTGCTTTTTATTGTCTTCAAATTTCCATAGGTCTTTCTGGACAGACTGCTTAAAAGACATGTCACAAACAATGGTTAAAGCCTGGCCCAACTGCTGCTGAAGAGCTAAGTTTCCATTAGGCTAGTAGAAAATCACCTCAGTTCAGCAACTACAGCACTCGCTTGCATGGCAGGCAAGTATTTTTCACTGTCCTGATGCAATTTAGTAGCCAGAAGCAAGAAAAGAGAAGCTACTCTCATGTGACAGACGACTTCTTACAGATAGCGAGCTTCTCAGAACAAAAACTTGCCCATTAGGAGATTACAGCCTGAGATACCTTACCATTCCGTGGAAATACAATGGCTGAAATTGCCTCTGAGCTGAACAGCAGCAACACAGAAATAAATGGTCAGCTGGGCTTTCCTGGGCACATTTTAAAATACTGCTCTCAAACACTTTTCTGTGAGCCTGAGTGCTAGCAGAACTCTGTGGAAGAGGACTCTTGTCCTACACCGTGATCGTACTTCAAAGGCCATTCTCCATTCCTCCGAGCGCAGCTACTCAGTAATTAAGTGTCACAAGAATACTAAAGAAGCTGAACTTGTGGGACTCTAGCAGACTGCTGAAGTAGCCACCCAGGAGACCCCTCATCCTGTCTCACAAGCACAAAGGTCTATATACAAAAGGTTACCTGTGACGGGAGGTGCAGAGAATGATGGCATCAGTGGGCTCTGTGGTGCTCGACCAGCGTGGCCTCTGGTGATATCATACGTTGAAGACATGGAAAATCCTGAAATCGGGGGACCAGCAGGAGGTGCAGGAAGACCAGAGCCAGCAGTAGAGCTTAATGAAGGAGCTGTAGAGAACTGCGACACAGAAGACGAAGGGGCAACTGGAGGTCGGGCTGGAGTTAGAGGTGGCGCCATAGTAGAAACTGTTGCAGATGGCACAAGTGGAAAAGAAGATGAAGTCATCATAGGAGGAGGAAGTGGAGATGCTCCAGCTGCCAGAGGTGCTGAGCACTCAGGAGAAGATGACAGGCTTGGTGTAGCAAGGGGACTGGACAAAGCTAGGGGAAAAAAAGACAAATGGAATTTTAGAAACACCGAGCCTTCATCTCAGAGATTCAGGTATGTAATTGTTCAGCTAGTTTACAAGTAAGTTTTGACCAAGTCTGCTTTTCTCCTTTCAAAGGAAAAAAGTTTAGTTCTGCTTGAGTTTGCAACCACCACCAATTGCCCTCAATTTCTGGAGATAGTAGCCTGGAATCTCTTTTCTTCTCTGACCCTATTTATCACAGCTAAAAAGACGAGTCAACATTTGACTACCCATTTTGTAGCAGATGAAGTGGGCCTCAGAAATTTCCAGCTAGCACGCTTCTTCCTGCTTCATCCACAGGAATAACAAAGATGCAGGAAGTGTCCCTCTTTAGATTAAGAAATGCACTCAGGGGACCTGTGAGGCTGGGACTTACTGCAGAGGTACAGGTCTATGAGATGGGCTGAGCACCAGGCAGCCCTCTCTTCCCTGGCACCCAGCTACCCAGGCTCCTAAACCCTCTGCTTTCTGTGTTTCAGTCTGGCCCCCAGCTGATCCTTGGATAAGCCAATTTTGTTCTCTAAACCAAATTTAGACAGAAAATTAAGCCAGAGAAACAGAAAACACTGGTTTTTACAGCACTAAGCTGTTGGATCAGCTCAGATGTGAAACTGCACTCAGCCTAAACATTGATGACAGTCAAGTGACGTGCCAAGTTACCGTAAGGAGGTCGTTTCCAAACTTTATCACGCACACCAGTCAATAAAAAATGGAACATGCACACCCCCAACATAGCTACAAAATACTTACATGGGCCACTGTCCTAGTATATTCCATAGATTTTAAAACATACAGAACAGAAATATTAAAAGGATGAGATAAAGATCAAGAAACTCTTCTGCTCCCACTGAAAATTAGTATTTTAATAGTATATTCATAAAACAATATGTTATGTTATTAACGGTTAGCACAATATAGAATACCATTAATAATATTGTAGTGTGAGCAATGTCACTACAGAAGCCTCATCATTTTTATAATCTTGGGTTATCATCAGCAATTTGAAGGTCTGGTTCTATATTCCAATCATGGCTTTAATGGTTGTCACACCTGGAAAAGATGCCTTACAAAGACACACAGACCCAAATGAAAAGGTGTTGCTGGATGTGCTTACAAAACCATGCTATTTGTTTTCGTCTCCCAGCCATCAAGTATATGAAGGCTTATCTTGAAATTCAGCTAGCAAATGTTCATCTTCCTTGATGTCATTCAATTCTTCTGGAAAAATCATCAGGTGGTGTTGCACCTTGGTATTCTTAACAAATGGGCTCAAAATCCACCAAAGCTAATTCATCTGGAAGATTTTTACATAGCTCAGGAAATTCCACTTTTCAAAACACCTTCTCAAACGCATGACTTTCTTACAAAGAAGTAGATCACTCCTCCTTAAAACACCACCTTTATATTGAAGGGACAAACTGTAAGTGTGTTTTGGGGTTTTTTTAAATAACTACTGGGTAGCACACTGCTGATGGCCACTTGTCATCACAGAAAATGTCAGCGAGTCTGCAAGTCTGTTTTGGTACAAGAAGAAAGCTGAAGCCATATTTAAATCCCTTGCCACAAGACAACCAGCAAACCTCTGTGCGATGCACAAAAGTTTCACGGTCACTTCCTCTACCATTACAAGGTGCAGCTAAAAACAACCCCTACTATTTAAAGAGAACTTCTATAAAGTTAACCACACTGCTGGCATCCTGTAGCCCTTTGTGCACCAGCTCCACTTTCACTGCTGCAGTAACTTGCCTATGAATGAGGCGGTCAATAAATGTCATGGGTGGAAATAGATCGGTAACCTTATTCGAGAATCCATTTTTAGCCTAGTCAAAGCAATCACTCCATCAATGGTTACTCTGAGGCAGTCTTAATAAAAACATGGCTTTTATTAAAGAAATCATTCACTGTTGAGGATGCAGCTTCTCCAGCACAGCCCTCCTTCAGCATTTGACAATAAAGTTGTTCTTTCTGTATTTCATTACTGAAACAGAATTTAGCAAAAACCATAAGCAGAAACACGTTAGGAACATCTGTACAGCAAACCTTCCATACTGTGATCTGTTCTCATGCTTGTTTCTTATAATCATCAGCAATGTTTTCTATGTCTCCTTCCAACAGAATTTCCTGACAAATCCATTTGTCAACATATTGTTTGCATTTAATATTACAGACATTTTTACCACGTCTCTGGTGGTTTCTGAAATATATGCCAAGAAGTATCTTCAATATGAGTAAAGCTTGATTTTTCTTCTTTTTTTAGATAAAACTATTATAAAGGAATGCTCTGGTATTTTCTTCCTGCACCCAATGGATCGCCCAGCACATCCTCCTGGGGCTAAGAGCGCTCCACTCGGGAGTCCACGGCACTAGTGTGACTCAAGGTAATGTTACCAGATGTGTCAGAAAACTGAGCATTCGGTAGTCAAGCACATGGGGTTCAGACTCTGGAAAAATCAGATTCAGTGCTCTGATTACCACCCACAATAGTAAAATCCAAGTGATCGTCCACGTTTCTCACTATCCCCCACAAGACTGTAGACTTGTTTGAACTCCCTTCTGTGCTGCTCATCTCACTGTGCACTGTACTGGCCAGTATTCCCTGTCCCCACGTCCTTAAAAACCCTAAGTGCATCCACATGACTTCATCAAAAAGTTTCAAGAATAATAAAAACATTTACACTACTCTCTGTCAGATGTATGCCATACTGCCATGAGAAAGAAACAAATTCTTCCCATCAGCCTGGAGAAGAGCTCTCTAGGTTGATCCCAACACCTCTGGATGAACTGCTGTGCTTTAAAAAGACATGAATAAATATCACTGAGTTTCTGAGGAAGTTTCTGTACCTAATGACCTACCTGTAGCAGCAGTGGTAGCAGCTGTAGTCTCCCCTGCTGTGTTTGGTGGGGGCGTACCGGGTGGAGTTGTCTCTATTCCACTCTCTTCCACCATTTTCCTTCAGCTACAGAAAGCTGTAAGACAAAAAGAAAGGAAAATAAAGAAAAAGCTTATCTTGAGAAATAGGGATAGTCTTTGCTGCAATACTGAGCTGTAGTAACTCCAAGAAGGACCTGTTCTTTTCAGAGCTGATGCATGACAGGATGCAAAAGGTGGCAAGAAGCAAGACAGAGAACGAAGTCTCCCCCTTCTGCCCGTAAAGAACCACAACTACCCCTGAAGTTGGAGCCCTCTCCAGCTTAAGCACTGCCCCAGATGCTCCTGACCCACCATCAAACTGACTGCAAGCACTTTCTCCAACACCAGGCATAGTGGCAGAGCTTGCAAGGGCCTAGGGCTCCAGACTCCGTGACCTGAACTCTATGACCCTGTCTGCTTAAAGGAGAAGCTAAAGAAACCTCCAGACACGCCACAAGAAACCAGGGAAATTTACTTCCAACCTACCTAGAAGTACAATGACATTCATTTACACTGAACAAGTTCTCCACTGCACACAATTCCTGTAAAATCCAGGTCTCGTACTGCTCTGGTGAGTATCAGAAGTGACAGTAATTGAAAACTTTGGCTTTTCTTTTGAAGGCCACATTACATTGAAAGTATCTTTCAGCATCTTTGACTACACCTGCACAGTGCACTACTTGTGGAAAAGTAAAGCTATGTGCTTATTTAAAACCCCCTAAATTAAGAGAAAGGCCTCAGGAGATGAAAAGGAGAGGATGAAAGACTAAGATTAACACCTGGAGATTTTTGGTCTTCAGTGCAGAGGAAGTCACCTAAAACCCCCTGCTTCCTCCCAAGTCTGGTAAACCAGACCGAGATTGTTTGTACCACTCCCTGAGGTAGCAATTCCATAAGGACATTTTAATAACATAAAAACCCTACAGAAAGGAATTTATGTCTGAAAAATTGGCAGGAAAATATTTTCCATCATATCCATTACCTCAGTAGCTACTGAGGACTGACAGCTTACTACATTTAACAAGTATCAGAGGAAAAGCCTTAGGTAATGTGTTGAGTAAAAGTACTCACAGGTATTTATAAAGAACTCCACTTACAAAAATACAGGGGGGGTTCCTCTAAAAAAAAGAAAAAACCCTCACTGATGTTTAAAATGTGTATACAGCTATGTTTAATGTAGAGGGAAAATTACTGTTATGACCAAACTGAAAAATACAAAAAGTAGGATGCCAGTGTTAGTCTGGACAGGCTAAGGAGCATCAAAAGCAAATGAAAGCATTGAAATCACAAAGGAGAAAGTGTATTTCCTCTTACAACCAGTATGTGTTGTAAGAGGAAATAAAGTAACTCAAGATTCAGCATTTGAGCCCAGACTCGGAAAGCAAGTATGGTTCCTGTGCAGCACACCTCCTAAAACCTCTGATGACCCAGGGACTGTGGGTTCTGAGTACCTTTTCAATTAACTTGAAAGCTTCTCTGCAGACAGGATGAAAGGGTCAGTAACTGCCTGGTGGGGAACAGACTGACCTTGACGAATGAGCACATCTCAGCATCCCTCAGAAAGGAGCTACACAGCCCTCCCCTAAAGTTCACTAAGCAGAAGAATTTGCAGTAAGATTTTGTCTTTTCACTCACCTACGGGAGTTCACGTTCCTCCTCGCAGAAGTATTTCTAAAGTCATTCTTCTTCCAATTATACACTGCAAACAAAGAGAGAATTTCCCACTGTGCAACATCTGTAATCACTGACCAAACCCTCCCAGAAACACTTTCTTTCATCAAGGCTCCTTTCAGCTGCTGCTTGATTTCACCTCTGTCGTGGTTTCACCCCGGCTGAGAGCCGAGATCCACGCAGCTGCCTGCTCCTTAAAGGAAAAGAGCAGGGAAAAGGGAAGGGGGGGAGGGGAGGGTAAGAGGTAAGGGAAGGGAAAAGGAAGGGGCAAATAACCCCAAAACCAAGAAATAAGAGGCCCGTGGGTTGGGATAAGGAGAGTTTACTAAGATAACAGAAAGATACCGTCTAACAATGCTGACAGGACTTTAGAGCAAAAATATATGAAGCTGTTGATACACAGTGCAGTTTCTCACCAAACCCACAACTCAGGCCGTGCCACCCAGAGCCGTCCCAGAACCCGACCGTCCCCCAAGAACCGCGCGTCCCGGAGCCGCCCTCGGCCTTCCTCCCGTCAGCCCCCCGATATCCTGGGCAGGACGTAACTGGCGTGGAATACTCTCTTTGGTCAGTTAGGTCACCTGTCCTGGCCTCGCCCCTCCTTTCTCATGAAGAGCTGAGAAAGTCCTTGACTGTCTGACAGCAATTAACAACATCAGCATTCCATCTGCTGCTACAAATGAATTTAACTCCATCCTGACCAAAACCAGGACAAGAGGGAAAATTACTGTTATTACCAAACTGAAAAGTGAAGCAAGCATTGAACAGCAATAGCAAGCCCAAACCTGCAAAAATTAGAGAAGCCTGAAGCCTAAATGCTCCCTATCATCCTTCTCCCTTTAGCTTACCCAACTCTTCACACAATCAACAATCTCCTTGTGAACTCCTGACTTGGCAGGGATGAACAAGAAGTTTGCCCAGGTAACACTTTGCTATACACCGAATTCTCAACAAAAGCCAGGTGTAGTTTGCAAATGCTGCATGAAAAAGCATAAAAATAATAAGGTGAAGGAAAAAGATGAGAGATGGAAAGAGAAAATTCACAAGAGAAAAGCAAAACTATGATAGGTGGAATTGGAAGCAAATAGCTCATCATCTTGAAAGAATCTAGAACTGCTGACAATTAAAATTGATCCTACAGGACATGTGGTTAAATACTTTCATCTGAACCGCCTATCTGAAACCACTTACACGGAAGAAACCAGAAAGCACTGGGCTGAAAGAACATGGAAGGCAAAGAACCCAACCAACCCACGGACTTTTAAACAATGTTCAGGCCTCAGCAAAGTTTCCAGTGAACGTTTCTACCCTCCCCTACGGGAGATCCAGGGAAAAAGCTCCCCAGTAAGATCAGCCTGCAAATCCTCAATGCCAGATGGGTAGGGAAGTGGCTGCTCTTTTCAGTGACTTAAAAAAAACAGTAATAGATAATTCTCCACTGTCCAAGCCACAAACACAACATTTGCAGCAACTCCTGCTGAAATCCAGCCTAATTTCATAAGGAAGTGACTTCTATGTCCTCCTGCCAAGTAGAACGCTTTGTATTACTGCACTGAAAACACAAAGGAAACTCAGACAGCCCAGTGCAAACAGGCACTTTCGGTGACAGCAACTGCGGCACTGCCATCTAGCGATTTGTGAGCATCAGCTGATCTCACAAATTTCATCCCCCTGCCACATTTAGCTAGAAGGCAATCTCGGTTTAGGCTTACATGGAAGTAAAAAAGAAGGGATATGGAAAAAAGAAATACAGAAAACCACAAGGGGTGAGGGGGAAGGGAGGGGAGCGGGGGACACGGACGGGACGGGACACACACCACATTCCCAACACATCACGCTTAAATTTATTATCAAGTCGTTACGTTTCCGCTAATATTTTGCAATAATCTGGACAACATGACCATACTTCAAAAGCATTTTTCAGGTTGTGACTCCAAAATATAGAAATTCACAGCCAACTATAACCTACAAATGCAGATGACCAAATTCCACATGGAAAAACACATTATCTAGAACGTGGTGGTATGTCAGAGTTTAGAAAAAGGAACTCTTTTCAGTCACCCTTAAATAACTGCTGCTTGTAGTGCAGTAGATGCTCCTGCTAATAAAGTCCTGTCCCCCCAATATACTTCATAACCCCAGGAGGAAAAACTGGTCTCTAAGCAGAGCCTCAAACAAAACAAACAGTTGGAATACTAAATTCAAATGCCATTAAAATGCTATTCTTGCCTGTAAGCGTAATATTGACTATTCTAATTGTGTGGAACAATACTGATTACATACATTGTTAATATCTAAGCACAAGTCAACAACTGTCCAGAAGAGTGAGCTGTCATTTATTTATTTATTTAACTAAACAAATCGATTGCTTTGAGCCATTCCCAGCGCAAAAACCTCTCTAAATAAGATATTGCATCCCAGGTTGCATTACCTGATAGAGAGATTCCTAGGCACATACTTGGAGTCAACAGGAGAGAAGACAAAAGGAAAACCTTCAGTTGTTAAAGACAGAGTGAAGCTGACACAAAATAAAAAGACAACACTTCAGAAAACACCCCAAAACAACAGAGCTGAGCTGTTCCTATATCAAAGTTTCATCTGAAAAGTCCCTCACCCTACTTTATTCCATTTCAGACAGGCAGGGACAAAACTTCCTTCAGACTGGGGCCTGGTCAATACAGCCAGATCCCAGGGGACACGCAAAGCCTCGCTCTAGCCAAAGCAAGGGCACGGAGGGATCTCCAATGTAATCACCTTGGGTCAAACGACTTGTTCTAACACCTGCTGAATAGTCACAGCATAATGTTAATCACAACTCCCACATTAAAAAAGAAAAAAAAAAGGAAATGTTTACCAAGCAGAAACCACTTTGCCTCAGACCTAATGCTGTACCAATAGCTTGAAACACCAGGCATGACAGAATGGTTTAGCCTCATCCTACGACTTCTGCAGACAGTTACTGTAGTGCACAGATAGCACAAAACCCAGGCAGTTTTTCTAAGAGTTTCCTAGTGCCTGAGAATTGTTTCCCACATTCTTAGTGCCATTGTCAACCTTTGGGATTCGTTGCACACCCTTACTGTTGTTATTTTGAAATCATAGAGGGCTTACATAGCTCCACAAGCCACTGATGACCACAGAGAACTGTTGGTCTAGTATACAGTGTTATCTACATGGGACTACGTAAACCCAAAGACACAGCTACACAGAACCACATGCATTCAACCAGTTTGTACCAACTGACGTAGGGTAAATGTCATGATGCAACAGCTCCAGCACTTGCAGACGATTTTGCCCAAAAGAAACGTTTGTTTTTCACGGCACTATAAACGAACTAGAAAGGGCAAAGCACTGCAACAAGGTATCCTCCAGAAACAGACTTCCTGAAGCATCACTTCTATCCTATGCTAAGAGATCCCCAAGGGTAAGGATTTCTACTGCCAATCATGCTAATTCCAGCTAAAACCACAAGGGATCTAGCACTTCCAGCCTGAGCTGCAACGCTGGAGCACAGGGCCCTGAGAGCAGGCATCTGAACACTACCCAGTGCCGGGAGAAAGCCTGGTCACCAGGAGGGTGACTCGCAGGAGCAGATCACTATACAGGACCTAGCAAGCTATCAGGAGCTGGAAGTTCCGTGAAGTGCTGGTGGTTTCCAATACCACTGCCAGTCATCACTGAGGCCGCAAGGGGTCTTGCTCTGTAGCTTCATCTGCCTCACAACCCACAACCGTAACGCTGCAAGAAGCCCCAGAGCCTGCCAGCAAGGAGCACTGGGGCCAGTGCAGCCTTTCTTTAGGACAAGACGGTTCAGAGTAAGGGCAACAAGACAGACTGCCTACACCAGAATCAGTCTGGTGAGGGGCAGACACCGTGCAGTCGCAGGTGTGCTGCCCAAGGGGGGAAAGTCGCCCCGACGGGACGGCTGCCGGAGCTCGTCCCGGGGCGGACCCCGCCGACATTCCTCACACACACAGCCCGGCAAAGACCTCAGCGACCCTCCGCCCCACCTGGCACAACCTCCCGCGCTGCCCCCAGGCCCGCGTCTTAACATCCGGACCTGCCTACAGGGCCCCAACGGCCCCAGACGGCACCCGGGACCGGGGGACACCCACCGCTCGCTCCGGGATGCCGCCCACCGCCCAGCCTCACCCGCCCCAAGCCTTCCAGACGCTCCCTCCCCGCCGCCGCCGCGGACGACGGGTGCCAAGGCGTGCCCTCCTCCCGCCGCGACACGGGGCCTCACCGAGCCCATCCTCCAGAGCCCACCGCCTCCTCCCGCTGCGCACCGCCCAGACATTCTGGCCCAGCCAGAAGGCCGCGGCCCCGAGCACCTCCGGGTGGCCCCGCCTCCCAGGAAAAGGCTCCTTCGGGCTCGGCCGCAGGAGCAGCACAGCTCCCCCGCCACGCTCGCAGCGGACCTCGCGTCACGTGGGGGTGCCGGTCCCGCAACCTGCCCCCCACCCCCCTCCCGGCCCGCTGCGTGCCGCCTCAGGCTGCGCAAGTCGGCAGCTGCCCAGCTACCCGTAACCCTCGTGCCTTCATCCTCTGCCAGCCGGAGAGAAAACAGTTACTTCAGTTTTACAGCCTTTACAAAGCACCAGGCAACCCTCCCAGCTGCCCAGGGTTTCCCCCACAACTCACCTCTGCTGCTGCCAGTGCACTTCCTGGGTCCAGTGAAGGTGGTGGACAGCGCTGGGGTGGCGAGTGATGGGGGTGTGCCCCAGCTGCTGGACCGGCTCTGGTGTTGGCAGCTCCTGGGCCCAGGTCTAGTTTTCCTGGGAGGGTGGCCTCTTGGGGGGCTGGGAAGAGTCCTGGGAGCCGCTGGCCCTCCTCTTTGCTGCTCGTCTTGGTCTCCCAGGGGCACGGTCCCTGCCCTGGCTGGCACTGGAGGGACCTGCCACAGCCTGCCCCAGACCCGCCGCCGGCTCTTCACGCTCCCCGTGGATGGGAGAGGGGGCGTGGTGTGGGCTGGTGGGATGCCCAGCAAGAGCAGCGGCCGAGGTGCTGGGGCGCTCCTCTTCCCGAGCCCCTGCTGGGCTGCTGGAGGGGGCTGGTCCAGGGGCAGGAGAGCCGGCTCTGGAGGCAGCAGGATGGGGGGCAGAGGTGGGCCTGCCCTCCCGCGCCTCGGCTGCAGGGCCATCCTCCAGGCCCAGGAGACGTCGGGCCTCCCTGCGGCAGCGCCGCACGGCGACACTGATGAGCCGGCGCACGAACGACACTGCGCGCTCCTGCAGGCTGGGCTGCAGCAGCCGGACCAGCACGTCTTCATCCAGCCCGTATAAGCCCAGGACGGCCCGGATGAGGTCCTCCAACACATCTGCTGTGGAAGGCTGCCGTTGAAATGTGGCCCTCAGGTGTTGTTGTAGCCACGGCAGAAAGCGTTGGAGGAGGGCTGGGTGCTCATCAAAGAGAGATGCCCAGGTGTCTGGCTGCAGGCCACCCACTGTAGCCCTGGGCACCGTCTCCACCGCCGGCGGCTGGGCAGCTAGCGGCCGAGGGGGGCTGTCGGTCCCCGGGTGTGCGGGCGCTCCTCCAGCTGCAGGTATGGCAGGCCATGTTGAGTCCTCTTGTGGTGGTCTGATGTGGACCTCTTCAAATTCATGGTCTGCCCGCACCGAGTGCAAGATGGATTGTACTCCCCTCTTGCAGAGGGGGCACTCAGGTTTGCTGTTAGCCCACCGCAGGATGCAGGCGTAGCAGAACTGGTGGAGGCATGGCATCACGAAGGCGGCGTTGTCAATGCTGTCCAGGCAGACTGGACAGCGGTGTTCCACCTCCGTGGCCATGCTGTTCTGGCTGCGGTGGGCTGGGAGGAGCTGCGGGTGGTGAACTGCTTCCTCCAAATGGCGCTGCAGCAGCTGGAAGCTGCGCTCGAAGATGCGCCGCGTGTGCCCTGGACACACCCTTCAGTATCTCTGGGATACCGCACTGGAAAACCGTCCTGAGTAAGGCACCAGCACCAAGCCTTCGCTCAGCACTCCAGCCTCGCTGGCTGCTCAGCTGGAGTCTGCGCTTGAGGCCGTTGGGCACCCCTGTGTGCTGGGTTACAGGGCTGGGTGACGTCACGCTTGTCCGTTGGTGACCAGTAAACATGGCACTCAGGCAGCTTCCAGAAGCTGCCATGTCAGATGACTACTTTTTGGTGGTCTTCTGGCTTTCACAAACCTTGACGGACAATAAAACACAACAGAACAGAACTGTCCCTGGTGGAAGGAACTCCAACAATCTTCTAGTCCGACTGCCCGACCACTCCAGGGCTGACCAAAAGTTCAAGCCTGTTGTTAAGGGCATTGTCCAAATGCCTCTGAAACGGATGGGCACGGGGCATGGGCCATCCCTTGAGGAAGGCTGTTGCAGTGTTTGATCACCCTCTTGGTACAGAAATTGATCCTGAGCTCAAGTCTGAACCTGCCTTGACACAGCTTTGAGCGCTCAGTCACATGCTCTGGCTTGGCCGGCCCTGTGTGGAGCCAAGAGTTGCACTTGATGATCCTTGTGCATCTCTTCCCACTCAGGATATTCTGTTATTCTGTGAATTTATACTTGTGCCTGGCACCCACCCACCCAAGGTGCAGAAGCCAATAGTTTGTCTTGTTAAATTTCATGCCCTTGATGACTGCCCCATGCTCCAGTGTATCTACAGCCCACTGCAAGGCCTGTTCTTGCTCAAGAGACTTAACAGCGGCTGCCGGTTTAGTAGCATCAGTAAACTTGCTAACGGTGCATCCAACCCCTGCCCCCGGATCACTGATAAAAGGATTGACTGGAACTGGCCCTAGAACTGAGCCCTGAGGAACAAGCCCTAAGCACTTGGCTCACTCTTGTGGGTTTTCTCCTGCCTTTCTCTCCTTCCATTATGCCAAATCTCATCCTTGATCAAACTCTAACTAAATTGGAAAAATAGTTAAAGCAATAAATAAGTAGAACTAAAATAAATAACAATTTCCCTCACATCTGCCTGTAACCAGTGTTTGAAATGAATCGTTGGCGGTCAGAGTTACAAAGGGGAAACTGCCATATGCTCTGCCCCTTTATGCTGCATTTGTACGTTGTTACTGGCTCCTTAGTCATTATTCCAAGGCGTTCATTGTTATTATTATTATTAATTTATTAAAGGGAAAATATCTTGCTTTTGTGAAGTCAACTTCCCATCTTTCTCAAGGGTAAAGGGATAAATTGAAGAGACTGGCTTGGAAGAATTTCCCTACTTCTGGACGTGGCTCCTCCAGGAACAGGCAGAACATCACAGAAGTTCAGGAGCTCAAAATCAGCCTTGATTTCTGTCACAG
Source organism: Gallinula chloropus (assembly GCF_964237585.1). Taxonomy (NCBI): domain Eukaryota; kingdom Metazoa; phylum Chordata; class Aves; order Gruiformes; family Rallidae; genus Gallinula; species Gallinula chloropus. Next base: position 57,142,061 of record NC_140089.1, read on the forward strand.
TTTTGCGTGGCTGGGTCCTGGTGGAAAAGGGGGCGGGGGGCTGCATAAAATGGCTGCTGCAAGAAGCAGCCAGAAGCTCTCTGCAGGCCCGAGAGAGTAAACATGGGCTAATTCAAGGCCAGAGTTGCTGCTGAACAAGGCCGAGCCAATCGTCCAATGTCACAGCGCCTCAGGGAATCACATTTAGGAGAATAAAAACGCAGGCAGGTGCATTTTCCCACCAAAGAGGGGAGTGAGAAGATGTAAGGAGCTGTGCAGGCAGCAAGGCCGGGGAGGGCGGGAGAGGAGGCCTCGCCCTGCTGCTGGAGAGAATGATGCCCCTGCAGCCTGTGGAGAAAGCCATGGTGGAGCGGGTGTCCCCCCAGAGCCCATGGAAAAGGCTGAGACCCCACCTGCAGCCCCTGGAGAGGCTCCACGCTAGATGAAGCAGGTGGAGACATAGAGGAGATGCTGTGACCCACGTTAGAGCAAGCCCCTCCCTGTGCCACAATGCAGGGGAAGAAGGGAGTGAAATCATGACCAAAGTGAAGTCTGAAGTGATAGAGCGGCTTTGGTGGGCGTCTGGCCTCCAGCCAGGACCAAACCACCACAATTTATGACAAAGCATCTCAGGAATTACTTGCTGTCTCTAAGAGAGAGACTTGTATGCCATCAAATACATGACTTGGTTGTCCAGCATGGGTAAGTGTAACATGTTTTATAGTTCCTGCGCTATTTCTAGACCCACCCTCAGCAAAAGAAAGGGAAAGGAAAAAACGTCACAGCATTTCACATCTTTCATTAGAAACTTTATTCCATCAGCCTCCAGGTACATGAAGTGAAATAAATGGTAGTGAAGGGCAGAAGGACCAACAGCAGTCATCTTTGGAAAACAGAAACATTTTCACAACAAAACACCTTTTTGTTACAGCTAAGAAAAAAAGCCAGGCACACTTGATAGCTTTTCTTTAAAGATGTATTACAGTTCAGTCACACCAAAGTGAAACGTTGTGGGCTAAAACTGGGAAGTTCTGTGCTTTAGCACTAGTACAAGCCTACCAAACCACACGATTTGCATCTTTCTGTCAAAATTTCTGTCCAAATGAGCTGTGTATTCTTCAGTCTGGACTTCAGAGCTTCAGTATAAGGATCATTAGTTGGATACCTACGTAAAGAAACAAATTCAATCATGGTCACGGTACTTGGAAAATCCAACAGATCTTAACTGACACCTTGGCCACTTTGGAGTTTGTTTTATTCTGTATTCCCTTCAATATGAACTCAGCTTTGCAGATTGTCTCAGCAGAAAGTATGAATGCACTGAAATCTTCTTTCCCCTAATCTGCATGCGCATCTCCAATTAAAATTTATGTGACTTCTCTGGGTACATCAAAATAAGGACAAACTTCATGTGTGACTGTGTTGTGATTAAAATCTTTGCTTAAAAGCCTTTAAGCGTTTTAAAAAGCCTTGAGGTTCATGGTGTTTCTCCATGACCACCATTAGTACGCCTACATTATGGAAAACCTTAGGTTTCTACTTACTACCTCAATTAAAGTCAGCTACACACTTTGTGCATCGTTTTGCACTTCAGTAAACTGGTACTAAGTTGCTCCCTTTTCAGTGTGACATTTCTCACTCTTGTAATGTGACTGTTTAGCAGCAAAGCTTCTCTTGCCGTCCCTGTCCCTGGTGAAGGCCTTTCTCTTAGTAGACAGTACTTGCTGAAATTACTCGTCAGCTTACTCGTTAAATTCCCACCACAATATAGTATCTCTGTTTGGATTTAAATTCTCTAAAGAGCATACTGGGATCTACAGAAAGGGCTAGATGACAAGCATGAAGATTAAGTTGGGGGGGTGGTCTCTCAAATTGACAGATGAGTGTCCTTCAGTGGAAGCCTCCTGGGGCACAGAGGGGACAGTGGGATTGCCAACGCCAGTCCCACGGGCTTTTGTCCTGTGGCTGTCATTTGACAAAACTATGTGAGCCCTGCAGGTAATCTGTTCAGAGTGTCTACCAGCGATCCTTCGCTGAAATAAATTCAGGGAGGACTCGTGCTTCCCGCTGTATGCCATACGATGCAACTGCCTACCCCTTTTACCTGGGCACAGAGCAAATGTTGGGACACGCTGCTCCCAAGAAGCTGGAGAGCTACTGCCAGAAGAGGGTGGAGGAGCCTGCTGGGGCTCTGTTACAAGCATGTTTTCCGGCACCATCACCAGCAGCAGCAGCTAGAAACAGTCCTGCCACACCTGATGCAGGGTTCTAGAGGTAACTTGGCACTGACACAGAATGTCCGGTCTGGATCAACCATTTTATTTCCAGCTGAGATGTTTGGGGAACAATTCTGCTCCAATGCATCGCTACCTTGGCAGATTTCACAGTTCCCAACAGGCTGTTCTGGAGGGAGAGAAAGGAGCCTGTTGGAAAGGTGCTCTCCATGCAGAGCCAACAGAATGAGCTAAACTTTAAGGAGGGACTGGTTTGGACTTTCCTTCTGCTTCCTCGTTACTAGCCTTGACAACACCACCTTGATGTTTTTTCCCAATGAAGTAGGTTAAAGTGTTATGTATTAGGTAACCACCTCTGACAGACATGGGGACGACACGAATTCTGCCTTCAATCCTCTCCCTCTGCCCAGAGGTTCCTTCAGCCGGACAAAATAAAGGCCAGTTGGCCAAAATGCCAAAGAAACGCACACACGGTAGAATATTTTTGCAATTACAACTAGATGGCTAGAACACAGACACACAGCATAGAAATGGAGACAGGAGTTAATAAAGAATGGGGGGTACATGTGTCACATTATCAGCGATGCAAAAGACCAGCTTAAGCACGTGTTTCTCTACGTCAGCTATAAAAAAGAAAAGGTGCCTTTTTAGCAAGTATGCACAGAGATTGCTCAGTTATTTCTAAGAAAAAAAAAAACCACAGAATACTTGACAATTTTTATCCTCTATTACAGACATTATTACTACCTGTTTATAAAATGTAAACCTTTCCTCGCAGTTAAGATTTACAGCAGTCATCACCTTTGTCCACTCCTTACATAATCAGTCCCTGGTGACAAAAATAAACTGATGTAGCACACACCTTTTCTGAAGTAATTACTGATATGTGATGGAGCATTAGTTGTGTAGTGGCAGAAGTAGTGGTCAGAACTGCAACGTATGGAGCTGAATGGCAGCAAAAGACTTGTTGAAGGCTGGTGCTGGGTCTGGAATACCAGGAGTTTCTCGAGGCATCCATCGTAGCATACTGAGGTACGCAATGCTTTTAACTCCCAAACTATGCAAGCAAGGTATGCCCACCACCAGTAATGGACAAGAAAAACCTGGTCATGGATTCCCCAAGCTTCCTTATCACCATCAGATCATGTCTTGAGATCAGAATGGAAGGTAAAATTTGGCCAAGCGCCTTTTCTTCTACAGAACTAGTGAATCAAATCACCTGTACAAAGTGGTATTTGGTAAACTGCACTGTCCTGGGAGGACACGAAGTCTATATTTAAAGTGTCTGAAATGGGATGTTATAAAAACTGATCTGCAAGCTAGTATTTTTAAGCCAGTATATTACAGTATAAATGTGCTGCATACCTGCGTCTATAAAATTAACTGCCATGAAAAAAGAACAACCAGGATCCCCAGAGTGTGGCATTTGTCCATCTGTCACTTGTAGACACAATACAAACCTCACATTGAGATTCTGTTTCAGGTACAGCAGCTGTCTGCTGGACAGATTTGGAACCAAATCTGATGGAAAGGAAACTAGAGGAAGGAGCACAGTCCTGCCACTTTGCCCCGGGAGAGTCCCACTGTGCTACACATCAGCTTTTGGGGTCATTCACTGCCGACCTCTTTCGGTGAGGATGTGGGGCTGTCTCGAACTGGTAGCAAGTCATAATGACATGGAATGTGGCTGTTTTTTGGCAGATCATACGGATCCTGGCTGAAACGTCCGGTGCTGCTGAGTGCTCCCTGGACAACACTCAACGTAGGTTCTGTGATAAAAGAGAGAAGATGCATTCAACACTAGAAGCAGCAAACAGAAACAAACGCGGGGTTACACTTCAGTTTGCATTACAAAAGATCCTCTCTTCTCTGCTTCAGTATTCCTTGTCACAAGGCAGGTGTGGGAACAAAGAGGGATATTATGGTGCTTTGGCTTTACACTAAGTTACACCTGTGGGTTTGCAGCAGGGCCCTGCCACAAGTACATTTCCTGACAGAAGCAAGTGTGCTTTGTCTGTGCATAAACAAAACCAACCAAACAAACCCCCCCAACAATAAACACAAAATTAAAAAACCCACCCACCAAACTAATTTGGGGATTTTAATTAGTTTCATAACGAATTTTTAATTAGTTTTTATAAAAATCCTTAGAAATGTGGGGAGAACTGGTGGGTTTTGGAGGAATGTCTAACTGGGGACAGAAAAGGCAAATGGTATCCTATGACAGAAGACATAGACTTTATTCCAGCCTAGAGAGCATTGGGATAAGGAGGATTCTACCAGACCCCCAAGTTTTCTGGAACTACACCAGCCACAGTAGCGCAGGAACTCGATAGGGCCCCTGTCAGTGAAATACAGCCTCTGGGAGGGAAGATGCTGGTTTTCATGTCAAGAAGAGGAAAGATTCTTTCTATCCCTCCCATAAACTTACTCCAGCTGTGTTCAGTACTTAACTGCTGCTGTGGGTCTGCATGGCCAAACCAGCTCAAGGACCGATCCGCCGCTGACCAAGGCCGAGCCCATCAGCACCGGTCACAGCCCCTCTGTGGTCACATATTTAAGAGGAAAAAACCCACCAGTGGAAGCTTTTGCCACCAGAGGAGGGAGTGAGAAAATGGAAGAAACTTTGCAGACACCAAGGTCAGTGAAGAAGGGGAGGAGGAGGCGCTCCGGGCACCACAGGAGAGATTCCCCTGCAGCCTGTGAAGAGCATGGGGAACAGGTTGTCCCCTTGCCACCCACTGAAGATGATGGGGAGCAGAGATGCTTCCTGCAGCCCGTGGAGAGGCCCCCAGGCTGGAGTGGGGAGACACACGTTGAAGATGTAGTGACCTGTGTTGGAGCAAGCTCCTGGCAGGACCTGCAGCCTATGCAGAGACAGGCCCCAGGCCACAGCATGTTTTCTGGGGGGACTTGTGACTCTGTGGGGGACCAGGATGGAGCAGTGTGGGCCTGAGAGACTCAGAGACATTCTATGATTTTATGACTGTACTCCATAGCAGTGACCCACACTGGGACAGCTGGTGAAGAGATGGAGCCCCGTGGGAAAAGACTGATGTTGAAGAAGTTTGTGGAGGACCCCATGCTGGAGCAGGGGAAGAGTGTAAGGAATGCCCACCCCCCCCTTTCCCGCTAAGAAGGAAGATTACTTATGAGGAACTGATGGAAACCCCCATTCCGCCACCCCCCTGTGACACCTCAGCAAGGAGGAAGGGAGAGAAATAATGAATAAAGTTGAGTCTTTGAAGAAGGGAGAGGCAGGGACAGGCCTTTTAGGATTTGGTTGCACTTCTCATTATTCTACCCTGGTTTCTGTGCATGTGAGTGTGGTAAGATGGGTTTTTTCAATTCCCTGTTGAGTCTGTTCTGCCTGTGACGCTGATTGCGGAATGATCTCTCCCTGTCCTTATCTCCACTCCTAAGCCTCTCAAGAGGTATTTTCTCCCCCAGCTGAAAAGGGGAGTGAGAAGAGTGTCTTTGCTAGGAACCCGGCCTCCAGTCAAGGTGCAACCACCACAACAGCCTAAAATAGAGTGCGATCAAATGCTTAGCTTACGCTGTTGTTTAAAGACAGGCCTTCAAACCAGGGAAATTGAGCGCTCTCTCTAGGTTAGAGATCAGAGCTGAAGGTATTTAAAGCTCTGTCCTTGTGATCTCTACCACTTCCCTGGAAAAGACGTTGTGAGATGGGTGGAGCAGAAAACAGAACCTGAACGTATCGCTTTTTTAACTGATTTTTTAATGTGTTTTGATTAACCTGGCTCAAAGGAAAAAGTCCTGTGCTCTTTGTTCTTAACCTTCAACATCGAGAAGTACATTTTGCACTTACCAACTTCATAAACGTTCCTATTGGCTGAAGCAGAGCCAGCGATCTCAGCATACGGGGAGTCCCCGCGTGCCGGGGACTTCATTTCCACATAGCCGCATTCTGAACTTCTGGGGACAAGAGCTGGTGGGTCTTTTATAGTAGCGTAGGGGTTCTCAGAACTACTTAACGAGCAATTACTTAAATTATATTGGGAGTTCTTCACTAGATCTGCAACAAGAAAAACACGTGTTTCTCTCAAGCATGCTAGTAGTATGGACATCAATGCTACACAGGGTGTTGAGTTCTAACAACTCGCTCCCCATCAAATATTTAAATAGAAACCAGTCATAGCACTTCCAAATGGTTAGACAGTCCTTAATGAATCCACTTCTACTGCTATTCTTGTTTATGGCCCTTGGTCTTGTCATCAGCAAATTCCTGTTGCAGTCTGAGAACTGTCAATTCTGGTTAGAATAGTAGCTGGCATTCAATACAGATAATCCCAGAGTGGTTGGGGTTGGAAGGGACCTCAAAGCACATCTAGTTCCAGCGCCCTGCCGTGGGCAGAGACACCCTCCACTAGACCAGGTTGCCCAAAGCCCCATCCAGCCTGGCCCTGAACAATGCCAGGGAGGGGGCAGCCACCGCTTCTCTGGGCAGCCTGTGACGGGGCCTCACCACCCCAACAGAGAAAAATTCCATCCTAACACCTGATCTAAATCTAACCTCTTTCAGGTTAAGGCCATTACATTTTGTCCTTTCACTATATGCCCTTGTAAACAGCCCCTCTCCAGATTTCTGGTAGCCCCCTCCCTGTTAGGTAGTGAAAGGCTGCTACAGAATATCCAGAGCCTTCTCTTCTCAAGGCGGAACAAGCACAACTCTCTCAGCCTGTCTTTGTAGGAGAGGTGCTCCAGCCCTGCGGTGACCTTTGTAGCCCTCCCCTGGCCTCACTTCAGCAGCTCAGTGTCTTTTACTGGGGAGCTCAGAGCTGGACACTGTACTTCACGTGCTTTCACTTTCTGTGCCTTGGGCACTGTGGCTTGAGCACTTGCCAGAAAAGACTGAGGCAAAAAGTCATGAAGTACCTCAGCCTTCTCCAGATCCTGGGTAACTGCATCTCCTGTTTCCTTCTGGAGACAAGGCCAATTTTTCCTCTCACCCTCATTTTGTCACTGACGGAGCTATAGAAGCTTTTGATGTTGCCCTTGATGTCTCAGGCCAGATTTAATTCTGTCAGCACTTTAGCTTTCTTAACCTGGTCCCTGGCTGTTGGAACAGTTTCTCGTTATTCCCCCTAGACTACCTGCCCATGCTTCTACCCTCTGTAGGCTTCCTTTCCCTGTCTGAGTTTGCCCAGGAGCGCCTTGTTCATCCAGGCAGGTCTCCTGGTGCATTTGTTGGGCTGCATCTCTCCAGAGCTTGAAAGAGGCAGTCCTTGAATACTAACCAGCTGTCCTGGGCCCCTGGTCCTTCCAGGGCTTCGTTCCATGGTACTCTACTGAGCAGGTCCCTGAAGAGGCCGAAGTATGCTCTGCTGCAGTCCAGGGTAGTGAGCTTGCTGTGCACCCTCCTTACTTCCCTGAGGATCTAGAACTCCAACATTTCATGGTCACTGCAACCAAGATTGCATCATGGTACTCTGTTACAAGCATTACAGAAGTCTAAAGGAACTTTCTCTAGACAGTCTCTCTCTAAACAAAATACACAGTTTCCAAGAACAAAATTAGGTTATTTGAGAAGACCTAAACCAACTAAATTTATTCCTACTCCATCTTTATTTACTAGGTCTCATGTCAGCTGTCCTGCTGTTTTTGCCAAGCCTGACACCCAGGTCACAAGCCTAGAACTACCCAAGCAATCCCACTGCACCTTCTAGAAACCAGGCATAACATCAGCATTCCTCCAGTCTTCCAGAATCTCCCCATGCAGTGGGGTAGCCACAGCCGGGATCTCTCAGAAGTCCCAAGTGCTGGTACGTCTGCTCTAAGAAAATGTAAAGCTGAACTCTGAGCGTTAAACTGTTTTCTTAAAAACCCCGGGTCTCGGGCGGAGCTGTTGTTAGACCAAGGCTGGGGATGGGCAGGGAAAAATCCTGCTGCAGACTGCTTCTGGTGCTGCACCTGATCCCCAGAACCTGACAGTGAGAAGGACTAGAAATGAAGGTAATTAAATCATCTAAAGATTAATGGCACTCAGAGTCCCTTCTAAGGCTTTCACTGGGCAGAGACATGAGGAGTGTGATCCAGCCTTTGGGATGCTTGAGATTGGGAAAGGATGAAGTGTCAATAGGATACAGAAATTCTCACCCCTTCTCAGGAATTTTCTTTTGACGGACAATGTGCTGCGTTTTAGCAGACAGGAGGCTTAGCTGGGAAGATGCTGCTACAATTTACATCTGCAGCAGCCCAGATGATGAGAAACTACTTCAAAAAGCCTTGATTCTGTGTGGTGGGGATTAGAGAAAAGGATTCACCCAACCCCACACCTATTTAATCAAAGTAATTTTGCCAAAGCAGATCCTTATTTACAACACCCATTGATTTATGAAAGTAATTAGTATGAAAATAGTTGTATGACAATATGATGAGAGATTTGCATATCATGTCTGCACTGGGCATCAGGTGGATTCACCGCTCCTCACAAGGAGTCACTTTTTTGTCTCCTTGAAGAAAGGTCGAACCCATAACCCTGAACCTCACGCACAGCCAGACCACCTTGGCATTACCCTGAGCGGAGAACCAGGAAAAATTCCCTGCTTCCCTCTCTATCCCAAACACAGTAAATACCATTCACCCTCTCCTCCTCCTCCTTCTTCCTTCTTACCAAGCTCGTTGAGGTAGCCACCATGTTTCCAGTCTGCAGGCAATGTTCCCGCGTAGTCCATGACAGTTCCTCGTTTTCCAGGTTCCACGTTTTTAAGGTTCACAAACAGCTGATTGGTTTTGGCCTAATTCAAAGGAAGACAGATAACAGAAACTGAAACTGATGGGAAGTTACAGGATTTCCAGGTGCTAATCAGGCAAAGTGGTTTGGGTTTGCGTGGCCAGGTTTTGGTAGCGGTGGGGGGCCAGGGGTGGCTTCTGCAAGAAGCTCCTAGAAGCTTCCCCTACGTCTGACAGAGTAAATACCCGACGGCTCAAGGATGGACCCACCGCTGGCCAGTGACGAGCCCATCAGCGATGGTGGCAGCACCTCTGTGATAGGATGTTTCAGAAGGAAAAAAACCCACAGGCAGACACTTCTTGCTGCCAGAGAAGGGAGTGAGAAGATGAAGAAACTCTGCAGACACCAAGGCCAGGGAAGAAGGAGGGGGAGGAAGCGCTCCAGGCACCAGAGGGGAGACTCCCCAGCAGCCCATGGAGAAGACCATGGTGAAGCAGGCAGTCCTGCTGCAGCCCAGGAGGAAGATGCCGAGTAGAGATCCCAGCTGCAGCTCCATGCTGGAGCGGGTGGACACACCTGAAGGAGGCAGTGACCTCATGGGAAGCCTGCATTAGAGCAAGCTCCTGGCAGGACCTGCAGCCCGTGGACAGAGGAGCCCACACCGCAGCAGGTTTGCCTGGGGCAAGCTGTGGCTCTGTGGGGAAGCAGGCTGGAGCAGTCTGTCCCTGGAGGTCTGAGCCACATGTAAGCCACACCGGGGCAGTTGGTGAAGAGCTGTAGCCCCCATGGTAAGGATTCATGTTGGAGAAGTTCATGGAGGATTGTCTGATGTGGGAAAGACCCCACACTGGAGCGGGGGAAGCATGTGAGGAGTCCTCTGCCTGAAGAGGAAGGAGCGGCAAAGACAATGTGTGATTAACTGGCCACAATCCCCATTCTGCCCCCGTCCTGTGCCGTTCGGGGGTAGGTGGCAGAGAATTTGTGAATAAAGTTGAGGCCAGGAAGAAGGGAGGGGTGAGGGGAGGTGTTTGAAGATTTGGTTTTATACCTCATTATCTCACTCTCTTTTGATTTGGTAGGAAATTAGATGCTTTGCCCATGATGTTACCTGCGGAATGATCTCTCCCTGCTCTTATCTCAACTCATAAGCTTTTGGTTATATCTTCTCTCCCCTGTCCAGCTGTGGAGGGGAGTTATAGAGCGGCTTTGCTGGGCACCAGACCTCCAGCCAGGGTCAACCCACCACAAAAAGAAACCAAACCTGAAACATGATGGAACCAAATGAAATAAACTAGAAGCTAATTGACAGAGGAGCACTGAGATTTTGATGCTCTACCTTTGCCAGGGTCAGTCTGTCCATGTTGTTGACATGAGGTGCGGTAGCGCACTGAGTCAGAGTATGATAACTGGGGTTAGAGAAATAGCGACTGTTGGAATTTCCACCGGTACTGTGAGGGATGGCTTCTGAAAAGAAAATAAAATCAACAACTATCAATAGCATGGCATTTCTTTCTGAGGAGAAGTTTTTGACAGCTCTGCACTCATTCCAAAACCTAATGGGAGAGTTTCTGGAAAGAGCTACCTAGGAAATTGCCATTCATTTGACGGATTTAGGGACACAGAGCAGGAACTGACAGGTCACTTGAAGCAAGAGCATGTTACTTGCTAACTTACTTCTCTCCTGAGGTTCCTTGCTCTCTTTTGCCTCTGCAGTCACTGTCCCAATTACAGAGAATTTTAACCACCAAGTTCATAGCAACACTCTCTAGTGCCTCAAGAGCACCCCCACCTTTGCTGACAGCTCTTTCTTGGCTCTGAAAACTCTTTCTGCCACCTTCTTCACCTGCTGCCTGCCTTAACAGCTGTGGGCAGAAGACAGCAGTGCCTGAAGTTTCACGTACCCGTTGCGTCACTCCCAGGTTTGCTCTTTGCCTTCACTTGTTTCAGACTCGAGCCTTCAGATGGAGCTTCTTAACTGTATCGGGATTACAGATCTGCAGCACCACGGACGCTACCCTTTGTTCCTAGCCCTAAACTCTGTCTGTCCATGGCCAGCAGATGGCAATGTGTCACCAGTGGCAGACCCCTACGGACAAGATTTGCTTCGAGAGGATCTCTGTGTATCTGGGGGACTATGAGAAGGGAAGAGGGAAAAGGAGAAGGGAATTGTCTCTACTTGGGATTTGGCTTTACTTGTACTGGGCCTGCCACTGAGGCCGTGAAATTAGGAAGGAACGAAAACCGAAAAAGAAGAAAAGGGTAAAAGACAATGAAGAAACAGGCAAAACAGCAACCAATTGTCCTTCTCCACCAGACTGTCAGGTCTCCCAGGCTACTCAGAGCCCCGTGCTTCAAAACCCATGCAGTCGTATGAGCGGAGCCAGACATCTGGCTGGTGTCACGTCATATGACGCGAAAGGCACAAGTTTCTTTTAAAAAAGGAGGAAAAAAAAAGGGGGGGGCGAGGAGGACAGACAGGGAGAGGCCGTTCCATAAAATCTCCTCCTTTGCTGCTCTAATCCCTTCTGGTATTTTTTTCCTGATAAATTAGAATATTAGGTAACACATCAAGAGAAATAGCTGTTGCACAGCAGCACAATTAGCACAATGCACAATTAGCACTCACAGAACTTAACTTGGAACCTTTCCCGTATTTTAATTTCATTCAAGATTCAGTCTTTTAATTATACACTCGATACGAGTTACATGGCTCGATCTCCCTAGAGATCCTCGCTGTTTTGGTAGGTAATACTAAACACCAAAAAATACCAAGTCTGATGGTTACTTTAACAAACCTAAAAGAAAAAAAACCCAAGCTATTCTAACATACTTTGTTGAATTTAGTTCCTTCCTCTATTGTCACAAACCCTTTGCCTGCTGCTCCACTTATTATGCATATACATATGTTCCACAACACCTTTCTTAATCCTACCTTCTGATGCTATCTCTGCAGTGTAACTTTATAGAGCAGCTATTTGAGACCGTGTTATGAAAGTATTGCTCAGGAGTATTGCTCTGACGTGTGAAGCGTGGGAGGAGGATATTTCCAGACACCGAACAGAAAGCAAACTATGCTCTTTATGTCATACAGTGTGTCCTGACATCACCAACGTGTTGAAACTAGTCCGTTACACACGCTGCTGTGATGACATCATCCCGGGACAGATATTCCATTTTTTCTAGAATCAAGCACAAAGTCTCTTTCCAGCAAAATCTTTTTCTTTTCCAAAGATAAAGATTTCACTGAAGCTAAAAGCAGTGTCTCCTTTCCAATACCTGAGGTCACGCAGTCAAGGTCTGTGCTACGCCTGAAGTCGTCATCTCCACCCAGGATAGTTCTATCACACCGGCCAGCTCATTTTTAGAACCTGTTACAAAAAGATGCTACACTTTTACTACGGACTTTCAAATCATAGAATCTACCTACTTTAACCTGGCTTCATTCGTTACCATACTTTTGGTCTCTGGTGATTTGTCTGCCCTAGTGTCTCACAAACTACTCATCGATGGCACAATGACAATACTACTATTTTCTCATCATTCACTCCAATTACTTTTATTATTTTTGCAGCCTTGCCATTTCCCAGCGGTATCTGAGTGACTGAGGGGAGGTCGCACTGCGGCTTTTGGGACGACAATAAGGCCAAGAACACTCTGGGCTCAGTTAGGTGAGTGCTGGCTGTGGCAGCCTCCCTCTCTTTCTGTGAGGACTCCTGTGGAGAGAGTCCACAGAGACTACTGACCCTTGAATACAAACAGGAAAGCTGAAGCTTGCAACGCTACAGTATCGCACGGAGACACAAAACTCCAGAACCCTCTGAGAGGGGCATACTTAAGAGTGTCAACTCCATCTTATGGAAGCTGGAAGAGTTTTCCCAACACTTACATAGACATTTAGGTGAGAACTCAAATCCCTTCCTGGAGATAAAAGGTTTGTGATAGCATGCCTTTCTGCAGAGTTTCATCATGTTTTCAAATTACCTTGCTCTCCATAGACAACAGTGCCAAACACAAATTCTAATGGATAACCAAATACAAATACTTCCTAAAACCACAAGGAAAATGCCAGAGAAACCTTGCAGAAAAGTGCAACAATTTTCATGCAGAACAAAATATGTGCAGAGACACTTGAGTTCTCAAGTTTGAAAAACCTAAGTGGAAGCACAGCTTCTGCACAACTGATCCTCTTTTTGGCTGCCAGAGCCAAGCTTTCTGGGTTCCTGCACGCAAGGCTTTACGTACCAGAGCTGCCAGCACAGCCCTGCATATTTACAGCTCTTCACCACTTCCTGAGGAATGGTTCTGTGAAGGCGCGCAAGGTTTCAGATTGACCCATCTACTCTCCTACTCCCAGTTTGCCTGTGGATCCCACACTCAACAACATTTCCATACCTGTGAATCACAGATGGAACAAAACAGCCACAGAACTGGCCCCTGTCTCCTTCCAGCCCCACACAGTCCTCCTGTAGAGCAGAGAATTTATTTAAAAACTGGAGTTTCTAAGAATTTCCCAGAAAACCAAACACTATCACTGGAAAAGATGGAGCCAGTTTTTCAGAGAAAGAGTTCATGTTTTGACTACAAAATGTAATAAAAAACAGTTATGGAATAAAACAAATCAGTTTTGACTTTTACCATTTTAAAACCTTTGAAATTAGATATTTTGATTGCTCTCCCCAAGCACAAATTGCAAGGTGCAGCAGACCTGATGAGGCAATGTTATGGCAGTGCAATGATTTCTAACTTTGCACTTCTCAATGTCGGGGTGACAGCATCAGAGCCCCAAGAGGAAGGCAAAGACCTGTCTGTCACTGCACTCTTCGCAGTGCCTTCTCACAGCTGACTAAGAATGAAGGCAACTTCTCCGTTCATATTGTACCAGAGATAGAAGATAATGTAATCAAAACTAGGTTGTTTGATGTTAAGTATCTATTTCTGGCACATTCTTTCCTCTCACAGTTTTTTCTGCTTTAACAGAAGCACTCTGGAGAGCATTTGATGCCAACGGGGAAAAATTTGGGTCTGTGTTTTTCAACAAATTCTAAAGGAGCTGGAGAAAAGTCTGAGGCTCAACTTTAAAGCATGGAAGCAGGAAGAGTTTTTCATCTGTGCATCTTAACTGTGTGTTTTCTGCACTTCAGTGTGTTGCACTGCAGAGTTCTTCCCAAAGATTTGTCGTCATGTGTCACCAATCTTCAACCCAGTTGTGTATGGGCTACCAGGAGCAGTCCTCCTTGGAGACTTATCCCCCCGACAAAATTCAGTGCAAAATCTGGTGAAATTATGAAACTACCTGGCAAGGGAATTCACATTTTTCTCCTCTCCAGCCTGGAGCACAGGTACAGGTTCCATCCAGAGCTTTGCAAGCCCCTCCGTTAAGGCACTGGCAAGTTAAGTTACAGCCAAGCCCCCAGGTACTTCTGGGACAATTTATTGAGCAATCTACACCATGCCAACCTGCCAAAAAGAAGAATTTCAAGTGACAAATTAATCCAAGTTTTCCCCCATTCCTCTCTGCGGACGTGTTTCACTCTGCCTATCAGGCAGCATCTTTCGGAGATGTGCAATCCCAGGGTACCACTAGCTACAAGCTAGTAGCAGCAGTTTCAGACGAGGACTCGTCCACGTTGGAACAAGGGTGGTGAAGGGCACCTCCTGACATCTCTGCACAGCACACATTTGCAGATGGGTGCCACCGTGCAATAGCAATTCAGGGCAGATTGGCAAGGAAAACACAGACACCTTGAAATTACACTACCAAGCACCAGAGGATACTGAAGGTTTAAGGCATGGGTTGAAAAAGCAAGGACTGTATTCCCTACATTCAAGCTGCTGCTTTCATCACTCTTCCGCCAGTACTGAACAGATGGAGTTCTGCAATACAGTTTAGAAACTAAAATCCTAGACACAAAACAGAAGGAAACATAGCAGCAGTGCCTAAGTTGCATTTCTCCAAGGATACATGGAAGACCTTCTAGATCATTGCTGTACTTCCCTCCAGATGCAAAAAAGACTGTAATGGGAAATGGGTCTAAAATGCACCCTTCACTGCTGATTATGCTGGGTAGCAATGATTTGCAGACTGCACGCTGGAGGCAGAGAAATGGAAATAGATTTTTAAAAATGTGACCATCTGATACAATAGAAACGGCAGGAGACAGTCTGACGTGACCATCAGCAGTGACACAAGCCAAGGTTCTAATTTTGTACCTTGTTTACAGCAAGCCAAGGGAAAAGTAATTCTACACTGAGCCTAATCAATAGACTGTGCAAAACACATGGATTGAAACGAAGCCGCCTCGTGCCCTGGATAGAGAACTTCACATTTAGGGGTCATTTCAGGCAAAAATCAGTCCCTGACAGTGGTGGGCAGGCACGTGCAGTTTCTGAGGGGGTACAATGTCCATCAGAATTACTGCTGGGAGGTGAGAGCCAGGCAGGGAGGTCAAGGAGCGTCAGTCTAGTCACACGAATACTGGGAGACCTAGAAAGTTTCTCACAGAAGCAGGGAACAGCGCGCAAAGGCTTGGAAGGGTCTTAGGCAAGGTTTTCTCAGAGAGCTGGTGAGGAAAAGAGCATTCAAATAGAATAAATTGCCAGTAGATACTAACATCAGTGCTAAAATGACAGGAAGAAATCGGTGCCTCTGTGTGGCTGAGAGGGGCAAGGGTTGCAGCCAGAGGTCATGCACACCCAGGCTGAGGGAAACCCGCCTATGCATTTCGACTAGGCAGGCTGCTGTCAGACACATGGCAGGCATGCCTGTGGTACATCCAGCAGATGACAGCACTGCCACCAAGAGAGAAGTGGTGGCACACCTCAGGGTAAACACCAGTAATTCACTAAGCCGCAGCAGCCTCCAGCCCACTGAGAACACAAACATGAGGCATGTGCACTCTTCTTGGGGCAGATGGTTTCCTAGTTTTCACCTCCCAGAGCAGCAGAAGCATAAATCAGCTGGTGATATGGCCTTCAGCGTGGTCTGCTTTTTATTAAGTTTCTTTCTTCTTCTCTACTTCCAAAACTCAAATTCATTTTATGATTAGGGAAAAAGGAAATTAATCTGAAGGGATGCTTACCTGCTTTGCAGGCACAAGAAACATCTACTGGTGAACAGATGGCTTCGTTTTTGCAGTTGCATACAGATGAACAGTTTATTCCATACGTCCCCAGAAGACAGGCAGTACCACAAGCAGCACCCTGAATGACACAAAAACAGAGTCTAAAAACTATTCAGACAATAGAACCAGTACATTCTGTAGACTGACTCAGGTGCTACAAAAGCCAGAGAACATGCCTGTTCCAGGCTGTCACTAAGGTATCTGAAATTTCATGGCGAGGGACTCCTTCATGCTCTTTAAGTCCACAGTAAGCATTACTTTCCTGTTAGTTGTTGGGAGAGCTCAGGTCACACAGCAAACACCACTTGGTTAGATCAATGGACAGTATCTTAAGTAATAAGGAAGCCCTTCACGAAACCAAATCTCGGTAAGACAGCAGGTTCATGGAACGTGGATGTCTACAGTATTTTTAGGAATTAATTTGACTGAAGTTTTCACAGTTGTTGTTCCTACAACAGTCACCCTGTAAATATCCAAAGCACAGGTAACCGCAAATGCATGTAAAAGCTGCAGAATAATCCATCCTGAACCGCAAAAACAAGTGTCTTGCTCTAGATTTTCTCTGAATGGAACATCAGGAGCTTCTGCAGCAAGATAATGATTGAAACCATCATTCCTCCCTTTATTTACACCTCACAAGCACATCCTCCTACTTATCACTGTCTTACAAAGTCACTATCTTTTCTTTCCTGAAATGCCTTCACTTCAGTGCTGAGAACCAATCCCAGATTTGCCTCAGAATCTTAGACAACGCCCAGTATTATTTATGTACCTAAATACCGTTACCTTTCTTTTCCTGTGGTGGAGAAAGGACACTCGGGCACCATGAAGAACTTGGCACTCAACTAAAGCCAATGGAGTTGAAAATGTACTGCGAAAGAGAGACTTATTTACCTCAAATCCAGGGCCACAGGTGCATTTTCCAGTCACACTATTGCAGTCAGCACCATTTTGGCAGCTGCGGATCTGCTGACATGACTCGCCATAGAATCCTGGAGAACACGTCTCGTTGCAGTAGAGCCCCGACCAGCCAGGCTTGCAGGAGCATTCCCCAGACACAGGGTGACAGCTGCCAGGAGGGGATGGAAGGATAAGTAATTCAGGACTAAAAATGACAATCTACAACTGAACAGTTCTTGAGATCTAAATTAGAACGTATTTATAAAACTACTAGTACTGGCATTTTAAGACAGTCATCACTGTCCTGTAAATAGGTGTAGGAAGCTGTAATACTTTTGAAGGATTTTGATGGGTTTTCATGAAGTCAGACTAATTGGCAGTAAGATTTATACATTAAGAATGGGAGCCGATATATATATGTATGCACATATCCCTCAGAGAAAGCAAGAGACAAAAGAAATGCCACCAGAACGTGTCCTGAAAAAACCCTAATCCCAGCCTAACTATACCATATTAGTTGGTGATGCAGAATGACCTCCCACAGTCTTATTTACAAATGTGAAGCAGGGGTGGAAGATCACCAGAAAGAGCTTACAAGACAAAAGAAAAACCCTTCTAGAAAAGTACGTAGCTACAGTGTGCTCTTTTTACACCAGGTGTCACGTGAGTAAAGACATGCCAAAACCAGCCTGAAATGCTGCAATTCCTACATTTTGTACATTCCTGTACAAAACAAGGCGCTAATGTTGACAAAG
Source organism: Gallinula chloropus (assembly GCF_964237585.1). Taxonomy (NCBI): domain Eukaryota; kingdom Metazoa; phylum Chordata; class Aves; order Gruiformes; family Rallidae; genus Gallinula; species Gallinula chloropus. The sequence continues at coordinate 57,159,744 of NC_140089.1, forward strand.
GCAGACAGAGGCCTTTTTCGCTTCTTCCTGCAAACTGCATCTTCAGAATGACAAGTTTCTGTAAACCCCCCAACCTGTGATGGGAAGTGGCAGGGACGTATGGATCTGCTCATACCAGGTCACAGCGCTGTTGCTGTACCCCACTGAGGAAACGGGGTTTATATGGCCTTAGTCTCAGCCAGCCAGTGCTCACTCTCTGTTTTCTCTTGACTGTTGAGTACCAAGGGAAAAATGGATACTTTCACCTGGTCACAGAGAACAGAGGGCTGGGTTCAATACACACTCCAGCTCAAATCCTTGCATATCTACCAAAAGAGGCAATGGACAAGAACCATTTCTGAAAAAACTCTTTGCATAAGAGGCTTGTTACCTGCTGGTGCTCTCTGGACCCCTGGAAAATAATAGAACCTCCCAGGTATACCTATATCTAACCCTTCACAAAGCATAGAGGCTGACAAGCATGAGGATTGGCTGGAGCTGCCATCAACTGACCACATCTATTGATTTCAGTTATTTTGCACTTACAGCACACCAGAACGTGCAAGGGATATATGATCTATCCTGCCTACACACAGTGAGCAATGTAATGATCTACCCACCTGGTAAACAGAGACAAAGGTCCCACTTTGTCATAATATTTATTTGGCGGGTAAGCAACCAAATAAATACAGCAATGAATATTAAGATCACATATAGCTGCAAGCACTGTAATTCAGAAGCTCTTTTGGGCTGAGAGTTTCCTGATCCAGTTAGGGAATACCAGATTCTCTCACAAGTCCTTCGCTGCTTCAGATTGCATGAAAGTACTAGAAAAATCAGGAAATCTTTCTTTTCAGATTTCTATCTTCTCTACAGAAGAACAGGTTCAAGGGTGTAAAGCCTACCTCCAGGTAGTGGGCCTGTGCCAGGGACATCTTTTATCACACTTGAGACCATAAATTCCTTCAGGACAAAGCCTTGTTTCACACTGCTCTCCAGTGTATCCTGCTTCACAGAGACAGGCACCACCAATATGGTAGCATTTCCCACCATTCATACACTTGCAGGGCTCAGCACATTGCACCCCGTACGTCCCCACTGGACACTCCTCTTGGCACATATGAGAAAAACAAAGAAAAAAGTGGGTTAGTTCCCATCAAATACAGCTTTGGGACATTCCAGGGAAATCGAGTTTATGAGCAATCTCTATACGGCTCTAAAAAGCCTCTGAAGTGGAGCAGTGATTTATAGAAATTCATGTTTCAAGTACTTTATGTCAGAATTTGTAACTTTTAGAAGTAAACTGGATTCTCCACTTAGCAATAGCGTGAACAGCCAGCAGATTTCTGTGCCCCTGTAGATGCTCAGGGCCTGGCAGTCCTCTGGCAATCACGCTCAGCAGTCTCTGATGAGAACCTTTTCTAACTGTGTTTTCCAAACACACTATGTTTGACACAAGGCACGGCAAAATGTAATAGAAGTCACAAGAGCCTTCTGACTGAGGTCAAAGGGGTATATGTGTTCATATCATGCCTCCGCAGTACTGGCCTCAATCCCTTACTCGTATCCAAGTGTCGAGGTATTTGCAACTCTGCCCTGAGGGGAGCAATAAAATCCCCATTACTTCAAAGGTGCAGCGTAATAATAGAGCTAATAACCCCCTACAAATGTTTCCCAGTGAAGTTATACAAATCAGCTGTGAATGGATTGTCTCCAAATGACCATCTGGAATTCCAGCACTGCAACTCCACTTACTTTTTAAACATCACCTTCATGACCTTCTGAAACACTGTCTTCCTGGTGAGGACAGTGTTGTCTCAGCCAAAAGGTTTTAGGCAAAACGGGAATTTAAAGTCGATTCTCCCAAGTTAACTCCGATCATGTAGAAATTGTTACCGATGTAGGAAAAGTTAAGGGTTCAGAGTGCAAAGTACATGACACTTCACGTACCCTTCACGGTACCTTCTGAGATTACAGTAACCAGGATGGCATCTCTTCATGGACCAAGAATTTAGAAGAAGAGGACCCTGCAAAGTATTCTGCCCCTTTTGTAAGTGCATATAACACAAATCTAGCCTTGCAATAGCATCAAGAAACGACGTCTCCTTAACTCCCCTGTACTGATTTTAATGCCGAGTTGTACCCCGCTTTGTGAATCATGCGGGTGCTAATTACAAGGCCTCACCAAGTCTCTGAACCATGAGGAAAAACACGTCTTTATGGTGATGGTGAATGAAAGGTGGGTGAGGAAGTTTCACACCACCGATCGGCTACATCTGACTGTAATAAAAAAGGCACGCTTGATGTACTGGGTGTACGTGCTGGTGTTTTAGGCCTGGCACCCTGTTCTGACCAGAACTGAAATGAACACCTCGACTCTGCGTGTGATTAGCTCTTTTCACACCAGGGGGTTTTTGATCATGGGATGGTTTATTTGGCACTGGGATTCCTGGCGGCAGATGGGGTCCACCTGTCCCAAAGGGGAACAAGGATCCTAGCCCAGCAGTTGGCAGGGCTTGTGGAGTGGGCTTTAAACTAGGTCTGAAGGGGGAAGGGAATAAAACCAGGCTAGCGGGAAAAGCGTGTCAGAGTCAGGGGTGGGAGTCTACTGTGGACTGCCCAGCCAGAACAACAACAACATTGATGAGTTATTCTTCAAGGGACTAAGAGCCACCTCTAGATCCCCTGTCCGTGTCCTTACGGGGGTTTCAACTGGCCAGATGTTAGCTGGGAACACCACCACAGCTAATACAAACAGGTCCAGGAGAGTCCGAAAGCAACTGGATGGTAACTTCCTTGTTCAGGTATTGAGGGAGCCAACGAAGAAAGGTGCCCTCCTAGATCTCTTGCTCATCCACAAAGAAGGACTTGGGGGGAAGTAGAAGTAGGTGGACTTCTTGGCCACAGAGTAGTGGAATTCAAAATCTTTGTTGAAAGAAGGGAAACTGCCTCCAAAACTTCAACACTAGATACAGGGAGAGCAGATTTTGGACTGCTCAGGAAAGTAGCTGGTAAGGTCCCCTGGGAAACTGCTTTTGAAAGTCCATCAATGCTGGCCACTTTTTAAGTACCACCTCCTAAAAGCACAGGAATAGGCAACTCCAAAACATTAGAAATCAAGCAGGTGGGGCAGGAGGCTGAGCAGGGACGTTCCTCTAGAGCTCAGCAGAAAAAGAAAGTGGAAGCAAGATCAGGAAATGTGCGGGGATTACGGGGACACTCTTCACCTTTGCAGGGAGAAAATGTGTGTGGCCAAAGCTTAGAGAGAGCCGAGGCTGGACAATACTGTGGTAGACAGTCTGGGGTCTTCAAATACAGTAACAACAAGAGGAGGACCAGAGAGAACATTGGTCTGTTGCTAGATGAGAACGGTCACATTACTAACAGGGACACAGAGAAAGAAAAGGAGTTTAACACCTTCACTGCCTCTGTCTTCAACAGAGTCGATGGGCTTTGGGACTCCAGATGCCTCAAGTTGGAGGCCCATGACTGCAGTAAACTCCTAGCGAATTCTGACCATTCAGTGACGTGCTCTGACCTGGCTGGCCCTGTGTGGAGCCAGGACTTGGAGTTGATGATCTTCATGGGTCCCTTCCAACTCAGGATATTGTATGATTCTGTGAGTAGTTTTTGCATAAGAACTTGGTTTTGGACTGGTTTTATAGAAGCCTAAATATCTTGCATTCAAGAAAAACCCACTCTGATTCTGGAAGAGACAGGCATAATGGGAATAAGGGTAACAACTGCTGCCCAATGACTCACTGCCACACCATGCACAACTCAACTGAAAAATGTACCAGCAACACCAGGAAAATTTAACTCTGAAAAGTATGAAAGCAAGCAGTGTTTTTCTGTTGAAGTATATACAAGCACAGTTCTCTTTCTACAGGAGAGTAGAATTTGATCTAATGCAAGTTAAAAGGCTTGCAGTTGTACTGCATGCTGTCTGTTTGCTGGTGGTTAACAACATAAATATGAAGGCTCTATGAGCTTTATTAAAGACTGAGTGGCAAGATCTCAAAATAGACACTTGTTCCTAAATGACGTGCCAGATACTTTGCTCAATTGCTAACGTGCTCACACAGACACCTCACTGGTGATGCCATTTTGTTGGCATTAGATGACATTCAAACACATCTGGGAAGTAAGCTAAAGAAAGGAAAATGAGCCTTTGGACGGGTAAGAGTGCTTACTGCACCTCCTAGGTGCACTTGCTTAGTGCATTACTTGAGCTACAAGACCTCCTTCTGCACCTAAGGAAGAGTGAGGATTCTTATCTATCTAAACATTTGTGAGTCATGGAATCAGATTGATGACAACAATTCAATAATTAAAGCTGTACTTCCTTTTCTGAGGGAGTACTTTGAGGTTATTTTTTCCTTGGTTAACTTCTTCTTGGAATATTTCTTCTTCTTTAACAAGAATTAAAATCAGCGGCTCAAGTGCCATGTACTGCAGAATGAAGACTCCCAAGGGAGAACTGCTTTTCTACAAAGGCCTGAAGATTTTTAGGCAATGCATGACTCAAAAATATTTTTGATCCTCATTTTATAAACTAAGAAATTCAAGTGTAGCTACTACCAGTAAGAGCTGACATCATAAATTAAATCTTAAATCCTAAGTCTTAATCCAACTTTAATAAGAAAACAGAAAACTCGCCTGCTGAACATATTGCAAAGGCACTGGTGTTGCTTGGGTAAAAGCTTCCAGATGAATTCCATGAATTGGATCCTCGATAATCAGACATCCAATGTCAAACCACCTGCAATGACAGCCAAGTTAGAGTCTGTTGAAAAGCAACATGTTAGCCCTTGAATGATGACCGTTTTACAACCTCTAATACAACTGTAGTTAAAAATTTAACAATGACTTACATCAAGGCATCCCAGCATTTTTCAAATCAAATTTGCATGTATCAGTTCATGTATATATAAAAAACTGAAGTGCCTGTGTTCCCTTGTAAAAAATTCTACGGCTCCGGTTGTTTCATGTATTTTATATGTGTCTACATATAAATGACATTTTATTCTTTAAAGCACTGGAAGCAAGACCCTTTGAGTCAATGAGAAACAACCCTCTCCCCACCTCAGGGATATATTTCAAGTTCTCACTTGTCAGGAAGCAATTCCTCAATGAAGTTTTCTACCGATACAGCAGGCTGTTTTTCATGGATTACTCCAGTCCGGCGCAAGCTGTCTATTCTTTCTTGGGCTCCCTACATGGGAACATGATCTGTTAGACAACATTCTCTTTCAATCACATCATACAACACTCAGAGATGAGTGCAAAAACCCCTCTGGAGCAGAATTTTCAAGTTAAACAGAAAACAGCGATTTAAAAAAATTACTCTTTTTATTCAACAGTAGAAAAACCAAAAAAGTCATGAAAAAGCACCATAGCCTTTCCCAAACAGGAATCTCAAACAGTAACACAAGCTATGATAAAACTCATGTTTGAAAAGCTGCACAATGAATTCCTACATACTAAATGTAAGAATGGAGCTGTTCAGGAAGATCCTTGGCAAGTGTTGATCAACCTGTCTTTCACCTACAGAATTAGTTGGGAGACAACCCAGTCTCAAAGGCTCTCTTAACTTCTGATTACATTTTTCCTATTCAATTTCTCATGTTTAGTTTTCATCCCAAAGTACTGTGCTAGTGACAGACTAAGAACAAATGCCTGATACACTTTCAAACTACAGTCATATCACAATGCATGCCAGATGTGATGGCAATCAACTGCTTTAGAAGAAAACGGACATAAATGTTCTTCACTGCTGTGACCGCGTTTGCACAAGAACCCCAAAAGCTATTCCAACAAGCAGCTTCAGAATGATCTAACGGAACAGGCGGCAAGTTACACCAAAAACAAGAAAAGGAGAAGTCTCCCAATGCCACAGACTGACATTCCCCTTAGGGAAAATCAGATTTTTCTGGGTCAATGCCCCATCCCTGGAAGTGCTTAAGGTCAGGCTCGATGTGGCTTTGAGCAGTGTGGTCTAGTGCAGAGAGTTTCAGCCCCCTCTGCTGAGGACAATTTGTAAGGTCATTTCCAAACCCAACCACTCTCTCATCCTACGTTTCCATTGCCCTTCTCTGTGCTGGAGGTACTTTAGTACTTACTTTTAAACCTGCAGCGTAGCCCACAGGTTGGGGTGCGATGTTAGACTGCGCAGCCTCTCCAGTAACAACGGCCATTCCAAAGACTTCTTGAAAGGCATCTCGAATGGCTGCAACTTTCACCTCTTTGGTAGAAGTAACCACTATGTCCAGTTCTCTCCCAGTTTCTGTAAAACACAGGTGTGTGTATATATAGAGAGAGAGATGTATATCTATGAGCGTGTACTATTCTTCATTCCCATTACAAGCCAGTTTAAATACATTCTACATCTTAAGACTATGCTTCAGTTGGTCTTCTCTTTCTCACACGTTGCACAAAAGTTCTTTCCTGAAGCAGAAGTCACTTAATTTAGCTAGTCACCTAACTTTTACTTCCTAAGTGATTCATCAATGAAAAAAGGACAACAGGAACTGAGGCGTATTCTGCACCTGAAACAAAGCATAGTGCTCATTTAAGATGACAACTCATGGATTTAGAAGAATAATCCTGACATTCACCTCCTGCTGCTTCTGCTGAAGACAGAATATTGAACTAGATGAACCACTGGGCTAGAATCTCTCTTTTAGGGGGAAAGACTGACAGAGATAGGCACGTTCAGCCTGCAGAAGATAAAGCCAGAGGGATCTCACTGATTTGTACACATATCTGAAGGGAGCCTGCAAAGAGGAAGAAGCCAGACTCTTTTTGGTGGTGCCCATGGACAGGAGCAGAAGCAATGGGCACAAACTGAAACAAAGGAGGTTCCATACAAACATCTGAAGGATCTTTTTAACCATGAAGGTAACCAAGCATTGGCACAGGTTGTCCAGAACCACGAGGAAGTCTCCATCCTCAAACATACTCAGAAGCTGCCTGGATGCACTCAAGAGAATCAAAGAATGGTAGGGAATGGAAGAGAACCTTCTGCGTTCCAGTTTGTGCCCATTACCCCGTGTCCTGTCACTGGGCACCACTGAAAAGAGTCTGGCCCCATTCTCCCTTCAGATATTTAGGAGTATTGACCAGATCCCCCCTTAAGTCTTCCCCAGACTACCGAGACCAAGCTGATTCACCCTTTCCCCCTATGAGAGATGATCCCGTTTTATTCCACATATTGCCCACTGCTTTAGTACAATGGTGCAGCAATGTGGTCAGCTGGATCACACCACAGGTCCAATTGAGTGACAGCTCAGAAAAACAAAGCGCACAAAGGTGTTAATGCTTTCTTCTCTGCCTCATCAGTTTCCTGACCAGCTTCACCTACATGCAAAGAGCAGCACTAGCACAACTAAGAAGGAGGACTGCTCACCAGACTGCTGCAACAAAAGCAAAAAGCAAAACAAAACAAACAAACAAAACACAGCAAGGAAAAAACACCTAAACCAGCCAAACAAAAACCCAACCCATAAAACCTGTCCAGTACTCTGACAAATTGTAGAAATCTCAGCTCAGTTAGACGTGACATGAATGTACTTTAGTAAAACACAAAATTGTGACTACCACAATGCTGCTCCTTCCTATTCATTTTAAAGCTCTAACTGAGATACTATGCTTTTCATTCCAGGCTCAATGCTCAGCAATACTTCACAGAATCACAGAATCATACGACTGGAAGAGACCTTTGTAGATCATCAACCCTTTCAGTAAACATTTCTTTCTAATATCCAATCTAAACCTCTGCTGGCGCAGCTTTGTGCCATTTCCCCTTCTCCTATCTCCTCTCACCTGGCTGAAGAGACCATTGCCCACCTCCCCACAACCTCCCCTCTGGTAGTTGAGACTTTATTAGACTGTTTTAGCCTTTTCAATGTTCTTCCCAAGTGTTTCAGGAACTGCTTCAAGTTTGCTGAGCTTCCTAAAATAGTATAAATACTGTTGGGCTAGAAAAGCAGAACAGCTGAAAGTCAGAAGAAAGCCTCAAAAGCGATGTAAACACCGTTGTGAGCACGCTTACCTTTTGGCTTGTCGACCCTCAGTGCGATACCTTACACACCGGGATTTAATCACCAGATCCAACAGAACACATACAGCATATTTTAAACTCAATTCCATATCACTCCCTCAAACAGAGAAACAGGGAGGTGGAAGAATGAGGAATCATTAGTTGTACTGAAGCTGTCAAGTGTTGGATGTGTGGAAGCACACGTCAGAGTCAGGTTTTTAAACATCAGACAGAATCTGTGAGGCTTAACTGTCAGTTGTTGCAGAAATGCAAGCTGGATTCTCTGTTGAAGTGCATACACGGCAGTGCTGCAGTTATCTCTGTTTCTGCTCTTGAAATCGATTGAACTACCTTTTTTGCTCTGCTGTTCTTCAGAAATCCAACACCATTCTTTTAGATGTCCCTCAAGGTAGATAATAGGCCAGTAAGACCCTGTCAGTGTTTGTGCTTACATTTAATGAACTTTTAGGTCTGTCAGCAGCTCCACCTGGGATTTGGCTGGAGAAGATAGAGCGTTTTTTCAGCGTTGTTTAGAATCTACTTATAAATTGAGGAATTTCAGCTCAATTTCAGCTGTAAAAATATTTGTTAGTAATGGGCCATTCAAAAATAGGTCCTCTTGTCTGTAAGGTCATAAAAAAGAGGCTCTTCAGTTGGAGTTGTCACAGTTTGAGTCTAGCTACCGAGTCTGATGATAGCTGTAATTAGTATTTGTTAAATGTTCAAGACTTCCCGTCCCAGAATAGGAGGAAATCAAGTGTGTTGCCCACCATCACTGGCAGGCCTGTTTCTGCATTGGTGCGTGAGAGGATGGCGGTGATGATATTTGGCCTTTGCTGTATCCGAAAAGTCACGCACTCCTGGTCACGTCTTGCAGCATTTGTGCTGGCGAGTGAGATGCACCAGGCATTACAAAGTGTAAATGTGGTAAGAAGACCACGAAGCAGCTTAATACTTGGGTTTTGTTTGGTTGGGTTTTAACTGTGCTATTGTGAGTTTCTTGGGGAAAAACGAGAAAATGATATGGAAGTCTGTTTGCTTATGTTTAGGGTGTAGCTGAGAATCCCATGGTGAAGTCTGTTCTTGATAAACCCAAACATTCAGTGGAGACCATGATTACACCGCTGGACCCTGGCATGGTTCCATATATCAGTAAGTATTTGTGACAAACCATTAAGTAATGCATAGAATGTTAGATTAATGTAACAGCACTTGAAGTTTATCTGGAGAGTGTGTTAATTCTGTCACAGTTACGTGGTGATTTCTCAGGTGCGTTGTCCAGTGAGACTCTCACTCTGCAGGCTGATTTTTTTATGTGCGTCTTAAGGTTCATTTACTTGTGTATTCTGCTGTAGTTTAGGTAGTAGCATAGTAATACCCTTCAGTTCAGGTTGTGAGAGATGAGCAAGTTACAGAGAACAAAACGGTGACAAGTCCTTGTCTGTAATCTGGAAGTCACTGGAGTAAAGGGGGGCTCACTATGCCACATCACACACAACTCATTCTTCCAGATTTTCTTTTTCAAAAGGCTTTGAAAGCCCCTCCAAAAGTCTCCAGTCCCACTGGGACGTCAATCTTGATTCTTCCTTCCGATTTACAATTGCACAGTACAGATAGTAGTGTTGCTCCTGAAGGCAGCTCAGAGCTCACACACAGTCCCTGCATCTTTCTGCCACAGCCTTCACGACGCTACTCAGATGTAGCATGTCACAGCTCCAAAAAGGTTACAGGCTCATGAGATGCTGTCAGTTGTTGCTGCTTATTTCCTCTCTACGATTAGATCGCACCACAAGGATTATCTGTTCTGCATTATACACTCCGTGCCCTCTAGCAGAATAGAAAAATCCTACAAAATACCACAGACACCTCTTAAGAAACCCCTCCTCAGTGGAAGAAACACTTATTTGCCTCTCCCTGAGGAGACTTGTTTGGTTTAGAACAGGCAGGACTTGCATCCCCTAAAAAACCAATTCAGTTCATTAGGAAATGATAAAAAAACCCAGGATGTACAAAGAATCAAAGAGGTTCTGACATTTCCCATGATTTAAGGGCATGTGACAAAACCTCTAAGGTAGAAGGATCTCCCTGTCACGAGCACCTAGACGCCTGCATTTATGTAGTCATTCCTCTTCTGGAAAGGAAAGAAGCACAGTTTCAGCAAACGCGCCTATTAAAAACAGCCACCTGCAACTGAGCACAGAGGAAAGACAGGACCTAGAGCAACATGCCCTTAAAAGTTGTATCTTGTTAGAGACAACAAAAAATGGTAGTTCCTTCTGAAAGGTAACATACAAAACCACAGAGCTTTATAAACCCCCACAGCCCTCCAGCAGGTGTTCCACCTTGGGCAGTAGCTACTCTGGGGTCTTCAAGCTCCTCAGGAAAAGTGATTGCAGAACCAGTTCCAGGAGCCAAAGGGGAAGAGAAAGTTGCTTGCTGAGTAATAGGATCTGCGAAGACACCTAGGAAGAGGGAAAAACAAGACACAAGTACTGCGTTTCATTTCTTATGCCGTAGCAACATGCAATTGTTTTACAGGAAAATGAACAGGAAGAATAGAATAATACTGGGCTGATTCCTTTCATTTCTTGAAGGCCCCAGAACAATCCTGCTTGTTAGAGTTTAGCAGAGGCAACTACTGTGAATGAGTTCAACAATATCTGCTCATAGAACCGAGCCTACCTGCACCTGATGTGTAAAATTAAACAAAGACATGTTAGCTTAAGAGTGGTGCTTTTTATTGTCTTCAAATTTCCATAGGTCTTTCTGGACAGACTGCTTATAAGACATGTCACAAACAATGGTTAAAGCCTGACTCAACTGCAGCTGAAGAGCTAAGTTTCCATTAGGCTAGTAGAAAATCACCTCAGTTCAGCAACTACAGCACTCGCTTGCATGGCAGGCAAGTATTTTTCACTGTCCTGATGCAATTTAGTAGCCAGAAGCAAGAAAAGAGAAGCTACTCTCATGTGACGGACAACTTCTTACAGATAGCGAGCTTCTCAGAACAAAAACTTGCCCATTAGGAGATTACAGCCTGAGATACCTTACCATTCCGTGGAAATACAATGGCTGAAATTGCCTCTGAGCTGAACAGCAGCAACACAGAAATAAATGGTCAGCTGGGCTTTCCTGGGCACATTTTAAAATACTGCTCTCAAACACTTTTCTGTGAGCCTGAGTGCTAGCAGAACTCTGTGGAAGAGGACTCTTGTCCTACACCGTGATCGTACTTCAAAGGCCATTCTCCATTCCTCCGAGCGCAGCTACTCAGTAATTAAGTGTCACAAGAATACTAAAGAAGCTGAACTTGTGGGACTCTAGCAGACTGCTGAAGTAGCCACCCAGGAGACCCCTCATCCTGTCTCACAAGCACAAAGGTCTATATACAAAAGGTTACCTGTGACGGGAGGTGCAGAGAATGATGGCATCAGTGGGCTCTGTGGTGCTCGACCAGCGTGGCCTCTGGTGATATCATATGTTGAAGACATGGAAAATCCTGAAATCGGGGGACCAGCAGGAGGTGCAGGAAGACCAGAGCCAGCAGTAGAGCTTAATGAAGGAGCTGTAGAGAACTGCGACACAGAGGTACTAAAAGACGAAGGGGCAACTGGAGGTCGGGCTGGAGTTAGAGGTGGCGCCATAGTAGAAACTGTTGCAGATGGCACAAGTGGAAAAGAAGATGAAGTCATCATAGGAGGAGGAAGTGGAGATGCTCCAGCTGCCAGAGGTGCTGAGCACTCAGGAGAAGATGACAGGCTTGGTGTAGCAAGGGGACTGGACAAAGCTAGGGGAAAAAAAGACAAATGGAATTTTAGAAACACCGAGCCTTCATCTCAGAGATTCAGGTATGTAATTGTTCAGCTAGTTTACAAGTAAGTTTTGACCAAGTCTGCTTTTCTCCTTTCAATGGAAAAAAGTTTAGTACTGCTTGAGTCTGCAACCACCACCAATTGCTCTCAATTTCTGGAGATAGTAGCCTGGAATCTCTTTTCTTCTCTGACCCTATTTATCACAGCTAAAAAGACGAGTCAACATTTGACCACCCATTTTGTAGCAGATGAAGTGGGCCTCAGAAATTTCCAGCTAGCACGCTGAGCCCCAGGCAGCCCTCTCTTCCCTGGCACCCAGCTACCCAGGCTCCTAAACGCTCTGCTTTCTGTGTTTCAGTCTGGCCCCCAGCTGATCCTTGGATAAGCCAATTTTGTTCTCTAAACCAAATTTAGACAGAAAATTAAGCCAGAGAAACAGAAAACACTGGTTTTTACAGCACTAAGCTGTTGGATCAGCTCAGATGTGAAACTGCACTCAGCCTAAACATTGATGACAGTCAAGTGACGTGCCAAGTTACCGTAAGGAGGTCGTTTCCAAACTTTATCACGCACACCAGTCAATAAAAAATGGAACATGCACACCCCCAACATAGCTACAAAATACTTACATGGGCCACTGTCCTAGTATATTCCATAGATTTTAAAACATACAGAACAGAAATATTAAAAGGATGAGATAAAGATCAAGAAACTCTTCTGCTCCCACTGAAAATTAGTATTTGAATAGTATATTCATAAAACAATATGTTATGTTATTAACGGTTAGCACAATATATAATACCATTAATAATATTGTAGTGTGAGCAATGTTACTACAGAAGCCTCATTAATTTTACATCAGCAATTTGGAGGTCTGGTTCTATATTCCGATTATGGCTTTAATGGTTGTCACACCTGGAAAAAATGCCTTACAAAGACACACAGACCCAAATGAAAAGGTGTTGCTGGATGTGCTTACAAAACCATGCTATTTGTTTTCGTCTCCCAGCCATCAAGTATATGAAGGCTTATCTTGAAATTCAGCTAGCAAATGTTCATCTTCCTTGATGTCATTCAATTCTTCTGGAAAAATCATCAGAAGGTGTTGCACCTTGGTATTCCTAATAAATGGGCTCAAAATCCACCCAAACTAATTCATCTGGAAGATTTCTACATAGTTCAGGAAATTCTCTTTGCCAATTTACATGTACAGCGTGGAAAGGTTTTTTTGTGTGACACTTGCAATGATTTTGGCAACAGGAATGCATTGACAACGTAAACACTTTCAAATACCACTTTTCAAAACACCTTCTCAAACGCATGACTTTCTTACAAAGAAGTAGATCACTCCTCCTTAAAACACCACCTTTATCTTGAAGGGACAAACTGTAAGTGTGTTTTGGGGTTTTTTTAAATAACTACTGGGTAGCACACTGCTGATGATAGAGAGCGGCTCAGCAATCACTTCTGCCAGCTCCCTCAGGACACATGGATGCATCCCATCCGGGCCCATGGATTTATGTGCATTAATTCTTTTGAGACCCTCCTGGACCACCCCCACCTCAAACAGAGGGAAGCTCTTCATTTCCCAAACTCTATTACTTACTTCCAGTGCTGGGGGTCCCGAGGGGCCTTTGAAGTGAAGACAGCAAAGAAGGCATTCAGTATCTCCACCTTCTCAGCATTCCCCATAACCAGGACACCCTTCTCATTCAGCAGTAGACTCCCATTATCCCTGGTCATCTTACTATTCACATATCTAAAAAAAACCCTTTTTATTATCCTTTATGTCCCTTGCCAGTTTGATTTCCTGGTGGCCTTTAGCCTTCCTAGACGCATCCCTACAGGCCCTCACAACATTCCTATATTCTTTCCAGGTGCTCAGACCCTTTTTCCACAATTCATAGACCTTCTGCTTCCCTTTGAGGTTACTCATGAGCTCCCTGCTCATCCACACAGGTCTACTGCCATGCTTTCCTGATTTCTTGCTCAAAGGGATGTATCAAGAGGGATTATTCCCCCATCACCCTTAGCTCCGCCTCCGATGAGTCACCGCACCATGCGGTCAGGGGGTCTTGCTGTGGTGGGCGAGGGGGAAGTTGGGTGCCTCTCTCTCTCTACCTTTCTCCCTTCGCTTTTTTTACCCTCGTGGTTCTGTGCCCAGCCTTGCCGCTTTCAGGAAGGGTCCCTCAATGCGGTCTCCCACTCCAGAGCCCTTCTCCTCAGCGACTCAAGAGGAAACATCCTGCCGCTGCAGGTGCAACAGCTGGGGCACATCCAGAGATGCCTGAAGGCAACAGAAACTGGGCGGAAGGGACAGGTGGCAGGGGGAGATCACAACCACCCACCCAGCTCAAGGCCTGTGTAAACGCCCCAGTCCAGCACCTTCAAGCAGCATGCCTGCTAATTTGACTATGCTTGATGCGTTAATTACTCACCAATTAATGGAAATTTAGGCAGGCTTTTCTAATCCTGTAACAAGAGATACAGGTTGTAAATTCTGTGTGTAGGGGGCTAGTTTGGTGGAATTGCCACCTAGCACCCGTCTCTGTAGAGACATGGAAATAATCCTAAACCTCTGCTCTTCTTTCTCACCTCTGGGTGATGACAGGTTGCTCCAACCCACCATGGCTGCGAGCAACCTCCTCTCTGAGCTGACATGGTTGCAGGCCTTTGGAGTGACTCTTCCCCTTTGTGCCCTATGTGACTGTGGCTGGATTTTGGCTGCGAGGAACATGGAAGCACTTGCCCTTTCCCAGGAGACTTGTCCGAAGCTTGGTGAACAGTGAAAATGGGCAACTTTATTTCAAGAACTGGGCTGAAATCAGCAACTGTGTGAAACCCTGAGGAATGTGGGCGAGACAGAGCAGGCCTCTGACGCTGCGTATCAGAGGCCATTGGCCCAGCAGCAGACAGCGGTGGTACCATGCTGCCCAGCCTGGACGCTGTCCCTCCTGCTTCCTCATGCCTTGTCTTCCCACATGCCCCGCAGGAGCTCCCGCACCCCAGTGAAGAACTGCACCAGTTTCTCAATGGGAAATGGGCAGGAGGTAGGCCCACCCGCTGGAGCTGGTGTTGGGGCTGGCTTCTGCCATGGTCTTGAGGTGGTGAGGAAGTGACTCCATGCCTGTGCTGTTGGGGTACTCCTGAATGCCGAGCTGGCTCCCATCTGGACCAGGATCCATTCATAGAAGTGCTGGGTGGACGTGTAGATGCCAGGCCGCCTTGCTCTTGCACAGCCTGTGCCCCAGCTGGTCAATCCCACGAGCCAGAAGTACTCGGCATTCTTGTCCTGGCAGACAAGGGGGCCACCACTGTCACCCTGAGGGGAAGGAGAGAGCATGAAGGTGGTGTTGGGTGGCCATTGTCAGCACTATGGCTAGCTCCTTCCCATGAGCCAGAGATCCCCCTCTTGCCTCTGAGGGGATTGACTCTCCCTCAGCTCCGCGCAGTGATGCTGGATGCACAGAAGACTCATCTGCCAGGACTGGGATGTGGGCCTACAGGCTATCAAGAGCCCTAGGTGGGCCAAGGTGGGGCACCGGACAAGGACATGCTCATGGGGAAGGAGAGGCAAGTCCCAGCAGTGCTGGGAAGGTGACTTGCCAGGCAAAGCCCATGCCAGCAGAACTTTGGGCTGTTGTGACAGGGCTGCTAGTGGTGCTGGGGACCGGTTTGTCGCAGACTCCTACCTGGCAGGTGTCGATGCCACCCTGGGGATAACCAGCACACAGGTTGTGGCTGTGGATGGCCCCTCGGTACCAGTTGCTGCTGTTACACTGCTTGATGTCGATGAGGTAGACCTTGGCCTCCTGCAGCCTGTCGGTGGCTTCTGCAGCTGTGAGCAAAGAATGCAGCAGCTCATTCCTGGTTCTCCTCCCTGGTCTGGGTAAGCCCCTTGCCTAGGGCTTGGCTTGGCCTCCAGAATGCACTGTAGCAGTGTTTGCTTTGTGTCTTGCTTTGACTAATGGGTCAGGCCCGCCTCCTCTCTCTAGGCACACATCCCCATGCAACCTGACTGTGTCGACATTTCGCCTCTGCTGCCTGAAAGCCCAGCCCGCCTCCCCAGTGTTCCATGCTTGCTCTCAGGACACAAGGAGTGCTCAGGAACTCACATCTTGCAGTTGTGGAGCCCCAGCCGCTGACATAGCAGTTGGTCAGCTCTGAAACTCTCAGCGAGGCATCAGGCACACAGGCAAGCTGGATGTAGTCATTGCACTGGACAGGCTGGTCCAATTCCATAAGCGCGATGTCATTCTTCTGTGTGATGTTGCTGTAGTGCTCGTGAACAATCACCTGCATGATACGGCGCACTTGTGCCTCAGGACCCAGCCGCGTCAACTGCGTGGCACCGATGACCACATGCCACATGCTGACGTCCCTGGAAGGCAGACAGAGAGAGCACTCAGAGCCAGCGGAGCTACGTGCTGTCACAGCCCAGCCGTTGTCTGCCACCTGCTCTTGACAAGGCAGAGAGGAAAGTGGTGCTACAGAGGGCCCAACCACCCTAGCACGCCTTGGGCACCAGGAACTTGGAGCTGGAGGCTGCTGGGAAGCAGTGGCGTGAGCCCACCTTTCTCCTGAGCTGGGCTGGGGAGAGTCCAGACAGTGGGTGTCCAGCGGGCGAATGGAACGGGATGGGGTGAGGGTAGCCTGAGGTGCTGTGGGCAGGGCAGCTGGGAGTGTTGTGTGCTGTTCCCTACTCCTCCTTACCAGACGTTGATGAAACAGTGGGCTGCTGTAAGGACCCACTGTGGGTGGATCAGGGAGCCTCCGCATATATGCCCTGTGCCCACGTTCCAGGGATTCTGGATGCTCACAATCCAGGGCCAGGCTCCCTTCTGGGCATCTCTGCCGCCCACAACACGCGACATGCCTGAGTTCCAGGCCATGGGCCGGTGCCCGCAGGTCCTGTAAGCAGAAGATCGTTACTGTCCTGCTCAATGACTTGCTGCTGTTCAGGCTGAAGGTCAGCCGTCTTCCCTCCCCGCAAGGTGCTGTATGGACAGGAGGGCCAGGGAACGCCATGGAGCGTGCACCCATCTGCCTCTGTTTTGGCTTTAGCCCCGTAGACAAGCGGTGCCAGCAGCCTGGGTGCTGGCAAAGATCCGAGGGCCCCACAGGGGGTTCAGGAAGCCGTGGCGTGACCATGGGGGACAAGTGGAAACCCTCCAGTGAATCCCATAAGGCTTGCCCATGCTACCTTCAAGAGCCAAGGGCCACTTACCAGCAGGTATCCCATGTGCCCTGCACAGGCCAGCACAAGGACAGCAAAATGAGGAAGGAGAGCAGTTTCATGTCTGTCAGGAGGAGCAGCAGGAGAACGTGGTAGCTGCAAGAAGCAAGCAGAGCTTGTTACCCACAGCGCAGCAGCTGACAGAGTGCTCACAGTACTCCCGTTGCCTGGGGTGCCCTTGGCCGCAGGGCTGATGTCACAGATCCACTGGTTCCAGGTGCTAGGCACAGCCTATGGGGCGAGGGGAGGGGCAGCATGGGGGCGTTCCAAGCTGAAGAGAGGACAGAAGTGGTGCTTGGACACCCCTGGGGTTACCCATAAAGATAAATTTTCATGGGGACAGAAATGTGTTTGGGTCAGTGCTTTGACACTCTTTAGTTTAGGGGTAAACGTACTGACCTGCTTTGCTAACAGCTCTGCTTTTGAAGAAGGGCGGAAGGAAGGACTGATAAGAAGCCTGCTCTGCTCAATTGCTAACGTGCTCACACAGACACCTCACTGGTGATGCCATTTTGTTGGCATTAGATGACACTCAAACACATCTGGGAAGTAAGCTAAAGAAAGGAAAATGAGCCTTTGGACGGGTAAGAGTGCTTACTGCACCTCCTAGGTGCACTTGCTTAGTGCATTACTTGAGCTACAAGACCTCCTTCTGTACCTAAGCAAGAGTGAGGATTCTTATCTATCTAAACATTTGTGAGTCATGGAATCAGATTGATGACAACAATTCAATAATTAAAGCTGTACTTCCTTTTCTGAGGGAGTACTTTGAGGTTATTTTTTCCTTGGTTAACTTCTTGGAATATTTCTTCTTCTTTAACAAGAATTAAAATCAGCGGCTCAAGTGCCATGTACTGCAGAATGAAGACTCCCAAGGGAGAACTGCTTTTCTACAAAGGCCTGAAGATTTTTAGGCAATGCATGACTCAAAAATATTTTTGATCCTCATTTTATAAACTAAGAAATTCAAGTGTAGCTACTACCAGTAAGAGCTGACATCATAAATTAAATCTTAAATCCTAAGTCTTAATCCAACTTTAATAAGAAAACAGAAAACTCGCCTGCTGAACATATTGCAAAGGCACTGGTGTTGCTTGGGTAAAAGCTTCCAGATGAATTCCATGAATTGGATCCTCGATAATCAGACATCCAATGTCAAACCACCTGCAATTACAGCCAAGTTAGAGTCTGTTGAAAAGAAACATGTTAGCCCTTGAATGATGACCGTTTTACAACCTCTAGTACAACTGTAGTTAAAAATGTAACAATGACTTACATCAAGGCATCCCAGCATTTTTCAAATCAAATTTGCATGTATCAGTTCATGTATATACGAAAAACTGTAGTGCCTGTGTTCCCATCTAAAGAATTCTATGGTTCCTGTTGTTTCATGTATTTTATATGTGTCTACATATAAATGACATTTTTTTCTTTAAAGCACTGGAAGCAAGACCCTTTGAGTCAATGAGAAACAGCCCTCTCCCCACCTCAGGGATATATTTCAAGTTCTCACTTGTCAGGAAGCAATTCCTCAATGAAGTTTTCTACCGATACAGCAGGCTGTTTTTCATGGATTACTCCAGTCCGGCGCAAGCTGTCTATTCTTTCTTGGGCTCCCTACATGGGAACATGATCTGTTAGACAACATTCTCTTTCAATCACATCATACAACACTCAGAGATGAGTGCAAAAAACCCCTCTGGAGCAGAATTTTCAAGTTAAACAGAAAACAGCGATTTTGAAAAATTACTCTTTTTATCAACAGTAGAAAAACAAGAAACAAAAGTCATGAAAAAGCACCATAGCCTTTCCCAAACAGGAATCTCAAACAGTAACACAAGCTATGATAAAACTCACTGAAGTATCAGAATATATCCTGTTACTCACATCAACATTTTTGCATCTTAAGATCTGTTGTGCTTTGATCCTTTCAGAGCTTTGGACCAACTCTGTCCAGTGAAGAGACCCTCTCTGTTCTGGTACCTATCCAGCTAAGGAATCATTTACTCCAACCCTGTTCTCACTCTGAGTTGCCATACAAACACTATTACCACTACGCTGCAGTAGCTAATCAGGTAAAGCAACATGTCTATTTTTCTCCTTTACCTCCATATAAAATTGTTTCAGCTAATACATTGCTATGAGGATAAGCTTCACTCCGCTGTGAATGCTGCCACAGCAGTTAGGAGAAAATACCTCCTTTTTATGGAGGAAATGGTTTGCTTACATTGAAGAAACAGAATACAAAATCGTTGGTGTCACTGGGTTTAGGTATTGGCCAAGGAGATGGTTCCACCTAGATACAAGGAACAACTGTGTATTTTTAAAAGGTGGTGAAACAACCCTTGCTAACTCTTCTTCTGGGCCAGCACAGCTGTTTGAAAAGCTGCACAATGAATTCCTACATACTAAATGTAAGAATGGAGCTGTTCAGGAAGATCCTTGGCAAGTGTTGATCAACCTGTCTTTCACCTACAGAATTAGTTGGGAGACAACCCAGTCTCAAAGGCTCTCTTAACTTCTGATTACATTTTTCCTATTCAATTTCTCATGTTTAGTTTTCATCCCAAAGTACTGTGCTAGTGACAGACTAAGAACAAATGCCTGATACACTTTCAAACTACAGTCATATCACAATGCATGCCAGATGTGATGGCAATCAACTGCTTTAGAAGAAAATGGACATAAATGTTCTTCACTGCTGTGACCGCGTTTGCACAAGAACCCCAAAGGCTATTCCAACAAGCAGCTTCAGAATGATCTAACGGAACAGGCGGCAAGTTACACCAAAAACAAGAAAAGGAGAAGTCTCCCAATGCCACAGACTGACATTCCCCTTAGGGAAAATCAGATTTTTCTGGGTCAATGCCCCATCCCTGGAAGTGCTTAAGGTCAGGCTCGATGTGGCTTTGAGCAGTGTGGTCTAGTGCAGAGAGTTTCAGCCCCCTCTACTGAGGACAATTTGTAAGGTCATTTCCAAACCAAACCACTCTCTCATCCTACGTTTCCATTGCCCTTCTCTGTGCTGGAGGTACTTTAGTACTTACTTTTAAACCTGCAGCGTAGCCCACAGGTTGGGGTGCGATGTTAGACTGCGCAGCCTCTCCAGTAACAACGGCCATTCCAAAGACTTCTTGAAAGGCATCTCGAATGGCTGCAACTTTCACCTCTTTGGTAGAAGTAACCACTATGTCCAGTTCTCTCCCAGTTTCTGTAAAACACAGGTGTGTGTATATATATAGAGAGAGATGTATATCTATGAGCGTGTACTATTCTTCATTCCCATTACAAGCCAGTTTAAATACATTCTACATCTTAAGACTATGCTTCAGTTGGTTTTCTCTTTCTCACACGTTGCACAAAAGTTCTTTCCTGAAGCAGAAGTCACTTAATTTAGCTAGTCACCTAACTTTTACTTCCTAAGTGATTCATCAATGAAAAAAGGACAACAGGAACTGAGGCGTATTCTGCACCTGAAACAAAGCATAGTGCTCATTTAAGATGACAACTCATGGATTTAGAAGAATAATCCTGACATTCACCTCCTGCTGCTTCTGCTGAAGACAGAATATTGAACTAGATGAACCACTGGGCTAGAATCTCTCTTTTAGGGGGAAAGACTGACAGAGATAGGCACGTTCAGCCTGCAGAAGATAAAGCCAGAGGGATCTCACTGATTTGTACACATATCTGAAGGGAGCCTGCAAAGAGGAAGAAGCCAGACTCTTTTTGGTGGTGCCCATGGACAGGAGCAGAAGCAATGGGCACAAACTGAAACAAAGGAGGTTCCATACAAACATCTGAAGGATCTTTTTAACCATGAAGGTAACCAAGCATTGGCACAGGTTGTCCAGAACCACGAGGAAGTCTCCATCCTCAAACATACTCAGAAGCTGCCTGGATGCACTCAAGAGAATCAAAGAATGGTAGGGAATGGAAGAGAACCTTCTGCGTTCCAGTTTGTGCCCATTACCCCGTGTCCTGTCACTGAAAAGAGTCTGGCCCCATTCTCCCTTCAGATATTTAGGAGTATTGACCAGATCCCCCCTTAAGTCTTCCCCAGACTACCGAGACCAAGCTGATTCACCCTTTCCCCCTATGAGAGATGATCCCGTTTTATTCCACATATTGCCCACTGCTTTAGTACAATGGTGCAGCAATGTGGTCAGCTGGATCACACCACAGGTCCAATTGAGTGACAGCTCAGAAAAACAAAGCGCACAAAGGTGTTAATGCTTTCTTCTCTGCCTCATCAGTTTCCTGACCAGCTTCACCTACATGCAAAGAGCAGCACTAGCACAACTAAGAAGGAGGACTGCTCACCAGACTGCTGCAACAAAAGCAAAAAGCAAAAAGCAAAACAAACCAAACAAACAAAACACAGCAAGGAAAAAACACCTAAACCAGCCAAACAAAAACCCAACCCATAAAACCTGTCCAGTACTCTGACAAATTGTAGAAATCTCAGCTCAGTTAGACGTGACATGAATGTACTTTAGTAAAACACAAAATTGTGACTACCACAATGCTGCTCCTTCCTATTCATTTTAAAGCTCTAACTGAGATACTATGCTTTTCATTCCAGGCTCAATGCTCAGCAATACTTCACAGAATCACAGAATCATACGACTGGAAGAGACCTTTGTAGATCATCAACCCTTTCAGTAAACATTTCTTTCTAATATCCAATCTAAACCTCTGCTGGCGCAGCTTTGTGCCATTTCCCCTTCTCCTATCTCCTCTCACCTGGCTGAAGAGACCATTGCCCACCTCCCCACAACCTCCCCTCTGGTAGTTGAGACTTTATTAGACTGTTTTAGCCTTTTCAATGTTCTTCCCAAGTGTTTCAGGAACTGCTTCAAGTTTGCTGAGCTTCCTAAAATAGTATAAATACTGTTGGGCTAGAAAAGCAGAACAGCTGAAAGTCAGAAGAAAGCCTCAAAAGCGATGTAAACACCGTTGTGAGCACGCTTACCTTTCGGCTTGTCGACCCTCAGTGCGATACCTTACACACCGGGATTTAATCACCAGATCCAACAGAACACATACAGCATATTTTAAACTCAATTCCATATCACTCCCTCAAACAGAGAAACAGGGAGGGAAAAAAGTATGTGACTTCCAGATTACAGACAAGGACTTGTCACCGTTTTGTTCTCTGTAACTTGCTCATCTCTCACAACCTGAACTGAAGGGTATTACTATGCTACTACCTAAACTACAGCAGAATACACAAGTAAATGAACCTTAAGACGCACATAAAAAAATCAGCCTGCAGAGTGAGAGTCTCACTGGACAACGCACCTGAGAAATCACCACGTAACTGTGACAGAATTAACACACTCTCCAGATAAACTTCAAGTGCTGTTACATTAATCTAACATTCTATGCATTACTTAATGGTTTGTCACAAATACTTACTGATATATGGAACCATGCCAGGGTCCAGCGGTGTAATCATGGTCTCCACTGAATGTTTGGGTTTATCAAGAACAGACTTCACCGTGGGATTCTCAGCTACACCCTAAACATAAGCAAACAGACTTCCATATTATTTTCTCGTTTTTCCCCAAGAAACTCACAATAGCACAGTTAAAAACCAACCAAACAAAACCCAAGTATTAAGCTGCTTCGTGGTCTTCTTACCACATTTACACTTTGTAATGCCTGGTGCATCTCATTCCCCAGCACAAATGCTGCAAGACGTGACTAGGAGTGCGTGACTTTCCGGATACAGCAAAGGCCAAATATCATCACCGCCATCCTCTCACGCACCAATGCAGAAACAGGCCTGCCAGTGATGGTGGGCAACACACTTGATTTCCTCCTATTCTGGGACGGGAAGTCTTGAACATTTAACAAATGCTAATTACAGCTATCATCAGACTCGGTAGCTAGACTCAAACTGTGACAACTCCAACTGAAGAGCCTCTTTTTTATGACCTTACAGACAAGAGGACCTATTTTTGAATGGCCCATTACTAACAAATATTTTTACAGCTGAAATTGAGCTGAAATTCCTCAATTTATAAGTAGATTCTAAACAACGCTGAAAAAACGCTCTATCTTCTCCAGCCAAATCCCAGGTGGAGCTGCTGACAGACCTAAAAGTTCATTAAATGTAAGCACAAACACTGACAGGGTCTTGCTGGCCTATTATCTACCTTGAGGGACATCTGAAAGAATGGTGTTGGATTTCTGAAGAACAGCAGAGCAAAAAAGGTAGTTCAATCGATTTCAAGAGCAGAAACAGAGATAACTGCAGCACTGCCGTGTATGCACTTCAACAGAGAATCCAGCTTGCATTTCTGCAACAACTGACAGTTAAGCCTCACAGATTCTGTCTGATGTTTAAAAACCTGACTCTGACGTGTGCTTCCACACATCCAACACTTGACAGCTTCAGTACAACTAATGATTCCTCATTCTTCCACCTAGGAAATTCTCAGAGGTCATGGAAAACACAGAGCACGTACAACATTTAATACTCCAATCAAAGAATCTACATTTGGGTTGAAGTCAATCATACACATTCTCCAGAAACAGACATAGGTCACTTGCTGGATCCTACTGGTATACAGGCAACAATAACGTGGATGAGATTGGCTTTTCAACTAATTCACTACTGCCCTTTCAAACGGGCTACAAAATCATGTCACAAGGAAAACCTTCTCTTCTGGAACATTACCTTCTATCGCAAAAAAGCAAGAGGAATATGGTGACTGGAAGACATTTTCACTTGAAGACCAAAGAAGCTGTCTTTTTATGATTATAAGACACGTGCCCTAGAAAAAAGCAGCACGACAACTCTGCTCTCACCATACTGATCGACGATTAATCTTGCTCTTTAAGACTGTAGCACTGTCAAGATGACTGGAGTAAGGGAGGGCTCCCTCTGCCACGTCACACACAACTCATTCTTCCAGATTTTCTTCTTCAAAAGGCCTTGAAAGCCCCTCCAAAAGTCTCCAGTCCCACTGGGACGTCAATCTTGATTCTTCCTTCCGATTTACAGTACAGATAGTCGTGTTGCTCCTGAAGACAGCTCAGAGCTCACACACAGTCCCTGCATCTTTCTGCCACAGCCTTCACAACACTACTCAGATGTAGCATGTCACAGCTCCAAAAAGGTTACAGGCTCATGAGATGCTGTCAGTTGTTGCGGCTTATTTCCTCTCTACGATTAGATCGCACCACAAGGATTATCTGTTCTGCATTATACACTCCGTGCCCTCTAGCGGAATAGAAAAAATCCTACCAAATACCACAGACACCTCTTAAGAAACCCCTCCTCAGTGGAAGAAACACTTATTTCCCTCTCCCTGAGGAGACTTGTTTGGTTTAGAACAGGCAGGACTTGCATTCCCTAAAAAAACAATTCAGTTCATTAGGAAATGATAAAAAAACCCAGGATGTGCAAAGAATCAAAGAGGTTCTGACATTTCCCATGATTTAAGAGCATGTGACAAAACCTCTAAGGTAGAAGGATCTCCCTGTCACGAGCACCAAGATGCCTGCATTTATGTAGTCATTCCTCTTCTGGAAAGGAAAGCAGCACAGTTTCAGCAAAAAACAGCCACCTTGCAAATGAGGACAGAGGAAAGACAGGACCTAGAGCAACATGCCCTTAAAAGTTGTATCTTGTTAGAGACAACAAAAAATGGTAGTTCCTCCTGAAAGGTAACATACAAAACCACAGAGCTTTATAAACCCCCACAGCCCTCCAGCAGGTGTTCCACCTTGGGCAGTAGCTACTCTGGGGTCTTCAAGCTCCTCAGGAAAAGTGATTGCAGAACCAGTTCCAGGAGCCAAAGGGGAAGAGAAAGTTGCTTGCTGAGTAATAGGATCTGTGAAGACACCTAGGAAGAGGGAAAAACAAGACACAAGTACTGCGTTTCATTTCTTATGCCGTAGCAACATGCAATTGTTTTACAGGAAAATGAACAGGAAGAATAGAATAATACTGGGCTGATTCCTTTCATTTCTTGAAGGCCCCAGAACAATCCTGCTTGTTAGAGTTTAGCAGAGGCAACTACTGTGAATGAGTTCAACAATATCTGCTCATAGAACCGAGCCTACCTGCACCTGATGTGTAAAATTAAACAAAGACATGTTAGCTTAAGAGTGGTGCTTTTTATTGTCTTCAAATTTCCATAGGTCTTTCTGGACAGACTGCTTATAAGACATGTCACAAACAATGGTTAAAGCCTGACTCAACTGCAGCTGAAGAGCTAAGTTTCCATTAGGCTAGTAGAAAATCACCTCAGTTCAGCAACTACAGCACTCGCTTGCATGGCAGGCAAGTATTTTTCACTGTCCTGATGCAATTTAGTAGCCAGAAGCAAGAAAAGAGAAGCTACTCTCATGTGACGGACGACTTCTTACAGATAGCGAGCTTCTCAGAACAAAAACTTGCCCATTAGGAGATTACAGCCTGAGATACCTTACCATTCCGTGGAAATACAATGGCTAAAATTGCCTCTGAGCTGAACAGCAGCAACACAGAAATAAATGGTCAGCTGGGCTTTCCTGGGCACATTTTAAAATACTGCTCTCAAACACTTTTCTGTGAGCCTGAGTGCTAGCAGAACTCTGTGGAAGAGGACTCTTGTCCTACACCGTGATCGTACTTCAAAGGCCATTCTCCATTCCTCCGAGCGCAGCTACTCAGTAATTAAGTGTCACAAGAATACTAAAGAAGCTGAACTTGTGGGACTCTAGCAGACTGCTGAAGTAGCCACCCAGGAGACCCCTCATCCTGTCTCACAAGCACAAAGGTCTATATACAAAAGGTTACCTGTGACGGGAGGTGCAGAGAATGATGGCATCAGTGGGCTCTGTGGTGCTCGACCAGCGTGGCCTCTGGTGATATCATATGTTGAAGACATGGAAAATCCTGAAATCGGGGGACCAGCAGGAGGTGCAGGAAGACCAGAGCCAGCAGTAGAGCTTAATGAAGGAGCTGTAGAGAACTGCGACACAGAGGTACTAAAAGACGAAGGGGCAACTGGAGGTCGGGCTGGAGTTAGAGGTGGCGCCATAGTAGAAACTGTTGCAGATGGCACAAGTGGAAAAGAAGATGAAGTCATCATAGGAGGAGGAAGTGGAGATGCTCCAGCTGCCAGAGGTGCTGAGCACTCAGGAGAAGATGACAGGCTTGGTGTAGCAAGGGGACTGGACAAAGCTAGGGGAAAAAAAGACAAATGGAATTTTAGAAACACCAAGCCTTCATCTCAGAGATTCAGGTATGTAATTGTTCAGCTAGTTTACAAGTAAGTTTTGACCAAGTCTGCTTTTCTCCTTTCAATGGAAAAAAGTTTAGTACTGCTTGAGTTTGCAACCACCACCAATTGCCCTCAATTTCTGGAGATAGTAGCCTGGAATCTCTTTTCTTCTCTGACCCTATTTATCACAGCTAAAAAGACGAGTCAACATTTGACCACCCATTTTGTAGCAGATGAAGTGGGCCTCAGAAATTTCCAGCTAGCACGCTGAGCCCCAGGCAGCCCTCTCTTCCCTGGCACCCAGCTACCCAGGCTCCTAAACGCTCTGCTTTCTGTGTTTCAGTCTGGCCCCCAGCTGATCCTTGGATAAGCCAATTTTGTTCTCTAAACCAAATTTAGACAGAAAATTAAGCCAGAGAAACAGAAAACACTGGTTTTTACAGCACTAAGCTGTTGGATCAGCTCAGATGTGAAACTGCACTCAGCCTAAACATTGATGACAGTCAAGTGACGTGCCAAGTTACCGTAAGGAGGTCGTTTCCAAACTTTATCACGCACACCAGTCAATAAAAAACAGAACATGCACACCCCCAACATAGCTACAAAATACTTACATGGGCCACTGTCCTAGTATATTCCATAGATTTTAAAACATACAGAACAGAAATATTAAAAGGATGAGATAAAGATCAAGAAACTCTTCTGCTCCCACTGAAAATTAGTATTTGAATAGTATATTCATAAAACAATATGTTATGTTATTAATGGTTAGCACACTATAGAATACCATTAATAATATTGTAGTGTGAGCAATGTTACTACAGAAGCCTCATTAATTTTACATCAGCAATTTGGAGGTCTGGTTCTATATTCCGATTATGGCTTTAATGGTTGTCACACCTGGAAAAAATGCCTTACAAAGACACACAGACCCAAATGAAAAGGTGTTGCTGGATGTGCTTACAAAACCATGCTATTTGTTTTCGTCTCCCAGCCATCAAGTATATGAAGGCTTATCTTGAAATTCAGCTAGCAAATGTTCATCTTCCTTGATGTCATTCAATTCTTCTGGAAAAATCATCAGAAGGTGTTGCACTTTGGTATTCCTAACAAATGGGCTCAAAATCCACCAAAGCTAATTCATCTGGAAGATTTTTACATAGCTCAGGAAATTCTCTTTGCCAATTTACATATACAGAGTGGAAAGGGTTTTTTGTGTGACACTTGCAATGATTTTGGCAACAGGAATGCATTGACAACGTAAACACTTTCAAATAACAATTTTCTCAAACGCATGACTTTCTTACAAAGAAGTAGGTAACTCCTTCTTAAAACACCACCTTTATCTTGAAGGGATAAACCACCTTTATCTTGAAGGGACAAACTGTAAGTGTGTTTTGGGGTTTTTTTAAATAACTACTGGGTAGCACACTGCTGATGGCCACTTGTCATCACAGAAAATGTCAGCGAGTCTGCAAGTCTGTTTTGGTACAAGAAGAAAGCTGAAGCCATATTTAAATCCCTTGCCACAAGACAACCAGCAAACCTCTGTGCGATGCACAAAAGTTTCACGGTCACTTCCTCTACCATTACAAGGTGCAGCTAAAAACAACCCCTACTATTTAAAGAGAACTTCTATAAAGTTAACCACACTGCTGGCATCCTGTAGCCCTTTGTGCACCAGCTCCACTTTCACTGCTGCAGTAACTTGCCTATGAATGAGGCGGTCAATAAATGTCATGGGTGGAAATAGATCGGTAACCTTATTCGAGAATCCATTTTTAGCCTAGTCAAAGCAATCACTCCATCAATGGTTACTCTGAGGCAGTCTTAATAAAAACATGGCTTTTATTAAAGAAATCATTCACTGTTGAGGATGCAGCTTCTCCAGCACAGCCCTCCTTCAGCATTTGACAATAAAGTTGTTCTTTCTGTATTTCATTACTGAAACAGAATTTAGCAAAAACCATAAGCAGAAACACGTTAGGAACATCTGTACAGCAAACCTTCCATACTGTGATCTGTTCTCATGCTTGTTTCTTATAATCATCAGCAATGTTTTCTATGTCTCCTTCCAACAGAATTTCCTGACAAATCCATTTGTCAACATATTGTTTGCATTTAATATTACAGACATTTTTACCACGTCTCTGGTGGTTTCTGAAATATATGCCAAGAAGTATCTTCAATATGAGTAAAGCTTGATTTTTCTTCTTTTTTTAGATAAAACTATTATAAAGGAATGCTCTGGTATTTTCTTCCTGCACCCAATGGATCGCCCAGCACATCCTCCTGGGGCTAAGAGCGCTCCACTCGGGAGTCCACGGCACTAGTGTGACTCAAGGTAATGTTACCAGATGTGTCAGAAAACTGAGCATTCGGTAGTCAAGCACATGGGGTTCAGACTCTGGAAAAATCAGATTCAGTGCTCTGATTACCACCCACAATAGTAAAATCCAAGTGATCGTCCACGTTTCTCACTATCCCCCACAAGACTGTAGACTTGTTTGAACTCCCTTCTGTGCTGCTCATCTCACTGTGCACTGTACTGGCCAGTATTCCCTGTCCCCACGTCCTTAAAAACCCTAAGTGCATCCACATGACTTCATCAAAAAGTTTCAAGAATAATAAAAACATTTACACTACTCTCTGTCAGATGTATGCCATACTGCCATGAGAAAGAAACAAATTCTTCCCATCAGCCTGGAGAAGAGCTCTCTAGGTTGATCCCAACACCTCTGGATGAACTGCTGTGCTTTAAAAAGACATGAATAAATATCACTGAGTTTCTGAGGAAGTTTCTGTACCTAATGACCTACCTGTAGCAGCAGTGGTAGCAGCTGTAGTCTCCCCTGCTGTGTTTGGTGGGGGTGTACCGGGTGGAGTTGTCTCTATTCCACTCTCTTCCACCATTTTCCTTCAGCTACAGAAAGCTGTAAGACAAAAAGAAAGGAAAATAAAGAAAAAGCTTATCTTGAGAAATAGGGATAGTGTTTGCTGCAATACTGAGCTGTAGTAACTCCAAGGACCTGTTCTTTTCAGAGCTGATGCATGACAGGATGCAAAAGGTGGCAAGAAGCGAGACAGAGAACGAAGTCTCCCCCCTCTGCCCGTAAAGAACCACAACTACCCCTGAAGTTGGAGCCCTCTCCAGCTTAAGCACTGCCACAGATGCTCCCGACCCACCATCAAACTGACTGCAAGCACTTTCTCCAACACCAGGCATAGTGGCAGAGCTTGCAAGGGCCTAGGGCTCCAGACTCCGTGACCTGAACTCTATGACCCTGTCTGCTTAAAGGAGAAGCTAAAGAAACCTCCAGACACGCCACAAGAAACCAGGGAAATTTACTTCCAACCTACCTAGAAGTACAATGACATTCATTTACACTGAACAAGTTCTCCACTGCACACAATTCCTGTAAAATCCAGGTCTCGTACTGCTCTGGTGAGTATCAGAAGTGACAGTAATTGAAAACTTTGGCTTTTCTTTTGAAGGCCACATTACATTGAAAGTATCTTCCAGCATCTTTGACTACACCTGTACAGTGCACTACTTGTGGAAAAGTAAAGCTATGTGCTTATTTAAAACCCCCTAAATTAAGAGAAAGGCCTCAGGAGATGAAAAGGAGAGGATGAAAGACTAAGATTAACACCTGGAGATTTTTGTTCTTCAGTGCAGAGGAAGTCACCTAAAACCCCCTGCTTCCTCCCAAGTCTGGTAAACCAGACCGAGATTGTTTGTACCACTCCCTGAGGTAGCAATTCCATAAGGACATTTTAATAACATAAAAACCCTACAGAAAGGAATTTATGTCTGAAAAATTGGCAGGAAAATATTTTCCATCATATCCATTACCTCAGTAGCTACTGAGGACTGACAGCTTACTACATTTAACAAGTATCAGAGGAAAAGCCTTAGGTAATGTGTTGAGTAAAAGTACTCACAGGTATTTATAAAGAACTCCACTTACAAAAATACAGGGGGGGTTCCTCTAAAAAAAAAGAAAAAACCCTCACTGCTGTTTAAAATGTGTATACAGCTATGTTTAATGTAGAGGGAAAATTACTGTTATGACCAAACTGAAAAATACAAAAAGTAGGATGCCAGTGTTAGTCTGGACAGGCTAAGGAGCATCAAAAGCAAATGAAAGCATTGAAATCACAAAGGAGAAAGTGTATTTCCTCTTACAACCAGTATGTGTTGTAAGAGGAAATAAAGTAACTCAAGATTAAGCATTTGAGCCCAGACTCGGAAAGCAAGTATGGTTCCTGTGCAGCACACCTCCTAAAAGCTCTGATGACCCAGGGACTGTGGGTTCTGAGTACCTTGAAAGTTTCTCTGCAGACGGGATGAAAGGGCCAGTAACTGCCTGGTGGGGAACAGACTGACCTTGACGAATGAGCACATCTCAGCATCCCTCAGAAAGGAGCTACACAGCCCTCCCCTAAAGTTCACTAAGCAGAAGAATTTGCAGTAAGATTTTGTCTTTTCACTCACCTACGGGAGTTCACGTTCCTCCTCGCAGAAGTATTTCTAAAGTCATTCTTCTTCCAATTATACACTGCAAACAAAGAGAGAATTTCCCACTGTGCAACATCTGTAATCACTGACCAAACCCTCCCAGAAACACTTTCTTTCATCAAGGCTCCTTTCAGCTGCTGCTTGATTTCACCTCTGTCGTGGTTTCACCCCGGCTGAGAGCCGAGATCCACACAGCTGCCTGCTCCTTAAAGGAAAAGAGCAGGGAAAAGGGAAGGGGGGGAGGGGAGGGTAAGAGGTAAGGGAAGGGAAAAGGAAGGGGCAAATAACCCCAAAACCAAGAAATAAGAGGCCCGTGGGTTGGGATAAGGAGAGTTTACTAAGATAACAGAAAGATACAATATAACAATGTTGACAGGACTCTAGAGCAAAAATATATGAAGCTGTTGATACACAGTGCAGTTTCTCACCAAACCCACAACTCAGGCCGTGCCACCCAGAGCCGTCCCAGAACCCGACCGTCCCCCAAGAACCGCACGTCCCGGAGCCGCCCTCGGCCTTCCTCCCGTCAGCCCCCCGATATCCTGGGCAGGAGGTAACTGGCGTGGAATACTCTCTTTGGTCAGTTAGGTCACCTGTCCTGGCCTCGCCCCTCCTTTCTCATGAAGAGCTGAGAAAGTCCTTGACTGTCTGACAGCAATCAGAAACATCAGGGTGTTATCAGCACTACTCCCATTTTAACTCCCAAACACAGCATTCCATCCGCTGTTACAAATGAATTTAACTCCATCCGGACCAAAATCAGGACAGTTGAACACCCTTGCTGTTGTTATTTTGAAATCATAGAGGGCTTACATAGCTCCACAAGCCACTGATGACCACAGAGAACTGTTGGTCTAGTATACAGTGTTATCTACATGGGACTACGTAAACCCAAAGACACAGCTACACAGAACCACATGCATTCAACCAGTTTGTACCAACTGACGTAGGGTAAATGTCATGATGCAACAGCTCCAGCACTTGCAGACGATTTTGCCCAAAAGAAACGTTTGTTTTTCACGGCACTATAAACGAACTAGAAAGGGCAAAGCACTGCAACAAGGTATCCTCCAGAAACAGACTTCCTGAAGCATCACTTCTATCCTATGCTAAGAGATCCTCAAGGGTAAGGATTTCTACTGCCAATCATGCTAATTCCAGCTAAAACCACAAGGGATCTAGCACTTCCAGCCTGAGCTGCAACGCTGGAGCACAGGGCCCTGAGAGCAGGCATCTGAACACTACCCAGTGCCGGGAGAAAGCCTGGTCACCAGGAGGGTGACTCGCAGGAGCAGATCACTATACAGGACCTAGCAAGCTATCAGGAGCTGGAAGTTCCGTGAAGTGCTGGTGGTTTCCAATACCACTGCCAGTCATCACTGAGGCCGCAAGGGGTCTTGCTCTGTAGCTTCATCTGCCTCACAACCCACAACCGTAACGCTGCAAGAAGCCCCAGAGCCTGCCAGCAAGGAGCACTGGGGCCAGTGCAGCCTTTCTTTAGGACAAGACGGTTCAGAGTAAGGGCAACAAGACAGACTGCCTACACCAGAATCAGTCTGGTGAGGGGCAGACACCGTGCAGTCGCAGGTGTGCTGCCCAAGGGGGGAAAGTCGCCCCGACGGGACGGCTGCCGGAGCTCGTCCCGGGGCGGACCCCGCCGACATTCCTCACACACACAGCCCGGCAAAGACCTCAGCGACCCTCCGCCCCACCTGGCACAACCTCCCGCGCTGCCCCCAGGACTGCGTCTTAACATCCGGACCTGCCTACAGGGCCCCAACGGCCCCAGACGGCACCCGGGACCGGGGGACACCCACCGCTCGCTCCGGGATGCCGCCCACCGCCCAGCCTCACCCGCCCAAAGCCTTCCAGACGCTCCCTCCCCGCCGCCGCCGCGGACGACGGGTGCCAAGGCGTGCCCTCCTCCCGCCGCGACACGGGGCCTCACCGAGCCCATCCTCCAGAGCCCACCGCCTCTTCCCGCTGCGCACCGCCCAGACATTCTGGCCCAGCCAGAAGGCCGCGGCCCCGAGCACCTCCGGGTGGCCCCGCCTCCCAGGAAAAGGCTCCTTCGGGCTCGGCCGCAGGAGCAGCACAGCTCCCCCGCCACGCTCGCAGCGGACCTCGCGTCACGTGGGGGTGCCGGTCCCGCAACCTGCCCCCCACCCCCCTCCCGGCCCGCTGCGTGCCGCCTCAGGCTGCGCAAGTCGGCAGCTGCCCAGCTACCCGTAACCCTCGTGCCTTCATCCTCTGCCAGCCGGAGAGAAAACAGTTACTTCAGTTTTACAGCCTTTACAAAGCACCAGGCAACCCTCCCAGCTGCCCAGGGTTTCCCCCACAACTCACCTCTGCTGCTGCCAGTGCACTTCCTGGGTCCAGTGAAGGTGGTGGACAGCGCTGGGGTGGCGAGTGATGGGGGTGTGCCCCAGCTGCTGGACCGGCTCTGGTGTTGGCAGCTCCTGGGCCCAGGTCTAGTTTTCCTGGGAGGGTGGCCTCTTGGGGGGCTGGGAAGAGTCCTGGGAGCCGCTGGCCCTCCTCTTTGCTGCTCGTCTTGGTCTCCCAGGGGCACGGTCCCTGCCCTGGCTGGCACTGGAGGGACCTGCCACAGCCTGCCCCAGACCCGCCGCCGGCTCTTCACGCTCCCCGTGGATGGGAGAGGGGGCGTGGTGTGGGCTGGTGGGATGCCCAGCAAGAGCAGCGGCCGAGGTGCTGGGGCGCTCCTCTTCCCGAGCCCCTGCTGGGCTGCTGGAGGGGGCTGGTCCAGGGGCAGGAGAGCCGGCTCTGGAGGCAGCAGGATGGGGGGCAGAGGTGGGCCTGCCCTCCCGCGCCTCGGCTGCAGGGCCATCCTCCAGGCCCAGGAGACGTCGGGCCTCCCTGCGGCAGCGCCGCACGGCGACACTGATGAGCCGGCGCACGAACGACACTGCGCGCTCCTGCAGGCTGGGCTGCAGCAGCCGGACCAGCACGTCTTCATCCAGCCCGTATAAGCCCAGGACGGCCCGGATGAGGTCCTCCAACACATCTGCTGTGGAAGGCTGCCGTTGAAATGTGGCCCTCAGGTGTTGTTGTAGCCACGGCAGAAAGCGTTGGAGGAGGGCTGGGTGCTCATCAAAGAGAGATGCCCAGGTGTCTGGCTGCAGGCCACCCACTGTAGCCCTGGGCACCGTCTCCACCGCCGGCGGCTGGGCAGCTAGCGGGCGAGGGGGGCTGTCGGTCCCCGGGTGTGCGGGCGCTCCTCCAGCTGCAGGTATGGCAGGCCATGTTGAGTCCTCTCGTGGTGGTCTGATGTGGACCTCTTCAAATTCATGGTCTGCCCGCACCGAGTGCAAGATGGATTGTACTCCCCTCTTGCAGAGGGGGCACTCAGGTTTGCTGTTAGCCCACCGCAGGATGCAGGCGTAGCAGAACTGGTGGAGGCATGGCATCACGAAGGCGGCGTTGTCAATGCTGTCCAGGCAGACTGGACAGCGGTGTTCCACCTCCGTGGCCATGCTGTTCTGGCTGCGGTGGGCTGGGAGGAGCTGCGGGTGGTGAACTGCTTCCTCCAAATGGCGCTGCAGCAGCTGGAAGCTGCGCTCGAAGATGCGCCGCGTGTGCCCTGGACACACCCTTCAGTATCTCTGGGATACCGCACTGGAAAACCGTCCTGAGTAAGGCAGCAGCACCAAGCCTTCGCTCAGCACTCCAGCCTCGCTGGCTGCTCAGCTGGAGTCTGCGCTTGAGGCCGTTGGGCACCCCTGTGTGCTGGGTTACAGGGCTGGGTGACGTCACGCTTGTCCGTTGGTGACCAGTAAACATGGCACTCAGGCAGCTTCCAGAAGCTGCCATGTCAGATGACTACTTTTTGGTGGTCTTCTGGCTTTCACAAACCTTGACGGACAATAAAACACAACAGAACAGAACTGTCCCTGGTGGAAGGAACTCCAACAATCTTCTAGTCCGACTGCCCGACCACTCCAGGGCTGACCAAAAGTTCAAGCCTGTTGTTAAGGGCATTGTCCAAATGCCTCTGAAACGGATGGGCACGGGGCATGGGCCATCCCTTGAGGAAGGCTGTTGCAGTGTTTGATCACCCTCTTGATACAGAAATTGATCCTGAGCTCAAGTCTGAACCTGCCTTGACACAGCTTTGAGCGCTCACTCACATGCTCTGGCTTGGCCGGCCATGTGTGGAGCCAAGCGTTGCACTTGATGATCCTTGTGCATCTCTTCCCACTCAGGATATTCTGTTATTCTGTGAATTTATACTTGTGCCTGGCACCCACCCACCCAAGGTGCAGAAGCCAATAGTTTGTCTTGTTAAATTTCATGCCCTTGATGACTGCCCCATGCTCCAGTGTATCTACAGCCCACTGCAAGGCCTGTTCTTGCTCAAGAGACTTAACAGCGGCTGCCGGTTTAGTAGCATCAGTAAACTTGCTAACGGTGCATCCAACCCCTGCCCCCGGATCACTGATAAAAGGATTGACTGGAACTAGCCCTAGAACTGAGCCCTGAGGAACAAGCCCGAAGCACTTGGCTCACTCTTGTGGGTTTTCTCCTGCCTTTCTCTCCTTCCATTATGCCAAATCTCATCCTTGATCAAACGCTAACTAAATTGGAATAATATTTAAAGCAATAAATAAGTAGAACTAAAATAAATAACAATTTCCCACACATCTGCCTGTAACCAGTGTTTGAAATGAATCCTTGGAGGTCAGAGTTACAAAGGAGAAACTGCCATATGCTTTGCCCCTTTATGCTGCGTTTGTACGTTGTTACTGGCTCCTTAGTCATTATTCCAAGGCGATCATTGTTGTTATTATTATTAATTTATTAAAGGGAAAATATCTTGCTTTTGTGAAGTCAACTTCCCATCTTTCTCAAGGGTAAAGGTTAAAGTATTCAAGAGACTGGCTTGGAAGAATTGCCCTACTTCTGGACGTGGCTCGTCTAGGAACAGGCAGAACATCACAGAAGTTTAGGAGCTCAAAATCAGCCTTGATTTCTGTCAGAGTTTTGCGTGGCTGGGTCCTGGTGGAAAAGGGGGCGGGGGGCTGCAGAAAATGGCTGCTGCAAGAAGCAGCCAGAAGCTCTCTGCAGGCCCGAGAGAGTAAACATGGGCTAATTCAAGGCCAGAGTTGCTGCTGAACAAGGCCGAGCCAATCGTCCAATGTCACAGCGCATCAGGGAATCACATTTAGGAGAATAAAAACGCAGGCAGGTGCATTTTCCCACCAAAGAGGGGAGTGAGAAGATGTAAGGAGCTGTGCAGGCAGCAAGGCCGGGGAGGGCGGGAGAGGAGGCCTCGCCCTGCTGCTGGAGAGAATGATGCCCCTGCAGCCTGTGGAGAAAGCCATGGTGGAGCGGGTGTCCCCCCAGAGCCCATGGAAAAGGCTGAGACCCCACCTGCAGCCCCTGGAGAGGCTCCACGCTAGATGAAGCAGGTGGAGACATAGAGGAGATGCTGTGACCCACGTTAGAGCAAGCCCCTCCCTGTGCCGCAGTGCGGGGGAAGAAGGGAGTGAAATCATGACCAAAGTCTGAAGTGATAGAGCAGCTTTGGTGGGCGTCTGGCCTCCAGCCAGGGCCAAACCACCACAATTTATGACAAAGCATCTCAGGAACTACTTGCTGTCTCTAAGAGAGAGACTTGTATGCCATCAAATACATGACTTGGTTGTCCAGCATGGGTAAGTGTAACATGTTTTATAGTTCCTGCGCTATTTCTAGACCCACCCTCAGCAAAAGAAAGGGAAAGGAAAAAACGTCACAGCATTCACATCTTTCATTAGAAACTTTATTCCATCAGCCTACAGGTACATGAGGTGAAATAAATGGTAGTGAAGGGCAGAAGGACCAACAGCAGTCATCTTTGGAAAACAGAAACATTTTCACAACAAAACACCATTTTGTTACAGCTAAGAAAAAAAGCCAGGCACACTTGATAGCTTTTCTTTAAGGATGTATTACAGTTCAGTCACACCAAAGTGAAACGTTGTGGGCTAAAACTGGGAAGTTCTGTGCTTTAGCACTAGTACAAGCCTACCAAACCACATGATTTTCTGGGCAGCAATTAGGAAACACGCATCGTTCTGTCAAAATTTCTGTCCAAATGAGCTGTGTATTCTTCAGTCTGGACTTCAGAGCTTCAGTATAAGGATCATTAGATGGATACCTATGTAATGAAACAAATTCAGTCATGGTCACGGTACTTGGAGAATCCAATAGATCTTAACTGACACCTTGGCCACTTTGGAGTTTGTTTTATTCTGTATTCCCTTCAATATGAACTCAGCTTTGCAGATTGTCTCAACAGAAAGTATGAATGCACTGAAATCTTCTTTCCCCTAATCTGCATGTGCATCTCCAATTAAAATTTATGTGACTTCTCTGAGTACATCAAAATAAGGACAAACTTTATGCGTGACTGTGTTGTGATTAAAATCTTTGCTTAAAAGCCTTTAAGCCTTTTAAAAAACCTTGAGGTTCATGGTGTTTCTCCATGACCACCATTAGTACACCTACATTATGGAAAACCTCAAGTTTCTACTTACTACCTCAATTAAAGTCAGCTACACACCTTGTGCATCGTTTTGCACTTTAGTAAACTGGTACCAAGTTGCTCCCTTTTCAGTGTGACATTTCTCACTCTTGTAATGTGACTGTTTAGCAGCAAAGCTTCTCTTGCCGTCCCTGTCCCTGGTGAAGGCCTTTCTCTTAGTAGACAGTACTTGCTGAAATTACTCGTCAGCTTACTTGTTAAATTCCCACCACAATATAGTATCTCTGTTTGGATTTAAATTCTCTAAAGAGCATACTGGGATCTACAGAAAGGGCTAGATGATAAGCATGAAGATTAAGTTGGGGGGGTGGTCTCTCAAATTGACAGATGAGTGTCCTTCAGTGGAAGCCTCCTGGGGCACAGAGGGGACAGTGGGATTGCCAACGCCAGTCCCACGGGCTTTTGTCCTGTGGCTGTCATTTGACAAAACTATGTGAGCCCTGCAGGTAATCTGTTCAGAGTGTCTACCAGTGATCCTTCGCTGAAATAAATTCAGGGAGGACTCGTGCTTCCCGCTGTATGCCGTACGATGCAACTGCCTACCCCTTTTACCTGGGCACAGAGCAAATGTTGGGACACGCTGCTCCCAAGAAGCTGGAGAGCTACTGCCAGAAGAGGGTGGAGGAGCCTGCTGGGGCTCCATTACAAGCATGTTTTCCGGCACCATCACCAGCAGCAGCAGCTAGAAACAGTCCTGCCGCACCTGATGCAGGGTTCTAGAGGTAACTTGGCACTGACACAGAATGTCCGGTCTGGATCAACCATTTTATTTCCAGCTGAGATGTTTGGGGAACAATTCTGCTCCAATGCATCGCTACCTTGGCAGATTTCACAGTTCCCAACAGGCTGTTCTGGAGGGAGAGAAAGGAGCCTGTTGGAAAGGTGCTCTCCATGCAGAGCCAACAGAATAAGCTAAACTTTAAGGAGGGACTGGTTTGGACTTTCCTTCTGCTTCCTCGTTACTAGCCTTGACAACACCACCTTGATGTTTTTTCCCAATGAAGTAGGTTAAAGTGTTATGTATTAGGTAACCACCTCTGACAGACATGGGGACGACACGAATTCTGCCTTCAATCCTCTCCCTCTGCCCAGAGGTTCCTTCAGCCGGACAAAATAAAGGCCAGTTGGCCAAAATGCCAAAGAAACGCACACACGGTAGAATATTTTTGCAATTACAACTAGATGGCTAGAACACAGACACACAGCATAGAAATGGAGACAGGAGTTAATAAAGAATGGGGGGTACATGTGTCACATTATCAGCGATGCAAAAGACCAGCTTAAGCACGTGTTTCTCTACGTCAGCTATAAAAAAGAAAAGGTGCCTTTTTAGCAAGTATGCACAGAGATTGCTCAGTTATTTCTAAGAATAAAAAAAAAACAGAATACTTGACAATTTTTATCCTCTATTACAGACATTATTACTACCTGTTTATAAAATGTAAACCTTTCCTCGCAGTTAAGATTTACAGCAGTCATCACCTTTGTCCACTCCTTACATAATCAGTCCCTGGTGGCAAAAATAAACTGATGTAGCACACACCTTTTCTGAAGTAATTACTGATATGTTATGGAGCATTAGTTGTGTAGTGGCAGAAGTAGTGGTCAGAACTGCAACGTATGGAGCTGAATGGCAGCTCCTAAGGATAAAAATCCTTAGAAATGTTGGGAGAACTGGTGCGTTTTGGAGGAATGTCTAATTGGGAACAGAAAAGGCAAATGGTATCCTATGACAGAAGACATAGACTTTATTCCAGCCTAGAGACCATTGGGATAAGGAGGATTCTACCAGAACCCCAAGTTTTCTGGAACTACACCAGCCACAGTAACGCAGGAACTCGATAGGGCACCTGTCAGTGAAATACAGCCTCTGGGGGGGAAGATGCTGGTTTTCATGTCAAGAAGAGGAAACAGATTCTTTCTATCCCTCCCATAAACTTACTCCAGCTGTGTTCAGTACTTAACTGCTCCTGTGGGTCTGCATGGCCAAACCAGCTCAAGGACCGATCCGCCACTGACCAAGGCCAAGCCCATCAGCACCAGTCACAGCCCCTCTGTGGTCACATATTTAAGGAAAAATCCCACAAGTGGACGCTTTTTGCCACCAGAGGAGGGAGTGAGAAGATGAAAGAAACTTTGCAGACACCAAGGTCAGTGAAGAAGGGGAGGAGGAGGCGCTCCAGGTGCCACAGGAGAGATTCCCCTGCAGCCCGTGGAGAAGAGCATGGGGAACAGGTTGTCCCCTTGCCACCCACTGAAGATGATGGGGAGCAGAGATGCTTCCTGCAGCCCGTGGAGAGGCCCCAGGCTGGAGCGGGGAGACAAGTGTAGAAGATGCAGTGACCTGTGTTGGAGCAAGCTCCTGGCAGGACCTGCAGCCTATGCAGAGACAGGCCCCAGGCCACAGCATGTTTTCTGGGGGCACTGGGGGGCACCAGGATGGAGCAGTGTGGGCCTGAGAGACTCAGAGACGTTCTATGATTTTATGACTGTACTCCATAGCAGTGACCCACGCTGGGACAGCTGGTGAAGAGATGGAGCCCTGTGGGAAAAGACTGACGTTGAAGAAGTTTGTGGAGGACCCCATGCTGGAGGAGGGGAAGAGTGTAAGGAATGCCCACCCCCCCCTTTCCCGCTAAGAAGGAAGATTACTTATGAGGAACTGATGGAAACCCCCATTCCGCCACCCCCCTGTGACACCTCAGCGAGGAGGAAGGGAGAGAAATAATGAATAAAGTTGAGTCTTTGAAGAAGGGAGAGGCAGGGACAGGCCTTTTAGGATTTGGTTGCACTTCTCGTTATTCTACCCTGGTTTCTGTGCATGTGAGTGTGGTAAGATGGGTTTTTTCAATTCCCTGTTGAGTCTGTTCTGCCTGTGACGCTGATTGCGGAATGATCTCTCCCTGTCCTTATCTCCACTCCTAAGCCTCTCAAGAGGTATTTTCTCCCCCAGCTGAAAAGGGGAGTGAGAAGAGTGTCTTTGCTAGGAACCCGGCCTCCAGTCAAGGTGCAACCACCACAACAGCCTAAAATAGAGTGCGATCAAATGCTTAGCTTACGCTGTTGTTTAAAGACAGGCCTTCAAACCAGGGAAATTGAGCGCTCTCTCTAGGTTAGAGATCAGAGCTGAAGGTATTTAAAGCTCTGTCCTTGTGAACTCTACCACTTCCCTGGAAAAGAGATGGGTGGAGCAGAAACCAGAACCTGAACGTATCGCTTTTTTAGCTGATTTTTAATGTGTTTTGAGTAACCTGGCTCAAAGGAAAAAGTCCTGTGCTCTTTGTTCTTAACCTTCAACATCGAGAAGTACATTTTGCACTTACCAACTTCATAAACGTTCCTATTGGCTGAAGCAGAGCCAGCGATCTCAGCATACGGGGAGTCCCCGCGTGCCGGGGACTTCATTTCCACATAGCCGCATTCTGAACTTCTGGGGACAAGAGCTGGTGGGTCTTTTATAGTAGCGTAGGGGTTCTCAGAACTACTTTACGAGCAATTACTTAAATTATATTGGGAGTTCTTCACTAGATCTGCAACAAGAAAAACACGTGTTTCTCTCAAGCATGCTAGTAGTATGGACATCAATGCTACACAGGGTGTTGAGTTCTAACAACTCGCTCCCCATCAAATATTTAAATAGAAACCAGTCATAGCACTTCCAAATGGTTAGACAGTCCTTAATGAATCCACTTCTACTGCTATTCTTGTTTATGGCCCTTGGTCTTGTCATCAGCAAATTCCTGTTGCAGTCTGAGAACTGTCAATTCTGGTTAGAATAGTAGCTGGCATTCAATACAGATAATCCCAGAGTGGTTGGGGTTGGAAGGGACCTCAAAGCACATCTAGTTCCAGCGCCCTGCCGTGGGCAGAGACACCCTCCACTAGACCAGGTTGCCCAAAGCCCCATCCAGCCTGGCCCTGAACAATGCCAGGGAGGGGGCAGCCACCGCTTCTCTGGGCAGCCTGTGACGGGGCCTCACCACCCCAACAGAGAAAAATTCCATCCTAACACCTGATCTAAATCTAACCTCTTTCAGGTTAAGGCCATTACATTTTGTCCTTTCACTATATGCCCTTGTAAACAGCCCCTCTCCAGATTTCTGGTAGCCCCCTCCCTGTTAGGTAGTGAAAGGCTGCTACAGAATATCCAGAGCCTTCTCTTCTCAAGGCGGAACAAGCACAACTCTCTCAGCCTGTCTTTGTAGGAGAGGTGCTCCAGCCCTGCGGTGACCTTTGTAGCCCTCCCCTGGCCTCACTTCAGCAGCTCAGTGTCTTTTACTGGGGAGCTCAGAGCTGGACACTGTACTTCACGTGCTTTCACTTTCTGTGCCTTGGGCACTGTGGCTTGAGCACTTGCCAGAAAAGACTGAGGCAAAAAGTCATGAAGTACCTCAGCCTTCTCCAGATCCTGGGTAACTGCATCTCCTGTTTCCTTCTGGAGACAAGGCCAATTTTTCCTCTCACCCTCATTTTGTCACTGACGGAGCTATAGAAGCTTTTGATGTTGCCCTTGATGTCTCAGGCCAGATTTAATTCTGTCAGCACTTTAGCTTTCTTAACCTGGTCCCTGGCTGTTGGAACAGTTTCTCGTTATTCCCCCTAGACTACCTGCCCATGCTTCTACCCTCTGTAGGCTTCCTTTCCCTGTCTGAGTTTGCCCAGGAGCGCCTTGTTCATCCAGGCAGGTCTCCTGGTGCATTTGTTGGGCTGCATCTCTCCAGAGCTTGAAAGAGGCAGTCCTTGAATACTAACCAGCTGTCCTGGGCCCCTGGTCCTTCCAGGGCTTCGTTCCATGGTACTCTACTGAGCAGGTCCCTGAAGAGGCCGAAGTATGTTCTGCTGCAGTCCAGGGTAGTGAGCTTGCTGTGCACCCTCCTTACTTCCCTGAGGATCTAGAACTCCAACATTTCATGGTCACTGCAACCAAGATTGCATCATGGTACTCTGTTACAAGCATTACAGAAGTCTAAAGGAACTTTCTCTAGACAGTCTCTCTCTAAACAAAATACACAGTTTCCAAGAACAAAATTAGGTTATTTGAGAAGACCTAAACCAACTAAATTTATTCCTACTCCATCTTTATTTACTAGGTCTCATGTCAGCTGTCCTGCTGTTTTTGCCAAGCCTGACACCCAGGTCACAAGCCTAGAGCTACCCAAGCAATCCCACTGCACCTTCTAGAAACCAGGCATAACATCAGCATTCCTCCAGTCTTCCAGAATCTCCCCATGCAGTGGGGTAGCCACAGCCAGGATCTCTCAGAAGTCCCAAGTGCTGGTACATCTGCTCTAAGAAAATGTAAAGCTGAACTCTGAGCGTTAAACTGTTTTCTTAAAAACCCCGCGTCTCGGCCGGAGCTGTTGTTAGACCAAGGCTAGGGATGGGCAGGGAAAAATCCTGCTGCAGACTGCTTCTGATGCTGCACCTGATCCCCAGAACCTGACAGTGAGAAGGACTAGAAATGAAGGTAATTAAATCATCTAAAGAATAATGGCACTCAGAGTCCCTTCTAAGGCTTTCACTGGGCAGAGACATGAGGAGTGTGATCCAGCCTTTTTGGGATGCTTGAGATTGGGAAAGGATGAAGCGACAACAGGATACAGAAATTCTCACCCCTTCTCAGGAATTTTCTTTTGACGGACAATGTGCTGTGTTTCAGCAGACAGGAGGCTTAGCTGGGAAGATGCTGCTACAATTTACATCTGCAGCAGCCCAGATGATGAGAAACTACTTCAAAAAGCCTTGATTCTGTGTGGTGGGGATTAGAGAAAAGGATTCACCCAACCCCACACCTATTTAATCAAAGTAATTTTGCCAAAGCAGATCCTTATTTACAACACCCATTGATTTATGAAAGTAATTAGT
The DNA here is from genome assembly GCF_964237585.1 of Gallinula chloropus. Lineage (NCBI taxonomy): Eukaryota > Metazoa > Chordata > Aves > Gruiformes > Rallidae > Gallinula > Gallinula chloropus. Next base: position 57,202,967 of record NC_140089.1, read on the forward strand.
ATGAAAATAGTTGTATGACAATATGATGAGAGTTTTGCATATCATGTCTGCACTGGGCATCAGGTGGATTCACCGCTCCTCACAAGGAGTCACTTTTTTGTCTCCTTGAAGAAAGGTCGAACCCATAACCCTGAACCTCACGCACAGCCAGACCACCTTGGCATTACCCTGAGCGGAGAACCAGGAAAAATTCCCTGCTTCCCTCTCTATCCCAAACACAGTAAATACCATTCACCCTCTCCTCCTCCTCCTTCTTCCTTCTTACCAAGCTCGTTGAGGTAGCCACCATGTTTCCAGTCTGCAGGCAATGTTCCCGCGTAGTCCATGACAGTTCCTCGTTTTCCAGGTTCCACGTTTTTAAGGTTCACAAACAGCTGATTGGTTTTGGCCTAATTCAAAGGAAGACAGATAACAGAAACTGAAACTGATGGGAAGTTACAGGATTTCCAGGTGCTAATCAGGCAAAGTGGTTTGGGTTTGCGTGGCCAGGTTTTGGTAGCGGTGGGGGGCCAGGGGTGGCTTCTGCAAGAAGCTCCTAGAAGCTTCCCCTACGTCTGACAGAGTAAATACCCGACGGCTCAAGGATGGACCCACCGCTGGCCAGTGACGAGCCCATCAGCGATGGTGGCAGCACCTCTGTGATAGGATGTTTCAGAAGGAAAAAAACCCACAGGCAGACACTTCTTGCTGCCAGAGAAGGGAGTGAGAAGATGAAGAAACTCTGCAGACACCAAGGCCAGGGAAGAAGGAGGGGGAGGAAGCGCTCCAGGCACCAGAGGGGAGACTCCCCAGCAGCCCATGGAGAAGACCATGGTGAAGCAGGCAGTCCTGCTGCAGCCCAGGAGGAAGATGCCAAGTAGAGATCCCAGCTGCAGCTCCATGCTGGAGCGGGTGGACACACCTGAAGGAGGCAGTGACCTCATGGGAAGCCTGCATTAGAGCAAGCTCCTGGCAGGACCTGCAGCCCGTGGACAGAGGAGCCCACACCGCAGCAGGTTTGCCTGGGGCAAGCTGTGGCTCTGTGGGGAAGCAGGCTGGAGCAGTCTGTCCCTGGAGGTCTGAGCCACATGTAAGCCACACCGGGGCAGTTGGTGAAGAGCTGTAGCCCCCATGGTAAGGATTCATGTTGGAGAAGTTCATGGAGGATTGTCTGATGTGGGAAAGACCCCACACTGGAGCGGGGGAAGCATGTGAGGAGTCCTCTGCCTGAAGAGGAAGGAGCGGCAAAGACAATGTGTGATTAACTGGCCACAATCCCCATTCTGCCCCCGTCCTGTGCCGCTCGGGGGTAGGTGGCAGAGAATTTGTGAATAAAGTTGAGGCCAGGAAGAAGGGAGGGGTGAGGGGAGGTGTTTGAAGATTTGGTTTTATACCTCATTATCTCACTCTCTTTTGATTTGGTAGGAAATTAGATGCTTTGCCCATGATGTTACCTGCGGAATGATCTCTCCCTGCTCTTATCTCAACTCATAAGCTTTTGGTTATATCTTCTCTCCCCTGTCCAGCTGTGGAGGGGAGTTATAGAGCGGCTTTGCTGGGCACCAGACCTCCAGCCAGGGTCAACCCACCACAAAAAGAAACCAAACCTGAAACATGATGGAACCAAATGAAATAAACTAGAAGCTAATTGACAGAGGAGCACTGAGATTTTGATGCTCTACCTTTGCCAGGGTCAGTCTGTCCATGTTGTTGACATGAGGTGCGGTAGCGCACTGAGTCAGAGTATGATAACTGGGGTTAGAGAAATAGTGACTGTTGGAATTTCCACCGGTACTGTGAGGGATGGCTTCTGAAAAGAAAATAAAATCAACAACTATCAATAGCATGGCATTTCTTTCTGAGGAGAAGTTTTTGACAGCTCTGCACTCATTCCAAAACCTAATGGGAGAGTTTCTGGAAAGAGCTACCTAGGAAATTGCCATTCATTTGACGGATTTAGGGACACAGAGCAGGAACTGACAGGTCACTTGAAGCAAGAGCATGTTACTTGCTAACTTACTTCTCTCCTGAGGTTCCTTGCTCTCTTTTGCCTCTGCAGTCACTGTCCCAATTACAGAGAATTTTAACCACCAAGTTCATAGCAACACTCTCTAGTGCCTCAAGAGCACCCCCACCTTTGCTGACAGCTCTTTCTTGGCTCTGAAAACTCTTTCTGCCACCTTCTTCACCTGCTGCCTGCCTTAACAGCTGTGGGCAGAAGACAGCAGTGCCTGAAGTTTCACGTACCCGTTGCGTCACTCCCAGGTTTGCTCTTTGCCTTCACTTGTTTCAGACTCGAGCCTTCAGATGGAGCTTCTTAACTGTATCGGGATTACAGATCTGCAGCACCACGGACGCTACCCTTTGTTCCTAGCCCTAAACTCTGTCTGTCCATGGCCAGCAGATGGCAATGTGTCACCAGTGGCAGACCCCTACGGACAAGATTTGCTTCGAGAGGATCTCTGTGTATCTGGGAGACTATGAGAAGGGAAGAGGGAAAAGGAGAAGGGAATTGTCTCTACTTGGGATTTGGCTTTACTTGTACTGGGCCTGCCACTAAGGCCGTGAAATTAGGAAGGAACGAAAACCGAAAAAGAAGAAAAGGGTAAAAGACAATGAAGAAACAGGCAAAACAGCAACCAATTGTCCTTCTCCACCAGACTGTCAGGTCTCCCAGGCTACTCAGAGCCCCGTGCTTCAAAACCCATGCAGTCGTATGAGCGGAGCCAGACATCTGGCTGGTGTCACGTCATATGACATGTGTGCCGATGTGGGAAGACAGCAAGAGATAAGGTCTTCATAACCAATTCTGCAGGTTTTCTCTGGAAAAAGCCCAGGTCCAACTCCTGAAGCATCTACCCCATTAAGACTCCCCCTGAAGCAAAGAGGATGTATCAAAACACTGGCCAAAACAGAGACTCCCCTGACGGTTGAGTAATTGCTCTTAGGCACCAACACTTGCCATTCCTACTCACTTTGCTCACAGTGCTTCCCCATGAAGCCCGTGCGGCAGGTGCACTGCCCACTGATGTGGTCGCAGTCAGCTCCGTTCTGACACTGGCATAGCAATGCACAGTCCTTCCCGTAAAAACCCAGGGGACATCCTGCAATAGAAGGAGCGGGAAGAGAACTGGAGTGAAGCAACTGCTCCAGAACTAAAATGCAAACATCCTGGGTAAGTATATTAATGGACTACAGCCAGTACTGCACATCCGCAGGGGGAGCATCTGAATGTCAGAGTCATTCATTCTGTGTGTGCACATGACAGACTCTTCCACAGGGATGCCCAGCCGCAGCCAAAAGTTGTCTTCCTCTAAAGCAAGGCTAAAGAGGAGTTCAAATGTAGTTGCCAGCACTCTGCCAGTGCTTATGCAGCTGCCTCCCCTGCTACCGCGGAGGTAACGTGTAACATCTTCTGGGCCAAAAATGCTTAGCAGCGTGGGAAGACATCAACGACTGAAATGTGAAAACACCAAAGGAAAGTTCTGTCACTCGTTTATAGACCAAGAATGGATGACAAAAGTCACTTACTCTGTGTACAGTAAAGGCCAGTCCATCCTGGAGTACATTTGCACTCCCCATCGCAGGCACTGCAGTAAGCTCCATTATGGCAATTGCACGTGTGGATGCAGTTCGGTCCCCAGTGGGAAGGTGGGCAAGCTAAAACAACCCACAGCAATTCATTAATTGATCCCAAATGACAAAGATCAGTGATATCCACAAACAGAGCTGCTTACATTCACATAGAAGCACTGCTTCACTTGGTGTTTGTTGTTTTGCTTTTAAAGCCATTTCTTGGGCTACTCCATTCTGAGCAAATCGCCACAGGTTGGGTTTTCTCTAACTAAGGACTTCTTTTACTCTACATAAAAAGTGTTGAAAAAAATTGGAAGTGTCGAAAAAGCCAGCAATTCAAACTTGATCCTCAGTAACTAGGACACTCATACCAGCTTTCTCCACACAGAAAGCCAAGTAACTTTCCTCTTTTCATTATTTTTTAATCTGCAAGCAGTTACGTTGAACACAGCCAAAGGTATAAGTCTTCTAAGCCTCAAAACTGAAGGAGTACAAACAGAGAAGGTTGAAACACATCTCACAGCCTATAGATTTAGGCTAAATATGAAGCTTAATTCTTTAATTTCTAATGTTAGAGTCTAGGTAATTACCTAAATAGAGTGCAAATGATCAGGACTGTACCTTTATCAAGTGGACTCTTGCTGCTGTGGTTGCATTGATGAATATAGTATTTTTTAAAAAAAGTAATTCCTGAATCCTTTAAATGCAAAAGGACTCATCTATGTGTGGGCTGCATTTTTGCAAAGTGGTGGTTTTGCCCAAATTTCACTTCATTAAGAAATATACTACATTGTAGTGACAAAAAAATAAACACTAAGTTTGGTTTTTCTTGTTTTTGCTTCATATGTGCCTTATGATTCTTTTTGTTATTGTTTTTGTTTGAAAATAGTGGTCAGCTATGAAGGAATGTAAATCCCATACAGATGAAAGGTTAAAAGTTTTAAGAAGGTTACTGGTTCCAGAAGAATTTAATGGAATCGTTATTTTCCATGTGAACAAAAGGCCTGTACACAAAGCAAAGAAACTTGCTCTGTTACAGCCCATGAGCATAGTCTAAATAGATGCTTCCACTCATATTGCTGGCACCATTTTCTTGTTATTGATTTGTGAGTAAGTCTCTCCTCCTCCTAAATACCCCTATTCTTCTACTCTCCAAAATACCTACTTATTTTACCATAAAACCAGACGCCTTTCTTGCTACTGGCTTCCACAGGAATCGGCTCAAGATTTATCTTGCTATGATACTTAGTTGTGCATGCCAATCACTTCACAGAATTTAGACAGCAAAGAGTTTTTTTTCCAAAGTCACCAGCTGCTACATTGCACTGGTACAGAGCTAGTTAACCTGGACTAGCCAAGCCATAAATGAGTTACCGTAAGTGACGTGAAACCAATGTGGGATGGTATTCGGAAATGCACCTCCCTGGAAATCAGCACAGTCTCTTTGGAATGTTGACGTATCAGGCTTTGGTGTGGCTTCTTTTATTCACAGAAATGGGTTGACTGAAACTTTGGAATACAGTGTTTTGGACCGTGTGGATTTTGGTACTTCATGGAATTGGATCTATTTCTCGTGAGAATTCTGCCTCAGGTTTTTCTCTCCTATTATCAGTATTTTCATAGACCTGACAAGGCATCTGGAGAATGCTGAATTATTTCATAAAAGAACTCCTATGAAACATAATGAAATTAGGGCCTAGCACTCTGAGTCAGTAACAAAGTCTTCACTGGTTTAGCATACCAAGGCAATACTCCTCAAGTGAGGTAGAATGGCAGTAAAAAGGGGTATCTGCGTTGTGCTTTTATGTGGCAAGGTTCTGGTGGCGAAGGGGGGAAGCAGGGGTGGCTTCTGCAAGAAGCAGCCAGAAGCTCTCTGCAGATCCTCTACAACTCTTCTTGGGCAGTGAAAGACTGAAAATTGGTCTCTTCTCTCATATTCTCCATCCCACTTCTTAGAAAAGCCAGAGTGCAATTATGTTGCTGATAGTGCTGATAAACTGAAGAAGAAAACTTTCGGATTTCTTCCTCCTATACCACACAGTCCTCATTTCTGACTTGGACAGTGGGTTTTTTACTAAATACTAGATAATGTAAATAGCCAAACCTGAACTGATTGTTGTTAAAAGAAAGGGGAACATTCCATACTTACGTTGAGAGCAGTCACTACCAATCCAGCCAGGGTAACACTGACAGGATTTATCAATAGGATTGCACGTTCCGTTACTGGTGCACGTGCATATTCCAATGCAGTTCTTGCCAAATCTGCCACTGGGACATACTGGAACAAAACACAATTAGAACTCCTTAGTAATCAGAATGGGATTACCTTTTCTTTATTTCAAGAGGAATCTTGATACTAGGATCAAGACAGGTACTGCTTAGTATAATGTTCAGTAAGGCATTAGAAATTCTGGGAAGCCCTTTATACATGCTCATTATACAAATAATACAAATAACAATACAGTGGGTTTCATACTGTAGGATCAAATGTTCAAACAGTTTAAACCTGCTTAAGATTCCTAATTTATACGCTGCAAGCACTACAACAGCAACTGCTGTTGGTTTTATGGCTTCCAAGCGACGGAAGGAAAATTGCTGAAGTGCCTGGTCTCTCTGTCCCAGAGAGTCTTTACTACAACTTGTACCTTTGTTACAGAGGGCTCCTGTAAATCCAGGTAAGCAGTCATGTAAGCCAGTAATATGGTGGCAGGGACCACTGCTGTGTACACACTGGGGGCATGTCTGGCTGCAGCGGTGTCCATAAATCCCAGGGGAACAGACTGGAATCAGAAAGAACAAACCGTCATTCCTTCCTACACTTTCTATACAGCCGTGAACTACTCTTCAGAGCACTTCCTGACTCTGAATTAGCGCTGCTTTCTAAATACACAAGGCTGGCAATGGCATCCTCATTATTCGTGCAGTTCAAGGCTTTACACTCACAAATGGAGATTTGCTCGTCTTCCTCTAAGGTTTGCTATATCCCAGCTCTTAATGACTTAACTGACATTCTGTTACTTGTCAGGCCATGCTGACTTGGGTTGCAGGTGAAATGCATCTCTAGTTTTTATGTTATACACATTTGACTACACATTGTATGTCCTCTCCAACGCAAACAACTCCTAAGGCATATTTGAAGAAAAGTCATTTAAAAAGATAGACTGGATAGTTTTATCTGTAGAGGAGTATGGTCATCTTAGACCTTGACTTCTTACCTGTTTCCTAACTTGGAAAACAAATAGCCATTACTTCACTGAGAAAAACTTACCAATGTTTTCCAGTGATCCTTTAGGTACTCATGACATGATACAGCCAGCTACACATCACCTAACTTTTAGAGAACCTGAGACCAGAAATAGGAATTCACTTAATTCTTACGTGAAAGGCACAAGTTTCTTTTAAAAAAGGAGGGAAAAAAAAGGGGGGGGCGAGGAGGACAGACAGGGGTTCCATAAAATCTCCTCCTTTGCTGCTCTAATCCCTTCTGGTATTTTTTTCCTGATAAATTAGAATATTAGGTAACGCATCAAGAGAAATAGCTGTTGCACAGCAGCACAATTAGCACAATGCACAATTAGCACTCACAGAACTTAACTTGGAACCTTTCCCGTATTTTAATTTCATTCAAGATTCAGTCTTTTAATTATACACTCGATACGAGTTACATGGCTCGATCTCCCTAGAGATCCTCGCTGTTTTGGTAGGTAATACTAAACACCAAAAAATACCAAGTCTGATGGTTACTTTAACAAACCTAAAAGAAAAAAAACCCAAGCTATTCTAACATACTTTGTTGAATTTAGTTCCTTCCTCTATTGTCACAAACCCTTTGCCTGCTGCTCCACTTATTATGCATATACATATGTTCCACAACACCTTTCTTAATCCTACCTTCTGATGCTATCTCTGCAGTGTAACTTTATAGAGCAGCTATTTGAGATCGTGTTATGAAAGTATTGCTCAGGAGTATTGCTCTGACATGTGAAGCGTGGGAGGAGGATATTTCCAGACACCGAACAGAAAGCAAACTATGCTCTTTATGTCATACAGTGTGTCCTGACATCACCAACGTGTTGAAACTAGTCCGTTACACACGCTGCTGTGATGACATCATTCCAGGACAGATACTCCATTTTTTCTAGAATCACGCACAAAGTCTCTTTCTAGCAAAATCTTTTTCCTTTCCATAGATGAAGATTTCACTGAAGCCAAAAGCAGTGTCTCCTTTCCAATACCTGAGGTCACGCAGTCAAGGTCTGTGCTACGCCTGAAGTCGTCATCTCCACCCAGGATAGTTCTATCACACCGGCCAGCTCATTTTTAGAACCTGTTACAAAAAGATGCTACACTTTTACTACGGACTTTCAAATCATAGAATCTACCTACTTTAACCTGGCTTCATTCGTTACCATACTTTTGGTCTCTGGTGATTTGTCTGCCCTAGTGTCTCACAAACTACTCATCGATGGCACAATGACAATACTACTATTTTCTCATCATTCACTCCAATTACTTTTATTATTTTTGCAGCCTTGCCATTTCCCAGCGGTATCTGAGTGACTGAGGGGAGGTCGCACTGCGGCTTTTGGGACGACAATAAGGCCAAGAACACTCTGGGCTCAGTTAGGTGAGTGCTGGCTGTGGCAGCCTCCCTCTCTTTCTGTGAGGACTCCTGTGGAGAGAGTCCACAGAGACTACTGACCCTTGAATACAAACAGGAAAGCTGAAGCTTGCAACGCTACAGTATCGCACGGAGACACAAAACTCCAGAACCCTCTGAGAGGGGCATACTTAAGAGTGTCAACTCCATCTTATGGAAGCTGGAAGAGTTTTCCCAACACTTACATAGACATTTAGGTGAGAACTCAAATCCCTTCCTGGAGATAAAAGGTTTGTGATAGCATGCCCTTCTGCAGAGTTTCATCATGTTTTCAAATTACCTTGCTCTCCATAGACAACAGTGCCAAACACAAATTCTAATGGATAACCAAATACAAATACTTCCTAAAACCACAAGGAAAATGCCAGAGAAACCTTGCAGAAAAGTGCAACAATTTTCATGCAGAACAAAATATGTGCAGAGACACTTGAGTTCTCAAGTTTGAAAAACCTAAGTGGAAGCACAGCTTCTGCACAACTGATCCTCTTTTTGGCTGCCAGAGCCAAGCTTTCTGGGTTCCTGCACGCAAGGCTTTACGTACCAGAGCTGCCAGCACAGCCTTGCATATTTACAGCTCTTCACCACTTCCTGAGGAATGGTTCTGTGAAGGCGCGCAAGGTTTCAGATTGACCCGTCTACCCTCCTACTCCCAGTTTGCCTGTGGATCCCACACTCAACAACATTTCCATACCTGTGAATCACAGATGGAACAAAACAGCCACAGAACTGGCCCCTGTCTCCTTCCAGCCCCACACAGTCCTCCTGTAGAGCAGAGAATTTATTTAAAAACTGGAGTTTCTAAGAATTTCCTAGAAAACCAAACACTATCACTGGAAAAGATGGAGCCAGTTTTTCAGAGAAAGAGTTCATGTTTTGACTACAAAATGTAATAAAAAACAGTTATGGAATAAAACAAATCGGTTTTGACTTTTACCATTTTAAAACCTTTGAAATTAGATATTTTGATTGCTCTCCCCAAGCACAAATTGCAAGGTGCAGCAGACCTGATGAGGCAATGTTATGGCAGTGCAATGATTTCTAACTTTGCACTTCTCAATGTCGGCGTGACAGCGTCAGAGCCCCAAGAGGAAGGCAAAGACCTGTCTGTCACTGCACTCTTCGCAGTGCCTTCTCACAGCTGACTAAGAATGAAGGCAACTTCTCCGTTCATATTGTACCAGAGATAGAAGATAATGTAATCAAAACTAGGTTGTTTGATGTTAAGTATCTATTTCTGGCACATTCTTTCCTCTCACAGTTTTTTCTGCTTTAACAGAAGCACTCTGGAGAGCATTTGATGCCAACGGGGAAAAATTTGGGTCTGTGTTTTTCAACAAATTCTAAAGGAGCTGGAGAAAAGTCTGAGGCTCAACTTTAAAGCATGGAAGCAGGAAGAGTTTTTCATCTGTGCATCTTAACTGTGTGTTTTCTGCACTTCAGTGTGTTGCACTGCAGAGTTCTTCCCAAAGATTTGTCGTCATGTGTCACCAATCTTCAACCCAGTTGTGTATGGGCTACCAGGAGCAGTCCTCCTTGGAGACTTATCCCCCCGACAAAATTCAGTGCAAAATCTGGTGAAATTATGAAACTACCTGGCAAGGGAATTCACATTTTTCTCCTCTCCAGCCTGGAGCACAGGTACAGGTTCCATCCAGAGCTTTGCAAGCCCCTCCGTTAAGGCACTGGCAAGTTAAGTTACAGCCAAGCCCCCAGGTACTTCTGGGACAATTTATTGAGCAATCTACACCATGCCAACCTGCCAAAAAGAAGAATTTCAAGTGACAAATTAATCCAAGTTTTCCCCCATTCCTCTCTGAGGACGTGTTTCACTCTGCCTATCAGGCAGCATCTTTCGGAGATGTGCAATCCCAGGGTACCACTAGCTACAAGCTAGTAGCAGCAGTTTCAGACGAGGACTCGTCCACGTTGGAACAAGGGTGGTGAAGGGCACCTCCTGACATCTCTGCACAGCACACATTTGCAGATGGGTGCCACCGTGCAATAGCAATTCAGGGCAGATTGGCAAGGAAAACACAGACACCTTGAAATTACACTACCAAGCACCAGAGGATACTGAAGGTTTAAGGCATGGGTTGAAAAAGCAAGGACTGTATTCCCTACATTCAAGCTGCTGCTTTCATCACTCTTCCGCCAGTACTGAACAGATGGAGTTCTGCAATACAGTTTATTTTTTTTATTATGCTGGGTAGCAATGATTTGCAGACTGCACGCTGGAGGCAGAGAAATGGAAATAGATTTTTAAAAATGTGACCATCTGATACAATAGAAACGGCAGGAGACAGTCTGACGTGACCATCAGCAGTGACACAAGCCAAGGTTCTAATTTTGTACCTTGTTTACAGCAAGCCAAGGGAAAAGTAATTCTGCACTGAGCCTAATCAATAGACTGTGCAAAACACATGGATTGAAACGAAGCCGCCTCGTGCCCTGGATAGAGAACTTCACATTTAGGGGTCATTTCAGGCAAAAATCAGTCCCTGACAGAGGTGGGCAGGCACGTGCAGTTTCTGAGGGGGTACAATGTCCATCAGAATTACTGCTGGGAGGTGAGAGCCAGGCAGGGAGGTCAAGGACCGTCAGTCTAGTCACACGAATACTGGGAGACCTAGAAAGTTTCTCACAGAAGCAGGGAACAGCGCGCAAAGGCTTGGAAGGGTCTTAGGCAAGGTTTTCTCAGAGAGCTGGTGAGGAAAAGAGCATTCAAATAGAATAAATTGCCAGTAGATACTAACATCAGTGCTAAAATGGCAGGAAGAAATCGGTGCCTCTGTGTGGCTGAGAGGGGCAAGGGTTGCAGCCAGAGGTCATGCACACCCAGGCTGAGGGAAACCCGCCTATGCATTTCGACTAGGCAGGCTGCTGTCAGACACATGGCAGGCATGCCTGTGGTACATCCAGCAGATGACAGCACTGCCACCAAGAGAGAAGTGGTGGCACACCTCAGGGTAAACACCAGTAATTCACTAAGCCGCAGCAGCCTCCAGCCCACTGAGAACACAAACATGAGGCATGTGCACTCTTCTTGGGGCAGATGGTTTCCTAGTTTTCACCTCCCAGAGCAGCAGATGCATAAATCAGCTGGTGATATGGCCTTCAGCGTGGTCTGCTTTTTATTAAGTTTCTTTCTTCTTCTCTACTTCCAAAACTCAAATTCATTTTATGATTAGGGAAAAAGGAAATTAATCTGAAGGGATGCTTACCTGCTTTGCAGGCACAAGAAACATCTACTGGTGAACAGATGGCTTCGTTTTTGCAGTTGCATACAGATGAACAGTTTATTCCATACGTCCCCAGAAGACAGGCAGTACCACAAGCAGCACCCTGAATGACACAAAAACAGAGTCTAAAAACTATTCAGACAATAGAACCAGTACATTCTGTAGACTGACTCAGGTGCTACAAAAGCCAGAGAACATGCCTGTTCCAGGCTGTCACTAAGGTATCTGAAATTTCATGGCGAGGGACTCCTTCATGCTCTTTAAGTCCACAGTAAGCATTACTTTCCTGTTAGTTGTTGGGAGAGCTCAGGTCACACAGCAAACACCACTTGGTTAGATCAATGGACAGTATCTTAAGTAATAAGGAAGCCCTTCACGAAACCAAATCTCGGTAAGACAGCAGGTTCATGGAACGTGGATGTCTACGGTATTTTTAGGAATTAATTTGACTGAAGTTTTCACAGTTGTTGTTCCTACAACAGTCACCCTGTAAATATCCAAAGCACAGGTAACCGCAAATGCATGGAAAAGCTGCAGAATAATCCATCCTGAACCGCAAAAACAAGTGTCTTGCTCTAGATTTTCTCTGGATGGAACATCAGGAGCTGCTGCAGCAAGATAATGATTGAAACCATCATTCCTCCCTTTATTTACACCTCACAAGCACATCCTCCTACTTATCACTGTCTTACAAAGTCACTATCTTTTCTTTCCTGAAATGCCTTCACTTCAGTGCTGAGAACCAATCACATTTTTGCCTCAGAATCTTAGACAACGCCCAGTATTATTTATGTACCTAAATACCGTTACCTTTCTTTTCCTGTGGTGGAGAAAGGACACTCGGGCACCATGAAGAACTTGGCACTCAACTAAAGCCAATGGAGTTGAAAATGTACTGCGAAAGAGAGACTTATTTACCTCAAATCCGGGGGCACAGGTGCATTTTCCAGTCACACTATTGCAGTCAGCACCATTTTGGCAGCTGCGGATCTGCTGACATGACTCGCCATAGAATCCTGGAGAACACGTCTCGTTGCAGTAGAGCCCCGACCAGCCAGGCTTGCAGGAGCATTCCCCAGACACAGGGTGACAGCTGCCAGGAGGGGATGGAAGGATAAGTAATTCAGGACTAAAAATGACAATCTACAACTGAACAGTTCTTGAGATCTAAATTAGAACGTATTTATAAAACTACTAGTACTGGCATTTTAAGACATACATCACTGTCCTGTAAATAGATGTAGGAAGCTGTAATACTTTTGAAGGATTTTGATGGGTTTTCATGAAGTCAGACTAATTGGCAGTAAGATTTATACATTAAGAAAGGGAGCCTATATATATATGTATGCACATATCCCTCAGAGAAAGCAAGAGACAAAAGAAAGGCCACCAGAACGTGTCCTGAAAAAACCCTAATCCCAGCCTAACTATACCAAATTAGTTGGTGATGCAGAATGACCTCCCACAGTCTTATTTACAAATGTGAAGCAGGGGTGGAAGATCACCAGAAAGAGCTTACAAGACAAAAGGAAAAACCCTTGTAGAAAAGTACGTAGCTACAGTGTGCTCTTTTTACACCAGGTGTCACGTGAGTAAAGACATGCCAAAACCAGCCTGAAATGCTACAATTCCTACATTTTGTACATTCCTGTACAAAACAAGGCGCTAATGTTGACAAAGGCAGACAGAGGCCTTTTTTGCTTCTTCCTGCAAACTGCATCTTCAGAATGACAAGTTTCTGTAAACCCCCCAACCTGTGATGGGAAGTGGCAGGGACGTATGGATCTGCTCATACCAGGTCACAGCGCTGTTGCTGTACCCCACTGAGGAAACGGGGTTTATGTGGCCTTAGTCTCAGCCAGCCAGTGCTCACTCTCTCTTTTCTCTTGACTGTTGAGTACCAAGGGAAAAATGGATACTTTCACCTGGTCACGGAGAACAGAGGGCTGGGTTCAATACACACTCCAGCTCAAATCCTTGCATATCTACCAAAAGAGGTAATGGACAAGAACCATTTCTGAAAAAACTCTTTGCATAAGAGGCTTGTTACCTGCTGGTGCTCTCTGGACCCCTGGAAAATAATAGAACCTCCCAGGTATACCTATATCTAACCCTTCACGAAGCATAGAGGCTGACAAGCACGAGGATTGGCTGGAGCTGCCATCAACTGACGACATATACTGATTTCAGTTATTTTGCACTTACAGCACACCAGAACGTGCAAGGGATATATGATCTATCCTGCCTACACACAGTGAGCAATGTAATGATCTACCCACCTGGTAAACAGAGACAAAGGTCCCACTTTGTCATAATATTTATTTGGCGGGTAAGCAACCAAATAAATACAGCAATGAATATTAAGATCACATATAGCTGCAAGCACTGTAATTCAGAAGCTCTTTTGGGCTGAGAGTTTCCTGATCCAGTTAGGGAATACCAGATTCTCTCACAAGTCCTTCGCTGCTTCAGATTGCATGAAAGTACTAGAAAAATCAGGAAATCTTTCTTTTCAGATTTCTATCTTCTCTACAGAAGAACAGGTTCAAGGGTGTAAAGCCTACCTCCAGGTAGTGGGCCTGTGCCAGGGACATCTTTTATCACACTTGAGACCATAAATTCCTTCAGGACAAAGCCTTGTTTCACACTGCTCTCCAGTGTATCCTGCTTCACAGAGACAGGCACCACCAATATGGTAGCATTTCCCACCATTCATACACTTGCAGGGCTCAGCACACTGCACCCCGTACGTCCCCACTGGACACTCCTCTTGGCACATATGAGAAAAACAAAGAAAAAAGTGGGTTAGTTCCCATCAAATACAGCTTTGGGACATTCCAGGGAAATCGAGTTTATGAGCAATCTCTATACGGCTCTAAAAAGCCTCTGAAGTGGAGCAGTGATTTATAGAAATTCATGTTTCAAGTACTTTATGTCAGAATTTGTAACTTTTAGAAGTAAACTGGATTCTCCACTTAGCAATAGCGTGAACAGCCAGCAGATTTCTGTGCCCCTGTAGATGCTCAGGGCCTGGCAGTCCTCTGGCAATCACGCTCAGCAGTCTCTGATGAGAACCTTTTCTAACTGTGTTTTCCAAACACACTATGTTTGACACAAGGCACGGAAAAATGTAATAGAAGTCACAAGAGCCTTCTGACTGAGGTCAAAGGGGTATATGTGTTCATATCATGCTGAGTTGTACCCCGTTTTGTGAATCATGCGGGTGCTAATTACAAGGCCTCACCAAGTCTCTGAACCATGAGGAAAAACACGTCTTTATGGTGACGGTGAATGAAAGGTGGGTAAGGAAGTTTCACACCACCGATCGGCTACATCTGACTGTAATAAAAAAGGCACGCTTGATGTGCTGGGTGTACGTGCTGGTGTTTTAGGCCTGGCACCCTGTTCTGACCAGAACTGAAATGAACACCTCGACTCTGCGTGTGATTAGCTCTTTTCACACCAGGGGGTTTTTGATCATGGGATGGTTTATTTGGCACTGGGATTCCTGGCGGCAGATGGGGTCCACCTGTCCCAAAGGGGAACAAGGATCCTAGCCCAGCAGTTGGCAGGGCTTGTGGAGTGGGCTTTAAACTAGGTCTGAAGGGGGAAGGGAATAAAACCAGGCTAGCGGGAAAAGAGTGTCAGAGTCAGGGGTGGGAGTCTACTGTGGACTGCCCAGCCAGAACAACAACAACATTGATGAGTTATTCTTCAAGGGACTAAGAGCCACCTCTAGATCCCCTGTCCGTGTCCTTACGGGGGTTTCAACTGGCCAGATGTTAGCTGGGAACACCACCACAGCTAATACAAACAGGTCCAGGAGAGTCCGAAAGCAACTGGATGGTAACTTCCTTGTTCAGGTATTGAGGGAGCCAACGAAGAAAGGTGCCCTCCTAGATCTCTTGCTCATCCACAAAGAAGGACTTGGGGGGAAGTAGAAGTAGGTGGACTTCTTGGCCACAGAGTAGTGGAATTCAAAATCTTTGTTGAAAGAAGGGAAACTGCCTCCAAAACTTCAACACTAGATACAGGGAGAGCAGATTTTGGACTGCTCAGGAAAGTAGCTGGTAAGGTCCCCTGGGAAACTGCTTTTGAAAGTCCATCAATGCTGGCCACTTTTTAAGTACCACCTCCTAAAAGCACAGGAATAGGCAACTCCAAAACATTAGAAATCAAGCAGGTGGGGCAGGAGGCTGAGCAGGGATGTTCCTCTAGAGCTCAGCAGAAAAAGAAAGTGGAAGCAAGATCAGGAAATGTGCGGGGATTACGGGGACACTCTTCACCTTTGCAGGGAGAAAATGTGTGTGGCCAAAGCTTAGAGAGAGCCGAGGCTGGACAATACTGTGGTAGACAGTCTGGGGTCTTCAAATACAGTAACAACAAGAGGAGGACCAGAGAGAACGTTGGTCTGTTGCTAGATGAGAACGGTCACATTACTAACAGGGACACAGAGAAAGAAAAGGAGTTTAACACCTTCACTGCCTCTGTCTTCAACAGAGTCGATGGGCTTTGGGACTCCAGATGCCTCAAGTTGGAGGCCCATGACTGCAGTAAACTCCTAGCGAATTCTGACCATTCAGTGACGTGCTCTGACCTGGCTGGCCCTGTGTGGAGCCAGGACTTGGAGTTGATGATCTTCATGGGTCCCTTCCAACTCAGGATATTGTATGATTCTGTGAGTAGTTTTTGCATAAGAACTTGGTTTTGGACTGGTTTTATAGAAGCCTAAATATCTTGCATTCAAGAAAAACCCACTCTGATTCTGGAAGAGACAGGCATAATGGGAATAAGGGTAACAACTGCTGCCCAATGACTCACTGCCACACCATGCACAACTCAACTGAAAAATGTACCAGCAACACCAGGAAAATTTAACTCTGAAAAGTATGAAAGCAAGCAGTGTTTTTCTGTTGAAGTATATACAAGCACAGTTCTCTTTCAACAGGAGAGTAGAATTTGATCTAATGCAAGTTAAAAGGCTTGCAGTTGTACTGCATGCTGTCTGTTTGCTGGTGGTTAACAACATAAATATGAAGGCTCTATGAGCTTTATTAAAGACTGAGTGGCAAGATCTCAAAATAGACACTTGTTCCTAAATGACGTGCCAGATACTTTGCTCAATTGCTAACGTGCTCACACAGACACCTCACTGGTGATGCCATTTTGTTGGCATTAGATGACACTCAAACACATCTGGGAAGTAAGCTAAAGAAAGGAAAATGAGCCTTTGGACGGGTAAGAGTGCTTACTGCACCTCCTAGGTGCACTTGCTTAGTGCATTACTTGAGCTACAAGACCTCCTTCTGCACCTAAGGAAGAGTGAGGATTCTTATCTATCTAAACATTTGTGAGTCATGGAATCAGATTGATGACAACAATTCAATAATTAAAGCTGTACTTCCTTTTCTGAGGGAGTACTTTGAGGTTATTTTTTCCTTGGTTAACTTCTTCTTGGAATATTTCTTCTTCTTTAACAAGAATTAAAATCAGCGGCTCAAGTGCCATGTACTGCAGAATGAAGACTCCCAAGGAAGAACTGCTTTTCTACAAAGGCCTGAAAATTTTTAGACAATGCATGACTCAAAAATATTTTTGATCCTCATTTTATAAACTAAGAAATTCAAGTGTAGCTACTACCAGTAAGAGCTGACATCATAAATTAAATCTTAAATCCTAAGTCTTAATCCAACATTAATAAGAAAACAGAAAACTCGCCTGCTGAACATATTGCAAAGGCACTGGTGTTGCTTGGGTAAAAGCTTCCAGATGAATTCCATGAATTGGATCCTCGATAATCAGACATCCAATGTCAAACCACCTGCAATGACAGCCAAGTTAGAGTCTGTTGAAAAGCAACATGTTAGCCCTTGAATGATGACCGTTTTACAACCTCTAATACAACTGTAGTTAAAAATGTAACAATGACTTACATCAAGGCATCCCAGCATTTTTCAAATCAAATTTGCATGTATCAACTCATGTATATATAAAAAACTGAAGTGCCTGTGTTCCCTTGTAAAAAATTCTACGGCTCCGGTTGTTTCATGTATTTTATATGTGTCTACATATAAATGACATTTTATTCTTTAAAGCACTGGAAGCAAGACCCTTTGAGTCAATGAGAAACAGCCCTCTCCCCACCTCAGGGATATATTTCAAGTTCTCACTTGTCAGGAAGCAATTCCTCAATGAAGTTTTCTACCGATACAGCAGGCTGTTTTTCATGGATTACTCCAGTCCGGCGCAAGCTGTCTATTCTTTCTTGGGCTCCCTACATGGGAACATGATCTGTTAGACAACATTCTCTTTCAATCACATCATACAACACTCAGAGATGAGTGCAAAAAACCCCTGTGGAGCAGAATTTTCAAGTTAAACAGAAAACAGCGATTTAAAAAAATTACTCTTTTTATTCAACAGTAGAAAAACCAAAAAAGTCATGAAAAAGCACCATAGCCTTTCCCAAACAGGAATCTCAAACAGTAACACAAGCTATGATAAAACTCATGTTTGAAAAGCTGCACAATGCATTCCTACATACTAAATCTAAGAATGGAGCTGTTCAGGAAGATCCTTGGCAAGTGTTGATCAACCTGTCTTTCACCTACAGAATTAGTTGGGAGACAACCCAGTCTCAAAGGCTCTCTTAACTTCTGATTACATTTTTCCTATTCAATTTCTCATGTTTAGTTTTCATCCCAAAGTACTGTGCTAGTGACAGACTAAGAACAAATGCCTGATACACTTTCAAACTACAGTCATATCACAATGCATGCCAGATGTGATGGCAATCAACTGCTTTAGAAGAAAACGGACATAAATGTTCTTCACTGCTGTGACCGCGTTTGCACAAGAACCCCAAAGGCTATTCCAACAAGCAGCTTCAGAATGATCTAGTTACAGCAAAAACAAGAAAAGGAGAAGTCTCCCAATGCCACAGACTGACATTCCCCTTAGGGAAAATCAGATTTTTCTGGGTCAATGCCCCATCCCTGGAAGTGCTTAAGGTCAGGCTCGATGTGGCTTTGAGCAGTGTGGTCTAGTGCAGAGAGTTTCAGCCCCCTCTGCTGAGGACAATTTGTAAGGTCACTTCCAAACCAAACCACTCTCTCATCCTACGTTTCCATTGCCCTTCTCTGTGCTGGAGGTACTTTACTACTTACTTTTAAACCTGCAGCGTAGCCCACAGGTTGTACTTTAGTAAAACACAAAATTGTGACTACCACAATGCTGCTCCTTCCTATTCATTTTAAAGCTCTAACTGAGATACTATGCTTTTCATTCCAGGCTCAATGCTCAGCAATACTTCACAAAATCACAGAATCATACGACTGGAAGAGACCTTTGTAGATCATCAACCCTTTCAGTAAACATTTCTTTCTAATATCCAATCTAAACCTCTGCTGGCGCAGCTTTGTGCCATTTCCCCTTCTCCTATCTCCTCTCACCTGGCTGAAGAGACCATTGCCCACCTCCCCACAACCTCCCTTCCTGTAGTTGAGACTTTATTAGACTGTTTTAGCCTTTTCAATGTTCTTCCCAAGTGTTTCAGGAACTGCTTCAAGTTTGCTGAGCTTCCTAAAATAGTATAAATACTGTTGGGCTAGAAAAGCAGAACAGCTGAAAGTCAGAAGAAAGCCTCAAAAGCGATGTAAACACCGTTGTGAGCACGCTTACCTTTCGGCTTGTCGACCCTCAATGCGATACCTTACACACCGGGATTTAATCACCAGATCCAACAGAACACATACAGCATATTTTAAACTCAATTCCATATCACTCCCTCAAACAGAGAAACAGGGAGGGAAAAAAGTATGTGACTTCCAGATTACAGACAAGGACTTGTCACCGTTTTGTTCTCTGTAACTTGCTCATCTCTCACAACCTGAACTGAAGGGTATTACTATGCTACTACCTAAACTACAGCAGAATACACAAGTAAATGAACCTTAAGACGCACATAAAAAAATCAGCCTGCAGAGTGAGAGTCTCACTGGACAACGCACCTGAGAAATCACCACGTAACTGTGACAGAATTAACACACTCTCCAGATAAACTTCAAGTGCTGTTACATTAATCTAACATTCTATGCATTACTTAATGGTTTGTCACAAATACTTACTGATATATGGAACCATGCCAGGGTCCAGCGGTGTAATCATGGTCTCCACTGAATGTTTGGGTTTATCAAGAACAGACTTCACCATGGGATTCTCAGCTACACCCTAAACATAAGCAAACAGACTTCCATATCATTTTCTCGTTTTTCCCCAAGAAACTCACAATAGCACAGTTAAAACCCAACCAAACAAAACCCAAGTATTAAGCTGCTTCGTGGTCTTCTTACCACATTTACACTTTGTAATGCCTGGTGCATCTCACTCGCCAGCACAAATGCTGCAAGACGTGACTAGGAGTGCGTGACTTTTCGGATACAGCAAAGGCCAAATATCATCACCGCCATCCTCTCACGCACCAATGCAGAAACAGGCCTGCCAGTGATGGTGGGCAACACACTTTATTTCCTCCTATTCTGGGACGGGAAGTCTTGAACATTTAACAAATACTAATTACAGCTATCATCAGACTCGGTAGCTAGACTCAAACTGTGACAACTCCAACTGAAGAGCCTCTTTTTTATGACCTTACAGACAAGAGGACCTATTTTTGAATGGCCCATTACTAACAAATATTTTTACAGCTGAAATTGAGCTGAAATTCCTCAATTTATAAGTAGATTCTAAACAACGCTGAAAAAACGCTCTATCTTCTCCAGCCAAATCCCAGGTGGAGCTGCTGACAGACCTAAAAGTTCATTAAATGTAAGCACAAACACTGACAGGGTCTTGCTGGCCTATTATCTACCTTGAGGGACATCTAAAAGAATGGTGTTGGATTTCTGAAGAACAGCAGAGCAAAAAAGGTAGTTCAATCGATTTCAAGAGCAGAAACAGAGATAACTGCAGCACTGCCGTGTATGCACTTCAACAGAGAATCCAGCTTGCATTTCTGCAACAACTGACAGTTAAGCCTCACAGATTCTGTCTGATGTTTAAAAACCTGACTCTGACGTGTGCTTCCACACATCCAACACTTGACAGCTTCAGTACAACTAATGATTCCTCATTCTTCCACCTAGGAAATTCTCAGAGGTCATGGAAAACACAGAGCACGTACAACATTTAATACTCCAATCAAAGAATCTACATTTGGGTTGAAGTCAATCATACACATTCTCCAGAAACAGACATAGGTCACTTGCTGGATCCTACTGGTATACAGGCAACAATAACGTGGATGAGATTGGCTTTTCAACTAATTCACTACTGCCCTTTCAAACGGGCTACAAAATCATGTCACAAGGAAAACCTTCTCTTCTGGAACACTACCTTCTATCGCAAAAAAGCAAGAGGAATATGGTGACTGGAAGACATTTCTACTTGAAGACCAAAGAAGCTGTCTTTTTATGATTATAAGACACGTGCCCTAGAAAAAAGCAGCACGACAACTCTGCTCTCACCATACTGATGGACGATTAATCTTGCTCTTTAAGACTGTAGCACTGTCAAGATCACTGGAGTAAAGGGGGGCTCCCTCTGCCACATCACACACAACTCATTCTTCCAGATTTTCTTCTTCAAAAGGCTTTGAAAGCCCCTCCAAAAGTCTCCAGTCCCACTGGGACGTCAATCTTGATTCTTCCTTCCGATTTACTATCGCACAGTACAGATAGTAGTGTTGCTCCTGAAGGCAGCTCAGAGCTCACACACAGTCCCTGCATCTTTCTGCCACAGCCTTCACGACGCTACTCAGATGTAGCATGTCACAGCTCCAAAAAGGTTACAGGCTCATGAGATGCTGTCAGTTGTTGCTGCTTTTTTCCTCTCTACGATCAGATCGCACCACAAGGATTATCTGTTCTGCATTATACACTCCGTGCCCTCTAGCGGAATAGAAAAATCCTACAAAATATCACAGACACCTCTTAAGAAACCCCTCCTCAGTGGAAGAAACACTTATTTGCCTCTCCCTGAGGAGACTTGTTTGGTTTAGAACAGGAAGGACTTGCATCCCCTAAAAAACCAATTCAGTTCATTAGGAAATGATAAAAAAAACCAGGATGTACAAAGAATCAAAGAGGTTCTGACATTTCCCATGATTTAAGGGCATGTGACAAAACCTCTAAGGTAGAAGGATCTCCCTGTCACGAGCACCTAGACGCCTGCATTTATGTAGTCATTCCTCTTCTGGAAAGGAAAGAAGCACAGTTTCAGCAAACGCGCCTATTAAAAACAGCCACCTGCAACTGAGCACAGAGGAAAGACAGGACCTAGAGCAACATGCACTTGAAAGTTGTATCTTGTTAGAGACAACAAAAAATGGTAGTTCCTCCTGAAAGGTAACATACAAAACCACAGAGCTTTATAAACCCCCACAGCCCTCCAGCAGGTGTTCCACCTTGGGCAGTAGCTACTCTGGGGTCTTCAAGCTCCTCAGGAAAAGTGATTGCAGAACCAGTTCCAGGAGCCAAAGGGGAAGAGAAAGTTGCTTGCTGAGTAATAGGATCTGCGAAGACACCTAGGAAGAGGGAAAAACAAGACACAAGTACTGCGTTTCATTTCTTATGCCGTAGCAACATGCAATTGTTTTACAGGAAAATGAACAGGAAGAATAGAATAATACTGGGCTGATTCCTTTCATTTCTTGAAGGCCCCAGAACAATCCTGCTTGTTAGAGTTTAGCAGAGGCAACTACTGTGAATGAGTTCAACAATATCTGCTCATAGAACTGAGCCTACCTGCACCTTATGTGTAAAATTAAACAAAGACATGTTAGCTTAAGAGTGGTGCTTTTTATTGTCTTCAAATTTCCATAGGTCTTTGAACAGACTGCTTAAAAGACATGTCACAAACAATGGTTAAAGCCTGACTCAACTGCAGCTGAAGAGCTAAGTTTCCATTAGGCTAGTAGAAAATCACCTCAGTTCAGCAACTACAGCACTCGCTTGCATGGCAGGCAAGTATTTTTCACTGTCCTGATGCAATTTAGTAGCCAGAAGCAAGAAAAGAGAAGCTACTCTCATGTGACAGACGACTTCTTACAGATAGCGAGCTTCTCAGAACAAAAACTTGCCCATTAGGAGATTACAGCCTGAGATACCTTACCATTCCGTGGAAATACAATGGCTGAAATTGCCTCTGAGCTGAACAGCAGCAACACAGAAATAAATGGTCAGCTGGGCTTTCCTGGGCACATTTTAAAATACTGCTCTCAAACACTTTTCTGTGAGCCTGAGTGCTAGCAGAACTCTGTGGAAGAGGACTCTTGTCCTACACCGTGATCGTACTTCAAAGGCCATTCTCCATTCCTCTGAGCGCAGCTACTCAGTAATTAAGTGTCACAAGAATAATAAAGAAGCTGAACTTGTGGGACTCTAGCAGACTGCTGAAGTAGCCACCCAGGAGACCCCTCATCCTGTCTCACAAGCACAAAGGTCTATATACAAAAAGTTACCTGTGACGGGAGGTGCAGAGAATGATGGCATCAGTGGGCTCTGTGGTGCTCGACCAGCGTGGCCTCTGGTGATATCATACGTTGAAGACATGGAAAATCCTGAAATCGGGGGACCAGCAGGAGGTGCAGGAAGACCAGAGCCAGCAGTAGAGCTTAATGAAGGAGCTGTAGAGAACTGCGACACAGAGGTACTAAAAGACGAAGGGGCAACTGGAGGTCGGGCTGGAGTTAGAGGTGGCGCCATAGTAGAAACTGTTGCAGATGGCACAAGTGGAAAAGAAGATGAAGTCATCATAGGAGGAGGAAGTGGAGATGCTCCAGCTGCCAGAGGTGCTGAGCATTCAGGAGAAGATGACAGGCTTGGTGTAGCAAGGGGACTGGACAAAGCTAGGGGAAAAAAAGACAAATGGAATTTTAGAAACACCGAGCCTTCATCTCAGAGATTCAGGTATGTAATTGTTCAGCTAGTTTACAAGTAAGTTTTGACCAAGTCTGCTTTTCTCCTTTCAAAGGAAAAAAGTTTAGTTCTGCTTGAGTTTGCAACCACCACCAATTGCCCTCAATTTCTGGAGATAGTAGCCTGGAATCTCTTTTCTTCTCTGACCCTATCTGTCACAGCTAAAAAGACGAGTCAACATTTGACTACCCATTTTGTAGCTGATGAAGTGGGCCTCAGAAATTTCCAGCTAGCACGCTTCTTCCTGCTTCATCCACAGGAATAACGAAGATGCAGGAAGTGTCCCTCTTTAGATTAAGAAATGCACTCAGGGGACCTGTGAGGCTGGGACTTACTGCAGAGGTACAGGTCTATGAGATGGGCTGAGCACCAGGCAGCCCTCTCTTCTTTGGCACCCAGCTACTCAGGCTCCTAAACCCTCTGCTTTCTGTGTTTCAGTCTGGCCCCCAGCTGATCCTTGGATAAGCCAATTTTGTTCTCTAAACCAAATTTAGACAGAAAATTAAGCCAGAGAAACAGAAAACACTGGTTTTTACAGCACTAAGCTGTTGGATCAGCTCAGATGTGAAACTGCACTCAGCCTAAACATTGATGACAGTCAAGTGACGTGCCAAGTTACCGTAAGGAGGTCGTTTCCAAACTTTATCACGCACACCAGTCAATAAAAAATGGAACATGCACACCCCCAACATAGCTACAAAATACTTACATGGGCCACTGTCCTAGTATATTCCATAGATTTTAAAACATACAGAACAGAAATATTAAAAGGATGAGATAAAGATCAAGAAACTCTTCTGCTCCCACTGAAAATTAGTATTTTAATAGTATATTCATAAAACAATATGTTATGTTATTAACGGTTAGCACACTATAGAATACCATTAATAATATTGTAGTGTGAGCAATGTCACTACAGAAGCCTCATCATTTTTACAATCTTGGGTTATCATCAGCAATTTGGAGGTCTGGTTCTATATTCCAATCATGGCTTTAATGGTTGTCACACCTGGAAAAGATGCCTTACAAAGACACACAGACCCAAATGAAAAGGTGTTGCTGGATGTGCTTACAAAACCATGCTATTTGTTTTCGTCTCCCAGCCATCAAGTATATGAAGGCTTATCTTGAAATTCAGCTAGCAAATGTTCATCTTCCTTGATGTCATTCAATTCTTCTGGAAAAATCATCAGAAGGTGTTGCACTTTGGTATTCCTAACAAATGGGCTCAAAATCCACCCAAACTAATTCATCTGGAAGATTTCTACATAGCTCAGGAAATTCTCTTTGCCAATTTACATGTACAGAGTGGAAAGGTTTTTTTGTGTGACACTTGCAATGATTTTGGCAACAGGAATGCATTGACAACGTAAACACTTTCAAATACCACTTTTCAAAACACCTTCTCAAACGCATGACTTTCTTACAAAGAAGTAGATCACTCCTCCTTAAAACACCACCTTTATCTTGAAGGGACAAACTGTAAGTGTGTTTTGGGGTTTTTTTAAATAACTACTGGGTAGCACACTGCTGATGGCCACTTGTCATCACAGAAAATGTCAGCGAGTCTGCAAGTCTGTTTTGGTACAAGAAGAAAGCTGAAGCCATATTTAAATCCCTTGCCACAAGACAACCAGCAAACCTCTGTGCGATGCACAAAAGTTTCACGGTCACTTCCTCTACCATTACAAGGTGCAGCTAAAAACAACCCCTACTATTTAAAGAGAACTTCTATAAAATTAACCACACTGCTGGCATCCTGTAGCCCTTTGTGCACCAGCTCCACTTTCACTGCTGCAGTAACTTGCCTATGAATGAGGCGGTCAATAAATGTCATGGGTGGAAATAGATCGGTAACCTTATTCGAGAATCCATTTTTAGCCTAGTCAAAGCAATCACTCCATCAATGGTTACTCTGAGGCAGTCTTAATAAAAACATGGCTTTTATTAAAGAAATCATTCACTGTTGAGGATGCAGCTTCTCCAGCACAGCCCTCCTTCAGCATTTGACAATAAAGTTGTTCTTTCTGTATTTCATTACTGAAACAGAATTTAGCAAAAACCATAAGCAGAAACACGTTAGGAACATCTGTACAGCAAACCTTCCATACTGTGATCTGTTCTCATGCTTGTTTCTTATAATCATCAGCAATGTTTTCTATGTCTCCTTCCAACAGAATTTCCTGACAAATCCATTTGTCAACATATTGTTTGCATTTAATATTACAGACATTTTTACCACGTCTCTGGTGGTTTCTGAAATATATGCCAAGAAGTATCTTCAATATGAGTAAAGCTTGATTTTTCTTCTTTTTTTAGATAAAACTATTATAAAGGAATGCTCTGGTATTTTCTTCCTGCACCCAATGGATCGCCCAGCACATCCTCCTGGGGCTAAGAGCGCTCCACTCGGGAGTCCACGGCACTAGTGTGACTCAAGGTAATGTTACCAGATGTGTCAGAAAACTGAGCATTCGGTAGTCAAGCACATGGGGTTCAGACTCTGGAAAAATCAGATTCAGTGCTCTGATTACCACCCACAATAGTAAAATCCAAGTGATCGTCCACGTTTCTCACTATCCCCCACAAGACTGTAGACTTGTTTGAACTCCCTTCTGTGCTGCTCATCTCACTGTGCACTGTACTGGCCAGTATTCCCTGTCCCCACGTCCTTAAAAACCCTAAGTGCATCCACATGACTTCATCAAAAAGTTTCAAGAATAATAAAAACATTTACACTACTCTCTGTCAGATGTATGCCATACTGCCATGAGAAAGAAACAAATTCTTCCCATCAGCCTGGAGAAGAGCTCTCTAGGTTGATCCCAACACCTCTGGATGAACTGCTGTGCTTTAAAAAGACATGAATAAATATCACTGAGTTTCTGAGGAAGTTTCTGTACCTAATGACCTACCTGTAGCAGCAGTGGTAGCAGCTGTAGTCTCCCCTGCTGTGTTTGGTGGGGGTGTACCGGGTGGAGTTGTCTCTATTCCACTCTCTTCCATCATTTTCCTTCAGCTACAGAAAGCTGTAAGACAAAAAGAAAGGAAAATAAAGAAAAAGCTTATCTTGAGAAATAGGGATAGTGTTTGCTGCAATACTGAGCTGTAGTAACTCCAAGAAGGACCTGTTCTTTTCAGAGCTGATGCATGACAGGATGCAAAAGGTGGCAAGAAGCGAGACAGAGAACGAAGTCTCCCCCTTCTGCCCGTAAAGAACCACAACTACCCCTGAAGTTGGAGCCCTCTCCAGCTTAAGCACTGCCCCAGATGCTCTCGACCCACCATCAAACTGACTGCAAGCACTTTCTCCAACACCAGGCATAGTGGCAGAGCTTGCAAGGGCCTAGGGCTCCAGACTCCGTGACCTGAACTCTATGACCCTGTCTGCTTAAAGGAGAAGCTAAAGAAACCTCCAGACACGCCACAAGAAACCAGGGAAATTTACTTCCAACCTACCTAGAAGTACAATGACATTCATTTACACTGAACAAGTTCTCCACTGCACACAATTCCTGTAAAATCCAGGTCTCGTACTGCTCTGGTGAGTATCAGAAGTGACAGTAATTGAAAACTTTGGCTTTTCTTTTGAAGGCCACATTACATTGAAAGTATCTTCCAGCATCTTTGACTACACCTGTACAGTGCACTACTTGTGGAAAAGTAAAGCGATGTGCTTATTTAAAACCCCCTAAATTAAGAGAAAGGCCTCAGGAGATGAAAAGGAGAGGATGAAAGACTAAGATTAACACCTGGAGATTTTTGTTCTTCAGTGCAGAGGAAGTCACCTAAAACCCCCTGCTTCCTCCCAAGTCTGGTAAACCAGACCGAGATTGTTTGTACCACTCCCTGAGGTAGCAATTCCATAAGGACATTTTAATAACATAAAAACCCTACAGAAAGGAATTTATGTCTGAAAAATTGGCAGGAAAATATTTTCCATCATATCCATTACCTCAGTAGCTACTGAGGACTGACAGCTTACTACATTTAACAAGTATCAGAGGAAAAGCCTTAGGTAATGTGTTGAGTAAAAGTACTCACAGGTATTTATAAAGAACTCCACTTACAAAAATACAGGGGGGGTTCCTCTAAAAAAAAAGAAAAAACCCTCACTGCTGTTTAAAATGTGTATACAGCTATGTTTAATGTAGAGGGAAAATTACTGTTATGACCAAACTGAAAAATACAAAAAGTAGGATGCCAGTGTTAGTCTGGACAGGCTAAGGAGCATCAAAAGCAAATGAAAGCATTGAAATCACAAAGGAGAAAGTGTATTTCCTCTTACAACCAGTATGTGTTGTAAGAGGAAATAAAGTAACTCAAGATTAAGCATTTGAGCCCAGACTCGGAAAGCAAGTATGGTTCCTGTGCAGCACACCTCCTAAAAGCTCTGATGACCCAGGGACTGTGGGTTCTGAGTACCTTGAAAGTTTCTCTGCAGACGGGATGAAAGGGCCAGTAACTGCCTGGTGGGGAACAGACTGACCTTGACGAATGAGCACATCTCAGCATCCCTCAGAAAGGAGCTACACAGCCCTCCCCTAAAGTTCACTAAGCAGAAGAATTTGCAGTAAGATTTTGTCTTTTCACTCACCTACGGGAGTTCACGTTCCTCCTCGCAGAAGTATTTCTAAAGTCATTCTTCTTCCAATTATACACTGCAAACAAAGAGAGAATTTCCCACTGTGCAACATCTGTAATCACTGACCAAACCCTCCCAGAAACACTTTCTTTCATCAAGGCTCCTTTCAGCTGCTGCTTGATTTCACCTCTGTCGTGGTTTCACCCCGGCTGAGAGCCGAGATCCACGCAGCTGCCTGCTCCTTAAAGGAAAAGAGCAGGGAAAAGGGAAGGGGGGGAGGGGAGGGTAAGAGGTAAGGGAAGGGAAAAGGAAGGGGCAAATAACCCCAAAACCAAGAAATAAGAGGCCCGTGGGTTGGGATAAGGAGAGTTTACTAAGATAACAGAAAGATACCGTCTAACAATGCTGACAGGACTTTAGAGCAAAAATATATGAAGCTGTTGATACACAGTGCAGTTTCTCACCAAACCCACAACTCAGCCCGTGCCACCCAGAGCCGTCCCAGAACCCGACCGTCCCCCAAGAACCGCGCGTCCCGGAGCCGCCCTCGGCCTTCCTCCCGTCAGCCCCCCGATATCCTGGGCAGGAGGTAACTGGCGTGGAATACTCTCTTTGGTCAGTTAGGTCACCTGTCCTGGCCTCGCCCCTCCTTTCTCATGAAGAGCTGAGAAAGTCCTTGACTGTCTGACAGCAATTAACAACATCAGCATTCCATCTGCTGCTACAAATGAATTTAACTCCATCCTGACCAAAACCAGGACAAGAGGGAAAATTACTGTTATTACCAAACTGAAAAGTGAAGCAAGCATTGAACAGCAATAGCAAGCCCAAACCTGCAAAAATTAGAGAAGCCTGAAGCCTAAATGCTCCCTATCATCCTTCTCCCTTTAGCTTACCCAACTCCTCACACAATCAACAATCTCCTTGTGAACTCCTGACTTGGCAGGGATGAACAAGAAGTTTGCCCAGGTAACACTTTGCTATACACCGAATTCTCAACAAAAGCCAGGTGTAGTTTGCAAATGCTGCATGAAAAAGCATAAAAATAATAAGGTGAAGGAAAAAGATGAGAGATGGAAAGAGAAAATTCACAAGAGAAAAGCAAAACTATGATAGGTGTAATTGGAAGCAAATAGCTCATCATCTTGAAAGAATCTAGAACTGCTGACAATTAAAATTGATCCTACAGGACATGTGGTTAAATACTTTCATCTGAACGGCCTATCTGAAACCACTTACACGGAAGAAACCAGAAAGCACTGGGCTGAAAGAACATGGAAGGCAAAGAACCCAACCAACCCACGGACTTTTAAACAATGTTCAGGCCTCAGCAAAGTTTCCAGTGAACGTTTCTACCCTCCCCTACGGGAGATCCAGGGAAAAAGCTCCCCAGTAAGATCAGCCTGCAAATCCTCAATGCCAGATGGGTAGGGAAGTGGCTGCTCTTTTCAGTGACTTAAAAAAAACAGTAATAGATAATTCTCCACTGTCCAAGCCACAAACACAACATTTGCAGCAACTCCTGCTGAAATCCAGCCTAATTTCATAAGGAAGTGACTTCTATGTCCTTCTGCCAAGTAGAACGCTTTGTATTACTGCACTGAAAACACAAAGGAAACTCAGACAGCCCAGTGCAAACAGGCACTTTCGGTGACAGCAACTGCGGCACTGCCATCTAGCGATTTGTGAGCATCAGCTGATCTCACAAATTTCATCCCCCTGCCACATTTAGCTAGAAGGCAATCTCGGTTTAGGCTTACATGGAAGTAAAAAAGAAGGGATATGGAAAAAAGAAATACAGAAAACCACAAGGGGTGAGGGGGAAGGGAGGGGAGCGGGGGACACGGACGGGACGGGACACACACCACATTCCCAACACATCACGCTTAAATTTATTATCAAGTCGTTACGTTTCCGCTAATATTTTGCAATAATCTGGACAACATGACCATACTTCAAAAGCATTTTTCAGGTTGTGACTCCAAAATATAGAAATTCACAGCCAACTATAACCTACAATGCAGATGACCAAATTCCACATGGAAAAACACATTATCTAGAACGTGGTGGTATGTCAGAGTTTAGAAAAAGGAACTCTTTTCAGTCACCCTTAAATAACTGCTGCTTGTAGTGCAGTAGATGCTCCTGCTAATAAAGTCCTGTCCCCCCAATATACTTCATAACCCCAGGAGGAAAAACTGGTCTCTAAGCAGAGCCTCAAACAAAACAAACAGTTGGAATACTAAATTCAAATGCCATTAAAATGCTATTCTTGCCTGTAAGCGTAATATTGACTATTCTAATTGTGTGGAACAATACTGATTACATACATTGTTAATATCTAAGCACAAGTCAACAACTGTCCAGAAGAGTGAGCTGTCATTTATTTATTTATTTAACTAAACAAATCGATTGCTTTGAGCCATTCCCAGCGCAAAAACCTCTCTAAATAAGATATTGCATCCCAGGTTGCATTACCTGATAGAGAGATTCCTAGGCACATACTTGGAGTCAACAGGAGAGAAGACAAAAGGAAAACCTTCAGTTGTTAAAGACAGAGTGAAGCTGACACAAAATAAAAAGACAACACTTCAGAAAACACCCCAAAACAACAGAGCTGAGCTGTTCCTATATCAAAGTTTCATCTGAAAAGTCCCTCACCCTACTTTATTCCATTTCAGACAGGCAGGGACAAAACTTCCTTCAGACTGGGGCCTGGTCAATACAGCCAGATCCCAGGGGACACGCAAAGCCTCGCTCTAGCCAAAGCAAGGGCACGGAGGGATCTCCAATGTAATCACCTTGGGTCAAACGACTTGTTCTAACACCTGCTGAATAGTCACAGCATAATGTTAATCACAACTCCCACATTAAAAAAGAAAAAAAAAAGGAAATGTTTACCAAGCAGAAACCACTTTGCCTCAGACCTAATGCTGTACCAATAGCTTGAAACACCAGGCATGACAGAATGGTTTAGCCTCATCCTATGACTTCTGCAGACAGTTACTGTAGTGCACAGATAGCACAAAACCCAGGCAGTTTTTCTAAGAGTTTCCTAGTGCCTGAGAATTATTTTGTTTCCCACATTCTTAGTGCCATTGTCAACCTTTGGGATTCGTTGCACACCCTTACTGTTGTTATTTTGAAATCATAGAGAGCTTACATAGCTCCACAAGCCACTGATGACCACAGAGAACTGTTGGTCTAGTATACAGTGTTATCTACATGGGACTACGTAAACCCAAAGACACAGCTACACAGAACCACATGCATTCAACCAGTTTGTACCAACTGATGTAGGGTAAATGTCATGATGCAACAGCTCCAGCACCTGCAGACGATTTTGCCCAAAAGAAACGTTTGTTTTTCACGGCACTATAAACGAACTAGAAAGGGCAAAGCACTGCAACAAGGTATCCTCCAGAAACAGACTTCCTGAAGCATCACTTCTATCCTATGCTAAGAGATCCTCAAGGGTAAGGATTTCTACTGCCAATCATGCTAATTCCAGCTAAAACCACAAGGGATCTAGCACTTCCAGCCTGAGCTGCAACGCTGGAGCACAGGGCCCTGAGAGCAGGCATCTGAACACTACCCAGTGCCGGGAGAAAGCCTGGTCACCAGGAGGGTGACTCGCAGGAGCAGATCACTATACAGGACCTAGCAAGCTATCAGGAGCTGGAAGTTCCGTGAAGTGCTGGTGGTTTCCAATACCACTGCCAGTCATCACTGAGGCCGCAAGGGGTCTTGCTCTGTAGCTTCATCTGCCTCACAACCCACAACCGTAACGCTGCAAGAAGCCCCAGAGCCTGCCAGCAAGGAGCACTGGGGCCAGTGCAGCCTTTCTTTAGAAGGACAAGACGGTTCAGAGTAAGGGCAACAAGACAGACTGCCTACACCAGAATCAGTCTGGTGAGGGGCAGACACCGTGCAGTCGCAGGTGTGCTGCCCAAGGGGGGAAAGTCGCCCCGACGGGACGGCTGCCGGAGCTCGTCCCGGGGCGGACCCCGCCGACATTCCTCACACACACAGCCCGGCAAAGACCTCAGCGACCCTCCGCCCCACCTGGCACAACCTCCCGCGCTGCCCCCAGGACCGCGTCTTAACATCCGGACCTGCCTACAGGGCCCCAACGGCCCCAGACGGCACCCGGGACCGGGGGACACCCACCGCTCGCTCCGGGATGCCGCCCACCGCCCAGCCTCACCCGCCCAAAGCCTTCCAGACGCTCCCTCCCCGCCGCCGCCGCGGACGACGGGTGCCAAGGCGTGCCCTCCTCCCGCCGCGACACGGGGCCTCACCGAGCCCATCCTCCAGAGCCCACCGCCTCCTCCCGCTGCGCACCGCCCAGACATTCTGGCCCAGCCAGAAGGCCGCGGCCCCGAGCACCTCCGGGTGGCCCCGCCTCCCAGGAAAAGGCTCCTTCGGGCTCGGCCGCAGGAGCAGCACAGCTCCCCCGCCACGCTCGCAGCGGACCTCGCGTCACGTGGGGGTGCCGGTCCCGCAACCTGCCCCCCACCCCCCTCCCGGCCCGCTGCGTGCCGCCTCAGGCTGCGCAAGTCGGCAGCTGCCCAGCTACCCGTAACCCTCGTGCCTTCATCCTCTGCCAGCCGGAGAGAAAACAGTTACTTCAGTTTTACAGCCTTTACAAAGCACCAGGCAACCCTCCCAGCTGCCCAGGGTTTCCCCCACAACTCACCTCTGCTGCTGCCAGTGCACTTCCTGGGTCCAGTGAAGGTGGTGGACAGCGCTGGGGTGGCGAGTGATGGGGGTGTGCCCCAGCTGCTGGACCGGCTCTGGTGTTGGCAGCTCCTGGGCCCAGGTCTAGTTTTCCTGGGAGGGTGGCCTCTTGGGGGGCTGGGAAGAGTCCTGGGAGCCGCTGGCCCTCCTCTTTGCTGCTCGTCTTGGTCTCCCAGGGGCACGGTCCCTGCCCTGGCTGGCACTGGAGGGACCTGCCACAGCCTGCCCCAGACCCGCCGCCGGCTCTTCACGCTCCCCGTGGATGGGAGAGGGGGCGTGGTGTGGGCTGGTGGGATGCTCAGCAAGAGCAGCGGCCGAGGTGCTGGGGCGCTCCTCTTCCCGAGCCCCTGCTGGGCTGCTGGAGGGGGCTGGTCCAGGGGCAGGAGAGCCGGCTCTGGAGGCAGCAGGATGGGGGGCAGAGGTGGGCCTGCCCTCCCGCGCCTCGGCTGCAGGGCCATCCTCCAGGCCCAGGAGACGTCGGGCCTCCCTGCGGCAGCGCCGCACGGCGACACTGATGAGCCGGCGCACGAACGACACTGCGCGCTCCTGCAGGCTGGGCTGCAGCAGCCGGACCAGCACGTCTTCATCCAGCCCGTATAAGCCCAGGACGGCCCGGATGAGGTCCTCCAACACATCTGCTGTGGAAGGCTGCCGTTGAAATGTGGCCCTCAGGTGTTGTTGTAGCCACGGCAGAAAGCGTTGGAGGAGGGCTGGGTGCTCGTCAAAGAGAGATGCCCAGGTGTCTGGCTGCAGGCCACCCACTGTAGCCCTGGGCACCGTCTCCACCGCCGGCGGCTGGGCAGCTAGCGGGCGAGGGGGGCTGTCGGTCCCCGGGTGTGCGGGCGCTCCTCCAGCTGCAGGTATGGCAGGCCATGTTGAGTCCTCTTGTGGTGGTCTGATGTGGACCTCTTCAAATTCATGGTCTGCCCGCACCGAGTGCAAGATGGATTGTACTCCCCTCTTGCAGAGGGGGCACTCAGGTTTGCTGTTAGCCCACCGCAGGATGCAGGCGTAGCAGAACTGGTGGAGGCATGGCATCACGAAGGCGGCGTTGTCAATGCTGTCCAGGCAGACTGGACAGCGGTGTTCCACCTCCGTGGCCATGCTGTTCTGGCTGCGGTGGGCTGGGAGGAGCTGCGGGTGGTGAACTGCTTCCTCCAAATGGCGCTGCAGCAGCTGGAAGCTGCGCTCGAAGATGCGCCGCGTGTGCCCTGGACACACCCTTCAGTATCTCTGGGATACCGCACTGGAAAACCGTCCTGGATAAGGCAGCAGCACCAAGCCTCGCTCAGCACTCCAGCCTCGCTGGCTGCTCAGCTGGAGTCTGCGCTTGAGGCCGTTGGGCACCCCTGTGTGCTGGGTTACAGGGCTGGGTGACGTCACGCTTGTCCGTTGGTGACCAGTAAACATGGCACTCAGGCAGCTTCCAGAAGCTGCCATGTCAGATGACTACTTTTTGGTGGTCTTCTGGCTTTCACAAACCTTGACGGACAATAAAACACAACAGAACAGAACTGTCCCTGGTGGAAGGAACTCCAACAATCTTCTAGTCCGACTGCCCGACCACTCCAGGGCTGACCAAAAGTTCAAGCCTGTTGTTAAGGGCATTGTCCAAATGCCTCTGAAACGGATGGGCACGGGGCATGGGCCATCCCTTGAGGAAGGCTGTTGCAGTGTTTGATCACCCTCCTGATACAGAAATTGATCCTGAGCTCAAGTCTGAACCTGCCTTGACACAGCTTTGAGCGCTCAGTCACATGCTCTGGCTTGGCCGGCCCTGTGTGGAGCCAGGAGTTGCACTTGATGATCGTTGTGCATCTCTTCCCACTCAGGATATTCTGTGATTCTATGAATTTATACTTGTGCCTGGCACCCAGCCACCCAAGGTGCAGAAGCCAACAGTTTGTCTTGTTAAATTTCATGCCCTTGATAACTGCCCCAGGCTCCAGTGTATCTACTGCCCACTGCAAGGCCTGTTCTTGCTCAAGAGACTTAACAGCGGCTGCCGGTTTAGTAGCATCAGTAAACTTGCTAACAGTGCATCCAACCCCTGCCCCCGGATCACTGATAAAAGGATTGACTGGAACTAGCCCTAGAACTGAGCCCTGAGGAACAAGCCCGAAGCACTTGGCTCACTCTTGTGGGTTTTCTCCTGCCTTTCTCTCCTTCCATTATGCCAAATCTCATCCTTGATCAAACTCTAACTAAATTGGAATAATAGTTAAAGCAATAAATAAGTAGAACTAAAATAAATAACAATTTCCCACACATCTGCCTGTAACCAGTGTTTGAAATGAATCGTTGGCGGTCAGAGTTACAAAGGAGAAACTGCCATATGCTTTGCCCCTTTGTGCTGCGTTTGTACGTTGTTACTGGCTCCTTAGTCATTAATCCAAGGCGATCATTGTTATTATTATTATTAATTTATTAAAGTGATCTGAGGGTATAGAATCACGAATTGTGTTCGTAGACCTTGTTACTGGAGGAAAGCGGATAGTTAATAAGGACATAAATTAGTTCAGACTGATAAGAACACTGCAAGCTTGCAAGATCAGCACATTCCAGGCCAGAGTTGAAAAGTACATCATGAGGAGGACTCGGGGCCTTCCTCCCAAGGACCACCAAAGACCCTTGCCCACAATTTTTGGAAGAAAGTGCGCAATCGCAAAGGACTGATAAGCTAATTAGCATAAGAAGCGAGAGTAGGCGGGTTTAGGTAATGAATATGTATAAGACTTAATTGAATATTCATTATTTTATTGTATAAACATGGGACGGTTTTGTTACTCTAGGTGTGCACGTCTGTGGTGGAGCAATCTCCCATGCATCTGCGCGCAATAAACATACCTACATTATAACTTTCGAGTTATAGAGTCTATTTACATACGTCAAAAGGGAAAATATCTTGCTTTTGTGAAGTCAACTTCCCATCTTTCTCAAGGGTAAAGTATTCAAGGGACTGGCTTGGAAGAATCATCCCACTTCTGGACATGGTTCCTCTAGGAACAGGCAGAACATCACAGAAGTTCAGCAGCTCAAATCAGCCTTGATTTCTGTCAGAGTTTTGCGTGGCTGGGTCCTGGTGGAAAAGGGGGCGGGGGGCTGCAGAAAATGGCTGCTGCAAGAAGCAGCCAGAAGCTCTCTGCAGGCCCGAGAGAGTAAACATGGGCTAATTCAAGGCCAGAGTTGCTGCTGAACAAGGCCGAGCCAATCGTCCAATGTCACAGCGCATCAGGGAATCACATTTAGGAGAATAAAAACGCAGGCAGGTGCATTTTCCCACCAAAGAGGGGAGTGAGAAGATGTAAGGAGCTGCGCAGGCAGCAAGGCCGGGGAGGGCGGGAGAGGAGGCCTCGCCCTGCTGCTGGAGAGAATGATGCCCCTGCAGCCTGTGGAGAAAGCCATGGTGGAGCGGGTGTCCCTCCGCAGCCCATGGAAAAGGCTGAGACCCCACCTGCAGCCCCTGGAGAGGCTCCACGCTAGATGAAGCAGGTGGAGACATAGAGGAGATGCTGTGACCCACGTTAGAGCAAGCCCCTCCCTGTGCCACAATGCAGGGGAAGAAGGGAGTGAAATCATGACCAAAGTCTGAAGTGATAGAGCAGCTTTGGTGGGCGTCTGGCCTCCAGCCAGGACCAAACCACCACAATTTATGACAAAGCATCTCAGGAACTACTTGCTGTCTCTAAGAGAGAGACTTGTATGCCATCAAATACATGACTTGGTTGTCCAGCATGGGTAAGTGTAACATGTTTTATAGTTCCTGCGCTATTTCTAGACCCACCCTCAGCAAAAGAAAGGGAAAGGAAAAAACGTCACAGCATTTCACATCTTTCATTAGAAACTTTATTCCATCAGCCTACAGGTACATGAAGTGAAATAAATGGTAGTGAAGGGCAGAAGGACCAACAGCAGTCATGTTTGGAAAACAGAAACATTTTCACAACAAAACACCTTTTTGTTACAGCGAAGAAAAAAAGCCAGGCACACTTGATAGGTTTTCTTTAAAGATGTATTACAGTTCAGTCACACCAAAGTGAAACCTTGTGGGCTAAAACTGGGAAGTTCTGTGCTTTAGCACTAGTACAAGCCTACCAAACCACACGATTTTCTGGGCAGCAATTAGGAAACATGCTTCTTTCTGTCAAAATTTCTGTCCAAATGAGCTGTGTATTCTTCAGTCTGGACTTCAGAGCTTCAGTATAAGGATCATTAGTTGGATACCTACGTAATGAAACAAATTCAATCATGGTCACGGTCCTTGGAGAATCCAACAGATCTTAACTGACACCTTGGCCACTGTGGAGTTTGTTTTATTCTGTATTCCCTTCAATATGAACTCAGCTTTGCAGATTGTCTCAGCAGAAAGTATGAATGCACTGAAATCTTCTTTCCCCTAATCTGCATGTGCATCTCCAATTAAAATTTATGTGACTTTGCTGGGTACATCAGGACAAACATTATATGTTACTGTGTTGTGATTAAAATCTTTGCTTAAAAGCCTTTAAGCCTTTTAAAAAACCTTGAGGTTCATGGTGTTTCTCCATGACCACCATTAGTACACCTACATTATGGAAAACCTTAGGTTTCTACTTACTACCTCATTTAAAGTCAGCTACACACTTTGTGCATCGTTTTGCACTTTAGTAAACTGGCACCAAGTTGCTCCCTTTTCAGTGTGACATTTCTCACTCTTGTAATGTGACTGTTTAGCAGCAAAGCTTCTCTTGCTGTCCCTGTCCCTGGTGAAGGCATTTCTCTTAGTAGACAGTACTTGCTGAAATTACTCGTCAGCTTACTCATTAAATTCCCACCACAATATAGTATCTCTGTTTGGATTTAAATTCTCTAAAGAGCATACTGGGATCTACAGAAAGGGCTAGATGACAAGCATGAAGATTAAGTTGGGGGGGTGGTCTCTCAAATTGACAGATGAGTGTCCTTCAGTGGAAGCCTCCTGGGGCACAGAGGGGACAGTGGGATTGCCAACGCCAGTCCCACGGGCTTTTGTCCTGTGGCTGTCATTTGACAAAACTATGTGAGCCCTGCAGGTAATCTGTTCAGAGTGTCTACCAGCGATCCTTCGCTGAAATAAAGTCAGGGAGGACTCGTGCTTCCCGCTGTATGCCATACGATGCAACTGCCTATCCCAATGAAGAAGGTTAAAGTGTTATGTATTAGGTAACCACCTCTGACAGACATGGGGACGACACGAATTCTGCCTTCAATCCTCTCCCTCTGCCCAGAGGTTCCTTCAGCCGGACAAAATAAAGGCCAGTTGGCCAAAATGCCAAAGAAACGCACACACGGTAGAATATTTTTGCAATTACAACTAGATGGCTAGAACACAGACACACAGCATAGAAATGGAGACAGGAGTTAATAAAGAATAGGGGGTACATGTGTCACGTTATCAGTGATGCAAAAGACCAGCTTAAGCACGTGTTTCTCTACGTCAGCTATAAAAAAGGTGCCTTTTTAGCAAGTATGCACAGAGATTGCTCAGTTATTTCTAAGAAAAAAAAAAAAACAGAACACTTTACTATTTTTATCCTCTATTACAGACATTATTACTACCTGTTTATAAAATGTAAACCTTTCCTCGCAGTTAAGATTTACAGCAGTCATCACCTTTGTCCACTCCTTACATAATCAGTCCCTGGTGACAAAAATAAACTGATGTAGCACACACCTTTTCTGAAGTAATTACTGATATGTGATGGAGCATTAGTTGTGTAGTGGCAGAAGTAGTGGTCAGAACTGCAACGTATGGAGCTGAATGGCAGCAAAAGACTTGTTGAAGGCTGGTGCTGGGTCTGGAATATAAGGAGTTTCTCAAGGCATCCACCGTAGCATACTGAGGTACGCAATGCTTTTAACTCCCAAACTATGCAAGCAAGGTATGCCCACCACCAGTAATGGACAAGAAAAACCTGGTCATGGATTCCCCAAGCTTCCTTATCACCATTAGATCATGTCTTGAGATCAGAATGGAAGGTAAAATTTGGCCAAGCACCTTTTATTCTACAGAACTAGTGAATCAAATCACCTGTATAAAGTGGTATTTGGTAAATGGCACTGTCCTGGGAGGACACGAAGTCTATATTTAAAGTGGCTGAAATGGGATGTTATAAAAACTGATCTGCAAGCTAGTATTTTTAAGCCAGTATATTACAGTATAAATGTGCTGCATACCTGCAAAAGAACAACCAGGATCCCTAGAGTGTGGTGGCATTTGTCCATCTGTCACTTGTAGACACAATACAAACCTCACATTGAGATTCTGTTTCAGGTACAGCAGCTGTCTGCTGGACAGATTTGGAACCAAATCTGATGGGAAGGAAACTAGAGGAAGGAGCACAGTCCTGCCACTTTGCCCCGGGAGAGTCCCACTGTGCTACACATCAGCTTTTGGGGTCATTCACTGCCGACCTCTTTCGGTGAGGATGTGGGGCTGTCTCGAACTGGTAGCAAGTCATAATGACATGGAATGTGGCTGTTTTTTGGCAGATCATACGGATCCTGGCTGAAACGTCCGGTGCTGCTGAGTGCTCCCTGGACAACACTCAACGTAGGTTCTGTGATAAAAGAGAGAAGATGCATTCAACACTAGAAGCAGCAAACAGAAACAAACGCGGGGTTACACTTCAGTTTGCATTACAAAAGATCCTCTCTTCTCTGCTTCAGTATTCCTTGTCACAAGGCAGGTGTGGGAACAAAGAGGGGTATTATGGTGCTTTGGCTTTACACTAAGTTACACCTGTGGGTTTGCAGCAGGGCCCTGCCACAAGTACATTTCCTGACAGAAGCAAGTGTGCTTTGTCTGTGCATAAACAAAACCAACCAAACAAACCCCCCCAACAATAAACACAAAATTAAAAAACCCACCCACCAAACTAATTTGGGGATTTTAATTAGTTTCATAACGAATTTTTAATTAGTTTTTATAAAAATCCTTAGAAATGTGGGGAGGAATGGTGGGTTTTGGAGGAATGTCTAACTGGGGACAGAAAAGGCAAATGGTATCCTATGACAGAAGACATAGACTTTATTCCAGCCTAGAGAGCATTGGGATAAGGAGGATTCTACCAGACCCCCAACTTTTCTGGAACTACACCAGCCACAGTAACGCAGGAACTTGATAGGGCCCCTGTCAGTCAAATACAGCCCCGTTGTGGGGGGGGTGGAAAGATGCTGGTTTTCATGTCAAGAAGAGGAAACAGATTCTTTCTATCCCTCCCATAAATTTACTCCAGCTGTGTTCAGTACTTAACTGCTGCTGTGGGTCTGCATGGCCAAACCAGCTCAAGGACCGATCCGCCGCTGACCAAGGCCAAGCCCGTCAGCACCAGTCACAGCCCCTCTGTGGTCACATATTTAAGAGGAAAAAAACCCACCAGTGGACGCTTTTTGCCACCAGAGGAGGGAGTGAGAAGATGGAAGAAACTTTGCAGACACCAAGGTCAGTGAAGAAGGGGAGGAGGAGGCGCTCCAGGTGCCACAGGAGAGATTCCCCTGCAGCCCGTGGAGAAGAGCATGGGGAACAGGTTGTCCCCTTGCCACCCACTGAAGATGATGGGGAGCAGAGATGCTTCCTGCAGCCCGTGGAGAGGCCCCAGGCTGAAGCGGGGAGACACATGTAGAAGATGTAGTGACCTGTGTTGGAGCAAGCTCCTGGCAGGACCTGCAGCCTATGCAGAGACAGGCCCCAGGCCACAGCATGTTTTCTGGGGGCACTGGGGGGCACCAGGATGGAGCAGTGTGGGCCTGAGAGACTCATAGATGTTCTATGATTTTATGACTGTACTCCATAGCAGTGACCCACGCTGGGACAGCTGGTGAAGAGATGGAGCCCCGTGGGAAAAGACTGACGTTGAAGAAGTTTGTGGAGGACCCCATGCTGGAGGAGGGGAAGAGTGTAAGGAATGCCCACCCCCCCCTTTCCCGCTAAGAAGGAAGATTACTTATGAGGAACTGATGGAAACCCCCATTCCGCCACCCCCCTGTGACACCTCAGCGAGGAGGAAGGGAGAGAAATAATGAATAAAGTTGAGTCTTTGAAGAAGGGAGAGGCAGGGACAGGCTTTTTAAGATTTGGTTGCACTTCTCATTATTCAACCCTGGTTTCTGTGCATGTGAGTGTGGTAAGATGGGTTTTTTCAATTCCCTGTTGAGTCTGTTCTGCCTGTGACGCTGATTGCGGAATGATCTCTCCCTGTCCTTATCTCCACTCCTAAGCCTCTCAAGAGGTATTTTCTCCCCCAGCTGAAAAGGGGAGTGAGAAGAGTGTCTTTGCTGGGAACCCGGCCTCCAGTCAAGGTGCAACCACCACAACAGCCTAAAATAGAGTGCGATCAAATGCTTAGCTTACGCTGTTGTTTAAAGACAGGCCTTCAAACCAGGGAAATTGAGCGCTCTCTCTAGGTTAGAGATCAGAGCTGAAGGTATTTAAAGCTCTGTCCTTGTGATCTCTACCACTTCCCTGGAAAAGACGTTGTTAGATGGGTGGAGCAGAAAACAGAACCCGAACGTATCGCTTTTTTAACTTATTTTTTAATGTGTTTTGATTAACCTGGCTCAAAGGAAAAAGTCCTGTGCTCTTTGTTCTTAACCTTCAACATCGAGAAGTACATTTTGCACTTACCAACTTCATAAACGTTCCTATTGGCTGAAGCAGAGCCAGCGATCTCAGCATACGGGGAGTCCCCGCGTGCCGGGGACTTCATTTCCACATAGCCGCATTCTGAACTTCTGGGGACAAGAGCTGGTGGGTCTTTTATAGTAGCGTAGGGGTTCTCAGAACTACTTAACGAGCAATTACTTAAATTATATTGGGAGTTCTTCACTAGATCTGCAACAAGAAAAACACGTGTTTCTCTCAAGCATGCTAGTAGTATGGACATCAATGCTACACAGGGTGTTGAGTTCTAACAACTCGCTCCCCATCAAATATTTAAATAGAAACCAGTCATAGCACTTCCAAATGGTTAGACAGTCCTTAATGAATCCACTTCTACTGCTATTCTTGTTTATGGCCCTTGGTCTTGTCATCAGCAAATTCCTGTTGCAGTCTGAGAACTGTCAATTCTGGTTAGAATAGTAGCTGGCATTCAATACAGATAATCCCAGAGTGGTTGGGGTTGGAAGGGACCTCAAAGCACATCTAGTTCCAACGCCCTGCCGTGGGCAGAGACACCCTCCACTAGACCAGGTTGCCCAAAGCCCCATCCAGCCTGGCCCTGAACAATGCCAGGGAGGTGGCAGCCACCGCTTCTCTGGGCAGCCTGTGACGGGACCTCACCACCCCAACAGAGAAGAATTCCATCCTAACACCTGATCTAAATCTACCCTCTTTCAGGTTAAGGCCATGACCTTTTGTCCTTTCACTATATGCCCTTGTAAACAGCCCCTCTCCAGATTTCTGGTAGCCCCCTCCCGGTTAGGTAGTGAAAGGCTGCTACAGAATCTCCCCAGAGCCTTCTCTTCCCCAGGTGGAACAAGCACAACTCTCTCAGCCCGTCTTTGTAGGAGAGGTGCTCCAGCCCTGTGGTGACCTTTGTAGCCCTCCCCTGGCCTCACTTCAGCAGCTCAGTGTCTTTTACTGGGGAGCTCAGAGCTGGACACTGTACTTCATGTGCTTTCACTTTCTGTGCCTTGGGCACTGTGGCTTGAGCACTTGCCAGAAAAGACTGAGGCAAAAAGTCATGAAGTACCTCAGCCTTCTCCAGATCCTGGGTAACTGCATCTCCTGTTTCCTTCTGGAGACAAGCCCAATTTTTCTCTCACTCTCATATTGTCACTGATGGAGCTATAGAAGCTTTTGATGTTGCCCTTGATGTCTCAG
Organism: Gallinula chloropus; assembly: GCF_964237585.1. Taxonomy (NCBI): domain Eukaryota; kingdom Metazoa; phylum Chordata; class Aves; order Gruiformes; family Rallidae; genus Gallinula; species Gallinula chloropus. Next base: position 57,245,565 of record NC_140089.1, read on the forward strand.
GCCAGATTTAATTCTGTCAGCACTTTAGCTTTCTTAACCTGGTCCCTGGCTGTTGGAACAGTTTCTCGTTATTCCCCCTAGACTACCTGCCCATGCTTCTACCCTCTGTAGGCTTCCTTTCTCTGTCTGAGTTTGCCCAGGAGCTCCTTGTTCATCCAGGCAGGTCTCCTGGTGCATTTGTTGGGCTGCATCTCTCCAGAGCTTGAAGGAGGCAGTCCTTGAATACTAACCAGCTGTCTTGGGCCCCTGGTCCTTCCAGGGCTTCGTTCCATGGTACTCTACTGAGCAGGTCCCTGAAGAGGCCGAAGTATGTTCTCCTGCAGTCCAGGGTAGTGAGCTTGCTGTGCACCCTCCTTACTTCCCTGAGGATCTAGAACTCCAACATTTCATGGTCACTGCAACCAAGATTGCATCATGGTACTCTGTTACAAGCATTACAGCAGTCTAAAGGAACTTTCTCTAGACAGTCTCTCTCTAAACAAAATACACAGTTTCCAAGAACAAAATTAAGTTATTTGAGAAGACCTAAACCAACTAAATTTATTCCTACTCCATCTTTATTTACTAGGTCTCATGTCAGCTGTCCTGCTGTTTTTGCCAAGCCTGACACTCAGGTCACAAGCCTAGAGCTACCCAAGCAATCCCACTGCACCTTCTAGAAACCAGGCATAACATCAGCATTCCTCCAGTCTTCCAGAATCTCCCCATGCAGTGGGGTAGCCACAGCCGGGATCTCTCAGAAGTCCCAAGTGCTGGTACATCTGCTCTAAGAAAATGTAAAGCTGAACTCTGAGCGTTAAACTGTTTTCTTAAAAACCCCGGGTCTCGGGCGGAGCTGTTGTTAGACCAAGGCTGGGGATGGGCAGGGAAAAATCCTGCTGCAGACTGCTTCTGATGCTGCACCTGATCCCCAGAACCTGACAGTGAGAAGGACTAGAAATGAAGGTAATTAAATCATCTAAAGATTAATGGCACTCAAAGTCCCTTCTAAGGCTTTCACTGGGCAGAGACATGAGGAGTGTGATCCAGCCTTTTTGGGATGCTTGAGATTGGGAAAGGATGAAGCGACAACAGGATACAGAAATTCTCACCCCTTCTCAGGAATTTTCTTTTGACAGACAATGTGCTGTGTTTTAGCAGACAGGAGGCTTAGCTGGGAAGATGCTGCTACAATTTACATCTGCAGCAGCCCAGATGATGAGAAACTACTTCAAAAAGCCTTGATTCTGTGTGGTGGGGATTAGAGAAAAGGATTCACCCAACCCCACACCTATTTAATCAAAGTAATTTTGCCAAAGCAGATCCTTATTTACAACACCCATTGATTTATGAAAGTAATTAGTATGAAAATATTTGTATGACAATATGATGAGAGTTTTGCATATCATGTCTGCACTGGGCATCAGGCGGATTCACCGCTCCTCACAAGGAGTCACTTTTTTGTCTCCTTGAAGAAAGGTCGAACCCATAACCCTGAACCTCACGCACAGCCAGACCACCTTGGCATTACCCTGAGCGGAGAACCAGGAAAAATTCCCTGCTTCCCTCTCTATCCCAAACACAGTAAATACCATTCACCCTCTCCTCCTCCTCCTTCTTCCTTCTTACCAAGCTCGTTGAGGTAGCCACCATGTTTCCAGTCTGCAGGCAATGTTCCCGCGTAGTCCATGACAGTTCCTCGTTTTCCAGGTTCCACGTTTTTAAGGTTCACAAACAGCTGATTGGTTTTGGCCTAATTCAAAGGAAGACAGATAACAGAAACTGAAACTGATGGGAAGTTATAGGATTTCCAGGTGCTAATCAGGGAAAGTAGTTTGGGTTTGCGTGGCCAGGTTTTGGTAGTGGTGGGAGGCCAGGAGTGGCTTCTGCAAGAAGCTCCTAGAAGCTTCCCCTACATCCAACAGAGTAAATACCCAACGGCTCAAGGATGGACCCACCGCTGGCCAGCGATGAGCCCATCAGCGATGGTGGCAGCACCTCTGTGATAGGATGTTTCAGAAGGAAAAAAACCCACAGGCAGACACTTCTTGCTGCCAGAGAAGGGAGTGAGAAGATGAAGAAACTCTGCAGACACCAAGGCCAGGGAAGAAGGAGGGGGAGGAAGCGCTCCAGGCACCAGAGGGGAGATTCCCGAGCAGCCCATGGAGATGACCAGGGTGAAGCAGGCAGTCCTCCTGCAGCCCAGGAGGAAGATGATGCCGAGTAGAGATCCCAGCTGCAGCTCCATGCTGGAGCGGGTGGACACACCTGAAGGAGGCAGTGACCCCATGGGAAACCTGCATTAGAGCAAGCTCCTGGCAGGACCTGCAGCCCGTGGACAGAGGAGGCCATGCCACAGCAGGTTTCCCTGGGGCAGCCTGTGGCTTTGTGGGGAAGCAGGCTGGAGCAGTCTGTCCCTGGAGGTCTGAGCCCCACGGAAGCCACGCCGGGGCAGTTGGTGAAGAGCTGTAGCCCCCATGGTAAGGATTCATGTTGGAGAAGTTCATGGAGGATTGTCTGATATGGGAAAGACCCCACACTGGAGCAGGGGAAGCATGTGAGGAGTCCTCTGCCCGAACAGGAAGGAGCAGCAAAGACAACGTGTGATTAACTGGCCACAATCCCCATTCTGCCCCCTCCTGTGCCGCTCGGGGGCAGGTGGCAGAGAATTTGTGAATGAAGTTGAGGCCAGGAAGAAGGGAGAGGTGAGGGGAGGTGTTTGAACATTTGGTTTTATATCTCATTATCCCAGTCTCTTTTGATTAGGTAGGAAATTAGATGCATTTTATTCCGCGTTGCGGCTGTTTTGCCCATGATGTTATCTGCGGAATGATCTCTCCCTGCTCTTATCTCAACTCATAAGCTTTTGGTTATATCTTCTCTCCCCTCTCCAGCTGTGGAGGGGAGTTATAGAGCGGCTTTGCTGGGCACCTGGCCTCCAGCCAGGGTCAACCCACCACAAAAAGAAACCAAACGTGAAACATGATGGAACCAAATGAAATAAACTAGAAGCTAATTGACAGAGGAGCACTGAGATTTTGATGCTCTACCTTTGCCAGGGGCAGTCTGTCCATGTTGTTGACATGAGGTGGGGTAGCGCACTGAGTCAGAGTATGATAACTGGGGTTAGAGAAATAGTGACTGTTGGAATTTCCACCGGTACTGTGAGGGATGGCTTCTGAAAAGAAAAGAAAATCAACAACTATCAATAACATGGCATTTCTTTCTGAGGAGATGCAACACTCTCTAGTGCCTCAAGAGCACTCTCACCTTTGCTGACAGCTCTTTCTTGGCTCTGAAAACTCTTTCTGCCACCTTCTTCACCTGCTGCCTGCCTTAACAGCTGTGTGCAGAAGACGGCAGTGCCTGAAGTTTCACGTACCCGTTGCGTCACTCCCGGGTTTGCTCTTTGCCTTCACTTGTTTCAGACTTGAGCCTCTCTGCTCCCTGCCTCTCCAGGAAATCTTGCCACAGCTCCTGTGAAATCCTGACTGGCCACAGCTACAGCAGCCGCCTTTGTGCAGTCCAGCTGTTGGCACGGAACTAAAGTCTCAGTAGAAACTGTATTTTGCCCATTTCCAATCCTGTTTTTAAGTAGACACACAGGAATAGAAAAGGCCATGCCTCCAGTGTATAACGCAGAAAACCCTTTGAGAGTGCAAAATATCACACCACAGAGTGAGGTACATGGTCGCTTGTTCGTTACAAGCAGGGGAAGCCACCCGCAGAGGATCAAACGCAGAGACTAACAGAGAACAGGCTGAGCGGCTGGAGGTGCTGGGGCAGCACCCTCTGAACTGGGCTGAACTGTCTCTGACAGCTGAAAGGTAAGCACGTACATCTGCCATCACACCCCACTGGTCCCCTGTGCCAGTTCACCGGCACGGCTGCCAGGGTGGTCTCTCTGCCCCGTGAAAGGCAACTGACAGCAGTGTCTCAGGCTTCCTCTTCCCACAGGTGGAAGCCCTCCCCTGCCTCTCCTTCCAGGAAGCCTCCCATGGCAGTACTGTAGACATCCTCTTCAAAACCACATATGCGCCTGCTCACAGCAACCCTTGCTCATCCCAAATGGTGAAATGGGCACTGTTAGGGGCACGTGAGAACCCTTCAGAGCTCAGCTAAAAAAGTGCAATGTAAAGAGATGGAGAAAAACCCCCACCTTCAAAATGTCACTTACCTGGAATGGTGTAATCTGCATTGATGGCCCTCAGAGCAGGGGTGTAGGTCACTGCAGGCATATTCTTTTCCTTTTTGCTTACGTCTGTAAAGGATGAACAGCACCAGCAGGGAAAGCAGAACCATGACAAGAATGATGATGCCTGCGATAGCCCCTATCTGATAAGAATCAGCAGGGATGGCCGTACTGGTGCGACTTAAACTCTTCATGTTTCCAAGTATTATTACTGCAGCTGAAATTTAAAAAAAAGAAATTAAAAATGTGGCATGAATTCAGAGGCTTCTGTGTCAGGAACTGAAGGCAATTTTTAACTTCTAAACCTTTCTGCTAATTTAACTGTGTTTAATCAGGCAAAACAATTGAATGATGTTTGATACCAATGTGAAGACATTCCTGGCCTTAAGGAGAATCATTCATGTTCTGCCTAGAAAGAGGTGTTTTCATGGACTTGAGAAAGTAACAACATTTTCTAGGCAAAAGCTCAAAGCAGGTCAAGCACTCGCTCCATCAGCAATTCTGCCTTTTTGGAGAGGACAGCGCTGTAAAGGCTGTCCTGTCCTGTTCCAGACTCCCCAGGGAAGTGGTCACAGCACCCAGCTTGACTGAGTTCAAGAAGCGGCTGGACGATGCGCTCGGTCCCATGCTCTGACTTGGCTGGTCCTGTGTGGAGCCAGGAGTTGGACCCTATGATCCTTCTGGGTCCCTGCCAACTCAGAACATTCTAGGAAGGACTCTGTATTTCACACAACTACACTGATTGCTTTGCTCCAGTGAACTATTACTGAGGCATGGAATACGTACAAAATCCACAGAATATACATCACTTAACAGGATGGACTATTTAAACCTACGAGCTTTATCAGACTAATTTAGTGAGCGATACAGAGATGGAATGTAATAGGCTAATCCAAATTTCCTATCAAACAACTAGGAGAATTTACTTGGATGGAGGCTTTACCTTGATCACATCTGGCCCCCTTCCAGCCTGGGCTGCAGTAACATGTTCCCGTGATGTGGTCACACGTTGAGTTGTTCAGACAGTCACAAATCTGCCGAAATCCATACCCGTATGTACCCTGAGGGCATTCTGCACCAAGAGGATGTATCAAAACACTGGCCAAAACTGAGGCTCCCCTGAGGGTTGAGTAATTGCTCTTAGGCACCAACACTTGCCATTCCTACTCACTTTGCTCACAGTGCTTCCCCATGAAGCCCATGCGGCAGGTGCACTGCCCACTGATGTGGTCGCAGTCAGCTCCGTTCTGACACTGGCATAGCAATGCACAGTCCTTCCCATAAAAACCCAGGGGACATCCTGCAATAGAAGGAGCGGGAAGAGAACTGGAGTGAAGCAACTGCTCCAGAACTAAAATGCAAACATCCTGGGTAAGTATATTAATGGACTACAGCCAGTACTGCACATCCGCAGGGGGAGCATCTGAATGTCAGAGTCATTCATTCTGTGTGTGCACATGACAGACTCTTCCACAGGGATGCCCAGCCGCAGCCAAAAGTTGTCTTCCTCTAAAGCAAGGCTAAAGAGGAGTTCAAATGTAGTTGCCAGCACTCTGCCAGTGCTTGTGCAGCTGCCTCCCCTGCTACCGCGGAGGTAACGTGTTACATCTTCTGGGCCAAAAATGCTTAGCAGCGTGGGAAGACATCAACGACTGAAATGTGAAAACACCAAAGGAAAGTTCTGTCACTCGTTTATAGACCAAGAATGGATGACAAAAGTCACTTACTCTGTGTACAGTAAAGGCCAGTCCATCCTGGGGTACATTTGCACTCCCCATCGCAGGCACTGCAGTAAGCTCCATTATGGCAATTGCACGTGTGGATGCAGTTCGGTCCCCAGTGGGAAGGTGGGCAAGCTAAAACAACCCACAGCAATTCATTAATTGATCTCAAATGACAAAGATCAGTGATATCCACAAACAGAGCTGCTTACATTCACATAGAAGCACTGCTTCACTTGGTGTTTGTTGTTTTGCTTTTAAAGCCATTTCTTGGGCTACTCCATTCTGAGCAAATCGCCACAGGTTGGGTTTTCTCTAACTAAGGACTTCTTTTACTCTACATAAAAAGTGTTGAAAAAAATTGGAAGTGTCGAAAAAGCCAGCAATTCAAACTTGATCCTCAGTAACTAGGACACTCATACCAGCTTTCTCCACACAGAAAGCCAAGTAACTTTCCTCTTTTCATTATTTTTTAATCTGCAAGCAGTTATGTTGAACACAGCCAAAGGTATAAGTCTTCTAAGCCTCAAAACTGAAGGAGTACAAATAGAGAAGGTTGAAACACATCTCACAGCCTATAGATTTAGGCTAAATATGAAGCTTAATTCTTTAATTTCTAATGTTAGAGTCTAGGTAATTACCTAAATAGAGTGCAAATGATCCGGACTGTACCTTTATCAAGTGGACTCTTGCTGCTGTGGTTGCATTGATGAATATAGTATTTCTAAAAAATAGAAATTCCTGAATCCTTTAAATGCAAAAGGACTCATCTATGTGTGGGCTGCATTTTTGCAAAGTGGTGGTTTTGCCCAAATTTCACTTCATTAAGAAATATACTACATTGTAGTGACAATAAAAAAAAGCACTAAGTTTGGTTTTTCTTGTTTTTGCTTCAGTTGTGCCTTATGATTCTTTTTGTTATTGTTTTTGTTTGAAAATAGTGGTCAGCTATGAGGGAATGTAAATCCCATACAGATGAAAGGTTAAAAGTTTTAAGAAGGTTACTGGTTCCAGAAGAATTTAATGGAATCGTTATTTTCCATGTGAACAAAAGGCCTGTACACAAAGCAAAGAAACTTGCTCTGTTACAGCCCATGAGCACAGTCTAAATAGATGCTTCCATTCATATTGCTGGCACCATTTTCTTGTTATTGATTTGTGAGTAAGTCTCTCCTCCTCCTAAATACCCCTATTCTTCTACTCTCCAAAATACCTACTTATTTTACCATAAAACCAGACACCTTTCTTGCTACTGGCTTCCACAGGAATCGGCTCAAGATTTATCTTGCTATGATACTTAGTTGTGCATGCCAATCCTTCACAGAATTTAGACAGCAAAGAGTTTTTTTTCCAAAGTCACCAGCTGCTACATTGCACTGGTACAGAGCTAGTTAACCTGGACTAGCCAAGCCATAAATGAGTTACCATAAGTGACGTGAAACCAATGCGGGATGGTATTCGGAAATGCACCTCCATGGAAATCAGCACAGTCTCTTTGGAATGTTGACGTATCAGGCTCTGGTGTGGCTTCTTTTATTCACAGAAATGGGTTAACTGAAACTTTGGAATACAGTGTTTCGGACCGTGTGGATTTTGGTACTTCATGGAATCAATCTATTTCTTGTGAGAATTCTGCCTCAGGTATTTCTCTCCTATTATCAGTATTTTCATAGACCTGACAAGGCATCTGGAGAATGCTGATTTATTTAATAAAAGAACTCCTATGAAACATAATGAAATTAAGACCTCTGAGTGAGTAACAAAGTTTTCACTGCTTTAGCATACCAAGGCAATACTCCCCAAGTGAGGTAGAATGACAGTAAAAACGGGTATCTGCGTTGTGCTTTTATGTGGCAAGGTTCTGGTGGCGAAGCGGGGAAGCAGGGGTGGCTTCTGCAAGAAGCAGCCAGAAGCTCTCTGCAGATCCTCTACAACTCTTCTTGGGCAGTGAAAGACTGAAAATCGGTCTCTTCTCTCATATTCTCCATCCCACTTCTTAGAAAAGCCAGAGTGCAATTATGTTGCTGATAGTGCTGATAAACTGAAGAAGAAAACTTTCGGATTTCTTCCTCCCATACCACACAGTCCTCTTTTCTGACTTGGACAGTGGGGTCTTTTACTACAAACTAGATAATGTAAATAGTCAAACCCAGACTGATTGTTGTTAAAAGAAAGGGGAACATTCCATACTTACGTTGAGAGCAGTCACTACCAATCCAGCCAGGGTAACACTGACAGGATTTATCAATAGGATTGCACGTTCCGTTATTGGTGCACGTGCATATTCCAATGCAGTTCTTGCCAAATCTGCCACTGGGACATACTGGAACAAAACACAATTAGAACTCCTTAGTAATCAGAATGGGATTACCTTTTCTTTATTTCAAGAGGAATCTTGATACTAGGATCAAGACAGGTACTGCTTAGTATAATGTTCAGTAAGGCATTAGAAATTCTGGGAAGCCCTTTATACATGCTCATTATACAAATAATAGAAATAACAATACAGTGGGTTTCATACTGTAGGATCAAATGTTCAAACAGTTTAAACCTGCTTAAGATTCCTAATTTATACGCTGCAAGCACTACAACAGCAACTGCTGTTGGTTTTATGGCTTCCAAGCGACGGAAGGAAAATTGCTGAAGTGCCTGGTCTCTCTGTCCCAGAGAGTCTTTACTACAACTTGTACCTTTGTTACAGAGGGCTCCTGTAAATCCAGGTAAGCAGTCATGTAAGCCAGTAATATGGTGGCAGGGACCACTGCTGTGTACACACTGGGGGCATGTCTGGCTGCAGCGGTGTCCATAAAACCCAGGGGAACAGACTGGAATCGGAAAGAACAAACCGTCATTCCTTCCTACACTTTCTATACAGCCGTGAACTACTCTTCAGAGCACTTCCTGACTCTGAATTAGCGCTGCTTTCTAAACACACAAGGCTGGCAATGGCGTCCTCATTATTCGTGCAGTTCAAGGCTTTACACTCACAAATGGAGATTTGCTCGTCTTCCTCTAGGGTTTGCTATATCCCAGCTCTTAATGACTTAACTGACATTCTGTTACTTGTCAGGCCATGCTGACTTGGGTTGCATGTGAAATGCATCTCTAGTTTTTATGTTATACACATTTGACTACACATAGTATGTCCTCTCCAACACAAACAACTCCTAAGGCATATTTGAAGAAAAGTCATTTAAAAAGATCGACTGGACAGTTTTATCTGTAGAGGAGTATGGTCATCTTAGACCTTGACTTCTTACCTGTTTCCTAACTTGGAAAACAAATAGCCATTACTTCACTGAGAAAAACTTACCAATGTTTTCCAGTGATCCTTTAAGTACTCATGACATGATACAGCCAGCTACACATCACCTAACTTTTAGAGAACCTGAGACCAGAAATAGGAATTCACTTAATACTTACGCAAAAGGCACAAGTTTTTTAAAAGAAAGGAGGAAAAAAAAAAAAAGGAGAGGCTAGGGAGACGGACAGGGAGAGGCTGTTCCATAAAATCTCCTCCTTTGCTGCTCTAATCCCTTCTGGTATTTTTTTCCTGATAAATTAGAATATTAGGTAGCTAAGCTACTCTAACATACTTTGTTGCACTTAGTTCCTTCCTCTATTGTGACAAACCCTTTGCCTGCTACTCCACTTATTATGCATATACATATGTTCCACACCACCTTTCTGACGTGTGAAGTGTGGGAGGAGGATATTTCCAGACACCGAGCAGAAAGCAAACTATGCTCTTTATGTCATACAGTGTGTCCTGACATCACCAACGTGTTGAAACTAGTCCGTTACACACGCTGTTGTGATGACATCATCCCGGGACAGATATTCCATTTTTTCTAGAATCAAGCACAAAGTCTCTTTCCAGCAAAATCTTTTTCCTTTCCAAAGATAAAGATTTCACTGAAGCCAAAAGCAGTGTCTCCTTTCCAATACCTGAGGTCACGCAGTCAAGGTCTGTGCTACGCCTGAAGTCGTCATCTCCACCCAGGATAGTTCTATCACACCGGCCAGCTTATTTTTAGAACCTGTTACAAAAAGATGCTACACTTTTACTACGGACTTTCAAATCATAGAATCTACCTACTTTAACCTGGCTTCATTCGTTACCATACTTTCTGTCTCTGGAGATCTGTCTGCCCTAGTGTCTCACAAACTACTCATCGATGGCACAATGACAATACTACTATTTTCTCATCATTCACTCCAATTACTTTTATTATTTTTGCAGCCTTGCCATTTCCCAGCGGTATCTGAGTGACTGAGGGGAGGTCACACTGTGGCTTTTGGGACGACAATAAGGCCAAGAACACTCTGGGCTCAGTTAGGTGAGTGCTGGCTGTGGGAGCCTCTCTCTCTTTCTGTGAGGACTCCTGTGGAGAGAGTCCACAGAGGCTACTGACCCTTGAATACAAACAGGAAAGCTGAAGCTTGCAACGCTACAGTATCGCACGGAGACACAAAACTCCAGAACCCTCTGAGAGGGGCAAACTTAAGAATGTCAACTCCATCTTGCGGAAGCTGGAAGAGTTTTCCCAACACTTACATAGTCATTTAGGTGAGAACTCAAATCCCTTCCTGGAGATAAAAGGTTTGTGATAGCATGCCTTTCTGCAGAGTTTCATCATGTTTTCAAATTACCTTGCTCTTCATAGACAACAGCGTCAAACACAAATTCTAATGGATAACCAAATACAAATACTTCCTAAAACCACAAGGAAAATGCCAGAGAAACCTTGCAGAAAAGTGCAACAATTTTCATGCAGAACAAAATATGTGCAGAGACACTTGAGTTCTCAAGTTTGAAAAACCTAAGTGGAAGCACAGCTTCTGCACAACTGATCCTCTTTTTGGCTGCCAGAGCCAAGCTTTCTGGGTTCCTGCACGCAAGGCTTTACGTACCAGAGCTGCCAGCACAGCCCTGCATATTTACAGCTCTTCACCACTTCCTGAGGAATGGTTCTGTGAAGGCGCGCAAGGTTTCAGATTGACCCGTCTACTCTCCTACTCCCCGTTTGTCTGTGGATCCCACACTCAACAACATTTCCATACCTGTGAATCACAGATGGAACAAAACAGCCACAGAACTGGCCCTTGTCTCCTTCCAGCCCCACACAGTCCTCTTGTGCACACCAAGTGAAAGGCAAGACCAAGCCCCGCCATAGTGGAAACTCCCATTGTCCTTCAAGAGTCTCTTTTGTACCTGACCATCCCGGCAGACAGCGACAGGAACCCGTGGTGGGATGACAACTGTCTGCATGGCTGCAGTCACAGCGTTCAGCGCAATCCATACCGTACGTGCCATCCTGTGGAAACCAAACAAACAACCCAGAGATGACGACAGCTGGGAGCTAGAAGAGAACAAGTTCTGGTCAGTCCTGCCTCAAAAAACAACCACGCATCTCTCCTGAATCCATAAGCTGCGTTCTTAAGATAAAGCACTTTGGGCTTCTGCAGCAGTTTTTGTGTCCTGCATTTTCATTCCTTCAGTTACGAGGGGAAAATAAAGAATTATATTCTCTGGAAAAATCCCAGAGGAGGGACTTGGAGACGGTGATCCAGAACATGGCAACCTACACTATCAGAGGCTGCAACGAAGCCTTCTTGGACTGTCCCTCTAATTTCCCTAACAGCTGAGGTCCTACTCCAGGACCGGGGAATCCCTTGATGAGAAAGCAGTTCAGACTCCTTTCTGCCTCAGCTCCTGAGTTGTCGACGTACTGGACAAAAAGAAGATACCACAGAATACCACAATTTCTACAACAAAGTACTAAAACGTTAGATTAAAATGTATCTTCAGGGTAAAGCTCATTGCCTAAACAATGCAAAGTGTATCCCTTTGATTAAAAGTCCTTCTCTCTGCACTACAGCATGTGCTGTTAAAAGAGAATTTCTCTGGCCAGGAGACAGGGCACAAAACATTTCTTCTGGCTACGCAACGTTTTTTGAACCATCAAGAGAAATTACAGTTGTAGGTTAAACACCCTTCTTGCTGTGCTGAGCTGTGCCACAAAAGCACAGCTGATTTTCATGGAACTACATCTGAACGTCTGAATTTGCCTTTTCTTCTTCCACAGAAGGTGGCACATACATCTGGGGGCAGTTCCATACAAAATCAATCTGACAAACGGAAAAGAGCAAAAATCTTCACAACTGCATTTGTAAAACAAGGGAAAGTACAGCTGTGAACTGATCTTACACGAGAAGTGTCAAAACTAAATTAGCAACATGGAAAAACCCCACTAGGGTGGGGTGATACTTATGAGGCTGCCCACAGCAAAACAAAAAAGGAAAGAAAATCCATGCCAGGGTTTAAAACGAGCTAAAAAGAGGCTTTGCCTTCTAAATTAAATGAATTTATCAGTCCTTCAAAGTCAGAATAAACCCTATAGGAAAGCTCCTTTGCTGGTTTTGGTGTTCGTGCCTACAATTCTACTAGGTTCCACAGCATTTACCTATTCAATTCCAGCAATTTCGAGTCTGAAGTAGAACAAAATCTAAGAGCACTCAAGTGCTAGGAGCCCTTGCTCATGGCAACAGTACATTTTTATACAGAGAAAAAGAAAAGATTAGGCATTTCCTTTGCGTATAATCAGATTTGCAAAGAAAGGAAATCCTCAAGTACCTAATTGAAAAGTGGTATGTTTAGTCTGCTATTTATTTAGACTTAAGTAACGATCTGGGCAGTGATAGGAATTTTCTGAAGTTACTGAAAGAAATTGAAATACGTTGATTTAAATAAACTCCTCAAACAAGAACAAAACCAAGATAACTCTGGACTCAACTGAATTAGTTTCCCATTCATTCTCCTACTCTGGAATTCGGAGGCAGAATATGCATTGGAATATGTACATGCTTACAGACTTCACTTGACACAGGCAGAGAGAGACAGCAAGACAAGGAGCATGGGCATGCTAAATTATCTGATGGAGAAATGCTTTTAAGCACTATTGTGGCTCTATTTGCAACAGTGAAGCAAATGCTATGAGACACTACCCATCAGTTTTAGTAAGTCCGTTTTGGAAGAGCTATTGGAGCTTGGGAGATCGCATCGTCCTCCAGATCAGACACTAAGTGATAAACAAAGCTGCCCTAGGACAAAGAAACATTAGTCTTCTGATGGAGACGTACTGTTGAAAACGCTGCATGAACGTGCACAGATGGAACTCTAATCCACTTTGCAGAACGTCTTAGAATTTGTCTGTCACTCTACTCAATCCGTCAACGTAAACTGTAGCTCACCTGGAAACTAAAAACAACCACCAAAACCCCAAACAAAAAAAAGCTGAGTATTCTGAGAGAAGTTCAACAGAACAAATTTTCATGCAAAACAAAGTCGTGGCTCCCAGTTTAACACTGTAGTTCAGCCATTCCTACCACATTACTGCTCAGTAGAGCTCCTCCAACCTGAGAGAAGCTTAAAGGTGAATTTCCCAGAAAACCAAACTCTATCACTGGAAAAGATGGACTCTGGAAAACCCAGTTTTTCAGAGAAAGAGTTCATGTTTTGACTACAAAATGTAATAAAAAACAGTTATGGAATAAAACACATCAGGTTTGACTTTTACCATTTTAAAACCTTTGAAATTAGATATTTTGATTGCTCTCCCCAAGCACAAATTGCAAGGTGCAGCAGACCTGATGCAGCAATGTCATGTCAGTGCAATGAATTCTAACTTTGCAGTTCTCAATGTCGGCGTGACGGCGTCAGAGCCCCAAAAGGAAGGCAAAGACCTGTCTGTCACTGCACTCTTCGCAGTGCCTTCTCACAGCTGACTAAGAATAAAGGCAACTTCTCCGTTCATATTGTACCAGAGATAGAAGATAATTTAACTAAAATTATGTTGTTTGATGTTAAGTATCTATTTCTGGCACATTCTTTCCTCTCATAGTTTTTTCTGCTTTAACAGAAGCACTCTGGAGAGCATTTGATGCCAACAGGGAAAAATCTGGGTCTGTGTTTTTCAACAAATTCTAAAGGAGCTGGAGAAAAGTCTGAGGCTCGACTTTAAAGCATGAAAGCAGGAAGAGTTTTTCATCTGTGCATCATAACTGTGTGTTCTGTGCACTTCAGTGTGTTGCACTGGAGAGTTCTTCCCAAAGATTTGTTGGCGCGTGTCCCTAATCTTCAACCCAGTTGTGTATGGGCTACCAGGAGCAGTCCTCCTTGGAGACTTATCCCCCCGACAAAATTCAGTGCAAAATCTGGTGAAATTATGAAACTACCTGGCAAGGGAATTCACATTTTTCTCCTCTCCAGCCTGGAGCACAGGTACAGGTTCCATCCAGAGCACTGCAAGCCCCTCTGTTAAGGCACTGGCAAGTTAAGTTACAGCCAAGCCCCCAGGTACCTCTGGGACAATTTATTGAGCAATCTACACCATGCCAACCTGCCAAAAAGAAGAATTTCAAGTGACAAATTAATCCAAGTTTTCCCCCATTCCTCTCTGAGGACGTGTTTCACTCTGCCTATCAGGCAGCATCTTTCGGAGATGTGCAATGCCAGGGTACCACTAGCTACAAGCTAGTAGCAGCAGTTTCAGACGAGGACTTGTCCACGTTGGAACAAGGGTGGTGAAGGGCACCTCCTGACATCTCTGCACAGCACACATTTGCAGATGGGTGCCACCATGCAATAGCAATGCAGGGCAGATCGGCAAGGAAAACACAGACACCTTGAAATTTCACTGCCAAGCACCAGAGGATACTGAAGGTTTAAGGCATGGGTTGAAAAAGCAAGGACTGTATTCCCTACATTCAAGCTGCTGCTTTCATCATTCTTCCGCCAGTACTGAACAGATGGAGTTCTGCAATACAGTTTAGAAACTAAAATCCTAGACACAAAACAGAAGGAAACATAGCAGCAGTGCCTAAGTTGCATTTCTCCAAGGATACATGGAAGACCTCCTAGATCATTGCTGTACTTCCCTCCAGATGCAAAAAAGACTGTAATGGGAAATGGTTCTAAAATGCACCCTTCACTGCTGATTATGCTGGGTAGCAATGATTTGCAGACTGCACGCTGGAGGCAGAGAAATGGAAATAGATTTTTAAAAATGTGACCATCTGATACAATAGAAACGGCAGGAGACAGTCCGACGTGACCATCAGCAGTGACACAAGCCAAGGTTCTAATTTTGTACCTTGTTTACAGCAAGCCAAGGGAAAAGTAATTCTGCACTGAGCCTAATCAATAGACTGTGCAAAACACATGGATTGAAACGAAGCCGCCTCGTGCCCTGGATAGAGAACTTCACATTTAGGGGTCATTTCAGGCAAAAATCAGTCCCTGACAGAGGTGGGCAGGCACGTGCAGTTTCTGAGGGGGTACAATGTCCATCAGAATTACTGCTGGGAGGTGAGAGCCAGGCAGGGAGGTCAAGGAGCGTCAGTCTAGTCGCACGAATACTGGGAGACCTAGAAAGTTTCTCACAGAAGCAGGGAACAGCGCGCAAAGGCTTGGAAGGGTCTTAGGCAAGGTTTTCTCAGAGAGCTGGTGAGGAAAAGAGCATTCAAATAGAATAAATTGCCAGGAGATACTAACATCAGTGCTAAAATGGCAGGAAGAAATCGGTGCCTCTGTGTGGCTGAGAGGGGCAAGGGTTGCAGCCAGAGGTCATGCACACCCAGGCTGAGGGAAACCCGCCTATGCATTTCGACTAGACAGGCTGCTGTCAGACACATGGCAGGCATGCCTGTGGTACATCCAGCAGATGACAGCACTGCCACCAAGAGAGAAGTGGTGGCACACCTCAGGGTAAACACCAGTAATTCAGTAAACTGCAGCCTCCAGCCCACTGAGAACACAAACATGAGGCATGTGCACTCTTCTTGGGGCAGATGGTTTCCTAGTTTTCACCTCCCAGAGCAGCAGATGCATAAATCAGCTGGTGATATGGCCTTCAGGGTGCTCTGCTTTTTATTAAGTTTCTTTCTTCTTCTCTACTTCCAAAACTCAAATTCATTTTATGATTAGGGAAAAAGGAAATTAATCTGAAGGGATGCTTACCTGCTTTGCAGGCACAAGAACCATCTACTGGTGAACAGATGGCTTCGTTTTTGCAGTTGCATACAGATGAACAGTTTATTCCATACGTCCCCAGAAGACAGGCAGTACCACAAGCAGCACCCTGAATGACACAAAAACAGAGTCTAAAAACTATTCAGACAATAGAACCAGTACATTCTGTAGACTGACTCAGGTGCTACAAAAGCCAGAGAACATGCCTGTTCCAGGCTGTCACTAAGGTATCTGAAATTTCATGGCGAGGGACTCCTTCATGCTCTTTAAGTCCACAGTAAGCATTACTTTCCTGTTAGTTGTTGGGAGAGCTCAGGTCACACAGCAAACACCACTTGGTTAGATCAATGGACAGTATCTTAAGTAATAAGGAAGCCCTTCACGAAACCAAATCTCAGTAAGACAGCAGGTTCATGGAACGTGGATGTCTACGGTATTTTTAGGAATTAATTTGACTGAAGTTTTCACAGTTGTTGTTCCTACAACAGTCACCCTGTAAATATCCAAAGCACAGGTAACCGCAAATGCATGTAAAAGCTGCAGAATAATCCATCCTGAACTGCAAAAACAAGTGTCTTGCTCTAGATTTTCTCTGGATGGAACATCAGGAGCTGCTGCAGCAAGATAATGATTGAAACCATCATTCCTCCCTTTATTTACACCTCACAAGCACATCCTCCTACTTATCACTGTCTTACAAAGTCACTATCTTTTCTTTCCTGAAATGCTCTTCAGTGCTGAGAACCAATCCCAGATTTGCCTCAGAATCTTAGACAACGCCCAGTATTATTTATGTACCTAAATACCGTTACCTTTCTTTTCCTGTGGTGGAGAAAGGACACTCGGGCACCATGAAGAACTTGGCAATCAACTAAAGCCAATGGAGTTGAAAATGTACTGTGAAAGAGAGACTTATTTACCTTAAATCCAGGGCCACAGGTGCATTTTCCAGTCACACTATTGCAGTCAGCACCATTTTGGCAGCTGCGGATCTGCTGACATGACTCGCCATAGAATCCTGGAGAACACGTCTCGTTGCAGTAGAGCCCCGACCAGCCAGGCTTGCAGGAGCATTCCCCAGACACAGGGTGACAGCTGCCAGGAGGGGATGGAAGGATAAGTAATTCAGGACTAAATGTGACAATCTACAACTGAACAGTTCTTGAGATCTAAATTAGAACGTATTTATAAAATTAATAGTACTGGCATTTTAAGACATACATCACTGTCCTGTTTGGAGTGGTTTTTTCGTTTCTGCAGAGGAGGACACAACACACATGAGATAGCACTGGGTATAAAGCAGAGTCATTGAATATTCTTGGCCCCCCAGTGAGTGTTACTAAGGCATACTGACTCATATACTGATTCACACCAAACTTAGGACTCTGTAATTTGTAATTAGATGTAAGAAGCTGCAACACTTCTGAAGGTTTTTGATGGGTTCTCATGCAGTAGCACTGGGTATAAAGCAGAGTCATTGAATATTCTTGGCCCCCCAGTGAGTGTTACTAAGGCATACTGACTCATATACTGATTCACACCAAACTTAGGACTCTGTAATTTGTAATTAGATGTAAAAAGCTGCAACACTTCTGAAGGTTTTTGATGGGTTCTCATGCAGTTAAGCCTAATTGGCAGTAAGATTTATACATTAAAAAAGGGAATTAAAGAGATCTGGAGAGATACTGCCTATTCTGTAGCACCCTATGCAATTTAACATTCCCATGAAAAGCTTTTGACCATGTACACAAAGTCTGTGAGAAAAATGCAAACTTGCAAGATGGCCTATACTTTGGCTTAAAAAATACAAATGTGAAGTAGGGGTGGAAGATCACCAGAAAGAGCTTACAAGACAAAAGAAAAAACCCTTCTAGAAAAGTACGTAGCTACAGTGTGCTCTTTTTACACCAGGTGTCACGTGAGTAAAGACATTCCTGTACAAAACAAGGCGCTAATGTTGACAAAGGCAGACAGAGGCCTTTTTTGCTTCTTCCTGCAAACTGCATCTTTAGAATGACAAGTTTCTGTAAACCCCCCAACCTGTGATGGGAAGTGGCAGGGACGTATGGATCTGCTCATACCAGGTCACAGCGCTGTTGCTGTACCCCACTGAGGAAACGGGGTTTATGTGGCCTTAGTCTCAGCCAGCCAGTGCTCACTCTCCGTTTTCTCTTGACTGTTGAGTACCAAGGGAAAAATGGATACTTTCACCTGGTCACAGAGAACAGAGGGCTGGGTTCAATACACACTCTAGCTCAAATCCTTGCATATCTACCAAAAGAGGCAATCAACAAGAACCATTTGTGAAAAAACTCTTTGCCTAAGAGGCTTGTTACCTGCTGCTGCTCTCTGGACCCCTGGAAAATAGTAGAACCTCCCAGGTATACCTATATCTAACCCTTCACGAAGCATAGAGGCTGCTAAGCACAAGGATGGGCTTGCCCTTCATGCCCTGGAGCTGCCATCAACTGACCACATCTACTGATTTCAGTTATTTCGCACTTACAGCACACCAGAACGTGCAAGGGATGTATGATCTCTCCTGCCTACACACAGTGAGCAATGTAATGATCTACCCACCTGGTAAACAGAGACAAAGGTCCCACTTTGTCATAATATTTATTTGGCGGGTAAGCAACCAAATAAATACAGCAATGAATATTAAGATCACATATAGCTGCAAGCACTGTAATTCAGAAGCTCTTTTGGGCTGAGAGTTTCCTGATCCAGTTAGGGAATACCAGATTCTCTCACAAGTCCTTCGCTGCTTCAGATTGCATGAAAGTACTAGAAAAATCAGGAAATCTTTCTTTTCAGATTTCTATCTTCTCTACAGAAGAACAGGTTCAAGGGTGTAAAGCCTACCTCCAGGTAGTGGGCCTGTGCCAGGGACATCTTTTATCACACTTGAGACCATAAATTCCTTTGGGACAAAGCCTTGTTTCACACTGCTCTCCAGTGTATCCTGCTTCACAGAGACAGGCACCACTAATATGGTAGCATTTCCCACCATTCATACACTTGCAGGGCTCAATACACTGCACCCCGTAAGTCCCCACTGGACACTCCTCTTGGCACCTATGAGAAAAACAAACAAAGAAAAAAGTGGTTTAGTTCCCATCAAATACAGCTTTGGGACATTCCAGGGAAATCGAGTTTATGAGCAATCTCTATACGGCTCTAAAAAGCTTCTGAAGTGGAGCAGTGATTTATAGAAATTCATGTTTCAAGTACTTTATGTCAAAATTTGTAACTTTTAGAAGTAAACTAGATTCTCCACTTAGCAATAGCGTGAACAGCCAGCAGATTCCTGTGCCCCTGTAGATGCTCAGGGCCTGGCAGTCCTCTGGCAATCACGCTCAGCAGTCTCTGATGAGAACCTGTCTGTTTGCTGGTGGTTAACAACATAAATATGAAGGCTCTATGAGCTTTATTAAAGACTGAGTGGCAAGATCTCAAAATAGACACTTGTTCCTAAATGACGTGCCAGATACTTTGCTCAATTGCTAATGTGCTCACACAGACACCTCACTGGTGATGCCATTTTGTTGGCATTAGATTACACTCAAACACATCTGGGAAGTAAGCTAAAGAAAGGAAAATGAGCCTTTGGACGGGTAAGAGTGCTTACTGCACCTCCTAGGTGCACTTGCTTAGTGCATTACTTGAGCTACAAGACCTCCTTCTGCACCTAAGGAAGAGTGAGGATTCTTATCTATCTAAACATTTGTGAGTCATGGAATCAGATTGATGACAACAATTCAATAATTAAAGCTGTACTTCCTTTTCTGAGGGAGTACTTTGAGGTTATTTTTTCCTTGGTTAACTTCTTCTTGGAATATTTCTTCTTCTTTAACAAGAATTAAAATCAGCGGCTCAAGTGCCATGTACTGCAGAATGAAGACTCCCAAGGGAGAACTGCTTTTCTACAAAGGCCTGAAGATTTTTAGGCAATGCATGACTCAAAAATATTTTGATCCTCATTTTATAAACTAAGAAATTCAAGTGTAGCTACTACCAGTAAGGGCTGACATCATAAATTAAATCTTAAATCTGAAGTCTTAATCCAACTTTAATAAGAAAACAGAAAACTCACCTGCTGAACATATTGCAAAGGCACTGGTGTTGCTTGGGTAAAAGCTTCCAGATGAATTCCATGAATTGGATCCTCGATAATCAGACATCCAATGTCAAACCACCTGCAATGACAGCCAAGTTAGAGTCTGTTGAAAAGCAACATGTTAGTTCTTGAATGATGACCGTTTTACAACCTCTAATACAACTGTAGTTAAAAATGTAACAATGACTTACATCAAGGCATCCCAGCATTTTTCAAATCAAATTTGCATGTATCAGTTCATGTATATATGAAAAACTGTAGTGCCTGTGTTCCCATCTAAAGAATTCTATGGTTCCTGTTGTTTCATGTATTTTATATGTGTCTACATATAAATGACATTTTATTCTTTAAAGCACTGGAAGCAAGACCCTTTGAGTCAATGAGAAACAACCCTCTCCCCACCTCAGGGATATATTTCAAGTTCTCACTTGTCAGGAAGCAATTCCTCAATGAAGTTTTCTACCGATACAGCAGGCTGTTTTTCATGGATTACTCCAGTCCGGCGCAAGCTGTCTATTCTTTCTTGGGCTCCCTACATGGGAACATGATCTGTTAGACAACATTCTCTTTCAATCACATCATACAACACTCAGAGATGAGTGCAAAAAACCCCTCTGGAGCAGAATTTTCAAGTTAAACAGAAAACAGCGATTTTAAAAAATTACTCTTTTTATCAACAGTAGAAAAACAAGAAACAAAAGTCATGAAAAAGCACCATAGCCTTTCCCAAACAGGAATCTCAAACAGTAACACAAGCTATGATAAAACTCACTAAAGTATCAGAATATATCCTGTTACTCACATCAACATTTTTGCATCTTAAGATCTGTTGTGCTTTGATCCTTTCAGAGCTTTGGACCAACTCTGTCCAGTGAAGAGACCCTCTCTGTTCTGGTACCTATCCAGCTAAGGAATCATTTACTCCAACCCTGTTCTCACTCTGAGTTGCCATACAAACACTATTACCACTACGCTGCAGTAGCTAATCAGGTAAAGCAACATGTCTATTTTTCTCCTTTACCTCCATATAAAATTGTTTCAGCTAATACATTGCTATGAGGATAAGCTTCACTCTGCTGTGAATGCTGCCACAGCAGTTAGGAGAAAATACCCCCTTTTTATGGAGGAAATGGTTTGCTTACATTGAAGAAACAGAATACAAAATAGTTGGTGTCACTGGGTTTAGGTATTGGCCAAGGAGACGGTTCCACCTAGATACAAGGAACAACTGTGTATTTTTAAAAGGTGGTGAAACAACCCTTGCTAACTCTTCTTCTGGGCCAGCACAGCTGTTTGAAAAGCTGCACAATGAATTCCTACATACTAAATCTAAGAATGGAGCTGTTCAGGAAGATCCTTGGCAAGTGTTGATCAACCTGTCTTTCACCTACAGAATTAGTTGGGAGACAACCCAGTCTCAAAGGCTCTCTTAACTTCTGATTACATTTTTCCTATTCAATTTCTCATGTTTAGTTTTCATCCCAAAGTACTGTGCTAGTGACAGACTAAGAACAAATGCCTGATACACTTTCAAACTACAGTCATATCACAATGCATGCCAGATGTGATGGCAATCAACTGCTTTAGAAGAAAATGGACATAAATGTTCTTCACTGCTGTGACCGCGTTTGCACAAGAACCCCAAAGGCTATTCCAACAAGCAGCTTCAGAATGATCTAACGGAACAGGCGGCAAGTTACACCAAAAACAAGAAAAGGAGAAGTCTCCCAATGCCACAGACTGACATTCCCCTTAGGGAAAATCAGATTTTTCTGGGTCAATGCCCCATCCCTGGAAGTGCTTAAGGTCAGGCTCGATGTGGCTTTGAGCAGTGTGGTCTAGTGCAGAGAGTTTCAGCCCCCTCTGCTGAGGACAATTTGTAAGGTCACTTCCAAACCAAACCACTCTCTCATCCTACGTTTCCATTGCCCTTCTCTGTGCTGGAGGTACTTTACTACTTACTTTTAAACCTGCAGCGTAGCCCACAGGTTGTACTTTAGTAAAACACAAAATTGTGACTACCACAATGCTGCTCCTTCCTATTCATTTTAAAGCTCTAACTGAGATACTATGCTTTTCATTCCAGGCTCAATGCTCAGCAATACTTCACAAAATCACAGAATCATACGACTGGAAGAGACCTTTGTAGATCATCAACCCTTTCAGTAAACATTTCTTTCTAATATCCAATCTAAACCTCTGCTGGCGCAGCTTTGTGCCATTTCCCCTTCTCCTATCTTCTCTCTCCTGGCTGAAGAGACCATTGCCCACCTCCCCACAACCTCCCTTCTGGTAGTTGAGACTTTATTAGACTGTTTTAGCCTTTTCAATGTTCTTCCCAAGTGTTTCAGGAACTGCTTCAAGTTTGCTGAGCTTCCTAAAATAGTATAAATACTGTTGGGCTAGAAAAGCAGAACAGCTGAAAGTCAGAAGAAAGCCTCAAAAGCGATGTAAACACCGTTGTGAGCACGCTTACCTTTCGGCTTGTCGACCCTCAATGCGATACCTTACACACCGGGATTTAATCACCAGATCCAACAGAACACATACAGCATATTTTAAACTCAATTCCATATCACTCCCTCAAACAGAGAAACAGGGAGGGAAAAAAGTATGTGACTTCCAGATTACAGACAAGGACTTGTCACCGTTTTGTTCTCTGTAACTTGCTCATCTCTCACAACCTGAACTGAAGGGTATTACTATGCTACTACCTAAACTACAGCAGAATACACAAGTAAATGAACCTTAAGACGCACATAAAAAAATCAGCCTGCAGAGTGAGAGTCTCACTGGACAACGCACCTGAGAAATCACCACGTAACTGTGACAGAATTAACACACTCTCCAGATAAACTTCAAGTGCTGTTACATTAATCTAACATTCTATGCATTACTTAATGGTTTGTCACAAATACTTACTGATATATGGAACCATGCCAGGGTCCAGCGGTGTAATCATGGTCTCCACTGAATGTTTGGGTTTATCAAGAACAGACTTCACCATGGGATTCTCAGCTACACCCTAAACATAAGCAAACAGACTTCCATATCATTTTCTCGTTTTTCCCCAAGAAACTCACAATAGCACAGTTAAAACCCAACCAAACAAAACCCAAGTATTAAGCTGCTTCGTGGTCTTCTTACCACATTTACACTTTGTAATGCCTGGTGCATCTCACTCGCCAGCACAAATGCTGCAAGACGTGACCAGGAGTGCGTGACTTTTCGGATACAGCAAAGGCCAAATATCATCACCGCCATCCTCTCACGCACCAATGCAGAAACAGGCCTGCCAGTGATGGTGGGCAACACACTTGATTTCCTCCTATTCTGGGACGGGAAGTCTTGAACATTTAACAAATACTAATTACAGCTATCATCAGACTCGGTAGCTAGACTCAAACTGTGACAACTCCAACTGAAGAGCCTCTTTTTTATGACCTTACAGACAAGAGGACCTATTTTTGAATGGCCCATTACTAACAAATATTTTTACAGCTGAAATTGAGCTGAAATTCCTCAATTTATAAGTAGATTCTAAACAACGCTGAAAAAACGCTCTATCTTCTCCAGCCAAATCCCAGGTGGAGCTGCTGACAGACCTAAAAGTTCATTAAATGTAAGCACAAACACTGACAAGGTCTTACTGGCCTATTATCTACCTTGAGGGACATCTGAAAGAATGGTGTTGGATTTCTGAAGAACAGCAGAGCAAAAAGTAGTTCAATCGATTTCAAGAGCAGAAACAGAGATAACTGCAGCACTGCCGTGTATGCACTTCAACAGAGAATCCAGCTTGCATTTCTGCAAAAAATGACAGTTAAGCCTCACAGATTCTGTCTGATGTTTAAAAACCTGACTCTGACGTGTGCTTCCACACATCCAACACTTGACAGCTTCAGTACAACTAATGATTCCTCATTCTTCCACCTAGGAAATTCTCAGAGGTCATGGAAAACACAGAGCACGTACAACATTTAATACTCCAATCAAAGAATCTACATTTGGGTTGAAGTCAATCATACACATTCTCCAGAAACAGACATAGGTCACTTGCTGGAACCTACTGGTATACAGGCAACAATAACGTGGATGAGATTGGCTTCTCAACTAATTCACTACTGCCCTTTCAAACGGGCTACAAAATCATGTCACAAGGAAAACCTTCTCTTCTGGAACATTACCTTCTATCGCAAAAAAGCAAGAGGAATATGGTGACTGGAAGACATTTTCACTTGAAGACCAAAGAAGCTGTCTTTTTATGATTATAAGACACGTGCCCTAGAAAAAAGCAGCACGACAACTCTGCTCTCACCATACTGATGGACGATTAATCTTGCTCTTTAAGACTGTAGCACTGTCAAGATGACTGGAGTAAGGGAGGGCTCCCTCTGCCACGTCACACACAACTCATTCTTCCAGATTTTCTTCTTCAAAAGGCCTTGAAAGCCCCTCCAAAAGTCTCCAGTCCCACTGGGACGTCAATCTTGATTCTTCCTTCCGATTTACTATTGCACAGTACAGATAGTAGTGTTGCTCCTGAAGGCAGCTCAGAGCTCACACACAGTCCCTGCATCTTTCTGCCACAGCCTTCACGACACTACTCAGATGTAGCATGTCACAGCTCCAAAAAGGTTACAGGCTCATGAGATGCTGTCAGTTGTTGCTGCTTATTTCCTCTCTACAATTAGATCGCACCACAAGGATTATCTGTTCTGCATTATACACTCCGTGCCCTCTAGCGGAATAGAAAAATCCTACAAAATACCACAGACACCTCTTAAGAAACCCCTCCTCAGTGGAAGAAACACTTATTTCCCTCTCCCTGAGGAGACTTGTTTGGTTTAGAACAGGCAGGACTTGCATCCCCTAAAAAACCAATTCAGTTCATTAGGAAATGATAAAAAAAACCAGGATGTACAAAGAATCAAAGAGGTTCTGACATTTCCCATGATTTAAGGGCATGTGACAAAACCTCTAAGGTAGAAGGATCTCCCTGTCACGAGCACCTAGACGCCTGCATTTATGTAGTCATTCCTCTTCTGGAAAGGAAAGAAGCACAGTTTCAGCAAACGCGCCTATTAAAAACAGCCACCTGCAACTGAGCACAGAGGAAAGACAGGACCTAGAGCAACATGCCCTTAAAAGTTGTATCTTGTTAGAGACAACAAAAAATGGTAGTTCCTCCTGAAAGGTAACATACAAAACCACAGAGCTTTATAAACCCCCACAGCCCTCCAGCAGGTGTTCCACCTTGGGCAGTAGCTACTCTGGGGTCTTCAAGCTCCTCAGGAAAAGTGATTGCAGAACCAGTTCCAGGAGCCAAAGGGGAAGAGAAAGTTGCTTGCTGAGTAATAGGATCTGCGAAGACACCTAGGAAGAGGGAAAAACAAGACACAAGTACTGCGTTTCATTTCTTATGCCGTAGCAACATGCAATTGTTTTACAGGAAAATGAACAGGAAGAATAGAATAATACTGGGCTGATTCCTTTCATTTCTTGAAGGCCCCAGAACAATCCTGCTTGTTAGAGTTTAGCAGAGGCAACTACTGTGAATGAGTTCAACAATATCTGCTCATAGAACCGAGCCTACCTGCACCTTATGTGTAAAATTAAACAAAGACATGTTAGCTTAAGAGTGGTGCTTTTTATTGTCTTCAAATTTCCATAGGTCTTTCTGGACAGACTGCTTAAAAGACATGTCACAAACAATGGTTAAAGCCTGGCCCAACTGCTGCTGAAGAGCTAAGTTTCCATTAGGCTAGTAGAAAATCACCTCAGTTCAGCAACTACAGCACTCGCTTGCATGGCAGGCAAGTATTTTTCACTGTCCTGATGCAATTTAGTAGCCAGAAGCAAGAAAAGAGAAGCTACTCTCATGTGACAGACGACTTCTTACAGATAGCGAGCTTCTCAGAACAAAAACTTGCCCATTAGGAGATTACAGCCTGAGATACCTTACCATTCCGTGGAAATACAATGGCTGAAATTGCCTCTGAGCTGAACAGCAGCAACACAGAAATAAATGGTCAGCTGGGCTTTCCTGGGCACATTTTAAAATACTGCTCTCAAACACTTTTCTGTGAGCCTGAGTGCTAGCAGAACTCTGTGGAAGAGGACTCTTGTCCTACACCGTGATCGTACTTCAAAGGCCATTCTCCATTCCTCCGAGCGCAGCTACTCAGTAATTAAGTGTCACAAGAATACTAAAGAAGCTGAACTTGTGGGACTCTAGCAGACTGCTGAAGTAGCCACCCAGGAGACCCCTCATCCTGTCTCACAAGCACAAAGGTCTATATACAAAAGGTTACCTGTGACGGGAGGTGCAGAGAATGATGGCATCAGTGGGCTCTGTGGTGCTCGACCAGCGTGGCCTCTGGTGATATCATACGTTGAAGACATGGAAAATCCTGAAATCGGGGGACCAGCAGGAGGTGCAGGAAGACCAGAGCCAGCAGTAGAGCTTAATGAAGGAGCTGTAGAGAACTGCAACACAGAAGACGAAGGGGCAACTGGAGGTCGGGCTGGAGTTAGAGGTGGCGCCATAGTAGAAACTGTTGCAGATGGCACAAGTGGAAAAGAAGATGAAGTCATCATAGGAGGAGGAAGTGGAGATGCTCCAGCTGCCAGAGGTGCTGAGCACTCAGGAGAAGATGACAGGCTTGGTGTAGCAAGGGGACTGGACAAAGCTAGGGGAAAAAAAGACAAATGGAATTTTAGAAACACCGAGCCTTCATCTCAGAGATTCAGGTATGTAATTGTTCAGCTAGTTTACAAGTAAGTTTTGAGCAAGTCTGCTTTTCTCCTTTCAAAGGAAAAAAGTTTAGTTCTGCTTGAGTTTGCAACCACCACCAATTGCCCTCAATTTCTGGAGATAGTAGCCTGGAATCTCTTTTCTTCTCTGACCCTATTTATCACAGCTAAAAAGACGAGTCAACATTTGACTACCCATTTTGTAGCAGATGAAGTGGGCCTCAGAAATTTCCAGCTAGCACGCTTCTTCCTGCTTCATCCACAGGAATAACAAAGATGCAGGAAGTGTCCCTCTTTAGATTAAGAAATGCACTCAGGGGACCTGTGAGGCTGGGACTTACTGCAGAGGTACAGGTCTATGAGATGGGCTGAGCACCAGGCAGCCCTCTCTTCCCTGGCACCCAGCTACCCAGGCTCCTAAACCCTCTGCTTTCTGTGTTTCAGTCTGGCCCCCAGCTGATCCTTGGATAAGCCAATTTTGTTCTCTAAACCAAATTTAGACAGAAAATTAAGCCAGAGAAACAGAAAACACTGGTTTTTACAGCACTAAGCTGTTGGATCAGCTCAGATGTGAAACTGCACTCAGCCTAAACATTGATGACAGTCAAGTGACGTGCCAAGTTACCGTAAGGAGGTCGTTTCCAAACTTTATCACGCACACCAGTCAATAAAAAATGGAACATGCACACCCCCAACATAGCTACAAAATACTTACATGGGCCACTGTCCTAGTATATTCCATAGATTTTAAAACATACAGAACAGAAATATTAAAAGGATGAGATAAAGATCAAGAAACTCTTCTGCTCCCACTGAAAATTAGTATTTTAATAGTATATTCATAAAACAATATGTTATGTTATTAACGGTTAGCACACTATAGAATACCATTAATAATATTGTAGTGTGAGCAATGTCACTACAGAAGCCTCATCATTTTTACAATCTTGGGTTATCATCAGCAATTTGAAGGTCTGGTTCTATATTCCAATCATGGCTTTAATGGTTGTCACACCTGGAAAAGATGCCTTACAAAGACACACAGACCCAAATGAAAAGGTGTTGCTGGATGTGCTTACAAAACCATGCTATTTGTTTTCGTCTCCCAGCCATCAAGTATATGAAGGCTTATCTTGAAATTCAGCTAGCAAATGTTCATCTTCCTTGATGTCATTCAATTCTTCTGGAAAAATCATCAGGTGGTGTTGCACCTTGGTATTCTTAACAAATGGGCTCAAAATCCACCAAAGCTAATTCATCTGGAAGATTTTTACATAGCTCAGGAAATTCCACTTTTCAAAACACCTTCTCAAACGCATGACTTTCTTACAAAGAAGTAGATCACTCCTCCTTAAAACACCACCTTTATCTTGAAGGGACAAACTGTAAGTGTGTTTTGGGGTTTTTTTAAATAACTACTGGGTAGCACACTGCTGATGGCCACTTGTCATCACAGAAAATGTCAGCGAGTCTGCAAGTCTGTTTTGGTACAAGAAGAAAGCTGAAGCCATATTTAAATCCCTTGCCACAAGACAACCAGCAAACCTCTGTGCGATGCACAAAAGTTTCACGGTCACTTCCTCTACCATTACAAGGTGCAGCTAAAAACAACCCCTACTATTTAAAGAGAACTTCTATAAAGTTAACCACACTGCTGGCATCCTGTAGCCCTTTGTGCACCAGCTCCACTTTCACTGCTGCAGTAACTTGCCTATGAATGAGGCGGTCAATAAATGTCATGGGTGGAAATAGATCGGTAACCTTATTCGAGAATCCATTTTTAGCCTAGTCAAAGCAATCACTCCATCAATGGTTACTCTGAGGCAGTCTTAATAAAAACATGGCTTTTATTAAAGAAATCATTCACTGTTGAGGATGCAGCTTCTCCAGCACAGCCCTCCTTCAGCATTTGACAATAAAGTTGTTCTTTCTGTATTTCATTACTGAAACAGAATTTAGCAAAAACCATAAGCAGAAACACGTTAGGAACATCTGTACAGCAAACCTTCCATACTGTGATCTGTTCTCATGCTTGTTTCTTATAATCATCAGCAATGTTTTCTATGTCTCCTTCCAACAGAATTTCCTGACAAATCCATTTGTCAACATATTGTTTGCATTTAATATTACAGACATTTTTACCACGTCTCTGGTGGTTTCTGAAATATATGCCAAGAAGTATCTTCAATATGAGTAAAGCTTGATTTTTCTTCTTTTTTTAGATAAAACTATTATAAAGGAATGCTCTGGTATTTTCTTCCTGCACCCAATGGATCGCCCAGCACATCCTCCTGGGGCTAAGAGCGCTCCACTCGGGAGTCCACGGCACTAGTGTGACTCAAGGTAATGTTACCAGATGTGTCAGAAAACTGAGCATTCGGTAGTCAAGCACATGGGGTTCAGACTCTGGAAAAATCAGATTCAGTGCTCTGATTACCACCCACAATAGTAAAATCCAAGTGATCGTCCACGTTTCTCACTATCCCCCACAAGACTGTAGACTTGTTTGAACTCCCTTCTGTGCTGCTCATCTCACTGTGCACTGTACTGGCCAGTATTCCCTGTCCCCACGTCCTTAAAAACCCTAAGTGCATCCACATGACTTCATCAAAAAGTTTCAAGAATAATAAAAACATTTACACTACTCTCTGTCAGATGTATGCCATACTGCCATGAGAAAGAAACAAATTCTTCCCATCAGCCTGGAGAAGAGCTCTCTAGGTTGATCCCAACACCTCTGGATGAACTGCTGTGCTTTAAAAAGACATGAATAAATATCACTGAGTTTCTGAGGAAGTTTCTGTACCTAATGACCTACCTGTAGCAGCAGTGGTAGCAGCTGTAGTCTCCCCTGCTGTGTTTGGTGGGGGCGTACCGGGTGGAGTTGTCTCTATTCCACTCTCTTCCACCATTTTCCTTCAGCTACAGAAAGCTGTAAGACAAAAAGAAAGGAAAATAAAGAAAAAGCTTATCTTGAGAAATAGGGATAGTCTTTGCTGCAATACTGAGCTATAGTAACTCCAAGAAGGACCTGTTCTTTTCAGAGCTGATGCATGACAGGATGCAAAAGGTGGCAAGAAGCAAGACAGAGAACGAAGTCTCCCCCTTCTGCCCGTAAAGAACCACAACTACCCCTGAAGTTGGAGCCCTCTCCAGCTTAAGCACTGCCCCAGATGCTCCTGACCCACCATCAAACTGACTGCAAGCACTTTCTCCAACACCAGGCATAGTGGCAGAGCTTGCAAGGGCCTAGGGCTCCAGACTCCGTGACCTGAACTCTATGACCCTGTCTGCTTAAAGGAGAAGCTAAAGAAACCTCCAGACACGCCACAAGAAACCAGGGAAATTTACTTCCAACCTACCTAGAAGTACAATGACATTCATTTACACTGAACAAGTTCTCCACTGCACACAATTCCTGTAAAATCCAGGTCTCGTACTGCTCTGGTGAGTATCAGAAGTGACAGTAATTGAAAACTTTGGCTTTTCTTTTGAAGGCCACATTACATTGAAAGTATCTTTCAGCATCTTTGACTACACCTGCACAGTGCACTACTTGTGGAAAAGTAAAGCTATGTGCTTATTTAAAACCCCCTAAATTAAGAGAAAGGCCTCAGGAGATGAAAAGGAGAGGATGAAAGACTAAGATTAACACCTGGAGATTTTTGGTCTTCAGTGCAGAGGAAGTCACCTAAAACCCCCTGCTTCCTCCCAAGTCTGGTAAACCAGACCGAGATTGTTTGTACCACTCCCTGAGGTAGCAATTCCATAAGGACATTTTAATAACATAAAAACCCTACAGAAAGGAATTTATGTCTGAAAAATTGGCAGGAAAATATTTTCCATCATATCCATTACCTCAGTAGCTACTGAGGACTGACAGCTTACTACATTTAACAAGTATCAGAGGAAAAGCCTTAGGTAATGTGTTGAGTAAAAGTACTCACAGGTATTTATAAAGAACTCCACTTACAAAAATACAGGGGGGGTTCCTCTAAAAAAAAGAAAAAACCCTCACTGATGTTTAAAATGTGTATACAGCTATGTTTAATGTAGAGGGAAAATTACTGTTATGACCAAACTGAAAAATACAAAAAGTAGGATGCCAGTGTTAGTCTGGACAGGCTAAGGAGCATCAAAAGCAAATGAAAGCATTGAAATCACAAAGGAGAAAGTGTATTTCCTCTTACAACCAGTATGTGTTGTAAGAGGAAATAAAGTAACTCAAGATAAGGTATTTGAGCCCAGACTCGGAAAGCAAGTATGGTTCCTGTGCAGCACACCTCCTAAAACCTCTGATGACCCAGGGACTGTGGGTTCTGAGTACCTTTTCAATTAACTTGAAAGCTTCTCTGCAGACAGGATGAAAGGGTCAGTAACTGCCTGGTGGGGAACAGACTGACCTTGACGAATGAGCACATCTCAGCATCCCTCAGAAAGGAGCTACACAGCCCTCCCCTAAAGTTCACTAAGCAGAAGAATTTGCAGTAAGATTTTGTCTTTTCACTCACCTACGGGAGTTCACGTTCCTCCTCGCAGAAGTATTTCTAAAGTCATTCTTCTTCCAATTATACACTGCAAACAAAGAGAGAATTTCCCACTGTGCAACATCTGTAATCACTGACCAAACCCTCCCAGAAACACTTTCTTTCATCAAGGCTCCTTTCAGCTGCTGCTTGATTTCACCTCTGTCGTGGTTTCACCCCGGCTGAGAGCCGAGATCCACGCAGCTGCCTGCTTCTTAAAGGAAAAGAGCAGGGAAAAGGGAAGGGGGGGAGGGGAGGGTAAGAGGTAAGGGAAGGGAAAAGGAAGGGGCAAATAACCCCAAAACCAAGAAATAAGAGGCCCGTGGGTTGGGATAAGGAGAGTTTACTAAGATAACAGAAAGATACAGTCTAACAATGCTGACAGGACTTTAGAGCAAAAATATATGAAGCTGTTGATACACAGTGCAGTTTCTCACCAAACCCACAACTCAGGCCGTGCCACCCAGAGCCGTCCCAGAACCCGACCGTCCCCCAAGAACCGCGCGTCCCGGAGCCGCCCTCGGCCTTCCTCCCGTCAGCCCCCCGATATCCTGGGCAGGACGTAACTGGCGTGGAATACTCTCTTTGGTCAGTTAGGTCACCTGTCCTGGCCTCGCCCCTCCTTTCTCATGAAGAGCTGAGAAAGTCCTTGACTGTCTGACAGCAATTAACAACATCAGCATTCCATCTGCTGCTACAAATGAATTTAACTCCATCCTGACCAAAACCAGGACAAGAGGGAAAATTACTGTTATTACCAAACTGAAAAGTGAAGCAAGCATTGAACAGCAATAGCAAGCCCAAACCTGCAAAAATTAGAGAAGCCTGAAGCCTAAATGCTCCCTATCATCCTTCTCCCTTTAGCTTACCCAACTCTTCACACAATCAACAATCTCCTTGTGAACTCCTGACTTGGCAGGGATGAACAAGAAGTTTGCCCAGGTAACACTTTGCTATACACCGAATTCTCAACAAAAGCCAGGTGTAGTTTGCAAATGCTGCATGAAAAAGCATAAAAATAATAAGGTGAAGGAAAAAGATGAGAGATGGAAAGAGAAAATTCACAAGAGAAAAGCAAAACTATGATAGGTGTAATTGGAAGCAAATAGCTCATCATCTTGAAAGAATCTAGAACTGCTGACAATTAAAATTGATCCTACAGGACATGTGGTTAAATACTTTCATCTGAACGGCCTATCTGAAACCACTTACACGGAAGAAAACAGAAAGCACTGGGCTGAAAGAACATGGAAGGCAAAGAACCCAACCAACCCACGGACTTTTAAACAATGTTCAGGCCTCAGCAAAGTTTCCAGTGAACGTTTCTACCCTCCCCTACGGGAGATCCAGGGAAAAAGCTCCCCAGTAAGATCAGCCTGCAAATCCTCAATGACTGATGGGTAGGGAAGTGGCTGCTCTTTTCAGTGACTTAAAAAAAACAGTAATAGATAATTCTCCACTGTCCAAGCCACAAACACAACATTTGCAGCAACTCCTGCTGAAATCCAGCCTAATTTCATAAGGAAGTGACTTCTATGTCCTCCTGCCAAGTAGAACGCTTTGTATTACTGCACTGAAAACACAAAGGAAACTCAGACAGCCCAGTGCAAACAGGCACTTTCGGTGACAGCAACTGCGGCACTGCCATCTAGCGATTTGTGAGCATCAGCTCATCTCACAAATTTCATCCCCCTGCCACATTTAGCTAGAAGGCAATCTCGGTTTAGGCTTACATGGAAGTAAAAAAGAAGGGATATGGAAAAAAGAAATACAGAAAACCACAAGGGGTGAGGGGGAAGGGAGGGGAGCGGGGGACACGGACGGGACGGGACACACACCACATTCCCAACACATCACGCTTAAATTTATTATCAAGTCGTTACGTTTCCGCTAATATTTTGCAATAATCTGGACAACATGACCATACTTCAAAAGCATTTTTCAGGTTGTGACTCCAAAATATAGAAATTCACAGCCAACTATAACCTACAAATGCAGATGACCAAATTCCACATGGAAAAACACATTATCTAGAACGTGGTGGTATGTCAGAGTTTAGAAAAAGGAACTCTTTTCAGTCACCCTTAAATAACTGCTGCTTGTAGTGCAGTAGATGCTCCTGCTAATAAAGTCCTGTCCCCCCAATATACTTCATAACCCCAGGAGGAAAAACTGGTCTCTAAGCAGAGCCTCAAACAAAACAAACAGTTGGAATACTAAATTCAAATGCCATTAAAATGCTATTCTTGCCTGTAAGCGTAATATTGACTATTCTAATTGTGTGGAACAATACTGATTACATACATTGTTAATATCTAAGCACAAGTCAACAACTGTCCAGAAGAGTGAGCTGTCATTTATTTATTTATTTAACTAAACAAATCGATTGCTTTGAGCCATTCCCAGCGCAAAAACCTCTCTAAATAAGATATTGCATCCCAGGTTGCATTACCTGATAGAGAGATTCCTAGGCACATACTTGGAGTCAACAGGAGAGAAGACAAAAGGAAAACCTTCAGTTGTTAAAGACAGAGTGAAGCTGACACAAAATAAAAAGACAACACTTCAGAAAACACCCCAAAACAACAGAGCTGAGCTGTTCCTATATCAAAGTTTCATCTGAAAAGTCCCTCACCCTACTTTATTCCATTTCAGACAGGCAGGGACAAAACTTCCTTCAGACTGGGGCCTGGTCAATACAGCCAGATCCCAGGGGACACGCAAAGCCTCGCTCTAGCCAAAGCAAGGGCACGGAGGGATCTCCAATGTAATCACCTTGGGTCAAACGACTTGTTCTAACACCTGCTGAATAGTCACAGCATAATGTTAATCACAACTCCCACATTAAAAAAGAAAAAAAAAAGGAAATGTTTACCAAGCAGAAACCACTTTGCCTCAGACCTAATGCTGTACCAATAGCTTGAAACACCAGGCATGACAGAATGGTTTAGCCTCATCCTACGACTTCTGCAGACAGTTACTGTAGTGCACAGATAGCACAAAACCCAGGCAGTTTTTCTAAGAGTTTCCTAGTGCCTGAGAATTGTTTCCCACATTCTTAGTGCCATTGTCAACCTTTGGGATTCGTTGCACACCCTTACTGTTGTTATTTTGAAATCATAGAGGGCTTACATAGCTCCACATACCACTGATGACCACAGAGAACTGTTGGTCTAGTATACAGTGTTATCTACATGGGACTACGTAAACCCAAAGACACAGCTACACAGAACCACATGCATTCAACCAGTTTGTACCAACTGACGTAGGGTAAATGTCATGATGCAACAGCTCCAGCACTTGCAGACGATTTTGCCCAAAAGAAACGTTTGTTTTTCACGGCACTATAAACGAACTAGAAAGGGCAAAGCACTGCAACAAGGTATCCTCCAGAAACAGACTTCCTGAAGCATCACTTCTATCCTATGCTAAGAGATCCCCAAGGGTAAGGATTTCTACTGCCAATCATGCTAATTCCAGCTAAAACCACAAGGGATCTAGCACTTCCAGCCTGAGCTGCAACGCTGGAGCACAGGGCCCTGAGAGCAGGCATCTGAACACTACCCAGTGCCGGGAGAAAGCCTGGTCACCAGGAGGGTGACTCGCAGGAGCAGATCACTATACAGGACCTAGCAAGCTATCAGGAGCTGGAAGTTCCGTGAAGTGCTGGTGGTTTCCAATACCACTGCCAGTCATCACTGAGGCCGCAAGGGGTCTTGCTCTGTAGCTTCATCTGCCTCACAACCCACAACCGTAACGCTGCAAGAAGCCCCAGAGCCTGCCAGCAAGGAGCACTGGGGCCAGTGCAGCCTTTCTTTAGGACAAGACGGTTCAGAGTAAGGGCAACAAGACAGACTGCCTACACCAGAATCAGTCTGGTGAGGGGCAGACACCGTGCAGTCGCAGGTGTGCTGCCCAAGGGGGGAAAGTCGCCCCGACGGGACGGCTGCCGGAGCTCGTCCCGGGGCGGACCCCGCCGACATTCCTCACACACACAGCCCGGCAAAGACCTCAGCGACCCTCCGCCCCACCTGGCACAACCTCCCGCGCTGCCCCCAGGCCCGCGTCTTAACATCCGGACCTGCCTACAGGGCCCCAACGGCCCCAGACGGCACCCGGGACCGGGGGACACCCACCGCTCGCTCCGGGATGCCGCCCACCGCCCAGCCTCACCCGCCCCAAGCCTTCCAGACGCTCCCTCCCCGCCGCCGCCGCGGACGACGGGTGCCAAGGCGTGCCCTCCTCCCGCCGCGACACGGGGCCTCACCGAGCCCATCCTCCAGAGCCCACCGCCTCCTCCCGCTGCGCACCGCCCAGACATTCTGGCCCAGCCAGAAGGCCGCGGCCCCGAGCACCTCCGGGTGGCCCCGCCTCCCAGGAAAAGGCTCCTTCGGGCTCGGCCGCAGGAGCAGCACAGCTCCCCCGCCACGCTCGCAGCGGACCTCGCGTCACGTGGGGGTGCCGGTCCCGCAACCTGCCCCCCACCCCCCTCCCGGCCCGCTGCGTGCCGCCTCAGGCTGCGCAAGTCGGCAGCTGCCCAGCTACCCGTAACCCTCGTGCCTTCATCCTCTGCCAGCCGGAGAGAAAACAGTTACTTCAGTTTTACAGCCTTTACAAAGCACCAGGCAACCCTCCCAGCTGCCCAGGGTTTCCCCCACAACTCACCTCTGCTGCTGCCAGTGCACTTCCTGGGTCCAGTGAAGGTGGTGGACAGCGCTGGGGTGGCGAGTGATGGGGGTGTGCCCCAGCTGCTGGACCGGCTCTGGTGTTGGCAGCTCCTGGGCCCAGGTCTAGTTTTCCTGGGAGGGTGGCCTCTTGGGGGGCTGGGAAGAGTCCTGGGAGCCGCTGGCCCTCCTCTTTGCTGCTCGTCTTGGTCTCCCAGGGGCACGGTCCCTGCCCTGGCTGGCACTGGAGGGACCTGCCACAGCCTGCCCCAGACCCGCCGCCGGCTCTTCACGCTCCCCGTGGATGGGAGAGGGGGCGTGGTGTGGGCTGGTGGGATGCCCAGCAAGAGCAGCGGCCGAGGTGCTGGGGCGCTCCTCTTCCCGAGCCCCTGCTGGGCTGCTGGAGGGGGCTGGTCCAGGGGCAGGAGAGCCGGCTCTGGAGGCAGCAGGATGGGGGGCAGAGGTGGGCCTGCCCTCCCGCGCCTCGGCTGCAGGGCCATCCTCCAGGCCCAGGAGACGTCGGGCCTCCCTGCGGCAGCGCCGCACGGCGACACTGATGAGCCGGCGCACGAACGACACTGCGCGCTCCTGCAGGCTGGGCTGCAGCAGCCGGACCAGCACGTCTTCATCCAGCCCGTATAAGCCCAGGACGGCCCGGATGAGGTCCTCCAACACATCTGCTGTGGAAGGCTGCCGTTGAAATGTGGCCCTCAGGTGTTGTTGTAGCCACGGCAGAAAGCGTTGGAGGAGGGCTGGGTGCTCATCAAAGAGAGATGCCCAGGTGTCTGGCTGCAGGCCACCCACTGTAGCCCTGGGCACCGTCTCCACCGCCGGCGGCTGGGCAGCTAGCGGCCGAGGGGGGCTGTCGGTCCCCGGGTGTGCGGGCGCTCCTCCAGCTGCAGGTATGGCAGGCCATGTTGAGTCCTCTCGTGGTGGTCTGATGTGGACCTCTTCAAATTCATGGTCTGCCCGCACCGAGTGCAAGATGGATTGTACTCCCCTCTTGCAGAGGGGGCACTCAGGTTTGCTGTTAGCCCACCGCAGGATGCAGGCGTAGCAGAACTGGTGGAGGCATGGCATCACGAAGGCGGCGTTGTCAATGCTGTCCAGGCAGACTGGACAGCGGTGTTCCACCTCCGTGGCCATGCTGTTCTGGCTGCGGTGGGCTGGGAGGAGCTGCGGGTGGTGAACTGCTTCCTCCAAATGGCGCTGCAGCAGCTGGAAGCTGCGCTCGAAGATGCGCCGCGTGTGCCCTGGACACACCCTTCAGTATCTCTGGGATACCGCACTGGAAAACCGTCCTGAGTAAGGCACCAGCACCAAGCCTTCGCTCAGCACTCCAGCCTCGCTGGCTGCTCAGCTGGAGTCTGCGCTTGAGGCCGTTGGGCACCCCTGTGTGCTGGGTTACAGGGCTGGGTGACGTCACGCTTGTCCATTGGTGACCAGTAAACATGGCACTCAGGCAGCTTCCAGAAGCTGCCATGTCAGATGACTACTTTTTGGTGGTCTTCTGGCTTTCACAAACCTTGACGGACAATAAAACACAACAGAACAGAACTGTCCCTGGTGGAAGGAACTCCAACAATCTTCTAGTCCGACTGCCCGACCACTCCAGGGCTGACCAAAAGTTCAAGCCTGTTGTTAAGGGCATTGTCCAAATGCCTCTGAAACGGATGGGCACGGGGCATGGGCCATCCCTTGAGGAAGGCTGTTGCAGTGTTTGATCACCCTCTTGGTACAGAAATTGATCCTGAGCTCAAGTCTGAACCTGCCTTGACACAGCTTTGAGCGCTCAGTCACATGCTCTGGCTTGGCCGGCCCTGTGTGGAGCCAAGAGTTGCACTTGATGATCCTTGTGCATCTCTTCCCACTCAGGATATTCTGTTATTCTGTGAATTTATACTTGTGCCTGGCACCCACCCACCCAAGGTGCAGAAGCCAATAGTTTGTCTTGTTAAATTTCATGCCCTTGATGACTGCCCCATGCTCCAGTGTATCTACAGCCCACTGCAAGGCCTGTTCTTGCTCAAGAGACTTAACAGCGGCTGCCGGTTTAGTAGCATCAGTAAACTTGCTAACGGTGCATCCAACCCCTGCCCCCGGATCACTGATAAAAGGATTGACTGGAACTGGCCCTAGAACTGAGCCCTGAGGAACAAGCCCGAAGCACTTGGCTCACTCTTGTGGGTTTTCTCCTGCCTTTCTCTCCTTCCATTATGCCAAATCTCATCCTTGATCAAACTCTAACTAAATTGGAAAAATAGTTAAAGCAATAAATAAGTAGAACTAAAAGAAATAACAATTTCCCTCACATCTGCCTGTAACCAGTGTTTGAAATGAATTGTTGGCGGTCAGAGTTACAAAGGGGAAACTGCCATATGCTCTGCCCCTTTATGCTGCATTTGTACGTTGTTACTGGCTCCTTAGTCATTATTCCAAGGCGTTCATTGTTATTATTATTATTAATTTATTAAAGGGAAAATATCTTGCTTTTGTGAAGTCAACTTCCCATCTTTCTCAAGGGTAAAGGGATAAATTGAAGAGACTGGCTTGGAAGAATTGCCCTACTTCTGGACGTGGCTCCTCCAGGAACAGGCAGAACATCACAGAAGTTCAGGAGCTCAAAATCAGCCTTGATTTCTGTCACAGTTTTGCGTGGCTGGGTCCTGGTGGAAAAGGGGGCGGGGGGCTGCATAAAATGGCTGCTGCAAGAAGCAGCCAGAAGCTCTCTGCAGGCCCGAGAGAGTAAACATGGGCTAATTCAAGGCCAGAGTTGCTGCTGAACAAGGCCGAGCCAATCGTCCAATGTCACAGCGCCTCAGGGAATCACATTTAGGAGAATAAAAACGCAGGCAGGTGCATTTTCCCACCAAAGAGGGGAGTGAGAAGATGTAAGGAGCTGTGCAGGCAGCAAGGCCGGGGAGGGCGGGAGAGGAGGCCTCGCCCTGCTGCTGGAGAGAATGATGCCCCTGCAGCCTGTGGAGAAAGCCATGGTGGAGCGGGTGTCCCCCCAGAGCCCATGGAAAAGGCTGAGACCCCACCTGCAGCCCCTGGAGAGGCTCCACGCTAGATGAAGCAGGTGGAGACATAGAGGAGATGCTGTGACCCACGTTAGAGCAAGCCCCTCCCTGTGCCACAATGCAGGGGAAGAAGGGAGTGAAATCATGACCAAAGTGAAGTCTGAAGTGATAGAGCGGCTTTGGTGGGCGTCTGGCCTCCAGCCAGGACCAAACCACCACAATTTATGACAAAGCATCTCAGGAATTACTTGCTGTCTCTAAGAGAGAGACTTGTATGCCATCAAATACATGACTTGGTTGTCCAGCATGGGTAAGTGTAACATGTTTTATAGTTCCTGCGCTATTTCTAGACCCACCCTCAGCAAAAGAAAGGGAAAGGAAAAAACGTCACAGCATTTCACATCTTTCATTAGAAACTTTATTCCATCAGCCTCCAGGTACATGAAGTGAAATAAATGGTAGTGAAGGGCAGAAGGACCAACAGCAGTCATCTTTGGAAAACAGAAACATTTTCACAACAAAACACCTTTTTGTTACAGCTAAGAAAAAAAGCCAGGCACACTTGATAGCTTTTCTTTAAAGATGTATTACAGTTCAGTCACACCAAAGTGAAACGTTGTGGGCTAAAACTGGGAAGTTCTGTGCTTTAGCACTAGTACAAGCCTACCAAACCACACGATTTGCATCTTTCTGTCAAAATTTCTGTCCAAATGAGCTGTGTATTCTTCAGTCTGGACTTCAGAGCTTCAGTATAAGGATCATTAGTTGGATACCTACGTAAAGAAACAAATTCAATCATGGTCACGGTACTTGGAAAATCCAACAGATCTTAACTGACACCTTGGCCACTTTGGAGTTTGTTTTATTCTGTATTCCCTTCAATATGAACTCAGCTTTGCAGATTGTCTCAGCAGAAAGTATGAATGCACTGAAATCTTCTTTCCCCTAATCTGCATGCGCATCTCCAATTAAAATTTATGTGACTTCTCTGGGTACATCAAAATAAGGACAAACTTCATGTGTGACTGTGTTGTGATTAAAATCTTTGCTTAAAAGCCTTTAAGCGTTTTAAAAAGCCTTGAGGTTCATGGTGTTTCTCCATGACCACCATTAGTACGCCTACATTATGGAAAACCTTAGGTTTCTACTTACTACCTCAATTAAAGTCAGCTACACACTTTGTGCATCGTTTTGCACTTCAGTAAACTGGTACTAAGTTGCTCCCTTTTCAGTGTGACATTTCTCACTCTTGTAATGTGACTGTTTAGCAGCAAAGCTTCTCTTGCCGTCCCTGTCCCTGGTGAAGGCCTTTCTCTTAGTAGACAGTACTTGCTGAAATTACTCGTCAGCTTACTCGTTAAATTCCCACCACAATATAGTATCTCTGTTTGGATTTAAATTCTCTAAAGAGCATACTGGGATCTACAGAAAGGGCTAGATGACAAGCATGAAGATTAAGTTGGGGGGGTGGTCTCTCAAATTGACAGATGAGTGTCCTTCAGTGGAAGCCTCCTGGGGCACAGAGGGGACAGTGGGATTGCCAACGCCAGTCCCACGGGCTTTTGTCCTGTGGCTGTCATTTGACAAAACTATGTGAGCCCTGCAGGTAATCTGTTCAGAGTGTCTACCAGCGATCCTTCGCTGAAATAAATTCAGGGAGGACTCGTGCTTCCCGCTGTATGCCATACGATGCAACTGCCTACCCCTTTTACCTGGGCACAGAGCAAATGTTGGGACACGCTGCTCCCAAGAAGCTGGAGAGCTACTGCCAGAAGAGGGTGGAGGAGCCTGCTGGGGCTCTGTTACAAGCATGTTTTCCGGCACCATCACCAGCAGCAGCAGCTAGAAACAGTCCTGCCACACCTGATGCAGGGTTCTAGAGGTAACTTGGCACTGACACAGAATGTCCGGTCTGGATCAACCATTTTATTTCCAGCTGAGATGTTTGGGGAACAATTCTGCTCCAATGCATCGCTACCTTGGCAGATTTCACAGTTCCCAACAGGCTGTTCTGGAGGGAGAGAAAGGAGCCTGTTGGAAAGGTGCTCTCCATGCAGAGCCAACAGAATGAGCTAAACTTTAAGGAGGGACTGGTTTGGACTTTCCTTCTGCTTCCTCGTTACTAGCCTTGACAACACCACCTTGATGTTTTTTCCCAATGAAGTAGGTTAAAGTGTTATGTATTAGGTAACCACCTCTGACAGACATGGGGACGACACGAATTCTGCCTTCAATCCTCTCCCTCTGCCCAGAGGTTCCTTCAGCCGGACAAAATAAAGGCCAGTTGGCCAAAATGCCAAAGAAACGCACACACGGTAGAATATTTTTGCAATTACAACTAGATGGCTAGAACACAGACACACAGCATAGAAATGGAGACAGGAGTTAATAAAGAATGGGGGGTACATGTGTCACATTATCAGCGATGCAAAAGACCAGCTTAAGCACGTGTTTCTCTACGTCAGCTATAAAAAAGAAAAGGTGCCTTTTTAGCAAGTATGCACAGAGATTGCTCAGTTATTTCTAAGAAAAAAAAAAACCACAGAATACTTGACAATTTTTATCCTCTATTACAGACATTATTACTACCTGTTTATAAAATGTAAACCTTTCCTCGCAGTTAAGATTTACAGCAGTCATCACCTTTGTCCACTCCTTACATAATCAGTCCCTGGTGACAAAAATAAACTGATGTAGCACACACCTTTTCTGAAGTAATTACTGATATGTGATGGAGCATTAGTTGTGTAGTGGCAGAAGTAGTGGTCAGAACTGCAACGTATGGAGCTGAATGGCAGCAAAAGACTTGTTGAAGGCTGGTGCTGGGTCTGGAATACCAGGAGTTTCTCGAGGCATCCATCGTAGCATACTGAGGTACGCA
Source organism: Gallinula chloropus (assembly GCF_964237585.1). Taxonomy (NCBI): domain Eukaryota; kingdom Metazoa; phylum Chordata; class Aves; order Gruiformes; family Rallidae; genus Gallinula; species Gallinula chloropus. The sequence continues at coordinate 57,287,457 of NC_140089.1, forward strand.
ATGCTTTTAACTCCCAAACTATGCAAGCAAGGTATGCCCACCACCAGTAATGGACAAGAAAAACCTGGTCATGGATTCCCCAAGCTTCCTTATCACCATCAGATCATGTCTTGAGATCAGAATGGAAGGTAAAATTTGGCCAAGCGCCTTTTCTTCTACAGAACTAGTGAATCAAATCACCTGTACAAAGTGGTATTTGGTAAACTGCACTGTCCTGGGAGGACACGAAGTCTATATTTAAAGTGTCTGAAATGGGATGTTATAAAAACTGATCTGCAAGCTAGTATTTTTAAGCCAGTATATTACAGTATAAATGTGCTGCATACCTGCGTCTATAAAATTAACTGCCATGAAAAAAGAACAACCAGGATCCCCAGAGTGTGGCATTTGTCCATCTGTCACTTGTAGACACAATACAAACCTCACATTGAGATTCTGTTTCAGGTACAGCAGCTGTCTGCTGGACAGATTTGGAACCAAATCTGATGGAAAGGAAACTAGAGGAAGGAGCACAGTCCTGCCACTTTGCCCCGGGAGAGTCCCACTGTGCTACACATCAGCTTTTGGGGTCATTCACTGCCGACCTCTTTCGGTGAGGATGTGGGGCTGTCTCGAACTGGTAGCAAGTCATAATGACATGGAATGTGGCTGTTTTTTGGCAGATCATACGGATCCTGGCTGAAACGTCCGGTGCTGCTGAGTGCTCCCTGGACAACACTCAACGTAGGTTCTGTGATAAAAGAGAGAAGATGCATTCAACACTAGAAGCAGCAAACAGAAACAAACGCGGGGTTACACTTCAGTTTGCATTACAAAAGATCCTCTCTTCTCTGCTTCAGTATTCCTTGTCACAAGGCAGGTGTGGGAACAAAGAGGGATATTATGGTGCTTTGGCTTTACACTAAGTTACACCTGTGGGTTTGCAGCAGGGCCCTGCCACAAGTACATTTCCTGACAGAAGCAAGTGTGCTTTGTCTGTGCATAAACAAAACCAACCAAACAAACCCCCCCAACAATAAACACAAAATTAAAAAACCCACCCACCAAACTAATTTGGGGATTTTAATTAGTTTCATAACGAATTTTTAATTAGTTTTTATAAAAATCCTTAGAAATGTGGGGAGAACTGGTGGGTTTTGGAGGAATGTCTAACTGGGGACAGAAAAGGCAAATGGTATCCTATGACAGAAGACATAGACTTTATTCCAGCCTAGAGAGCATTGGGATAAGGAGGATTCTACCAGACCCCCAAGTTTTCTGGAACTACACCAGCCACAGTAGCGCAGGAACTCGATAGGGCCCCTGTCAGTGAAATACAGCCTCTGGGAGGGAAGATGCTGGTTTTCATGTCAAGAAGAGGAAAGATTCTTTCTATCCCTCCCATAAACTTACTCCAGCTGTGTTCAGTACTTAACTGCTGCTGTGGGTCTGCATGGCCAAACCAGCTCAAGGACCGATCCGCCGCTGACCAAGGCCGAGCCCATCAGCACCGGTCACAGCCCCTCTGTGGTCACATATTTAAGAGGAAAAAACCCACCAGTGGAAGCTTTTGCCACCAGAGGAGGGAGTGAGAAAATGGAAGAAACTTTGCAGACACCAAGGTCAGTGAAGAAGGGGAGGAGGAGGCGCTCCGGGCACCACAGGAGAGATTCCCCTGCAGCCTGTGAAGAGCATGGGGAACAGGTTGTCCCCTTGCCACCCACTGAAGATGATGGGGAGCAGAGATGCTTCCTGCAGCCCGTGGAGAGGCCCCCAGGCTGGAGTGGGGAGACACACGTTGAAGATGTAGTGACCTGTGTTGGAGCAAGCTCCTGGCAGGACCTGCAGCCTATGCAGAGACAGGCCCCAGGCCACAGCATGTTTTCTGGGGGGACTTGTGACTCTGTGGGGGACCAGGATGGAGCAGTGTGGGCCTGAGAGACTCAGAGACATTCTATGATTTTATGACTGTACTCCATAGCAGTGACCCACACTGGGACAGCTGGTGAAGAGATGGAGCCCCGTGGGAAAAGACTGATGTTGAAGAAGTTTGTGGAGGACCCCATGCTGGAGCAGGGGAAGAGTGTAAGGAATGCCCACCCCCCCCTTTCCCGCTAAGAAGGAAGATTACTTATGAGGAACTGATGGAAACCCCCATTCCGCCACCCCCCTGTGACACCTCAGCAAGGAGGAAGGGAGAGAAATAATGAATAAAGTTGAGTCTTTGAAGAAGGGAGAGGCAGGGACAGGCCTTTTAGGATTTGGTTGCACTTCTCATTATTCTACCCTGGTTTCTGTGCATGTGAGTGTGGTAAGATGGGTTTTTTCAATTCCCTGTTGAGTCTGTTCTGCCTGTGACGCTGATTGCGGAATGATCTCTCCCTGTCCTTATCTCCACTCCTAAGCCTCTCAAGAGGTATTTTCTCCCCCAGCTGAAAAGGGGAGTGAGAAGAGTGTCTTTGCTAGGAACCCGGCCTCCAGTCAAGGTGCAACCACCACAACAGCCTAAAATAGAGTGCGATCAAATGCTTAGCTTACGCTGTTGTTTAAAGACAGGCCTTCAAACCAGGGAAATTGAGCGCTCTCTCTAGGTTAGAGATCAGAGCTGAAGGTATTTAAAGCTCTGTCCTTGTGATCTCTACCACTTCCCTGGAAAAGACGTTGTGAGATGGGTGGAGCAGAAAACAGAACCTGAACGTATCGCTTTTTTAACTGATTTTTTAATGTGTTTTGATTAACCTGGCTCAAAGGAAAAAGTCCTGTGCTCTTTGTTCTTAACCTTCAACATCGAGAAGTACATTTTGCACTTACCAACTTCATAAACGTTCCTATTGGCTGAAGCAGAGCCAGCGATCTCAGCATACGGGGAGTCCCCGCGTGCCGGGGACTTCATTTCCACATAGCCGCATTCTGAACTTCTGGGGACAAGAGCTGGTGGGTCTTTTATAGTAGCGTAGGGGTTCTCAGAACTACTTAACGAGCAATTACTTAAATTATATTCGGAGTTCTTCGCTAGATCTGTAACAAGAAAAACACGTGTTTCTCTCAAGCATGCTAGTAGTATGGACATCAATGCTAAACAGGGTGTTGAGTTCTAACAACTCGCTCCCCATCAAATATTTAAATAGAAACCAGTCATAGCACTTCCAAATGGTTAGACAGTCCTTAATGAATCCACTTCTACTGCTATTCTTGTTTATGGCCCTTGGTCTTGTCATCAGCAAATTCCTGTTGCAGTCTGAGAACTGTCAATTCTGGTTAGAATAGTAGCTGGCATTCAATACAGATAATCCCAGAGTGGTTGGGGTTGGAAGGGACCTCAAAGCACATCTAGTTCCAGCGCCCTGCCGTGGGCAGAGACACCCTCCACTAGACCAGGTTGCCCAAAGCCCCATCCAGCCTGGCCCTGAACAATGCCAGGGAGGGGGCAGCCACCGCTTCTCTGGGCAGCCTGTGACGGGGCCTCACCACCCCAACAGAGAAAAATTCCATCCTAACACCTGATCTAAATCTAACCTCTTTCAGGTTAAGGCCATTACATTTTGTCCTTTCACTATATGCCCTTGTAAACAGCCCCTCTCCAGATTTCTGGTAGCCCCCTCCTGGTTAGGTAGTGAAAGGCTGCTACAGAATCTCCCCAGAGCCTTCTCTTCCCCAGGTGGAACAAGCACAACTCTCTCAGCCTGTCTTTGTAGGAGAGGTGCTCCAGCCCTGCGGTGACCTTTGTAGCCCTCCCCTGGCCTCACTTCAGCAGCTCAGTGTCTTTTACTGGGGAGCTCAGAGCTGGACACTGCACTTCACGTGCTTTCACTTTCTGTGCCTTGGGCACTGTGGCTTGAGCACTTGCCAGAAAAGACTGAGGCAAAAAGTCATGAAGTACCTCAGCCTTCTCCAGATCCTGGGTAACTGCATCTCCTGTTTCCTTCTGGAGACAAGCCCAATTTTTCCTCTCACCCTCATTTTGTCACTGATGGAGCTATAGAAGCTTTTGATGTTGCCCTTGATGTCTCAGGGCAGATTTAGTTCTGTCAGCACTTTAGCTTTCTTAACCTGGTCCCTGGCTGTTGGAACAGTTTCTCGTTATTCCCCCTAGACTACCTGCCCATGCTTCTACCCTCTGTAGGCTTCCTTTCTCTGTCTGAGTTTGCCCAGGAGCTCCTTGTTCATCCAGGCAGGTCTCCTGGTGCATTTGTTGGGCTGCATCTCTCCAGAGCTTGAAGGAGGCAGTCCTTGAATACTAACCAGCTGTCTTGGGCCCCTGGTCCTTCCAGGGCTTCGTTCCATGGTACTCTACTGAGCAGGTCCCTGAAGAGGCCGAAGTATGTTCTCCTGCAGTCCAGGGTAGTGAGCTTGCTGTGCACCCTCCTTACTTCCCTGAGGATCTAGAACTCCAACATTTCATGGTCACTGCAACCAAGATTGCATCATGGTACTCTGTTACAAGCATTACAGCAGTCTAAAGGAACTTTCTCTAGACAGTCTCTCTCTAAACAAAATACACAGTTTCCAAGAACAAAATTAGGTTATTTGAGAAGACCTAAACCAACTAAATTTATTCCTACTCCATCTTTATTTACTAGGTCTCATGTCAGCTGTCCTGCTGTTTTTGCCAAGCCTGACACCCAGGTCACAAGCCTAGAGCTACCCAAGCAATCCCATTGCACCTTCTAGAAACCAGGCATAACATCAGCATTCCTCCAGTCTTCCAGAATCTCCCCATGCAGTGGGGTAGCCACAGCCGGGATCTCTCAGAAGTCCCAAGTGCTGGTACATCTGCTCTAAGAAAATGTAAAGCTGAACTCTGAGCGTTAAACTGTTTTCTTAAAAACCCCGCGTCTCAGCCGGAGCTGTTGTTAGACCAAGGCTGGGGATGGGCAGGGAAAAATCCTGCTGCAGACTGCTTCTGATGCTGCACCTGATCCCCAGAACCTGACAGTGAGAAGGACTAGAAATGAAGGTAATTAAATCATCTAAAGAATAATGGCACTCAGAGTCCCTTCTAAGGCTTTCACTGGGCAGAGACATGAGGAGTGTGATCCAGCCTTTTTGGGATGCTTGAGATTGGGAAAGGATGAAGCGACAACAGGATACAGAAATTCTCACCCCTTCTCAGGAATTTTCTTTTGAGGGACAATGTGCTGTGTTTCAGCAGACAGGAGGCTTAGCTGGGAAGATGCTGCTACAATTTACATCTGCAGCAGCCCAGATGATGAGAAACTACTTCAAAAAGCCTTGATTCTGTGTGGTGGGGATTTAAAAAAAGGATTCACCCAACCCCACACCTATTTAATCAAAGTAATTTTGCCAAAGCAGATCCTTATTTACAACACCCATTGATTTATGAAAGTAATTAGTATGAAAATAGTTGTATGACAATATGATGAGATTTTTGCATATCATGTCTGCACTGGGCATCAGGTGGATTCACCGCTCCTCACAAGGAGTCACTTTTTTGTCTCCTTGAAGAAAGGTCGAACCCATAACCCTGAACCTCATGCACAGCCAGACCACCTTGGCATTACCCTGAGCGGAGAACCAGGAAAAATTCCCTGCTTCCCTCTCTATCCCAAACACAGTGAATCCCATTCACCCTCTCCTCCTCCTCCTTCTTCCTTCTTACCAAGCTCGTTGAGGTAGCCACCATGTTTCCAGTCTGCAGGCAATGTTCCCGCGTAGTCCATGACAGTTCCTCGTTTTCCAGGTTCCACGTTTTTAAGGTTCACAAACAGCTGATTGGTTTTGGCCTAATTCAAAGGAAGACAGATAACAGAAACTGAAACTGATGGGAAGTTATAGGATTTCCAGGTGCTAATCAGGCAAAGTGGTTTGGGTTTGCGTGGCCAGGTTTTGGTAGTGGTGGGGGGCCAGGAGTGGCTTCTGCAAGAAGCTCCTAGAAGCTTCCCCTACATCCAACAGAGTAAATACCCAACGGCTCAAGGATGGACCCACCGCTGGCCAGCGATGAGCCCATCAGCGATGGTGGCAGCACCTCTGTGATAGGATGTTTCAGAAGGAAAAAACCCCACAGATAGACACTTCTTGCTGCCAGAGAAGGGAGTGAGAAGATGAAGAAACTCTGCAGACACCAAGGCCAGGGAAGAAGGAGGGGGAGGAAGCGCTCCAGGCACCAGAGGGGAGATTCCCGAGCAGCCCATGGAGATGACCAGGGTGAAGCAGGCAGTCCTGCTGCAGCCCAGGAGAAAGATGATGCCGAGTAGAGATCCCAGCTGCAGCTCCATGCTGGAGCGGGTGGACACACCTGAAGGAGGCAGTGACCCCATGGGAAACCTGCATTAGAGCAAGCTCCTGGCAGGACCTGCAGCCCGTGGACAGAGGAGGCCATGCCATAGCAGGTTTCCCTGGGGCAGCCTGTGGCTCTGTGGGGAAGCAGGCTGGAGCAGTCTTCTCCTGGAGGTCTGAGCCCCACGGAAGCCACGCCGGGGCAGTTGGTGAAGAGCTGTAGCCCCCATGGTAAGGATTCATGTTGGAGAAGTTCATGGAGGATTGTCTGATGTGGGAAAGACCCCACACTGGAGCAGGGGAAGCATGTGAGGAGTCCTCTGCCCGAACAGGAAGGAGCAGCAAAGACAACGTGTGATTAACTGGCCACAATCCCCATTCTGCCCCCTTCTGAGCCGCTCGGGGGCAGGTGGCAGAGAATTTGTGAATGAAGTTGAGGCCAGGAAGAAGGGAGAGGTGAGGGGAGGTGTTTGAACATTTGGTTTTATACTTGATTATCCCAGTCTCTTTTGATTAGGTAAGAAATTAGATGCATTTTATTCCGCGTCGCGGCTGTTTTGCCCATGATGTTATCTGCAGAATGATCTCTCCCTGCTCTTATCTCAACTCATAAGCTTTTGGTTATATCTTCTCTCCCCTGTCCAGCTGTGGAGGGGAGTTATAGAGCGGCTTTGCTGGGCACCTGGCCTCCAGCCAGGGTCAACCCACCACAAAAAGAAACCAAACCTGAAACATGATGGAACCAAATGAAATAAACTAGAAGCTAATTGACAGAGGAGCACTGAGATTTTGATGCTCTACCTTTGCCAGGGTCAGTCTGTCCATGTTGTTGACATGAGGTGGGGTAGCGCACTGAGTCAGAGTATGATAACTGGGGTTAGAGAAATAGTGACTGTTGGAATTTCCACTGGTACTGTGAGGGATGGCTTCTGAAAAGAAAAGAAAATCAACAACTATCAATAACATGGCATTTCTTTCTGAGGAGATGTTTTTTACAGCTCTGCACTCATTCCAAAACCTAATGGAGAGTTTCTGGAAAATATCTACCTAGGAAATTGCCATTCATTTGACAGATTTAGGGACACAGAGCAGGAACTGACAGGTCACTTGAAGCAAGAGCATGTTACTTGCTAACTTACTTCTCTCCTGAGGTTCCTTGCTCTCTTTTGCCTCTGCAGTCACTGTCCCAATTACAGAGAATTTTAACCACCAAGTTCATAGCAACACTCTCTAGTGCCTCAAGAGCACTCCCACCTTTGCTGACAGCTCTTTCTTGGCTCTGAAAACTCTTTCTGCCACCTTCTTCACCTGCTGCCTGCCTTAACAGCTGTGGGCAGAAGACAGCAGTGCCTGAAGTTTCACGTACCCGTTGAGTCACTCCCGGGTTTGCTCTTTGCCTTCACTTGTTTCAGACTCGAGCCTCTCTGCTCCCTGCCTCTCCAGGAGATCTTGCCACAGCTCCTGTGAAATCCTGACTGGCCACAGCTACAGGAGCCGCCTTGTGCAGTCCAGCTGTTGGCACGGAACTAAATTCTCAGTAGAAACTGTATTTTGCCCGTTTCCAATCCTGTTTTTAAGTAGCCACAGAGGAATAGAAAAGTCCATGCTTCCTCTGAACTGGGCTGAACTGTCTCTGACAGCTGAAAGGTAAGCACGTACATCTGCCATCACACCCCACTGGTCCCCTGTGCCAGTTCACCGGCACGGCTACCAGGGTGGTCTCTCTCCCCCGTGAAAGGCAACTGACAGCAGTGTCTCAGGCTGCCTCTTCCCACCGGTGGAAGCCCTCCCCTGCCTCTCCTTCCAGGAAGCCTCCCATGGCAGAATTGTAGACATCCTTTTCAAAACCACGTATGCTCCTGCTCACAGCAACCCTTGCTCATCCCAAAAGGTGAAATGGGCACTGTTAGGGGCATGTGAGAACCCTTCAGAGCTCAGCTAAGAAAGCGCAAAGTGAAGAGATGGAGAAAAACCCCCACCTTCTAAATGTCATTTACCTGGAATGGTGTAAGCTGCATTGATGGCCCTCAGAGCAGGGGTGTAGGTCACTGCAGGCATATTGTTGAATGATGTTTGAAACCGATGTGAAGACATTCCTGGCCTTAAGGAGAAACATTCATGTTCTTCCTAGAAAAAGGTGTTTTCATGGACTTGAGAAAGTAACAACATTTTCTAAGCAAAAGCACAAAGCAGGTCAAGCACTCGCTCCATCAGCAATTCTGCCTTTTTGGAGAGGACAGCGCTGTAAAGGCTGTCCTGTCCTGTTCCAGACTCCCCAGGGAAGTGGTCACAGCACCCAGCTTGACTGAGTTCAAGAAGCAGCTGGACGATGCGCTCGGTCCCATGCTCTGACTTGGCTGGTCCTGTGTGGAGCCAGGAGTTGGACCCTATGATCCTTCTGGGTCCCTGCCAACTCAGAACATTCTAGGAAGGACTCTGTATTTCACACAACTACACTGATTGCTTTGCTCCAGTGAACTCTTACTGAGGCATGGAATACTTACAAAATCCACAGAATATACATCACTTAACAGGATGGACTATTTAAACCTACGAGCTTTATCAGACTAATTTAGTGAGTGATACAGAGATGGAATGTAATAGGCTAATCCAAATTTCCTATCAAACAATTAAGAGAATTTGATTGCATGGAGGCTTTACCTTGATCACATCTGGCCCCCTTCCAGCCTGGGCTGCAGTAACATGTTCCCGGGATGTGGTCACACGTTGAGTTGTTCAGACAGTCACAAATCTGCCGGCATCCATACCCGTATGTACCCTGAGGGAATTCTGCACCAAGTGTGAGAGAAAAAAGGAACTCGAATCAGTCAGAGCTTCTTAACTGTGTTGGGATTACAGATCTGCAGCACCACGGACGCTACCATTCGTTCCTAGCCCCAAGCTCTGTCTGTCCACGGCCAGCAGATGGCCAGCAGATGGCAATGTGTCACCAGTGGCAGACCCCTAGGACTTGGGCTACTCCATTCTGAGCAAATAGCCACAGGTTGGGTCTTTTCTAACTAAGGACTTCTTTTACTCTAGATATGCATATGATCAGGACTGTACCTTTATCAAGTGAACTCTTGCTGCTGTGGTTGCATTGATGAATATAGCATGTCTAAAAAACAAGTAATTATCTATAAAGCTGGAGATTTCTCACAACAAGTTCAACATGTCATGAGAAAGAATTTCACTGACTGCTTTGAAAATGTCACAGTGAATGAATCTGATACTATGTACTGCCATTAGAACGGTGAAGTGGGTCCAAAATGTTAATTACTGCTCAGAGACAGGCAAGGATAGTTTTCTTCATGATAAAATATCTCTGAATGCAGAGGGTACTCTAAGAACAGCCCCTTTCTCCTGATTAGGGGTCACATCCTGAAGTTTTTATTTGTTTCTTTACCAAAAAGAGATGGGTAATTTTAAAATGCTTTTGTGGAAAGGTATTGCATGTGTGTTTCAAGGAGAGAAGAAACAGGTCAGATATAGAAGCCTTAGCTTTAATTCTGTGTAAGTTTAAAAAGACTGTTAACTGTTTGTTGCTGTGCACTGATTTGGTTGTCCAGAGACCTGTCTGAGAGCAATAAAAATTCCTGAATCCTTTAAACGCATAAGGACTCATCTATGTGTGGGCTGCATTTTTGCAAAGTGGTGGTTTTGCCCAAATTTCACTTCATTAAGAAATATACTACATTGTAGTGACAAAAAAAAAAGTACTAAGTTTGTTTTTTCTTGTTTTCGCTTCAGTTGTGCCTTTTGATTCTTTTTGTTATTGTTTTTGTTTGAAAATAGTGGTCAGCTATGAGGGAATGTAAATCCCATACAGATGAAAGGTTAAAAGTTTTAAGAAGGTTACTGGTTCCAGAAGAAATTAATGGAATCATTATCTTCCATGTGAACAAAAGGCCTGTACACAAAGCAAAGAAACTTGCTCTGTTACAGCCCATGAGCACAGTCTAAATAGATGCTTCCATTCATATTGCTGGCACCATTTTCTTGTTATTGATTTGTGAGTAAGTCTCTCCTCCTCCTAAATACCCCTATTCTTCTACTCTCCAAAATACCTACTTATTTTACCATAAAACCAGACGCCTTTCTTGCTACTGGCTTCCACAGGAATCGGCTCAAGATTTATCTTGCTATGATACTTAGTTGTGCATGCCAATCACTTCACAGAATTTAGACAGCAGAGGGTTTTTTTCCAAAGTCACCAGCTGCTACATTGCACTGGTACAGAGCTAGTTAACCTGGACTAGCCAAGCCATAAATGAGTTACCATAAGTGACGTGAAACCAATGCGGGATGGTATTCGGAAATGCACCTCCCTGGAAATCAGCACAGTCTCTTTGGAATGTTGACGTATCAGGCTCTGGTGTGGCTTCTTTTATTCACAGAAATGGGTTGACTGAAACTTTGGAATACAGTGTTTTGGACCGTGTGGATTTTGGTACTTCATGGAATTGGATCTATTTCTCGTGAGAATTCTGCCTCAGGTATTTCTCTCCTATTATCAGTATTTTCATAGACCTGACAAGGCATCTGGAGAATGCTGAATTATTTCATAAAAGAACTCCTATGAAACATAATGAAATTAGGGCCTAGCACTCTGAGTCAGTAACAAAGTCTTCACTGGTTTAGCATACCAAGGCAATACTCCCCAAGTGAGGTAGAATGACAGTAAAAACGGGTATCTGCGTTGTGCTTTTATGTGGCAAGGTTCTGGTGGCGAAGGGGGGAAGCAGGGGTGGCTTCTGCAAGAAGCAGCCAGAAGCTCTCTGCAGATCCTCTACAACTCTTCTTGGGCAGTGAAAGACTGAAAATCGGTCTCTTCTCTCATATGCTCCATCCCACTTCTTAGAAAAGCCAGAGTGCAATTATGTTGCTGATAGTGCTGATAAACTGAAGAAGAAAACTTTCGGATTTCTTCCTCCTATACCACACAGTCCTCATTTCTGACTTAGACAGTGGGTGTTTGACTACAAAAACTAGATAATGTAAATAGCCAAACCCGGATTGATTGCTGTTAAAAGAAAGGGGAACATTCCATACTTACGTTGAGAGCAGTCACTACCAATCCAGCCAGGGTAACACTGACAGGATTTATCAATAGGATTGCACATTCCTTTACTGGTGCACGTGCATATTCCAATGCAGTTCTTGCCAAATCTGCCACTGGGACATACTGGAACAAAACACAATTAGAACTCCTTAGTAATCAGAATGGGATTACCTTTTCTTTATTTCAAGAGGAATCTTGATACTAGGATCAAGACAGGTACCGCTTAGTATAATGTTCAGTAAGGCATTAGAAATTCTGGGAAGCCCTTTATACATGCTCATTATACAAATAATACAAATAACAATACAGTGGGTTTCATACTGTAGGATCAAATGTTTAAGCAGTTTAAACCTGCTTAAGATTCCTAATTTATACGCTGCAAGCACTACAACAGCAACTGCTGTTGGTTTTATGGCTTCCAAGCGACGGAAGGAAAATTGCTGAAGTGCCTGGTCTCTCTGTCCCAGACAGTCTTTACTACAACTTGTACCTTCGTTACAGAGGGCTCCTGTAAACCCAGGTAAGCAGTCACGTAAGCCATTAATATGGTGGCAGGGACCACTGCTGTGTACACACTGGGGGCATGTCTGGCTGCAGCGGTGTCCATAAATCCCAGGGGAACAGACTGGAATCAGAAAGAACAAACCGTCATTCCTTCCTACACTTTCTATACAGCCGTGAACTACTCTTCAGAGCACTTCCTGACTCTGAATTAGCGCTGCTTTCTAAACACACAAGGCTGGCAATGGCGTCCTCATTATTCGTGCAGTTCAAGGCTTTACACTCACAAATGGAGATTTGCTCGTCTTCCTCCAGGGTTTACTATATCCCAGCTCTTCATGACTTAACTGACATTCTGTTACTTGTCAGGCCATGCTGACTTGGGTTGCAGGTGAAATGCATCTCTAGTTTTTATGTTATACACATTTGACTACACATAGTATGTCCTCTCCAACACAAACAACTCCTAAGGCATATTTGAAGAAAAGTCATTTAAAAAGATAGACTGGACAGTTTTATCTGTAGAGGAGTATGGTCATCTTAGACCTTGACTTCTTACCTGTTTCCTAACTTGGAAAACAAATAGCCATTACTTCACTGAGAAAAACTTACCAATGTTTTCCAGTGATCCTTTAAGTACTCATGACATGATACAGCCAGCTACACATCACCTAACTTTTAGAGAGCCTGAGACCAGAAATAGGAATTCACTTAATTCTTACGCGAAAGGCACAAGTTTCTTTTAAAAAAGGAGGAAAAAAAAAAAAGGGGAGGCTAGGAGGACAGACAGGGAGAGGCTGTTCCATAAAATCTCCTCCTTTGCTGCTCTAATCCCTTCTGGTATTTTTTTCCTGATAAATTAGAATATTAGGTAGCTAAGCTACTCTAACATACTTTGTTGCACTTAGTTCCTTCCTCTATTGTGACAAACCCTTTGCCTGCTACTCTACTCATTATGCATATACATATGTTCCACACCACCTTTCTTAATCCTACCTTCTAATGCTATCTCTGCAATGTAACTTTATAGAGCAGCTATTTGAGACCCTGTTATGAAAGTACTGCTCAGGAGTATTGCTCTGACATGTGAAGTGTGGGAGGAGGATATTTCCAGACACGGAGCAGAAAGCAAACTATGCTCTTTATGTCATACAGTGTGTCCAGACATCACCAACGTGTTGAAACTAGTCCGTTACACGCTGTTGTGATGACATCATCCCAGGACAGATACTCCATCTTTTCTAGAATCAAGCACAAAGTCTCTTTCTAGCAAAATCTTTTTCCTTTCCATAGATGAAGATTTCACTGAAGCTAAAAGCAGTGTCTCCTTTCCAATACCTGAGGTCACGCAGTCAAGGTCTGTGCTACGTCTGAAGTCGTCATCTCCACCCAGGATAGTTCTATCACACCGGCCAGCTCATTTTTAGAACCTGTTACAAAAAGATGCTACATTTTTACTACGGACTTTCAAATCATAGAATCTACCTACTTTAACCTGGCTTCATTCGTTACCATACTTTCTGTCTCTGGCGATTTGTCTGCCCTAGTGTCTCACAAACTACTCATCGATGGCACAATGACAATACTACTATTTTCTCATAATTCACTCCAATTACTTTCATTATTTTTGCAGCCTTGCCATTTCCCAGCGGTATCTGAGTGACTGAGGGGAGGTCACACTGCAGCTTTTGGGGCCTCCCTCTCTTTCTGTGAGGACTCCTGTGGAGAGAGTACACAGAGGCTACTGACCCTTGAATACAAACAGGAAAGCTGAAGCTTGCAACGCTACAGTATCGCACGGAGACACAAAACTCCAGAACCCTCTGAGAGGGGCAAAACTTAGAGCGTCAACTCCATCTTGCGGAAGCTGGAAGAGTTTTCCCAACACTTACATAGTCATTTAGGTGAGAACTCAAATCCCTTCCTGGAGATAAAAGGTTTGTGATAGCATGCCTTTCTGCAGAGTTTCATCATGTTTTCAAATTACCTTGCTCTCCATAGACAACAGTGCCAAACACAAATTCTAATGGATAACCAAATACAAATACTTCCTAAAACCACAAGGAAAATGACAGAGAAACCTTGCAGAAAAGTGCAACAATTTTCATGCAGAACAAAATATGTGCAGAGACACTTGAGTTCTCAAGTTTGAAAAACCTAAGTAGAAGCACAGCTTCTGCACAACAGATCCTCTTTTTGGTTGCCAGAGCCAAGCTTTCTGGGTTCCTGCACGCAAGGCTTTACGTACCAGAGCTGCCAGCACAGCCCTGCATATTTACAGCTCTTCACCACTTCCTGAGGAATGGTTCTGTGAAGGCGCGCAAGGTTTCAGATTGACCCGTCTACTCTCCTACTCCCCGTTTGTCTGTGGATCCCACACTCAACAACATTTCCATACCTGTGAATCACAGATGGAACAAAACAGCCACAGAACTGGCCCCTGTCTCCTTCCAGCCCCACACAGTCCTCCTGTGCACACCAAGTGAAAGGCAAGACCAAGCCCCGCCATAGTGGAAACTCCCATTGTCCTTCAAGAGTCTCTTTTGTACCTGACCATCCCGGCAGACAGCGACAGGAACCTCTGATGGGATGACAACTGTCTGCATGGCTGCAGTCACAGCGTTCAGCGCAATCCATACCGTACGTGCCATCCTGTGGAAACCAACCAAACAACCCAGAGATGACGACAGCTGGGAGTTAGAAGAGAACAAGTTCTGGTCAGTCCTGCCTCAAAAAACAACCACGCATCTCTCCTGAATCCATAAGCTGCGTTCTTAAGATAAAGCACTTTGGGCTTCTGCAGCAGTTTTTGTGTCCTGCATTTTCCTTCCTTCAGTTAAGAGGGGAAAATAAAGAATTACATTCTCTGGAAAAATCCCAGAGGAGGGACTTGGAGACGGTGATCCAGAACACAGCAACCTACACTATCAGAGGCTGCAACGAAGCCTTCTTGGACTGTCCCTCTAATTTCCCTAACAGCTGAGGTCCTACTCCAGGACCTGGGAATCTCTTGATGAGAAAGCAGTTCAGACTCCTTTCTGCCTCAGCTCCTGAGTTGTCGACGTACTGGACAAAAAAAAGATACCACAGAATACCACAATTTCTACAACAAAGTAGTAAAACGTAAAATGTATCTTCAGGGTAAAGCTCATTGCCTAAGCAATGCAAAGTGTATCCCTTTGATTAAAAGTCCTTCTCTCTGCACTACAGCATGTGCTGTTAAAAGAGAATTTCTCTGGCCAGGAGACAGGGCACAAAACATTTCTTCTGGCTACGCAACGTTTTTTGAACCATCAAGAGAAATTACAGTTGTAGGTTAAACACCCTTCTTGCTGTGCTGAGCTGTGCCACAAAAGCACAGCTGATTTTCATGGAACTACATCTGAACGTCTGAATTTGCCTTTTCTTCTTCCACAGAAGGTGGCACATACATCCGGGGGCAGTTCCATACAAAATCAATCTGACAAACTGAAAAGAGCAAAAATCTTCACAATTGCATTTGTAAAACAAGGGAAAGTACAGCTGTGAACCGATCTTACACGAGAAGTGTCAAAACTAAATTAGCAACATGGAAAAACCCCACTAGAATTAAGGTGATACTTATGAGGCTGCCCACAGCAAAGGCCAAAAATGAAAGAAAATCCACGTCATGTTTTAAAATCAGCTAAAAAAGAGGGTTTCGTTTCTAAATTAAATGAATTGAATTTACCAGTCACTAAAAGCCAGAATAAACCCCACAGGAAAGCTCCTCTGCTGGTTTTGGTGTTCGTGCCTACAATTCTACTAGGTTCCACAGCATTTACCTACTCAATCCCAGCACTTTCGAGTCTGACGTAGAACAAAATCTAAGAGCACTCAAGTGCTAGGAGCCCTTTGCTCATGGCAACAGTACATTTTTATACAGAGAAAAAGAAAAGATTAGGCATTTCCTTTGCATATAATCAGATTTGCAAAGAAAGGAAATCCTCAAGTACCTAATTGAAAAGTGGTATGTTTAGTCTGCTATTTATTTAGACTTAAGTAACGATCTGGGCAGTGATAGGAATTTTCTGAAGTTACTGAAAGAAATTGAAATACGTTGATTTAAATAAACTCCTCAAACAAGAACAAAACCAAGATAACTCTGGACTCAACTGAATTAGTTTCCCATTCATTCTCCTACTCTGGAATTCGGAGGCAGAATATGCATTGGAATATGTACATGCTTACAGACTTCACTTGACACAGGCAGAGAGAGACAGCAAGACAAGGAGCATGGGCATGCTAAATTATCTGATGGAGAAATGCTTTTAAGCACTATTGTGGCTCTATTTGCAACAGTGAAGCAAATGCCATGAAACAGTTACCCATCTTTTTTAATAAGTCAGTTTTGGAAGAGCTATTGGAGCTTGGGAGATCGCATCGTCCTCCAGATCAGACACTAAGTGATAAACAAAGCTGCCCTAGGACAAAGAAACATTAGTCTTCTGATGGAGACGTACTGTTGAAAACGCTGCATGAACGTGCACAGATGGAACTCTAATCCACTTTGCAGAACGTCTTAGAATTTGTCTGTCACTCTACTCACTCCGTCAACGTAAACTGTAGCTCACCTGGAAACTAAAAACAACCACCAAAACCCCAAACAAAAAAAAGCTGAGTATTCTGAGAGAAGTTCAACAGAACAAATTTTCATGCAAAACGAAGTCGTGGCTCCCAGTTTAACACTGTAGTTCAGCTATTCCTACCACATTACTGCTCAGTAGAGCTCCTCCAACCTGAGAGAAGCTTAAAGGTGAATTTCCCAGAAAACCAAACTCTATCACTGGAAAAGATGGACTCTGGAAAACCCAGTTTTTCAGAGAAAGAGTTCATGTTTTGACTACAAAATGTAATAAAAAACAGTTACGGAATAAAACACATCAGGTTTGACTTTTACCATTTTAAAACCTTTGAAATTAGATATTTTGATTGCTCTCCCCAAGCACAAATTCCAATGTGCAGCAGACCTGATGCAGCAGACCTGATGCAGCAATGTCATGTCAGTGCAATGATTTCTAACTTTGCAGTTCTCAATGTCAGGGTGACGGCGTCAGAGCCCCAAGAGGAAGGCAAAGACCTGTCTGTCACTGCAATCTTCGGAGTGCCTTCTCACAGCTGACTAAGAATGAAGGCAACTTCTCCGTTCATATTGTACCAGAGATAGAAGATAATGTAATCAAAACTAGGTTGTTTGATGCTAAGTATCTATTTCTGGTACATTCTTTCCTCTCATAGTTTTTTCTGCTTTAACAGAAGCACTCTGGAGAGCATTTGATGCCAACAGGGAAAAATCTGGGTCTGTGCTTTTCAACAAATTCTAAAGGAGCTGGAGAAAAGTCTGAGGCTCGACGTCAAAGCATGAAAGCAGGAAGAGTTTTTCATCTGTGCATCTTAACTGTGTGTTTTGTGTACTTCAGTGTGTTGCACTGCAGAGTTCTTCCCAAAGATTTGTTGTCACGTGTCCCCAATCTTCAACCCAGTTGTGTATGGGCTACCAGGAGCAGTCCTCCTTGGAGACTTATCCCCCCGACAAAATTCAGTGCAAAATCTGGTGAAATTATGAAACTACCTGACAAAGGAGTTCGAATTTTTCTCCTCTCCAGCCTGGGGCACAGGTACAGGTTCCATCCAGTGCACTGCAAGCCCCTCCGTTAAGGCACTGGCAAGTTAAGTTACAGCCAAGCCCCCAGGTACCTCCGGGACAATTTGTTGAGCAATCTACACCATGCCAACCTGCCAAAAAGAAGAATTTCAAGTGACAAATTAATCCAAGATTTCCCCCATTCCTCTCTGCGGACGTGTTTCACTCTGCCTATCAGGCAGCATCTTTCGGAGATGTGCAATGCCAGGGTACCACTAGCTACAAGCTAGTAGCAGCAGTTTCAGACGAGGACTTGTCCACGTTGGAACAAGGGTGGTGAAGGGCACCTCCTGACATCTCTGCACAGCACACATTTGCAGATGGGTGCCACCATGCAATAGCAATTCAGGGCAGATCGGCAAGGAAAACACAGACACCTTGAAATTTCACTGCCAAGCACCAGAGGATACTGAAGGTTTAAGGCATGGGCCAAAAAAGCAAGGACTATATTCCCTACATTCAAGCTGCTGCTGTCGTCATTCTTCCGCCAGTACTGAACAGATGGAGTTCTGCAATACAGTTTAGAAACTAAAATCCTAGACACAAAACAGAAGGAAACATAGCAGCAGTGCCTAAGTTGCATTTCTCCAAGGATACATGGAAGACCTTCTAGATTATTGCTGTACTTCTATCCAGATGCAAAAAAGACTGTAATGGGAAATGGTTCTAAAATGCACCCTACACTGCTGATTATGCTGGGTAGCAATGATTTGCAGACTGCACGCTGGAGGCAGAGAAATGGAAATAGATTTTTAAAAATGTGACCATCTGATACAATAGAAACGGCAGGAGACAGTCCGACGTGACCATCAGCAGTGACACAAGCCAAGGTTCTAATTTTGTACCTTGTTTACAGCAAGCCAAGGGAAAAGTAATTCTGCACTGAGACCAATCAATAGACTGTGCAAAACACATGGATTGAAACGAAGCCGCCTTGTGCCCTGGATTGAGAACTTCACATTTAGGGGTCATTTCAGGCAAAAATGTTACACCATATGAGCTAGAAAACTGAGACACTTTCTCCCATGTCTCTTTCCAGGATTTATACATCTCCTTCTGTTACAAGACAAGCAGCTGAGTGCAGATGAATTGCACCGTTTGCCGACCTTTTGCACTGTACTATGACTAAAACTGCACAATGCACAAGAAGACAGGATTTTGCCTGGCTCAAGGGTAGTTTTTCTCTCACAACCTAGCCTCTCAGCAGTAGCTGCTTTGCGATGGTTACAGAATTGTCTCAGCTGCACTGTCTCCGGGAAGAGCAGAAGATAGAAACTCCACATTTCCTACACGTCTGATTTAACAGTATCAGTCCCTGACAAATTTAGTGGCTGTTTTCCGGTGTAACTAACACTTCTCTCCCACACTCATGCGTTGTGCATTTTTAGACAGGGAGGTCTACCACGCAGGCTTGGCATGGAATTTGCTTGGGAGCATTCAACAGTCTCCCCTCTCAGCAAACCCCCATCACCGCTGAAGGACGCTGGACTACAAACCCTTCCTTACAGCAGAAGTGACAAAGAGAAAGGTGTATTGGAAGAGTGGATCTTTAAGGGAGGTGAGTAGCATAGTTTTGGGTTGAACGTCGATACCACGTGAAAAGATTTCTATGAAACCAGTGCTGGAGGATGTCTGAGATATCTTTGTTCCAGCCAAAGGCATGTGCTACCAGGAGATGAAGAGGTGGGCAGGCACGTGCAGTTTCTGAGGGGGTACAATGACCATCAGAATTACTGCTGAGAGGTGAGAGCCATGCAGGGAGGTCAAGGAGCGTCAGTCTAGTCACACGAATACTGGGAGACCTAGAAAGTTTCTCACAGAAGCAGGGAACAGTAGCGGGCAAAGGCTTGGAAGGGTCTTAGGCAAGATTTTCTCAGAGAGCTGGTGAGGAAAAGAGCATTCAAATAGAATAAATTGCCAGTAGATACTAACATCAGTGCTAAAATGACAGGAAGAAATCGGTGCCTCTGTGTGGCTGAGAGGGGCAAGGGTTGCAGCCAGAGGTCATGCACACCCAGGCTGAGGGAAACCTGCCTATGCATTTCGACTAGGCAGGCTGCTGTCAGACACATGGCAGGCATGCCTGTGGTAATCCCAGCAGATGACAGCACTGCCACCAAGAGAGAAGTGGTGGCACACCTCAGGGTAAACACCAGTAATTCAGTAAACTGCAGCCTCCAGCCCACTGAGAACACAAACATGAGGCATGTGCACTCTTCTTGGGGCAGATGGTTTCCTAGTTTTCACCTCCCAGAGCAGCAGAAGCATAAATCAGCTGGTGATATGGCCTTCAGGGTGCTCTGCTTTTTATTAAGTTTCTTTCTCCTTCTGTACTTCCAAAACTCAAATTCATTTTATGATTAGGGAAAAAGGAAATTAATCTGAAGGGATGCTTACCTGCTTTGCAGGCACAAGAACCATCTACTGGTGAACAGATGGCTTCGTTTTTGCAGTTGCATACAGATGAACAGTTTATTCCATACGTCCCCAGAAGACAGGCAGTACCACAAGCAGCACCCTGAATGACACAAAAACAGAGTCTAAAAACTATTCAGACAATAGAACCAGTACATTCTGTAGACTGACTCAGGTGCTACAAAAGCCAGAGAACATGCCTGTTCCAGGCTGTCACTAAGGTATCTGAAATTTCATGGCGAGGGACTCCTTCATGCTCTTTAAGTCCACAGTAAGCATTACTTTCCTGTTAGTTGTTGGGAGAGCTCAGGTCACACAGCAAACACCACTTGGTTAGACCAAATCTCGGTAAGACAGCAGGTTCATGGAACGTGGATGTCTACAGTATTTTTAGGAATTAATTTGACTGAAGTTTTCACAGTTGTTGTTCCTACAACAGTCACCCTGTAAATATCCAAAGCACAGGTAACCGCAAATGCATGTAAAAGCTGCAGAATAATCCATCCTGAACTGCAAAAACAAGTGTCTTGCTCTAGATTTTCTCTGGATGGAACATCAGGAGCTGCTGCAGCAAGATAATGATTGAAACCATCATTCCTCCCTTTATTTACACCTCACAAGCACATCCTCCTACTTATCACTGTCTTACAAAGTCACTATCTTTTCTTTCCTGAAATGCCTTCACTTCAGTGCTGAGAACCAATCCCAGATTTGCCTCAGAATCTTAGACAACGCCCAGTATTATTTATGTACCTAAATACCGTTACCTTTCTTTTCCTGTGGTGGAGAAAGGACACTCGGGCACCATGAAGAACTTGGCACTCAACTAAAGCCAATGGAGTTGAAAATGTACTGCGAAAGAGAGACTTATTTACCTCAAATCCAGGGGCAGAGGTGCATTTTCCAGTCACACTATTGCAGTCAGCACCATTTTGGCAGCTGCGGATCTGCTGACATGACTCGCCATAGAATCCTGGAGAACACGTCTCGTTGCAGTAGAGCCCCGACCAGCCAGGCTTGCAGGAGCATTCCCCAGACACAGGGTGACAGCTGCCAGGAGGGGATGGAAGGATAAGTAATTCAGGACTAAATGTGACAATCTACAACTGAACAGTTCTTGAGATCTAAATTAGAACGTATTTATAAAATTAATAGTACTGGCATTTTAAGACAGTCATCACTGTCCTGTTTGGAGTGGTTTTTTCGATACATCAGAGGGGGACACAACACACATGAGAAAGCACTGGGTATAAAGCAGAGTCATTGAATATTCTTGGCCCCCCAGTGAGTGTTACTAAGGCATACTGACTCATATACTGATTCACACCAAACTTAGGACTCTATAATTTGTAATTAGATGTAAGAAGCTGCAAAACTTTTGAAGGTTTTTGATGGGTTCTCATGCAGTTAAGCCTAATTGGCAGTAAGATTTATACATTAAGAAAGGGAAGGAAAGAGATGTGGAGAGATACTGCCTATTCAGTAGCACCCTATGCAATTTAACATTCCCATGAAAAGATTTTGACCATGTACACACGAGTCTGTGAGAAACATGCAAACTTGCAAGATGTCCTAAGTTTGGCTTTAAATATACACCCTGACTACATTAACTGAATTCACACCACAAAATTCAACCCTATATATATATATATATACCCCTCAGAGAAAGCAAGAGACAAAAGAAACGCCAGCAGAATGTGTCCTGAAAAAACCCTAATCCCAGCCTAACTATACCAAATTAGTTGGTGATGCAGAATGACCTCCAACAGTCTTATTTACAAATGTGAAGCAGGGATGGAAGATCACCAGAAAGAGCTTACAAGACAAAAGAAAAAACCCTTCTAGAAAAGTACATAGCTACAGTGTGCTCTTTTTACACCAGGTGTCATGTGAATAAAGACATGACAAAACCAGCCTGAAATGCTACAATTCCTACAAACCCCCCAAACTGTGATGGGAAGGGGCAGGGACGTATGGATCTGCTCACATCAGGTCACAGCGCTGTTGCTGTACCCCACTGAGGAAACGGGGTTTATGTGGCCTTAGTCTCAGCCAGCCAGTGCTCACTCTCCATTTTCTCTTGACTGTTGAGTACAAAGGGAAAAATGGATAGTTTCACCTGGTCACAGAGAACAGAGGGCTGGGTTCAATACACACTCTAGCATATCTACCAAAAGAGGCAATGGACAAGAGCCATTTCTGAAAAAACTCTTTGCATAAGAGGCTTGTTACCTGCTGCTGCTCTCTGGATCCCTGGAAAATAATAGAACCTCCCAGGTATACCTATATCTAACCCTTCATGAAGCATAGAGGCTGACAAGCACGAGGATGGGCTTGCCCTTCATGCCCTGGAGCTGCCATCAACTGACCACATCTATTGATTTCAGTTATTTCGCACTTACAGCACACCAGAACGTGCAAGGGATGTATGATCTATCCTGCCTACACACAGTGAGCAATGTAATGATCTACCCACCTGGTAAACAGAGACAAAGGTCCCACTTTGTCATAATATTTATTTGGCGGGTAAGCAACCAAATAAATACAGCAATGAATATTAAGATCACATATAGCTGCAAGCACTGTAATTCAGAAGCTCTTTTGGGCTGAGAGTTTCCTGATCCAGTTAGGGAATACCAGATTCCCTCACAAGTCCTTCACTGCTTCAGATTGCATGGAAGTACTAGAAAAATCAGAAAATCTTTCTTTTCAGATTTCTATCTTCTCTACAGAAGAACAGGTTCAAGGGTGTAAAGCCTACCTCCAGGTAGTGGGCCTGTGCCAGGGACATCTTTTATCACACTTGAGACCATAAATTCCTTCAGGACAAAGCCTTGTTTCACACTGCTCTCCAGTGTATCCTGCTTCACAGAGACAGGCACCACTAATATGGTAGCATTTCCCACCATTCATACACTTGCAGGGCTCAGCACACTGCACCCCGCAAGTCCCCACTGGACACTCCTCTTGGCACCTATGAGAAAAACAAACAAAGAAAAAAGTGGGTTATTTCCCATCAAATACAGCTTTGGGACATTCCAGGGAAATCGAGTTTATGAGCAATCTCTATACGGCTCTAAAAAGCCTCTGAAGTGGAGCAGTGATTTATAGAAATTCATGTTTCAAGTACTTTATGTCAGAATTTGTAACTTTTAGAAGTAAACTGGATTCTGCACTTAGCAATAGCGTGGACAGCCAGCAGATTCCTGTGCCCCTGTAGATGCTCAGGGCCTGGCAGTCCTCTGGCAATCACGCTCAGCAGTCTCTGATGAGAACCTGTCTGTTTGCTGGTTCCTAAATGACGTACCAGATACTTTGCTCAATTGCTAACGTGCTCACACAGACACCTCACTGGTGATGCCATTTTGTTGGCATTAGATGACACTCAAACACATCTGGGAAGTAAGCTAAAGAAAGGAAAATGAGCCTTTGGACGGGTAAGAGTGCTTACTGCACCTCCTAGGTGCACTTGCTTAGTGCATTACTTGAGCTACAAGACCTCCTTCTGCACCTAAGGAAGAGTGAGGATTCTTATCTATCTAAACATTTGTGAGTCATGGAATCAGATTGATGACAACAATTCAATAATTAAAGCTGTACTTCCTTTTCTGAGGGAGTACTTTGAGGTTATTTTTTCCTTGGTTAACTTCTTCTTGGAATATTTCTTCTTCTTTAACAAGAATTAAAATCAGCGGCTCAAGTGCCATGTACTGCAGAATGAAGACTCCCAAGGAAGAACTGCTTTTCTACAAAGGCCTGAAGATTTTTAGGCAATGCATGACTCAAAAATATTTTTGATCCTCATTTTATAAACTAAGAAATTCAAGTGTAGCTACTACCAGTAAGAGCTGACATCATAAATTAAATCTTAAATCCTAAGTCTTAATCCAACTTTAATAAGAAAACAGAAAACTCGCCTGCTGAACATATTGCAAAGGCACTGGTGTTGCTTGGGTAAAAGCTTCCAGATGAATTCCATGAATTGGATCCTCGATAATCAGACATCCAATGTCAAACCACCTGCAATGACAGCCAAGTTAGAGTCTGTTGAAAAGCAACAAGTTAGCCTTTGAACGATGACTGTTTTACAACTTCTAATACTACTGTAGTTAAAAATGTAACAATGACTTACATGAAGGCATTGCAGCATTTCTGAGGGAAAAGAAACACTCTCTAGTGCCTCAAGAGCACCCCCACCTTTGCTGACAGCTCTTTCTTGGCTCTGAAAACTTTCTGCTACCTTCTTCACCTGCTGCCCTGTGTGCAGAAGACGGCAGTGCCTGAAGTTTCACGTACCTGTTGCGTCACTCCTGGGTTTGCTCTTTGCCTTCACTTGTTTCAGACTCGAGCCTCTCTGCTCCCTGCCTCTCCAGGAGATCTTGCCACAGCTCCTGTGTAATCCTGACTGGCCACAGCTACAGCAGCTGCCTTTGTGCAGTCCAGCTGTTGGC
This sequence comes from Gallinula chloropus, assembly GCF_964237585.1. Classification (NCBI taxonomy): domain Eukaryota; kingdom Metazoa; phylum Chordata; class Aves; order Gruiformes; family Rallidae; genus Gallinula; species Gallinula chloropus. The sequence goes on from NC_140089.1 coordinate 57,311,767, forward strand.
ACGGAACGTTTCCAATCCTGTTTTTAAGTAGCCACAGAGGAATAGAAAAGTCCATGCTTCCTCTGAACTGGGCTGAACTGTCTCTGACAGCTGAAAGGTAAGCACGTACATCTGCCATCACACCCCACTGGTCCCCTGTGTCAGTTCACCGGCACGGCTGCCAGGGTGGTCTCTCTCCCCCGAGAAAGGCTACTGACAGCAGTGTCTCAGGCTGCCTCTTCCCACAGGTGGAAGCCCTCCCCTGCCTCTCCTTCCAGGAAGCCTCCCATGGCAGAACTGTAGACATCCTTTTCAAAACCACGTATGCTCCTGCTCACAGCAACCCTTGCTCATCCCAAAAGGTGAAATGGGCACTGTTAGGGGCATGTGAGAACCCTTCAGAGCTCAGCTAAAACAACGCAAAGTGAAGAGATGGAGAAAAACCCCCACCTTCAAAATGTCACTTACCTGGAATGGTGTAAGCTGCATTGATGGCCCTCAGAGCAGGGGTGTAGGTCACTGCAGGCATATTGTTGAATGATGTTTGAAACCGATGTGAAGACATTCCTGGCCTTAAGGAGAAACATTCATGTTCTTCCTAGAAAAAGGTGTTTTCATGGACTTGAGAAAGTAACAACATTTTCTAAGCAAAAGCACAAAGCAGGTCAAGCACTCGCTCCATCAGCAATTCTGCCTTTTTGGAGAGGACAGCGCTGTAAAGGCTGTCCTGTCCTGTTCCAGACTCCCCAGGGAAGTGGTCACAGCACCCAGCTTGACTGAGTTCAAGAAGCAGCTGGACGATGCGCTCGGTCCCATGCTCTGACTTGGCTGGTCCTGTGTGGAGCCAGGAGTTGGACCCTATGATCGTTCTGGGTCCCTGCCAACTCAGAACATTCTAGGAAGGACTCTGTATTTCACACAACTACACTGATTGCTTTGCTCCAGTGAACTCTTACTGAGGCATGGAATACTTACAAAATCCACAGAATATACATCACTTAACAGGATGGACTATTTAAACCTACGAGCTTTATCAGACTAATTTAGTGAGTGATACAGAGATGGAATGTAATAGGCTAATCCAAATTTCCTATCAAACAATTAAGAGAATTTGATTGCATGGAGGCTTTACCTTGATCACATCTGGCCCCCTTCCAGCCTGGGCTGCAGTAACATGTTCCCGGGATGTGATCACACGTTGAGTTGTTCAGACAGTCACAAATCTGCCGGCATCCATACCCGTATGTACCCTGAGGGAATTCTGCACCAAGTGTGAGAGAAAAAAGGAACTCGAATCAGTCAGAGCTTCTTAACTGTGTTGGGATTACAGATCTGCAGCACCACGGACGCTACCATTCGTTCCTAGCCCCAAGCTCTGTCTGTCCACGGCCAGCAGATGGCAATGTGTCACCAGTGGCAGACCCCTAGGGCAAGATTTGCTTCGAGAGGATCTCTGTGTATCTGGGAGACTATGAGAAGGGAAGAGGGAAAAGGAGAAGGAAATTGTCTCTACTTGGGATTTGGCTTTACTTGTACTGGGCCTGCCACTAAGGCCGTGAAATTAGGAAGGAACGAAAACCGAAAAAGAAGAAAAGGGTAAAAGACAGTAAAGAAACAGGCAAATTAGGAACCAATTGTCCTTCTCCACCAGACTGTCAGGTCTCCCAGGCTACTCAGAGCCCTGTGCTTGAAAACCCGTGCAGTCGTATGAGCGGAGCCAGACATCTGGCTGGTGTCACGTCATATGACACGTGTGTCGATGTGGGAAGACAGCAAGAGATAAGGTCTTCATAACCAATTCTGCAGGTTTTCTCTGGAAAAAGCCCAGGTCCGAGTTGGGGACATCCTGCAATAGAAGGAGCGGGAAGAGAACTGGAGTGAAGCAACTGCTCCAGAACTAAAATGCAAACATCCTGGGTAAGTATATTAATGGACTACAGCCAGTACTGCACATCCGCAGGGGGAGCATCTGAATGTCAGAGTCATTCATTCTGTGTGTGCACATGACAGACTCTTCCACAGGGATGCCCAGCCGCAGCCAAAAGTTGTCTTCCTCTAAAGCAAGGCTAAAGAGGAGTTCAAATGTAGTTGCCAGCACTCTGCCAGTGCTTATGCAGCTGCCTCCCCTGCTACCGCGGAGGTAACGTGTTACATCTTCTGGGCCAAAAATGCTTAGCAGCGTGGGAAGACATCAACGACTGAAATGTGAAAACACCAAAGGAAAGTTCTGTCACTCATTTATAGACCAAGAATGGATGACAAAAGTCACTTACTCTGTGTACAGTAAAGGCCAGTCCATCCTGGAGTACATTTGCACTCCCCATCGCAGGCACTGCAGTAAGCTCCATTATGGCAATTGCACGTGTGGATGCAGTTCGGTCCCCAGTGGGAAGGTGGGCAAGCTAAAACAACCCACAGCAATTCATTAATTGATCCCAAATGACAAAGATCAGTGATATCCACAAACAGAGCTGCTTACATTCACATAGAAGCACTGCTTCACTTGGTGTTTGTTGTTTTGCTTTTAAAGCCATTTCTTGGGCTACTCCATTCTGAGCAAATCGCCACAGGTTGGGTTTTCTCTAACTAAGGACTTCTTTTACTCTACATAAAAAGTGTTGAAAAAAATTGGAAGTGTCGAAAAAGCCAGCAATTCAAACTTGATCCTCAGTAACTAGGACACTCATACCAGCTTTCTCCACACAGAAAGCCAAGTAACTTTCCTCTTTTCATTATTTTTTAATCTGCAAGCAGTTACGTTGAACACAGCCAAAGGTATAAGTCTTCTAAGCCTCAAAACTGAAGGAGTACAAACAGAGAAGGTTGAAACACATCTCACAGCCTATAGATTTAGGCTAAATATGAAGCTTAATTCTTTAATTTCTAATGTTAGAGTCTAGGTAATTACCTAAATAGAGTGCAAATGATCAGGACTGTACCTTTATCAAGTGGACTCTTGCTGCTGTGGTTGCATTGATGAATATAGTATTTTTTAAAAAAAGTAATTCCTGAATCCTTTAAATGCAAAAGGACTCATCTATGTGTGGGCTGCATTTTTGCAAAGTGGTGGTTTTGCCCAAATTTCACTTCATTAAGAAATATACTACATTGTAGTGACAAAAAAATAAACACTAAGTTTGGTTTTTCTTGTTTTTGCTTCAGTTGTGCCTTATGATTCTTTTTGTTATTGTTTTTGTTTGAAAATAGTGGTCAGCTATGAGGGAATGTAAATCCCATACAGATGAAAGGTTAAAAGTTTTAAGAAGGTTACTGGTTCCAGAAGAATTTAATGGAATCGTTATTTTCCATGTGAACAAAAGGCCTGTACACAAAGCAAAGAAACTTGCTCTGTTACAGCCCATGAGCATAGTCTAAATAGATGCTTCCATTCATATTGCTGGCACCATTTTCTTGTTATTGATTTGTGAGTAAGTCTCTCCTCCTCCTAAATACCCCTATTCTTCTACTCTCCAAAATACCTACTTATTTTACCATAAAACCAGACGCCTTTCTTGCTACTGGCTTCCACAGGAATCGGCTCAAGATTTATCTTGCTATGATACTTAGTTGTGCATGCCAATCACTTCACAGAATTTAGACAGCAAAGAGTTTTTTTTCCAAAGTCACCAGCTGCTACATTGCACTGGTACAGAGCTAGTTAACCTGGACTAGCCAAGCCATAAATGAGTTACCATAAGTGACGTGAAACCAATGTGGGATGGTATTCGGAAATGCACCTCCCTGGAAATCAGCACAGTCTCTTTGGAATGTTGACGTATCAGGCTTTGGTGTGGCTTCTTTTATTCACAGAAATGGGTTGACTGAAACTTTGGAATACAGTGTTTTGGACCGTGTGGATTTTGGTACTTCATGGAATTGGATCTATTTCTCGTGAGAATTCTGCCTCAGGTATTTCTCTCCTATTATCAGTATTTTCATAGACCTGACAAGGCATCTGGAGAATGCTGAATTATTTCATAAAAGAACTCCTATGAAACATAATGAAATTAGGGCCTAGCACTCTGAGTCAGTAACAAAGTCTTCACTGGTTTAGCATACCAAGGCAATACTCCTCAAGTGAGGTAGAATGGCAGTAAAAAGGGGTATCTGCGTTGTGCTTTTATGTGGCAAGGTTCTGGTGGCGAAGGGGGGAAGCAGGGGTGGCTTCTGCAAGAAGCAGCCAGAAGCTCTCTGCAGATCCTCTACAACTCTTCTTGGGCAGTGAAAGACTGAAAATTGGTCTCTTCTCTCATATTCTCCATCCCACTTCTTAGAAAAGCCAGAGTGCAATTATGTTGCTGATAGTGCTGATAAACTGAAGAAGAAAACTTTCGGATTTCTTCCTCCTATACCACACAGTCCTCATTTCTGACTTGGACAGTGGGTTTTTTACTAAATACTAGATAATGTAAATAGCCAAACCCGAATTGATTGTTGTTAAAAGAAAGGGGAACATTTCATACTTACGTTGAGAGCAGTCACTACCAATCCAGCCAGGGTAACACTGACAGGATTTATCAATAGGATTGCACATTCCTTTACTGGTGCACGTGCATATTCCAATGCAGTTCTTGCCAAATCTGCCACTGGGACATACTGGAACAAAACACAATTAGAACTCCTTAGTAATCAGAATGGGATTACCTTTTCTTTATTTCAAGAGGAATCTTGATACTAGGATCAAGACAGGTACCGCTTAGTATAATGTTCAGTAAGGCATTAGAAATTCTGGGAAGCCCTTTATACATGCTCATTATGCAAATAATACAAATAACAATACAGTGGGTTTCATACTGTAGGATCAAATGTTCAAACAGTTTAAACCTGCTTAAGATTCCTAATTTATACGCTGCAAGCACTACAACAGCAACTGCTGTTGGTTTTATGGCTTCCAAGCGACAGAAGGAAAATTGCTGAAGTGCCTGGTCTCTCTGTCCCAGAGAGTCTTTACTACAACTTGTACCTTCGTTACAGAGGGCTCCTGTAAACCCAGGTAAGCAGTCACATAAGCCAGTAATATGGTGGCAGGGACCACTGCTGTGTACACACCGGGGGCATGTCTGGCTGCAGCGGTGTCCATAAATCCCAGGGGAACAGACTGGAATCAGAAAGAACAAACCGTCATTCCTTCCTACACTTTCTATACAGCCGTGAACTACTCTTCAGAGCAATTCCTGACTCTGAATTAGCGCTGCTTTCTAAATACACAAGGCTGGCAATGGCATCCTCATTATTCGTGCAGTTCAAGGCTTTACACTCACAAATGGAGATTTGCTCGTCTTCCTCTAAGGTTCACTATATCCCAGCTCTTAATGACTTAACTGACATTCTGTTACTTGTCAGGCCATGCTGACTTGGGTTGCATGTGAAATGCATCTCTAGTTTTTATGTTATACACATTTGGCTATACATAGTATGTCCTCTCCAACAAAAACAACTCCTAAGGCATATTTGAAGAAAAGTAATTTAAAAAGATAGACTGGATAGTTTTATCTGTAGAGGAGTATGGTCATCTTAGACCTTGACTTCTTACCTGTTTCCTAACTTGGAAAACAAATAGCCATTACTTCACTGAGAAAAACTTACCAATGTTTTCCAGTGATCCTTTAAGTACTCATGACATGATACAGCCAGCTACACATCACCTAACTTTTAGAGAACCTGGGACCAGAAATAGGAATTCACTTAATTCTTACGCGAAAGGCAGAAGTTTCTTTTAAAAAAGGAGGAAAAAAAAAGGGGGGGGCGAGGAGGACAGACAGGGAGAGGCCGTTCCATAAAATCTCCTCCTTTGCTGCTCTAATCCCTTCTGGTATTTTTTTCCTGATAAATTAGAATATTAGGTAACGCATCAAGAGAAATAGCTGTTGCACAGCAGCACAATTAGCACAATGCACAATTAGCACTCACAGAACTTAACTTGGAACCTTTCCCGTATTTTAATTTCATTCAAGATTCAGTCTTTTAATTATACACTCGATACGAGTTACATGGCTCGATCTCCCTAGAGATCCTCGCTGTTTTGGTAGGTAATACTAAACACCAAAAAATACCAAGTCTGATGGTTACTTTAACAAACCTAAAAGAAAAAAAACCCAAGCTATTCTAACATACTTTGTTGAATTTAGTTCCTTCCTCTATTGTCACAAACCCTTTGCCTGCTGCTCCACTTATTATGCATATACATATGTTCCACAACACCTTTCTTAATCCTACCTTCTGATGCTATCTCTGCAGTGTAACTTTATAGAGCAGCTATTTGAGACCGTGTTATGAAAGTATTGCTCAGGAGTATTGCTCTGACGTGTGAAGCGTGGGAGGAGGATATTTCCAGACACCGAACAGAAAGCAAACTATGCTCTTTATGTCATACAGTGTGTCCTGACATCACCAACGTGTTGAAACTAGTCCGTTACACACGCTGTTGTGATGACATCATTCCAGGACAGATACTCCATTTTTTCTAGAATCACGCACAAAGTCTCTTTCTAGCAAAATCTTTTTCCTTTCCATAGATGAAGATTTCACTGAAGCTAAAAGCAGTGTCTCCTTTCCAATACCTGAGGTCACGCAGTCAAGGTCTGTGCTACGCCTGAAGTTGTCATCTCCACCCAGGATAGTTCTATCACACCGGCCAGCTCATTTTTAGAACCTGTTACAAAAAGATGCTACACTTTTACTACGGACTTTCAAATCATAGAATCTACCTACTTTAACCTGGCTTCATTCGTTACCATACTTTTGGTCTCTGGTGATTTGTCTGCCCTAGTGTCTCACAAACTACTCATCGATGGCACAATGACAATACTACTATTTTCTCATAATTCACTCCAATTACTTTTATTATTTTTGCAGCCTTGCCATTTCCCAGCGGTATCTGAGTGACTGAGGGGAGGTCGCACTGCGGCTTTTGGGACGACAATAAGGCCAAGAAGACTCCGCGCTCAGTTAGGTGAGTGCTGGCTGTGGCAGCCTCCCTCTCTTTCTGTGAGGACTCCTGTGGAGAGAGTCCACAGAGACTACTGACCCTTGAATACAAACAGGAAAGCTGAAGCTTGCAATGCTACAGTATCGCACGGAGACACAAAACTCCAGAACCCTCTGAGAGGGGCATACTTAAGAGTGTCAACTCCATCTTATGGAAGCTGGAAGAGTTTTCCCAACACTTACATAGACATTTAGGTGAGAACTCAAATCCCTTCCTGGAGATAAAAGGTTTGTGATAGCATGCCTTTCTGCAGAGTTTCATCATGTTTTCAAATTACCTTGCTCTCCATAGACAACAGTGCCAAACACAAATTCTAATGGATAACCAAATACAAATACTTCCTAAAACCACAAGGAAAATGCCAGAGAAACCTTGCAGAAAAGTGCAACAATTTTCATGCAGAACAAAATATGTGCAGAGACACTTGAGTTCTCAAGTTTGAAAAACCTAAGTGGAAGCACAGCTTCTGCACAACTGATCCTCTTTTTGGCTGTCAGAGCCAAGCTTTCTGGGTTCCTGCACGCAAGGCTTTACGTACCAGAGCTGCCAGCACAGCCTTGCATATTTACAGCTCTTCACCACTTCCTGAGGAATGGTTCTTTGAAGGCGCGCAAGGTTTCAGATTGACCCGTCTACTCTCCTACTCCCCGTTTGTCTGTGGATCCCACACTCAACAACATTTCCATACCTGTGAATCACAGATGGAACAAAACAGCCACAGAACTGACCCCTGTCTCCTTCCAGCCCCACACAGTCCTCCTGTAGAGCAGAGAATTTATTTAAAAACTGGAGTTTCTAAGAATTTCCCAGAAAACCAAACACTATCACTGGAAAAGATGGAGCCAGTTTTTCAGAGAAAGAGTTCATGTTTTGACTACAAAATGTAATAAAAAACAGTTATGGAATAAAACAAATCGGTTTTGACTTTTACCATTTTAAAACCTTTGAAATTAGATATTTTGATTGCTCTCCCCAAGCACAAATTGCAAGGTGCAGCAGACCTGATGAGGCAATGTTATGGCAGTGCAATGATTTCTAACTTTGCAGTTCTCAATGTCGGGGTGACAGCGTCAGAGCCCCAAGAGGAAGGCAAAGACCTGTCTGTCACTGCACTCTTTGCAGTGCCTTCTCACAGCTGACTAAGAATGAAGGCAACTTCTCCGTTCATATTGTACCAGAGATAGAAGATAATGTAATCAAAACTAGGTTGTTTGATGTTAAGTATCTATTTCTGGCACATTCTTTCCTCTCATAGTTTTTTCTGCTTTAACAGAAGCACTCTGGAGAGCATTTGATGCCAACGGGGAAAAATTTGGGTCTGTGTTTTTCAACAAATTCTAAAGGAGCTGGAGAAAAGTCTGAGGCTCGACGTCAAAGCATGAAAGCAGGAAGAGTTTTTCATCTGTGCATCTTAACTGTGTGTTTTCTGCACTTCAGTGTGTTGCACTGCAGAGTTCTTCCCAAAGATTTGTCGTCATGTGTCACCAATCTTCAACCCAGTTGTGTATGGGCTACCAGGAGCAGTCCTCCTTGGAGACTTATCCCCCCGACAAAATTCAGTGCAAAATCTGGTGAAATTATGAAACTACCTGGCAAGGGAATTCACATTTTTCTCCTCTCCAGCCTGGAGCACAGGTACAGGTTCCATCCAGAGCTTTGCAAGCCCCTCCGTTAAGGCACTGGCAAGTTAAGTTACAGCCAAGCCCCCAGGTACTTCTGGGACAATTTATTGAGCAATCTACACCATGCCAACCTGCCAAAAAGAAGAATTTCAAGTGACAAATTAATCCAAGTTTTCCCCCATTCCTCTCTGCGGACGTGTTTCACTCTGCCTATCAGGCAGCATCTTTCGGAGATGTGCAATCCCAGGGTACCACTAGCTACAAGCTAGTAGCAGCAGTTTCAGACGAGGACTCGTCCACATTGGAACAAGGGTGGTGAAGGGCACCTCCTGACATCTCTGCACAGCACACATTTGCAGATGGGTGCCACCGTGCAATAGCAATGCAGGGCAGATCGTCAAGGAAAACACAGACACCTTGAAATTACACTGCCAAGCACCAGAGGATACTGAAGGTTTAAGGCATGGGCCAAAAAAGCAAGGACTATATTCCCTACATTCAAGCTGCTGCTTTCATCACTCTTCCGCCAGTACTGAACAGATGGAGTTCTGCAATACAGTTTAGAAACTAAAATCCTAGACACAAAACAGAAGGAAACATAGCAGCAGTGCCTAAGTTGCATTTCTCCAAGGATACATGGAAGACCTTCTAGATCATTGCTGTACTTCCCTCCAGATGCAAAAAAGACTGTAATGGGAAATGGGTCTAAAATGCACCCTTCACTGCTGATTATGCTGGGTAGCAATGATTTGCAGACTGCACGCTGGAGGCAGAGAAATGGAAATAGATTTTTAAAAATGTGACCATCTGATACAATAGAAACGGCAGGAGACAGTCTGACGTGACCATCAGCAGTGACACAAGCCAAGGTTCTAATTTTGTACCTTGTTTACAGCAAGCCAAGGGAAAAGTAATTCTGCACTGAGCCTAATCAATAGACTGTGCAAAACACATGGATTGAAACGAAGCCGCCTCGTGCCCTGGATAGAGAACTTCACATTTAGGGGTCATTTCAGGCAAAAATCAGTCCCTGACAGAGGTGGGCAGGGACGCGCAGTTTCTGAGGGGGTACAATGTCCATCAGAATTACTGCTGGGAGGTGAGAGCCAGGCAGGGAGGTCAAGGAGCGTCAGTCTAGTCACACGAATACTGGGAGACCTAGAAAGTTTCTCACAGAAGCAGGGAACAGCGCGCAAAGGCTTGGAAGGGTCTTAGGCAAGGTTTTCTCAGAGAGCTGGTGAGGAAAAGAGCATTCAAATAGAATAAATTGCCAGTAGATACTAACATCAGTGCTAAAATGACAGGAAGAAATCGGTGCCTCTGTGTGGCTGAGAGGGGCAAGGGTTGCAGCCAGAGGTCATGCACACCCAGGCTGAGGGAAACCCGCCTATGCATTTTGACTAGGCAGGCTGCTGTCAGACACATGGCAGGCATGCCTGTGGTACATCCAGCAGATGACAGCACTGCCACCAAGAGAGAAGTGGTGGCACACCTCAGGGTAAACACCAGTAATTCACTAAGCCGCAGCAGCCTCCAGCCCACTGAGAACACAAACATGAGGCATGTGCACTCTTCTTGGGGCAGATGGTTTCCTAGTTTTCACCTCCCAGAGCAGCAGAAGCATAAATCAGCTGGTGATATGGCCTTCAGCGTGGTCTGCTTTTTATTAAGTTTCTTTCTTCTTCTCTACTTCCAAAACTCAAATTCATTTTATGATTAGGGAAAAAGGAAATTAATCTGAAGGGATGCTTACCTGCTTTGCAGGCACAAGAACCATCTACTGGTGAACAGATGGCTTCGTTTTTGCAGTTGCATACAGATGAACAGTTTATTCCATACGTCCCCAGAAGACAGGCAGTACCACAAGCAGCACCCTGAATGACACAAAAACAGAGTCTAAAAACTATTCAGACAATAGAACCAGTACATTCTGTAGACTGACTCAGGTGCCAGAGAACAAGCCTGTTCCAGGCTGTCACTAAGGTATCTGAAATTTCATGGCGAGGGACTCCTTCATGCTCTTTAAGTCCACAGTAAGCATTACTTTCCTGTTAGTTGTTGGGAGAGCTCAGGTCACACAGCAAACACCACTTGGTTAGATCAATGGACAGTATCTTAAGTAATAAGGAAGCCCTTCACGAAACCAAATCTCGGTAAGACAGCAGGTTCATGGAACGTGGATGTCTACAGTATTTTTAGGAATTAATTTGACTGAAGTTTTCACAGTTGTTGTTCCTACAACAGTCACCCTGTAAACATCCAAAGCACAGGTAACCGCAAATGCATGTAAAAGCTGCAGAATAATCCATCCTGAACCGCAAAAACAAGTGTCTTGCTCTAGATTTTCTCTGAATGGAACATCAGGAGCTTCTGCAGCAAGATAATGATTGAAACCATCATTCCTCCCTTTATTTACACCTCACAAGCACATCCTCCTACTTATCACTGTCTTACAAAGTCACTATCTTTTCTTTCCTGAAATGCCTTCACTTCAGTGCTGAGAACCAATCACATTTTTGCCTCAGAATCTTAGACAACGCCCAGTATTATTTATGTACCTAAATACCGTTACCTTTCTTTTCCTGTGGTGGAGAAACGACACCTGGGCACCATGAAGAACTTGGCACTCAACTAAAGCCAATGGAGTTGAAAATGTACTGTGAAAGAGAGACTTATTTACCTCAAATCCAGGGGCAGAGGTGCATTTTCCAGTCACACTATTGCAGTCAGCACCATTTTGGCAGCTGCGGATCTGCTGACATGACTCGCCATAGAATCCTGGAGAACACGTCTCGTTGCAGTAGAGCCCCGACCAGCCAGGCTTGCAGGAGCATTCCCCAGACACAGGGTGACAGCTGCCAGGAGGGGATGGAAGGATAAGTAATTCAGGACTAAAAATGACAATCTACAACTGAACAGTTCTTGAGATCTAAATTAGAACGTATTTATAAAACTACTAGTACTGGCATTTTAAGACATACATCACTGTCCTGTAAATAGATGTAGGAAGCTGTAATACTTTTGAAGGATTTTGATGGGTTTTCATGAAGTCAGACTAATTGGCAGTAAGATTTATACATTAAGAAAGGGAGCCTATATATATATGCATGCACATATCCCTCAGAGAAAGCAAGAGACAAAAGAAATGCCACCAGAACGTGTCCTGAAAAAACCCTAATCCCAGCCTAACTATACCAAATTAGTTGGTGATGCAGAATGACCTCTCACAGTCTTATTTACAAATGTGAAGCAGGGATGGAAGATCACCAGAAAGAGCTTACAAGACAAAAGGAAAAACCCTTCTAGAAAAGTACGTAGCTACAGTGTGCTCTTTTTACACCAGGTGTCACGTGAGTAAAGACATGCCAAAACCAGCCTGAAATGCTACAATTCCTACATTTTGTACATTCCTGTACAAAACAAGGCGCTAATGTTGACAAAGGCAGACAGAGGCCTTTTTTGCTTCTTCCTGCAAACTGCATCTTCAGAATGACAAGTTTCTGTAAACCCCCCAACCTGTGATGGGAAGTGGCAGGGACGTATGGATCTGCTCATACCAGGTCACAGCGCTGTTGCTGTACCCCACTGAGGAAACGGGGTTTATGTGGCCTTAGTCTCAGCCAGCCAGTGCTCACTCTCTCTTTTCTCTTGACTGTTGAGTACCAAGGGAAAAATGGATACTTTCACCTGGTCACGGAGAACAGAGGGCTGGGTTCAATACACACTCTAGCTCAAATCCTTGCATATCTACCAAAAGAGGTAATGGACAAGAACCTTTTCTGAAAAAACTCTTTGCATAAGAGGCTTGTTACCTGCTGGTGCTCTCTGGACCCCTGGAAAATAATAGAACCTCCCAGGTATACCTATATCTAACCCTTCACGAAGCATAGAGGCTGACAAGCACGAGGATTGGCTGGAGCTGCCATCAACTGACCACATCTACTGATTTCAGTTATTTTGCACTTACAGCACACCAGAACGTGCAAGGGATGTATGATCTATCCTGCCTACACACAGTGAGCAATGCAATGATCTACCCACCTGGTAAACAGAGACAAAGGTCCCACTTTGTCATAATATTTATTTGGCGGGTAAGCAACCAAATAAATACAGCAATGAATATTAAGATCACATATAGCTGCAAGCACTGTAATTCAGAAGCTCTTTTGGGCTGAGAGTTTCCTGATCCAGTTAGGGAATACCAGATTCTCTCACAAGTCCTTCGCTGCTTCAGATTGCATGAAAGTACTAGAAAAATCAGGAAATCTTTCTTTTCAGATTTCTATCTTCTCTACAGAAGAACAGGTTCAAGGGTGTAAAGCCTACCTCCAGGTAGTGGGCCTGTGCCAGGGACATCTTTTATCACACTTGAGACCATAAATTCCTTCAGGACAAAGCCTTGTTTCACACTGCTCTCCAGTGTATCCTGCTTCACAGAGACAGGCACCACCAATATGGTAGCATTTCCCACCATTCATACACTTGCAGGGCTCAGCACACTGCACCCCGTACGTCCCCACTGGACACTCCTCTTGGCACATATGAGAAAAACAAAGAAAAAAGTGGGTTAGTTCCCATCAAATACAGCTTTGGGACATTCCAGGGAAATCGAGTTTATGAGCAATCTCTATACGGCTCTAAAAAGCCTCTGAAGTGGAGCAGTGATTTATAGAAATTCATGTTTCAAGTACTTTATGTCAGAATTTGTAACTTTTAGAAGTAAACTGGATTTTCCACTTAGCAATAGCGTGAACAGCCAGCAGATTTCTGTGCCCCTGTAGATGCTCAGGGCCTGGCAGTCCTCTGGCAATCACGCTCAGCAGTCTCTGATGAGAACCTTTTCTAACTGTGTTTTCCAAACACACTATGTTTGACACAAGGCACGGCAAAATGTAATAGAAGTCACAAGAGCCTTCTGACTGAGGTCAAAGGGGTATATGTGTTCATATCATGCCTCCGCAGTACTGGCCTCAATCCCTTACTCGTATCCAAGTGTCGAGGTATTTGCAACTCTGCCCTGAGGGGAGCAATAAAATCCCCATTACTTCAAAGGTGCAGCGTAATAATAGAGCTAATAACCCCCTACAAATGTTTCCCAGTGAAGTTATACAAATCAGCTGTGAATGGATTGTCTCCCAATGACCATCTGGAATTCCAGCACTGCAACTCCACTTACTTTTTAAACATCATCTTCATGACCTTCTGAAACACTGTCTTCCTGGTGAGGACAGTGTTGTCTCAGCCAAAAGGTTTTAGGCAAAACGGGAATTTAAAGTCGATTCTCCCAAGTTAACTCCGATCATGTAGAAATTGTTACCGATGTAGGAAAAGTTAAGGGTTCAGAGTGCAAAGTACATGACACTTCACGTACCCTTCACGGTACCTTCTGAGATTACAGTAACCAGGATGGCATCTCTTCATGGACCAAGAATTTAGAAGAAGAGGACCCTGCAAAGTATTCTGCCCCTTTTGTAAGTGCATATAACACAAATCTAGCCTTGCAATAGCATCAAGAAACGACGTCTCCTTAACTCCCCTGTACTGATTTTAATGCCGAGTTGTACCCCGCTTTGTGAATCATGCGGGTGCTAATTACAAGGCCTCACCAAGTCTCTGAACCATGAGGAAAAACACGTCTTTATGGTGACGGTGAATGAAAGGTGGGTAAGGAAGTTTCACACCACCGATCGGCTACATCTGACTGTAATAAAAAAGGCACGCTTGATGTGCTGGGTGTACGTGCTGGTGTTTTAGGCCTGGCACCCTGTTCTGACCAGAACTGAAATGAACACCTCGACTCTGCGTGTGATTAGCTCTTTTCACACCAGGGGGTTTTTGATCATGGGATGGTTTATTTGGCACTGGGATTCCTTGGAATATTTCTTCTTCTTTAACAAGAATTAAAATCAGCGGCTCAAGTGCCATGTACTGCAGAATGAAGACTCCCAAGGGAGAACTGCTTTTCTACAAAGGCCTGAAGATTTTTAGGCAATGCATGACTGAAAAATATTTTTGATCCTCATTTTATAAACTAAGAAATTCAAGTGTAGCTACTACCAGTAAGAGCTGACATCATAAATTAAATCTTAAATCCTAAGTCTTAATCCAACTTTAATAAGAAAACAGAAAACTCACCTGCTGAACATATTGCAAAGGCACTGGTGTTGCTTGGGTAAAAGCTTCCAGATGAATTCCATGAATTGGATCCTCGATAATCAGACATCCAATGTCAAACCACCTGCAATGACAGCCAAGTTAGAGTCTGTTGAAAAGCAACATGTTAGCCCTTGAATGATGACCGTTTTACAACCTCTAATACAACTGTAGTTAAAAATGTAACAATGACTTACATCAAGGCATCCCAGCATTTTTCAAATCAAATTTGCATGTATCAACTCATGTATATATAAAAAACTGAAGTGCCTGTGTTCCCTTGTAAAAAATTCTACGGCTCCGGTTGTTTCATATATTTTATATGTGTCTACATATAAATGACATTTTTTTCTTTAAAGCACTGGAAGCAAGACCCTTTGAGTCAATGAGAAACAGCCCTCTCCCCACCTCAGGGATATATTTCAAGTTCTCACTTGTCAGGAAGCAATTCCTCAATGAAGTTTTCTACCGATACAGCAGGCTGTTTTTCATGGATTACTCCAGTCCGGCGCAAGCTGTCTATTCTTTCTTGGGCTCCCTACATGGGAACATGATCTGTTAGACAACATTCTCTTTCAATCACATCATACAACACTCAGAGATGAGTGCAAAAAACCCCTGTGGAGCAGAATTTTCAAGTTAAACAGAAAACAGCGATTTAAAAAAATTACTCTTTTTATTCAACAGTAGAAAAACCAAAAAAGTCATGAAAAAGCACCATAGCCTTTCCCAAACAGGAATCTCAAACAGTAACACAAGCTATGATAAAACTCATGTTTGAAAAGCTGCACAATGAATTCCTACATACTAAATGTAAGAATGGAGCTGTTCAGGAAGATCCTTGGCAAGTGTTGATCAACCTGTCTTTCACCTACAGAATTAGTTGGGAGACAACCCAGTCTCAAAGGCTCTCTTAACTTCTGATTACATTTTTCCTATTCAATTTCTCATGTTTAGTTTTCATCCCAAAGTACTGTGCTAGTGACAGACTAAGAACAAATGCCTGATACACTTTCAAACTACAGTCATATCACAATGCATGCCAGATGTGATGGCAATCAACTGCTTTAGAAGAAAATGGACATAAATGTTCTTCACTGCTGTGACCGCGTTTGCACAAGAACCCCAAAAGCTATTCCAACAAGCAGCTTCAGAATGATCTAACGGAACAGGCGGCAAGTTACACCAAAAACAAGAAAAGGAGAAGTCTCCCAATGCCACAGACTGACATTCCCCTTAGGGAAAATCAGATTTTTCTGGGTCAATGCCCCATCCCTGGAAGTGCTTAAGGTCAGGCTCGATGTGGCTTTGAGCAGTGTGGTCTAGTGCAGAGAGTTTCAGCCCCCTCTACTGAGGACAATTTGTAAGGTCACTTCCAAACCAAACCACTCTCTCATCCTACGTTTCCATTGCCCTTCTCTGTGCTGGAGGTACTTTAGTACTTACTTTTAAACCTGCAGCGTAGCCCACAGGTTGGGGTGCGATGTTAGACTGCGCAGCCTCTCCAGTAACAACGGCCATTCCAAAGACTTCTTGAAAGGCATCTCGAATGGCTGCAACTTTCACCTCTTTGGTAGAAGTAACCACTATGTCCAGTTCTCCCCCAGTTTCTGTAAAACACAGGTGTGTGTATATATATAGAGAGAGATGTATATCTATGAGCGTGTACTATTCTTCATTCCCATTACAAGCCAGTTTAAATACATTCTACATCTTAAGACTATGCTTCAGTTGGTTTTCTCTTTCTCACACGTTGCACAAAAGTTCTTTCCTGAAGCAGAAGTCACTTAATTTAGCTAGTCACCTAACTTTTACTTCCTAAGTGATTCATCAATGAAAAAAGGACAACAGGAACTGAGGCGTATTCTGCACCTGAAACAAAGCATAGTGCTCATTTAAGATGACAACTCATGGATTTAGAAGAATAATCCTGACATTCACCTCCTGCTGCTTCTGCTGAAGACAGAATATTGAACTAGATGAACCACTGGGCTAGAATCTCTCTTTTAGGGGGAAAGACTGACAGAGATAGGCACGTTCAGCCTGCAGAAGATAAAGCCAGAGGGATCTCACTGATTTGTACACATATCTGAAGGGAGCCTGCAAAGAGGAAGAAGCCAGACTCTTTTTGGTGGTGCCCATGGACAGGAGCAGAAGCAATGGGCACAAACTGAAACAAAGGAGGTTCCATACAAACATCTGAAGGATCTTTTTAACCATGAAGGTAACCAAGCATTGGCACAGGTTGTCCAGAACCACGAGGAAGTCTCCATCCTCAAACATACTCAGAAGCTGCCTGGATGCACTCAAGAGAATCAAAGAATGGTAGGGAATGGAAGAGAACCTTCTGCGTTCCAGTTTGTGCCCATTACCCCGTGTCCTGTCACTGGGCACCACTGAAAAGAGTCTGGCCCCATTCTCCCTTCAGATATTTAGGAGTATTGACCAGATCCCCCCTTAAGTCTTCCCCAGACTACCGAGACCAAGCTGATTCACCCTTTCCCCCTATGAGAGATGATCCCGTTTTATTCCACATATTGCCCACTGCTTTAGTACAATGGTGCAGCAATGTGGTCAGCTGGATCACACCACAGGTCCAATTGAGTGACAGCTCAGAAAAACAAAGCGCACAAAGGTGTTAATGCTTTCTTCTCTGCCTCATCAGTTTCCTGACCAGCTTCACCTACATGCAAAGAGCAGCACTAGCACAACTAAGAAGGAGGACTGCTCACCAGACTGCTGCAACAAAAGCAAAAAGCAAAACAAAACAAACAAACAAAACACAGCAAGGAAAAAACACCTAAACCAGCCAAACAAAAACCCAACCCATAAAACCTGTCCAGTACTCTGACAAATTGTAGAAATCTCAGCTCAGTTAGACGTGACATGAATGTACTTTAGTAAAACACAAAATTGTGACTACCACAATGCTGCTCCTTCCTATTCATTTTAAAGCTCTAACTGAGATACTATGCTTTTCATTCCAGGCTCAATGCTCAGCAATACTTCACAAAATCACAGAATCATACGACTGGAAGAGACCTTTGTAGATCATCAACCCTTTCAGCAAAAATTTCTTTCTAATATCCAATCTAAACCTCTGCTGGCGCAGCTTTGTGCCATTTCCCCTTCTCCTATCTCCTCTCACCTGGCTGAAGAGACCATTGCCCACCTCCCCACAACCTCCCTTCCTGTAGTTGAGACTTTATTAGACTGTTTTAGCCTTTTCAATGTTCTTCCCAAGTGTTTCAGGAACTGCTTCAAGTTTGCTGAGCTTCCTAAAATAGTATAAATACTGTTGGGCTAGAAAAGCAGAACAGCTGAAAGTCAGAAGAAAGCCTCAAAAGCGATGTAAACACCGTTGTGAGCACGCTTACCTTTCGGCTTGTCGACCCTCAATGCGATACCTTACACACCGGGATTTAATCACCAGATCCAACAGAACACATACAGCATATTTTAAACTCAATTCCATATCACTCCCTCAAACAGAGAAACAGGGAGGGAAAAAAGTATGTGACTTCCAGATTACAGACAAGGACTTGTCACCGTTTTGTTCTCTGTAACTTGCTCATCTCTCACAACCTGAACTGAAGGGTATTACTATGCTACTACCTAAACTACAGCAGAATACACAAGTAAATGAACCTTAAGACGCACATAAAAAAATCAGCCTGCAGAGTGAGAGTCTCACTGGACAACGCACCTGAGAAATCACCACGTAACTGTGACAGAATTAACACACTCTCCAGATAAACTCCAAGTGCTGTTACATTAATCTAACATTCTATGCATTACTTAATGGTTTGTCACAAATACTTACTGATATATGGAACCATGCCAGGGTCCAGCGGTGTAATCATGGTCTCCACTGAATGTTTGGGTTTATCAAGAACAGACTTCACCATGGGATTCTCAGCTACACCCTAAACATAAGCAAACAGACTTCCATATCATTTTCTCGTTTTTCCCCAAGAAACTCACAATAGCACAGTTAAAACCCAACCAAACAAAACCCAAGTATTAAGCTGCTTCGTGGTCTTCTTACCACATTTACACTTTGTAATGCCTGGTGCATCTCACTCGCCAGCACAAATGCTGCAAGACGTGACCAGGAGTGCGTGACTTTTCGGATACAGCAAAGGCCAAATATCATCACCGCCATCCTCTCACGCACCAATGCAGAAACAGGCCTGCCAGTGATGGTGGGCAACACACTTGATTTCCTCCTATTCTGGGACGGGAAGTCTTGAACATTTAACAAATACTAATTACAGCTATCATCAGACTCGGTAGCTAGACTCAAACTGTGACAACTCCAACTGAAGAGCCTCTTTTTTATGACCTTACAGACAAGAGGACCTATTTTTGAATGGCCCATTACTAACAAATATTTTTACAGCTGAAATTGAGCTGAAATTCCTCAATTTATAAGTAGATTCTAAACAACGCTGAAAAAACGCTCTATCTTCTCCAGCCAAATCCCAGGTGGAGCTGCTGACAGACCTAAAAGTTCATTAAATGTAAGCACAAACACTGACAGGGTCTTGCTGGCCTATTATCTACCTTGAGGGACATCTGAAAGAATGGTGTTGGATTTCTGAAGAACAGCAGAGCAAAAAAGGTAGTTCAATCGATTTCAAGAGCAGAAACAGAGATAACTGCAGCACTGCCGTGTATGCACTTCAACAGAGAATCCAGCTTGCATTTCTGCAACAACTGACAGTTAAGCCTCACAGATTCTGTCTGATGTTTAAAAACCTGACTCTGACGTGTGCTTCCACACATCCAACACTTGACAGCTTCAGTACAACTAATGATTCCTCATTCTTCCACCTAGGAAATTCTCAGAGGTCATGGAAAACACAGAGCACGTACAACATTTAATACTCCAATCAAAGAATCTACATTTGGGTTGAAGTCAATCATACACATTCTCCAGAAACAGACATAGGTCACTTGCTGGATCCTACTGGTATACAGGCAACAATAACGTGGATGAGATTGGCTTTTCAACTAATTCACTACTGCCCTTTCAAACGGGCTACAAAATCATGTCACAAGGAAAACCTTCTCTTCTGGAACATTACCTTCTATCGCAAAAAAGCAAGAGGAATATGGTGACTGGAAGACATTTCTACTTGAAGACCAAAGAAGCTGTCTTTTTATGATTATAAGACACGTGCCCTAGAAAAAAGCAGCACGACAACTCTGCTCTCACCATACTGATGGACGATTAATCTTGCTCTTTAAGACTGTAGCACTGTCAAGATCACTGGAGTAAAGGGGGGCTCACTATGCCACATCACACACAACTCATTCTTCCAGATTTTCTTCTTCAAAAGGCCTTGAAAGCCCCTCCAAAAGTCTCCAGTCCCACTGGGACGTCAATCTTGATTCTTCCTTCCGATTTACTATCGCACAGTACAGATAGTAGTGTTGCTCCTGAAGGCAGCTCAGAGCTCACACACAGTCCCTGCATCTTTCTGCCACAGCCTTCACGACGCTACTCAGATGTAGCATGTCACAGCTCCAAAAAGGTTACAGGCTCATGAGATGCTGTCAGTTGTTGCTGCTTATTTCCTCTCTACGATTAGATCGCACCACAAGGATTATCTGTTCTGCATTATACACTCCGTGCCCTCTAGCGGAATAGAAAAATCCTACAAAATACCACAGACACCTCTTAAGAAACCCCTCCTCAGTGGAAGAAACACTTATTTGCCTCTCCCTGAGGAGACTTGTTTGGTTTAGAACAGGCAGGACTTGCATCCCCTAAAAAACCAATTCAGTTCATTAGGAAATGATAAAAAAAAACAGGATGTACAAAGAATCAAAGAGGTTCTGACATTTCCCATGATTTAAGGGCATGTGACAAAACCTCTAAGGTAGAAGGATCTCCCTGTCACGAGCACCAAGATGCCTGCATTTATGTAGTCATTCCTCTTCTGGAAAGGAAAGAAGCACAGTTTCAGCAAACGCGCCTATTAAAAACAGCCACCTGCAACTGAGCACAGAGGAAAGACAGGACCTAGAGCAACATGCACTTAAAAGTTGTATCTTGTTAGAGACAACAAAAAATGGTAGTTCCTCCTGAAAGGTAACATACAAAACCACAGAGCTTTATAAACCCCCACAGCCCTCCAGCAGGTGTTCCACCTTGGGCAGTAGCTACTCTGGGGTCTTCAAGCTCCTCAGGAAAAGTGATTGCAGAACCAGTTCCAGGAGCCAAAGGGGAAGAGAAAGTTGCTTGCTGAGTAATAGGATCTGTGAAGACACCTAGGAAGAGGGAAAAACAAGACACAAGTACTGCGTTTCATTTCTTATGCCGTAGCAACATGCAATTGTTTTACAGGAAAATGAACAGGAAGAATAGAATAATACTGGGCTGATTCCTTTCATTTCTTGAAGGCCCCAGAACAATCCTGCTTGTTAGAGTTTAGCAGAGGCAACTACTGTGAATGAGTTCAACAATATCTGCTCATAGAACCGAGCCTACCTGCACCTTATGTGTAAAATTAAACAAAGACATGTTAGCTTAAGAGTGGTGCTTTTTATTGTCTTCAAATTTCCATAGGTCTTTCTGGACAGACTGCTTAAAAGACATGTCACAAACAATGGTTAAAGCCTGGCCCAACTGCAGCTGAAGAGCTAAGTTTCCATTAGGCTAGTAGAAAATCACCTCAGTTCAGCAACTACAGCACTCGCTTGCATGGCAGGCAAGTATTTTTCACTGTCCTGATGCAATTTAGTAGCCAGAAGCAAGAAAAGAGAAGCTACTCTCATGTGACGGACGACTTCTTACAGATAGCGAGCTTCTCAGAACAAAAACTTGCCCATTAGGAGATTACAGCCTGAGATACCTTACCATTCCGTGGAAATACAATGGCTGAAATTGCCTCTGAGCTGAACAGCAGCAACACAGAAATAAATGGTCAGCTGGGCTTTCCTGGGCACATTTTAAAATACTGCTCTCAAACACTTTTCTGTGAGCCTGAGTGCTAGCAGAACTCTGTGGAAGAGGACTCTTGTCCTACACCGTGATCGTACTTCAAAGGCCATTCTCCATTCCTCCAAGCGCAGCTACTCAGTAATTAAGTGTCACAAGAATACTAAAGAAGCTGAACTTGTGGGACTCTAGCAGACTGCTGAAGTAGCCACCCAGGAGACCCCTCATCCTGTCTCACAAGCACAAAGGTCTATATACAAAAGGTTACCTGTGACGGGAGGTGCAGAGAATGATGGCATCAGTGGGCTCTGTGGTGCTCGACCAGCGTGGCCTCTGGTGATATCATATGTTGAAGACATGGAAAATCCTGAAATCGGGGGACCAGCAGGAGGTGCAGGAAGACCAGAGCCAGCAGTAGAGCTTAATGAAGGAGCTGTAGAGAACTGCGACACAGAGGTACTAAAAGACGAAGGGGCAACTGGAGGTCGGGCTGGAGTTAGAGGTGGCGCCATAGTAGAAACTGTTGCAGATGGCACAAGTGGAAAAGAAGATGAAGTCATCATAGGAGGAGGAAGTGGAGATGCTCCAGCTGCCAGAGGTGCTGAGCACTCAGGAGAAGATGACAGGCTTGGTGTAGCAAGGGGACTGGACAAAGCTAGGGGAAAAAAAGACAAATGGAATTTTAGAAACACCGAGCCTTCATCTCAGAGATTCAGGTATGTAATTGTTCAGCTAGTTTACAAGCAAGTTTTGACCAAGTCTGCTTTTCTCCTTTCAAAGGAAAAAAGTTTAGTTCTGCTTGAGTTTGCAACCACCACCAATTGCCCTCGATTTCTGGAGATAGTAGCCTGGAATCTCTTTTCTTCTCTGACCCTATTTATCACAGCTAAAAAGACGAGTCAACATTTGACTACCCATTTTGTAGCAGATGAAGTGGGCCTCAGAAATTTCCAGCTAGCACGCTTCTTCCTGCTTCATCCACAGGAATAACGAAGATGCAGGAAGTGTCCCTCTTTAGATTAAGAAATGCACTCAGGGGACCTGTGAGGCTGGGACTTACTGCAGAGGTACAGGTCTATGAGAAGGGCTGAGCCCCAGGCAGCCCTCTCTTCCCTGGCACCCAGCTACCCAGGCTCCTAAACGCTCTGCTTTCTGTGTTTCAGTCTGGCCCCCAGCTGATCCTTGGATAAGCCAATTTTGTTCTCTAAACCAAATTTAGACAGAAAATTAAGCCAGAGAAACAGAAAACACTGGTTTTTACAGCACTAAGCTGTTGGATCAGCTCAGATGTGAAACTGCACTCAGCCTAAACATTGATGACAGTCAAGTGACGTGCCAAGTTACCGTAAGGAGGTCGTTTCCAAACTTTATCACGCACACCAGTCAATAAAAAACAGAACATGCACACCCCCAACATAGCTACAAAATACTTACATGGGCCACTGTCCTAGTATATTCCATAGATTTTAAAACATACAGAACAGAAATATTAAAAGGATGAGATAAAGATCAAGAAACTCTTCTGCTCCCACTGAAAATTAGTATTTGAATAGTATATTCATAAAACAATATGTTATGTTATTAATGGTTAGCACACTATAGAATACCATTAATAATATTGTAGTGTGAGCAATGTTACTACAGAAGCCTCATTAATTTTACATCAGCAATTTGGAGGTCTGGTTCTATATTCCGATTATGGCTTTAATGGTTGTCACACCTGGAAAAAATGCCTTACAAAGACACACAGACCCAAATGAAAAGGTGTTGCTGGATGTGCTTACAAAATCATGCTATTTGTTTTCGTCTCCCAGCCATCAAGTATATGAAGGCTTATCTTGAAATTCAGCTAGCAAATGTTCATCTTCCTTGATGTCATTCAATTCTTCTGGAAAAATCATCAGAAGGTGTTGCACTTTGGTATTCCTAACAAATGGGCTCAAAATCCACCAAAGCTAATTCATCTGGAAGATTTTTACATAGCTCAGGAAATTCTCTTTGCCAATTTACATATACAGAGTGGAAAGGGTTTTTTGTGTGACACTTGCAATGATTTTGGCAACAGGAATGCATTGACAACATAAACACTTTCAAATAACAATTTTCTCAAACGCATGACTTTCTTACAAAGAAGTAGGTAACTCCTTCTTAAAACACCACCTTTATCTTGAAGGGATAAACCACCTTTATCTTGAAGGGACAAACTGTAAGTGTGTTTTGGGGTTTTTTTAAATAACTACTGGGTAGCACACTGCTGATGGCCACTTGTCATCACAGAAAATGTCAGCGAGTCTGCAAGTCTGTTTTGGTACAAGAAGAAAGCTGAAGCCATATTTAAATCCCTTGCCACAAGACAACCAGCAAACCTCTGTGCGATGCACAAAAGTTTCACGGTCACTTCCTCTACCATTACAAGGTGCAGCTAAAAACAACCCCTACTATTTAAAGAGAACTTCTATAAAGTTAACCACACTGCTGGCATCCTGTAGCCCTTTGTGCACCAGCTCCACTTTCACTGCTGCAGTAACTTGCCTATGAATGAGGCGGTCAATAAATGTCATGGGTGGAAATAGATCGGTAACCTTATTCGAGAATCCATTTTTAGCCTAGTCAAAGCAATCACTCCATCAATGGTTACTCTGAGGCAGTCTTAATAAAAACATGGCTTTTATTAAAGAAATCATTCACTGTTGAGGATGCAGCTTCTCCAGCACAGCCCTCCTTCAGCATTTGACAATAAAGTTGTTCTTTCTGTATTTCATTACTGAAACAGAATTTAGCAAAAACCATAAGCAGAAACACGTTAGGAACATCTGTACAGCAAACCTTCCATACTGTGATCTGTTCTCATGCTTGTTTCTTATAATCATCAGCAATGTTTTCTATGTCTCCTTCCAACAGAATTTCCTGACAAATCCATTTGTCAACATATTGTTTGCATTTAATATTACAGACATTTTTACCACGTCTCTGGTGGTTTCTGAAATATATGCCAAGAAGTATCTTCAATATGAGTAAAGCTTGATTTTTCTTCTTTTTTTAGATAAAACTATTATAAAGGAATGCTCTGGTATTTTCTTCCTGCACCCAATGGATCGCCCAGCACATCCTCCTGGGGCTAAGAGCGCTCCACTCGGGAGTCCACGGCACTAGTGTGACTCAAGGTAATGTTACCAGATGTGTCAGAAAACTGAGCATTCGGTAGTCAAGCACATGGGGTTCAGACTCTGGAAAAATCAGATTCAGTGCTCTGATTACCACCCACAATAGTAAAATCCAAGTGATCGTCCACGTTTCTCACTATCCCCCACAAGACTGTAGACTTGTTTGAACTCCCTTCTGTGCTGCTCATCTCACTGTGCACTGTACTGGCCAGTATTCCCTG
The DNA here is from genome assembly GCF_964237585.1 of Gallinula chloropus. Classification (NCBI taxonomy): domain Eukaryota; kingdom Metazoa; phylum Chordata; class Aves; order Gruiformes; family Rallidae; genus Gallinula; species Gallinula chloropus. The sequence continues at coordinate 57,336,843 of NC_140089.1, forward strand.
TCCCCACGTCCTTAAAAACCCTAAGTGCATCCACATGACTTCATCAAAAAGTTTCAAGAATAATAAAAACATTTACACTACTCTCTGTCAGATGTATGCCATACTGCCATGAGAAAGAAACAAATTCTTCCCATCAGCCTGGAGAAGAGCTCTCTAGGTTGATCCCAACACCTCTGGATGAACTGCTGTGCTTTAAAAAGACATGAATAAATATCACTGAGTTTCTGAGGAAGTTTCTGTACCTAATGACCTACCTGTAGCAGCAGTGGTAGCAGCTGTAGTCTCCCCTGCTGTGTTTGGTGGGGGTGTACCGGGTGGAGTTGTCTCTATTCCACTCTCTTCCATCATTTTCCTTCAGCTACAGAAAACTGTAAGACAAAAAAGAGAGGAAAAAAAAAAGTCATATATTGAGAAATAGGCATAGTGTTTGCTGCAATACTGAGCTGTAGTAACTCCAAGGACCTGTTCTTTTCAGAGCTGATGCATGACAGGATGCAAAAGGTGGCAAGAGGCGAGACAGAGAATGAAGTCTCCCCGCTCTGCCCGTAAAGAACCACAACTACCCCTGAAGTTGGAGCCCTCTCCAGCTTAAGCACTGCCACAGATGCTCCCGACCCACCATCAAACTGACTGCAAGCACTTTCTCCAACACCAGGCATAGTGGCAGAGCTTGCAAGGGCCTAGGGCTCCAGACTCCGTGACCTGAACTCTATGACCCTGTCTGCTTAAAGGAGAAGCTAAAGAAACCTCCAGACATGCCACAAGAAACCAGGGAAATTTACTTCCAACCTACCTAGAAGTACAATGACATTCATTTACACTGAACAAGTTCTCCACTGCACACAATTCCTGTAAAATCCAGGTCTCGTACTGCTCTGGTGAGTATCAGAAGTGACAGTAATTGAAAACTTTGGCTTTTCTTTTGAAGGCCACATTACATTGAAAGTATCTTCCAGCATCTTTGACTACACCTGTACAGTGCACTACTTGTGGAAAAGTAAAGCGATGTGCTTATTTAAAACCCCCTAAATTAAGAGAAAGGCCTCAGGAGATGAAAAGGAGAGGATGAAAGACTAAGATTAACACCTGGAGATTTTTGTTCTTCAGTGCAGAGGAAGTCACCTAAAACCCCCTGCTTCCTCCCAAGTCTGGTAAACCAGACCGAGATTGTTTGTACCACTCCCTGAGGTAGCAATTCCATAAGGACATTTTAATAACATAAAAACCCTACAGAAAGGAATTTATGTCTGAAAAATTGGCAGGAAAATATTTTCCATCATATCCATTACCTCAGTAGCTACTGAGGACTGACAGCTTACTACATTTAACAAGTATCAGAGGAAAAGCCTTAGGTAATGTGTTGAGTAAAAGTACTCACAGGTATTTATAAAGAACTCCACTTACAAAAATACAGGGGGGGTTCCTCTAGAAAAAAGAAAAAACCCTCACTGCTGTTTAAAATGTGTATACAGCTATGTTTAATGTAGAGGGAAAATTACTGTTATGACCAAACTGAAAAATACAAAAAGTAGGATGCCAGTGTTAGTCTGGACAGGCTAAGGAGCATCAAAACCAAATGAAAGCATTGAAATCACAAAGGAGAAAGTGTATTTCCTCTTACAACCAATGTGTGTTGTAAGAGGAAATAAAGTAACTCAAGATTAAGCATTTGAGCCCAGACTCGGAAAGCAAGTATGGTTCCTGTGCAGCACACCTCCTAAAAGCTCTGATGACCCAGGGACTGTGGGTTCTGAGTACCTTTTCAATTAACTTGAAAGCTTCTCTGCAGACAGGATGAAAGGGTCAGTAACTGCCTGGTGGGGAACAGACTGACCTTGACGAATAAGCACATCTCAGCATCCCTCAGAAAGGAGCTACACAGCCCTCCCCTAAAGTTCACTAAGCAGAAGAATTTGCAGTAAGATTTTGTCTTTTCACTCACCTACGGGAGTTCACGTTCCTCCTCGCAGAAGTATTTCTAAAGTCATTCTTCTTCCAATTATACACAGCAAACAAAGAGAGAATTTCCCACTGTGCAACATCTGTAATCACTGACCAAACCCTCCCAGAAACACTTTCTTTCATCAAGGCTCCTTTCAGCTGCTGCTTGATTTCACCTCTGTCGTGGTTTCACCCCGGCTGAGAGCCGAGATCCACACAGCTGCCTGCTCCTTAAAGGAAAAGAGCAGGGAAAAGGGATGGGGGGGAGGGGAGGGTAAGGGGTAAGTGGTAAGGGAAGGGAAAAGGAAGAGGAAGGGGCAAATAACCCCAAAACCAAGAAATAAGAGGCCCGTGGGTTGGGATAAGGAGAGTTTACTAAGATAACAGAAAGATACAATATAACAATGTTGACAGGACTCTAGAGCAAAAATATATGAAGCTGTTGATACACAGTGCAGTTTCTCACCAAACCACACAACTCAGCCCGTGCCACCCAGAGCCGTCCCAGAACCCGACCGTCCCCCAAGAACCGCACGTCCCGGAGCCGCCCTCGGCCTTCCTCCCGTCAGCCCCCTGATATCCTGGGCAGGAGGTAACTGGCGTGGAATACTCTCTTTGGTCAGTTAGGTCACCTGTCCTGGCTTTGCCCCTCCTTTCTCATGAAGAGCTGAGAAAGTCCTTGACTGTCTGACAGCAACCAGAAACATCAGGGTGTTATCAGCACTACTCCCATTTTAACTCCCAAACACAGCATTCCATCCGCTGTTACAAATGAATTTAACTCCATCCGGACCAAAACCAGGACAGTTGAACACCCTTACTGTTGTTATTTTGAAATCATAGAGGGCTTACATAGCTCCACAAGCCACTGATGACCACAGAGAACTGTTGGTCTAGTATACAGTGTTATCTTCATGGGACTACGTAAACCCAAAGACACAGCTACACAGAACCACATGCATTCAACCAGTTTGTACCAACTGACGTAGGGTAAATGTCATGATGCAACAGCTCCAGCACCTGCAGACGATTTTGCCCAAAAGAAACGTTTGTTTTTCACGGCACTATAAACGAACTAGAAAGGGCAAAGCACTGCAACAAGGTATCCTCCAGAAACAGACTTCCTGAAGCATCACTTCTATCCTATGCTAAGAGATCCTCAAGGGTAAGGATTTCTACTGCCAATCATGCTAATTCCAGCTAAAACCACAAGGGATCTAGCACTTCCAGCCTGAGCTGCAACGCTGGAGCACAGGGCCCTGAGAGCAGGCATCTGAACACTACCCAGTGCCGGGAGAAAGCCTGGTCACCAGGAGGGTGACTCGCAGGAGCAGATCACTATACAGGACCTAGCAAGCTATCAGGAGCTGGAAGTTCCGTGAAGTGCTGGTGGTTTCCAATACCACTGCCAGTCATCACTGAGGCCGCAAGGGGTCTTGCTCTGTAGCTTCATCTGCCTCACAACCCACAACCGTAACGCTGCAAGAAGCCCCAGAGCCTGCCAGCAAGGAGCACTGGGGCCAGTGCAGCCTTTCTTTAGAAGGACAAGACGGTTCAGAGTAAGGGCAACAAGACAGACTGCCTACACCAGAATCAGTCTGGTGAGGGGCAGACACCGTGCAGTCGCAGGTGTGCTGCCCAAGGGGGGAAAGTCGCCCCGACGGGACGGCTGCCGGAGCTCGTCCCGGGGCGGACCCCGCCGACATTCCTCACACACACAGCCCGGCAAAGACCTCAGCGACCCTCCGCCCCACCTGGCACAACCTCCCGCGCTGCCCCCAGGACCGCGTCTTAACATCCGGACCTGCCTACAGGGCCCCAACGGCCCCAGACGGCACCCGGGACCGGGGGACACCCACCGCTCGCTCCGGGATGCCGCCCACCGCCCAGCCTCACCCGCCCAAAGCCTTCCAGACGCTCCCTCCCCGCCGCCGCCGCGGACGACGGGTGCCAAGGCGTGCCCTCCTCCCGCCGCGACACGGGGCCTCACCGAGCCCATCCTCCAGAGCCCACCGCCTCCTCCCGCTGCGCACCGCCCAGACATTCTGGCCCAGCCAGAAGGCCGCGGCCCCGAGCACCTCCGGGTGGCCCCGCCTCCCAGGAAAAGGCTCCTTCGGGCTCGGCCGCAGGAGCAGCACAGCTCCCCCGCCACGCTCGCAGCGGACCTCGCGTCACGTGGGGGTGCCGGTCCCGCAACCTGCCCCCCACCCCCCTCCCGGCCCGCTGCGTGCCGCCTCAGGCTGCGCAAGTCGGCAGCTGCCCAGCTACCCGTAACCCTCGTGCCTTCATCCTCTGCCAGCCGGAGAGAAAACAGTTACTTCAGTTTTACAGCCTTTACAAAGCACCAGGCAACCCTCCCAGCTGCCCAGGGTTTCCCCCACAACTCACCTCTGCTGCTGCCAGTGCACTTCCTGGGTCCAGTGAAGGTGGTGGACAGCGCTGGGGTGGCGAGTGATGGGGGTGTGCCCCAGCTGCTGGACCGGCTCTGGTGTTGGCAGCTCCTGGGCCCAGGTCTAGTTTTCCTGGGAGGGTGGCCTCTTGGGGGGCTGGGAAGAGTCCTGGGAGCCGCTGGCCCTCCTCTTTGCTGCTCGTCTTGGTCTCCCAGGGGCACGGTCCCTGCCCTGGCTGGCACTGGAGGGACCTGCCACAGCCTGCCCCAGACCCGCCGCCGGCTCTTCACGCTCCCCGTGGATGGGAGAGGGGGCGTGGTGTGGGCTGGTGGGATGCCCAGCAAGAGCAGCGGCCGAGGTGCTGGGGCGCTCCTCTTCCCGAGCCCCTGCTGGGCTGCTGGAGGGGGCTGGTCCAGGGGCAGGAGAGCCGGCTCTGGAGGCAGCAGGATGGGGGGCAGAGGTGGGCCTGCCCTCCCGCGCCTCGGCTGCAGGGCCATCCTCCAGGCCCAGGAGACGTCGGGCCTCCCTGCGGCAGCGCCGCACGGCGACACTGATGAGCCGGCGCACGAACGACACTGCGCGCTCCTGCAGGCTGGGCTGCAGCAGCCGGACCAGCACGTCTTCATCCAGCCCGTATAAGCCCAGGACGGCCCGGATGAGGTCCTCCAACACATCTGCTGTGGAAGGCTGCCGTTGAAATGTGGCCCTCAGGTGTTGTTGTAGCCACGGCAGAAAGCGTTGGAGGAGGGCTGGGTGCTCATCAAAGAGAGATGCCCAGGTGTCTGGCTGCAGGCCACCCACTGTAGCCCTGGGCACCGTCTCCACCGCCGGCGGCTGGGCAGCTAGCGGGCGAGGGGGGCTGTCGGTCCCCGGGTGTGCGGGCGCTCCTCCAGCTGCAGGTATGGCAGGCCATGTTGAGTCCTCTCGTGGTGGTCTGATGTGGACCTCTTCAAATTCATGGTCTGCCCGCACCGAGTGCAAGATGGATTGTACTCCCCTCTTGCAGAGGGGGCACTCAGGTTTGCTGTTAGCCCACCGCAGGATGCAGGCGTAGCAGAACTGGTGGAGGCATGGCATCACGAAGGCGGCGTTGTCAATGCTGTCCAGGCAGACTGGACAGCGGTGTTCCACCTCCGTGGCCATGCTGTTCTGGCTGCGGTGGGCTGGGAGGAGCTGCGGGTGGTGAACTGCTTCCTCCAAATGGCACTGCAGCAGCTGGAAGCTGCGCTCGAAGATGCGCCGCGTGTGCCCTGGACACACCCTTCAGTATCTCTGGGATACGCACTTGAAAACCGTCCTGAGTAAGGCACCAGCACCAAGCCTTCGCTCAGCACTCCAGCCTCGCTGGCTGCTCAGCTGGAGTCTGCGCTTGAGGCCGTTGGGCACCCCTGTGTGCTGGGTTACAGGGCTGGGTGACGTCACGCTTGTCCGTTGGTGACCAGTAAACATGGCACTCAGGCAGCTTCCAGAAGCTGCCATGTCAGATGACTACTTTTTGGTGGTCTTCTGGCTTTCACAAACCTTGACGGACAATAAAACACAACAGAACAGAACTGTCCCTGGTGGAAGGAACTCCAACAATCTTCTAGTCCGACTGCCCGACCACTCCAGGGCTGACCAAAAGTTCAAGCCTGTTGTTAAGGGCATTGTCCAAATGCCTCTGAAACGGATGGGCACGGGGCGTGGGCCATCCCTTGAGGAAGGCTGTTGCAGTGTTTGATCACCCTCTTGGTACAGAAATTGATCCTGAGCTCAAGTCTGAACCTGCCTTGACACAGCTTTGAGCGCTCAGTCACATGATCTGGCTTGGCCGGCCCTGTGTGGAGCCAAGCGTTGCACTTGATGATCCTTGTGCATCTCTTCCCACTCAGCATATTCTGTTATTCTATGAATTTATACTTGTGCCTGGCACCCAGCCACCCAAGGTGCAGAAGCCAACAGTTTGTCTTGTTAAATTTCATGCCCTTGATGACTGCCCCATGCTCCAGTGTATCTACAGCCCACTGCAAGGCCTGTTCTTGCTCAAGAGACTTAACAGCGGCTGCCGGTTTAGTAGCATCAGTAAACTTGCTAACGGTGCATCCAACCCCTGCCCCCGGATCACTGATAAAAGGATTGACTGGAACTGGCCCTAGAATTGAGCCCTGAGGAACAAGCCCGAAGCACTTGGCTCACTCTTGTGGGTTTTCTCCTGCCTTTCTCTCCTTCCATTATGCCAAATCTCATCCTTGATCAAACTCTAACTAAATTGGAATAATATTTAAAGCAATAAATAAGTAGAACTAAAATAAATAACAATTTCCCACACATCTGCCTGTAACCAGTGTTTGAAATGAATCGTTGGCGGTCAGAGTTACAAAGGGGAAACTGCCATATGCTCTGCCCCTTTATGCTGCGTTTGTACGTTGTTACTGGCTCCTTAGTCATTATTCCAAGGCGATCATTGTTATTATTATTATTAATTTATTAAAGGGAAAATATCTTGCTTTTGTGAAGTCAACTTCCCATCTTTCTCAAGGGTAAAGGGATAAATTGAAGAGACTGGCTTGGAAGAATTTCCCTACTTCTGGACGTGGCTCCTCCAGGAACAGGCAGAACATCACAGAAGTTCAGGAGCTCAAAATCAGCCTTGATTTCTGTCAGAGTTTTGCGTGGCTGGGTCCTGGTGGAAAAGGGGGCAGGGGGCTGCAGAAAATGGCTGCTGCAAGAAGCAGCCAGAAGCTCTCTGCAGGCCCGAGAGAGTAAACATGGGCTAATTCAAGGCCAGAGTTGCTGCTGAACAAGGCCAAGCCAATCGTCCAATGTCACAGCGCCTCAGGGAATCACATTTAGGAGAATAAAAAGGCAGGCAGGTGCATTTTCCCACCAAAGAGGGGAGTGAGAAGATGTAAGGAGCTGTGCAGGCAGCAAGGCCGGGGAGGGCGGGAGAGGAGGCCTCGCCCTGCTGCTGGAGAGAATGATGCCCCTGCAGCCTGTGGAGAAAGCCATGGTGGAGCGGGTGTCCCCCCAGAGCCCATGGAAAAGGCTGAGACCCCACCTGCAGCCCCTGGAGAGGCTCCACGCTAGATGAAGCAGGTGGAGACATAGAGGAGATGCTGTGACCCACGTTAGAGCAAGCCCCTCCCTGTGCCACAATGCAGGGGAAGAAGGGAGTGAAATCATGACCAAAGTGAAGTCTGAAGTGATAGAGCGGCTTTGGTGGGCGTCTGGCCTCCAGCCAGGACCAAACCACCACAATTTATGACAAAGCATCTCAGGAATTACTTGCTGTCTCTAAGAGAGAGACTTGTATGCCATCAAATACATGACTTGGTTGTCCAGCATGGGTAAGTGTAACATGTTTTATAGTTCCTGCGCTATTTCTAGACTCACCCTCAGCAAAAGAAAGGGAAAGGAAAAAACATCACAGCATTTCACATCTTTCATTAGAAACTTTATTCCATCAGCCTCCAGGTACATGAAGTGAAATAAATGGTAGTGAAGGGCAGAAGGACCAACAGCAGTCATCTTTGGAAAACAGAAACATTTTCACAACAAAACACCTTTTTGTTACAGCGAAGAAAAAAAGCCAGGCACACTTGATAGCTTTTCTTTAAAGATGTATTACAGTTCAGTCACACCAAAGTGAAACCTTGTGGGCTAAAACTGGGAAGTTCTGTGCTTTAGCACTAGTACAAGCCTACCAAACCACACGATTTTCTGGGCAGCAATTAAGAAACATGCATCTTTCTGTCAAAATTTCTGTCCAAATGAGCTGTGTATTCTTCAGTCTGGACTTCAGAGCTTCAGTATAAGGATCATTAGTTGGATACCTACGTAAAGAAACAAATTCAATCATGGTCACGGTACTTGGAAAATCCAACAGATCTTAACTGACACCTTGGCCACTGTGGAGTTTGTTTTATTCTGTATTCCCTTCAATATGAACTCAGCTTTGCAGATTGTCTCAGCAGAAAGTATGAATGCACTGAAATCTTCTTTCCCCTAATCTGCATGCGCATCTCCAATTAAAATTTATGTGACTTCTCTGGGTACATCAAAATAAGGACAAACTTCATGTGTGACTGTGTTGTGATTAAAATCTTTGCTTAAAAGCCTTTAAGCGTTTTAAAAAGCCTTGAGGTTCATGGTGTTTCTCCATGACCACCATTAGTACACCTACATTATGGAAAACCTTAGGTTTCTACTTACTACCTCAATTAAAGTCAGCTACACACTTTGTGCATCGTTTTGCACTTCAGTAAACTGGTACTAAGTTGCTCCCTTTTCAGTGTGACATTTCTCACTCTTGTAATGTGACTGTTTAGCAGCAAAGCTTCTCTTGCCGTCCCTGTCCCTGGTGAAGGCCTTTCTCTTAGTAGACAGTACTTGCTGAAATTACTTGTCAGCTTACTCGTTAAATTCCCACCACAATATAGTATCTCTGTTTGGATTTAAATTCTCTAAAGAGCATACTGGGATCTACAGAAAGGGCTAGATGACAAGCATGAAGATTAAGTTGGGGGGGTGGTCTCTCAAATTGACAGATGAGTGTCCTTCAGTGGAAGCCTGCTGGGGCACAGAGGGGACAGTGGGATTGCCAACGCCAGTCCCACGGGCTTTTGTCCTGTGGCTGTCATTTGACAAAACTATGTGAGCCCTGCAGGTAATCTGTTCAGAGTGTCTACCAGCGATCCTTCGCTGAAATAAATTCAGGGAGGACTCGTGCTTCCCGCTGTATGCCGTACGATGCAACTGCCTACCCCTTTTAACTGGGCACAGAGCAAATGTTGGGACACGCTGCTCCCAAGAAGCTGGAGAGCTAATGCCAGAAGAGGGTGGAGGAGCCTGCTGGGGCTCCGTTACAAGCATGTTTTCCGGCACCATCACCAGCAGCAGCAGCTAGAAACAGTCCTGCCACACCTGATGCAGGGTTCTAGAGGTAACTTGGCACTGACACAGAATGTCCGGTCTGGATCAACCATTTTATTTCCAGCTGAGATGTTTGGGGAACAATTCTGCTCCAATGCATCGCTACCTTGGCAGATTTCACAGTTCCCAACAGGCTGTTCTGGAGGGAGAGAAAGGAGCCTGTTGGAAAGGTGCTCTCCATGCAGAGCCAACAGAATAAGCTAAACTTTAAGGAGGGACTGGTTTGGACTTTCCTTCTGCTTCCTCGTTACTAGCCTTGACAACACCACCTTGATGTTTTTTCCCAATGAAGTAGGTTAAAGTGTTATGTATTAGGTAACCACCTCTGACAGACATGGGGACGACACGAATTCTGCCTTCAATCCTCTCCCTCTGCCCAGAGGTTCCTTCAGCCGGACAAAATAAAGGCCAGTTGGCCAAAATGCCAAAGAAACGCACACACGGTAGAATATTTTTGCAATTACAACTAGATGGCTAGAACACAGACACACAGCATAGAAATGGAGACAGGAGTTAATAAAGAATGGGGGGTACATGTGTCACATTATCAGCGATGCAAAAGACCAGCTTAAGCACGTGTTTCTTTACGTCAGCTATAAAAAAGAAAAGGTGCCTTTTTAGCAAGTATGCACAGAGATTGCTCAGTTATTTCTAAGAAAAAAAATACACAGAACACTTTACTATTTTTATCCTCTATTACAGACATTATTACTACCTGTTTATAAAATGTAAACCTTTCCTCGCAGTTAAGATTTACAGCAGTCATCACCTTTGTCCACTCCTTACATAATCAGTCCCTGGTGACAAAAATAAACTGATGTAGCACACACCTTTTCTGAAGTAATTACTGATATGTCATGGAGCATTAGTTGTGTAGTGGCAGAAGTAGTGGTCAGAACTGCAACGTATGGAGCTGAATGGCAGCAAAAGACTTGTTGAAGGCTGGTGCTGGGTCTGGAATACCAGGAGTTTCTCGAGGCATCCACCGTAGCATACTGAGGTACGCAATGCTTTTAACTCCCAAACTATGCAAGCAAGGTATGCCCACCACCAGTAATGGACAAGAAAAACCTGGTCATGGATTCCCCAAGCTTCCTTATCACCATCAGATCATGTCTTGAGATCAGAATGGAAGGTAAAATTTGGCCAAGCGCCTTTTCTTCTACAGAACTAGTGAATCAAATCACCTGTACAAAGTGGTATTTGGTAAACTGCACTGTCCTGGGAGGACACGAAGTCTATATTTAAAGTGTCTGAAATGGGATGTTATAAAAACTGATCTGCAAGCTAGTATTTTTAAGCCAGTATATTACAGTATAAATGTGCTGCATACCTGCGTCTATAAAATTAACTGCCATGAAAAAAGAACAACCAGGATCCCCAGAGTGTGGCATTTGTCCATCTGTCACTTGTAGACACAATACAAACCTCACATTGAGATTCTGTTTCAGGTACAGCAGCTGTCTGCTGGACAGATTTGGAACCAAATCTGATGGGAAGGAAACTAGAGGAAGGAGCACAGTCCTGCCACTTTGCCCCGGGAGAGTCCCACTGTGCTACACATCAGCTTTTGGGGTCATTCACTGCCGACCTCTTTCGGTGAGGATGTGGGGCTGTCTCGAACTGGTAGCAAGTCATAATGACATGGAATGTGGCTGTTTTTTGGCAGATCATACGGATCCTGGCTGAAACGTCCGGTGCTGCTGAGTGCTCCCTGGACAACACTCAACGTAGGTTCTGTGATAAAAGAGAGAAGATGCATTCAACACTAGAAGCAGCAAACAGAAACAAACGCGGGGTTACACTTCAGTTTGCATTACAAAAGATCCTCTCTTCTCTGCTTCAGTATTCCTTGTCACAAGGCAGGTGTGGGAACAAAGAGGGATATTATGGTGCTTTGGCTTTACACTAAGTTACACCTGTGGGTTTGCAGCAGGGCCCTGCCACAAGTACATTTCCTGACAGAAGCAAGTGTGCTTTGTCTGTGCATAAACAAAACCAACCAAACAAACCCCCCCAACAATAAACACAAAATTAAAAAACCCACCCACCAAACTAATTTGGGGATTTTAATTAGTTTCATAATGAATTTTTAATTAGTTTTTATAAAAATCCTTAGAAATGTGGGGAGAACTGGTGGGTTTTGGAGGAATGTCTAACTGGGGACAGAAAAGGCAAATGGTATCCTATGACAGAAGACATAGACTTTATTCCAGCCTAGAGAGCATTGGGATAAGGAGGATTCTACCAGACCCCCAAGTTTTCTGGAACTACACCAGCCACAGTAGCGCAGGAACTCGATAGGGCCCCTGTCAGTGAAATACAGCCTCTGGGAGGGAAGATGCTGGTTTTCATGTCAAGAAGAGGAAAGATTCTTTCTATCCCTCCCATAAACTTACTCCAGCTGTGTTCAGTACTTAACTGCTGCTGTGGGTCTGCATGGCCAAACCAGCTCAAGGACCGATCCGCCGCTGACCAAGGCCGAGCCCATCAGCACCGGTCACAGCCCCTCTGTGGTCACATATTTAAGAGGAAAAAACCCACCAGTGGAAGCTTTTGCCACCAGAGGAGGGAGTGAGAAAATGGAAGAAACTTTGCAGACACCAAGGTCAGTGAAGAAGGGGAGGAGGAGGCGCTCCGGGCACCACAGGAGAGATTCCCCTGCAGCCTGTGAAGAGCATGGGGAACAGGTTGTCCCCTTGCCACCCACTGAAGATGATGGGGAGCAGAGATGCTTCCTGCAGCCCGTGGAGAGGCCCCCAGGCTGGAGTGGGGAGACACACGTTGAAGATGTAGTGACCTGTGTTGGAGCAAGCTCCTGGCAGGACCTGCAGCCTATGCAGAGACAGGCCCCAGGCCACAGCATGTTTTCTGGGGGGACTTGTGACTCTGTGGGGGACCAGGATGGAGCAGTGTGGGCCTGAGAGACTCAGAGACATTCTATGATTTTATGACTGTACTCCATAGCAGTGACCCACACTGGGACAGCTGGTGAAGAGATGGAGCCCCGTGGGAAAAGACTGATGTTGAAGAAGTTTGTGGAGGACCCCATGCTGGAGCAGGGGAAGAGTGTAAGGAATGCCCACCCCCCCCTTTCCCGCTAAGAAGGAAGATTACTTATGAGGAACTGATGGAAACCCCCATTCTGCCACCCCCCTGTGACACCTCAGCAAGGAGGAAGGGAGAGAAATAATGAATAAAGTTGAGTCTTTGAAGAAGGGAGAGGCAGGGACAGGCCTTTTAGGATTTGGTTGCACTTCTCATTATTCTACCCTGGTTTCTGTGCATGTGAGTGTGGTAAGATGGGTTTTTTCAATTCCCTGTTGAGTCTGTTCTGCCTGTGACGCTGATTGCGGAATGATCTCTCCCTGTCCTTATCTCCACTCCTAAGCCTCTCAAGAGGTATTTTCTCCCCCAGCTGAAAAGGGGAGTGAGAAGAGTGTCTTTGCTAGGAACCCGGCCTCCAGTCAAGGTGCAACCACCACAACAGCCTAAAATAGAGTGCGATCAAATGCTTAGCTTACGCTGTTGTTTAAAGACAGGCCTTCAAACCAGGGAAATTGAGCGCTCTCTCTAGGTTAGAGATCAGAGCTGAAGGTATTTAAAGCTCTGTCCTTGTGATCTCTACCACTTCCCTGGAAAAGACGTTGTGAGATGGGTGGAGCAGAAAACAGAACCTGAACGTATCGCTTTTTTAACTGATTTTTTAATGTGTTTTGATTAACCTGGCTCAAAGGAAAAAGTCCTGTGCTCTTTGTTCTTAACCTTCAACATCGAGAAGTACATTTTGCACTTACCAACTTCATAAACGTTCCTATTGGCTGAAGCAGAGCCAGCGATCTCAGCATACGGGGAGTCCCCGCGTGCCGGGGACTTCATTTCCACATAGCCGCATTCTGAACTTCTGGGGACAAGAGCTGGTGGGTCTTTTATAGTAGCGTAGGGGTTCTCAGAACTACTTAACGAGCAATTACTTAAATTATATTCGGAGTTCTTCACTAGATCTGCAACAAGAAAAACACGTGTTTCTCTCAAGCATGCTAGTAGTATGGACATCGATGCTACACAGGGTGTTGAGTTCTAACAAGTCGCTCCCCAACAAATATTTAAATGGAAACCAGTCATAGCACTTCCAAATGGTTAGACAGTCCTTAATGAATCCACTTCTACTGCTATTCTTGTTTATGGCCCTTGGTCTTGTCATCAGCAAATTCCTGTTGCAGTCTGAGAACTGTCAATTCTGGTTAGAATAGTAGCTGGCATTCAATACAGATAATCCCAGAGTGGTTGGGGTTGGAAGGGACCTCAAAGCACATCTAGTTCCAGCGCCCTGTCGTGGGCAGGGACACCCTCCACTAGACCAGGTTGCCCAAAGCCCCATCCAGCCTGGCCCTGAACAATGCCAGGGAGGGGGCAGCCACCGCTTCTCTGGGCAGCCTGTGACGGGGCCTCACCACCCCAACAGAGAAGAATTCCATCCTAACACCTGATCTAAATCTAACTTCTTTCAGGTTAAGGCCATTACATTTTGTCCTTTCACTATATGCCCTTGTAAACAGCCCCTCTCCAGATTTCTGGTAGCCCGCTCCCGGTTAGGTAGTGAAAGGCTGCTACAGAATCTCCCCAGAGCCTTCTCTTCCCCAGGTGGAACAAGCACAACTCTCTCAGCCTGTCTTTGTAGGAGAGGTGCTCCAGCCCTGCGGTGACCTTTGTAGCCCTCCCCTGGCCTCACTTCAGCAGCTCAGTGTCTTTTACTGGGGAGCTCAGAGCTGGACACTGCACTTCACGTGCTTTCACTTTCTGTGCCTTGGGCACTGTGGCTTGAGCACTTGCCAGAAAAGACTGAGGCAAAAAGTCATGAAGTACCTCAGCCTTCTCCAGATCCTGGGTAACTGCATCTCCTGTTTCCTTCTGGAGACAAGCCCAATTTTTCCTCTCACCCTCATTTTGTCACTGATGGAGCTATAGAAGCTTTTGATGTTGCCCTTGATGTCTCAGGGCAGATTTAGTTCTGTCAGCACTTTAGCTTTCTTAACCTGGTCCCTGGCTGTTGGAACAGTTTCTCGTTATTCCCCCTAGACTACCTGCCCATGCTTCTACCCTCTGTAGGCTTCCTTTCTCTGTCTGAGTTTGCCCAGGAGCTCCTTGTTCATCCAGGCAGGCCTCCTGGCACATTTGTTGGGCTGCATCTCTCCAGAGCTTGAAGGAGGCAGTCCTTGAATACTAACCATCTGTCTTGGGCCCCTGGTCCTTCCAGGGCTTCGTTCCATGGTACTCTACTGAGCAGGTCCCTGAAGAGGCCGAAGTATGTTCTGCTGCAGTCCAGGGTAGTGAGCTTGCTGTGCACCCTCCTTACTTCCCTGAGGATCTAGAACTCCAACATTTCATGGTCACTGCAACCAAGATTGCATCATGGTACTCTGTTACAAGCATTACAGCAGTCTAAAGGAACTTTCTCTAGACAGTCTCTCTCTAAACAAAATACACAGTTTCCAAGAACAGAATTAGGTTATTTGAGAAGACCTAAACCAACTAAATTTATTCCTACTCCATCTTTATTTACTAGGTCTCATGTCAGCTGTCCTGCTGTTTTTGCCAAGCCTGACACCCAGGTCACAAGCCTAGAGCTACCCAAGCAATCCCATTGCACCTTCTAGAAACCAGGCATAACATCAGCATTCCTCCAGTCTTCCAGAATCTCCCCATGCAGTGGGGTAGCCACAGCCGGGATCTCTCAGAAGTCCCAAGTGCTGGTACGTCTGCTCTAAGAAAATGTAAAGCTGAACTCTGAGCGTTAAACTGTTTTCTTAAAAACCCCGCGTCTCAGCCGGAGCTGTTGTTAGACCAAGGCTGGGGATGGGCAGGGAAAAATCCTGCTGCAGACTGCTTCTGATGCTGCACCTGATCCCCAGAACCTGACAGTGAGAAGGACTAGAAATGAAGGTAATTAAATCATCTAAAGAATAATGGCACTCAGAGTCCCTTCTAAGGCTTTCACTGGGCAGAGACATGAGGAGTGTGATCCAGCCTTTTTGGGATGCTTGAGATTGGGAAAGGATGAAGCGACAACAGGATACAGAAATTCTCACCCCTTCTCAGGAATTTTCTTTTGAGGGACAATGTGCTGTGTTTCAGCAGACAGGAGGCTTAGCTGGGAAGATGCTGCTACAATTTACATCTGCAGCAGCCCAGATGATGAGAAACTACTTCAAAAAGCATTGATTCTGTGTGGTGGGGATTAAAGAAAAGGATTCACCCAACCCCACACCTATTTAATCAAAGTAATTTTGCCAAAGCAGATCCTTATTTACAACACCCATTGATTTATGAAAGTAGTTAGTATGAAAATAGTTGTATGACAATATGATGAGAGTTTTGCATATCATGTCTGCACTGGGCATCAGGTGGATTCACCGCTCCTCACAAGGAGTCACTTTTTTGTCTCCTTGAAGAAAGGTCGAACCCATAACCCTGAACCTCACGCACAGCCAGACCACCTTGGCATTACCCTGAGCGGAGAACCAGGAAAAATTCCCTGCTTCCCTCTCTATCCCAAACACAGTGAATCCCATTCACCCTCTCCTCCTCCTCCTTCTTCCTTCTTACCAAGCTCCTTGAGGTAGCCACCATGTTTCCAGTCTGCAGGCAATGTTCCCGCGTAGTCCATGACAGTTCCTCGTTTTCCAGGTTCCACGTTTTTAAGGTTCACAAACAGCTGATTGGTTTTGGCCTAATTCAAAGGAAGACAGATAACAGAAACTGAAACTGATGGGAAGTTATAGGATTTCCAGGTGCTAATCAGGGAAAGTGGTTTGTGTTTGCGTGGCCAGGTTTTGGTAGCGGTGGGAGGCCAGGAGTGGCTTCTGCAAGAAGCTCCTAGAAGCGTCC
The DNA here is from genome assembly GCF_964237585.1 of Gallinula chloropus. Classification (NCBI taxonomy): domain Eukaryota; kingdom Metazoa; phylum Chordata; class Aves; order Gruiformes; family Rallidae; genus Gallinula; species Gallinula chloropus. Next base: position 57,352,973 of record NC_140089.1, read on the forward strand.
CCTACATCCAACAGAGTAAATACCCAACGGCTCAAGGATGGACCCACCGCTGGCCAGCGATGAGCCCATCAGCGATGGTGGCAGCACCTCTGTGATAGGATGTTTCAGAAGGAAAAAACCTCACAGATAGACACTTCTTGCTGCCAGAGAAGGGAGTGAGAAGATGAAGAAACTCTGCAGACACCAAGGCCAGGGAAGAAGGAGGGGGAGGAAGCGCTCCAGGCACCAGAGGGGAGATTCCCGAGCAGCCCATGGAGAAGACCATGGTGAAGCAGGCAGTCCTGCTGCAGCCCAGGAGGAAGATGCCGAGTAGAGATCCCAGCTGCAGCTCCATGCTGGAGCGGGTGGACACACCTGAAGGAGGCTGTGACCCCATGGGAAACCTGCATTAGAGCAAGCTCCTGGCAGGACCTGCAGCCCGTGGACAGAGGAGGCTATGCCACAGCAGGTTTCCCTGGGGCAGCCTGTGGCTCTGTGGGGAAGCAGGCTGGAGCAGTCTTCTCCTGGAGGTCTGAGCCCCACGGAAGCCATGCCGGGGCAGTTGGTGAAGAGCTGTAGCCCCCATGGTAAGGATTCATGTTGGAGAAGTTCATGGAGGATTGTCTGATGTGGGAAAGACCCCACACTGGAGCAGGGGAAGCATGTGAGGAGTCCTCTGCCTGAAGAGGAAGGAGCAGCAAAGACAACGTGTGATTAACTGGCCACAATCCCCATTCTGCCCCCTCCTGTGCCGCTCGGGGGCAGGTGGCAGAGAATTTGTGAAGTTGAGGCCAGGAAGAAGGGAGAGGTGAGGGGAGGTGTTTGAACATTTGGTTTTATACTTCATTATCCCAGTCTCTTTTGATTTGGTAAGAAATTAGATGCATTTTATTCCGCGTTGCGGCTGTTTTGCCCATGATGTTATCTGCAGAATGATCTCTCCCTGCTCTTATCTCAACTCATAAGCTTTTGGTTATATCTTCTCTCCCCTGTCCAGCTGTGGAGGGGAGTTATAGAGCGGCTTTGCTGGGCACCTGACCTCCAGCCAGGGTCAACCCACCACAAAAAGAAACCAAACCTGAAACATGATGGAACCAAATGAAATAAACTAGAAGCTAATTGACACAGGAGCACTGAGATTTTGATGCTCTACCTTTGCCAGGGTCAGTCTGTCCATGTTGTTGACATGAGGTGGGGTAGCGCACTGAGTCAGAGTATGATAACTGGGGTTAGAGAAATAGTGACTGTTGGAATTTCCACTGGTACTGTGAGGGATGGCTTCTGAAAAGAAAAGAAAATCAACAACTATCAATAACATGGCATTTCTTTCTGAGGAGATGTTTTTTACAGCTCTGCACTCATTCCAAAACCTAATGGAGAGTTTCTGGAAAATATCTACCTAGGAAATTGCCATTCATTTGACGGATTTAGGGACACAGAGCAGGAACTGACAGGTCACTTGAAGCAAGAGCATGTTACTTGCTAACTTACTTCTCTCCTGAGGTTCCTTGCTCTCTTTTGCCTCTGCAGTCACTGTCCCAATTACAGAGAATTTTAACCACCAAGTTCATAGCAACACTCTCTAGTGCCTCAAGAGCACCCCCACCTTTGCTGACAGCTCTTTCTTGGCTCTGAAAACTCTTTCTGCCACCTTCTTCACCTGCTGCCTGCCTTAACAGCTGTGGGCAGAAGACAGCAGTGCCTGAAGTTTCACGTACCCGTTGAGTCACTCCCGGGTTTGCTCTTTGCCTTCACTTGTTTCAGACTCGAGCCTCTCTGCTCCCTGCCTCTCCAGGAGATCTTGCCACAGCTCCTGTGAAATCCTGACTCGCCACAGCTACAGGAGCCGCCTTGTGCAGTCCAGCTGTTGGCACGGAACTAAATTCTCAGTAGAAACTGTATTTTGCCCGTTTCCAATCCTGTTTTTAAGTAGCCACAGAGGAATAGAAAAGTCCATGCTTCCTCTGAACTGGGCTGAACTGTCTCTGACAGCTGAAAGGTAAGCACGTACATCTGCCATCACACCCCACTGGTCCCCTGTGCCAGTCCACCGGCACGGCTACCAGGGTGGTCTCTCTCCCCCGTGAAAGGCAACTGACAGCAGTGTCTCAGGCTGCCTCTTCCCACAGGTGGAAGCCCTCCCCTGCCTCTCCTTCCAGGAAGCCTCCCATGGCAGAACTGTAGACATCCTTTTCAAAACCACGTATGCTCCTGCTCACAGCAACCCTTGCTCATCCCAAAAGGTGAAATGGGCACTGTTAGGGGCATGTGAGAACCCTTCAGAGCTCAGCTAAAAAAGCGCAAAGTGAAGAGATGGAGAAAAACCCCCACCTTCTAAATGTCATTTACCTGGAATGGTGTAAGCTGCATTGATGGCCCTCAGAGCAGGGGTGTAGGTCACTGCAGGCATATTGTTGAATGATGTTTGAAACCGATGTGAAGACATTCCTGGCCTTAAGGAGAAACATTCATGTTCTTCCTAGAAAAAGGTGTTTTCATGGACTTGAGAAAGTAACAACATTTTCTAAGCAAAAGCACAAAGCAGGTCAAGCACTCGCTCCATCAGCAATTCTGCCTTTTTGGAGAGGACAGCGCTGTAAAGGCTGTCCTGTCCTGTTCCAGACTCCCCAGGGAAGTGGTCACAGCACCCAGCTTGACTGAGTTCAAGAAGCAGCTGGACGATGCGCTCGGTCCCATGCTCTGACTTGGCTGGTCCTGTGTGGAGCCAGGAGTTGGACCCTATGATCCTTCTGGGTCCCTGCCAACTCAGAACATTCTAGGAAGGACTCTGTATTTCACACAACTACACTGATTGCTTTGCTCCAGTGAACTCTTACTGAGGCATGGAATACTTACAAAATCCACAGAATATACATCACTTAACAGGATGGACTATTTAAACCTACGAGCTTTATCAGACTAATTTAGTGAGTGATACAGAGATGGAATGTAATAGGCTAATCCAAATTTCCTATCAAACAATTAAGAGAATTTGATTGCATGGAGGCTTTACCTTGATCACATCTGGCCCCCTTCCAGCCTGGGCTGCAGTAACATGTTCCCGGGATGTGGTCACACGTTGAGTTGTTCAGACAGTCACAAATCTGCCGGCATCCATACCCGTATGTACCCTGAGGGAATTCTGCACCAAGTGTGAGAGAAAAAAGGAACTCGAATCAGTCAGAGCTTCTTAACTGTGTTGGGATTACAGATCTGCAGCACCACGGACGCTACCATTCGTTCCTAGCCCCAAGCTCTGTCTGTCCACGGCCAGCAGATGGCCAGCAGATGGCAATGTGTCACCAGTGGCAGACCCCTAGGACTTGGGCTACTCCATTCTGAGCAAATAGCCACAGGTTGGGTCTTTTCTAACTAAGGACTTCTTTTACTCTAGATATGCATATGATCAGGACTGTACCTTTATCAAGTGAACTCTTGCTGCTGTGGTTGCATTGATGAATATAGCATGTCTAAAAAACAAGTAATTATCTATAAAGCTGGAGATTTCTCACAACAAGTTCAACATGTCATGAGAAAGAATTTCACTGACTGCTTTGAAAATGTCACAGTGAATGAATCTGATACTATGTACTGCCATTAGAATGGTGAAGTGGGTCCAAAATGTTAATTACTGCTCAGAGACAGGCAAGGATAATTTTCTTCATGATAAAATATCTCTGAATGCAGAGGGTACTCTAAGAACAGCCCCTTTCTCCTGATTAGGGGTCACATCCTGAAGTTTTTATTTGTTTCTTTACCAAAAAGAGATGGGTAATTTTAAAATGCTTTTGTGGAAAGGTATTGCATGTGTGTTTCAAGGAGAGAAGAAACAGGTCAGATATAGAAGCCTTAGCTTTAATTCTGTGTAAGTTTAAAAAGACTGTTAACTGTTTGTTGCTGTGCACTGATTTGGTTGTCCAGAGACCTGTCTGAGAGCAATAAAAATTCCTGAATCCTTTAAACGCATAAGGACTCATCTATGTGTGGGCTGCATTTTTGCAAAGTGGTGGTTTTGCCCAAATTTCACTTCATTAAGAAATATACTACATTGTAGTGACAAAAAAAAAAGTACTAAGTTTGTTTTTTCTTGTTTTCGCTTCAGTTGTGCCTTTTGATTCTTTTTGTTATTGTTTTTGTTTGAAAATAGTGGTCAGCTATGAGGGAATGTAAACCCCATACAGATGAAAGGTTAAAAGTTTTAAGAAGGTTACTGGTTCCAGAAGAAATTAATGGAATCATTATCTTCCATGTGAACAAAAGGCCTGTACACAAAGCAAAGAAACTTGCTCTGTTACAGCCCATGAGCACAGTCTAAATAGATGCTTCCATTCATATTGCTGGCACCATTTTCTTGTTATTGATTTGTGAGTAAGTCTCTCCTCCTCCTAAATCCCTATTCTTCTACTCTCCAAAATACTTACTTATTTTACCATAAAACCAGACACCTTTCTTGCTACTGGCTTCCACAGGAATCGGCTCAAGATTTATCTTGCTATGATACTTAGTTGTGCATGCCAATCACTTCACAGAATTTAGACAGCAGAGGGTTTTTTTCCAAAGTCACCAGCTGCTACATTGCACTGGTACAGAGCTAGTTAACCTGGACTAGCCAAGCCATAAATGAGTTACCATAAGTGACGTGAAACCAATGCGGGATGGTATTCGGAAATGCACCTCCCTGGAAATCAGCACAGTCTCTTTGGAATGTTGACGTATCAGGCTCTGGTGTGGCTTCTTTTATTCACAGAAATGGGTTGACTGAAACTTTGGAATACAGTGTTTTGGACCGTGTGGATTTTGGTACTTCATGGAATTGGATCTATTTCTTGTGAGAATTCTGCCTCAGGTATTTCTCTCCTATTATCAGTATTTTCATAGACCTGACAAGGCATCTGGAGAATGCTGAATTATTTCATAAAAGAACTCCTATGAAACATAATGAAATTAGGGCCTAGCACTCTGAGTCAGTAACAAAGTCTTCACTGGGTTAGCATACCAAGGCAATACTCCCCAAGTGAGGTAGAATGGCAGTAAAAAGGGGTATCTGCGTTGTGCTTTTATGTGGCAAGGTTCTGGTGGCGAAGCGGGGAAGCAGGGGTGGCTTCTGCAAGAAGCAGCCAGAAGCTCTCTGCAGATCCTCTACAACTCTTCTTGGGCAGTGAAAGACTGAAAATCGGTCTCTTCTCTCATATGCTCCATCCCACTTCTTAGAAAAGCCAGAGTGCAATTATGTTGCTGATAGTGCTGATAAACTGAAGAAGAAAACTTTCGGATTTCTTCCTCCTATACCACACAGTCCTCATTTCTGACTTGGACAGTGGGTTTTTTACTAAATACTAGATAATGTAAATAGCCAAACCCGAATTGATTGTTGTTAAAAGAAAGGGGAACATTCCATACTTACGTTGAGAGCAGTCACTACCAATCCAGCCAGGGTAACACTGACAGGATTTATCAATAGGATTGCACATTCCTTTACTGGTGCACGTGCATATTCCAATGCAGTTCTTGCCAAATCTGCCACTGGGACATACTGGAACAAAACACAATTAGAACTCCTTAGTAATCAGAATGGGATTACCTTTTCTTTATTTCAAGAGGAATCTTGATACTAGGATCAAGACAGGTACCGCTTAGTATAATGTTCAGTAAGGCATTAGAAATTCTGGGAAGCCCTTTATACATGCTCATTATGCAAATAATACAAATAACAATACAGTGGGTTTCATACTGTAGGATCAAATGTTCAAACAGTTTAAACCTGCTTAAGATTCCTAATTTATACGCTGCAAGCACTACAACAGCAACTGCTGTTGGTTTTATGGCTTCCAAGCGACAGAAGGAAAATTGCTGAAGTGCCTGGTCTCTCTGTCCCAGAGAGTCTTTACTACAACTTGTACCTTCGTTACAGAGGGCTCTTGTAAACCCAGGTAAGCAGTCACATAAGCCAGTAATATGGTGGCAGGGACCACTGCTGTGTACACACCGGGGGCATGTCTGGCTGCAGCGGTGTCCATAAATCCCAGGGGAACAGACTGGAATCAGAAAGAACAAACCGTCATTCCTTCCTACACTTTCTATACAGCCGTGAACTACTCTTCAGAGCAATTCCTGACTCTGAATTAGCGCTGCTTTCTAAATACACAAGGCTGGCAATGGCATCCTCATTATTCGTGCAGTTCAAGGCTTTACACTCACAAATGGAGATTTGCTCGTCTTCCTCTAAGGTTCACTATATCCCAGCTCTTAATGACTTAACTGACATTCTGTTACTTGTCAGGCCATGCTGACTTGGGTTGCATGTGAAATGCATCTCTAGTTTTTATGTTATACACATTTGGCTATACATAGTATGTCCTCTCCAACAAAAACAACTCCTAAGGCATATTTGAAGAAAAGTCATTTAAAAAGATAGACTGGATAGTTTTATCTGTAGAGGAGTATGGTCATCTTAGACCTTGACTTCTTACCTGTTTCCTAACTTGGAAAACAAATAGCCATTACTTCACTGAGAAAAACTTACCAATGTTTTCCAGTGATCCTTTAAGTACTCATGACATGATACAGCCAGCTACACATCACCTAACTTTTAGAGAACCTGAGACCAGAAATAGGAATTCACTTAATTCTTACGCGAAAGGCTGCTCTAATCCCTTCCGGTATTTTTTTCCTGATAAATTAGATTATGAGGTAGCTAAGCTACTCTAACATACTTTGTCGCACTTAGTTACTTCCTCTATTGTGACAAACCCTTTGCCTGCTACTCCACTCATTATGCATATACATATGTTCCACACCACCTTTCTTAATCCTACCTTCTAATGCTCTCTCTGCAATGTAACTTTATAGAGCAGCGATTTGAGGCCCTGTTATGAAAGTATTGCTCAGGAGTATTGCTCTGACGTGTGAAGTGTGGGAGGAGGATATTTCCATACACTGAGCAGAAAGCAAACTATGCTCTTTATGTCATGTGTGTCTAGACATCACCAATGTGTTGAAACTAGTCCGTTACACACGCTGTTGTGATGACATCATCCCAGGACAGATATTCCATTTTTTCTAGAATCAAGCACAAAGTCTCTTTCTAGCAAAATCTTTTTCCTTTCCATAGATGAAGATTTCACTGAAGCCAAAAGCAGTGTCTCCTTTCCAATACCTGAGGTCACGCAGTCAAGGTCTGTGCTACGCCTGAAGTCGTCATCTCCACCCAGGATAGTTCTATCACACCGGCCAGCTCATTTTTAGAACCTGTTACAAAAAGATGCTACATTTTTACTACGGACTTTCAAATCATAGAATCTACCTACTTTAACCTGGCTTCATTCGTTACCATACTTTTGGTCTCTGGTGATTTGTCTGCCCTAGTGTCTCACAAACTACTCATCGATGGCACAATGACAATACTACTATTTTCTCATCATTCACTCCAATTACTTTTATTATTTTTGCAGCCTTGCCATTTCCCAGCGGTATCTGAGTGACTGATGGGAGGTCACACTGCGGCTTTTGGGACGACAATAAGGCCAAGAAGACTCCGCGCTCAGTTAGGTGAGTGCTGGCTGTGGCAGCCTCTCTCTCTTTCTGTGAGGACTCCTGTGGAGAGAGTCCACAGAGACTACTGACCCTTGAATACAAACAGGAAAGCTGAAGCTTGCAACGCTACAGTATCGCACGGAGACACAAAACTCCAGAACCCTCTGAGAGGGGCAAACTTAGAGCGTCAACTCCATCTTACAGAAGCTGGAAGAGTTTTCCCAACACTTACATAGACATTTAGGTGAGAACTCAAATCCCTTCCTGGAGATAAAAGGTTTGTGATAGCATGCCTTTCTGCAGAGTTTCATCATGTTTTCAAATTACCTTGCTCTTCATAGACAACAGCGTCAAACACAAATTCTAATGGATAACCAAATACAAATACTTCCTAATACCACAAGGAAAATGCCAGAGAAACCTTGCAGAAAAGTGCAACAATTTTCATGCAGAACAAAATATGTGCAGAGACACTTGAGTTCTCAAGTTTGAAAAACCTAAGTGGAAGCACAGCTTCTGCACAACTGATCCTCTTTTTGGCTGCCAGAGCCAAGCTTTCTGGGTTCCTGCACGCAAGGCTTTACGTACCAGAGCTGCCAGCACAGCCCTGCATATTTACAGCTCTTCACCACTTCCTGAGGAATGGTTCTGTGAAGGCGCGCAAGGTTTCAGATTGACCCGTCTACTCTCCTACTCCCAGTTTGCCTGTGGATCCCACACTCAACAACATTTCCATACCTGTGAATCACGGATGGAACAAAACAGCCACAGAACTGGCCCCTGTCTCCTTCCAGCCCCACACAGTCCTCCTATAGAGCAGAGAGTTTAGTTAAAAACTGGAGCTTCTAAGAATTTCCTAGAAAACCAAACTCTATCACTGGAAAAGATGGAGCCAGTTTTTCAGAGAAAGAGTTCATGTTTTGACTACAAAATGTAATAAAAAACAGTTATGGAATAAAACAAATCAGGTTTGACTTTTACCATTTTAAAAAACTTTGAAATTAGGTATTTTGATTGCTCTCCCCAAGCACAAATTCCAATGTGCAGCAGACCTGATGCAGCAGACCTGATGCAGCAATGTCATGTCAGTGCAATGAATTCTAACTTTGCAGTTCTCAATGTCAGCGTGACGGCATCAGAGCCCTAAAAGGAAGGCAAAGACCTGTCTGTCACTGCACTCTTCGGAGTGCCTTCTCACAGCTGACTAAGAATGAAGGCAACTTCTCCGTTCATATTGTACCAGAGATAGAAGATAATTTAACTAAAATTATGTTGTTTGATGTTAAGTATCTATTTCTGGCACATTCTTTCCTCTCATAGTTTTTTCTGCTTTAACAGAAGCACTCTAGAGAGCATTTGATGCCAACAGGGAAAAATCTGGGTCTGTGTTTTTCAACAAATTCTAAAGGAGCTGGAGAAAAGTCTGAGGCTCGACGTCAAAGCATGAAAGCAGGAAGAGTTTTTCATCTGTGCATCATAACTGTGTGTTTTCTGCACTTCAGTGTGTTGCACTGCAGAGTTCATCCCAAAGATTTGTTGGCGCGTGTCCCTAATCTTCAACTCAGTTGTCTATGAGCTACCAGGAGCAGTCCTCCTTGGAGACTTATCCCCCCGACAAAATTCAGTGCAAAATCTGGTGAAATTATGAAACTACCTGGCAAGGGAATTCACATTTTTCTCCTCTCCAGCCTGGAGCACAGGTACAGGTTCCATCCAGAGCACTGCAAGCCCCTCTGTTAAGGCACTGGCAAGTTAAGTTACAGCCAAGCCCCCAGGTACCTCTGGGACAATTTATTGAGCAATCTACACCATGCCAACCTGCCAAAAAGAAGAATTTCAAGTGACAAATTAATCCAAGATTTCCCCCATTCCTCTCTGAGGACGTGTTTCATCCTGCCTATCAGGCAGCATCTTTCGGAGATGTGCAATCCCAGGGTACCACTAGCTACAAGCTAGTAGCAGCAGTTTCAGACGAGGACTTGTCCACGTTGGAACAAGGGTGGTGAAGGGCACCTCCTGACATCTCTGCACAGCACACATTTGCAGATGGGTGCCACCATGCAATAGCAACTCGGGGGAGATCGGCAAGGAAAACACAGACACCTTGAAATTTCACTGCCAAGCACCAGAGGATACTGAAGGTTTAAGGCATGGGCCAAAAAAGCAAGGACTATATTCCCTACATTCAAGCTGCTGCTGTCGTCATTCTTCCGCCAGTACTGAACAGATGGAGTTCTGCAATACAGTTTAGAAACTAAAATCCTAGACACAAAACAGAAGGAAACATAGCAGCAGTGCCTAAGTTGCATTTCTCCAAGGATACATGGAAGACCTTCTAGATTATTTCTGCACTTCTCTCCAGATGCAAAAAAGACTGTAATGGGAAATGGTTCTAAAATGCACCCTTCACTGCTGATTATGCTGGGTAGCAATGATTTGCAGACTGCACGCTGGATGGAGAGAAATGGAAATGGATTTTTAAAAATGTGACCATCTGATACAATAGAAACGGCAGGAGACAGTCCGACGTGACCATCAGCAGTGACACAAGCCAAGGTTCTAATTTTGTAGATACAGTATCAGCCCCTGACAAATTTAGTGGCTGTCTTCCGGTGTAACTAACACTTCTCTCCCACTCTCAAGCGTTGTGCATTTTTAGACAGGGAGTCCTACCACGCAGGCTTGGCATGGAATTTGCTTGGGAGCATTCAACAGTCTCCCCTCTCAGCAATCCCCCATCAGAGCTGAAGGACGCTGGACTACAAACCCTTCCTTACAGCAGAAGTGACAAAGAGAAAGGTGTATTGGAAGAGTGGATCTTTAAGGGAGGTGAGTAGCATAGTTTTGGGTTGAACGTCGACACCACGTGAAAAGATTTCTACGAAACCAGTGCTGGAGGATGTCTGAGATATCTGGTGATATGGCCTTCAGGGTGCTCTGCTTTTTATTAAGGGAGTACCACAAGCAGCACCCTGAATTACACAAAAACAGAGTCTAAAAACTATTCAGACAATAGAACTAGTACATTCTGTAGACTGACTCAGGTGCTACAAAAGCCAGAGAACATGCCTGTTCCAGGCTGTCACTAAGGTATCTGAAATTTCATGGCGAGGGACTCCTTCATGCTCTTTAAGTCCACAGTAAGCATTACTTTCCTGTTAGTTGTTGGGAGAGCTCAGGTCACACAGCAAACACCACTTGGTTAGATCAATGGACAGTATCTTAAGTAATAAGGAAGCCCTTCACGAAACCAAATCTCGGTAAGACAGCAGGTTCATGGAACGTGGATGTCTACAGTATTTTTAGGAATTAATTTGACTGAAGTTTTCACAGTTGTTGTTCCTACAACAGTCACCCTGTAAATATCCAAAGCACAGGTAACCACAAATGCATGTAAAAGCTGCAGAATAATCCATCCTGAACCGCAAAAACAAGTGTCTTGCTCTAGATTTTCTCTGGATGGAACATCAGGAGCTGCTGCAGCAAGATAATGACTGAAACCATCATTCCTCCCTTTATTTACACCTCACAAGGACATCCTCGTACTTAGCACTGTCTTATAAAGTCACTATCTTTTCTTTCCTGAAATGCCTTCACTTCAGTGCTGAGAACCAATCCCAGATTTGCCTCAGAATCTTAGACAACGCCCAGTATTATTTATGTACCTAAATACCGTTACCTTTCTTTTCCTGTGGTGGAGAAAGGACACTCGGGCACCATGAAGAACTTGGCACTCAACTAAAGCCAATGGAGTTGAAAATGTACTGCGAAAGAGAGACTTATTTACCTTAAATCCAGGGCCACAGGTGCATTTTCCAGTCACACTATTGCAGTCAGCACCATTTTGGCAGCTGCGGATCTGCTGACATGACTCGCCATAGAATCCTGGAGAACACGTCTCGTTGCAGTAGAGCCCCGACCAGCCAGGCTTGCAGGAGCATTCCCCAGACACAGGGTGACAGCTGCCAGGAGGGGATGGAAGGATAAGTAATTCAGGACTAAAAATGACAATCTACAACTGAACAGTTCTTGAGATCTAAATTAGAACGTATTTATAAAACTACTAGTACTGGCATTTTAAGACATACATCACTGTCCTGTAAATAGATGTAGGAAGCTGTAATACTTTTGAAGGATTTTGATGGGTTTTCATGAAGTCAGACTAATTGGCAGTAAGATTTATACATTAAGAAAGGGAGCCTATATATATATGTATGCACATATCCCTCAGAGAAAGCAAGAGACAAAAGAAAGGCCACCAGAACGTGTCCTGAAAAAACCCTAATCCCAGCCTAACTATACCAAATTAGTTGGTGATGCAGAATGACCTCCCACAGTCTTATTTACAAATGTGAAGCAGGGGTGGAAGATCACCAGAAAGAGCTTACAAGACAAAAGGAAAAACCCTTGTAGAAAAGTACGTAGCTACAGTGTGCTCTTTTTACACCAGGTGTCACGTGAGTAAAGACATGCCAAAACCAGCCTGAAATGCTGCAATTCCTACATTTTGTACATTCCTGTACAAAACAAGGCGCTAATGTTGACAAAGGCAGACAGAGGCCTTTTTCGCTTCTTCCTGCAAACTGCATCTTCAGAATGACAAGTTTCTGTAAACCCCCCAACCTGTGATGGGAAGTGGCAGGGACGTATGGATCTGCTCATACCAGGTCACAGCGCTGTTGCTGTACCCCACTGAGGAAACGGGGTTTATATGGCCTTAGTCTCAGCCAGCCAGTGCTCACTCTCTGTTTTCTCTTGACTGTTGAGTACCAAGGGAAAAATGGATACTTTCACCTGGTCACAGAGAACAGAGGGCTGGGTTCAATACACACTCCAGCTCAAATCCTTGCATATCTACCAAAAGAGGCAATGGACAAGAACCATTTCTGAAAAAACTCTTTGCATAAGAGGCTTGTTACCTGCTGGTGCTCTCTGGACCCCTGGAAAATAATAGAACCTCCCAGGTATACCTATATCTAACCCTTCACGAAGCATAGAGGCTGACAAGCATGAGGATTGGCTGGAGCTGCCATCAACTGACCACATCTATTGATTTCAGTTATTTTGCACTTACAGCACACCAGAACGTGCAAGGGATATATGATCTATCCTGCCTACACACAGTGAGCAATGTAATGATCTACCCACCTGGTAAATAGAGACAAAGGTCCCACTTTGTCATAATATTTATTTGGCGGGTAAGCAACCAAATAAATACAGCAATGAATATTAAGATCACATATAGCTGCAAGCACTGTCATTGGGAAGCTCTTTTGGGCTGAGAGTTTCCTGATCCAGTTAGGGAATACCAGATTCTCTCACAAGTCCTTCGCTGCTTCAGATTGCATGAAAGTACTAGAAAAATCAGGAAATCTTTCTTTTCAGATTTCTATCTTCTCTACAGAAGAACAGGTTCAAGGGTGTAAAGCCTACCTCCAGGTAGTGGGCCTGTGCCAGGGACATCTTTTATCACACTTGAGACCATAAATTCCTTCAGGACAAAGCCTTGTTTCACACTGCTCTCCAGTGTATCCTGCTTCACAGAGACAGGCACCACCAATATGGTAGCATTTCCCACCATTCATACACTTGCAGGGCTCAGCACACTGCACCCCGTACGTCCCCACTGGACACTCCTCTTGGCACATATGAGAAAAACAAAGAAAAAAGTGGGTTAGTTCCCATCAAATACAGCTTTGGGACATTCCAGGGAAATCGAGTTTATGAGCAATCTCTATACGGCTCTAAAAAGCCTCTGAAGTGGAGCAGTGATTTATAGAAATTCATGTTTCAAGTACTTTATGTCAGAATTTGTAACTTTTAGAAGTAAAGTGGATTCTCCACTTAGCAATAGCGTGAACAGCCAGCAGATTTCTGTGCCCCTGTAGATGCTCAGGGCCTGGCAGTCCTCTGGCAATCACGCTCAGCAGTCTCTGATGAGAACCTTTTCTAACTGTGTTTTCCAAACACACTATGTTTGACACAAGGCACGGCAAAATGTAATAGAAGTCACAAGAGCCTTCTGACTGAGGTCAAAGGGGTATATGTGTTCATATCATGCCTCCGCAGTACTGGCCTCAATCCCTTACTCGTATCCAAGTGTCGAGGTATTTGCAACTCTGCCCTGAGGGGAGCAATAAAATCCCCATTACTTCAAAGGTGCAGCGTAATAATAGAGCTAATAACCCCCTACAAATGTTTCCCAGTGAAGTTACACAAATCAGCTGTGAATGGATTGTCTCCCAATGACCATCTGGAATTCCAGCACTGCAACTCCACTTACTTTTTAAACATCATCTTCATGACCTTCTGAAACACTGTCTTCCTGGTGAGGACAGTGTTGTCTCAGCCAAAAGGTTTTAGGCAAAACGGGAATTTAAAGTCGATTCTCCCAAGTTAACTCCGATCATGTAGAAATTGTTACCGATGTAGGAAAAGTTAAGGGTTCAGAGTGCAAAGTACATGACACTTCACGTACCCTTCACGGTACCTTCTGAGATTACAGTAACCAGGATGGCATCTCTTCATGGACCAAGAATTTAGAAGAAGAGGACCCTGCAAAGTATTCTGCCCCTTTTGTAAGTGCATATAACACAAATCTAGCCTTGCAATAGCATCAAGAAACGACGTCTCCTTAACTCCCCTGTACTGATTTTAATGCCGAGTTGTACCCCGCTTTGTGAATCATGCGGGTGCTAATTACAAGGCCTCACCAAGTCTCTGAACCATGAGGAAAAACACGTCTTTATGGTGACGGTGAATGAAAGGTGGGTAAGGAAGTTTCACACCACCGATCGGCTACATCTGACTGTAATAAAAAAGGCACGCTTGATGTGCTGGGTGTACGTGCTGGTGTTTTAGGCCTGGCACCCTGTTCTGACCAGAACTGAAATGAACACCTCGACTCTGCGTGTGATTAGCTCTTTTCACACCAGGGGGTTTTTGATCATGGGATGGTTTATTTGGCACTGGGATTCCTGGCGGCAGATGGGGTCCACCTGTCCCAAAGGGGAACAAGGATCCTAGCCCAGCAGTTGGCAGGGCTTGTGGAGTGGGCTTTAAACTAGGTCTGAAGGGGGAAGGGAATAAAACCAGGCTAGCGGGAAAAGAGTGTCAGAGTCAGGGGTGGGAGTCTACTGTGGACTGCCCAGCCAGAACAACAACAACATTGATGAGTTATTCTTCAAGGGACTAAGAGCCACCTCTAGATCCCCTGTCCGTGTCCTTATGGGGGTTTCAACTGGCCAGATGTTAGCTGGGAACACCACCACAGCTAATACAAACAGGTCCAGGAGAGTCCTAAAGCAACTGGATGGTAACTTCCTTGTTCAGGTATTGAGGGAGCCAACGAAGAAAGGTGCCCTCCTAGATCTCTTGCTCATCCACAAAGAAGGACTTGGGGGGAAGTAGAAGTAGGTGGACTTCTTGGCCACAGAGTAGTGGAATTCAAAATCTTTGTTGAAAGAAGGGAAACTGCCTCCAAAACTTCAACACTAGATACAGGGAGAGCAGATTTTGGACTGCTCAGGAAAGTAGCTGGTAAGGTCCCCTGGGAAACTGCTTTTGAAAGTCCATCAATGCTGGCCACTTTTTAAGTACCACCTCCTAAAAGCACAGGAATAGGCAACTCCAAAACATTAGAAATCAAGCAGGTGGGGCAGGAGGCTGAGCAGGGACGTTCCTCTAGAGCTCAGCAGAAAAAGAAAGTGGAAGCAAGATCAGGAAATGTGCGGGGATTACGGGGACACTCTTCACCTTTGCAGGGAGAAAATGTGTGTGGCCAAAGCTTAGAGAGAGCCGAGGCTGGACAATACTGTGGTAGACAGTCTGGGGTCTTCAAATACAGTAACAACAAGAGGAGGACCAGAGAGAACATTGGTCTGTTGCTAGATGAGAACGGTCACATTACTAACAGGGACACAGAGAAAGAAAAGGAGTTTAACACCTTCACTGCCTCTGTCTTCAACAGAGTCGATGGGCTTTGGGACTCCAGATGCCTCAAGTTGGAGGCCCATGACTGCAGTAAACTCCTAGCGAATTCTGACCATTCAGTGACGTGCTCTGACCTGGCTGGCCCTGTGTGGAGCCAGGACTTGGAGTTGATGATCTTCATGGGTCCCTTCCAACTCAGGATATTGTATGATTCTGTGAGTAGTTTTTGCATAAGAACTTGGTTTTGGACTGGTTTTATAGAAGCCTAAATATCTTGCATTCAAGAAAAACCCACTCTGATTCTGGAAGAGACAGGCATAATGGGAATAAGGGTAACAACTGCTGCCCAATGACTCACTGCCACACCATGCACAACTCAACTGAAAAATGTACCAGCAACACCAGGAAAAATTTAACTCTGAAAAGTATGAAAGCAAGCAGTGTTTTTCTGTTGAAGTATATACAAGCACAGTTCTCTTTCAACAGGAGAGTAGAATTTGATCTAATGCAAGTTAAAAGGCTTGCAGTTGTACTGCATGCTGTCTGTTTGCTGGTGGTTAACAACATAAATATGAAGGCTCTATGAGCTTTATTAAAGACTGAGTGGCAAGATCTCAAAATAGACACTTGTTCCTAAATGACGTGCCAGATACTTTGCTCAATTGCTAACGTGCTCACACAGACACCTCACTGGTGATGCCATTTTGTTGGCATTAGATGACACTCAAACACATCTGGGAAGTAAGCTAAAGAAAGGAAAATGAGCCTTTGGACGGGTAAGAGTGCTTACTGCACCTCCTAGGTGCACTTGCTTAGTGCATTACTTCAGCTACAAGACCTCCTTCTGCACCTAAGGAAGAGTGAGGATTCTTATCTATCTAAACATTTGTGAGTCATGGAATCAGATTGATGACAACAATTCAATAATTAAAGCTGTACTTCCTTTTCTGAGGGAGTACTTTGAGGTTATTTTTTCCTTGGTTAACTTCTTCTTGGAATATTTCTTCTTCTTTAACAAGAATTAAAATCAGCGGCTCAAGTGCCATGTACTGCAGAATGAAGACTCCCAAGGAAGAACTGCTTTTCTACAAAGGCCTGAAGATTTTTAGGCAATGCATGACTCAAAAATATTTTTGATCCTCATTTTATAAACTAAGAAATTCAAGTGTAGCTACTACCAGTAAGAGCTGACATCATAAATTAAATCTTAAATCCTAAGTCTTAATCCAACATTAATAAGAAAACAGAAAACTCGCCTGCTGAACATATTGCAAAGGCACTGGTGTTGCTTGGGTAAAAGCTTCCAGATGAATTCCATGAATTGGATCCTCGATAATCAGACATCCAATGTCAAACCACCTGCAATTACAGCCAAGTTAGAGTCTGTTGAAAAGCAACATGTTAGCCCTTGAATGATGACCGTTTTACAACCTCTAATACAACTGTAGTTAAAAATTTAACAATGACTTACATCAAGGCATCCCAGCATTTTTCAAATCAAATTTGCATGTATCAACTCATGTATATATAAAAAACTGAAGTGCCTGTGTTCCCTTGTAAAAAATTCTACGGCTCCGGTTGTTTCATGTATTTTATATGTGTCTACATATAAATGACATTTTATTCTTTAAAGCACTGGAAGCAAGACCCTTTGAGTCAATGAGAAACAGCCCTCTCCCCACCTCAGGGATATATTTCAAGTTCTCACTTGTCAGGAAGCAATTCCTCAATGAAGTTTTCTACCGATACAGCAGGCTGTTTTTCATGGATTACTCCAGTCCGGCGCAAGCTGTCTATTCTTTCTTGGGCTCCCTACATGGGAACATGATCTGTTAGACAACATTCTCTTTCAATCACATCATACAACACTCAGAGATGAGTGCAAAAAACCCCTGTGGAGCAGAATTTTCAAGTTAAACAGAAAACAGCGATTTAAAAAAATTACTCTTTTTATTCAACAGTAGAAAAACCAAAAAAGTCATGAAAAAGCACCATAGCCTTTCCCAAACAGGAATCTCAAACAGTAACACAAGCTATGATAAAACTCATGTTTGAAAAGCTGCACAATGAATTCCTACATACTAAATGTAAGAATGGAGCTGTTCAGGAAGATCCTTGGCAAGTGTTGATCAACCTGTCTTTCACCTACAGAATTAGTTGGGAGACAACCCAGTCTCAAAGGCTCTCTTAACTTCTGATTACATTTTTCCTATTCAATTTCTCATGTTTAGTTTTCATCCCAAAGTACTGTGCTAGTGACAGACTAAGAACAAATGCCTGATACACTTTCAAACTACAGTCATATCACAATGCATGCCAGATGTGATGGCAATCAACTGCTTTAGAAGAAAACGGACATAAATGTTCTTCACTGCTGTGACCGCGTTTGCACAAGAACCCCAAAGGCTATTCCAACAAGCAGCTTCAGAATGATCTAGTTACAGCAAAAACAAGAAAAGGAGAAGTCTCCCAATGCCACAGACTGACATTCCCCTTAGGGAAAATCAGATTTTTCTGGGTCAATGCCCCATCCCTGGAAGTGCTTAAGGTCAGGCTCGATGTGGCTTTGAGCAGTGTGGTCTAGTGCAGAGAGTTTCAGCCCCCTCTGCTGAGGACAATTTGTAAGGTCACTTCCAAACCAAACCACTCTCTCATCCTACGTTTCCATTGCCCTTCTCTGTGCTGGAGGTACTTTACTACTTACTTTTAAACCTGCAGCGTAGCCCACAGGTTGTACTTTAGTAAAACACAAAATTGTGACTACCACAATGCTGCTCCTTCCTATTCATTTTAAAGCTCTAACTGAGATACTATGCTTTTCATTCCAGGCTCAATGCTCAGCAATACTTCACAGAATCACAGAATCATACGACTGGAAGAGACCTTTGTAGATCATCAACCCTTTCAGTAAACATTTCTTTCTAATATCCAATCTAAACCTCTGCTGGCGCAGCTTTGTGCCATTTCCCCTTCTCCTATCTCCTCTCACCTGGCTGAAGAGACCATTGCCCACCTCCCCACAACCTCCCTTCCTGTAGTTGAGACTTTATTAGACTGTTTTAGCCTTTTCAATGTTCTTCCCAAGTGTTTCAGGAACTGCTTCAAGTTTGCTGAGCTTCCTAAAATAGTATAAATACTGTTGGGCTAGAAAAGCAGAACAGCTGAAAGTCAGAAGAAAGCCTCAAAAGCGATGTAAACACCGTTGTGAGCACGCTTACCTTTCGGCTTGTCGACCCTCAGTGCGATACCTTACACACCAGGATTTAATCACCAGATCCAACAGAACACATACAGCATATTTTAAACTCAATTCCATATCACTCCCTCAAACAGAGAAACAGGGAGGGAAAAAAGTATGTGACTTCCAGATTACAGACAAGGACTTGTCACCGTTTTGTTCTCTGTAACTTGCTCATCTCTCACAACCTGAACTGAAGGGTATTACTATGCTACTACCTAAACTACAGCAGAATACACAAGTAAATGAACCTTAAGACGCACATAAAAAAATCAGCCTGCAGAGTGAGAGTCTCACTGGACAACGCACCTGAGAAATCACCACGTAACTGTGACAGAATTAACACACTCTCCAGATAAACTTCAAGTGCTGTTACATTAATCTAACATTCTATGCATTACTTAATGGTTTGTCACAAATACTTACTGATATATGGAACCATGCCAGGGTCCAGCGGTGTAATCATGGTCTCCACTGAATGTTTGGGTTTATCAAGAACAGACTTCACCATGGGATTCTCAGCTACACCCTAAACATAAGCAAACAGACTTCCATATTATTTTCTCGTTTTTCCCCAAGAAACTCACAATAGCACAGTTAAAACCCAACCAAACAAAACCCAAGTATTAAGCTGCTTCGTGGTCTTCTTACCACATTTACACTTTGTAATGCCTGGTGCATCTCACTCGCCAGCACAAATGCTGCAAGACGTGACTAGGAGTGCGTGACTTTTCGGATACAGCAAAGGCCAAATATCATCACCGCCATCCTCTCACGCACCAATGCAGAAACAGGCCTGCCAGTGATGGTGGGCAACACACTTGATTTCCTCCTATTCTGGGACGGGAAGTCTTGAACATTTAACAAATACTAATTACAGCTATCATCAGACTCGGTAGCTAGACTCAAACTGTGACAACTCCAACTGAAGAGCCTCTTTTTTATGACCTTACAGACAAGAGGACCTATTTTTGAATGGCCCATTACTAACAAATATTTTTACAGCTGAAATTGAGCTGAAATTCCTCAATTTATAAGTAGATTCTAAACAACGCTGAAAAAACGCTCTATCTTCTCCAGCCAAATCCCAGGTGGAGCTGCTGACAGACCTAAAAGTTCATTAAATGTAAGCACAAACACTGACAGGGTCTTGCTGGCCTATTATCTACCTTGAGGGACATCTAAAAGAATGGTGTTGGATTTCTGAAGAACAGCAGAGCAAAAAAGGTAGTTCAATCGATTTCAAGAGCAGAAACAGAGATAACTGCAGCACTGCCATGTATGCACTTCAACAGAGAATCCAGCTTGCATTTCTGCAACAACTGACAGTTAAGCCTCACAGATTCTGTCTGATGTTTAAAAACCTGACTCTGACGTGTGCTTCCACACATCCAACACTTGACAGCTTCAGTACAACTAATGATTCCTCATTCTTCCACCTAGGAAATTCTCAGAGGTCATGGAAAACACAGAGCACGTACAACATTTAATACTCCAATCAAAGAATCTACATTTGGGTTGAAGTCAATCATACACATTCTCCAGAAACAGACATAGGTCACTTGCTGGATCCTACTGGTATACAGGCAACAATAACGTGGATGAGATTGGCTTTTCAACTAATTCACTACTGCCCTTTCAAACGGGCTACAAAATCATGTCACAAGGAAAACCTTCTCTTCTGGAACACTACCTTCTATCGCAAAAAAGCAAGAGGAATATGGTGACTGGAAGACATTTCTACTTGAAGACCAAAGAAGCTGTCTTTTTATGATTATAAGACACGTGCCCTAGAAAAAAGCAGCACGACAACTCTGCTCTCACCATACTGATGGACGATTAATCTTGCTCTTTAAGACTGTAGCACTGTCAAGATCACTGGAGTAAAGGGGGGCTCCCTCTGCCACATCACACACAACTCATTCTTCCAGATTTTCTTTTTCAAAAGGCTTTGAAAGCCCCTCCAAAAGTCTCCAGTCCCACTGGGACGTCAATCTTGATTCTTCCTTCCGATTTACTATCGCACAGTACAGATAGTAGTGTTGCTCCTGAAGGCAGCTCAGAGCTCACACACAGTCCCTGCATCTTTCTGCCACAGCCTTCACGACGCTACTCA
Source organism: Gallinula chloropus (assembly GCF_964237585.1). Taxonomy (NCBI): domain Eukaryota; kingdom Metazoa; phylum Chordata; class Aves; order Gruiformes; family Rallidae; genus Gallinula; species Gallinula chloropus. The sequence goes on from NC_140089.1 coordinate 57,373,771, forward strand.
GATGTAGCATGTCACAGCTCCAAAAAGGTTACAGGCTCATGAGATGCTGTCAGTTGTTGCTGCTTATTTCCTCTCTACGATTAGATCGCACCACAAGGATTATCTGTTCTGCATTATACACTCCGTGCCCTCTAGCGGAATAGAAAAATCCTACAAAATACCACAGACACCTCTTAAGAAACCCCTCCTCAGTGGAAGAAACACTTATTTGCCTCTCCCTGAGGAGACTTGTTTGGTTTAGAACAGGCAGGACTTGCATCCCCTAAAAAAACAATTCAGTTCATTAGGAAATGATAAAAAAACCCAGGATGTGCAAAGAATCAAAGAGGTTCTGACATTTCCCATGATTTAAGAGCATGTGACAAAACCTCTCAGGTAGAAGGATCTCCCTGTCACGAGCACCTAGACGCCAGCATTTATGTAGTCATTCCTCTTCTGGAAAGGAAAGAAGCACAGTTTCAGCAAAAAACAGCCACCTTGCAAATGAGGACAGAGGAAAGACAGGACCTAGAGCAACATGCCCTTAAAAGTTGTATCTTGTTAGAGACAACAAAAAATGGTAGTTCCTCCTGAAAGGTAACATACAAAACCACAGAGCATTATAAACCCCCACAGCCCTCCAGCAGGTGTTCCACCTTGGGCAGTAGCTACTCTGGGGTCTTCAAGCTCCTCAGGAAAAGTGATTGCAGAACCAGTTCCAGGAGCCAAAGGGGAAGAGAAAGTTGCTTGCTGAGTAATAGGATCTGCGAAGACACCTAGGAAGAGGGAAAAACAAGACACAAGTACTGCGTTTCATTTCTTATGCCGTAGCAACATGCAATTGTTTTACAGGAAAATGAACAGGAAGAATAGAATAATACTGGGCTGATTCCTTTCATTTCTTGAAGGCCCCAGAACAATCCTGTTTGTTAGAGTTTAGCAGAGGCAACTACTGTGAATGAGTTCAACAATATCTGCTCATAGAACCGAGCCTACCTGCACCTGATGTGTAAAATTAAACAAAGACATGTTAGCTTAAGAGTGGTGCTTTTTATTGTCTTCAAATTTCCATAGGTCTTTCTGGACAGACTGCTTAAAAGACATGTCACAAACAATGGTTAAAGCCTGGCCCAACTGCAGCTGAAGAGCTAAGTTTCCATTAGGCTAGTAGAAAATCACCTCAGTTCAGCAACTACAGCACTCGCTTGCATGGCAGGCAAGTATTTTTCACTGTCCTGATGCAATTTAGTAGCCAGAAGCAAGAAAAGAGAAGCTACTCTCATGTGACAGACGACTTCTTACAGATAGCGAGCTTCTCAGAACAAAAACTTGCCCATTAGGAGATTACAGCCTGAGATACCTTACCATTCCGTGGAAATACAATGGCTGAAATTGCCTCTGAGCTGAACAGCAGCAACACAGAAATAAATGGTCAGCTGGGCTTTCCTGGGCACATTTTAAAATACTGCTCTCAAACACTTTTCTGTGAGCCTGAGTGCTAGCAGAACTCTGTGGAAGAGGACTCTTGTCCTACACCGTGATCGTACTTCAAAGGCCATTCTCCATTCCTCCAAGCGCAGCTACTCAGTAATTAAGTGTCACAAGAATACTAAAGAAGCTGAACTTGTGGGACTCTAGCAGACTGCTGAAGTAGCCACCCAGGAGACCCCTCATCCTGTCTCACAAGCACAAAGGTCTATATACAAAAGGTTACCTGTGACGGGAGGTGCAGAGAATGATGGCATCAGTGGGCTCTGTGGTGCTCGACCAGCGTGGCCTCTGGTGATATCATATGTTGAAGACATGGAAAATCCTGAAATCGGGGGACCAGCAGGAGGTGCAGGAAGACCAGAGCCAGCAGTAGAGCTTAATGAAGGAGCTGTAGAGAACTGCGACACAGAGGTACTAGAAGACGAAGGGGCAACTGGAGGTCGGGCTGGAGTTAGAGGTGGCGCCATAGTAGAAACTGTTGCAGATGGCACAAGTGGAAAAGAAGATGAAGTCATCATAGGAGGAGGAAGTGGAGATGCTCCAGCTGCCAGAGGTGCTGAGCACTCAGGAGAAGATGACAGGCTTGGTGTAGCAAGGGGACTGGACAAAGCTAGGGGAAAAAAAGACAAATGGAATTTTAGAAACACCGAGCCTTCATCTCAGAGATTCAGGTATGTAATTGTTCAGCTAGTTTACAAGTAAGTTTTGACCAAGTCTGCTTTTCTCCTTTCAAAGGAAAAAAGTTTAGTTCTGCTTGAGTTTGCAACCACCACCAATTGCCCTCAATTTCTGGAGATAGTAGCCTGGAATCTCTTTTCTTCTCTGACCCTATTTATCACAGCTAAAAAGACGAGTCAACATTTGACTACCCATTTTGTAGCAGATGAAGTGGGCCTCAGAAATTTCCAGCTAGCACGCTTCTTCCTGCTTCATCCACAGGAATAACAAAGATGCAGGAAGTGTCCCTCTTTAGATTAAGAAATGCACTCAGGGGACCTGTGAGGCTGGGACTTACTGCAGAGGTACAGGTCTATGAGATGGGCTGAGCACCAGGCAGCCCTCTCTTCCCTGGCACCCAGCTACCCAGGCTCCTAAACCCTCTGCTTTCTGTGTTTCAGTCTGGCCCCCAGCTGATCCTTGGATAAGCCAATTTTGTTCTCTAAACCAAATTTAGACAGAAAATTAAGCCAGAGAAACAGAAAACACTGGTTTTTACAGCACTAAGCTGTTGGATCAGCTCAGATGTGAAACTGCACTCAGCCTAAACATTGATGACAGTCAAGTGACGTGCCAAGTTACCGTAAGGAGGTTGTTTCCAAACTTTATCACGCACACCAGTCAATAAAAAATGGAACATGCACACCCCCAACATAGCTACAAAATACTTACATGGGCCACTGTCCTAGTATATTCCATAGATTTTAAAACATACAGAACAGAAATATTAAAAGGATGAGATAAAGATCAAGAAACTCTTCTGCTCCCACTGAAAATTAGTATTTTAATAGTATATTCATAAAACAATATGTTATGTTATTAACGGTTAGCACACTATAGAATACCATTAATAATATTGTAGTGTGAGCAATGTCACTACAGAAGCCTCATCATTTTTACAATCTTGGGTTATCATCAGCAATTTGGAGGTCTGGTTCTATATTCCAATCATGGCTTTAATGGTTGTCACACCTGGAAAAGATGCCTTACAAAGACACACAGACCCAAATGAAAAGGTGTTGCTGGATGTGCTTACAAAACCATGCTATTTGTTTTCGTCTCCCAGCCATCAAGTATATGAAGGCTTATCTTGAAATTCAGCTAGCAAATGTTCATCTTTCTTGATGTCATTCAATTCTTCTGGAAAAATCATCAGAAGGTGTTGCACTTTGGTATTCCTAACAAATGGGCTCAAAATCCACCCAAACTAATTCATCTGGAAGATTTCTACATAGTTCAGGAAATTCTCTTTGCCAATTTACATGTACAGAGTGGAAAGGGTTTTTTGTGTGACACTTGCAATGATTTTGGCAACAGGAATGCATTGACAACGTAAACACTTTCAAATACCACTTTTCAAAACACCTTCTCAAACGCATGGCTTTCTTACAAAGAAGTAGATCACTCCTCCTTAAAACACCACCTTTATCTTGAAGGGACAAACTGTAAGTGTGTTTTGGGGTTTTTTTAAATAACTACTGGGTAGCACACTGCTGATGGCCACTTGTCATCACAGAAAATGTCAGCGAGTCTGCAAGTCTGTTTTGGTACAAGAAGAAAGCTGAAGCCATATTTAAATCCCTTGCCACAAGACAACCAGCAAACCTCTGTGCGATGCACAAAAGTTTCACGGTCACTTCCTCTACCATTACAAGGTGCAGCTAAAAACAACCCCTACTATTTAAAGAGAACTTCTATAAAGTTAACCACACTGCTGGCATCCTGTAGCCCTTTGTGCACCAGCTCCACTTTCACTGCTGCAGTAACTTGCCTATGAATGAGGCGGTCAATAAATGTCATGGGTGGAAATAGATCGGTAACCTTATTCGAGAATCCATTTTTAGCCTAGTCAAAGCAATCACTCCATCAATGGTTACTCTGAGGCAGTCTTAATAAAAACATGGCTTTTATTAAAGAAATCATTCACTGTTGAGGATGCAGCTTCTCCAGCACAGCCCTCCTTCAGCATTTGACAATAAAGTTGTTCTTTCTGTATTTCATTACTGAAACAGAATTTAGCAAAAACCATAAGCAGAAACACGTTAGGAACATCTGTACAGCAAACCTTCCATACTGTGATCTGTTCTCACGCTTGTTTCTTATAATCATCAGCAATGTTTTCTATGTCTCCTTCCAACAGAATTTCCTGACAAATCCATTTGTCAACATATTGTTTGCATTTAATATTACAGACATTTTTACCATGTCAGGAAAAACAAGTGATGCCCCAAAGAATATACATTTGTCTCTTCTCTGGTGGTTTCTGAAATATATGCCAAGAAGTATATTCGATATCAGTAAAGCTTGATTTTTCTGCTTTTTTTAGATAAAAGAACTATTAAGGAATGCTCTGGTATTTTCTTCCTGCACCCAATGGATCGCCCAGCACATCCTCCTGGGGCTAAGAGCGCTCCACTCGGGAGTCCACGGCACTAGTGTGACTCGAGGTAATGTTACCAGATGTGTCAGAAAACTGAGCATTCGGTAGTCAAGCACATGGGGTTCAGACTCTGGAAAAATCAGATTCAGTGCTCTGATTACCACCCACAACAGTAAAATCCAAGTGATCGTCCACGTTTCTCACTATCCCCCACAAGACTGTAGACTTGTTTGAACTCCCTTCTGTGCTGCTCATCTCACTGTGCACTGTACTGGCCAGTATTCCCTGTCCCCACGTCCTTAAAAACCCTAAGTGCATCCACATGACTTCATCAAAAAGTTTCAAGAATAAAAAAAACATTTACACTACTCTCTGTCAGATGTATGCCATACTGCCATGAGAAAGAAACAAATTCTTCCCATCAGCCTGGAGAAGAGCTCTCTAGGTTGATCCCAACACCTCTGGATGAACTGCTGTGCTTTAAAAAGACATGAATAAATATCACTGAGTTTCTGAGGAAGTTTCTGTACCTAATGACCTACCTGTAGCAGCAGTGGTAGCAGCTGTAGTCTCCCCTGCTGTGTTTGGTGGGGGTGTACCGGGTGGAGTTGTCTCTATTCCACTCTCTTCCATCATTTTCCTTCAGCTACAGAAAGCTGTAAGACAAAAAGAAAGGAAAATAAAGAAAAAGCTTATCTTGAGAAATAGGGATAGTGTTTGCTGCAATACTGAGCTGTAGTAACTCCAAGAAGGACCTGTTCTTTTCAGAGCTGATGCATGACAGGATGCAAAAGGTGGCAAGAAGCGAGACAGAGAACGAAGTCTCCCCCTTCTGCCCGTAAAGAACCACAACTACCCCTGAAGTTGGAGCCCTCTCCAGCTTAAGCACTGCCCCAGATGCTCCCGACCCACCATCAAACTGACTGCAAGCACTTTCTCCAACACCAGGCATAGTGGCAGAGCTTGCAAGGGCCTAGGGCTCCAGACTCCGTGACCTGAACTCTATGACCCTGTCTGCTTAAAGGAGAAGCTAAAGAAACCTCCAGACACGCCACAAGAAACCAGGGAAATTTACTTCCAACCTACCTAGAAGTACAATGACATTCATTTACACTGAACAAGTTCTCCACTGCACACAATTCCTGTAAAATCCAGGTCTCGTACTGCTCTGGTGAGTATCAGAAGTGACAGTAATTGAAAACTTTGGCTTTTCTTTTGAAGGCCACATTACATTGAAAGTATCTTCCAGCATCTTTGACTACACCTGTACAGTGCACTACTTGTGGAAAAGTAAAGCGATGTGCTTATTTAAAACCCCCTAAATTAAGAGAAAGGCCTCAGGAGATGAAAAGGAGAGGATGAAAGACTAAGATTAACACCTGGAGATTTTTGTTCTTCAGTGCAGAGGAAGTCACCTAAAACCCCCTGCTTCCTCCCAAGTCTGGTAAACCAGACCGAGATTGTTTGTACCACTCCCTGAGGTAGCAATTCCATAAGGACATTTTAATAACATAAAAACCCTACAGAAAGGAATTTATGTCTGAAAAATTGGCAGGAAAATATTTTCCATCATATCCATTACCTCAGTAGCTACTGAGGACTGACAGCTTACTACATTTAACAAGTATCAGAGGAAAAGCCTTAGGTAATGTGTTGAGTAAAAGTACTCACAGGTATTTATAAAGAACTCCACTTACAAAAATACAGGGGGGGTTCCTCTAGAAAAAAAGAAAAAACCCTCACTGCTGTTTAAAATGTGTATACAGCTATGTTTAATGTAGAGGGAAAATTACTGTTATGACCAAACTGAAAAATACAAAAAGTAGGATGCCAGTGTTAGTCTGGACAGGCTAAGGAGCATCAAAACCAAATGAAAGCATTGAAATCACAAAGGAGAAAGTGTATTTCCTCTTACAACCAGTATGTGTTGTAAGAGGAAATAAAGTAACTCAAGATTCAGCATTTGAGCCCAGACTCGGAAAGCAAGTATGGTTCCTGTGCAGCACACCTCCTAAAACCTCTGATGACCCAGGGACTGTGGGTTCTGAGTACCTTTTCAATTAACTTGAAAGCTTCTCTGCAGACAGAATGAAAGGGTCAGTAACTGCCTGGTGGGGAACAGACTGACCTTGACGAATGAGCACATCTCAGCATCCCTCAGAAAGGAGCTACACAGCCCTCCCCTAAAGTTCACTAAGCAGAAGAATTTGCAGTAAGATTTTGTCTTTTCACTCACCTACGGGAGTTCACGTTCCTCCTCGCAGAAGTATTTCTAAAGTCATTCTTCTTCCAATTATACACTGCAAACAAAGAGAGAATTTCCCACTGTGCAACATCTGTAATCACTGACCAAACCCTCCCAGAAACACTTTCTTTCATCAAGGCTCCTTTCAGCTGCTGCTTGATTTCACCTCTGTCGTGGTTTCACCCCGGCTGAGAGCCGAGATCCACGCAGCTGCCTGCTCCTTAAAGGAAAAGAGCAGGGAAAAGGGAAGGGGGGGAGGGGAGGGTAAGAGGTAAGTGGTAAGGGAAGGGAAAAGGAAGGGGCAAATAACCCCAAAACCAAGAAATAAGAGGCCCGTGGGTTGGGATAAGGAGAGTTTACTAAGATAACAGAAAGATACAGTCTAACAATGCTGACAGGACTTTAGAGCAAAAATATATGAAGCTGTTGATACACAGTGCAGTTTCTCACCAAACCCACAACTCAGGCCGTGCCACCCAGAGCCGTCCCAGAACCCGACCGTCCCCCAAGAACCGCGCGTCCCGGAGCCGCCCTCGGCCTTCCTCCCGTCAGCCCCCCGATATCCTGGGCAGGACGTAACTGGCGTGGAATACTCTCTTTGGTCAGTTAGGTCACCTGTCCTGGCCTCGCCCCTCCTTTCTCATGAAGAGCTGAGAAAGTCCTTGACTGTCTGACAGCAATTAACAACATCAGCATTCCATCTGCTGCTACAAATGAATTTAACTCCATCCTGACCAAAACCAGGACAAGAGGGAAAATTACTGTTATTACCAAACTGAAAAGTGAAGCAAGCATTGAACAGCAATAGCAAGCCCAAACCTGCAAAAATTAGAGAAGCCTGAAGCCTAAATGCTCCCTATCATCCTTCTCCCTTTAGCTTACCCAACTCCTCACACAATCAACAATCTCCTTGTGAACTCCTGACTTGGCAGGGATGAACAAGAAGTTTGCCCAGGTAACACTTTGCTATACACCGAATTCTCAACAAAAGCCAGGTGTAGTTTGCAAATGCTGCATGAAAAAGCATAAAAATAATAAGGTGAAGGAAAAAGATGAGAGATGGAAAGAGAAAATTCACAAGAGAAAAGCAAAACTATGATAGGTGTAATTGGAAGCAAATAGCTCATCATCTTGAAAGAATCTAGAACTGCTGACAATTAAAATTGATCCTACAGGACATGTGGTTAAATACTTTCATCTGAACGGCCTATCTGAAACCACTTACACGGAAGAAAACAGAAAGCACTGGGCTGAAAGAACATGGAAGGCAAAGAACCCAACCAACCCACGGACTTTTAAACAATGTTCAGGCCTCAGCAAAGTTTCCAGTGAACGTTTCTACCCTCCCCTACGGGAGATCCAGGGAAAAAGCTCCCCAGTAAGATCAGCCTGCAAATCCTCAATGACTGATGGGTAGGGAAGTGGCTGCTCTTTTCAGTGACTTAAAAAAAACCAGTAATAGATAATTCTCCACTGTCCAAGCCACAAACACAACATTTGCAGCAACTCCTGCTGAAATCCAGCCTAATTTCATAAGGAAGTGACTTCTATGTCCTCCTGCCAAGTAGAACGCTTTGTATTACTGCACTGAAAACACAAAGGAAACTCAGACAGCCCAGTGCAAACAGGCACTTTCGGTGACAGCAACTGCGGCACTGCCATCTAGCGATTTGTGAGCATCAGCTCATCTCACAAATTTCATCCCCCTGCCACATTTAGCTAGAAGGCAATCTCGGTTTAGGCTTACATGGAAGTAAAAAAGAAGGGATATGGAAAAAAGAAATACAGAAAACCACAAGGGATGAGGGGGAAGGGAGGGGAGCGGGGGACACGGACGGGACGGGACACACACCACATTCCCAACACATCACGCTTAAATTTATTATCAAGTCGTTACGTTTCCGCTAATATTTTGCAATAATCTGGACAACATGACCATACTTCAAATGCATTTTTCAGGTTGTGACTCCAAAATATAGAAATTCACAGCCAACTATAACCTACAAATGCAGATGACCAAATTCCACATGGAAAAACACATTATCTAGAACGTGGTGGTATGTCAGAGTTTAGAAAAAGGAACTCTTTTCAGTCACCCTTAAATAACTGCTGCTTGTAGTGCAGTAGATGCTCCTGCTAATAAAGTCCTGTCCCCCCAATATACTTCATAACCCCAGGAAGAAAAACTGGTCTCTAAGCAGAGCCTCAAACAAAACAAACAGTTGGAATACTAAATTCAAATGCCATTAAAATGCTATTCTTGCCTGTAAGCGTAATACTGACTATTCTAATTGTGTGGAGCAATACTGATTACATACATTGTTAATATCTAAGCACAAGTCAACAACTGTCCAGAAGAGTGAGCTGTCATTTATTTATTTATTTAACTAAACAAATCGATTGCTTTGAGCCATTCCCAGCGCAAAAACCTCTCTAAATAAGATATTGCATCCCGGGTTGCATTACCTGATAGAGAGATTCCTAGGCACATACTTGTAGTCAACAGGAGAGAAGACAAAAGGAAAACCTTCAGTTGTTAAAGACAGAGTGAAGCTGACACAAAATAAAAAGACAACACTTCAGAAAACACCCCAAAACAACAGAGCTGAGCTGTTCCTATATCAAAGTTTCATCTGAAAAGTCCCTCACCCTACTTTATTCCATTTCAGACAGGCAGGGACAAAACTTCCTTCAGACTGGGGCCTGGTCAATACAGCCAGATCCCAGGGGACACGCAAAGCCTCGCTCTAGCCAAAGCAAGGGCACGGAGGGATCTCCAATGTAATCACCTTGGGTCAAACGACTTGTTCTAACACCTGCTGAATAGTCACAGCATAATGTTAATCACAACTCCCACATTAAAAAAGAAAAAAAAAAAGGAAATGTTTACCAAGCAGAAACCACTTTGCCTCAGACCTAATGCTGTACCAATAGCTTGAAACACCAGGCATGACAGAATGGTTTAGCCTCATCCTACGACTTCTGCAGACAGTTACTGTAGTGCACAGATAGCACAAAACCCAGGCAGTTTTTCTAAGAGTTTCCTAGTGCCTGAGAATTATTTTGTTTCCCACATTCTTAGTGCCATTGTCAACCTTTGGGATTCGTTGCACACCCTTACTGTTGTTATTTTGAAATCATAGAGGGCTTACATAGCTCCACAAGCCACTGATGACCACAGAGAACTGTTGGTCTAGTATACAGTGTTATCTTCATGGGACTACGTAAACCCAAAGACACAGCTACACAGAACCACATGCATTCAACCAGTTTGTACCAACTGACGTAGGGTAAATGTCATGATGCAACAGCTCCAGCACTTGCAGACGATTTTGCCCAAAAGAAACGTTTGTTTTTCACGGCACTATAAACGAACTAGAAAGGGCAAAGCACTGCAACAAGGTATCCTCCAGAAACAGACTTCCTGAAGCATCACTTCTATCCTATGCTAAGAGATCCTCAAGGGTAAGGATTTCTACTGCCAATCATGCTAATTCCAGCTAAAACCACAAGGGATCTAGCACTTCCAGCCTGAGCTGCAACGCTGGAGCACAGGGCCCTGAGAGCAGGCATCTGAACACTACCCAGTGCCGGGAGAAAGCCTGGTCACCAGGAGGGTGACTCGCAGGAGCAGATCACTATACAGGACCTAGCAAGCTATCAGGAGCTGGAAGTTCCGTGAAGTGCTGGTGGTTTCCAATACCACTGCCAGTCATCACTGAGGCCGCAAGGGGTCTTGCTCTGTAGCTTCATCTGCCTCACAACCCACAACCGTAACGCTGCAAGAAGCCCCAGAGCCTGCCAGCAAGGAGCACTGGGGCCAGTGCAGCCTTTCTTTAGAAGGACAAGACGGTTCAGAGTAAGGGCAACAAGACAGACTGCCTACACCAGAATCAGTCTGGTGAGGGGCAGACACCGTGCAGTCGCAGGTGTGCTGCCCAAGGGGGGAAAGTCGCCCCGACGGGACGGCTGCCGGAGCTCGTCCCGGGGCGGACCCCGCCGACATTCCTCACACACACAGCCCGGCAAAGACCTCAGCGACCCTCCGCCCCACCTGGCACAACCTCCCGCGCTGCCCCCAGGACCGCGTCTTAACATCCGGACCTGCCTACAGGGCCCCAACGGCCCCAGACGGCACCCGGGACCGGGGGACACCCACCGCTCGCTCCGGGATGCCGCCCACCGCCCAGCCTCACCCGCCCAAAGCCTTCCAGACGCTCCCTCCCCGCCGCCGCCGCGGACGACGGGTGCCAAGGCGTGCCCTCCTCCCGCCGCGACACGGGGCCTCACCGAGCCCATCCTCCAGAGCCCACCGCCTCCTCCCGCTGCGCACCGCCCAGACATTCTGGCCCAGCCAGAAGGCCGCGGCCCCGAGCACCTCCGGGTGGCCCCGCCTCCCAGGAAAAGGCTCCTTCGGGCTCGGCCGCAGGAGCAGCACAGCTCCCCCGCCACGCTCGCAGCGGACCTCGCGTCACGTGGGGGTGCCGGTCCCGCAACCTGCCCCCCACCCCCCTCCCGGCCCGCTGCGTGCCGCCTCAGGCTGCGCAAGTCGGCAGCTGCCCAGCTACCCGTAACCCTCGTGCCTTCATCCTCTGCCAGCCGGAGAGAAAACAGTTACTTCAGTTTTACAGCCTTTACAAAGCACCAGGCAACCCTCCCAGCTGCCCAGGGTTTCCCCCACAACTCACCTCTGCTGCTGCCAGTGCACTTCCTGGGTCCAGTGAAGGTGGTGGACAGCGCTGGGGTGGCGAGTGATGGGGGTGTGCCCCAGCTGCTGGACCGGCTCTGGTGTTGGCAGCTCCTGGGCCCAGGTCTAGTTTTCCTGGGAGGGTGGCCTCTTGGGGGGCTGGGAAGAGTCCTGGGAGCCGCTGGCCCTCCTCTTTGCTGCTCGTCTTGGTCTCCCAGGGGCACGGTCCCTGCCCTGGCTGGCACTGGAGGGACCTGCCACAGCCTGCCCCAGACCCGCCGCCGGCTCTTCACGCTCCCCGTGGATGGGAGAGGGGGCGTGGTGTGGGCTGGTGGGATGCCCAGCAAGAGCAGCGGCCGAGGTGCTGGGGCGCTCCTCTTCCCGAGCCCCTGCTGGGCTGCTGGAGGGGGCTGGTCCAGGGGCAGGAGAGCCGGCTCTGGAGGCAGCAGGATGGGGGGCAGAGGTGGGCCTGCCCTCCCGCGCCTCGGCTGCAGGGCCATCCTCCAGGCCCAGGAGACGTCGGGCCTCCCTGCGGCAGCGCCGCACGGCGACACTGATGAGCCGGCGCACGAACGACACTGCGCGCTCCTGCAGGCTGGGCTGCAGCAGCCGGACCAGCACGTCTTCATCCAGCCCGTATAAGCCCAGGACGGCCCGGATGAGGTCCTCCAACACATCTGCTGTGGAAGGCTGCCGTTGAAATGTGGCCCTCAGGTGTTGTTGTAGCCACGGCAGAAAGCGTTGGAGGAGGGCTGGGTGCTCATCAAAGAGAGATGCCCAGGTGTCTGGCTGCAGGCCACCCACTGTAGCCCTGGGCACCGTCTCCACCGCCGGCGGCTGGGCAGCTAGCGGGCGAGGGGGGCTGTCGGTCCCCGGGTGTGCGGGCGCTCCTCCAGCTGCAGGTATGGCAGGCCATGTTGAGTCCTCTCGTGGTGGTCTGATGTGGACCTCTTCAAATTCATGGTCTGCCCGCACCGAGTGCAAGATGGATTGTACTCCCCTCTTGCAGAGGGGGCACTCAGGTTTGCTGTTAGCCCACCGCAGGATGCAGGCGTAGCAGAACTGGTGGAGGCATGGCATCACGAAGGCGGCGTTGTCAATGCTGTCCAGGCAGACTGGACAGCGGTGTTCCACCTCCGTGGCCATGCTGTTCTGGCTGCGGTGGGCTGGGAGGAGCTGCGGGTGGTGAACTGCTTCCTCCAAACGGCGCTGCAGCAGCTGGAAGCTGCGCTCGAAGATGCGCCGCGTGTGCCCTGGACACACCCTTCAGTATCTCTGGGATACCGCACTGGAAAACCGTCCTGAGTAAGGCAGCAGCACCAAGCCTTCGCTCAGCACTCCAGCCTCGCTGGCTGCTCAGCTGGAGTCTGCGCTTGAGGCCGTTGGGCACCCCTGTGTGCTGGGTTACAGGGCTGGGTGACGTCACGCTTGTCCGTTGGTGACCAGTAAACATGGCACTCAGGCAGCTTCCAGAAGCTGCCATGTCAGATGACTACTTTTTGGTGGTCTTCTGGCTTTCACAAACCTTGACGGACAATAAAACACAACAGAACAGAACTGTCCCTGGTGGAAGGAACTCCAACAATCTTCTAGTCCGACTGCCCGACCACTCCAGGGCTGACCAAAAGTTCAAGCCTGTTGTTAAGGGCATTGTCCAAATGCCTCTGAAACGGATGGGCACGGGGCATGGGCCATCCCTTGAGGAAGGCTGTTGCAGTGTTTGATCACCCTCTTGGTACAGAAATTGATCCTGAGCTCAAGTCTGAACCTGCCTTGACACAGCTTTGAGCGCTCAGTCACATGCTCTGGCTTGGCCGGCCCTGTGTGGAGCCAAGAGTTGCACTTGATGATCCTTGTGCATCTCTTCCCACTCAGGATATTCTGTTATTCTGTGAATTTATACTTGTGCCTGGCACCCACCCACCCAAGGTGCAGAAGCCAATAGTTTGTCTTGTTAAATTTCATGCCCTTGATGACTGCCCCATGCTCCAGTGTATCTACAGCCCACTGCAAGGCCTGTTCTTGCTCAAGAGACTTAACAGCGGCTGCCGGTTTAGTAGCATCAGTAAACTTGCTAACGGTGCATCCAACCCCTGCCCCCGGATCACTGATAAAAGGATTGACTGGAACTGGCCCTAGAACTGAGCCCTGAGGAACAAGCCCGAAGCACTTGGCTCACTCTTGTGGGTTTTCTCCTGCCTTTCTCTCCTTCCATTATGCCAAATCTCATCCTTGATCAAACTCTAACTAAATTGGAAAAATAGTTAAAGCAATAAATAAGTAGAACTAAAAGAAATAACAATTTCCCTCACATCTGCCTGTAACCAGTGTTTGAAATGAATCGTTGGCGGTCAGAGTTACAAAGGGGAAACTGCCATATGCTCTGCCCCTTTATGCTGCATTTGTACGTTGTTACTGGCTCCTTAGTCATTATTCCAAGGCGTTCATTGTTATTATTATTATTAATTTATTAAAGGGAAAATATCTTGCTTTTGTGAAGTCAACTTCCCATCTTTCTCAAGGGTAAAGGGATAAAGTGAAGAGACTGGCTTGGAAGAATTGCCCTACTTCTGGACGTGGCTCCTCCAGGAACAGGCAGAACATCACAGAAGTTCAGGAGCTCAAAATCAGCCTTGATTTCTGTCAGAGTTTTGCGTGGCTGGGTCCTGGTGGAAAAGGGGGCGGGGGGCTGCAGAAAATGGCTGCTGCAAGAAGCAGCCAGAAGCTCTCTGCAGGCCCGAGAGAGTAAACATGGGCTAATTCAAGGCCAGAGTTGCTGCTGAACAAGGCCGAGCCAATCGTCCAATGTCACAGCGCCTCAGGGAATCACATTTAGGAGAATAAAAACGCAGGCAGGTGCATTTTCCCACCAAAGAGGGGAGTGAGAAGATGTAAGGAGCTGTGCAGGCAGCAAGGCCGGGGAGGGCAGGAGAGGAGGCCTCGCCCTGCTGCTGGAGAGAATGATGCCCCTGCAGCCTGTGGAGAAAGCCATGGTGGAGCGGGTGTCCCTCCGCAGCCCATGGAAAAGGCTGAGACCCCACCTGCAGCCCCTGGAGAGGCTCCATGCTAGATGAAACAGGTGGAGACATAGAGGAGATGCTGTGACCCACGTTAGAGCAAGCCCCTCCCTGTGCCACAATGCGGGGGAAGAAGGGAGTGAAATCATGACCAAAGTGAAGTCTGAAGTGATAGAGCGGCTTTGGTGGGCGTCTGGCCTCCAGCCAGGACCAAACCACCACAATTTATGACAAAGCATCTCAGGAATTACTTGCTGTCTCTAAGAGAGAGACTTGTATGCCATCAAATACATGACTTGGTTGTCCAGCATGGGTAAGTGTAACATGTTTTATAGTTCCTGCGCTATTTCTAGACCCACCCTCAGCAAAAGAAAGGGAAAGGAAAAAACGTCACAGCATTCACATCTTTCATTAGAAACTTTATTCCATCAGCCTACAGGTACATGAGGTGAAATAAATGGTAGTGAAGGGCAGAAGGACCAACAGCAGTCATCTTTGGAAAACAGAAACATTTTCACAACAAAACACCTTTTTGTTACAGCGAAGAAAAAAAGCCAGGCACACTTGATAGCTTTTCTTTAAGGATGTATTACAGTTCAGTCACATCAAAGTGAAACCTTGTGGGCTAAAACTGGGAAGTTCTGTGCTTTAGCACTAGTACAAGCCTACCAAACCACACGATTTTCTGGGCAGCAATTAGGAAACACGCATCGTTCTGTCAAAATTTCTGTCCAAATGAGCTGTGTATTCTTCAGTCTGGACTTCAGAGCTTCAGTATAAGGATCATTAGTTGGATACCTATGTAATGAAACAAATTCAGTCATGGTCACGGTACTTGGAGAATCCAATAGATCTTAACTGACACCTTGGCCACTGTGGAGTTTGTTTTATTCTGTATTCCCTTCAATATGAACTCAGCTTTGCAGATTGTCTCAGCAGAAAGTATGAATGCACTGAAATCTTCTTTCCCCTAATCTGCATGTGCATCTCCAATTAAAATTTATGTGACTTCTCTGAGTACATCAAAATAAGGACAAACTTTATGCGTGACTGTGTTGTGATTAAAATCTTTGCTTAAAAGCCTTTAAGCGTTTTAAAAAACCTTGAGGTTCATGGTGTTTCTCCATGACCACCATTAGTACACCTACATTATGGAAAACCTCAAGTTTCTACTTACTACCTCAATTAAAGTCAGCTACACACCTTGTGCATCGTTTTGCACTTTAGTAAACTGGTACCAAGTTGCTCCCTTTTCAGTGTGACATTTCTCACTCTTGTAATGTGACTGTTTAGCAGCAAAGCTTCTCTTGCCGTCCCTGTCCCTGGTGAAGGCCTTTCTCTTAGTAGACAGTACTTGCTGAAATTACTCGTCAGCTTACTCGTTAAATTCCCACCACAATATAGTATCTCTGTTTGGATTTAAATTCTCTAAAGAGCATACTGGGATCTACAGAAAGGGCTAGATGACAAGCATGAAGATTAAGTTGGGGGGGTGGTCTCTCAAATTGACAGATGAGTGTCCTTCAGTGGAAGCCTCCTGGGGCACAGAGGGGACAGTGGGATTGCCAACACCAGTCCCACGGGCTTTTGTCCTGTGGCTGTCATTTGACAAAACTATGTGAGCCCTGCAGGTAATCTGTTCAGAGTGTCTACCAGCGATCCTTCGCTGAAATAAATTCAGGGAGGACTCGTGCTTCCCGCTGTATGCCGTACGATGCAACTGCCTACCCCTTTTACCTGGGCACAGAGCAAATGTTGGGACACGCTGCTCCCAAGAAGCTGGAGAGCTACTGCCAGAAGAGGGTGGAGGAGCCTGCTGGGGCTCCATTACAAGCATGTTTTCCGGCACCATCACCAGCAGCAGCAGCTAGAAACAGTCCTGCCGCACCTGATGCAGGGTTCTAGAGGTAACTTGGCACTGACACAGAATGTCCGGTCTGGATCAACCATTTTATTTCCAGCTGAGATGTTTGGGGAACAATTCTGCTCCAATGCATCGCTACCTTGGCAGATTTCACAGTTCCCAACAGGCTGTTCTGGAGGGAGAGAAAGGAGCCTGTTGGAAAGGTGCTCTCCATGCAGAGCCAACAGAATAAGCTAAACTTTAAGGAGGGACTGGTTTGGACTTTCCTTCTGCTTCCTCGTTACTAGCCTTGACAACACCACCTTGATGTTTTTTCCCAATGAAGTAGGTTAAAGTGTTATGTATTAGGTAACCACCTCTGACAGACATGGGGACGACACGAATTCTGCCTTCAATCCTCTCCCTCTGCCCAGAGGTTCCTTCAGCCGGACAAAATAAAGGCCAGTTGGCCAAAATGCCAAAGAAACGCACACACGGTAGAATATTTTTGCAATTACAACTAGATGGCTAGAACACAGACACACAGCATAGAAATGGAGACAGGAGTTAATAAAGAATGGGGGGTACATGTGTCACATTATCAGCGATGCAAAAGACCAGCTTAAGCACGTGTTTCTCTACGTCAGCTATAAAAAAGAAAAGGTGCCTTTTTAGCAAGTATGCACAGAGATTGCTCAGTTATTTCTAAGAAAAAAAAAAAAACAGAACACTTTACTATTTTTATCCTCTATTACAGACATTATTACTACCTGTTTATAAAATGTAAACCTTTCCTCGCAGTTAAGATTTACAGCAGTCATCACCTTTGTCCACTCCTTACATAATCAGTCCCTGGTGACAAAAATAAACTGATGTAGCACACACCTTTTCTGAAGTAATTACTGATATGTTATGGAGCATTAGTTGTGTAGTGGCAGAAGTAGTGGTCAGAACTGCAACGTATGGAGCTGAATGGCAGCTCCTAAGGATAAAAATCCTTAGAAATGTTGGGAGAACTGGTGCGTTTTGGAGGAATGTCTAATTGGGAACAGAAAAGGCAAATGGTATCCTATGACAGAAGACATAGACTTTATTCCAGCCTAGAGACCATTGGGATAAGGAGGATTCTACCAGAACCCCAAGTTTTCTGGAACTACACCAGCCACAGTAACGCAGGAACTCGATAGGGCACCTGTCAGTGAAATACAGCCTCTGGGGGGGAAGATGCTGGTTTTCACGTCAAGAAGAGGAAACAGATTCTTTCTATCCCTCCCATAAACTTACTCCAGCTGTGTTCAGTACTTAACTGCTGCTGTGGGTCTGCATGGCCAAACCAGCTCAAGGACCGATCCGCCACTGACCAAGGCCAAGCCCATCAGCACCAGTCACAGCCCCTCTGTGGTCAAATATTTTAGGAAAAATCCCACAAGTGGACGCTTTTTGCCACCAGAGGAGGGAGTGAGAAGATGGAAGAAACTTTGCAGACACCAAGGTCAGTGAAGAAGGGGAGGAGGAGGCGCTCCAGGTGCCACAGGAGAGATTCCCCTGCAGCCCATGGAGAAGAGCATGGGGAACAGGTTGTCCCCTTGCCACCCACTGAAGATGATGGGGAGCAGAGATGCTTCCTGCAGCCCGTGGAGAGGCCCCAGGCTGGAGCGGGGAGACAAATGTAGAAGATGCAGTGACCTGTGTTGGAGCAAGCTCCTGGCAGGACCTGCAGCCTATGCAGAGACAGGCCCCAGGCCACAGCATGTTTTCTGGGGGGACTGGGGGGCACCAGGATGGAGCAGTGTGGGCCTGAGAGACTCAGAGACGTTCTATGATTTTATGACTGTACTCCATAGCAGTGACCCACGCTGGGACAGCTGGTGAAGAGATGGAGCCCTGTGGGAAAAGACTGACGTTGAAGAAGTTTGTGGAGGACCCCATGCTGGAGGAGGGGAAGAGTGTAAGGAATGCCCACCCCCCCCTTTCCCGCTAAGAAGGAAGATTACTTATGAGGAACTGATGGAAACCCCCATTCCGCCACCCCCCTGTGACACCTCAGCGAGGAGGAAGGGAGAGAAATAATGAATAAAGTTGAGTCTTTGAAGAAGGGAGAGGCAGGGACAGGCCTTTTAGGATTTGGTTGCACTTCTCGTTATTCTACCCTGGTTTCTGTGCATGTGAGTGTGGTAAGATGGGTTTTTTCAATTCCCTGTTGAGTCTGTTCTGCCTGTGACGCTGATTGCGGAATGATCTCTCCCTGTCCTTATCTCCACTCCTAAGCCTCTCAAGAGGTATTTTCTCCCCCAGCTGAAAAGGGGAGTGAGAAGAGTGTCTTTGCTAGGAACCCGGCCTCCAGTCAAGGTGCAACCACCACAACAGCCTAAAATAGAGTGCGATCAAATGCTTAGCTTACGCTGTTGTTTAAAGACAGGCCTTCAAACCAGGGAAATTGAGCGCTCTCTCTAGGTTAGAGATCAGAGCTGAAGGTATTTAAAGCTCTGTCCTTGTGATCTCTACCACTTCCCTGGAAAAGACGTTGTGAGATGGGTGGAGCAGAAACCAGAACCTGAACGTATCGCTTTTTTAGCTGATTTTTAATGTGTTTTGATTAACCTGGCTCAAAGGAAAAAGTCCTGTGCTCTTTGTTCTTAACCTTCAACATCGAGAAGTACATTTTGCACTTACCAACTTCATAAACGTTCCTATTGGCTGAAGCAGAGCCAGCGATCTCAGCATACGGGGAGTCCCCGCGTGCCGGGGACTTCATTTCCACATAGCCGCATTCTGAACTTCTGGGGACAAGAGCTGGTGGGTCTTTTATAGTAGCGTAGGGGTTCTCAGAACTACTTAACGAGCAATTACTTAAATTATATTCGGAGTTCTTCACTAGATCTGCAACAAGAAAAACACGTGTTTCTCTCAAGCATGCTAGTAGTATGGACATCAATGTTACACAGGGTGTTGAGTTCTAACAAGTCGCTCCCCAACAAATATTTAAATGGAAACCAGTCATAGCACTTCCAAATGGTTAGACAGTCCTTAATGAATCCACTTCTACTGCTATTCTTGTTTATGGCCCTTGGTCTTGTCATCAGCAAATTCCTGTTGCAGTCTGAGAACTGTCAATTCTGGTTAGAATAGTAGCTGGCATTCAATACAGATAATCCCAGAGTGGTTGGGGTTGGAAGGGACCTCAAAGCACATCTAGTTCCAGCGCCCTGCCGTGGGCAGAGACACCCTCCACTAGACCAGGTTGCCCAAAGCCCCATCCAGCCTGGCCCTGAACAATGCCAGGGAGGGGGCAGCCACCGCTTCTCTGGGCAGCCTGTGACGGGGCCTCACCACCCCAACAGAGAAAAATTCCATCCTAACACCTGATCTAAATCTAACCTCTTTCAGGTTAAGGCCATTACATTTTGTCCTTTCACTATATGCCCTTGTAAACAGCCCCTCTCCAGATTTCTGGTAGCCCGCTCCCGGTTAGGTAGTGAAAGGCTGCTACAGAATCTCCCCAGAGCCTTCTCTTCCCCAGGTGGAACAAGCACAACTCTCTCAGCCTGTCTTTGTAGGAGAGGTGCTCCAGCCCTGTGGTGACCTTTGTAGCCCTCCCCTGGCCTCACTTCAGCAGCTCAGTGTCTTTTACTGGGGAGCTCAGAGCTGGACACTGTACTTCACGTGCTTTCACTTTCTGTGCCTTGGGCACTGTGGCTTGAGCACTTGCCAGAAAAGACTGAGGCAAAAAGTCATGAAGTACCTCAGCCTTCTCCAGATCCTGGGTAACTGCGTCTTCTGTTTCCTTCTGGAGACAAGGCCAATTTTTCCTCTCACCCTCATTTTGTCACTGATGGAGCTATAGAAGCTTTTGATGTTGCCCTTGATGTCTCAGGCCAGATTTAATTCTGTCAGCACTTTAGCTTTCTTAACCTGGTCCCTGGCTGTTGGAACAGTTTCTCGTTATTCCCCCTAGACTACCTGCCCATGCTTCTACCCTCTGTAGGCTTCCTTTCCCTGTCTGAGTTTGCCCAGGAGCGCCTTGTTCATCCAGGCAGGTCTCCTGGTGCATTTGTTGGGCTGCATCTCTCCAGAGCTTGAAAGAGGCAGTCCTTGAATACTAACCAGCTGTCCTGGGCCCCTGGTCCTTCCAGGGCTTCGTTCCATGGTACTCTACTGAGCAGGTCCCTGAAGAGGCCGAAGTATGTTCTGCTGCAGTCCAGGGTAGTGAGCTTGCTGTGCACCCTCCTTACTTCCCTGAGGATCTAGAACTCCAACATTTCATGGTCACTGCAACCAAGATTGCATCATGGTACTCTGTTACAAGCATTACAGCAGTCTAAAGGAACTTTCTCTAGACAGTCTCTCTCTAAACAAAATACACAGTTTCCAAGAACAAAATTAGGTTATTTGAGAAGACCTAAACCAACTAAATTTATTCCTACTCCATCTTTATTTACTAGGTCTCATGTCAGCTGTCCTGCTGTTTTTGCCAAGCCTGACACCCAGGTCACAAGCCTAGAGCTACCCAAGCAATCCCACTGCACCTTCTAGAAACCAGGCATAACATCAGCATTCCTCCAGTCTTCCAGAATCTCCCCATGCAGTGGGGTAGCCACAGCCGGGATCTCTCAGAAGTCCCAAGTGCTGGTACATCTGCTCTAAGAAAATGTAAAGCTGAACTCTGAGCGTTAAACTGTTTTCTTAAAAACCCCGCGTCTCAGCCGGAGCTGTTGTTAGACCAAGGCTGGGGATGGGCAGGGAAAAATCCTGCTGCAGACTGCTTCTGGTGCTGCACCTGATCCCCAGAACCTGACAGTGAGAAGGACTAGAAATGAAGGTAATTAAATCATCTAAAGATTAATGGCACTCAGAGTCCCTTCTAAGGCTTTCACTGGGCAGAGACATGAGGAGTGTGATCCAGCCTTTGGGATGCTTGAGATTGGGAAAGGATGAAGTGTCAATAGGATACAGAAATTCTCACCCCTTCTCAGGAATTTTCTTTTGACGGACAATGTGCTGCGTTTTAGCAGACAGGAGGCTTAGCTGGGAAGATGCTGCTACAATTTACATCTGCAGCAGCCCAGATGATGAGAAACTACTTCAAAAAGCCTTGATTCTGTGTGGTGGGGATTAGAGAAAAGGATTCACCCAACCCCACACCTATTTAATCAAAGTAATTTTGCCAAAGCAGATCCTTATTTACAACACCCATTGATTTATGAAAGTAATTAGTATGAAAATAGTTGTATGACAATATGATGAGAGATTTGCATATCATGTCTGCACTGGGCATCAGGTGGATTCACCGCTCCTCACAAGGAGTCACTTTTTTGTCTCCTTGAAGAAAGGTCGAACCCATAACCCTGAACCTCACGCACAGCCAGACCACCTTGGCATTACCCTGAGCGGAGAACCAGGAAAAATTCCCTGCTTCCCTCTCTATCCCAAACACAGTAAATACCATTCACCCTCTCCTCCTCCTCCTTCTTCCTTCTTACCAAGCTCGTTGAGGTAGCCACCATGTTTCCAGTCTGCAGGCAATGTTCCCGCGTAGTCCATGACAGTTCCTCGTTTTCCAGGTTCCACGTTTTTAAGGTTCACAAACAGCTGATTGGTTTTGGCCTAATTCAAAGGAAGACAGATAACAGAAACTGAAACTGATGGGAAGTTACAGGATTTCCAGGTGCTAATCAGGCAAAGTGGTTTGGGTTTGCGTGGCCAGGTTTTGGTAGCGGTGGGGGGCCAGGGGTGGCTTCTGCAAGAAGCTCCTAGAAGCTTCCCCTACGTCTGACAGAGTAAATACCCGACGGCTCAAGGATGGACCCACCGCTGGCCAGTGACGAGCCCATCAGCGATGGTGGCAGCACCTCTGTGATAGGATGTTTCAGAAGGAAAAAAACCCACAGGCAGACACTTCTTGCTGCCAGAGAAGGGAGTGAGAAGATGAAGAAACTCTGCAGACACCAAGGCCAGGGAAGAAGGAGGGGGAGGAAGCGCTCCAGGCACCAGAGGGGAGACTCCCCAGCAGCCCATGGAGAAGACCATGGTGAAGCAGGCAGTCCTGCTGCAGCCCAGGAGGAAGATGCCGAGTAGAGATCCCAGCTGCAGCTCCATGCTGGAGCGGGTGGACACACCTGAAGGAGGCAGTGACCTCATGGGAAGCCTGCATTAGAGCAAGCTCCTGGCAGGACCTGCAGCCCGTGGACAGAGGAGCCCACACCGCAGCAGGTTTCCCTGGGGCAAGCTGTGGCTCTGTGGGGAAGCAGGCTGGAGCAGTCTGTCCCTGGAGGTCTGAGCCACATGTAAGCCACACCGGGGCAGTTGGTGAAGAGCTGTAGCCCCCATGGTAAGGATTCATGTTGGAGAAGTTCATGGAGGATTGTCTGATGTGGGAAAGACCCCACACTGGAGCGGGGGAAGCATGTGAGGAGTCCTCTGCCTGAAGAGGAAGGAGCGGCAAAGACAATGTGTGATTAACTGGCCACAATCCCCATTCTGCCCCCGTCCTGTGCCGCTCGGGGGTAGGTGGCAGAGAATTTGTGAATAAAGTTGAGGCCAGGAAGAAGGGAGGGGTGAGGGGAGGTGTTTGAAGATTTGGTTTTATACCTCATTATCTCACTCTCTTTTGATTTGGTAGGAAATTAGATGCTTTGCCCATGATGTTACCTGCGGAATGATCTCTCCCTGCTCTTATCTCAACTCATAAGCTTTTGGTTATATCTTCTCTCCCCTGTCCAGCTGTGGAGGGGAGTTATAGAGCGGCTTTGCTGGGCACCTGACCTCCAGCCAGGGTCAACCCACCACAAAAAGAAACCAAACCTGAAACATGATGGAACCAAATGAAATAAACTAGAAGCTAATTGACAGAGGAGCACTGAGATTTTGATGCTCTACCTTTGCCAGGGTCAGTCTGTCCATGTTGTTGACATGAGGTGGGGTAGCGCACTGAGTCAGAGTATGATAACTGGGGTTAGAGAAATAGTGACTGTTGGAATTTCCTCCGGTAATGTGAGGGATGGCTTCTGAAAAGAAAATAAAATCAACAACTATCAATAGCATGGCATTTCTTTCTGAGGAGAAGTTTTTGACAGCTCTGCACTCATTCCAAAACCTAATGGGAGAGTTTCTGGAAAGAGCTACCTAGGAAATTGCCATTCATTTGACGGATTTAGGGACACAGAGCAGGAACTGACAGGTCACTTGAAGCAAGAGCATGTTACTTGCTAACTTACTTCTCTCCTGAGGTTCCTTGCTCTCTTTTGCCTCTGCAGTCACTGTCCCAATTACAGAGAATTTTAACCACCAAGTTCATAGCAACACTCTCTAGTGCCTCAAGAGCACCCCCACCTTTGCTGACAGCTCTTTCTTGGCTCTGAAAACTCTTTCTGCCACCTTCTTCACCTGCTGCCTGCCTTAACAGCTGTGGGCAGAAGACAGCAGTGCCTGAAGTTTCACGTACCCGTTGCGTCACTCCCAGGTTTGCTCTTTGCCTTCACTTGTTTCAGACTCGAGCCTTCAGATGGAGCTTCTTAACTGTATCGGGATTACAGATCTGCAGCACCACGGACGCTACCCTTTGTTCCTAGCCCTAAACTCTGTCTGTCCATGGCCAGCAGATGGCAATGTGTCACCAGTGGCAGACCCCTACGGACAAGATTTGCTTCGAGAGGATCTCTGTGTATCTGGGAGACTATGAGAAGGGAAGAGGGAAAAGGAGAAGGAAATTGTCTCTACTTGGGATTTGGCTTTACTTGTACTGGGCCTGCCACTGAGGCCATGAAATTAGGAAGGAACGAAAACCGAAAAAGAAGAAAAGGGTAAAAGACAGTAAAGAAACAGGCAAATTAGGAACCAATTGTCCTTCTCCACCAGACTGTCAGGTCTCCCAGGCTACTCAGAGCCCTGTGCTTGAAAACCCGTGCAGTCGTATGAGCGGAGCCAGACATCTGGCTGGTGTCACGTCATATGACACGTGTGTCGATGTGGGAAGACAGCAAGAGATAAGGTCTTCATAACCAATTCTGCAGGTTTTCTCTGGAAAAAGCCCAGGTCCAACTCCTGAAGCATCTACCCCATTAAGACTCCCCCTGAAGCAAAGAGGATGTATCAAAACACTGGCCAAAACAGAGGCTCCCCTGAGGGTTGAGTAATTGCTCTTAGGCACCAACACTTGCCATTCCTACTCACTTTGCTCACAGTGCTTCCCCATGAAGCCCGTGCGGCAGGTGCACTGCCCACTGATGTGGTCGCAGTCAGCTCCGTTCTGACACTGGCATAGCAATGCACAGTCCTTCCCGTAAAAATCCAGGGGACATCCTGCAATAGAAGGAGCGGGAAGAGAACTGGAGTGAAGCAACTGCTCCAGAACTAAAATGCAAACATCCTGGGTAAGTATATTAATGGACTACAGCCAGTACTGCACATCCGCAGGGGGAGCATCTGAATGTCAGAGTCATTCATTCTGTGTGTGCACATGACAGACTCTTCCACAGGGATGCCCAGCCGCAGCCAAAAGTTGTCTTCCTCTAAAGCAAGGCTAAAGAGGAGTTCAAATGTAGTTGCCAGCACTCTGCCAGTGCTTATGCAGCTGCCTCCCCTGCTACCGCGGAGGTAACGTGTAACATCTTCTGGGCCAAAAATGCTTAGCAGCGTGGGAAGACATCAACGACTGAAATGTGAAAACACCAAAGGAAAGTTCTGTCACTCGTTTATAGACCAAGAATGGATGACAAAAGTCACTTACTCTGTGTACAGTAAAGGCCAGTCCATCCTGGGGTACATTTGCACTCCCCATCGCAGGCACTGCAGTAAGCTCCATTATGGCAATTGCACGTGTGGATGCAGTTCTGTCCCCAGTGGGAAGGTGGGCAAGCTAAAACAACCCACAGCAATTCATTAATTGATCCCAAATGACAAAGATCAGTGATATCCACAAACAGAGCTGCTTACATTCACATAGAAGCACTGCTTCACTTGGTGTTTGTTGTTTTGCTTTTAAAGCCATTTCTTGGGCTACTCCATTCTGAGCAAATCGCCACAGGTTGGGTTTTCTCTAACTAAGGACTTCTTTTACTCTACATAAAAAGTGTTGAAAAAAATTGGAAGTGTCGAAAAAGCCAGCAATTCAAACTTGATCCTCAGTAACTAGGACACTCATACCAGCTTTCTCCACACAGAAAGCCAAGTAACTTTCCTCTTTTCATTATTTTTTAATCTGCAAGCAGTTACGTTGAACACAGCCAAAGGTATAAGTCTTCTAAGCCTCAAAACTGAAGGAGTACAAACAGAGAAGGTTGAAACACATCTCACAGCCTATAGATTTAGGCTAAATATGAAGCTTAATTCTTTAATTTCTAATGTTAGAGTCTAGGTAATTACCTAAATAGAGTGCAAATGATCAGGACTGTACCTTTATCAAGTGGACTCTTGCTGCTGTGGTTGCATTGATGAATATAGTATTTCTAAAAATTCGAAATTCCTGAATCCTTTAAATGCAAAAGGACTCATCTATGTGTGGGCTGCATTTTTGCAAAGTGGTGGTTTTGCCCAAATTTCACTTCATTAAGAAATATACTACATTGTAGTGACAAAAAAATAAACACTAAATTTTGTTTTTCTTGTTTTTGCTTCAGTTGTGCCTTATGATTCTTTTTGTTATTGTTTTTGTTTGAAAATAGTGGTCAGCTATGAGGGAATGTAAATCCCATACAGATGAAAGGTTAAAAGTTTTAAGAAGGTTATTGGTTCCAGAAGAATTTAATGGAATCGTTATTTTCCATGTGAACAAAAGGCCTGTACACAAAGCAAAGAAACTTGCTCTGTTACAGCCCATGAGCATAGTCTAAATAGATGCTTCCATTCATATTGCTGGCACCATTTTCTTGTTATTGATTTGTGAGTAAGTCTCTCCTCCTCCTAAATACCCCTATTCTTCTACTCTCCAAAATACCTACTTATTTTACCATAAAACCAGACGCCTTTCTTGCTACTGGCTTCCACAGGAATCGGCTCAAGATTTATCTTGCTATGATACTTAGTTGTGCATGCCAATCACTTCACAGAATTTAGACAGCAAAGAGTTTTTTTTCCAAAGTCACCAGCTGCTACATTGCACTGGTACAGAGCTAGTTAACCTGGACTAGCCAAGCCATAAATGAGTTACCATAAGTGACGTGAAACCAATGTGGGATGGTATTCGGAAATGCACCTCCCTGGAAATCAGCACAGTCTCTTTGGAATGTTGACGTATCAGGCTTTGGTGTGGCTTCTTTTATTCACAGAAATGGGTTGACTGAAACTTTGGAATACAGTGTTTTGGACCGTGTGGATTTTGGTACTTCATGGAATTGGATCTATTTCTCGTGAGAATTCTGCCTCAGGTATTTCTCTCCTATTATCAGTATTTTCATAGACCTGACAAGGCATCTGGAGAATGCTGAATTATTTCATAAAAGAACTCCTATGAAACATAATGAAATTAGGGCCTAGCACTCTGAGTCAGTAACAAAGTCTTCACTGGTTTAGCATACCAAGGCAATACTCCTCAAGTGAGGTAGAATGGCAGTAAAAAGGGGTATCTGCGTTGTGCTTTTATGTGGCAAGGTTCTGGTGGCGAAGCGGGGAAGCAGGGGTGGCTTCTGCAAGAAGCAGCCAGAAGCTCTCTGCAGATCCTCTACAACTCTTCTTGGGCAGTGAAAGACTGAAAATTGGTCTCTTCTCTCATATTCTCCATCCCACTTCTTAGAAAAGCCAGAGTGCAATTATGTTGCTGATAGTGCTGATAAACTGAAGAAGAAAACTTTCGGATTTCTTCCTCCTATACCACACAGTCCTCATTTCTGACTTGGACAGTGGGTTTTTTACTAAATACTAGATAATGTAAATAGCCAAACCCGAATTGATTGTTGTTAAAAGAAAGGGGAACATTTCATACTTACGTTGAGAGCAGTCACTACCAATCCAGCCAGGGTAACACTGACAGGATTTATCAATAGGATTGCACGTTCCGTTACTGATGCATGTGCATATTCCAATGCAGTTCTTGCCAAATCTGCCACTGGGACATACTGGAACAAAACACAATTAGAACTCCTTAGTAATCAGAATGGGATTACCTTTTCTTTATTTCAAGAGGAATCTTGATACTAGGATCAAGACAGGTACTGCTTAGTATAATGTTCAGTAAGGCATTAGAAATTCTGGGAAGCCCTTTATACATGCTCATTATACAAATAATACAAATAACAATACAGTGGGTTTCATACTGTAGGATCAAATGTTCAAACAGTTTAAACCTGCTTAAGATTCCTAATTTATACGCTGCAAGCACTACAACAGCAACTGCTGTTGGTTTTATGGCTTCCAAGCGACGGAAGGAAAATTGCTGAAGTGCCTGGTCTCTCTGTCCCAGAGAGTCTTTACTACAACTTGTACCTTTGTTACAGAGGGCTCCTGTAAATCCAGGTAAGCAGTCATGTAAGCCAGTAATATGGTGGCAGGGACCACTGCTGTGTACACACTGGGGGCATGTCTGGCTGCAGCGGTGTCCATAAAACCCAGGGGAACAGACTGGAATCAGAAAGAACAAACCGTCATTCCTTCCTACACTTTCTATACAGCCGTGAACTACTCTTCAGAGCACTTCCTGACTCTGAATTAGCGCTGCTTTCTAAACACACAAGGCTTGCAATGGCGTCCTCATTATTCGTGCAGTTCAAGGCTTTACACTCACAAATGGAGATTTGCTCGTCTTCCTCTAAGGTTTACTATATCCCAGCTCTTAATGACTTAACTGACATTCTGTTACTTGTCAGGCCATGCTGACTTGGGTTGCATGTGAAATGCATCTCTAGTTTTTATGTTATACACATTTGACTACACATTGTATGTCCTCTCCAACACAAACAACTCCTAAGGCATATTTGAAGAAAAGTCATTTAAAAAGATAGACTGGATAGTTTTATCTGTAGAGGAGTATGGTCATCTTAGACCTTGACTTCTTACCTGTTTCCTAACTTGGAAAACAAATAGCCATTACTTCACTGAGAAAAACTTACCAATGTTTTCCAGTGATCCTTTAAGTACTCATGACATGATACAGCCAGCTACACATCACCTAACTTTTAGAGAACCTGAGACCAGAAATAGGAATTCACTTAATTCTTACGCGAAAGGCACAAGTTTCTTTTAAAAAAGGAGGAAAAAAAAAGGGGGGGGCGAGGAGGACAGACAGGGAGAGGCCGTTCCATAAAATCTCCTCCTTTGCTGCTCTAATCCCTTCTGGTATTTTTTTCCTGATAAATTAGAATATTAGGTAACACATCAAGAGAAATAGCTGTTGCACAGCAGCACAATTAGCACAATGCACAATTAGCACTCACAGAACTTAACTTGGAACCTTTCCCGTATTTTAATTTCATTCAAGATTCAGTCTTTTAATTATACACTCGATACGAGTTACATGGCTCGATCTCCCTAGAGATCCTCGCTGTTTTGGTAGGTAATACTAAACACCAAAAAATACCAAGTCTGATGGTTACTTTAACAAACCTAAAAGAAAAAAAACCCAAGCTATTCTAACATACTTTGTTGAATTTAGTTCCTTCCTCTATTGTCACAAACCCTTTGCCTGCTGCTCCACTTATTATGCATATACATATGTTCCACAACACCTTTCTTAATCCTACCTTCTGATGCTATCTCTGCAGTGTAACTTTATAGAGCAGCTATTTGAGACCGTGTTATGAAAGTATTGCTCAGGAGTATTGCTCTGACGTGTGAAGCGTGGGAGGAGGATATTTCCAGACACCGAACAGAAAGCAAACTATGCTCTTTATGTCATACAGTGTGTCCTGACATCACCAACGTGTTGAAACTAGTCCGTTACACACGCTGCTGTGATGACATCATCCCGGGACAGATATTCCATTTTTTCTAGAATCAAGCACAAAGTCTCTTTCTAGCAAAATCTTTTTCTTTTCCAAAGATGAAGATTTCACTGAAGCCAAAAGCAGTGTCTCCTTTCCAATACCTGAGGTCACGCAGTCAAGGTCTGTGCTACGCCTGAAGTCGTCATCTCCACCCAGGATAGTTCTATCACACCGGCCAGCTCATTTTTAGAACCTGTTACAAAAAGATGCTACATTTTTACTACGGACTTTCAAATCATAGAATCTACCTACTTTAACCTGGCTTCATTCGTTACCATACTTTTGGTCTCTGGTGATTTGTCTGCCCTAGTGTCTCACAAACTACTCATCGATGGCACAATGACAATACTACTATTTTCTCATCATTCACTCCAATTACTTTTATTATTTTTGCAGCCTTGCCATTTCCCAGCGGTATCTGAGTGACTGAGGGGAGGTCGCACTGCGGCTTTTGGGACGACAATAAGGCCAAGAACACTCTGGGCTCAGTTAGGTGAGTGCTGGCTGTGGCAGCCTCCCTCTCTTTCTGTGAGGACTCCTGTGGAGAGAGTCCACAGAGACTACTGACCCTTGAATACAAACAGGAAAGCTGAAGCTTGCAACGCTACAGTATCGCACGGAGACACAAAACTCCAGAACCCTCTGAGAGGGGCATACTTAAGAGTGTCAACTCCATCTTATGGAAGCTGGAAGAGTTTTCCCAACACTTACATAGACATTTAGGTGAGAACTCAAATCCCTTCCTGGAGATAAAAGGTTTGTGATAGCATGCCTTTCTGCAGAGTTTCATCATGTTTTCAAATTACCTTGCTCTCCATAGACAACAGTGCCAAACACAAATTCTAATGGATAACCAAATACAAATACTTCCTAAAACCACAAGGAAAATGCCAGAGAAACCTTGCAGAAAAGTGCAACAATTTTCATGCAGAACAAAATATGTGCAGAGACACTTGAGTTCTCAAGTTTGAAAAACCTAAGTGGAAGCACAGCTTCTGCACAACTGATCCTCTTTTTGGCTGCCAGAGCCAAGCTTTCTGGGTTCCTGCACGCAAGGCTTTACGTACCAGAGCTGCCAGCACAGCCCTGCATATTTACAGCTCTTCACCACTTCCTGAGGAATGGTTCTGTGAAGGCGCGCAAGGTTTCAGATTGACCCATCTACTCTCCTACTCCCAGTTTGCCTGTGGATCCCACACTCAACAACATTTCCATACCTGTGAATCACAGATGGAACAAAACAGCCACAGAACTGGCCCCTGTCTCCTTCCAGCCCCACACAGTCCTCCTGTAGAGCAGAGAATTTATTTAAAAACTGGAGTTTCTAAGAATTTCCCAGAAAACCAAACACTATCACTGGAAAAGATGGAGCCAGTTTTTCAGAGAAAGAGTTCATGTTTTGACTACAAAATATAATAAAAAACAGTTATGGAATAAAACAAATCAGTTTTGACTTTTACCATTTTAAAACCTTTGAAATTAGATATTTTGATTGCTCTCCCCAAGCACAAATTGCAAGGTGCAGCAGACCTGATGAGGCAATGTTATGGCAGTGCAATGATTTCTAACTTTGCACTTCTCAATGTCGGGGTGACAGCATCAGAGCCCCAAGAGGAAGGCAAAGACCTGTCTGTCACTGCACTCTTCGCAGTGCCTTCTCACAGCTGACTAAGAATGAAGGCAACTTCTCCGTTCATATTGTACCAGAGATAGAAGATAATGTAATCAAAACTAGGTTGTTTGATGTTAAGTATCTATTTCTGGCACATTCTTTCCTCTCACAGTTTTTTCTGCTTTAACAGAAGCACTCTGGAGAGCATTTGATGCCAACGGGGAAAAATTTGGGTCTGTGTTTTTCAACAAATTCTAAAGGAGCTGGAGAAAAGTCTGAGGCTCAACTTTAAAGCATGGAAGCAGGAAGAGTTTTTCATCTGTGCATCTTAACTGTGTGTTTTCTGCACTTCAGTGTGTTGCACTGCAGAGTTCTTCCCAAAGATTTGTCGTCATGTGTCACCAATCTTCAACCCAGTTGTGTATGGGCTACCAGGAGCAGTCCTCCTTGGAGACTTATCCCCCCGACAAAATTCAGTGCAAAATCTGGTGAAATTATGAAACTACCTGGCAAGGGAATTCACATTTTTCTCCTCTCCAGCCTGGAGCACAGGTACAGGTTCCATCCAGAGCTTTGCAAGCCCCTCCGTTAAGGCACTGGCAAGTTAAGTTACAGCCAAGCCCCCAGGTACCTCTGGGACAATTTATTGAGCAATCTACACCATGCCAACCTGCCAAAAAGAAGAATTTCAAGTGACAAATTAATCCAAGTTTTCCCCCATTCCTCTCTGCGGACGTGTTTCACTCTGCCTATCAGGCAGCATCTTTCGGAGATGTGCAATCCCAGGGTACCACTAGCTACAAGCTAGTAGCAGCAGTTTCAGACGAGGACTCGTCCACGTTGGAACAAGGGTGGTGAAGGGCACCTCCTGACATCTCTGCACAGCACACATTTGCAGATGGGTGCCACCGTGCAATAGCAATTCAGGGCAGATTGGCAAGGAAAACACAGACACCTTGAAATTACACTACCAAGCACCAGAGGATACTGAAGGTTTAAGGCATGGGTTGAAAAAGCAAGGACTGTATTCCCTACATTCAAGCTGCTGCTTTCATCACTCTTCCGCCAGTACTGAACAGATGGAGTTCTGCAATACAGTTTAGAAACTAAAATCCTAGACACAAAACAGAAGGAAACATAGCAGCAGTGCCTAAGTTGCATTTCTCCAAGGATACATGGAAGACCTTCTAGATCATTGCTGTACTTCCCTCCAGATGCAAAAAAGACTGTAATGGGAAATGGTTCTAAAATGCACCCTTCACTGCTGATTATGCTGGGTAGCAATGATTTGCAGACTGCACGCTGGAGGCAGAGAAATGGAAATAGATTTTTAAAAATGTGACCATCTGATACAATAGAAACGGCAGGAGACAGTCTGACGTGACCATCAGCAGTGACACAAGCCAAGGTTCTAATTTTGTACCTTGTTTACAGCAAGCCAAGGGAAAAGTAATTCTGCACTGAGCCTAATCAATAGACTGTGCAAAACACATGGATTGAAACGAAGCCGCCTCGTGCCCTGGATAGAGAACTTCACATTTAGGGGTCATTTCAGGCAAAAATCAGTCCCTGACAGAGGTGGGCAGGCACGTGCAGTTTCTGAGGGGGTACAATGTCCATCAGAATTACTGCTGGGAGGTGAGAGCCAGGCAGGGAGGTCAAGGACCGTCAGTCTAGTCACACGAATACTGGGAGACCTAGAAAGTTTCTCACAGAAGCAGGGAACAGCGCGCAAAGGCTTGGAAGGGTCTTAGGCAAGGTTTTCTCAGAGAGCTGGTGAGGAAAAGAGCATTCAAATAGAATAAATTGCCAGTAGATACTAACATCAGTGCTAAAATGACAGGAAGAAATCGGTGCCTCTGTGTGGCTGAGAGGGGCAAGGGTTGCAGCCAGAGGTCATGCACACCCAGGCTGAGGGAAACCCGCCTATGCATTTCGACTAGGCAGGCTGCTGTCAGACACATGGCAGGCATGCCTGTGGTACATCCAGCAGATGACAGCACTGCCACCAAGAGAGAAGTGGTGGCACACCTCAGGGTAAACACCAGTAATTCACTAAGCCGCAGCAGCCTCCAGCCCACTGAGAACACAAACATGAGGCATGTGCACTCTTCTTGGGGCAGATGGTTTCCTAGTTTTCACCTCCCAGAGCAGCAGAAGCATAAATCAGCTGGTGATATGGCCTTCAGCGTGGTCTGCTTTTTATTAAGTTTCTTTCTTCTTCTCTACTTCCAAAACTCAAATTCATTTTATGATTAGGGAAAAAGGAAATTAATCTGAAGGGATGCTTACCTGCTTTGCAGGCACAAGAAACATCTACTGGTGAACAGATGGCTTCGTTTTTGCAGTTGCATACAGATGAACAGTTTATTCCATACGTCCCCAGAAGACAGGCAGTACCACAAGCAGCACCCTGAATGACACAAAAACAGAGTCTAAAAACTATTCAGACAATAGAACCAGTACATTCTGTAGACTGACTCAGGTGCTACAAAAGCCAGAGAACATGCCTGTTCCAGGCTGTCACTAAGGTATCTGAAATTTCATGGCGAGGGACTCCTTCATGCTCTTTAAGTCCACAGTAAGCATTACTTTCCTGTTAGTTGTTGGGAGAGCTCAGGTCACACAGCAAACACCACTTGGTTAGATCAATGGACAGTATCTTAAGTAATAAGGAAGCCCTTCACGAAACCAAATCTCAGTAAGACAGCAGGTTCATGGAACGTGGATGTCTACAGTATTTTTAGGAATTAATTTGACTGAAGTTTTCACAGTTGTTGTTCCTACAACAGTCACCCTGTAAATATCCAAAGCACAGGTAACCGCAAATGCATGTAAAAGCTGCAGAATAATCCATCCTGAACCGCAAAAACAAGTGTCTTGCTCTAGATTTTCTCTGAATGGAACATCAGGAGCTTCTGCAGCAAGATAATGATTGAAACCATCATTCCTCCCTTTATTTACACCTCACAAGCACATCCTCCTACTTATCACTGTCTTACAAAGTCACTATCTTTTCTTTCCTGAAATGCCTTCACTTCAGTGCTGAGAACCAATCCCAGATTTGCCTCAGAATCTTAGACAACGCCCAGTATTATTTATGTACCTAAATACCGTTACCTTTCTTTTCCTGTGGTGGAGAAAGGACACTCGGGCACCATGAAGAACTTGGCACTCAACTAAAGCCAATGGAGTTGAAAATGTACTGCGAAAGAGAGACTTATTTACCTCAAATCCAGGGCCACAGGTGCATTTTCCAGTCACACTATTGCAGTCAGCACCATTTTGGCAGCTGCGGATCTGCTGACATGACTCGCCATAGAATCCTGGAGAACACGTCTCGTTGCAGTAGAGCCCCGACCAGCCAGGCTTGCAGGAGCATTCCCCAGACACAGGGTGACAGCTGCCAGGAGGGGATGGAAGGATAAGTAATTCAGGACTAAAAATGACAATCTACAACTGAACAGTTCTTGAGATCTAAATTAGAACGTATTTATAAAACTACTAGTACTGGCATTTTAAGACAGTCATCACTGTCCTGTAAATAGGTGTAGGAAGCTGTAATACTTTTGAAGGATTTTGATGGGTTTTCATGAAGTCAGACTAATTGGCAGTAAGATTTATACATTAAGAATGGGAGCCGATATATATATGTATGCACATATCCCTCAGAGAAAGCAAGAGACAAAAGAAATGCCACCAGAACGTGTCCTGAAAAAACCCTAATCCCAGCCTAACTATACCATATTAGTTGGTGATGCAGAATGACCTCCCACAGTCTTATTTACAAATGTGAAGCAGGGGTGGAAGATCACCAGAAAGAGCTTACAAGACAAAAGAAAAACCCTTCTAGAAAAGTACGTAGCTACAGTGTGCTCTTTTTACACCAGGTGTCACGTGAGTAAAGACATGCCAAAACCAGCCTGAAATGCTGCAATTCCTACATTTTGTACATTCCTGTACAAAACAAGGCGCTAATGTTGACAAAGGCAGACAGAGGCCTTTTTCGCTTCTTCCTGCAAACTGCATCTTCAGAATGACAAGTTTCTGTAAACCCCCCAACCTGTGATGGGAAGTGGCAGGGACGTATGGATCTGCTCATACCAGGTCACAGCGCTGTTGCTGTACCCCACTGAGGAAACGGGGTTTATATGGCCTTAGTCTCAGCCAGCCAGTGCTCACTCTCTGTTTTCTCTTGACTGTTGAGTACCAAGGGAAAAATGGATACTTTCACCTGGTCACAGAGAACAGAGGGCTGGGTTCAATACACACTCCAGCTCAAATCCTTGCATATCTACCAAAAGAGGCAATGGACAAGAACCATTTCTGAAAAAACTCTTTGCATAAGAGGCTTGTTACCTGCTGGTGCTCTCTGGACCCCTGGAAAATAATAGAACCTCCCAGGTATACCTATATCTAACCCTTCACGAAGCATAGAGGCTGACAAGCATGAGGATTGGCTGGAGCTGCCATCAACTGACCACATCTATTGATTTCAGTTATTTTGCACTTACAGCACACCAGAACGTGCAAGGGATATATGATCTATCCTGCCTACACACAGTGAGCAATGTAATGATCTACCCACCTGGTAAATAGAGACAAAGGTCCCACTTTGTCATAATATTTATTTGGCGGGTAAGCAACCAAATAAATACAGCAATGAATATTAAGATCACATATAGCTGCAAGCACTGTCATTGGGAAGCTCTTTTGGGCTGAGAGTTTCCTGATCCAGTTAGGGAATACCAGATTCTCTCACAAGTCCTTCACTGCTTCAGATTGCATGAAAGTACTAGAAAAATCAGGAAATCTTTCTTTTCAGATTTCTATCTTCTCTACAGAAGAACAGGTTCAAGGGTGTAAAGCCTACCTCCAGGTAGTGGGCCTGTGCCAGGGACATCTTTTATCACACTTGAGACCATAAATTCCTTCAGGACAAAGCCTTGTTTCACACTGCTCTCCAGTGTATCCTGCTTCACAGAGACAGGCACCACCAATATGGTAGCATTTCCCACCATTCATACACTTGCAGGGCTCAGCACATTGCACCCCGTACGTCCCCACTGGACACTCCTCTTGGCACCTATGAGAAAAACAAAGAAAAAAGTGGGTTAGTTCCCATCAAATACAGCTTTGGGACATTCCAGGGAAATCGAGTTTATGAGCAATCTCTATACGGCTCTAAAAAGCCTCTGAAGTGGAGCAGTGATTTATAGAAATTCATGTTTCAAGTACTTTATGTCAGAATTTGTAACTTTTAGAAGTAAACTGGATTCTCCACTTAGCAATAGCGTGAACAGCCAGCAGATTTCTGTGCCCCTGTAGATGCTCAGGGCCTGGCAGTCCTCTGGCAATCACGCTCAGCAGTCTCTGATGAGAACCTTTTCTAACTGTGTTTTCCAAACACACTATGTTTGACACAAGGCACGGCAAAATGTAATAGAAGTCACAAGAGCCTTCTGACTGAGGTCAAAGGGGTATATGTGTTCATATCATGCCTCCGCAGTACTGGCCTCAATCCCTTACTCGTATCCAAGTGTCGAGGTATTTGCAACTCTGCCCTGAGGGGAGCAATAAAATCCCCATTACTTCAAAGGTGCAGCGTAATAATAGAGCTAATAACCCCCTACAAATGTTTCCCAGTGAAGTTATACAAATCAGCTGTGAATGGATTGTCTCCAAATGACCATCTGGAATTCCAGCACTGCAACTCCACTTACTTTTTAAACATCACCTTCATGACCTTCTGAAACACTGTCTTCCTGGTGAGGACAGTGTTGTCTCAGCCAAAAGGTTTTAGGCAAAACGGGAATTTAAAGTCGATTCTCCCAAGTTAACTCCGATCATGTAGAAATTGTTACCGATGTAGGAAAAGTTAAGGGTTCAGAGTGCAAAGTACATGACACTTCACGTACCCTTCACGGTACCTTCTGAGATTACAGTAACCAGGATGGCATCTCTTCATGGACCAAGAATTTAGAAGAAGAGGACCCTGCAAAGTATTCTGCCCCTTTTGTAAGTGCATATAACACAAATCTAGCCTTGCAATAGCATCAAGAAACGACGTCTCCTTAACTCCCCTGTACTGATTTTAATGCCGAGTTGTACCCCGCTTTGTGAATCATGCGGGTGCTAATTACAAGGCCTCACCAAGTCTCTGAACCATGAGGAAAAACACGTCTTTATGGTGACGGTGAATGAAAGGTGGGTGAGGAAGTTTCACACCACCGATCGGCTACATCTGACTGTAATAAAAAAGGCACGCTTGATGTGCTGGGTGTACGTGCTGGTGTTTTAGGCCTGGCACCCTGTTCTGACCAGAACTGAAATGAACACCTCGACTCTGCGTGTGATTAGCTCTTTTCACACCAGGGGGTTTTTGATCATGGGATGGTTTATTTGGCACTGGGATTCCTGGCGGCAGATGGGGTCCACCTGTCCCAAAGGGGAACAAGGATCCTAGCCCAGCAGTTGGCAGGGCTTGTGGAGTGGGCTTTAAACTAGGTCTGAAGGGGGAAGGGAATAAAACCAGGCTAGCGGGAAAAGCGTGTCAGAGTCAGGGGTGGGAGTCTACTGTGGACTGCCCAGCCAGAACAACAACAACATTGATGAGTTATTCTTCAAGGGACTAAGAGCCACCTCTAGATCCCCTGTCCGTGTCCTTACGGGGGTTTCAACTGGCCAGATGTTAGCTGGGAACACCACCACAGCTAATACAAACAGGTCCAGGAGAGTCCGAAAGCAACTGGATGGTAACTTCCTTGTTCAGGTATTGAGGGAGCCAACGAAGAAAGGTGCCCTCCTAGATCTCTTGCTCATCCACAAAGAAGGACTTGGGGGGAAGTAGAAGTAGGTGGACTTCTTGGCCACAGAGTAGTGGAATTCAAAATCTTTGTTGAAAGAAGGGAAACTGCCTCCAAAACTTCAACACTAGATACAGGGAGAGCAGATTTTGGACTGCTCAGGAAAGTAGCTGGTAAGGTCCCCTGGGAAACTGCTTTTGAAAGTCCATCAATGCTGGCCACTTTTTAAGTACCACCTCCTAAAAGCACAGGAATAGGCAACTCCAAAACATTAGAAATCAAGCAGGTGGGGCAGGAGGCTGAGCAGGGACGTTCCTCTAGAGCTCAGCAGAAAAAGAAAGTGGAAGCAAGATCAGGAAATGTGCGGGGATTACGGGGACACTCTTCACCTTTGCAGGGAGAAAATGTGTGTGGCCAAAGCTTAGAGAGAGCCGAGGCTGGACAATACTGTGGTAGACAGTCTGGGGTCTTCAAATACAGTAACAACAAGAGGAGGACCAGAGAGAACATTGGTCTGTTGCTAGATGAGAACGGTCACATTACTAACAGGGACACAGAGAAAGAAAAGGAGTTTAACACCTTCACTGCCTCTGTCTTCAACAGAGTCGATGGGCTTTGGGACTCCAGATGCCTCAAGTTGGAGGCCCATGACTGCAGTAAACTCCTAGCGAATTCTGACCATTCAGTGACGTGCTCTGACCTGGCTGGCCCTGTGTGGAGCCAGGACTTGGAGTTGATGATCTTCATGGGTCCCTTCCAACTCAGGATATTGTATGATTCTGTGAGTAGTTTTTGCATAAGAACTTGGTTTTGGACTGGTTTTATAGAAGCCTAAATATCTTGCATTCAAGAAAAACCCACTCTGATTCTGGAAGAGACAGGCATAATGGGAATAAGGGTAACAACTGCTGCCCAATGACTCACTGCCACACCATGCACAACTCAACTGAAAAATGTACCAGCAACACCAGGAAAATTTAACTCTGAAAAGTATGAAAGCAAGCAGTGTTTTTCTGTTGAAGTATATACAAGCACAGTTCTCTTTCTACAGGAGAGTAGAATTTGATCTAATGCAAGTTAAAAGGCTTGCAGTTGTACTGCATGCTGTCTGTTTGCTGGTGGTTAACAACATAAATATGAAGGCTCTATGAGCTTTATTAAAGACTGAGTGGCAAGATCTCAAAATAGACACTTGTTCCTAAATGACGTGCCAGATACTTTGCTCAATTGCTAACGTGCTCACACAGACACCTCACTGGTGATGCCATTTTGTTGGCATTAGATGACATTCAAACACATCTGGGAAGTAAGCTAAAGAAAGGAAAATGAGCCTTTGGACGGGTAAGAGTGCTTACTGCACCTCCTAGGTGCACTTGCTTAGTGCATTACTTCAGCTACAAGACCTCCTTCTGCACCTAAGGAAGAGTGAGGATTCTTATCTATCTAAACATTTGTGAGTCATGGAATCAGATTGATGACAACAATTCAATAATTAAAGCTGTACTTCCTTTTCTGAGGGAGTACTTTGAGGTTATTTTTTCCTTGGTTAACTTCTTCTTGGAATATTTCTTCTTCTTTAACAAGAATTAAAATCAGCGGCTCAAGTGCCATGTACTGCAGAATGAAGACTCCCAAGGGAGAACTGCTTTTCTACAAAGGCCTGAAGATTTTTAGGCAATGCATGACTCAAAAATATTTTTGATCCTCATTTTATAAACTAAGAAATTCAAGTGTAGCTACTACCAGTAAGAGCTGACATCATAAATTAAATCTTAAATCCTAAGTCTTAATCCAACATTAATAAGAAAACAGAAAACTCTCCTGCTGAACATATTGCAAAGGCACTGGTGTTGCTTGGGTAAAAGCTTCCAGATGAATTCCATGAATTGGATCCTCGATAATCAGACATCCAATGTCAAACCACCTGCAATGACAGCCAAGTTAGAGTCTGTTGAAAAGCAACATGTTAGCCCTTGAATGATGACCGTTTTACAACCTCTAGTACAACTGTAGTTAAAAATTTAACAATGACTTACATCAAGGCATCCCAGCATTTTTCAAATCAAATTTGCATGTATCAACTCATGTATATATAAAAAACTGAAGTGCCTGTGTTCCCTTGTAAAAAATTCTACGGCTCCGGTTGTTTCATGTATTTTATATGTGTCTACATATAAATGACATTTTATTCTTTAAAGCACTGGAAGCAAGACCCTTTGAGTCAATGAGAAACAACCCTCTCCCCACCTCAGGGATATATTTCAAGTTCTCACTTGTCAGGAAGCAATTCCTCAATGAAGTTTTCTACCGATACAGCAGGCTGTTTTTCATGGATTACTCCAGTCCGGCGCAAGCTGTCTATTCTTTCTTGGGCTCCCTACATGGGAACATGATCTGTTAGACAACATTCTCTTTCAATCACATCATACAACACTCAGAGATGAGTGCAAAAACCCCTCTGGAGCAGAATTTTCAAGTTAAACAGAAAACAGCGATTTAAAAAAATTACTCTTTTTATTCAACAGTAGAAAAACCAAAAAAGTCATGAAAAAGCACCATAGCCTTTCCCAAACAGGAATCTCAAACAGTAACACAAGCTATGATAAAACTCATGTTTGAAAAGCTGCACAATGAATTCCTACATACTAAATGTAAGAATGGAGCTGTTCAGGAAGATCCTTGGCAAGTGTTGATCAACCTGTCTTTCACCTACAGAATTAGTTGGGAGACAACCCAGTCTCAAAGGCTCTCTTAACTTCTGATTACATTTTTCCTATTCAATTTCTCATGTTTAGTTTTCATCCCAAAGTACTGTGCTAGTGACAGACTAAGAACAAATGCCTGATACACTTTCAAACTACAGTCATATCACAATGCATGCCAGATGTGATGGCAATCAACTGCTTTAGAAGAAAATGGACATAAATGTTCTTCACTGCTGTGACCGCGTTTGCACAAGAACCCCAAAGGCTATTCCAACAAGCAGCTTCAGAATGATCTAACGGAACAGGCGGCAAGTTACACCAAAAACAAGAAAAGGAGAAGTCTCCCAATGCCACAGACTGACATTCCCCTTAGGGAAAATCAGATTTTTCTGGGTCAATGCCCCATCCCTGGAAGTGCTTAAGGTCAGGCTCGATGTGGCTTTGAGCAGTGTGGTCTAGTGCAGAGAGTTTCAGCCCCCTCTGCTGAGGACAATTTGTAAGGTCATTTCCAAACCCAACCACTCTCTCATCCTACGTTTCCATTGCCCTTCTCTGTGCTGGAGGTACTTTAGTACTTACTTTTAAACCTGCAGCGTAGCCCACAGGTTGGGGTGCGATGTTAGACTGCGCAGCCTCTCCAGTAACAACGGCCATTCCAAAGACTTCTTGAAAGGCATCTCGAATGGCTGCAACTTTCACCTCTTTGGTAGAAGTAACCACTATGTCCAGTTCTCTCCCAGTTTCTGTAAAACACAGGTGTGTGTATATATAGAGAGAGAGATGTATATCTATGAGCGTGTACTATTCTTCATTCCCATTACAAGCCAGTTTAAATACATTCTACATCTTAAGACTATGCTTCAGTTGGTCTTCTCTTTCTCACACGTTGCACAAAAGTTCTTTCCTGAAGCAGAAGTCACTTAATTTAGCTAGTCACCTAACTTTTACTTCCTAAGTGATTCATCAATGAAAAAAGGACAACAGGAACTGAGGCGTATTCTGCACCTGAAACAAAGCATAGTGCTCATTTAAGATGACAACTCATGGATTTAGAAGAATAATCCTGACATTCACCTCCTGCTGCTTCTGCTGAAGACAGAATATTGAACTAGATGAACCACTGGGCTAGAATCTCTCTTTTAGGGGGAAAGACTGACAGAGATAGGCACGTTCAGCCTGCAGAAGATAAAGCCAGAGGGATCTCACTGATTTGTACACATATCTGAAGGGAGCCTGCAAAGAGGAAGAAGCCAGACTCTTTTTGGTGGTGCCCATGGACAGGAGCAGAAGCAATGGGCACAAACTGAAACAAAGGAGGTTCCATACAAACATCTGAAGGATCTTTTTAACCATGAAGGTAACCAAGCATTGGCACAGGTTGTCCAGAACCACGAGGAAGTCTCCATCCTCAAACATACTCAGAAGCTGCCTGGATGCACTCAAGAGAATCAAAGAATGGTAGGGAATGGAAGAGAACCTTCTGCGTTCCAGTTTGTGCCCATTACCCCGTGTCCTGTCACTGGGCACCACTGAAAAGAGTCTGGCCCCATTCTCCCTTCAGATATTTAGGAGTATTGACCAGATCCCCCCTTAAGTCTTCCCCAGACTACCGAGACCAAGCTGATTCACCCTTTCCCCCTATGAGAGATGATCCCGTTTTATTCCACATATTGCCCACTGCTTTAGTACAATGGTGCAGCAATGTGGTCAGCTGGATCACACCACAGGTCCAATTGAGTGACAGCTCAGAAAAACAAAGCGCACAAAGGTGTTAATGCTTTCTTCTCTGCCTCATCAGTTTCCTGACCAGCTTCACCTACATGCAAAGAGCAGCACTAGCACAACTAAGAAGGAGGACTGCTCACCAGACTGCTGCAACAAAAGCAAAAAGCAAAACAAAACAAACAAACAAAACACAGCAAGGAAAAAACACCTAAACCAGCCAAACAAAAACCCAACCCATAAAACCTGTCCAGTACTCTGACAAATTGTAGAAATCTCAGCTCAGTTAGACGTGACATGAATGTACTTTAGTAAAACACAAAATTGTGACTACCACAATGCTGCTCCTTCCTATTCATTTTAAAGCTCTAACTGAGATACTATGCTTTTCATTCCAGGCTCAATGCTCAGCAATACTTCACAGAATCACAGAATCATACGACTGGAAGAGACCTTTGTAGATCATCAACCCTTTCAGTAAACATTTCTTTCTAATATCCAATCTAAACCTCTGCTGGCGCAGCTTTGTGCCATTTCCCCTTCTCCTATCTCCTCTCACCTGGCTGAAGAGACCATTGCCCACCTCCCCACAACCTCCCCTCTGGTAGTTGAGACTTTATTAGACTGTTTTAGCCTTTTCAATGTTCTTCCCAAGTGTTTCAGGAACTGCTTCAAGTTTGCTGAGCTTCCTAAAATAGTATAAATACTGTTGGGCTAGAAAAGCAGAACAGCTGAAAGTCAGAAGAAAGCCTCAAAAGCGATGTAAACACCGTTGTGAGCACGCTTACCTTTCGGCTTGTCGACCCTCAGTGCGATACCTTACACACCGGGATTTAATCACCAGATCCAACAGAACACATACAGCATATTTTAAACTCAATTCCATATCACTCCCTCAAACAGAGAAACAGGGAGGGAAAAAAGTATGTGACTTCCAGATTACAGACAAGGACTTGTCACCGTTTTGTTCTCTGTAACTTGCTCATCTCTCACAACCTGAACTGAAGGGTATTACTATGCTACTACCTAAACTACAGCAGAATACACAAGTAAATGAACCTTAAGACGCACATAAAAAAATCAGCCTGCAGAGTGAGAGTCTCACTGGACAACGCACCTGAGAAATCACCACGTAACTGTGACAGAATTAACACACTCTCCAGATAAACTTCAAGTGCTGTTACATTAATCTAACATTCTATGCATTACTTAATGGTTTGTCACAAATACTTACTGATATATGGAACCATGCCAGGGTCCAGCGGTGTAATCATGGTCTCCACTGAATGTTTGGGTTTATCAAGAACAGACTTCACCGTGGGATTCTCAGCTACACCCTAAACATAAGCAAACAGACTTCCATATTATTTTCTCGTTTTTCCCCAAGAAACTCACAATAGCACAGTTAAAAACCAACCAAACAAAACCCAAGTATTAAGCTGCTTCGTGGTCTTCTTACCACATTTACACTTTGTAATGCCTGGTGCATCTCACTCGCCAGCACAAATGCTGCAAGACGTGACTAGGAGTGCGTGACTTTTCGGATACAGCAAAGGCCAAATATCATCACCGCCATCCTCTCACGCACCAATGCAAAAACAGGCCTGCCAGTGATGGTGGGCAACACACTTGATTTCCTCCTATTCTGGGACGGGAAGTCTTGAACATTTAACAAATGCTAATTACAGCTATCATCAGACTCGGTAGCTAGACTCAAACTGTGACAACTCCAACTGAAGAGCCTCTTTTTTATGACCTTACAGACAAGAGGACCTATTTTTGAATGGCCCATTACTAACAAATATTTTTACAGCTGAAATTGAGCTGAAATTCCTCAATTTATAAGTAGATTCTAAACAACGCTGAAAAAACGCTCTATCTTCTCCAGCCAAATCCCAGGTGGAGCTGCTGACAGACCTAAAAGTTCATTAAATGTAAGCACAAACACTGACAGGGTCTTGCTGGCCTATTATCTACCTTGAGGGACATCTGAAAGAATGGTGTTGGATTTCTGAAGAACAGCAGAGCAAAAAAGGTAGTTCAATCGATTTCAAGAGCAGAAACAGAGATAACTGCAGCACTGCCGTGTATGCACTTCAACAGAGAATCCAGCTTGCATTTCTGCAACAACTGACAGTTAAGCCTCA
Organism: Gallinula chloropus; assembly: GCF_964237585.1. Classification (NCBI taxonomy): domain Eukaryota; kingdom Metazoa; phylum Chordata; class Aves; order Gruiformes; family Rallidae; genus Gallinula; species Gallinula chloropus. The sequence goes on from NC_140089.1 coordinate 57,418,033, forward strand.
CAGATTCTGTCTGATGTTTAAAAACCTGACTCTGACGTGTGCTTCCACACATCCAACACTTGACAGCTTCAGTACAACTAATGATTCCTCATTCTTCCACCTAGGAAATTCTCAGAGGTCATGGAAAACACAGAGCACGTACAACATTTAATACTCCAATCAAAGAATCTACATTTGGGTTGAAGTCAATCATACACATTCTCCAGAAACAGACATAGGTCACTTGCTGGATCCTACTGGTATACAGGCAACAATAACGTGGATGAGATTGGCTTTTCAACTAATTCACTACTGCCCTTTCAAACGGGCTACAAAATCATGTCACAAGGAAAACCTTCTCTTCTGGAACATTACCTTCTATCGCAAAAAAGCAAGAGGAATATGGTGACTGGAAGACATTTTCACTTGAAGACCAAAGAAGCTGTCTTTTTATGATTATAAGACACGTGCCCTAGAAAAAAGCAGCACGACAACTCTGCTCTCACCATACTGATCGACGATTAATCTTGCTCTTTAAGACTGTAGCACTGTCAAGATGACTGGAGTAAGGGAGGGCTCCCTCTGCCACGTCACACACAACTCATTCTTCCAGATTTTCTTCTTCAAAAGGCCTTGAAAGCCCCTCCAAAAGTCTCCAGTCCCACTGGGACGTCAATCTTGATTCTTCCTTCCGATTTACAGTACAGATAGTCGTGTTGCTCCTGAAGACAGCTCAGAGCTCACACACAGTCCCTGCATCTTTCTGCCACAGCCTTCACAACACTACTCAGATGTAGCATGTCACAGCTCCAAAAAGGTTACAGGCTCATGAGATGCTGTCAGTTGTTGCGGCTTATTTCCTCTCTACGATTAGATCGCACCACAAGGATTATCTGTTCTGCATTATACACTCCGTGCCCTCTAGCGGAATAGAAAAAATCCTACCAAATACCACAGACACCTCTTAAGAAACCCCTCCTCAGTGGAAGAAACACTTATTTCCCTCTCCCTGAGGAGACTTGTTTGGTTTAGAACAGGCAGGACTTGCATTCCCTAAAAAAACAATTCAGTTCATTAGGAAATGATAAAAAAACCCAGGATGTGCAAAGAATCAAAGAGGTTCTGACATTTCCCATGATTTAAGAGCATGTGACAAAACCTCTAAGGTAGAAGGATCTCCCTGTCACGAGCACCAAGATGCCTGCATTTATGTAGTCATTCCTCTTCTGGAAAGGAAAGCAGCACAGTTTCAGCAAAAAACAGCCACCTTGCAAATGAGGACAGAGGAAAGACAGGACCTAGAGCAACATGCCCTTAAAAGTTGTATCTTGTTAGAGACAACAAAAAATGGTAGTTCCTCCTGAAAGGTAACATACAAAACCACAGAGCTTTATAAACCCCCACAGCCCTCCAGCAAGTGTTCCACCTTGGGCAGTAGCTACTCTGGGGTCTTCAAGCTCCTCAGGAAAAGTGATTGCAGAACCAGTTCCAGGAGCCAAAGGGGAAGAGAAAGTTGCTTGCTGAGTAATAGGATCTGCGAAGACACCTAGGAAGAGGGAAAAACAAGACACAAGTACTGCGTTTCATTTCTTATGCCGTAGCAACATGCAATTGTTTTACAGGAAAATGAACAGGAAGAATAGAATAATACTGGGCTGATTCCTTTCATTTCTTGAAGGCCCCAGAACAATCCTGCTTGTTAGAGTTTAGCAGAGGCAACTACTGTGAATGAGTTCAACAATATCTGCTCATAGAACCGAGCCTACCTGCACCTGATGTGTAAAATTAAACAAAGACATGTTAGCTTAAGAGTGGTGCTTTTTATTGTCTTCAAATTTCCATAGGTCTTTCTGGACAGACTGCTTAAAAGACATGTCACAAACAATGGTTAAAGCCTGGCCCAACTGCAGCTGAAGAGCTAAGTTTCCATTAGGCTAGTAGAAAATCACCTCAGTTCAGCAACTACAGCACTCGCTTGCATGGCAGGCAAGTATTTTTCACTGTCCTGATGCAATTTAGTAGCCAGAAGCAAGAAAAGAGAAGCTACTCTCATGTGACGGACGACTTCTTACAGATAGCGAGCTTCTCAGAACAAAAACTTGCCCATTAGGAGATTACAGCCTGAGATACCTTACCATTCCGTGGAAATACAATGGCTGAAATTGCCTCTGAGCTGAACAGCAGCAACACAGAAATAAATGGTCAGCTGGGCTTTCCTGGGCACATTTTAAAATACTGCTCTCAAACACTTTTCTGTGAGCCTGAGTGCTAGCAGAACTCTGTGGAAGAGGACTCTTGTCCTACACCGTGATCGTACTTCAAAGGCCATTCTCCATTCCTCCGAGCGCAGCTACTCAGTAATTAAGTGTCACAAGAATACTAAAGAAGCTGAACTTGTGGGACTCTAGCAGACTGCTGAAGTAGCCACCCAGGAGACCCCTCATCCTGTCTCACAAGCACAAAGGTCTATATACAAAAGGTTACCTGTGACGGGAGGTGCAGAGAATGATGGCATCAGTGGGCTCTGTGGTGCTCGACCAGCGTGGCCTCTGGTGATATCATACGTTGAAGACATGGAAAATCCTGAAATCGGGGGACCAGCAGGAGGTGCAGGAAGACCAGAGCCAGCAGTAGAGCTTAATGAAGGAGCTGTAGAGAACTGCGACACAGAGGTACTAAAAGACGAAGGGGCAACTGGAGGTCGGGCTGGAGTTAGAGGTGGCGCCATAGTAGAAACTGTTGCAGATGGCACAAGTGGAAAAGAAGATGAAGTCATCATAGGAGGAGGAAGTGGAGATGCTCCAGCTGCCAGAGGTGCTGAGCACTCAGGAGAAGATGACAGGCTTGGTGTAGCAAGGGGACTGGACAAAGCTAGGGGAAAAAAAGACAAATGGAATTTTAGAAACACCGAGCCTTCATCTCAGAGATTCAGGTATGTAATTGTTCAGCTAGTTTACAAGTAAGTTTTGACCAAGTCTGCTTTTCTCCTTTCAATGGAAAAAAGTTTAGTACTGCTTGAGTTTGCAACCACCACCAATTGCCCTCAATTTCTGGAGATAGTAGCCTGGAATCTCTTTTCTTCTCTGACCCTATTTATCACAGCTAAAAAGACGAGTCAACATTTGACCACCCATTTTGTAGCAGATGAAGTGGGCCTCAGAAATTTCCAGCTAGCACGCTGAGCCCCAGGCAGCCCTCTCTTCCCTGGCACCCAGCTACCCAGGCTCCTAAACGCTCTGCTTTCTGTGTTTCAGTCTGGCCCCCAGCTGATCCTTGGATAAGCCAATTTTGTTCTCTAAACCAAATTTAGACAGAAAATTAAGCCAGAGAAACAGAAAACACTGGTTTTTACAGCACTAAGCTGTTGGATCAGCTCAGATGTGAAACTGCACTCAGCCTAAACATTGATGACAGTCAAGTGACGTGCCAAGTTACCGTAAGGAGGTCGTTTCCAAACTTTATCACGCACACCAGTCAATAAAAAACAGAACATGCACACCCCCAACATAGCTACAAAATACTTACATGGGCCACTGTCCTAGTATATTCCATAGATTTTAAAACATACAGAACAGAAATATTAAAAGGATGAGATAAAGATCAAGAAACTCTTCTGCTCCCACTGAAAATTAGTATTTGAATAGTATATTCATAAAACAATATGTTATGTTATTAACGGTTAGCACAATATATAATACCATTAATAATATTGTAGTGTGAGCAATGTTACTACAGAAGCCTCATTAATTTTACATCAGCAATTTGGAGGTCTGGTTCTATATTCCGATTATGGCTTTAATGGTTGTCACACCTGGAAAAAATGCCTTACAAAGACACACAGACCCAAATGAAAAGGTGTTGCTGGATGTGCTTACAAAACCATGCTATTTGTTTTCGTCTCCCAGCCATCAAGTATATGAAGGCTTATCTTGAAATTCAGCTAGCAAATGTTCATCTTCCTTGATGTCATTCAATTCTTCTGGAAAAATCATCAGAAGGTGTTGCACCTTGGTATTCCTAATAAATGGGCTCAAAATCCACCCAAACTAATTCATCTGGAAGATTTCTACATAGTTCAGGAAATTCTCTTTGCCAATTTACATGTACAGAGTGGAAAGGTTTTTTTGTGTGACACTTGCAATGATTTTGGCAACAGGAATGCATTGACAACGTAAACACTTTCAAATACCACTTTTCAAAACACCTTCTCAAACGCATGACTTTCTTACAAAGAAGTAGATCACTCCTCCTTAAAACACCACCTTTATCTTGAAGGGACAAACTGTAAGTGTGTTTTGGGGTTTTTTTAAATAACTACTGGGTAGCACACTGCTGATGATAGAGAGCGGCTCAGCAATCACTTCTGCCAGCTCCCTCAGGACACATGGATGCATCCCATCCGGGCCCATGGATTTATGTGCATTAATTCTTTTGAGACCCTCCTGGACCACCCCCACCTCAAACAGAGGGAAGCTCTTCATTTCCCAAACTCTATTACTTACTTCCAGTGCTGGGGGTCCCGAGGGGCCTTTGAAGTGAAGACAGCAAAGAAGGCATTCAGTATCTCCACCTTCTCAGCATTCCCCATAACCAGGACACCCTTCTCATTCAGCAGTAGACTCCCATTATCCCTGGTCATCTTACTATTCACATATCTAAAAAAAACCCTTTTTATTATCCTTTATGTCCCTTGCCAGTTTGATTTCCTGGTGGCCTTTAGCCTTCCTAGACGCATCCCTACAGGCCCTCACAACATTCCTATATTCTTTCCAGGTGCTCAGACCCTTTTTCCACAATTCATAGACCTTCTGCTTCCCTTTGAGGTTACTCATGAGCTCCCTGCTCATCCACACAGGTCTACTGCCATGCTTTCCTGATTTCTTGCTCAAAGGGATGTATCAAGAGGGATTATTCCCCCATCACCCTTAGCTCCGCCTCCGATGAGTCACCGCACCATGCGGTCAGGGGGTCTTGCTGTGGTGGGCGAGGGGGAAGTTGGGTGCCTCTCTCTCTCTACCTTTCTCCCTTCGCTTTTTTTACCCTCGTGGTTCTGTGCCCAGCCTTGCCGCTTTCAGGAAGGGTCCCTCAATGCGGTCTCCCACTCCAGAGCCCTTCTCCTCAGCGACTCAAGAGGAAACATCCTGCCGCTGCAGGTGCAACAGCTGGGGCACATCCAGAGATGCCTGAAGGCAACAGAAACTGGGCGGAAGGGACAGGTGGCAGGGGGAGATCACAACCACCCACCCAGCTCAAGGCCTGTGTAAACGCCCCAGTCCAGCACCTTCAAGCAGCATGCCTGCTAATTTGACTATGCTTGATGCGTTAATTACTCACCAATTAATGGAAATTTAGGCAGGCTTTTCTAATCCTGTAACAAGAGATACAGGTTGTAAATTCTGTGTGTAGGGGGCTAGTTTGGTGGAATTGCCACCTAGCACCCGTCTCTGTAGAGACATGGAAATAATCCTAAACCTCTGCTCTTCTTTCTCACCTCTGGGTGATGACAGGTTGCTCCAACCCGCCATGGCTGCGAGCAACCTCCTCTCTGAGCTGACATGGTTGCAGGCCTTTGGAGTGACTCTTCCCCTTTGTGCCCTATGTGACTGTGGCTGGATTTTGGCTGCGAGGAACATGGAAGCACTTGCCCTTTCCCAGGAGACTTGTCCGAAGCTTGGTGAACAGTGAAAATGGGCAACTTTATTTCAAGAACTGGGCTGAAATCAGCAACTGTGTGAAACCCTGAGGAATGTGGGCGAGACAGAGCAGGCCTCTGACGCTGCGTATCAGAGGCCATTGGCCCAGCAGCAGACAGCGGTGGTACCATGCTGCCCAGCCTGGACGCTGTCCCTCCTGCTTCCTCATGCCTTTTCTTCCCACATGCCCCGCAGGAGCTCCCGCACCCCAGTGAAGAACTGCACCAGTTTCTCAATGGGAAATGGGCAGGAGGTAGGCCCACCCGCTGGAGCTGGTGTTGGGGCTGGCTTCTGCCATGGTCTTGAGGTGGTGAGGAAGTGACTCCATGCCTGTGCTGTTGGGGTACTCCTGAATGCCGAGCTGGCTCCCATCTGGACCAGGATCCATTCATAGAAGTGCTGGGTGGACGTGTAGATGCCAGGCCGCCTTGCTCTTGCACAGCCTGTGCCCCAGCTGGTCAATCCCACGAGCCAGAAGTACTCGGCATTCTTGTCCTGGCAGACAAGGGGGCCACCACTGTCACCCTGAGGGGAAGGAGAGAGCATGAAGGTGGTGTTGGGTGGCCATTGTCAGCACTATGGCTAGCTCCTTCCCATGAGCCAGAGATCCCCCTCTTGCCTCTGAGGGGATTGACTCTCCCTCAGCTCCGCGCAGTGATGCTGGATGCACAGAAGACTCATCTGCCAGGACTGGGATGTGGGCCTACAGGCTATCAAGAGCCCTAGGTGGGCCAAGGTGGGGCACCGGACAAGGACATGCTCATGGGGAAGGAGAGGCAAGTCCCAGCAGTGCTGGGAAGGTGACTTGCCAGGCAAAGCCCATGCCAGCAGAACTTTGGGCTGTTGTGACAGGGCTGCTAGTGGTGCTGGGGACCGGTTTGTCGCAGACTCCTACCTGGCAGGTGTCGATGCCACCCTGGGGATAACCAGCACACAGGTTGTGGCTGTGGATGGCCCCTCGGTACCAGTTGCTGCTGTTACACTGCTTGATGTCGATGAGGTAGACCTTGGCCTCCTGCAGCCTGTCGGTGGCTTCTGCAGCTGTGAGCAAAGAATGCAGCAGCTCATTCCTGGTTCTCCTCCCTGGTCTGGGTAAGCCCCTTGCCTAGGGCTTGGCTTGGCCTCCAGAATGCACTGTAGCAGTGTTTGCTTTGTGTCTTGCTTTGACTAATGGGTCAGGCCCGCCTCCTCTCTCTAGGCACACATCCCCATGCAACCTGACTGTGTCGACATTTCGCCTCTGCTGCCTGAAAGCCCAGCCCGCCTCCCCAGTGTTCCATGCTTGCTCTCAGGACACAAGGAGTGCTCAGGAACTCACATCTTGCAGTTGTGGAGCCCCAGCCGCTGACATAGCAGTTGGTCAGCTCTGAAACTCTCAGCGAGGCATCAGGCACACAGGCAAGCTGGATGTAGTCATTGCACTGGACAGGCTGGTCCAATTCCATAAGCGCGATGTCATTCTTCTGTGTGATGTTGCTGTAGTGCTCGTGAACAATCACCTGCATGATACGGCGCACTTGTGCCTCAGGACCCAGCCGCGTCAACTGCGTGGCACCGATGACCACATGCCACATGCTGACGTCCCTGGAAGGCAGACAGAGAGAGCACTCAGAGCCAGCGGAGCTACGTGCTGTCACAGCCCAGCCGTTGTCTGCCACCTGCTCTTGACAAGGCAGAGAGGAAAGTGGTGCTACAGAGGGCCCAACCACCCTAGCACGCCTTGGGCACCAGGAACTTGGAGCTGGAGGCTGCTGGGAAGCAGTGGCGTGAGCCCACCTTTCTCCTGAGCTGGGCTGGGGAGAGTCCAGACAGTGGGTGTCCAGCGGGCGAATGGAACGGGATGGGGTGAGGGTAGCCTGAGGTGCTGTGGGCAGGGCAGCTGGGAGTGTTGTGTGCTGTTCCCTACTCCTCCTTACCAGACGTTGATGAAACAGTGGGCTGCTGTAAGGACCCACTGTGGGTGGATCAGGGAGCCTCCGCATATATGCCCTGTGCCCACGTTCCAGGGATTCTGGATGCTCACAATCCAGGGCCAGGCTCCCTTCTGGGCATCTCTGCCGCCCACAACACGCGACATGCCTGAGTTCCAGGCCATGGGCCGGTGCCCGCAGGTCCTGTAAGCAGAAGATCGTTACTGTCCTGCTCAATGACTTGCTGCTGTTCAGGCTGAAGGTCAGCCGTCTTCCCTCCCCGCAAGGTGCTGTATGGACAGGAGGGCCAGGGAACGCCATGGAGCGTGCACCCATCTGCCTCTGTTTTGGCTTTAGCCCCGTAGACAAGCGGTGCCAGCAGCCTGGGTGCTGGCAAAGATCCGAGGGCCCCACAGGGGGTTCAGGAAGCCGTGGCGTGACCATGGGGGACAAGTGGAAACCCTCCAGTGAATCCCATAAGGCTTGCCCATGCTACCTTCAAGAGCCAAGGGCCACTTACCAGCAGGTATCCCATGTGCCCTGCACAGGCCAGCACAAGGACAGCAAAATGAGGAAGGAGAGCAGTTTCATGTCTGTCAGGAGGAGCAGCAGGAGAACGTGGTAGCTGCAAGAAGCAAGCAGAGCTTGTTACCCACAGCGCAGCAGCTGACAGAGTGCTCACAGTACTCCCGTTGCCTGGGGTGCCCTTGGCCGCAGGGCTGATGTCACAGATCCACTGGTTCCAGGTGCTAGGCACAGCCTATGGGGCGAGGGGAGGGGCAGCATGGGGGCGTTCCAAGCTGAAGAGAGGACAGAAGTGGTGCTTGGACACCCCTGGGGTTACCCATAAAGATAAATTTTCATGGGGACAGAAATGTGTTTGGGTCAGTGCTTTGACACTCTTTAGTTTAGGGGTAAACGTACTGACCTGCTTTGCTAACAGCTCTGCTTTTGAAGAAGGGCGGAAGGAAGGACTGATAAGAAGCCTGCTCTGCTCAATTGCTAACGTGCTCACACAGACACCTCACTGGTGATGCCATTTTGTTGGCATTAGATGACACTCAAACACATCTGGGAAGTAAGCTAAAGAAAGGAAAATGAGCCTTTGGACGGGTAAGAGTGCTTACTGCACCTCCTAGGTGCACTTGCTTAGTGCATTACTTGAGCTACAAGACCTCCTTCTGTACCTAAGCAAGAGTGAGGATTCTTATCTATCTAAACATTTGTGAGTCATGGAATCAGATTGATGACAACAATTCAATAATTAAAGCTGTACTTCCTTTTCTGAGGGAGTACTTTGAGGTTATTTTTTCCTTGGTTAACTTCTTGGAATATTTCTTCTTCTTTAACAAGAATTAAAATCAGCGGCTCAAGTGCCATGTACTGCAGAATGAAGACTCCCAAGGGAGAACTGCTTTTCTACAAAGGCCTGAAGATTTTTAGGCAATGCATGACTCAAAAATATTTTTGATCCTCATTTTATAAACTAAGAAATTCAAGTGTAGCTACTACCAGTAAGAGCTGACATCATAAATTAAATCTTAAATCCTAAGTCTTAATCCAACTTTAATAAGAAAACAGAAAACTCGCCTGCTGAACATATTGCAAAGGCACTGGTGTTGCTTGGGTAAAAGCTTCCAGATGAATTCCATGAATTGGATCCTCGATAATCAGACATCCAATGTCAAACCACCTGCAATTACAGCCAAGTTAGAGTCTGTTGAAAAGAAACATGTTAGCCCTTGAATGATGACCGTTTTACAACCTCTAGTACAACTGTAGTTAAAAATGTAACAATGACTTACATCAAGGCATCCCAGCATTTTTCAAATCAAATTTGCATGTATCAGTTCATGTATATACGAAAAACTGTAGTGCCTGTGTTCCCATCTAAAGAATTCTATGGTTCCTGTTGTTTCATGTATTTTATATGTGTCTACATATAAATGACATTTTTTTCTTTAAAGCACTGGAAGCAAGACCCTTTGAGTCAATGAGAAACAGCCCTCTCCCCACCTCAGGGATATATTTCAAGTTCTCACTTGTCAGGAAGCAATTCCTCAATGAAGTTTTCTACCGATACAGCAGGCTGTTTTTCATGGATTACTCCAGTCCGGCACAAGCTGTCTATTCTTTCTTGGGCTCCCTACATGGGAACATGATCTGTTAGACAACATTCTCTTTCAATCACATCATACAACACTCAGAGATGAGTGCAAAAAACCCCTCTGGAGCAGAATTTTCAAGTTAAACAGAAAACAGCGATTTTGAAAAATTACTCTTTTTATCAACAGTAGAAAAACAAGAAACAAAAGTCATGAAAAAGCACCATAGCCTTTCCCAAACAGGAATCTCAAACAGTAACACAAGCTATGATAAAACTCACTAAAGTATCAGAATATATCCTGTTACTCACATCAACATTTTTGCATCTTAAGATCTGTTGTGCTTTGATCCTTTCAGAGCTTTGGACCAACTCTGTCCAGTGAAGAGACCCTCTCTGTTCTGGTACCTATCCAGCTAAGGAATCATTTACTCCAACCCTGTTCTCACTCTGAGTTGCCATACAAACACTATTACCACTACGCTGCAGTAGCTAATCAGGTAAAGCAACATGTCTATTTTTCTCCTTTACCTCCATATAAAATTGTTTCAGCTAATACATTGCTATGAGGATAAGCTTCACTCCGCTGTGAATGCTGCCACAGCAGTTAGGAGAAAATACCTCCTTTTTATGGAGGAAATGGTTTGCTTACATTGAAGAAACAGAATACAAAATCGTTGGTGTCACTGGGTTTAGGTATTGGCCAAGGAGATGGTTCCACCTAGATACAAGGAACAACTGTGTATTTTTAAAAGGTGGTGAAACAACCCTTGCTAACTCTTCTTCTGGGCCAGCACAGCTGTTTGAAAAGCTGCACAATGAATTCCTACATACTAAATGTAAGAATGGAGCTGTTCAGGAAGATCCTTGGCAAGTGTTGATCAACCTGTCTTTCACCTACAGAATTAGTTGGGAGACAACCCAGTCTCAAAGGCTCTCTTAACTTCTGATTACATTTTTCCTATTCAATTTCTCATGTTTAGTTTTCATCCCAAAGTACTGTGCTAGTGACAGACTAAGAACAAATGTCTGATACACTTTCAAACTACAGTCATATCACAATGCATGCCAGATGTGATGGCAATCAACTGCTTTAGAAGAAAATGGACATAAATGTTCTTCACTGCTGTGACCGCGTTTGCACAAGAACCCCAAAGGCTATTCCAACAAGCAGCTTCAGAATGATCTAACGGAACAGGCGGCAAGTTACACCAAAAACAAGAAAAGGAGAAGTCTCCCAATGCCACAGACTGACATTCCCCTTAGGGAAAATCAGATTTTTCTGGGTCAATGCCCCATCCCTGGAAGTGCTTAAGGTCAGGCTCGATGTGGCTTTGAGCAGTGTGGTCTAGTGCAGAGAGTTTCAGCCCCCTCTGCTGAGGACAATTTGTAAGGTCATTTCCAAACCCAACCACTCTCTCATCCTACGTTTCCATTGCCCTTCTCTGTGCTGGAGGTACTTTAGTACTTACTTTTAAACCTGCAGCGTAGCCCACAGGTTGGGGTGCGATGTTAGACTGCGCAGCCTCTCCAGTAACAACGGCCATTCCAAAGACTTCTTGAAAGGCATCTCGAATGGCTGCAACTTTCACCTCTTTGGTAGAAGTAACCACTATGTCCAGTTCTCTCCCAGTTTCTGTAAAACACAGGTGTGTGTATATATAGAGAGAGAGATGTATATCTATGAGCGTGTACTATTCTTCATTCCCATTACAAGCCAGTTTAAATACATTCTACATCTTAAGACTATGCTTCAGTTGGTCTTCTCTTTCTCACACGTTGCACAAAAGTTCTTTCCTGAAGCAGAAGTCACTTAATTTAGCTAGTCACCTAACTTTTACTTCCTAAGTGATTCATCAATGAAAAAAGGACAACAGGAACTGAGGCGTATTCTGCACCTGAAACAAAGCATAGTGCTCATTTAAGATGACAACTCATGGATTTAGAAGAATAATCCTGACATTCACCTCCTGCTGCTTCTGCTGAAGACAGAATATTGAACTAGATGAACCACTGGGCTAGAATCTCTCTTTTAGGGGGAAAGACTGACAGAGATAGGCACGTTCAGCCTGCAGAAGATAAAGCCAGAGGGATCTCACTGATTTGTACACATATCTGAAGGGAGCCTGCAAAGAGGAAGAAGCCAGACTCTTTTTGGTGGTGCCCATGGACAGGAGCAGAAGCAATGGGCACAAACTGAAACAAAGGAGGTTCCATACAAACATCTGAAGGATCTTTTTAACCATGAAGGTAACCAAGCATTGGCACAGGTTGTCCAGAACCACGAGGAAGTCTCCATCCTCAAACATACTCAGAAGCTGCCTGGATGCACTCAAGAGAATCAAAGAATGGTAGGGAATGGAAGAGAACCTTCTGCGTTCCAGTTTGTGCCCATTACCCCGTGTCCTGTCACTGGGCACCACTGAAAAGAGTCTGGCCCCATTCTCCCTTCAGATATTTAGGAGTATTGACCAGATCCCCCCTTAAGTCTTCCCCAGACTACCGAGACCAAGCTGATTCACCCTTTCCCCCTATGAGAGATGATCCCGTTTTATTCCACATATTGCCCACTGCTTTAGTACAATGGTGCAGCAATGTGGTCAGCTGGATCACACCACAGGTCCAATTGAGTGACAGCTCAGAAAAACAAAGCGCACAAAGGTGTTAATGCTTTCTTCTCTGCCTCATCAGTTTCCTGACCAGCTTCACCTACATGCAAAGAGCAGCACTAGCACAACTAAGAAGGAGGACTGCTCACCAGACTGCTGCAACAAAAGCAAAAAGCAAAACAAAACAAACAAACAAAACACAGCAAGGAAAAAACACCTAAACCAGCCAAACAAAAACCCAACCCATAAAACCTGTCCAGTACTCTGACAAATTGTAGAAATCTCAGCTCAGTTAGACGTGACATGAATGTACTTTAGTAAAACACAAAATTGTGACTACCACAATGCTGCTCCTTCCTATTCATTTTAAAGCTCTAACTGAGATACTATGCTTTTCATTCCAGGCTCAATGCTCAGCAATACTTCACAGAATCACAGAATCATACGACTGGAAGAGACCTTTGTAGATCATCAACCCTTTCAGTAAACATTTCTTTCTAATATCCAATCTAAACCTCTGCTGGCGCAGCTTTGTGCCATTTCCCCTTCTCCTATCTCCTCTCACCTGGCTGAAGAGACCATTGCCCACCTCCCCACAACCTCCCCTCTGGTAGTTGAGACTTTATTAGACTGTTTTAGCCTTTTCAATGTTCTTCCCAAGTGTTTCAGGAACTGCTTCAAGTTTGCTGAGCTTCCTAAAATAGTATAAATACTGTTGGGCTAGAAAAGCAGAACAGCTGAAAGTCAGAAGAAAGCCTCAAAAGCGATGTAAACACCGTTGTGAGCACGCTTACCTTTCGGCTTGTCGACCCTCAGTGCGATACCTTACACACCGGGATTTAATCACCAGATCCAACAGAACACATACAGCATATTTTAAACTCAATTCCATATCACTCCCTCAAACAGAGAAACAGGGAGGGAAAAAAGTATGTGACTTCCAGATTACAGACAAGGACTTGTCACCGTTTTGTTCTCTGTAACTTGCTCATCTCTCACAACCTGAACTGAAGGGTATTACTATGCTACTACCTAAACTACAGCAGAATACACAAGTAAATGAACCTTAAGACGCACATAAAAAAATCAGCCTGCAGAGTGAGAGTCTCACTGGACAACGCACCTGAGAAATCACCACGTAACTGTGACAGAATTAACACACTCTCCAGATAAACTTCAAGTGCTGTTACATTAATCTAACATTCTATGCATTACTTAATGGTTTGTCACAAATACTTACTGATATATGGAACCATGCCAGGGTCCAGCGGTGTAATCATGGTCTCCACTGAATGTTTGGGTTTATCAAGAACAGACTTCACCGTGGGATTCTCAGCTACACCCTAAACATAAGCAAACAGACTTCCATATTATTTTCTCGTTTTTCCCCAAGAAACTCACAATAGCACAGTTAAAAACCAACCAAACAAAACCCAAGTATTAAGCTGCTTCGTGGTCTTCTTACCACATTTACACTTTGTAATGCCTGGTGCATCTCACTCGCCAGCACAAATGCTGCAAGACGTGACTAGGAGTGCGTGACTTTTCGGATACAGCAAAGGCCAAATATCATCACCGCCATCCTCTCACGCACCAATGCAAAAACAGGCCTGCCAGTGATGGTGGGCAACACACTTGATTTCCTCCTATTCTGGGACGGGAAGTCTTGAACATTTAACAAATGCTAATTACAGCTATCATCAGACTCGGTAGCTAGACTCAAACTGTGACAACTCCAACTGAAGAGCCTCTTTTTTATGACCTTACAGACAAGAGGACCTATTTTTGAATGGCCCATTACTAACAAATATTTTTACAGCTGAAATTGAGCTGAAATTCCTCAATTTATAAGTAGATTCTAAACAACGCTGAAAAAACGCTCTATCTTCTCCAGCCAAATCCCAGGTGGAGCTGCTGACAGACCTAAAAGTTCATTAAATGTAAGCACAAACACTGACAGGGTCTTGCTGGCCTATTATCTACCTTGAGGGACATCTGAAAGAATGGTGTTGGATTTCTGAAGAACAGCAGAGCAAAAAAGGTAGTTCAATCGATTTCAAGAGCAGAAACAGAGATAACTGCAGCACTGCCGTGTATGCACTTCAACAGAGAATCCAGCTTGCATTTCTGCAACAACTGACAGTTAAGCCTCACAGATTCTGTCTGATGTTTAAAAACCTGACTCTGACGTGTGCTTCCACACATCCAACACTTGACAGCTTCAGTACAACTAATGATTCCTCATTCTTCCACCTAGGAAATTCTCAGAGGTCATGGAAAACACAGAGCACGTACAACATTTAATACTCCAATCAAAGAATCTACATTTGGGTTGAAGTCAATCATACACATTCTCCAGAAACAGACATAGGTCACTTGCTGGATCCTACTGGTATACAGGCAACAATAACGTGGATGAGATTGGCTTTTCAACTAATTCACTACTGCCCTTTCAAACGGGCTACAAAATCATGTCACAAGGAAAACCTTCTCTTCTGGAACATTACCTTCTATCGCAAAAAAGCAAGAGGAATATGGTGACTGGAAGACATTTTCACTTGAAGACCAAAGAAGCTGTCTTTTTATGATTATAAGACACGTGCCCTAGAAAAAAGCAGCACGACAACTCTGCTCTCACCATACTGATCGACGATTAATCTTGCTCTTTAAGACTGTAGCACTGTCAAGATGACTGGAGTAAGGGAGGGCTCCCTCTGCCACGTCACACACAACTCATTCTTCCAGATTTTCTTCTTCAAAAGGCCTTGAAAGCCCCTCCAAAAGTCTCCAGTCCCACTGGGACGTCAATCTTGATTCTTCCTTCCGATTTACAGTACAGATAGTCGTGTTGCTCCTGAAGACAGCTCAGAGCTCACACACAGTCCCTGCATCTTTCTGCCACAGCCTTCACAACACTACTCAGATGTAGCATGTCACAGCTCCAAAAAGGTTACAGGCTCATGAGATGCTGTCAGTTGTTGCGGCTTATTTCCTCTCTACGATTAGATCGCACCACAAGGATTATCTGTTCTGCATTATACACTCCGTGCCCTCTAGCGGAATAGAAAAAATCCTACCAAATACCACAGACACCTCTTAAGAAACCCCTCCTCAGTGGAAGAAACACTTATTTCCCTCTCCCTGAGGAGACTTGTTTGGTTTAGAACAGGCAGGACTTGCATTCCCTAAAAAAACAATTCAGTTCATTAGGAAATGATAAAAAAACCCAGGATGTGCAAAGAATCAAAGAGGTTCTGACATTTCCCATGATTTAAGAGCATGTGACAAAACCTCTAAGGTAGAAGGATCTCCCTGTCACGAGCACCAAGATGCCTGCATTTATGTAGTCATTCCTCTTCTGGAAAGGAAAGCAGCACAGTTTCAGCAAAAAACAGCCACCTTGCAAATGAGGACAGAGGAAAGACAGGACCTAGAGCAACATGCCCTTAAAAGTTGTATCTTGTTAGAGACAACAAAAAATGGTAGTTCCTCCTGAAAGGTAACATACAAAACCACAGAGCTTTATAAACCCCCACAGCCCTCCAGCAAGTGTTCCACCTTGGGCAGTAGCTACTCTGGGGTCTTCAAGCTCCTCAGGAAAAGTGATTGCAGAACCAGTTCCAGGAGCCAAAGGGGAAGAGAAAGTTGCTTGCTGAGTAATAGGATCTGCGAAGACACCTAGGAAGAGGGAAAAACAAGACACAAGTACTGCGTTTCATTTCTTATGCCGTAGCAACATGCAATTGTTTTACAGGAAAATGAACAGGAAGAATAGAATAATACTGGGCTGATTCCTTTCATTTCTTGAAGGCCCCAGAACAATCCTGCTTGTTAGAGTTTAGCAGAGGCAACTACTGTGAATGAGTTCAACAATATCTGCTCATAGAACCGAGCCTACCTGCACCTGATGTGTAAAATTAAACAAAGACATGTTAGCTTAAGAGTGGTGCTTTTTATTGTCTTCAAATTTCCATAGGTCTTTCTGGACAGACTGCTTAAAAGACATGTCACAAACAATGGTTAAAGCCTGGCCCAACTGCAGCTGAAGAGCTAAGTTTCCATTAGGCTAGTAGAAAATCACCTCAGTTCAGCAACTACAGCACTCGCTTGCATGGCAGGCAAGTATTTTTCACTGTCCTGATGCAATTTAGTAGCCAGAAGCAAGAAAAGAGAAGCTACTCTCATGTGACGGACGACTTCTTACAGATAGCGAGCTTCTCAGAACAAAAACTTGCCCATTAGGAGATTACAGCCTGAGATACCTTACCATTCCGTGGAAATACAATGGCTGAAATTGCCTCTGAGCTGAACAGCAGCAACACAGAAATAAATGGTCAGCTGGGCTTTCCTGGGCACATTTTAAAATACTGCTCTCAAACACTTTTCTGTGAGCCTGAGTGCTAGCAGAACTCTGTGGAAGAGGACTCTTGTCCTACACCGTGATCGTACTTCAAAGGCCATTCTCCATTCCTCCGAGCGCAGCTACTCAGTAATTAAGTGTCACAAGAATACTAAAGAAGCTGAACTTGTGGGACTCTAGCAGACTGCTGAAGTAGCCACCCAGGAGACCCCTCATCCTGTCTCACAAGCACAAAGGTCTATATACAAAAGGTTACCTGTGACGGGAGGTGCAGAGAATGATGGCATCAGTGGGCTCTGTGGTGCTCGACCAGCGTGGCCTCTGGTGATATCATACGTTGAAGACATGGAAAATCCTGAAATCGGGGGACCAGCAGGAGGTGCAGGAAGACCAGAGCCAGCAGTAGAGCTTAATGAAGGAGCTGTAGAGAACTGCGACACAGAGGTACTAAAAGACGAAGGGGCAACTGGAGGTCGGGCTGGAGTTAGAGGTGGCGCCATAGTAGAAACTGTTGCAGATGGCACAAGTGGAAAAGAAGATGAAGTCATCATAGGAGGAGGAAGTGGAGATGCTCCAGCTGCCAGAGGTGCTGAGCACTCAGGAGAAGATGACAGGCTTGGTGTAGCAAGGGGACTGGACAAAGCTAGGGGAAAAAAAGACAAATGGAATTTTAGAAACACCGAGCCTTCATCTCAGAGATTCAGGTATGTAATTGTTCAGCTAGTTTACAAGTAAGTTTTGACCAAGTCTGCTTTTCTCCTTTCAATGGAAAAAAGTTTAGTACTGCTTGAGTTTGCAACCACCACCAATTGCCCTCAATTTCTGGAGATAGTAGCCTGGAATCTCTTTTCTTCTCTGACCCTATTTATCACAGCTAAAAAGACGAGTCAACATTTGACCACCCATTTTGTAGCAGATGAAGTGGGCCTCAGAAATTTCCAGCTAGCACGCTGAGCCCCAGGCAGCCCTCTCTTCCCTGGCACCCAGCTACCCAGGCTCCTAAACGCTCTGCTTTCTGTGTTTCAGTCTGGCCCCCAGCTGATCCTTGGATAAGCCAATTTTGTTCTCTAAACCAAATTTAGACAGAAAATTAAGCCAGAGAAACAGAAAACACTGGTTTTTACAGCACTAAGCTGTTGGATCAGCTCAGATGTGAAACTGCACTCAGCCTAAACATTGATGACAGTCAAGTGACGTGCCAAGTTACCGTAAGGAGGTCGTTTCCAAACTTTATCACGCACACCAGTCAATAAAAAACAGAACATGCACACCCCCAACATAGCTACAAAATACTTACATGGGCCACTGTCCTAGTATATTCCATAGATTTTAAAACATACAGAACAGAAATATTAAAAGGATGAGATAAAGATCAAGAAACTCTTCTGCTCCCACTGAAAATTAGTATTTGAATAGTATATTCATAAAACAATATGTTATGTTATTAATGGTTAGCACACTATAGAATACCATTAATAATATTGTAGTGTGAGCAATGTTACTACAGAAGCCTCATTAATTTTACATCAGCAATTTGGAGGTCTGGTTCTATATTCCGATTATGGCTTTAATGGTTGTCACACCTGGAAAAAATGCCTTACAAAGACACACAGACCCAAATGAAAAGGTGTTGCTGGATGTGCTTACAAAATCATGCTATTTGTTTTCGTCTCCCAGCCATCAAGTATATGAAGGCTTATCTTGAAATTCAGCTAGCAAATGTTCATCTTCCTTGATGTCATTCAATTCTTCTGGAAAAATCATCAGAAGGTGTTGCACTTTGGTATTCCTAACAAATGGGCTCAAAATCCACCAAAGCTAATTCATCTGGAAGATTTTTACATAGCTCAGGAAATTCTCTTTGCCAATTTACATATACAGAGTGGAAAGGGTTTTTTGTGTGACACTTGCAATGATTTTGGCAACAGGAATGCATTGACAACGTAAACACTTTCAAATAACAATTTTCTCAAACGCATGACTTTCTTACAAAGAAGTAGGTAACTCCTTCTTAAAACACCACCTTTATCTTGAAGGGATAAACCACCTTTATCTTGAAGGGACAAACTGTAAGTGTGTTTTGGGGTTTTTTTAAATAACTACTGGGTAGCACACTGCTGATGGCCACTTGTCATCACAGAAAATGTCAGCGAGTCTGCAAGTCTGTTTTGGTACAAGAAGAAAGCTGAAGCCATATTTAAATCCCTTGCCACAAGACAACCAGCAAACCTCTGTGCGATGCACAAAAGTTTCACGGTCACTTCCTCTACCATTACAAGGTGCAGCTAAAAACAACCCCTACTATTTAAAGAGAACTTCTATAAAGTTAACCACACTGCTGGCATCCTGTAGCCCTTTGTGCACCAGCTCCACTTTCACTGCTGCAGTAACTTGCCTATGAATGAGGCGGTCAATAAATGTCATGGGTGGAAATAGATCGGTAACCTTATTCGAGAATCCATTTTTAGCCTAGTCAAAGCAATCACTCCATCAATGGTTACTCTGAGGCAGTCTTAATAAAAACATGGCTTTTATTAAAGAAATCATTCACTGTTGAGGATGCAGCTTCTCCAGCACAGCCCTCCTTCAGCATTTGACAATAAAGTTGTTCTTTCTGTATTTCATTACTGAAACAGAATTTAGCAAAAACCATAAGCAGAAACACGTTAGGAACATCTGTACAGCAAACCTTCCATACTGTGATCTGTTCTCATGCTTGTTTCTTATAATCATCAGCAATGTTTTCTATGTCTCCTTCCAACAGAATTTCCTGACAAATCCATTTGTCAACATATTGTTTGCATTTAATATTACAGACATTTTTACCACGTCTCTGGTGGTTTCTGAAATATATGCCAAGAAGTATCTTCAATATGAGTAAAGCTTGATTTTTCTTCTTTTTTTAGATAAAACTATTATAAAGGAATGCTCTGGTATTTTCTTCCTGCACCCAATGGATCGCCCAGCACATCCTCCTGGGGCTAAGAGCGCTCCACTCGGGAGTCCACGGCACTAGTGTGACTCAAGGTAATGTTACCAGATGTGTCAGAAAACTGAGCATTCGGTAGTCAAGCACATGGGGTTCAGACTCTGGAAAAATCAGATTCAGTGCTCTGATTACCACCCACAATAGTAAAATCCAAGTGATCGTCCACGTTTCTCACTATCCCCCACAAGACTGTAGACTTGTTTGAACTCCCTTCTGTGCTGCTCATCTCACTGTGCACTGTACTGGCCAGTATTCCCTGTCCCCACGTCCTTAAAAACCCTAAGTGCATCCACATGACTTCATCAAAAAGTTTCAAGAATAATAAAAACATTTACACTACTCTCTGTCAGATGTATGCCATACTGCCATGAGAAAGAAACAAATTCTTCCCATCAGCCTGGAGAAGAGCTCTCTAGGTTGATCCCAACACCTCTGGATGAACTGCTGTGCTTTAAAAAGACATGAATAAATATCACTGAGTTTCTGAGGAAGTTTCTGTACCTAATGACCTACCTGTAGCAGCAGTGGTAGCAGCTGTAGTCTCCCCTGCTGTGTTTGGTGGGGGTGTACCGGGTGGAGTTGTCTCTATTCCACTCTCTTCCACCATTTTCCTTCAGCTACAGAAAGCTGTAAGACAAAAAGAAAGGAAAATAAAGAAAAAGCTTATCTTGAGAAATAGGGATAGTGTTTGCTGCAATACTGAGCTGTAGTAACTCCAAGGACCTGTTCTTTTCAGAGCTGATGCATGACAGGATGCAAAAGGTGGCAAGAAGCGAGACAGAGAACGAAGTCTCCCCCCTCTGCCCGTAAAGAACCACAACTACCCCTGAAGTTGGAGCCCTCTCCAGCTTAAGCACTGCCACAGATGCTCCCGACCCACCATCAAACTGACTGCAAGCACTTTCTCCAACACCAGGCATAGTGGCAGAGCTTGCAAGGGCCTAGGGCTCCAGACTCCGTGACCTGAACTCTATGACCCTGTCTGCTTAAAGGAGAAGCTAAAGAAACCTCCAGACACGCCACAAGAAACCAGGGAAATTTACTTCCAACCTACCTAGAAGTACAATGACATTCATTTACACTGAACAAGTTCTCCACTGCACACAATTCCTGTAAAATCCAGGTCTCGTACTGCTCTGGTGAGTATCAGAAGTGACAGTAATTGAAAACTTTGGCTTTTCTTTTGAAGGCCACATTACATTGAAAGTATCTTCCAGCATCTTTGACTACACCTGTACAGTGCACTACTTGTGGAAAAGTAAAGCTATGTGCTTATTTAAAACCCCCTAAATTAAGAGAAAGGCCTCAGGAGATGAAAAGGAGAGGATGAAAGACTAAGATTAACACCTGGAGATTTTTGTTCTTCAGTGCAGAGGAAGTCACCTAAAACCCCCTGCTTCCTCCCAAGTCTGGTAAACCAGACCGAGATTGTTTGTACCACTCCCTGAGGTAGCAATTCCATAAGGACATTTTAATAACATAAAAACCCTACAGAAAGGAATTTATGTCTGAAAAATTGGCAGGAAAATATTTTCCATCATATCCATTACCTCAGTAGCTACTGAGGACTGACAGCTTACTACATTTAACAAGTATCAGAGGAAAAGCCTTAGGTAATGTGTTGAGTAAAAGTACTCACAGGTATTTATAAAGAACTCCACTTACAAAAATACAGGGGGGGTTCCTCTAAAAAAAAAGAAAAAACCCTCACTGCTGTTTAAAATGTGTATACAGCTATGTTTAATGTAGAGGGAAAATTACTGTTATGACCAAACTGAAAAATACAAAAAGTAGGATGCCAGTGTTAGTCTGGACAGGCTAAGGAGCATCAAAAGCAAATGAAAGCATTGAAATCACAAAGGAGAAAGTGTATTTCCTCTTACAACCAATGTGTGTTGTAAGAGGAAATAAAGTAACTCAAGATTAAGCATTTGAGCCCAGACTCGGAAAGCAAGTATGGTTCCTGTGCAGCACACCTCCTAAAACCTCTGATGACCCAGGGACTGTGGGTTCTGAGTACCTTTTCAATTAACTTGAAAGCTTCTCTGCAGACAGGATGAAAGGGTCAGTAACTGCCTGGTGGGGAACAGACTGACCTTGACGAATAAGCACATCTCAGCATCCCTCAGAAAGGAGCTACACAGCCCTCCCCTAATGTTCACTAAGCAGAAGAATTTGCAGTAAGATTTTGTCTTTTCACTCACCTACGGGAGTTCACGTTCCTCCTCGCAGAAGTATTTCTAAAGTCATTCTTCTTCCAATTATACACTGCAAACAAAGAGAATTTCCCACTGTGCAACATCTGTAATCACTGACCAAACCCTCCCAGAAACACTTTCTTTCATCAAGGCTCCTTTCAGCTGCTGCTTGATTTCACCTCTGTCGTGGTTTCACCCCGGCTGAGAGCCGAGATCCACACAGCTGCCTGCTCCTTAAAGGAAAAGAGCAGGGAAAAGGGAAGGGGGGGAGGGGAGGGTAAGGGGTAAGTGGTAAGGGAAGGGAAAAGGAAGAGGAAGGGGCAAATAACCCCAAAACCAAGAAATAAGAGGCCCGTGGGTTGGGATAAGGAGAGTTTACTAAGATAACAGAAAGATACAATATAACAATGTTGACAGGACTCTAGAGCAAAAATATATGAAGCTGTTGATACACAATGCAGTTTCTCACCAAACCACACAACTCAGCCCGTGCCACCCAGAGCCGTCCCAGAACCCGACCGTCCCCCAAGAACCGCACGTCCCGGAGCCGCCCTCGGCCTTCCTCCCGTCAGCCCCCTGATATCCTGGGCAGGAGGTAACTGGCGTGGAATACTCTCTTTGGTCAGTTAGGTCACCTGTCCTGGCTTTGCCCCTCCTTTCTCATGAAGAGCTGAGAAAGTCCTTGACTGTCTGACAGCAACCAGAAACATCAGGGTGTTATCAGCACTACTCCCATTTTAACTCCCAAACACAGCATTCCATCCGCTGTTACAAATGAATTTAACTCCATCCGGACCAAAACCAGGACAGTTGAACACCCTTACTGTTGTTATTTTGAAATCATAGAGGGCTTACATAGCTCCACAAGCCACTGATGACCACAGAGAACTGTTGGTCTAGTATACAGTGTTATCTTCATGGGACTACGTAAACCCAAAGACACAGCTACACAGAACCACATGCATTCAACCAGTTTGTACCAACTGACGTAGGGTAAATGTCATGATGCAACAGCTCCAGCACCTGCAGACGATTTTGCCCAAAAGAAACGTTTGTTTTTCACGGCACTATAAACGAACTAGAAAGGGCAAAGCACTGCAACAAGGTATCCTCCAGAAACAGACTTCCTGAAGCATCACTTCTATCCTATGCTAAGAGATCCTCAAGGGTATGGATTTCTACTGCCAATCATGCTAATTCCAGCTAAAACCACAAGGGATCTAGCACTTCCAGCCTGAGCTGCAACGCTGGAGCACAGGGCCCTGAGAGCAGGCATCTGAACACTACCCAGTGCCGGGAGAAAGCCTGGTCACCAGGAGGGTGACTCGCAGGAGCAGATCACTATACAGGACCTAGCAAGCTATCAGGAGCTGGAAGTTCCGTGAAGTGCTGGTGGTTTCCAATACCACTGCCAGTCATCACTGAGGCCGCAAGGGGTCTTGCTCTGTAGCTTCATCTGCCTCACAACCCACAACCGTAACGCTGCAAGAAGCCCCAGAGCCTGCCAGCAAGGAGCACTGGGGCCAGTGCAGCCTTTCTTTAGAAGGACAAGACGGTTCAGAGTAAGGGCAACAAGACAGACTGCCTACACCAGAATCAGTCTGGTGAGGGGCAGACACCGTGCAGTCGCAGGTGTGCTGCCCAAGGGGGGAAAGTCGCCCCGACGGGACGGCTGCCGGAGCTCGTCCCGGGGCGGACCCCGCCGACATTCCTCACACACACAGCCCGGCAAAGACCTCAGCGACCCTCCGCCCCACCTGGCACAACCTCCCGCGCTGCCCCCAGGACCGCGTCTTAACATCCGGACCTGCCTACAGGGCCCCAACGGCCCCAGACGGCACCCGGGACCGGGGGACACCCACCGCTCGCTCCGGGATGCCGCCCACCGCCCAGCCTCACCCGCCCCAAGCCTTCCAGACGCTCCCTCCCCGCCGCCGCCGCGGACGACGGGTGCCAAGGCGTGCCCTCCTCCCGCCGCGACACGGGGCCTCACCGAGCCCATCCTCCAGAGCCCACCGCCTCTTCCCGCTGCGCACCGCCCAGACATTCTGGCCCAGCCAGAAGGCCGCGGCCCCGAGCACCTCCGGGTGGCCCCGCCTCCCAGGAAAAGGCTCCTTCGGGCTCGGCCGCAGGAGCAGCACAGCTCCCCCGCCACGCTCGCAGCGGACCTCGCGTCACGTGGGGGTGCCGGTCCCGCAACCTGCCCCCCACCCCCCTCCCGGCCCGCTGCGTGCCGCCTCAGGCTGCGCAAGTCGGCAGCTGCCCAGCTACCCGTAACCCTCGTGCCTTCATCCTCTGCCAGCCGGAGAGAAAACAGTTACTTCAGTTTTACAGCCTTTACAAAGCACCAGGCAACCCTCCCAGCTGCCCAGGGTTTCCCCCACAACTCACCTCTGCTGCTGCCAGTGCACTTCCTGGGTCCAGTGAAGGTGGTGGACAGCGCTGGGGTGGCGAGTGATGGGGGTGTGCCCCAGCTGCTGGACCGGCTCTGGTGTTGGCAGCTCCTGGGCCCAGGTCTAGTTTTCCTGGGAGGGTGGCCTCTTGGGGGGCTGGGAAGAGTCCTGGGAGCCGCTGGCCCTCCTCTTTGCTGCTCGTCTTGGTCTCCCAGGGGCACGGTCCCTGCCCTGGCTGGCACTGGAGGGACCTGCCACAGCCTGCCCCAGACCCGCCGCCGGCTCTTCACGCTCCCCGTGGATGGGAGAGGGGGCGTGGTGTGGGCTGGTGGGATGCCCAGCAAGAGCAGCGGCCGAGGTGCTGGGGCGCTCCTCTTCCCGAGCCCCTGCTGGGCTGCTGGAGGGGGCTGGTCCAGGGGCAGGAGAGCCGGCTCTGGAGGCAGCAGGATGGGGGGCAGAGGTGGGCCTGCCCTCCCGCGCCTCGGCTGCAGGGCCATCCTCCAGGCCCAGGAGACGTCGGGCCTCCCTGCGGCAGCGCCGCACGGCGACACTGATGAGCCGGCGCACGAACGACACTGCGCGCTCCTGCAGGCTGGGCTGCAGCAGCCGGACCAGCACGTCTTCATCCAGCCCGTATAAGCCCAGGACGGCCCGGATGAGGTCCTCCAACACATCTGCTGTGGAAGGCTGCCGTTGAAATGTGGCCCTCAGGTGGTGTTGTAGCCACGGCAGAAAGCGTTGGAGGAGGGCTGGGTGCTCATCAAAGAGAGATGCCCAGGTGTCTGGCTGCAGGCCACCCACTGTAGCCCTGGGCACCGTCTCCACCGCCGGCGGCTGGGCAGCTAGCGGGCGAGGGGGGCTGTCGGTCCCCGGGTGTGCGGGCGCTCCTCCAGCTGCAGGTATGGCAGGCCATGTTGAGTCCTCTCGTGGTGGTCTGATGTGGACCTCTTCAAATTCATGGTCTGCCCGCACCGAGTGCAAGATGGATTGTACTCCCCTCTTGCAGAGGGGGCACTCAGGTTTGCTGTTAGCCCACCGCAGGATGCAGGCGTAGCAGAACTGGTGGAGGCATGGCATCACGAAGGCGGCGTTGTCAATGCTGTCCAGGCAGACTGGACAGCGGTGTTCCACCTCCGTGGCCATGCTGTTCTGGCTGCGGTGGGCTGGGAGGAGCTGCGGGTGGTGAACTGCTTCCTCCAAACGGCGCTGCAGCAGCTGGAAGCTGCGCTCGAAGATGC
Source organism: Gallinula chloropus (assembly GCF_964237585.1). NCBI lineage: Eukaryota > Metazoa > Chordata > Aves > Gruiformes > Rallidae > Gallinula > Gallinula chloropus. Next base: position 57,443,506 of record NC_140089.1, read on the forward strand.
GCCGCGTGTGCCCTGGACACACCCTTCAGTATCTCTGGGATACGCACTGGAAAACCGTCCTGAGTAAGGCACCAGCACCAAGCCTTCGCTCAGCACTCCAGCCTCGCTGGCTGCTCAGCTGGAGTCTGCGCTTGAGGCCGTTGGGCACCCCTGTGTGCTGGGTTACAGGGCTGGGTGACGTCACGCTTGTCCGTTGGTGACCAGTAAACATGGCACTCAGGCAGCTTCCAGAAGCTGCCATGTCAGATGACTACTTTTTGGTGGTCTTCTGGCTTTCACAAACCTTGACGGACAATAAAACACAACAGAACAGAACTGTCCCTGGTGGAAGGAACTCCAACAATCTTCTAGTCCGACTGCCCGACCACTCCAGGGCTGACCAAAAGTTCAAGCCTGTTGTTAAGGGCATTGTCCAAATGCCTCTGAAACGGATGGGCACGGGGCATGGGCCATCCCTTGAGGAAGGCTGTTGCAGTGTTTGATCACCCTCTTGATACAGAAATTGATCCTGAGCTCAAGTCTGAACCTGCCTTGACACAGCTTTGAGCGCTCACTCACATGCTCTGGCTTGGCCGGCCATGTGTGGAGCCAAGCGTTGCACTTGATGATCCTTGTGCATCTCTTCCCACTCAGGATATTCTGTTATTCTGTGAATTTATACTTGTGCCTGGCACCCACCCACCCAAGGTGCAGAAGCCAATAGTTTGTCTTGTTAAATTTCATGCCCTTGATGACTGCCCCATGCTCCAGTGTATCTACAGCCCACTGCAAGGCCTGTTCTTGCTCAAGAGACTTAACAGCGGCTGCCGGTTTAGTAGCATCAGTAAACTTGCTAACGGTGCATCCAACCCCTGCCCCCGGATCACTGATAAAAGGATTGACTGGAACTAGCCCTAGAACTGAGCCCTGAGGAACAAGCCCGAAGCACTTGGCTCACTCTTGTGGGTTTTCTCCTGCCTTTCTCTCCTTCCATTATGCCAAATCTCATCCTTGATCAAACGCTAACTAAATTGGAATAATATTTAAAGCAATAAATAAGTAGAACTAAAATAAATAACAATTTCCCACACATCTGCCTGTAACCAGTGTTTGAAATGAATCCTTGGAGGTCAGAGTTACAAAGGAGAAACTGCCATATGCTTTGCCCCTTTATGCTGCGTTTGTACGTTGTTACTGGCTCCTTAGTCATTATTCCAAGGCGATCATTGTTGTTATTATTATTAATTTATTAAAGGGAAAATATCTTGCTTTTGTGAAGTCAACTTCCCATCTTTCTCAAGGGTAAAGGTTAAAGTATTCAAGAGACTGGCTTGGAAGAATTGCCCTACTTCTGGACGTGGCTCGTCTAGGAACAGGCAGAACATCACAGAAGTTTAGGAGCTCAAAATCAGCCTTGATTTCTGTCAGAGTTTTGCGTGGCTGGGTCCTGGTGGAAAAGGGGGCGGGGGGCTGCAGAAAATGGCTGCTGCAAGAAGCAGCCAGAAGCTCTCTGCAGGCCCGAGAGAGTAAACATGGGCTAATTCAAGGCCAGAGTTGCTGCTGAACAAGGCCGAGCCAATCGTCCAATGTCACAGCGCATCAGGGAATCACATTTAGGAGAATAAAAACGCAGGCAGGTGCATTTTCCCACCAAAGAGGGGAGTGAGAAGATGTAAGGAGCTGTGCAGGCAGCAAGGCCGGGGAGGGCGGGAGAGGAGGCCTCGCCCTGCTGCTGGAGAGAATGATGCCCCTGCAGCCTGTGGAGAAAGCCATGGTGGAGCGGGTGTCCCCCCAGAGCCCATGGAAAAGGCTGAGACCCCACCTGCAGCCCCTGGAGAGGCTCCACGCTAGATGAAGCAGGTGGAGACATAGAGGAGATGCTGTGACCCACGTTAGAGCAAGCCCCTCCCTGTGCCGCAGTGCGGGGGAAGAAGGGAGTGAAATCATGACCAAAGTCTGAAGTGATAGAGCAGCTTTGGTGGGCGTCTGGCCTCCAGCCAGGGCCAAACCACCACAATTTATGACAAAGCATCTCAGGAACTACTTGCTGTCTCTAAGAGAGAGACTTGTATGCCATCAAATACATGACTTGGTTGTCCAGCATGGGTAAGTGTAACATGTTTTATAGTTCCTGCGCTATTTCTAGACCCACCCTCAGCAAAAGAAAGGGAAAGGAAAAAACGTCACAGCATTCACATCTTTCATTAGAAACTTTATTCCATCAGCCTACAGGTACATGAGGTGAAATAAATGGTAGTGAAGGGCAGAAGGACCAACAGCAGTCATCTTTGGAAAACAGAAACATTTTCACAACAAAACACCATTTTGTTACAGCTAAGAAAAAAAGCCAGGCACACTTGATAGCTTTTCTTTAAGGATGTATTACAGTTCAGTCACACCAAAGTGAAACGTTGTGGGCTAAAACTGGGAAGTTCTGTGCTTTAGCACTAGTACAAGCCTACCAAACCACATGATTTTCTGGGCAGCAATTAGGAAACACGCATCGTTCTGTCAAAATTTCTGTCCAAATGAGCTGTGTATTCTTCAGTCTGGACTTCAGAGCTTCAGTATAAGGATCATTAGATGGATACCTATGTAATGAAACAAATTCAGTCATGGTCACGGTACTTGGAGAATCCAATAGATCTTAACTGACACCTTGGCCACTTTGGAGTTTGTTTTATTCTGTATTCCCTTCAATATGAACTCAGCTTTGCAGATTGTCTCAACAGAAAGTATGAATGCACTGAAATCTTCTTTCCCCTAATCTGCATGTGCATCTCCAATTAAAATTTATGTGACTTCTCTGAGTACATCAAAATAAGGACAAACTTTATGCGTGACTGTGTTGTGATTAAAATCTTTGCTTAAAAGCCTTTAAGCCTTTTAAAAAACCTTGAGGTTCATGGTGTTTCTCCATGACCACCATTAGTACACCTACATTATGGAAAACCTCAAGTTTCTACTTACTACCTCAATTAAAGTCAGCTACACACCTTGTGCATCGTTTTGCACTTTAGTAAACTGGTACCAAGTTGCTCCCTTTTCAGTGTGACATTTCTCACTCTTGTAATGTGACTGTTTAGCAGCAAAGCTTCTCTTGCCGTCCCTGTCCCTGGTGAAGGCCTTTCTCTTAGTAGACAGTACTTGCTGAAATTACTCGTCAGCTTACTCGTTAAATTCCCACCACAATATAGTATCTCTGTTTGGATTTAAATTCTCTAAAGAGCATACTGGGATCTACAGAAAGGGCTAGATGATAAGCATGAAGATTAAGTTGGGGGGGTGGTCTCTCAAATTGACAGATGAGTGTCCTTCAGTGGAAGCCTCCTGGGGCACAGAGGGGACAGTGGGATTGCCAACGCCAGTCCCACGGGCTTTTGTCCTGTGGCTGTCATTTGACAAAACTATGTGAGCCCTGCAGGTAATCTGTTCAGAGTGTCTACCAGCGATCCTTCGCTGAAATAAATTCAGGGAGGACTCGTGCTTCCTGCTGTATGCCGTACGATGCAACTGCCTACCCCTTTTACCTGGGCACAGAGCAAATGTTGGGACACGCTGCTCCCAAGAAGCTGGAGAGCTACTGCCAGAAGAGGGTGGAGGAGCCTGCTGGGGCTCCATTACAAGCATGTTTTCCGGCACCATCACCAGCAGCAGCAGCTAGAAACAGTCCTGCCGCACCTGATGCAGGGTTCTAGAGGTAACTTGGCACTGACACAGAATGTCCGGTCTGGATCAACCATTTTATTTCCAGCTGAGATGTTTGGGGAACAATTCTGCTCCAATGCATCGCTACCTTGGCAGATTTCACAGTTCCCAACAGGCTGTTCTGGAGGGAGAGAAAGGAGCCTGTTGGAAAGGTGCTCTCCATGCAGAGCCAACAGAATAAGCTAAACTTTAAGGAGGGACTGGTTTGGACTTTCCTTCTGCTTCCTCGTTACTAGCCTTGACAACACCACCTTGATGTTTTTTCCCAATGAAGTAGGTTAAAGTGTTATGTATTAGGTAACCACCTCTGACAGACATGGGGACGACACGAATTCTGCCTTCAATCCTCTCCCTCTGCCCAGAGGTTCCTTCAGCCGGACAAAATAAAGGCCAGTTGGCCAAAATGCCAAAGAAACGCACACACGGTAGAATATTTTTGCAATTACAACTAGATGGCTAGAACACAGACACACAGCATAGAAATGGAGACAGGAGTTAATAAAGAATGGGGGGTACATGTGTCACATTATCAGCGATGCAAAAGACCAGCTTAAGCACGTGTTTCTCTACGTCAGCTATAAAAAAGAAAAGGTGCCTTTTTAGCAAGTATGCACAGAGATTGCTCAGTTATTTCTAAGAATAAAAAAAAAACAGAATACTTGACAATTTTTATCCTCTATTACAGACATTATTACTACCTGTTTATAAAATGTAAACCTTTCCTCGCAGTTAAGATTTACAGCAGTCATCACCTTTGTCCACTCCTTACATAATCAGTCCCTGGTGGCAAAAATAAACTGATGTAGCACACACCTTTTCTGAAGTAATTACTGATATGTTATGGAGCATTAGTTGTGTAGTGGCAGAAGTAGTGGTCAGAACTGCAACGTATGGAGCTGAATGGCAGCTCCTAAGGATAAAAATCCTTAGAAATGTTGGGAGAACTGGTGCGTTTTGGAGGAATGTCTAATTGGGAACAGAAAAGGCAAATGGTATCCTATGACAGAAGACATAGACTTTATTCCAGCCTAGAGAGCATTGGGATAAGGAGGATTCTACCAGACCCCCAAGTTTTCTGGAACTACACCAGCCACAGTAACGCAGGAACTCGATAGGGCACCTGTCAGTGAAATACAGCCTCTGGGGGGGAAGATGCTGGTTTTCATGTCAAGAAGAGGAAACAGATTCTTTCTATCCCTCCCATAAACTTACTCCAGCTGTGTTCAGTACTTAACTGCTCCTGTGGGTCTGCATGGCCAAACCAGCTCAAGGACCGATCCGCCACTGACCAAGGCCAAGCCCATCAGCACCAGTCACAGCCCCTCTGTGGTCACATATTTAAGGAAAAATCCCACAAGTGGACGCTTTTTGCCACCAGAGGAGGGAGTGAGAAGATGAAAGAAACTTTGCAGACACCAAGGTCAGTGAAGAAGGGGAGGAGGACGCGCTCCAGGTGCCACAGGAGAGATTCCCCTGCAGCCCGTGGAGAAGAGCATGGGGAACAGGTTGTCCCCTTGCCACCCACTGAAGATGATGGGGAGCAGAGATGCTTCCTGCAGCCCGTGGAGAGGCCCCAGGCTGGAGCGGGGAGACAAGTGTAGAAGATGCAGTGACCTGTGTTGGAGCAAGCTCCTGGCAGGACCTGCAGCCTATGCAGAGACAGGCCCCAGGCCACAGCACGTTTTCTGGGGGCACTGGGGGGCACCAGGATGGAGCAGTGTGGGCCTGAGAGACTCAGAGACGTTCTATGATTTTATGACTGTACTCCATAGCAGTGACCCACGCTGGGACAGCTGGTGAAGAGATGGAGCCCTGTGGGAAAAGACTGACGTTGAAGAAGTTTGTGGAGGACCCCATGCTGGAGGAGGGGAAGAGTGTAAGGAATGCCCACCCCCCCCTTTCCCGCTAAGAAGGAAGATTACTTATGAGGAACTGATGGAAACCCCCATTCCGCCACCCCCCTGTGACACCTCAGCGAGGAGGAAGGGAGAGAAATAATGAATAAAGTTGAGTCTTTGAAGAAGGGAGAGGCAGGGACAGGCCTTTTAGGATTTGGTTGCACTTCTCGTTATTCTACCCTGGTTTCTGTGCATGTGAGTGTGGTAAGATGGGTTTTTTCAATTCCCTGTTGAGTCTGTTCTGCCTGTGACGCTGATTGCGGAATGATCTCTCCCTGTCCTTATCTCCACTCCTAAGCCTCTCAAGAGGTATTTTCTCCCCCAGCTGAAAAGGGGAGTGAGAAGAGTGTCTTTGCTAGGAACCCGGCCTCCAGTCAAGGTGCAACCACCACAACAGCCTAAAATAGAGTGCGATCAAATGCTTAGCTTACGCTGTTGTTTAAAGACAGGCCTTCAAACCAGGGAAATTGAGCGCTCTCTCTAGGTTAGAGATCAGAGCTGAAGGTATTTAAAGCTCTGTCCTTGTGAACTCTACCACTTCCCTGGAAAAGAGATGGGTGGAGCAGAAACCAGAACCTGAACGTATCGCTTTTTTAGCTGATTTTTAATGTGTTTTGAGTAACCTGGCTCAAAGGAAAAAGTCCTGTGCTCTTTGTTCTTAACCTTCAACATCGAGAAGTACATTTTGCACTTACCAACTTCATAAACGTTCCTATTGGCTGAAGCAGAGCCAGCGATCTCAGCATACGGGGAGTCCCCGCGTGCCGGGGACTTCATTTCCACATAGCCGCATTCTGAACTTCTGGGGACAAGAGCTGGTGGGTCTTTTATAGTAGCGTAGGGGTTCTCAGAACTACTTTACGAGCAATTACTTAAATTATATTGGGAGTTCTTCACTAGATCTGCAACAAGAAAAACACGTGTTTCTCTCAAGCATGCTAGTAGTATGGACATCAATGCTACACAGGGTGTTGAGTTCTAACAACTCGCTCCCCATCAAATATTTAAATAGAAACCAGTCATAGCACTTCCAAATGGTTAGACAGTCCTTAATGAATCCACTTCTACTGCTATTCTTGTTTATGGCCCTTGGTCTTGTCATCAGCAAATTCCTGTTGCAGTCTGAGAACTGTCAATTCTGGTTAGAATAGTAGCTGGCATTCAATACAGATAATCCCAGAGTGGTTGGGGTTGGAAGGGACCTCAAAGCACATCTAGTTCCAGCGCCCTGCCGTGGGCAGAGACACCCTCCACTAGACCAGGTTGCCCAAAGCCCCATCCAGCCTGGCCCTGAACAATGCCAGGGAGGGGGCAGCCACCGCTTCTCTGGGCAGCCTGTGACGGGGCCTCACCACCCCAACAGAGAAGAATTCCATCCTAACACCTGATCTAAATCTAACTTCTTTCAGGTTAAGGCCATTACATTTTGTCCTTTCACTATATGCCCTTGTAAACAGCCCCTCTCCAGATTTCTGGTAGCCCCCTCCCTGTTAGGTAGTGAAAGGCTGCTACAGAATATCCAGAGCCTTCTCTTCTCAAGGCGGAACAAGCACAACTCTCTCAGCCTGTCTTTGTAGGAGAGGTGCTCCAGCCCTGCGGTGACCTTTGTAGCCCTCCCCTGGCCTCACTTCAGCAGCTCAGTGTCTTTTACTGGGGAGCTCAGAGCTGGACACTGTACTTCATGTGCTTTCACTTTCTGTGCCTTGGGCACTGTGGCTTGAGCACTTGCCAGAAAAGACTGAGGCAAAAAGTCATGAAGTACCTCAGCCTTCTCCAGATCCTGGGTAACTGCATCTCCTGTTTCCTTCTGGAGACAAGGCCAATTTTTCCTCTCACCCTCATTTTGTCACTGATGGAGCTATAGAAGCTTTTGATGTTGCCCTTGATGTCTCAGGCCAGATTTAATTCTGTCAGCACTTTAGCTTTCTTAACCTGGTCCCTGGCTGTTGGAACAGTTTCTCGTTATTCCCCCTAGACTACCTGCCCATGCTTCTACCCTCTGTAGGCTTCCTTTCCCTGTCTGAGTTTGCCCAGGAGCGCCTTGTTCATCCAGGCAGGTCTCCTGGTGCATTTGTTGGGCTGCATCTCTCCAGAGCTTGAAGGAGGCAGTCCTTGAATACTAACCAGCTGTCCTGGGCCCCTGGTCCTTCCAGGGCTTCGTTCCATGGTACTCTACTGAGCAGGTCCCTGAAGAGGCCGAAGTATGTTCTGCTGCAGTCCAGGGTAGTGAGCTTGCTGTGCACCCTCCTTACTTCCCTGAGGATCTAGAACTCCAACATTTCATGGTCACTGCAACCAAGATTGCATCATGGTACTCTGTTACAAGCATTACAGAAGTCTAAAGGAACTTTCTCTAGACAGTCTCTCTCTAAACAAAATACACAGTTTCCAAGAACAAAATTAGGTTATTTGAGAAGACCTAAACCAACTAAATTTATTCCTACTCCATCTTTATTTACTAGGTCTCATGTCAGCTGTCCTGCTGTTTTTGCCAAGCCTGACACCCAGGTCACAAGCCTAGAGCTACCCAAGCAATCCCACTGCACCTTCTAGAAACCAGGCATAACATCAGCATTCCTCCAGTCTTCCAGAATCTCCCCATGCAGTGGGGTAGCCACAGCCAGGATCTCTCAGAAGTCCCAAGTGCTGGTACATCTGCTCTAAGAAAATGTAAAGCTGAACTCTGAGCGTTAAACTGTTTTCTTAAAAACCCCGCGTCTCGGCCGGAGCTGTTGTTAGACCAAGGCTAGGGATGGGCAGGGAAAAATCCTGCTGCAGACTGCTTCTGATGCTGCACCTGATCCCCAGAACCTGACAGTGAGAAGGACTAGAAATGAAGGTAATTAAATCATCTAAAGAATAATGGCACTCAGAGTCCCTTCTAAGGCTTTCACTGGGCAGAGACATGAGGAGTGTGATCCAGCCTTTTTGGGATGCTTGAGATTGGGAAAGGATGAAGCGACAACAGGATACAGAAATTCTCACCCCTTCTCAGGAATTTTCTTTTGACGGACAATGTGCTGTGTTTCAGCAGACAGGAGGCTTAGCTGGGAAGATGCTGCTACAATTTACATCTGCAGCAGCCCAGATGATGAGAAACTACTTCAAAAAGCCTTGATTCTGTGTGGTGGGGATTAGAGAAAAGGATTCACCCAACCCCACACCTATTTAATCAAAGTAATTTTGCCAAAGCAGATCCTTATTTACAACACCCATTGATTTATGAAAGTAATTAGTATGAAAATAGTTGTATGACAATATGATGAGAGTTTTGCATATCATGTCTGCACTGGGCATCAGGTGGATTCACCGCTCCTCACAAGGAGTCACTTTTTTGTCTCCTTGAAGAAAGGTCGAACCCATAACCCTGAACCTCACGCACAGCCAGACCACCTTGGCATTACCCTGAGCGGAGAACCAGGAAAAATTCCCTGCTTCCCTCTCTATCCCAAACACAGTAAATACCATTCACCCTCTCCTCCTCCTCCTTCTTCCTTCTTACCAAGCTCGTTGAGGTAGCCACCATGTTTCCAGTCTGCAGGCAATGTTCCCGCGTAGTCCATGACAGTTCCTCGTTTTCCAGGTTCCACGTTTTTAAGGTTCACAAACAGCTGATTGGTTTTGGCCTAATTCAAAGGAAGACAGATAACAGAAACTGAAACTGATGGGAAGTTACAGGATTTCCAGGTGCTAATCAGGCAAAGTGGTTTGGGTTTGCGTGGCCAGGTTTTGGTAGCGGTGGGGGGCCAGGGGTGGCTTCTGCAAGAAGCTCCTAGAAGCTTCCCCTACGTCTGACAGAGTAAATACCCGACGGCTCAAGGATGGACCCACCGCTGGCCAGTGACGAGCCCATCAGCGATGGTGGCAGCACCTCTGTGATAGGATGTTTCAGAAGGAAAAAAACCCACAGGCAGACACTTCTTGCTGCCAGAGAAGGGAGTGAGAAGATGAAGAAACTCTGCAGACACCAAGGCCAGGGAAGAAGGAGGGGGAGGAAGCGCTCCAGGCACCAGAGGGGAGACTCCCCAGCAGCCCATGGAGAAGACCATGGTGAAGCAGGCAGTCCTGCTGCAGCCCAGGAGGAAGATGCCGAGTAGAGATCCCAGCTGCAGCTCCATGCTGGAGCGGGTGGACACACCTGAAGGAGGCAGTGACCTCATGGGAAGCCTGCATTAGAGCAAGCTCCTGGCAGGACCTGCAGCCCGTGGACAGAGGAGCCCACACCGCAGCAGGTTTCCCTGGGGCAAGCTGTGGCTCTGTGGGGAAGCAGGCTGGAGCAGTCTGTCCCTGGAGGTCTGAGCCACATGTAAGCCACACCGGGGCAGTTGGTGAAGAGCTGTAGCCCCCATGGTAAGGATTCATGTTGGAGAAGTTCATGGAGGATTGTCTGATGTGGGAAAGACCCCACACTGGAGCGGGGGAAGCATGTGAGGAGTCCTCTGCCTGAAGAGGAAGGAGCGGCAAAGACAATGTGTGATTAACTGGCCACAATCCCCATTCTGCCCCCGTCCTGTGCCGCTCGGGGGTAGGTGGCAGAGAATTTGTGAATAAAGTTGAGGCCAGGAAGAAGGGAGGGGTGAGGGGAGGTGTTTGAAGATTTGGTTTTATACCTCATTATCTCACTCTCTTTTGATTTGGTAGGAAATTAGATGCTTTGCCCATGATGTTACCTGCGGAATGATCTCTCCCTGCTCTTATCTCAACTCATAAGCTTTTGGTTATATCTTCTCTCCCCTCTCCAGCTGTGGAGGGGAGTTATAGAGCGGCTTTGCTGGGCACCAGACCTCCAGCCAGGGTCAACCCACCACAAAAAGAAACCAAACCTGAAACATGATGGAACCAAATGAAATAAACTAGAAGCTAATTGACAGAGGAGCACTGAGATTTTGATGCTCTACCTTTGCCAGGGTCAGTCTGTCCATGTTGTTGACATGAGGTGCGGTAGCGCACTGAGTCAGAGTATGATAACTGGGGTTAGAGAAATAGTGACTGTTGGAATTTCCACCGGTACTGTGAGGGATGGCTTCTGAAAAGAAAATAAAATCAACAACTATCAATAGCATGGCATTTCTTTCTGAGGAGAAGTTTTTGACAGCTCTGCACTCATTCCAAAACCTAATGGGAGAGTTTCTGGAAAGAGCTACCTAGGAAATTGCCATTCATTTGACGGATTTAGGGACACAGAGCAGGAACTGACAGGTCACTTGAAGCAAGAGCATGTTACTTGCTAACTTACTTCTCTCCTGAGGTTCCTTGCTCTCTTTTGCCTCTGCAGTCACTGTCCCAATTACAGAGAATTTTAACCACCAAGTTCATAGCAACACTCTCTAGTGCCTCAAGAGCACCCCCACCTTTGCTGACAGCTCTTTCTTGGCTCTGAAAACTCTTTCTGCCACCTGCTGCCTGCCTTAACAGCTGTGGGCAGAAGACAGCAGTGCCTGAAGTTTCACGTACCCGTTGCGTCACTCCCAGGTTTGCTCTTTGCCTTCACTTGTTTCAGACTCGAGCCTTCAGATGGAGCTTCTTAACTGTATCGGGATTACAGATCTGCAGCACCACGGACGCTACCCTTTGTTCCTAGCCCTAAACTCTGTCTGTCCATGGCCAGCAGATGGCAATGTGTCACCAGTGGCAGACCCCTACGGACAAGATTTGCTTCGAGAGGATCTCTGTGTATCTGGGAGACTATGAGAAGGGAAGAGGGAAAAGGAGAAGGGAATTGTCTCTACTTGGGATTTGGCTTTACTTGTACTGGGCCTGCCACTAAGGCCGTGAAATTAGGAAGGAACGAAAACCGAAAAAGAAGAAAAGGGTAAAAGACAATGAAGAAACAGGCAAAACAGCAACCAATTGTCCTTCTCCACCAGACTGTCAGGTCTCCCAGGCTACTCAGAGCCCCGTGCTTCAAAACCCATGCAGTCGTATGAGCGGAGCCAGACATCTGGCTGGTGTCACGTCATATGACATGTGTGCCGATGTGGGAAGACAGCAAGAGATAAGGTCTTCATAACCAATTCTGCAGGTTTTCTCTGGAAAAAGCCCAGGTCCAACTCCTGAAGCATCTACCCCATTAAGACTCCCCCTGAAGCAAAGAGGATGTATCAAAACACTGGCCAAAACAGAGACTCCCCTGACGGTTGAGTAATTGCTCTTAGGCACCAACACTTGCCATTCCTACTCACTTTGCTCACAGTGCTTCCCCATGAAGCCCGTGCGGCAGGTGCACTGCCCACTGATGTGGTCGCAGTCAGCTCCGTTCTGACACTGGCATAGCAATGCACAGTCCTTCCCGTAAAAACCCAGGGGACATCCTGCAATAGAAGGAGCGGGAAGAGAACTGGAGTGAAGCAACTGCTCCAGAACTAAAATGCAAACATCCTGGGTAAGTATATTAATGGACTACAGCCAGTACTGCACATCCGCAGGGGGAGCATCTGAATGTCAGAGTCATTCATTCTGTGTGTGCACATGACAGACTCTTCCACAGGGATGCCCAGCCGCAGCCAAAAGTTGTCTTCCTCTAAAGCAAGGCTAAAGAGGAGTTCAAATGTAGTTGCCAGCACTCTGCCAGTGCTTATGCAGCTGCCTCCCCTGCTACCGCGGAGGTAACGTGTAACATCTTCTGGGCCAAAAATGCTTAGCAGAGTGGGAAGACATCAACGACTGAAATGTGAAAATACCAAAGGAAAGTTCTGTCACTCGTTTATAGACCAAGAATGGATGACAAAAGTCACTTACTCTGTGTACAGTAAAGGCCAGTCCATCCTGGGGTACACTTGCACTCCCCATCGCAGGCACTGCAGTAAGCTCCATTATGGCAATTGCACGTGTGGATGCAGTTCGGTCCCCAGTGGGAAGGTGGGCAAGCTAAAACAACCCACAGCAATTCATTAATTGATCCCAAATGACAAAGATCAGTGATATCCACAAACAGAGCTGCTTACATTCACATAGAAGCACTGCTTCACTTGGTGTTTGTTGTTTTGCTTTTAAAGCCATTTCTTGGGCTACTCCATTCTGAGCAAATCGCCACAGGTTGGGTTTTCTCTAACTAAGGACTTCTTTTACTCTACATAAAAAGTGTTGAAAAAAATTGGAAGTGTCGAAAAAGCCAGCAATTCAAACTTGATCCTCAGTAACTAGGACACTCATACCAGCTTTCTCCACACAGAAAGCCAAGTAACTTTCCTCTTTTCATTATTTTTTAATCTGCAAGCAGTTACGTTGAACACAGCCAAAGGTATAAGTCTTCTAAGCCTCAAAACTGAAGGAGTACAAACAGAGAAGGTTGAAACACATCTCACAGCCTATAGATTTAGGCTAAATATGAAGCTTAATTCTTTAATTTCTAATGTTAGAGTCTAGGTAATTACCTAAATAGAGTGCAAATGATCAGGACTGTACCTTTATCAAGTGGACTCTTGCTGCTGTGGTTGCATTGATGAATATAGTATTTTTTAAAAAAAGTAATTCCTGAATCCTTTAAATGCAAAAGGACTCATCTATGTGTGGGCTGCATTTTTGCAAAGTGGTGGTTTTGCCCAAATTTCACTTCATTAAGAAATATACTACATTGTAGTGACAAAAAAATAAACACTAAGTTTGGTTTTTCTTGTTTTTGCTTCATATGTGCCTTATGATTCTTTTTGTTATTGTTTTTGTTTGAAAATAGTGGTCAGCTATGAAGGAATGTAAATCCCATACAGATGAAAGGTTAAAAGTTTTAAGAAGGTTACTGGTTCCAGAAGAATTTAATGGAATCGTTATTTTCCATGTGAACAAAAGGCCTGTACACAAAGCAAAGAAACTTGCTCTGTTACAGCCCATGAGCATAGTCTAAATAGATGCTTCCACTCATATTGCTGGCACCATTTTCTTGTTATTGATTTGTGAGTAAGTCTCTCCTCCTCCTAAATACCCCTATTCTTCTACTCTCCAAAATACCTACTTATTTTACCATAAAACCAGACGCCTTTCTTGCTACTGGCTTCCACAGGAATCGGCTCAAGATTTATCTTGCTATGATACTTAGTTGTGCATGCCAATCACTTCACAGAATTTAGACAGCAAAGAGTTTTTTTTCCAAAGTCACCAGCTGCTACATTGCACTGGTACAGAGCTAGTTAACCTGGACTAGCCAAGCCATAAATGAGTTACCGTAAGTGACGTGAAACCAATGTGGGATGGTATTCGGAAATGCACCTCCCTGGAAATCAGCACAGTCTCTTTGGAATGTTGACGTATCAGGCTTTGGTGTGGCTTCTTTTATTCACAGAAATGGGTTGACTGAAACTTTGGAATACAGTGTTTTGGACCGTGTGGATTTTGGTACTTCATGGAATTGGATCTATTTCTCGTGAGAATTCTGCCTCAGGTTTTTCTCTCCTATTATCAGTATTTTCATAGACCTGACAAGGCATCTGGAGAATGCTGAATTATTTAATAAAAGAACTCCTATGAAACATAATGAAATTAGGGCCTAGCACTCTGAGTCAGTAACAAAGTCTTCACTGGTTTAGCATACCAAGGCAATACTCCTCAAGTGAGGTAGAATGGCAGTAAAAAGGGGTATCTGCGTTGTGCTTTTATGTGGCAAGGTTCTGGTGGCGAAGGGGGGAAGCAGGGGTGGCTTCTGCAAGAAGCAGCCAGAAGCTCTCTGCAGATCCTCTACAACTCTTCTTGGGCAGTGAAAGACTGAAAATTGGTCTCTTCTCTCATATTCTCCATCCCACTTCTTAGAAAAGCCAGAGTGCAATTATGTTGCTGATAGTGCTGATAAACTGAAGAAGAAAACTTTCGGATTTCTTCCTCCTATACCACACAGTCCTCATTTCTGACTTGGACAGTGGGTTTTTTACTAAATACTAGATAATGTAAATAGCCAAACCTGAACTGATTGTTGTTAAAAGAAAGGGGAACATTCCATACTTACGTTGAGAGCAGTCACTACCAATCCAGCCAGGGTAACACTGACAGGATTTATCAATAGGATTGCACGTTCCGTTACTGGTGCACGTGCATATTCCAATGCAGTTCTTGCCAAATCTGCCACTGGGACATACTGGAACAAAACACAATTAGAACTCCTTAGTAATCAGAATGGGATTACCTTTTCTTTATTTCAAGAGGAATCTTGATACTAGGATCAAGACAGGTACTGCTTAGTATAATGTTCAGTAAGGCATTAGAAATTCTGGGAAGCCCTTTATACATGCTCATTATACAAATAATAGAAATAACAATACAGTGGGTTTCATACTGTAGGATCAAATGTTCAAACAGTTTAAACCTGCTTAAGATTCCTAATTTATACGCTGCAAGCACTACAACAGCAACTGCTGTTGGTTTTATGGCTTCCAAGCGACGGAAGGAAAATTGCTGAAGTGCCTGGTCTCTCTGTCCCAGAGAGTCTTTACTACAACTTGTACCTTTGTTACAGAGGGCTCCTGTAAATCCAGGTAAGCAGTCATGTAAGCCAGTAATATGGTGGCAGGGACCACTGCTGTGTACACACTGGGGGCATGTCTGGCTGCAGCGGTGTCCATAAATCCCAGGGGAACAGACTGGAATCAGAAAGAACAAACCGTCATTCCTTCCTACACTTTCTATACAGCCGTGAACTACTCTTCAGAGCACTTCCTGACTCTGAATTAGCGCTGCTTTCTAAATACACAAGGCTGGCAATGGCATCCTCATTATTCGTGCAGTTCAAGGCTTTACACTCACAAATGGAGATTTGCTCGTCTTCCTCTAAGGTTTGCTATATCCCAGCTCTTAATGACTTAACTGACATTCTGTTACTTGTCAGGCCATGCTGACTTGGGTTGCAGGTGAAATGCATCTCTAGTTTTTATGTTATACACATTTGACTACACATTGTATGTCCTCTCCAACGCAAACAACTCCTAAGGCATATTTGAAGAAAAGTCATTTAAAAAGATAGACTGGATAGTTTTATCTGTAGAGGAGTATGGTCATCTTAGACCTTGACTTCTTACCTGTTTCCTAACTTGGAAAACAAATAGCCATTACTTCACTGAGAAAAACTTACCAATGTTTTCCAGTGATCCTTTAGGTACTCATGACATGATACAGCCAGCTACACATCACCTAACTTTTAGAGAACCTGAGACCAGAAATAGGAATTCACTTAATTCTTACGTGAAAGGCACAAGTTTCTTTTAAAAAAGGAGGAAAAAAAAAGGGGGGGGCGAGGAGGACAGACAGGGGTTCCATAAAATCTCCTCCTTTGCTGCTCTAATCCCTTCTGGTATTTTTTTCCTGATAAATTAGAATATTAGGTAACGCATCAAGAGAAATAGCTGTTGCACAGCAGCACAATTAGCACAATGCACAATTAGCACTCACAGAACTTAACTTGGAACCTTTCCCGTATTTTAATTTCATTCAAGATTCAGTCTTTTAATTATACACTCGATACGAGTTACATGGCTCGATCTCCCTAGAGATCCTCGCTGTTTTGGTAGGTAATACTAAACACCAAAAAATACCAAGTCTGATGGTTACTTTAACAAACCTAAAAGAAAAAAAACCCAAGCTATTCTAACATACTTTGTTGAATTTAGTTCCTTCCTCTATTGTCACAAACCCTTTGCCTGCTGCTCCACTTATTATGCATATACATATGTTCCACAACACCTTTCTTAATCCTACCTTCTGATGCTATCTCTGCAGTGTAACTTTATAGAGCAGCTATTTGAGACCGTGTTATGAAAGTATTGCTCAGGAGTATTGCTCTGACATGTGAAGCGTGGGAGGAGGATATTTCCAGACACCGAACAGAAAGCAAACTATGCTCTTTATGTCATACAGTGTGTCCTGACATCACCAACGTGTTGAAACTAGTCCGTTACACACGCTGCTGTGATGACATCATTCCAGGACAGATACTCCATTTTTTCTAGAATCACGCACAAAGTCTCTTTCTAGCAAAATCTTTTTCCTTTCCATAGATGAAGATTTCACTGAAGCCAAAAGCAGTGTCTCCTTTCCAATACCTGAGGTCACGCAGTCAAGGTCTGTGCTACGCCTGAAGTCGTCATCTCCACCCAGGATAGTTCTATCACACCGGCCAGCTCATTTTTAGAACCTGTTACAAAAAGATGCTACACTTTTACTACGGACTTTCAAATCATAGAATCTACCTACTTTAACCTGGCTTCATTCGTTACCATACTTTTGGTCTCTGGTGATTTGTCTGCCCTAGTGTCTCACAAACTACTCATCGATGGCACAATGACAATA
Organism: Gallinula chloropus; assembly: GCF_964237585.1. Lineage (NCBI taxonomy): Eukaryota > Metazoa > Chordata > Aves > Gruiformes > Rallidae > Gallinula > Gallinula chloropus. The sequence continues at coordinate 57,460,356 of NC_140089.1, forward strand.
CTACTATTTTCTCATCATTCACTCCAATTACTTTTATTATTTTTGCAGCCTTGCCATTTCCCAGCGGTATCTGAGTGACTGAGGGGAGGTCGCACTGCGGCTTTTGGGACGACAATAAGGCCAAGAACACTCTGGGCTCAGTTAGGTGAGTGCTGGCTGTGGCAGCCTCCCTCTCTTTCTGTGAGGACTCCTGTGGAGAGAGTCCACAGAGACTACTGACCCTTGAATACAAACAGGAAAGCTGAAGCTTGCAACGCTACAGTATCGCACGGAGACACAAAACTCCAGAACCCTCTGAGAGGGGCATACTTAAGAGTGTCAACTCCATCTTATGGAAGCTGGAAGAGTTTTCCCAACACTTACATAGACATTTAGGTGAGAACTCAAATCCCTTCCTGGAGATAAAAGGTTTGTGATAGCATGCCCTTCTGCAGAGTTTCATCATGTTTTCAAATTACCTTGCTCTCCATAGACAACAGTGCCAAACACAAATTCTAATGGATAACCAAATACAAATACTTCCTAAAACCACAAGGAAAATGCCAGAGAAACCTTGCAGAAAAGTGCAACAATTTTCATGCAGAACAAAATATGTGCAGAGACACTTGAGTTCTCAAGTTTGAAAAACCTAAGTGGAAGCACAGCTTCTGCACAACTGATCCTCTTTTTGGCTGCCAGAGCCAAGCTTTCTGGGTTCCTGCACGCAAGGCTTTACGTACCAGAGCTGCCAGCACAGCCTTGCATATTTACAGCTCTTCACCACTTCCTGAGGAATGGTTCTGTGAAGGCGCGCAAGGTTTCAGATTGACCCGTCTACCCTCCTACTCCCAGTTTGCCTGTGGATCCCACACTCAACAACATTTCCATACCTGTGAATCACAGATGGAACAAAACAGCCACAGAACTGGCCCCTGTCTCCTTCCAGCCCCACACAGTCCTCCTGTAGAGCAGAGAATTTATTTAAAAACTGGAGTTTCTAAGAATTTCCTAGAAAACCAAACACTATCACTGGAAAAGATGGAGCCAGTTTTTCAGAGAAAGAGTTCATGTTTTGACTACAAAATGTAATAAAAAACAGTTATGGAATAAAACAAATCGGTTTTGACTTTTACCATTTTAAAACCTTTGAAATTAGATATTTTGATTGCTCTCCCCAAGCACAAATTGCAAGGTGCAGCAGACCTGATGAGGCAATGTTATGGCAGTGCAATGATTTCTAACTTTGCACTTCTCAATGTCGGGGTGACAGCGTCAGAGCCCCAAGAGGAAGGCAAAGACCTGTCTGTCACTGCACTCTTCGCAGTGCCTTCTCACAGCTGACTAAGAATGAAGGCAACTTCTCCGTTCATATTGTACCAGAGATAGAAGATAATGTAATCAAAACTAGGTTGTTTGATGTTAAGTATCTATTTCTGGCACATTCTTTCCTCTCACAGTTTTTTCTGCTTTAACAGAAGCACTCTGGAGAGCATTTGATGCCAACGGGGAAAAATTTGGGTCTGTGTTTTTCAACAAATTCTAAAGGAGCTGGAGAAAAGTCTGAGGCTCAACTTTAAAGCATGGAAGCAGGAAGAGTTTTTCATCTGTGCATCTTAACTGTGTGTTTTCTGCACTTCAGTGTGTTGCACTGCAGAGTTCTTCCCAAAGATTTGTCGTCATGTGTCACCAATCTTCAACCCAGTTGTGTATGGGCTACCAGGAGCAGTCCTCCTTGGAGACTTATCCCCCCGACAAAATTCAGTGCAAAATCTGGTGAAATTATGAAACTACCTGGCAAGGGAATTCACATTTTTCTCCTCTCCAGCCTGGAGCACAGGTACAGGTTCCATCCAGAGCTTTGCAAGCCCCTCCGTTAAGGCACTGGCAAGTTAAGTTACAGCCAAGCCCCCAGGTACTTCTGGGACAATTTATTGAGCAATCTACACCATGCCAACCTGCCAAAAAGAAGAATTTCAAGTGACAAATTAATCCAAGTTTTCCCCCATTCCTCTCTGAGGACGTGTTTCACTCTGCCTATCAGGCAGCATCTTTCGGAGATGTGCAATCCCAGGGTACCACTAGCTACAAGCTAGTAGCAGCAGTTTCAGACGAGGACTCGTCCACGTTGGAACAAGGGTGGTGAAGGGCACCTCCTGACATCTCTGCACAGCACACATTTGCAGATGGGTGCCACCGTGCAATAGCAATTCAGGGCAGATTGGCAAGGAAAACACAGACACCTTGAAATTACACTACCAAGCACCAGAGGATACTGAAGGTTTAAGGCATGGGTTGAAAAAGCAAGGACTGTATTCCCTACATTCAAGCTGCTGCTTTCATCACTCTTCCGCCAGTACTGAACAGATGGAGTTCTGCAATACAGTTTATTTTTTTTATTATGCTGGGTAGCAATGATTTGCAGACTGCACGCTGGAGGCAGAGAAATGGAAATAGATTTTTAAAAATGTGACCATCTGATACAATAGAAACGGCAGGAGACAGTCTGACGTGACCATCAGCAGTGACACAAGCCAAGGTTCTAATTTTGTACCTTGTTTACAGCAAGCCAAGGGAAAAGTAATTCTACACTGAGCCTAATCAATAGACTGTGCAAAACACATGGATTGAAACGAAGCCGCCTCGTGCCCTGGATAGAGAACTTCACATTTAGGGGTCATTTCAGGCAAAAATCAGTCCCTGACAGTGGTGGGCAGGCACGTGCAGTTTCTGAGGGGGTACAATGTCCATCAGAATTACTGCTGGGAGGTGAGAGCCAGGCAGGGAGGTCAAGGAGCGTCAGTCTAGTCACACGAATACTGGGAGACCTAGAAAGTTTCTCACAGAAGCAGGGAACAGCGCGCAAAGGCTTGGAAGGGTCTTAGGCAAGGTTTTCTCAGAGAGCTGGTGAGGAAAAGAGCATTCAAATAGAATAAATTGCCAGTAGATACTAACATCAGTGCTAAAATGACAGGAAGAAATCGGTGCCTCTGTGTGGCTGAGAGGGGCAAGGGTTGCAGCCAGAGGTCATGCACACCCAGGCTGAGGGAAACCCGCCTATGCATTTCGACTAGGCAGGCTGCTGTCAGACACATGGCAGGCATGCCTGTGGTACATCCAGCAGATGACAGCACTGCCACCAAGAGAGAAGTGGTGGCACACCTCAGGGTAAACACCAGTAATTCACTAAGCCGCAGCAGCCTCCAGCCCACTGAGAACACAAACATGAGGCATGTGCACTCTTCTTGGGGCAGATGGTTTCCTAGTTTTCACCTCCCAGAGCAGCAGAAGCATAAATCAGCTGGTGATATGGCCTTCAGCGTGGTCTGCTTTTTATTAAGTTTCTTTCTTCTTCTCTACTTCCAAAACTCAAATTCATTTTATGATTAGGGAAAAAGGAAATTAATCTGAAGGGATGCTTACCTGCTTTGCAGGCACAAGAAACATCTACTGGTGAACAGATGGCTTCGTTTTTGCAGTTGCATACAGATGAACAGTTTATTCCATACGTCCCCAGAAGACAGGCAGTACCACAAGCAGCACCCTGAATGACACAAAAACAGAGTCTAAAAACTATTCAGACAATAGAACCAGTACATTCTGTAGACTGACTCAGGTGCTACAAAAGCCAGAGAACATGCCTGTTCCAGGCTGTCACTAAGGTATCTGAAATTTCATGGCGAGGGACTCCTTCATGCTCTTTAAGTCCACAGTAAGCATTACTTTCCTGTTAGTTGTTGGGAGAGCTCAGGTCACACAGCAAACACCACTTGGTTAGATCAATGGACAGTATCTTAAGTAATAAGGAAGCCCTTCACGAAACCAAATCTCGGTAAGACAGCAGGTTCATGGAACGTGGATGTCTACGGTATTTTTAGGAATTAATTTGACTGAAGTTTTCACAGTTGTTGTTCCTACAACAGTCACCCTGTAAATATCCAAAGCACAGGTAACCGCAAATGCATGTAAAAGCTGCAGAATAATCCATCCTGAACTGCAAAAACAAGTGTCTTGCTCTAGATTTTCTCTGAATGGAACATCAGGAGCTTCTGCAGCAAGATAATGATTGAAACCATCATTCCTCCCTTTATTTACACCTCACAAGCACATCCTCCTACTTATCACTGTCTTACAAAGTCACTATCTTTTCTTTCCTGAAATGCCTTCACTTCAGTGCTGAGAACCAATCACATTTTTGCCTCAGAATCTTAGACAACGCCCAGTATTATTTATGTACCTAAATACCGTTACCTTTCTTTTCCTGTGGTGGAGAAAGGACACTCGGGCACCATGAAGAACTTGGCACTCAACTAAAGCCAATGGAGTTGAAAATGTACTGCGAAAGAGAGACTTATTTACCTCAAATCCGGGGGCACAGGTGCATTTTCCAGTCACACTATTGCAGTCAGCACCATTTTGGCAGCTGCGGATCTGCTGACATGACTCGCCATAGAATCCTGGAGAACACGTCTCGTTGCAGTAGAGCCCCGACCAGCCAGGCTTGCAGGAGCATTCCCCAGACACAGGGTGACAGCTGCCAGGAGGGGATGGAAGGATAAGTAATTCAGGACTAAAAATGACAATCTACAACTGAACAGTTCTTGAGATCTAAATTAGAACGTATTTATAAAACTACTAGTACTGGCATTTTAAGACATACATCACTGTCCTGTAAATAGATGTAGGAAGCTGTAATACTTTTGAAGGATTTTGATGGGTTTTCATGAAGTCAGACTAATTGGCAGTAAGATTTATACATTAAGAAAGGGAGCCTATATATATATGTATGCACATATCCCTCAGAGAAAGCAAGAGACAAAAGAAAGGCCACCAGAACGTGTCCTGAAAAAACCCTAATCCCAGCCTAACTATACCAAATTAGTTGGTGATGCAGAATGACCTCCCACAGTCTTATTTACAAATGTGAAGCAGGGGTGGAAGATCACCAGAAAGAGCTTACAAGACAAAAGGAAAAACCCTTGTAGAAAAGTACGTAGCTACAGTGTGCTCTTTTTACACCAGGTGTCACGTGAGTAAAGACATGCCAAAACCAGCCTGAAATGCTACAATTCCTACATTTTGTACATTCCTGTACAAAACAAGGCGCTAATGTTGACAAAGGCAGACAGAGGCCTTTTTTGCTTCTTCCTGCAAACTGCATCTTCAGAATGACAAGTTTCTGTAAACCCCCCAACCTGTGATGGGAAGTGGCAGGGACGTATGGATCTGCTCATACCAGGTCACAGCGCTGTTGCTGTACCCCACTGAGGAAACGGGGTTTATGTGGCCTTAGTCTCAGCCAGCCAGTGCTCACTCTCTCTTTTCTCTTGACTGTTGAGTACCAAGGGAAAAATGGATACTTTCACCTGGTCACGGAGAACAGAGGGCTGGGTTCAATACACACTCCAGCTCAAATCCTTGCATATCTACCAAAAGAGGTAATGGACAAGAACCATTTCTGAAAAAACTCTTTGCATAAGAGGCTTGTTACCTGCTGGTGCTCTCTGGACCCCTGGAAAATAATAGAACCTCCCAGGTATACCTATATCTAACCCTTCACGAAGCATAGAGGCTGACAAGCACGAGGATTGGCTGGAGCTGCCATCAACTGACCACATATACTGATTTCAGTTATTTTGCACTTACAGCACACCAGAACGTGCAAGGGATATATGATCTATCCTGCCTACACACAGTGAGCAATGTAATGATCTACCCACCTGGTAAACAGAGACAAAGGTCCCACTTTGTCATAATATTTATTTGGCGGGTAAGCAACCAAATAAATACAGCAATGAATATTAAGATCACATATAGCTGCAAGCACTGTAATTCAGAAGCTCTTTTGGGCTGAGAGTTTCCTGATCCAGTTAGGGAATACCAGATTCTCTCACAAGTCCTTCGCTGCTTCAGATTGCATGAAAGTACTAGAAAAATCAGGAAATCTTTCTTTTCAGATTTCTATCTTCTCTACAGAAGAACAGGTTCAAGGGTGTAAAGCCTACCTCCAGGTAGTGGGCCTGTGCCAGGGACATCTTTTATCACACTTGAGACCATAAATTCCTTCAGGACAAAGCCTTGTTTCACACTGCTCTCCAGTGTATCCTGCTTCACAGAGACAGGCACCACCAATATGGTAGCATTTCCCACCATTCATACACTTGCAGGGCTCAGCACACTGCACCCCGTACGTCCCCACTGGACACTCCTCTTGGCACATATGAGAAAAACAAAGAAAAAAGTGGGTTAGTTCCCATCAAATACAGCTTTGGGACATTCCAGGGAAATCGAGTTTATGAGCAATCTCTATACGGCTCTAAAAAGCCTCTGAAGTGGAGCAGTGATTTATAGAAATTCATGTTTCAAGTACTTTATGTCAGAATTTGTAACTTTTAGAAGTAAACTGGATTCTCCACTTAGCAATAGCGTGAACAGCCAGCAGATTTCTGTGCCCCTGTAGATGCTCAGGGCCTGGCAGTCCTCTGGCAATCACGCTCAGCAGTCTCTGATGAGAACCTTTTCTAACTGTGTTTTCCAAACACACTATGTTTGACACAAGGCACGGAAAAATGTAATAGAAGTCACAAGAGCCTTCTGACTGAGGTCAAAGGGGTATATGTGTTCATATCATGCCGAGTTGTACCCCGTTTTGTGAATCATGCGGGTGCTAATTACAAGGCCTCACCAAGTCTCTGAACCATGAGGAAAAACACGTCTTTATGGTGACGGTGAATGAAAGGTGGGTAAGGAAGTTTCACACCACCGATCGGCTACATCTGACTGTAATAAAAAAGGCACGCTTGATGTGCTGGGTGTACGTGCTGGTGTTTTAGGCCTGGCACCCTGTTCTGACCAGAACTGAAATGAACACCTTGACTCTGCGTGTGATTAGCTCTTTTCACACCAGGGGGTTTTTGATCATGGGATGGTTTATTTGGCACTGGGATTCCTGGCGGCAGATGGGGTCCACCTGTCCCAAAGGGGAACAAGGATCCTAGCCCAGCAGTTGGCAGGGCTTGTGGAGTGGGCTTTAAACTAGGTCTGAAGGGGGAAGGGAATAAAACCAGGCTAGCGGGAAAAGAGTGTCAGAGTCAGGGGTGGGAGTCTACTGTGGACTGCCCAGCCAGAACAACAACAACATTGATGAGTTATTCTTCAAGGGACTAAGAGCCACCTCTAGATCCCCTGTCCGTGTCCTTACGGGGGTTTCAACTGGCCAGATGTTAGCTGGGAACACCACCACAGCTAATACAAACAGGTCCAGGAGAGTCCGAAAGCAACTGGATGGTAACTTCCTTGTTCAGGTATTGAGGGAGCCAACGAAGAAAGGTGCCCTCCTAGATCTCTTGCTCATCCACAAAGAAGGACTTGGGGGGAAGTAGAAGTAGGTGGACTTCTTGGCCACAGAGTAGTGGAATTCAAAATCTTTGTTGAAAGAAGGGAAACTGCCTCCAAAACTTCAACACTAGATACAGGGAGAGCAGATTTTGGACTGCTCAGGAAAGTAGCTGGTAAGGTCCCCTGGGAAACTGCTTTTGAAAGTCCATCAATGCTGGCCACTTTTTAAGTACCACCTCCTAAAAGCACAGGAATAGGCAACTCCAAAACATTAGAAATCAAGCAGGTGGGGCAGGAGGCTGAGCAGGGATGTTCCTCTAGAGCTCAGCAGAAAAAGAAAGTGGAAGCAAGATCAGGAAATGTGCGGGGATTACGGGGACACTCTTCACCTTTGCAGGGAGAAAATGTGTGTGGCCAAAGCTTAGAGAGAGCCGAGGCTGGACAATACTGTGGTAGACAGTCTGGGGTCTTCAAATACAGTAACAACAAGAGGAGGACCAGAGAGAACGTTGGTCTGTTGCTAGATGAGAACGGTCACATTACTAACAGGGACACAGAGAAAGAAAAGGAGTTTAACACCTTCACTGCCTCTGTCTTCAACAGAGTCGATGGGCTTTGGGACTCCAGATGCCTCAAGTTGGAGGCCCATGACTGCAGTAAACTCCTAGCGAATTCTGACCATTCAGTGACGTGCTCTGACCTGGCTGGCCCTGTGTGGAGCCAGGACTTGGAGTTGATGATCTTCATGGGTCCCTTCCAACTCAGGATATTGTATGATTCTGTGAGTAGTTTTTGCATAAGAACTTGGTTTTGGACTGGTTTTATAGAAGCCTAAATATCTTGCATTCAAGAAAAACCCACTCTGATTCTGGAAGAGACAGGCATAATGGGAATAAGGGTAACAACTGCTGCCCAATGACTCACTGCCACACCATGCACAACTCAACTGAAAAATGTACCAGCAACACCAGGAAAATTTAACTCTGAAAAGTATGAAAGCAAGCAGTGTTTTTCTGTTGAAGTATATACAAGCACAGTTCTCTTTCTACAGGAGAGTAGAATTTGATCTAATGCAAGTTAAAAGGCTTGCAGTTGTACTGCATGCTGTCTGTTTGCTGGTGGTTAACAACATAAATATGAAGGCTCTATGAGCTTTATTAAAGACTGAGTGGCAAGATCTCAAAATAGACACTTGTTCCTAAATGACGTGCCAGATACTTTGCTCAATTGCTAACGTGCTCACACAGACACCTCACTGGTGATGCCATTTTGTTGGCATTAGATGACACTCAAACACATCTGGGAAGTAAGCTAAAGAAAGGAAAATGAGCCTTTGGACGGGTAAGAGTGCTTACTGCACCTCCTAGGTGCACTTGCTTAGTGCATTACTTGAGCTACAAGACCTCCTTCTGCACCTAAGGAAGAGTGAGGATTCTTATCTATCTAAACATTTGTGAGTCATGGAATCAGATTGATGACAACAATTCAATAATTAAAGCTGTACTTCCTTTTCTGAGGGAGTACTTTGAGGTTATTTTTTCCTTGGTTAACTTCTTCTTGGAATATTTCTTCTTCTTTAACAAGAATTAAAATCAGCGGCTCAAGTGCCATGTACTGCAGAATGAAGACTCCCAAGGAAGAACTGCTTTTCTACAAAGGCCTGAAAATTTTTAGACAATGCATGACTCAAAAATATTTTTGATCCTCATTTTATAAACTAAGAAATTCAAGTGTAGCTACTACCAGTAAGAGCTGACATCATAAATTAAATCTTAAATCCTAAGTCTTAATCCAACATTAATAAGAAAACAGAAAACTCGCCTGCTGAACATATTGCAAAGGCACTGGTGTTGCTTGGGTAAAAGCTTCCAGATGAATTCCATGAATTGGATCCTCGATAATCAGACATCCAATGTCAAACCACCTGCAATGACAGCCAAGTTAGAGTCTGTTGAAAAGCAACATGTTAGCCCTTGAATGATGACCGTTTTACAACCTCTAATACAACTGTAGTTAAAAATGTAACAATGACTTACATCAAGGCATCCCAGCATTTTTCAAATCAAATTTGCATGTATCAACTCATGTATATATAAAAAACTGAAGTGCCTGTGTTCCCTTGTAAAAAATTCTACGGCTCCGGTTGTTTCATGTATTTTATATGTGTCTACATATAAATGACATTTTATTCTTTAAAGCACTGGAAGCAAGACCCTTTGAGTCAATGAGAAACAACCCTCTCCCCACCTCAGGGATATATTTCAAGTTCTCACTTGTCAGGAAGCAATTCCTCAATGAAGTTTTCTACCGATACAGCAGGCTGTTTTTCATGGATTACTCCAGTCCGGCGCAAGCTGTCTATTCTTTCTTGGGCTCCCTACATGGGAACATGATCTGTTAGACAACATTCTCTTTCAATCACATCATACAACACTCAGAGATGAGTGCAAAAAACCCCTGTGGAGCAGAATTTTCAAGTTAAACAGAAAACAGCGATTTAAAAAAATTACTCTTTTTATTCAACAGTAGAAAAACCAAAAAAGTCATGAAAAAGCACCATAGCCTTTCCCAAACAGGAATCTCAAACAGTAACACAAGCTATGATAAAACTCATGTTTGAAAAGCTGCACAATGCATTCCTACATACTAAATCTAAGAATGGAGCTGTTCAGGAAGATCCTTGGCAAGTGTTGATCAACCTGTCTTTCACCTACAGAATTAGTTGGGAGACAACCCAGTCTCAAAGGCTCTCTTAACTTCTGATTACATTTTTCCTATTCAATTTCTCATGTTTAGTTTTCATCCCAAAGTACTGTGCTAGTGACAGACTAAGAACAAATGCCTGATACACTTTCAAACTACAGTCATATCACAATGCATGCCAGATGTGATGGCAATCAACTGCTTTAGAAGAAAACGGACATAAATGTTCTTCACTGCTGTGACCGCGTTTGCACAAGAACCCCAAAGGCTATTCCAACAAGCAGCTTCAGAATGATCTAGTTACACCAAAAACAAGAAAAGGAGAAGTCTCCCAATGCCACAGACTGACATTCCCCTTAGGGAAAATCAGATTTTTCTGGGTCAATGCCCCATCCCTGGAAGTGCTTAAGGTCAGGCTCGATGTGGCTTTGAGCAGTGTGGTCTAGTGCAGAGAGTTTCAGCCCCCTCTGCTGAGGACAATTTGTAAGGTCACTTCCAAACCAAACCACTCTCTCATCCTACGTTTCCATTGCCCTTCTCTGTGCTGGAGGTACTTTACTACTTACTTTTAAACCTGCAGCGTAGCCCACAGGTTGTACTTTAGTAAAACACAAAATTGTGACTACCACAATGCTGCTCCTTCCTATTCATTTTAAAGCTCTAACTGAGATACTATGCTTTTCATTCCAGGCTCAATGCTCAGCAATACTTCACAAAATCACAGAATCATACGACTGGAAGAGACCTTTGTAGATCATCAACCCTTTCAGTAAACATTTCTTTCTAATATCCAATCTAAACCTCTGCTGGCGCAGCTTTGTGCCATTTCCCCTTCTCCTATCTCCTCTCACCTGGCTGAAGAGACCATTGCCCACCTCCCCACAACCTCCCTTCCTGTAGTTGAGACTTTATTAGACTGTTTTAGCCTTTTCAATGTTCTTCCCAAGTGTTTCAGGAACTGCTTCAAGTTTGCTGAGCTTCCTAAAATAGTATAAATACTGTTGGGCTAGAAAAGCAGAACAGCTGAAAGTCAGAAGAAAGCCTCAAAAGCGATGTAAACACCGTTGTGAGCACGCTTACCTTTCGGCTTGTCGACCCTCAATGCGATACCTTACACACCGGGATTTAATCACCAGATCCAACAGAACACATACAGCATATTTTAAACTCAATTCCATATCACTCCCTCAAACAGAGAAACAGGGAGGGAAAAAAGTATGTGACTTCCAGATTACAGACAAGGACTTGTCACCGTTTTGTTCTCTGTAACTTGCTCATCTCTCACAACCTGAACTGAAGGGTATTACTATGCTACTACCTAAACTACAGCAGAATACACAAGTAAATGAACCTTAAGACGCACATAAAAAAATCAGCCTGCAGAGTGAGAGTCTCACTGGACAACGCACCTGAGAAATCACCACGTAACTGTGACAGAATTAACACACTCTCCAGATAAACTTCAAGTGCTGTTACATTAATCTAACATTCTATGCATTACTTAATGGTTTGTCACAAATACTTACTGATATATGGAACCATGCCAGGGTCCAGCGGTGTAATCATGGTCTCCACTGAATGTTTGGGTTTATCAAGAACAGACTTCACCATGGGATTCTCAGCTACACCCTAAACATAAGCAAACAGACTTCCATATTATTTTCTCGTTTTTCCCCAAGAAACTCACAATAGCACAGTTAAAACCCAACCAAACAAAACCCAAGTATTAAGCTGCTTCGTGGTCTTCTTACCACATTTACACTTTGTAATGCCTGGTGCATCTCACTCGCCAGCACAAATGCTGCAAGACGTGACTAGGAGTGCATGACTTTTCGGATACAGCAAAGGCCAAATATCATCACCGCCATCCTCTCACGCACCAATGCAGAAACAGGCCTGCCAGTGATGGTGGGCAACACACTTGATTTCCTCCTATTCTGGGACGGGAAGTCTTGAACATTTAACAAATACTAATTACAGCTATCATCAGACTCGGTAGCTAGACTCAAACTGTGACAACTCCAACTGAAGAGCCTCTTTTTTATGACCTTACAGACAAGAGGACCTATTTTTGAATGGCCCATTACTAACAAATATTTTTACAGCTGAAATTGAGCTGAAATTCCTCAATTTATAAGTAGATTCTAAACAACGCTGAAAAAACGCTCTATCTTCTCCAGCCAAATCCCAGGTGGAGCTGCTGACAGACCTAAAAGTTCATTAAATGTAAGCACAAACACTGACAGGGTCTTGCTGGCCTATTATCTACCTTGAGGGACATCTAAAAGAATGGTGTTGGATTTCTGAAGAACAGCAGAGCAAAAAAGGTAGTTCAATCGATTTCAAGAGCAGAAACAGAGATAACTGCAGCACTGCCGTGTATGCACTTCAACAGAGAATCCAGCTTGCATTTCTGCAACAACTGACAGTTAAGCCTCACAGATTCTGTCTGATGTTTAAAAACCTGACTCTGACGTGTGCTTCCACACATCCAACACTTGACAGCTTCAGTACAACTAATGATTCCTCATTCTTCCACCTAGGAAATTCTCAGAGGTCATGGAAAACACAGAGCACGTACAACATTTAATACTCCAATCAAAGAATCTACATTTGGGTTGAAGTCAATCATACACATTCTCCAGAAACAGACATAGGTCACTTGCTGGATCCTACTGGTATACAGGCAACAATAACGTGGATGAGATTGGCTTTTCAACTAATTCACTACTGCCCTTTCAAACGGGCTACAAAATCATGTCACAAGGAAAACCTTCTCTTCTGGAACACTACCTTCTATCGCAAAAAAGCAAGAGGAATATGGTGACTGGAAGACATTTCTACTTGAAGACCAAAGAAGCTGTCTTTTTATGATTATAAGACACGTGCCCTAGAAAAAAGCAGCACGACAACTCTGCTCTCACCATACTGATGGACGATTAATCTTGCTCTTTAAGACTGTAGCACTGTCAAGATCACTGGAGTAAAGGGGGGCTCCCTCTGCCACATCACACACAACTCATTCTTCCAGATTTTCTTCTTCAAAAGGCTTTGAAAGCCCCTCCAAAAGTCTCCAGTCCCACTGGGACGTCAATCTTGATTCTTCCTTCCGATTTACTATCGCACAGTACAGATAGTAGTGTTGCTCCTGAAGGCAGCTCAGAGCTCACACACAGTCCCTGCATCTTTCTGCCACAGCCTTCACGACGCTACTCAGATGTAGCATGTCACAGCTCCAAAAAGGTTACAGGCTCATGAGATGCTGTCAGTTGTTGCTGCTTTTTTCCTCTCTACGATCAGATCGCACCACAAGGATTATCTGTTCTGCATTATACACTCCGTGCCCTCTAGCGGAATAGAAAAATCCTACAAAATACCACAGACACCTCTTAAGAAACCCCTCCTCAGTGGAAGAAACACTTATTTGCCTCTCCCTGAGGAGACTTGTTTGGTTTAGAACAGGAAGGACTTGCATCCCCTAAAAAACCAATTCAGTTCATTAGGAAATGATAAAAAAAACCAGGATGTACAAAGAATCAAAGAGGTTCTGACATTTCCCATGATTTAAGGGCATGTGACAAAACCTCTAAGGTAGAAGGATCTCCCTGTCACGAGCACCTAGACGCCTGCATTTATGTAGTCATTCCTCTTCTGGAAAGGAAAGAAGCACAGTTTCAGCAAACGCGCCTATTAAAAACAGCCACCTGCAACTGAGCACAGAGGAAAGACAGGACCTAGAGCAACATGCACTTGAAAGTTGTATCTTGTTAGAGACAACAAAAAATGGTAGTTCCTCCTGAAAGGTAACATACAAAACCACAGAGCTTTATAAACCCCCACAGCCCTCCAGCAGGTGTTCCACCTTGGGCAGTAGCTACTCTGGGGTCTTCAAGCTCCTCAGGAAAAGTGATTGCAGAACCAGTTCCAGGAGCCAAAGGGGAAGAGAAAGTTGCTTGCTGAGTAATAGGATCTGCGAAGACACCTAGGAAGAGGGAAAAACAAGACACAAGTACTGCGTTTCATTTCTTATGCCGTAGCAACATGCAATTGTTTTACAGGAAAATGAACAGGAAGAATAGAATAATACTGGGCTGATTCCTTTCATTTCTTGAAGGCCCCAGAACAATCCTGCTTGTTAGAGTTTAGCAGAGGCAACTACTGTGAATGAGTTCAACAATATCTGCTCATAGAACTGAGCCTACCTGCACCTGATGTGTAAAATTAAACAAAGACATGTTAGCTTAAGAGTGGTGCTTTTTATTGTCTTCAAATTTCCATAGGTCTTTGAACAGACTGCTTAAAAGACATGTCACAAACAATGGTTAAAGCCTGACTCAACTGCAGCTGAAGAGCTAAGTTTCCATTAGGCTAGTAGAAAATCACCTCAGTTCAGCAACTACAGCACTCGCTTGCATGGCAGGCAAGTATTTTTCACTGTCCTGATGCAATTTAGTAGCCAGAAGCAAGAAAAGAGAAGCTACTCTCATGTGACGGACGACTTCTTACAGATAGCGAGCTTCTCAGAACAAAAACTTGCCCATTAGGAGATTACAGCCTGAGATACCTTACCATTCCGTGGAAATACAATGGCTGAAATTGCCTCTGAGCTGAACAGCAGCAACACAGAAATAAATGGTCAGCTGGGCTTTCCTGGGCACATTTTAAAATACTGCTCTCAAACACTTTTCTGTGAGCCTGAGTGCTAGCAGAACTCTGTGGAAGAGGACTCTTGTCCTACACCGTGATCGTACTTCAAAGGCCATTCTCCATTCCTCTGAGCGCAGCTACTCAGTAATTAAGTGTCACAAGAATAATAAAGAAGCTGAACTTGTGGGACTCTAGCAGACTGCTGAAGTAGCCACCCAGGAGACCCCTCATCCTGTCTCACAAGCACAAAGGTCTATATACAAAAAGTTACCTGTGACGGGAGGTGCAGAGAATGATGGCATCAGTGGGCTCTGTGGTGCTCGACCAGCGTGGCCTCTGGTGATATCATACGTTGAAGACATGGAAAATCCTGAAATCGGGGGACCAGCAGGAGGTGCAGGAAGACCAGAGCCAGCAGTAGAGCTTAATGAAGGAGCTGTAGAGAACTGCGACACAGAGGTACTAAAAGACGAAGGGGCAACTGGAGGTCGGGCTGGAGTTAGAGGTGGCGCCATAGTAGAAACTGTTGCAGATGGCACAAGTGGAAAAGAAGATGAAGTCATCATAGGAGGAGGAAGTGGAGATGCTCCAGCTGCCAGAGGTGCTGAGCATTCAGGAGAAGATGACAGGCTTGGTGTAGCAAGGGGACTGGACAAAGCTAGGGGAAAAAAAGACAAATGGAATTTTAGAAACACCGAGCCTTCATCTCAGAGATTCAGGTATGTAATTGTTCAGCTAGTTTACAAGTAAGTTTTGACCAAGTCTGCTTTTCTCCTTTCAAAGGAAAAAAGTTTAGTTCTGCTTGAGTTTGCAACCACCACCAATTGCCCTCAATTTCTGGAGATAGTAGCCTGGAATCTCTTTTCTTCTCTGACCCTATCTGTCACAGCTAAAAAGACGAGTCAACATTTGACTACCCATTTTGTAGCAGATGAAGTGGGCCTCAGAAATTTCCAGCTAGCACGCTTCTTCCTGCTTCATCCACAGGAATAACAAAGATGCAGGAAGTGTCCCTCTTTAGATTAAGAAATGCACTCAGGGGACCTGTGAGGCTGGGACTTACTGCAGAGGTACAGGTCTATGAGATGGGCTGAGCACCAGGCAGCCCTCTCTTCTTTGGCACCCAGCTACTCAGGCTCCTAAACCCTCTGCTTTCTGTGTTTCAGTCTGGCCCCCAGCTGATCCTTGGATAAGCCAATTTTGTTCTCTAAACCAAATTTAGACAGAAAATTAAGCCAGAGAAACAGAAAACACTGGTTTTTACAGCACTAAGCTGTTGGATCAGCTCAGATGTGAAACTGCACTCAGCCTAAACATTGATGACAGTCAAGTGACGTGCCAAGTTACCGTAAGGAGGTCGTTTCCAAACTTTATCACGCACACCAGTCAATAAAAAATGGAACATGCACACCCCCAACATAGCTACAAAATACTTACATGGGCCACTGTCCTAGTATATTCCATAGATTTTAAAACATACAGAACAGAAATATTAAAAGGATGAGATAAAGATCAAGAAACTCTTCTGCTCCCACTGAAAATTAGTATTTTAATAGTATATTCATAAAACAATATGTTATGTTATTAACGGTTAGCACACTATAGAATACCATTAATAATATTGTAGTGTGAGCAATGTCACTACAGAAGCCTCATCATTTTTACAATCTTGGGTTATCATCAGCAATTTGGAGGTCTGGTTCTATATTCCAATCATGGCTTTAATGGTTGTCACACCTGGAAAAGATGCCTTACAAAGACACACAGACCCAAATGAAAAGGTGTTGCTGGATGTGCTTACAAAACCATGCTATTTGTTTTCGTCTCCCAGCCATCAAGTATATGAAGGCTTATCTTGAAATTCAGGTAGCAAATGTTCATCTTCCTTGATGTCATTCAATTCTTCTGGAAAAATCATCAGAAGGTGTTGCACTTTGGTATTCCTAACAAATGGGCTCAAAATCCACCCAAACTAATTCATCTGGAAGATTTCTACATAGCTCAGGAAATTCTCTTTGCCAATTTACATGTACAGAGTGGAAAGGTTTTTTTGTGTGACACTTGCAATGATTTTGGCAACAGGAATGCATTGACAACGTAAACACTTTCAAATACCACTTTTCAAAACACCTTCTCAAACGCATGACTTTCTTACAAAGAAGTAGATCACTCCTCCTTAAAACACCACCTTTATCTTGAAGGGACAAACTGTAAGTGTGTTTTGGGGTTTTTTTAAATAACTACTGGGTAGCACACTGCTGATGGCCACTTGTCATCACAGAAAATGTCAGCGAGTCTGCAAGTCTGTTTTGGTACAAGAAGAAAGCTGAAGCCATATTTAAATCCCTTGCCACAAGACAACCAGCAAACCTCTGTGCGATGCACAAAAGTTTCACGGTCACTTCCTCTACCATTACAAGGTGCAGCTAAAAACAACCCCTACTATTTAAAGAGAACTTCTATAAAATTAACCACACTGCTGGCATCCTGTAGCCCTTTGTGCACCAGCTCCACTTTCACTGCTGCAGTAACTTGCCTATGAATGAGGCGGTCAATAAATGTCATGGGTGGAAATAGATCGGTAACCTTATTCGAGAATCCATTTTTAGCCTAGTCAAAGCAATCACTCCATCAATGGTTACTCTGAGGCAGTCTTAATAAAAACATGGCTTTTATTAAAGAAATCATTCACTGTTGAGGATGCAGCTTCTCCAGCACAGCCCTCCTTCAGCATTTGACAATAAAGTTGTTCTTTCTGTATTTCATTACTGAAACAGAATTTAGCAAAAACCATAAGCAGAAACACGTTAGGAACATCTGTACAGCAAACCTTCCATACTGTGATCTGTTCTCATGCTTGTTTCTTATAATCATCAGCAATGTTTTCTATGTCTCCTTCCAACAGAATTTCCTGACAAATCCATTTGTCAACATATTGTTTGCATTTAATATTACAGACATTTTTACCACGTCTCTGGTGGTTTCTGAAATATATGCCAAGAAGTATCTTCAATATGAGTAAAGCTTGATTTTTCTTCTTTTTTTAGATAAAACTATTATAAAGGAATGCTCTGGTATTTTCTTCCTGCACCCAATGGATCGCCCAGCACATCCTCCTGGGGCTAAGAGCGCTCCACTCGGGAGTCCACGGCACTAGTGTGACTCAAGGTAATGTTACCAGATGTGTCAGAAAACTGAGCATTCGGTAGTCAAGCACATGGGGTTCAGACTCTGGAAAAATCAGATTCAGTGCTCTGATTACCACCCACAACAGTAAAATCCAAGTGATCGTCCACGTTTCTCACTATCCCCCACAAGACTGTAGACTTGTTTGAACTCCCTTCTGTGCTGCTCATCTCACTGTGCACTGTACTGGCCAGTATTCCCTGTCCCCACGTCCTTAAAAACCCTAAGTGCATCCACATGACTTCATCAAAAAGTTTCAAGAATAATAAAAACATTTACACTACTCTCTGTCAGATGTATGCCATACTGCCATGAGAAAGAAACAAATTCTTCCCATCAGCCTGGAGAAGAGCTCTCTAGGTTGATCCCAACACCTCTGGATGAACTGCTGTGCTTTAAAAAGACATGAATAAATATCACTGAGTTTCTGAGGAAGTTTCTGTACCTAATGACCTACCTGTAGCAGCAGTGGTAGCAGCTGTAGTCTCCCCTGCTGTGTTTGGTGGGGGTGTACCGGGTGGAGTTGTCTCTATTCCACTCTCTTCCACCATTTTCCTTCAGCTACAGAAAGCTGTAAGACAAAAAGAAAGGAAAATAAAGAAAAAGCTTATCTTGAGAAATAGGGATAGTGTTTGCTGCAATACTGAGCTGTAGTAACTCCAAGAAGGACCTGTTCTTTTCAGAGCTGATGCATGACAGGATGCAAAAGGTGGCAAGAAGCGAGACAGAGAACGAAGTCTCCCCCTTCTGCCCGTAAAGAACCACAACTACCCCTGAAGTTGGAGCCCTCTCCAGCTTAAGCACTGCCCCAGATGCTCTCGACCCACCATCAAACTGACTGCAAGCACTTTCTCCAACACCAGGCATAGTGGCAGAGCTTGCAAGGGCCTAGGGCTCCAGACTCCGTGACCTGAACTCTATGACCCTGTCTGCTTAAAGGAGAAGCTAAAGAAACCTCCAGACACGCCACAAGAAACCAGGGAAATTTACTTCCAACCTACCTAGAAGTACAATGACATTCATTTACACTGAACAAGTTCTCCACTGCACACAATTCCTGTAAAATCCAGGTCTCGTACTGCTCTGGTGAGTATCAGAAGTGACAGTAATTGAAAACTTTGGCTTTTCTTTTGAAGGCCACATTACATTGAAAGTATCTTCCAGCATCTTTGACTACACCTGTACAGTGCACTACTTGTGGAAAAGTAAAGCGATGTGCTTATTTAAAACCCCCTAAATTAAGAGAAAGGCCTCAGGAGATGAAAAGGAGAGGATGAAAGACTAAGATTAACACCTGGAGATTTTTGTTCTTCAGTGCAGAGGAAGTCACCTAAAACCCCCTGCTTCCTCCCAAGTCTGGTAAACCAGACCGAGATTGTTTGTACCACTCCCTGAGGTAGCAATTCCATAAGGACATTTTAATAACATAAAAACCCTACAGAAAGGAATTTATGTCTGAAAAATTGGCAGGAAAATATTTTCCATCATATCCATTACCTCAGTAGCTACTGAGGACTGACAGCTTACTACATTTAACAAGTATCAGAGGAAAAGCCTTAGGTAATGTGTTGAGTAAAAGTACTCACAGGTATTTATAAAGAACTCCACTTACAAAAATACAGGGGGGGTTCCTCTAAAAAAAAAGAAAAAACCCTCACTGCTGTTTAAAATGTGTATACAGCTATGTTTAATGTAGAGGGAAAATTACTGTTATGACCAAACTGAAAAATACAAAAAGTAGGATGCCAGTGTTAGTCTGGACAGGCTAAGGAGCATCAAAAGCAAATGAAAGCATTGAAATCACAAAGGAGAAAGTGTATTTCCTCTTACAACCAGTATGTGTTGTAAGAGGAAATAAAGTAACTCAAGATTAAGCATTTGAGCCCAGACTCGGAAAGCAAGTATGGTTCCTGTGCAGCACACCTCCTAAAACCTCTGATGACCCAGGGACTGTGGGTTCTGAGTACCTTGAAAGTTTCTCTGCAGACGGGATGAAAGGGCCAGTAACTGCCTGGTGGGGAACAGACTGACCTTGACGAATGAGCACATCTCAGCATCCCTCAGAAAGGAGCTACACAGCCCTCCCCTAAAGTTCACTAAGCAGAAGAATTTGCAGTAAGATTTTGTCTTTTCACTCACCTACGGGAGTTCACGTTCCTCCTCGCAGAAGTATTTCTAAAGTCATTCTTCTTCCAATTATACACTGCAAACAAAGAGAGAATTTCCCACTGTGCAACATCTGTAATCACTGACCAAACCCTCCCAGAAACACTTTCTTTCATCAAGGCTCCTTTCAGCTGCTGCTTGATTTCACCTCTGTCGTAGTTTCACCCCGGCTGAGAGCCGAGATCCACGCAGCTGCCTGCTCCTTAAAGGAAAAGAGCAGGGAAAAGGGAAGGGGGGGAGGGGAGGGTAAGAGGTAAGGGAAGGGAAAAGGAAGGGGCAAATAACCCCAAAACCAAGAAATAAGAGGCCCGTGGGTTGGGATAAGGAGAGTTTACTAAGATAACAGAAAGATACCGTCTAACAATGCTGACAGGACTTTAGAGCAAAAATATATGAAGCTGTTGATACACAGTGCAGTTTCTCACCAAACCCACAACTCAGCCCGTGCCACCCAGAGCCGTCCCAGAACCCGACCGTCCCCCAAGAACCGCGCGTCCCGGAGCCGCCCTCGGCCTTCCTCCCGTCAGCCCCCCGATATCCTGGGCAGGACGTAACTGGCGTGGAATACTCTCTTTGGTCAGTTAGGTCACCTGTCCTGGCCTCGCCCCTCCTTTCTCATGAAGAGCTGAGAAAGTCCTTGACTGTCTGACAGCAATTAACAACATCAGCATTCCATCTGCTGCTACAAATGAATTTAACTCCATCCTGACCAAAACCAGGACAAGAGGGAAAATTACTGTTATTACCAAACTGAAAAGTGAAGCAAGCATTGAACAGCAATAGCAAGCCCAAACCTGCAAAAATTAGAGAAGCCTGAAGCCTAAATGCTCCCTATCATCCTTCTCCCTTTAGCTTACCCAACTCCTCACACAATCAACAATCTCCTTGTGAACTCCTGACTTGGCAGGGATGAACAAGAAGTTTGCCCAGGTAACACTTTGCTATACACCGAATTCTCAACAAAAGCCAGGTGTAGTTTGCAAATGCTGCATGAAAAAGCATAAAAATAATAAGGTGAAGGAAAAAGATGAGAGATGGAAAGAGAAAATTCACAAGAGAAAAGCAAAACTATGATAGGTGTAATTGGAAGCAAATAGCTCATCATCTTGAAAGAATCTAGAACTGCTGACAATTAAAATTGATCCTACAGGACATGTGGTTAAATACTTTCATCTGAACGGCCTATCTGAAACCACTTACACGGAAGAAACCAGAAAGCACTGGGCTGAAAGAACATGGAAGGCAAAGAACCCAACCAACCCACGGACTTTTAAACAATGTTCAGGCCTCAGCAAAGTTTCCAGTGAACGTTTCTACCCTCCCCTACGGGAGATCCAGGGAAAAAGCTCCCCAGTAAGATCAGCCTGCAAATCCTCAATGCCAGATGGGTAGGGAAGTGGCTGCTCTTTTCAGTGACTTAAAAAAAACAGTAATAGATAATTCTCCACTGTCCAAGCCACAAACACAACATTTGCAGCAACTCCTGCTGAAATCCAGCCTAATTTCATAAGGAAGTGACTTCTATGTCCTCCTGCCAAGTAGAACGCTTTGTATTACTGCACTGAAAACACAAAGGAAACTCAGACAGCCCAGTGCAAACAGGCACTTTCGGTGACAGCAACTGCGGCACTGCCATCTAGCGATTTGTGAGCATCAGCTCATCTCACAAATTTCATCCCCCTGCCACATTTAGCTAGAAGGCAATCTCGGTTTAGGCTTACATGGAAGTAAAAAAGAAGGGATATGGAAAAAAGAAATACAGAAAACCACAAGGGGTGAGGGGGAAGGGAGGGGAGCGGGGGACACGGACGGGACGGGACACACACCACATTCCCAACACATCACGCTTAAATTTATTATCAAGTCGTTACGTTTCCGCTAATATTTTGCAATAATCTGGACAACATGACCATACTTCAAAAGCATTTTTCAGGTTGTGACTCCAAAATATAGAAATTCACAGCCAACTATAACCTACAAATGCAGATGACCAAATTCCACATGGAAAAACACATTATCTAGAACGTGGTGGTATGTCAGAGTTTAGAAAAAGGAACTCTTTTCAGTCACCCTTAAATAACTGCTGCTTGTAGTGCAGTAGATGCTCCTGCTAATAAAGTCCTGTCCCCCCAATATACTTCATAACCCCAGGAGGAAAAACTGGTCTCTAAGCAGAGCCTCAAACAAAACAAACAGTTGGAATACTAAATTCAAATGCCATTAAAATGCTATTCTTGCCTGTAAGCGTAATACTGACTATTCTAATTGTGTGGAGCAATACTGATTACATACATTGTTAATATCTAAGCACAAGTCAACAACTGTCCAGAAGAGTGAGCTGTCATTTATTTATTTATTTAACTAAACAAATCGATTGCTTTGAGCCATTCCCAGCGCAAAAACCTCTCTAAATAAGATATTGCATCCCAGGTTGCATTACCTGATAGAGAGATTCCTAGGCACATACTTGGAGTCAACAGGAGAGAAGACAAAAGGAAAACCTTCAGTTGTTAAAGACAGAGTGAAGCTGACACAAAATAAAAAGACAACACTTCAGAAAACACCCCAAAACAACAGAGCTGAGCTGTTCCTATATCAAAGTTTCATCTGAAAAGTCCCTCACCCTACTTTATTCCATTTCAGACAGGCAGGGACAAAACTTCCTTCAGACTGGGGCCTGGTCAATACAGCCAGATCCCAGGGGACACGCAAAGCCTCGCTCTAGCCAAAGCAAGGGCACGGAGGGATCTCCAATGTAATCACCTTGGGTCAAACGACTTGTTCTAACACCTGCTGAATAGTCACAGCATAATGTTAATCACAACTCCCACATTAAAAAAGAAAAAAAAAAGGAAATGTTTACCAAGCAGAAACCACTTTGCCTCAGACCTAATGCTGTACCAATAGCTTGAAACACCAGGCATGACAGAATGGTTTAGCCTCATCCTACGACTTCTGCAGACAGTTACTGTAGTGCACAGATAGCACAAAAC
This sequence comes from Gallinula chloropus, assembly GCF_964237585.1. Lineage (NCBI taxonomy): Eukaryota > Metazoa > Chordata > Aves > Gruiformes > Rallidae > Gallinula > Gallinula chloropus. The sequence goes on from NC_140089.1 coordinate 57,483,365, forward strand.
CCAGGCAGTTTTTCTAAGAGTTTCCTAGTGCCTGAGAATTATTTTGTTTCCCACATTCTTAGTGCCATTGTCAACCTTTGGGATTCGTTGCACACCCTTACTGTTGTTATTTTGAAATCATAGAGAGCTTACATAGCTCCACAAGCCACTGATGACCACAGAGAACTGTTGGTCTAGTATACAGTGTTATCTACATGGGACTACGTAAACCCAAAGACACAGCTACACAGAACCACATGCATTCAACCAGTTTGTACCAACTGACGTAGGGTAAATGTCATGATGCAACAGCTCCAGCACCTGCAGACGATTTTGCCCAAAAGAAACGTTTGTTTTTCACGGCACTATAAACGAACTAGAAAGGGCAAAGCACTGCAACAAGGTATCCTCCAGAAACAGACTTCCTGAAGCATCACTTCTATCCTATGCTAAGAGATCCTCAAGGGTAAGGATTTCTACTGCCAATCATGCTAATTCCAGCTAAAACCACAAGGGATCTAGCACTTCCAGCCTGAGCTGCAACGCTGGAGCACAGGGCCCTGAGAGCAGGCATCTGAACACTACCCAGTGCCGGGAGAAAGCCTGGTCACCAGGAGGGTGACTCGCAGGAGCAGATCACTATACAGGACCTAGCAAGCTATCAGGAGCTGGAAGTTCCGTGAAGTGCTGGTGGTTTCCAATACCACTGCCAGTCATCACTGAGGCCGCAAGGGGTCTTGCTCTGTAGCTTCATCTGCCTCACAACCCACAACCGTAACGCTGCAAGAAGCCCCAGAGCCTGCCAGCAAGGAGCACTGGGGCCAGTGCAGCCTTTCTTTAGAAGGACAAGACGGTTCAGAGTAAGGGCAACAAGACAGACTGCCTACACCAGAATCAGTCTGGTGAGGGGCAGACACCGTGCAGTCGCAGGTGTGCTGCCCAAGGGGGGAAAGTCGCCCCGACGGGACGGCTGCCGGAGCTCGTCCCGGGGCGGACCCCGCCGACATTCCTCACACACACAGCCCGGCAAAGACCTCAGCGACCCTCCGCCCCACCTGGCACAACCTCCCGCGCTGCCCCCAGGACCGCGTCTTAACATCCGGACCTGCCTACAGGGCCCCAACGGCCCCAGACGGCACCCGGGACCGGGGGACACCCACCGCTCGCTCCGGGATGCCGCCCACCGCCCAGCCTCACCCGCCCAAAGCCTTCCAGACGCTCCCTCCCCGCCGCCGCCGCGGACGACGGGTGCCAAGGCGTGCCCTCCTCCCGCCGCGACACGGGGCCTCACCGAGCCCATCCTCCAGAGCCCACCGCCTCCTCCCGCTGCGCACCGCCCAGACATTCTGGCCCAGCCAGAAGGCCGCGGCCCCGAGCACCTCCGGGTGGCCCCGCCTCCCAGGAAAAGGCTCCTTCGGGCTCGGCCGCAGGAGCAGCACAGCTCCCCCGCCACGCTCGCAGCGGACCTCGCGTCACGTGGGGGTGCCGGTCCCGCAACCTGCCCCCCACCCCCCTCCCGGCCCGCTGCGTGCCGCCTCAGGCTGCGCAAGTCGGCAGCTGCCCAGCTACCCGTAACCCTCGTGCCTTCATCCTCTGCCAGCCGGAGAGAAAACAGTTACTTCAGTTTTACAGCCTTTACAAAGCACCAGGCAACCCTCCCAGCTGCCCAGGGTTTCCCCCACAACTCACCTCTGCTGCTGCCAGTGCACTTCCTGGGTCCAGTGAAGGTGGTGGACAGCGCTGGGGTGGCGAGTGATGGGGGTGTGCCCCAGCTGCTGGACCGGCTCTGGTGTTGGCAGCTCCTGGGCCCAGGTCTAGTTTTCCTGGGAGGGTGGCCTCTTGGGGGGCTGGGAAGAGTCCTGGGAGCCGCTGGCCCTCCTCTTTGCTGCTCGTCTTGGTCTCCCAGGGGCACGGTCCCTGCCCTGGCTGGCACTGGAGGGACCTGCCACAGCCTGCCCCAGACCCGCCGCCGGCTCTTCACGCTCCCCGTGGATGGGAGAGGGGGCGTGGTGTGGGCTGGTGGGATGCCCAGCAAGAGCAGCGGCCGAGGTGCTGGGGCGCTCCTCTTCCCGAGCCCCTGCTGGGCTGCTGGAGGGGGCTGGTCCAGGGGCAGGAGAGCCGGCTCTGGAGGCAGCAGGATGGGGGGCAGAGGTGGGCCTGCCCTCCCGCGCCTCGGCTGCAGGGCCATCCTCCAGGCCCAGGAGACGTCGGGCCTCCCTGCGGCAGCGCCGCACGGCGACACTGATGAGCCGGCGCACGAACGACACTGCGCGCTCCTGCAGGCTGGGCTGCAGCAGCCGGACCAGCACGTCTTCATCCAGCCCGTATAAGCCCAGGACGGCCCGGATGAGGTCCTCCAACACATCTGCTGTGGAAGGCTGCCGTTGAAATGTGGCCCTCAGGTGTTGTTGTAGCCACGGCAGAAAGCGTTGGAGGAGGGCTGGGTGCTCGTCAAAGAGAGATGCCCAGGTGTCTGGCTGCAGGCCACCCACTGTAGCCCTGGGCACCGTCTCCACCGCCGGCGGCTGGGCAGCTAGCGGGCGAGGGGGGCTGTCGGTCCCCGGGTGTGCGGGCGCTCCTCCAGCTGCAGGTATGGCAGGCCATGTTGAGTCCTCTTGTGGTGGTCTGATGTGGACCTCTTCAAATTCATGGTCTGCCCGCACCGAGTGCAAGATGGATTGTACTCCCCTCTTGCAGAGGGGGCACTCAGGTTTGCTGTTAGCCCACCGCAGGATGCAGGCGTAGCAGAACTGGTGGAGGCATGGCATCACGAAGGCGGCGTTGTCAATGCTGTCCAGGCAGACTGGACAGCGGTGTTCCACCTCCGTGGCCATGCTGTTCTGGCTGCGGTGGGCTGGGAGGAGCTGCGGGTGGTGAACTGCTTCCTCCAAATGGCGCTGCAGCAGCTGGAAGCTGCACTCGAAGATGCGCCGCGTGTGCCCTGGACACACCCTTCAGTATCTCTGGGATACCGCACTGGAAAACCGTCCTGGATAAGGCAGCAGCACCAAGCCTCGCTCAGCACTCCAGCCTCGCTGGCTGCTCAGCTGGAGTCTGCGCTTGAGGCCGTTGGGCACCCCTGTGTGCTGGGTTACAGGGCTGGGTGACGTCACGCTTGTCCGTTGGTGACCAGTAAACATGGCACTCAGGCAGCTTCCAGAAGCTGCCATGTCAGATGACTACTTTTTGGTGGTCTTCTGGCTTTCACAAACCTTGACGGACAATAAAACACAACAGAACAGAACTGTCCCTGGTGGAAGGAACTCCAACAATCTTCTAGTCCGACTGCCCGACCACTCCAGGGCTGACCAAAAGTTCAAGCCTGTTGTTAAGGGCATTGTCCAAATGCCTCTGAAACGGATGGGCACGGGGCATGGGCCATCCCTTGAGGAAGGCTGTTGCAGTGTTTGATCACCCTCCTGATACAGAAATTGATCCTGAGCTCAAGTCTGAACCTGCCTTGACACAGCTTTGAGCGCTCAGTCACATGCTCTGGCTTGGCCGGCCCTGTGTGGAGCCAGGAGTTGCACTTGATGATCCTTGTGCATCTCTTCCCACTCAGGATATTCTGTGATTCTATGAATTTATACTTGTGCCTGGCACCCAGCCACCCAAGGTGCAGAAGCCAACAGTTTGTCTTGTTAAATTTCATGCCCTTGATAACTGCCCCAGGCTCCAGTGTATCTACTGCCCACTGCAAGGCCTGTTCTTGCTCAAGAGACTTAACAGCGGCTGCCGGTTTAGTAGCATCAGTAAACTTGCTAACAGTGCATCCAACCCCTGCCCCCGGATCACTGATAAAAGGATTGACTGGAACTAGCCCTAGAACTGAGCCCTGAGGAACAAGCCCGAAGCACTTGGCTCACTCTTGTGGGTTTTCTCCTGCCTTTCTCTCCTTCCATTATGCCAAATCTCATCCTTGATCAAACTCTAACTAAATTGGAATAATAGTTAAAGCAATAAATAAGTAGAACTAAAATAAATAACAATTTCCCACACATCTGCCTGTAACCAGTGTTTGAAATGAATCGTTGGCGGTCAGAGTTACAAAGGAGAAACTGCCATATGCTTTGCCCCTTTGTGCTGCGTTTGTACGTTGTTACTCGCTCCTTAGTCATTAATCCAAGGCGATCATTGTTATTATTATTATTAATTTATTAAAGTGATCTGAGGGTATAGAATCACGAATTGTGTTCGTAGACCTTGTTACTGGAGGAAAGCGGATAGTTAATAAGGACATAAATTAGTTCAGACTGATAAGAACACTGCAAGCTTGCAAGATCAGCACATTCCAGGCCAGAGTTGAAAAGTACATCATGAGGAGGACTCGGGGCCTTCCTCCCAAGGACCACCAAAGACCCTTGCCCACAATTTTTGGAAGAAAGTGCGCAATCGCAAAGGACTGATAAGCTAATTAGCATAAGAAGCGAGAGTAGGCGGGTTTAGGTAATGAATATGTATAAGACTTAATTGAATATTCATTATTTTATTGTATAAACATGGGACGGTTTTGTTACTCTAGGTGTGCACGTCTGTGGTGGAGCAATCTCCCATGCATCTGCGCGCAATAAACATACCTACATTATAACTTTCGAGTTATAGAGTCTATTTACATACGTCAAAAGGGAAAATATCTTGCTTTTGTGAAGTCAACTTCCCATCTTTCTCAAGGGTAAAGTATTCAAGGGACTGGCTTGGAAGAATCATCCCACTTCTGGACATGGTTCCTCTAGGAACAGGCAGAACATCACAGAAGTTCAGCAGCTCAAATCAGCCTTGATTTCTGTCAGAGTTTTGCGTGGCTGGGTCCTGGTGGAAAAGGGGGCGGGGGGCTGCAGAAAATGGCTGCTGCAAGAAGCAGCCAGAAGCTCTCTGCAGGCCCGAGAGAGTAAACATGGGCTAATTCAAGGCCAGAGTTGCTGCTGAACAAGGCCGAGCCAATCGTCCAATGTCACAGCGCATCAGGGAATCACATTTAGGAGAATAAAAACGCAGGCAGGTGCATTTTCCCACCAAAGAGGGGAGTGAGAAGATGTAAGGAGCTGCGCAGGCAGCAAGGCCGGGGAGGGCGGGAGAGGAGGCCTCGCCCTGCTGCTGGAGAGAATGATGCCCCTGCAGCCTGTGGAGAAAGCCATGGTGGAGCGGGTGTCCCTCCGCAGCCCATGGAAAAGGCTGAGACCCCACCTGCAGCCCCTGGAGAGGCTCCACGCTAGATGAAGCAGGTGGAGACATAGAGGAGATGCTGTGACCCACGTTAGAGCAAGCCCCTCCCTGTGCCACAATGCAGGGGAAGAAGGGAGTGAAATCATGACCAAAGTCTGAAGTGATAGAGCAGCTTTGGTGGGCGTCTGGCCTCCAGCCAGGACCAAACCACCACAATTTATGACAAAGCATCTCAGGAACTACTTGCTGTCTCTAAGAGAGAGACTTGTATGCCATCAAATACATGACTTGGTTGTCCAGCATGGGTAAGTGTAACATGTTTTATAGTTCCTGCGCTATTTCTAGACCCACCCTCAGCAAAAGAAAGGGAAAGGAAAAAACGTCACAGCATTTCACATCTTTCATTAGAAACTTTATTCCATCAGCCTACAGGTACATGAAGTGAAATAAATGGTAGTGAAGGGCAGAAGGACCAACAGCAGTCATGTTTGGAAAACAGAAACATTTTCACAACAAAACACCTTTTTGTTACAGCGAAGAAAAAAAGCCAGGCACACTTGATAGGTTTTCTTTAAAGATGTATTACAGTTCAGTCACACCAAAGTGAAACCTTGTGGGCTAAAACTGGGAAGTTCTGTGCTTTAGCACTAGTACAAGCCTACCAAACCACACGATTTTCTGGGCAGCAATTAGGAAACATGCTTCTTTCTGTCAAAATTTCTGTCCAAATGAGCTGTGTATTCTTCAGTCTGGACTTCAGAGCTTCAGTATAAGGATCATTAGTTGGATACCTACGTAATGAAACAAATTCAATCATGGTCACGGTCCTTGGAGAATCCAACAGATCTTAACTGACACCTTGGCCACTGTGGAGTTTGTTTTATTCTGTATTCCCTTCAATATGAACTCAGCTTTGCAGATTGTCTCAGCAGAAAGTATGAATGCACTGAAATCTTCTTTCCCCTAATCTGCATGTGCATCTCCAATTAAAATTTATGTGACTTTGCTGGGTACATCAGGACAAACATTATATGTTACTGTGTTGTGATTAAAATCTTTGCTTAAAAGCCTTTAAGCCTTTTAAAAAACCTTGAGGTTCATGGTGTTTCTCCATGACCACCATTAGTACACCTACATTATGGAAAACCTTAGGTTTCTACTTACTACCTCATTTAAAGTCAGCTACACACTTTGTGCATCGTTTTGCACTTTAGTAAACTGGTACCAAGTTGCTCCCTTTTCAGTGTGACATTTCTCACTCTTGTAATGTGACTGTTTAGCAGCAAAGCTTCTCTTGCTGTCCCTGTCCCTGGTGAAGGCATTTCTCTTAGTAGACAGTACTTGCTGAAATTACTCGTCAGCTTACTCATTAAATTCCCACCACAATATAGTATCTCTGTTTGGATTTAAATTCTCTAAAGAGCATACTGGGATCTACAGAAAGGGCTAGATGACAAGCATGAAGATTAAGTTGGGGGGGTGGTCTCTCAAATTGACAGATGAGTGTCCTTCAGTGGAAGCCTCCTGGGGCACAGAGGGGACAGTGGGATTGCCAACGCCAGTCCCACGGGCTTTTGTCCTGTGGCTGTCATTTGACAAAACTATGTGAGCCCTGCAGGTAATCTGTTCAGAGTGTCTACCAGCGATCCTTCGCTGAAATAAAGTCAGGGAGGACTCGTGCTTCCCGCTGTATGCCATACGATGCAACTGCCTATCCCAATGAAGAAGGTTAAAGTGTTATGTATTAGGTAACCACCTCTGACAGACATGGGGACGACACGAATTCTGCCTTCAATCCTCTCCCTCTGCCCAGAGGTTCCTTCAGCCGGACAAAATAAAGGCCAGTTGGCCAAAATGCCAAAGAAACGCACACACGGTAGAATATTTTTGCAATTACAACTAGATGGCTAGAACACAGACACACAGCATAGAAATGGAGACAGGAGTTAATAAAGAATAGGGGGTACATGTGTCACGTTATCAGTGATGCAAAAGACCAGCTTAAGCACGTGTTTCTCTACGTCAGCTATAAAAAAGGTGCCTTTTTAGCAAGTATGCACAGAGATTGCTCAGTTATTTCTAAGAAAAAAAAAAAAACAGAACACTTTACTATTTTTATCCTCTATTACAGACATTATTACTACCTGTTTATAAAATGTAAACCTTTCCTCGCAGTTAAGATTTACAGCAGTCATCACCTTTGTCCACTCCTTACATAATCAGTCCCTGGTGACAAAAATAAACTGATGTAGCACACACCTTTTCTGAAGTAATTACTGATATGTGATGGAGCATTAGTTGTGTAGTGGCAGAAGTAGTGGTCAGAACTGCAACGTATGGAGCTGAATGGCAGCAAAAGACTTGTTGAAGGCTGGTGCTGGGTCTGGAATATAAGGAGTTTCTCAAGGCATCCACCGTAGCATACTGAGGTACGCAATGCTTTTAACTCCCAAACTATGCAAGCAAGGTATGCCCACCACCAGTAATGGACAAGAAAAACCTGGTCATGGATTCCCCAAGCTTCCTTATCACCATTAGATCATGTCTTGAGATCAGAATGGAAGGTAAAATTTGGCCAAGCACCTTTTATTCTACAGAACTAGTGAATCAAATCACCTGTATAAAGTGGTATTTGGTAAATGGCACTGTCCTGGGAGGACACGAAGTCTATATTTAAAGTGGCTGAAATGGGATGTTATAAAAACTGATCTGCAAGCTAGTATTTTTAAGCCAGTATATTACAGTATAAATGTGCTGCATACCTGCAAAAGAACAACCAGGATCCCTAGAGTGTGGTGGCATTTGTCCATCTGTCACTTGTAGACACAATACAAACCTCACATTGAGATTCTGTTTCAGGTACAGCAGCTGTCTGCTGGACAGATTTGGAACCAAATCTGATGGGAAGGAAACTAGAGGAAGGAGCACAGTCCTGCCACTTTGCCCCGGGAGAGTCCCACTGTGCTACACATCAGCTTTTGGGGTCATTCACTGCCGACCTCTTTCGGTGAGGATGTGGGGCTGTCTCGAACTGGTAGCAAGTCATAATGACATGGAATGTGGCTGTTTTTTGGCAGATCATACGGATCCTGGCTGAAACGTCCGGTGCTGCTGAGTGCTCCCTGGACAACACTCAACGTAGGTTCTGTGATAAAAGAGAGAAGATGCATTCAACACTAGAAGCAGCAAACAGAAACAAACGCGGGGTTACACTTCAGTTTGCATTACAAAAGATCCTCTCTTCTCTGCTTCAGTATTCCTTGTCACAAGGCAGGTGTGGGAACAAAGAGGGGTATTATGGTGCTTTGGCTTTACACTAAGTTACACCTGTGGGTTTGCAGCAGGGCCCTGCCACAAGTACATTTCCTGACAGAAGCAAGTGTGCTTTGTCTGTGCATAAACAAAACCAACCAAACAAACCCCCCCAACAATAAACACAAAATTAAAAAACCCACCCACCAAACTAATTTGGGGATTTTAATTAGTTTCATAACGAATTTTTAATTAGTTTTTATAAAAATCCTTAGAAATGTGGGGAGGAATGGTGGGTTTTGGAGGAATGTCTAACTGGGGACAGAAAAGGCAAATGGTATCCTATGACAGAAGACATAGACTTTATTCCAGCCTAGAGAGCATTGGGATAAGGAGGATTCTACCAGACCCCCAACTTTTCTGGAACTACACCAGCCACAGTAACGCAGGAACTTGATAGGGCCCCTGTCAGTCAAATACAGCCCCGTTGTGGGGGGGGTGGAAAGATGCTGGTTTTCATGTCAAGAAGAGGAAACAGATTCTTTCTATCCCTCCCATAAATTTACTCCAGCTGTGTTCAGTACTTAACTGCTGCTGTGGGTCTGCATGGCCAAACCAGCTCAAGGACCGATCCGCCGCTGACCAAGGCCAAGCCCGTCAGCACCAGTCACAGCCCCTCTGTGGTCACATATTTAAGAGGAAAAAAACCCACCAGTGGACGCTTTTTGCCACCAGAGGAGGGAGTGAGAAGATGGAAGAAACTTTGCAGACACCAAGGTCAGTGAAGAAGGGGAGGAGGAGGCGCTCCAGGTGCCACAGGAGAGATTCCCCTGCAGCCCGTGGAGAAGAGCATGGGGAACAGGTTGTCCCCTTGCCACCCACTGAAGATGATGGGGAGCAGAGATGCTTCCTGCAGCCCGTGGAGAGGCCCCAGGCTGAAGCGGGGAGACACATGTAGAAGATGTAGTGACCTGTGTTGGAGCAAGCTCCTGGCAGGACCTGCAGCCTATGCAGAGACAGGCCCCAGGCCACAGCATGTTTTCTGGGGGCACTGGGGGGCACCAGGATGGAGCAGTGTGGGCCTGAGAGACTCATAGATGTTCTATGATTTTATGACTGTACTCCATAGCAGTGACCCACGCTGGGACAGCTGGTGAAGAGATGGAGCCCCGTGGGAAAAGACTGACGTTGAAGAAGTTTGTGGAGGACCCCATGCTGGAGGAGGGGAAGAGTGTAAGGAATGCCCACCCCCCCCTTTCCCGCTAAGAAGGAAGATTACTTATGAGGAACTGATGGAAACCCCCATTCCGCCACCCCCCTGTGACACCTCAGCGAGGAGGAAGGGAGAGAAATAATGAATAAAGTTGAGTCTTTGAAGAAGGGAGAGGCAGGGACAGGCTTTTTAAGATTTGGTTGCACTTCTCATTATTCAACCCTGGTTTCTGTGCATGTGAGTGTGGTAAGATGGGTTTTTTCAATTCCCTGTTGAGTCTGTTCTGCCTGTGACGCTGATTGCGGAATGATCTCTCCCTGTCCTTATCTCCACTCCTAAGCCTCTCAAGAGGTATTTTCTCCCCCAGCTGAAAAGGGGAGTGAGAAGAGTGTCTTTGCTGGGAACCCGGCCTCCAGTCAAGGTGCAACCACCACAACAGCCTAAAATAGAGTGCGATCAAATGCTTAGCTTACGCTGTTGTTTAAAGACAGGCCTTCAAACCAGGGAAATTGAGCGCTCTCTCTAGGTTAGAGATCAGAGCTGAAGGTATTTAAAGCTCTGTCCTTGTGATCTCTACCACTTCCCTGGAAAAGACGTTGTGAGATGGGTGGAGCAGAAAACAGAACCTGAACGTATCGCTTTTTTAACTGATTTTTTAATGTGTTTTGATTAACCTGGCTCAAAGGAAAAAGTCCTGTGCTCTTTGTTCTTAACCTTCAACATCGAGAAGTACATTTTGCACTTACCAACTTCATAAACGTTCCTATTGGCTGAAGCAGAGCCAGCGATCTCAGCATACGGGGAGTCCCCGCGTGCCGGGGACTTCATTTCCACATAGCCGCATTCTGAACTTCTGGGGACAAGAGCTGGTGGGTCTTTTATAGTAGCGTAGGGGTTCTCAGAACTACTTAACGAGCAATTACTTAAATTATATTGGGAGTTCTTCACTAGATCTGCAACAAGAAAAACACGTGTTTCTCTCAAGCATGCTAGTAGTATGGACATCAATGCTACACAGGGTGTTGAGTTCTAACAAGTCGCTCCCCAACAAATATTTAAATGGAAACCAGTCATAGCACTTCCAAATGGTTAGACAGTCCTTAATGAATCCACTTCTACTGCTATTCTTGTTTATGGCCCTTGGTCTTGTCATCAGCAAATTCCTGTTGCAGTCTGAGAACTGTCAATTCTGGTTAGAATAGTAGCTGGCATTCAATACAGATAATCCCAGAGTGGTTGGGGTTGGAAGGGACCTCAAAGCACATCTAGTTCCAACGCCCTGCCGTGGGCAGAGACACCCTCCACTAGACCAGGTTGCCCAAAGCCCCATCCAGCCTGGCCCTGAACAATGCCAGGGAGGTGGCAGCCACCGCTTCTCTGGGCAGCCTGTGACGGGACCTCACCACCCCAACAGAGAAGAATTCCATCCTAACACCTGATCTAAATCTACCCTCTTTCAGGTTAAGGCCATGACCTTTTGTCCTTTCACTATATGCCCTTGTAAACAGCCCCTCTCCAGATTTCTGGTAGCCCCCTCCCGGTTAGGTAGTGAAAGGCTGCTACAGAATCTCCCCAGAGCCTTCTCTTCCCCAGGTGGAACAAGCACAACTCTCTCAGCCCGTCTTTGTAGGAGAGGTGCTCCAGCCCTGTGGTGACCTTTGTAGCCCTCCCCTGGCCTCACTTCAGCAGCTCAGTGTCTTTTACTGGGGAGCTCAGAGCTGGACACTGTACTTCATGTGCTTTCACTTTCTGTGCCTTGGGCACTGTGGCTTGAGCACTTGCCAGAAAAGACTGAGGCAAAAAGTCATGAAGTACCTCAGCCTTCTCCAGATCCTGGGTAACTGCATCTCCTGTTTCCTTCTGGAGACAAGCCCAATTTTTCTCTCACTCTCATATTGTCACTGATGGAGCTATAGAAGCTTTTGATGTTGCCCTTGATGTCTCAGGCCAGATTTAATTCTGTCAGCACTTTAGCTTTCTTAACCTGGTCCCTGGCTGTTGGAACAGTTTCTCGTTATTCCCCCTAGACTACCTGCCCATGCTTCTACCCTCTGTAGGCTTCCTTTCTCTGTCTGAGTTTGCCCAGGAGCTCCTTGTTCATCCAGGCAGGTCTCCTGGTGCATTTGTTGGGCTGCATCTCTCCAGAGCTTGAAGGAGGCAGTCCTTGAATACTAACCAGCTGTCTTGGGCCCCTGGTCCTTCCAGGGCTTCGTTCCATGGTACTCTACTGAGCAGGTCCCTGAAGAGGCCGAAGTATGTTCTCCTGCAGTCCAGGGTAGTGAGCTTGCTGTGCACCCTCCTTACTTCCCTGAGGATCTAGAACTCCAACATTTCATGGTCACTGCAACCAAGATTGCATCATGGTACTCTGTTACAAGCATTACAGCAGTCTAAAGGAACTTTCTCTAGACAGTCTCTCTCTAAACAAAATACACAGTTTCCAAGAACAAAATTAAGTTATTTGAGAAGACCTAAACCAACTAAATTTATTCCTACTCCATCTTTATTTACTAGGTCTCATGTCAGCTGTCCTGCTGTTTTTGCCAAGCCTGACACTCAGGTCACAAGCCTAGAGCTACCCAAGCAATCCCACTGCACCTTCTAGAAACCAGGCATAACATCAGCATTCCTCCAGTCTTCCAGAATCTCCCCATGCAGTGGGGTAGCCACAGCCGGGATCTCTCAGAAGTCCCAAGTGCTGGTACATCTGCTCTAAGAAAATGTAAAGCTGAACTCTGAGCGTTAAACTGTTTTCTTAAAAACCCCGGGTCTCGGGCGGAGCTGTTGTTAGACCAAGGCTGGGGATGGGCAGGGAAAAATCCTGCTGCAGACTGCTTCTGATGCTGCACCTGATCCCCAGAACCTGACAGTGAGAAGGACTAGAAATGAAGGTAATTAAATCATCTAAAGATTAATGGCACTCAAAGTCCCTTCTAAGGCTTTCACTGGGCAGAGACATGAGGAGTGTGATCCAGCCTTTTTGGGATGCTTGAGATTGGGAAAGGATGAAGCGACAACAGGATACAGAAATTCTCACCCCTTCTCAGGAATTTTCTTTTGACAGACAATGTGCTGTGTTTTAGCAGACAGGAGGCTTAGCTGGGAAGATGCTGCTACAATTTACATCTGCAGCAGCCCAGATGATGAGAAACTACTTCAAAAAGCCTTGATTCTGTGTGGTGGGGATTAGAGAAAAGGATTCACCCAACCCCACACCTATTTAATCAAAGTAATTTTGCCAAAGCAGATCCTTATTTACAACACCCATTGATTTATGAAAGTAATTAGTATGAAAATATTTGTATGACAATATGATGAGAGTTTTGCATATCATGTCTGCACTGGGCATCAGGCGGATTCACCGCTCCTCACAAGGAGTCACTTTTTTGTCTCCTTGAAGAAAGGTCGAACCCATAACCCTGAACCTCACGCACAGCCAGACCACCTTGGCATTACCCTGAGCGGAGAACCAGGAAAAATTCCCTGCTTCCCTCTCTATCCCAAACACAGTAAATACCATTCACCCTCTCCTCCTCCTCCTTCTTCCTTCTTACCAAGCTCGTTGAGGTAGCCACCATGTTTCCAGTCTGCAGGCAATGTTCCCGCGTAGTCCATGACAGTTCCTCGTTTTCCAGGTTCCACGTTTTTAAGGTTCACAAACAGCTGATTGGTTTTGGCCTAATTCAAAGGAAGACAGATAACAGAAACTGAAACTGATGGGAAGTTATAGGATTTCCAGGTGCTAATCAGGGAAAGTAGTTTGGGTTTGCGTGGCCAGGTTTTGGTAGTGGTGGGAGGCCACGAGTGGCTTCTGCAAGAAGCTCCTAGAAGCTTCCCCTACATCCAACAGAGTAAATACCCGACGGCTCAAGGATGGACCCACCGCTGGCCAGCGATGAGCCCATCAGCGATGGTGGCAGCACCTCTGTGATAGGATGTTTCAGAAGGAAAAAAACCCACAGGCAGACACTTCTTGCTGCCAGAGAAGGGAGTGAGAAGATGAAGAAACTCTGCAGACACCAAGGCCAGGGAAGAAGGAGGGGGAGGAAGCGCTCCAGGCACCAGAGGGGAGATTCCCGAGCAGCCCATGGAGATGACCAGGGTGAAGCAGGCAGTCCTCCTGCAGCCCAGGAGGAAGATGATGCCGAGTAGAGATCCCAGCTGCAGCTCCATGCTGGAGCGGGTGGACACACCTGAAGGAGGCAGTGACCCCATGGGAAACCTGCATTAGAGCAAGCTCCTGGCAGGACCTGCAGCCCGTGGACAGAGGAGGCCATGCCACAGCAGGTTTCCCTGGGGCAGCCTGTGGCTCTGTGGGGAAGCAGGCTGGAGCAGTCTGTCCCTGGAGGTCTGAGCCCCACGGAAGCCACGCCGGGGCAGTTGGTGAAGAGCTGTAGCCCCCATGGTAAGGATTCATGTTGGAGAAGTTCATGGAGGATTGTCTGATATGGGAAAGACCCCACACTGGAGCAGGGGAAGCATGTGAGGAGTCCTCTGCCCGAACAGGAAGGAGCAGCAAAGACAACGTGTGATTAACTGGCCACAATCCCCATTCTGCCCCCTCCTGTGCCGCTCGGGGGCAGGTGGCAGAGAATTTGTGAAGTTGAGGCCAGGAAGAAGGGAGAGGTGAGGGGAGGTGTTTGAACATTTGGTTTTATATCTCATTATCCCAGTCTCTTTTGATTAGGTAGGAAATTAGATGCATTTTATTCCGCGTTGCGGCTGTTTTGCCCATGATGTTATCTGCGGAATGATCTCTCCCTGCTCTTATCTCAACTCATAAGCTTTTGGTTATATCTTCTCTCCCCTCTCCAGCTGTGGAGGGGAGTTATAGAGCGGCTTTGCTGGGCACCTGGCCTCCAGCCAGGGTCAACCCACCACAAAAAGAAACCAAACGTGAAACATGATGGAACCAAATGAAATAAACTAGAAGCTAATTGACAGAGGAGCACTGAGATTTTGATGCTCTACCTTTGCCAGGGGCAGTCTGTCCATGTTGTTGACATGAGGTGGGGTAGCGCACTGAGTCAGAGTATGATAACTGGGGTTAGAGAAATAGTGACTGTTGGAATTTCCACCGGTACTGTGAGGGATGGCTTCTGAAAAGAAAAGAAAATCAACAACTATCAATAACATGGCATTTCTTTCTGAGGAGATGCAACACTCTCTAGTGCCTCAAGAGCACTCTCACCTTTGCTGACAGCTCTTTCTTGGCTCTGAAAACTCTTTCTGCCACCTTCTTCACCTGCTGCCTGCCTTAACAGCTGTGTGCAGAAGACGGCAGTGCCTGAAGTTTCACGTACCCGTTGCGTCACTCCCGGGTTTGCTCTTTGCCTTCACTTGTTTCAGACTTGAGCCTCTCTGCTCCCTGCCTCTCCAGGAAATCTTGCCACAGCTCCTGTGAAATCCTGACTGGCCACAGCTACAGCAGCCGCCTTTGTGCAGTCCAGCTGTTGGCACGGAACTAAAGTCTCAGTAGAAACTGTATTTTGCCCATTTCCAATCCTGTTTTTAAGTAGACACACAGGAATAGAAAAGGCCATGCCTCCAGTGTATAACGCAGAAAACCCTTTGAGAGTGCAAAATATCACACCACAGAGTGAGGTACATGGTCGCTTGTTCGTTACAAGCAGGGGAAGCCACCCGCAGAGGATCAAACGCAGAGACTAACAGAGAACAGGCTGAGCGGCTGGAGGTGCTGGGGCAGCACCCTCTGAACTGGGCTGAACTGTCTCTGACAGCTGAAAGGTAAGCACGTACATCTGCCATCACACCCCACTGGTCCCCTGTGCCAGTTCACCGGCACGGCTGCCAGGGTGGTCTCTCTGCCCCGTGAAAGGCAACTGACAGCAGTGTCTCAGGCTTCCTCTTCCCACAGGTGGAAGCCCTCCCCTGCCTCTCCTTCCAGGAAGCCTCCCATGGCAGTACTGTAGACATCCTCTTCAAAACCACATATGCGCCTGCTCACAGCAACCCTTGCTCATCCCAAATGGTGAAATGGGCACTGTTAGGGGCACGTGAGAACCCTTCAGAGCTCAGCTAAAAAAGTGCAATGTAAAGAGATGGAGAAAAACCCCCACCTTCAAAATGTCACTTACCTGGAATGGTGTAATCTGCATTGATGGCCCTCAGAGCAGGGGTGTAGGTCACTGCAGGCATATTCTTTTCCTTTTTGCTTACGTCTGTAAAGGATGAACAGCACCAGCAGGGAAAGCAGAACCATGACAAGAATGATGATGCCTGCGATAGCCCCTATCTGATAAGAATCAGCAGGGATGGCCGTACTGGTGCGACTTAAACTCTTCATGTTTCCAAGTATTATTACTGCAGCTGAAATTTAAAAAAAAGAAATTAAAAATGTGGCATGAATTCAGAGGCTTCTGTGTCAGGAACTGAAGGCAATTTTTAACTTCTAAACCTTTCTGCTAATTTAACTGTGTTTAATCAGGCAAAACAATTGAATGATGTTTGATACCAATGTGAAGACATTCCTGGCCTTAAGGAGAATCATTCATGTTCTGCCTAGAAAGAGGTGTTTTCATGGACTTGAGAAAGTAACAACATTTTCTAGGCAAAAGCTCAAAGCAGGTCAAGCACTCGCTCCATCAGCAATTCTGCCTTTTTGGAGAGGACAGCGCTGTAAAGGCTGTCCTGTCCTGTTCCAGACTCCCCAGGGAAGTGGTCACAGCACCCAGCTTGACTGAGTTCAAGAAGCGGCTGGACGATGCGCTCGGTCCCATGCTCTGACTTGGCTGGTCCTGTGTGGAGCCAGGAGTTGGACCCTATGATCCTTCTGGGTCCCTGCCAACTCAGAACATTCTAGGAAGGACTCTGTATTTCACACAACTACACTGATTGCTTTGCTCCAGTGAACTATTACTGAGGCATGGAATACGTACAAAATCCACAGAATATACATCACTTAACAGGATGGACTATTTAAACCTACGAGCTTTATCAGACTAATTTAGTGAGCGATACAGAGATGGAATGTAATAGGCTAATCCAAATTTCCTATCAAACAACTAGGAGAATTTACTTGGATGGAGGCTTTACCTTGATCACATCTGGCCCCCTTCCAGCCTGGGCTGCAGTAACATGTTCCCGTGATGTGGTCACACGTTGAGTTGTTCAGACAGTCACAAATCTGCCGAAATCCATACCCGTATGTACCCTGAGGGCATTCTGCACCAAGAGGATGTATCAAAACACTGGCCAAAACTGAGGCTCCCCTGAGGGTTGAGTAATTGCTCTTAGGCACCAACACTTGCCATTCCTACTCACTTTGCTCACAGTGCTTCCCCATGAAGCCCATGCGGCAGGTGCACTGCCCACTGATGTGGTCGCAGTCAGCTCCGTTCTGACACTGGCATAGCAATGCACAGTCCTTCCCATAAAAACCCAGGGGACATCCTGCAATAGAAGGAGCGGGAAGAGAACTGGAGTGAAGCAACTGCTCCAGAACTAAAATGCAAACATCCTGGGTAAGTATATTAATGGACTACAGCCAGTACTGCACATCCGCAGGGGGAGCATCTGAATGTCAGAGTCATTCATTCTGTGTGTGCACATGACAGACTCTTCCACAGGGATGCCCAGCCGCAGCCAAAAGTTGTCTTCCTCTAAAGCAAGGCTAAAGAGGAGTTCAAATGTAGTTGCCAGCACTCTGCCAGTGCTTGTGCAGCTGCCTCCCCTGCTACCGCGGAGGTAACGTGTTACATCTTCTGGGCCAAAAATGCTTAGCAGCGTGGGAAGACATCAACGACTGAAATGTGAAAACACCAAAGGAAAGTTCTGTCACTCGTTTATAGACCAAGAATGGATGACAAAAGTCACTTACTCTGTGTACAGTAAAGGCCAGTCCATCCTGGGGTACATTTGCACTCCCCATCGCAGGCACTGCAGTAAGCTCCATTATGGCAATTGCACGTGTGGATGCAGTTCGGTCCCCAGTGGGAAGGTGGGCAAGCTAAAACAACCCACAGCAATTCATTAATTGATCTCAAATGACAAAGATCAGTGATATCCACAAACAGAGCTGCTTACATTCACATAGAAGCACTGCTTCACTTGGTGTTTGTTGTTTTGCTTTTAAAGCCATTTCTTGGGCTACTCCATTCTGAGCAAATCGCCACAGGTTGGGTTTTCTCTAACTAAGGACTTCTTTTACTCTACATAAAAAGTGTTGAAAAAAATTGGAAGTGTCGAAAAAGCCAGCAATTCAAACTTGATCCTCAGTAACTAGGACACTCATACCAGCTTTCTCCACACAGAAAGCCAAGTAACTTTCCTCTTTTCATTATTTTTTAATCTGCAAGCAGTTATGTTGAACACAGCCAAAGGTATAAGTCTTCTAAGCCTCAAAACTGAAGGAGTACAAATAGAGAAGGTTGAAACACATCTCACAGCCTATAGATTTAGGCTAAATATGAAGCTTAATTCTTTAATTTCTAATGTTAGAGTCTAGGTAATTACCTAAATAGAGTGCAAATGATCAGGACTGTACCTTTATCAAGTGGACTCTTGCTGCTGTGGTTGCATTGATGAATATAGTATTTCTAAAAAATAGAAATTCCTGAATCCTTTAAATGCAAAAGGACTCATCTATGTGTGGGCTGCATTTTTGCAAAGTGGTGGTTTTGCCCAAATTTCACTTCATTAAGAAATATACTACATTGTAGTGACAATAAAAAAAAGCACTAAGTTTGGTTTTTCTTGTTTTTGCTTCAGTTGTGCCTTATGATTCTTTTTGTTATTGTTTTTGTTTGAAAATAGTGGTCAGCTATGAGGGAATGTAAATCCCATACAGATGAAAGGTTAAAAGTTTTAAGAAGGTTACTGGTTCCAGAAGAATTTAATGGAATCGTTATTTTCCATGTGAACAAAAGGCCTGTACACAAAGCAAAGAAACTTGCTCTGTTACAGCCCATGAGCACAGTCTAAATAGATGCTTCCATTCATATTGCTGGCACCATTTTCTTGTTATTGATTTGTGAGTAAGTCTCTCCTCCTCCTAAATACCCCTATTCTTCTACTCTCCAAAATACCTACTTATTTTACCATAAAACCAGACACCTTTCTTGCTACTGGCTTCCACAGGAATCGGCTCAAGATTTATCTTGCTATGATACTTAGTTGTGCATGCCAATCCTTCACAGAATTTAGACAGCAAAGAGTTTTTTTTCCAAAGTCACCAGCTGCTACATTGCACTGGTACAGAGCTAGTTAACCTGGACTAGCCAAGCCATAAATGAGTTACCATAAGTGACGTGAAACCAATGCGGGATGGTATTCGGAAATGCACCTCCATGGAAATCAGCACAGTCTCTTTGGAATGTTGACGTATCAGGCTCTGGTGTGGCTTCTTTTATTCACAGAAATGGGTTAACTGAAACTTTGGAATACAGTGTTTCGGACCGTGTGGATTTTGGTACTTCATGGAATCAATCTATTTCTTGTGAGAATTCTGCCTCAGGTATTTCTCTCCTATTATCAGTATTTTCATAGACCTGACAAGGCATCTGGAGAATGCTGATTTATTTAATAAAAGAACTCCTATGAAACATAATGAAATTAAGACCTCTGAGTGAGTAACAAAGTTTTCACTGGTTTAGCATACCAAGGCAATACTCCCCAAGTGAGGTAGAATGACAGTAAAAACGGGTATCTGCGTTGTGCTTTTATGTGGCAAGGTTCTGGTGGCGAAGGGGGGAAGCAGGGGTGGCTTCTGCAAGAAGCAGCCAGAAGCTCTCTGCAGATCCTCTACAACTCTTCTTGGGCAGTGAAAGACTGAAAATCGGTCTCTTCTCTCATATTCTCCATCCCACTTCTTAGAAAAGCCAGAGTGCAATTATGTTGCTGATAGTGCTGATAAACTGAAGAAGAAAACTTTCGGATTTCTTCCTCCCATACCACACAGTCCTCTTTTCTGACTTGGACAGTGGGGTCTTTTACTACAAACTAGATAATGTAAATAGTCAAACCCAGACTGATTGTTGTTAAAAGAAAGGGGAACATTCCATACTTACGTTGAGAGCAGTCACTACCAATCCAGCCAGGGTAACACTGACAGGATTTATCAATAGGATTGCACGTTCCGTTATTGGTGCACGTGCATATTCCAATGCAGTTCTTGCCAAATCTGCCACTGGGACATACTGGAACAAAACACAATTAGAACTCCTTAGTAATCAGAATGGGATTACCTTTTCTTTATTTCAAGAGGAATCTTGATACTAGGATCAAGACAGGTACTGCTTAGTATAATGTTCAGTAAGGCATTAGAAATTCTGGGAAGCCCTTTATACATGCTCATTATACAAATAATAGAAATAACAATACAGTGGGTTTCATACTGTAGGATCAAATGTTCAAACAGTTTAAACCTGCTTAAGATTCCTAATTTATACGCTGCAAGCACTACAACAGCAACTGCTGTTGGTTTTATGGCTTCCAAGCGACGGAAGGAAAATTGCTGAAGTGCCTGGTCTCTCTGTCCCAGAGAGTCTTTACTACAACTTGTACCTTTGTTACAGAGGGCTCCTGTAAATCCAGGTAAGCAGTCATGTAAGCCAGTAATATGGTGGCAGGGACCACTGCTGTGTACACACTGGGGGCATGTCTGGCTGCAGCGGTGTCCATAAAACCCAGGGGAACAGACTGGAATCGGAAAGAACAAACCGTCATTCCTTCCTACACTTTCTATACAGCCGTGAACTACTCTTCAGAGCACTTCCTGACTCTGAATTAGCGCTGCTTTCTAAACACACAAGGCTGGCAATGGCGTCCTCATTATTCGTGCAGTTCAAGGCTTTACACTCACAAATGGAGATTTGCTCGTCTTCCTCTAGGGTTTGCTATATCCCAGCTCTTAATGACTTAACTGACATTCTGTTACTTGTCAGGCCATGCTGACTTGGGTTGCATGTGAAATGCATCTCTAGTTTTTATGTTATACACATTTGACTACACATAGTATGTCCTCTCCAACACAAACAACTCCTAAGGCATATTTGAAGAAAAGTCATTTAAAAAGATCGACTGGACAGTTTTATCTGTAGAGGAGTATGGTCATCTTAGACCTTGACTTCTTACCTGTTTCCTAACTTGGAAAACAAATAGCCATTACTTCACTGAGAAAAACTTACCAATGTTTTCCAGTGATCCTTTAAGTACTCATGACATGATACAGCCAGCTACACATCACCTAACTTTTAGAGAACCTGAGACCAGAAATAGGAATTCACTTAATACTTACGCAAAAGGCACAAGTTTTTTAAAAGAAAGGAGGAAAAAAAAAAAAAGGAGAGGCTAGGGAGACGGACAGGGAGAGGCTGTTCCATAAAATCTCCTCCTTTGCTGCTCTAATCCCTTCTGGTATTTTTTTCCTGATAAATTAGAATATTAGGTAGCTAAGCTACTCTAACATACTTTGTTGCACTTAGTTCCTTCCTCTATTGTGACAAACCCTTTGCCTGCTACTCCACTTATTATGCATATACATATGTTCCACACCACCTTTCTGACGTGTGAAGTGTGGGAGGAGGATATTTCCAGACACCGAGCAGAAAGCAAACTATGCTCTTTATGTCATACAGTGTGTCCTGACATCACCAACGTGTTGAAACTAGTCCGTTACACACACTGTTGTGATGACATCATCCCGGGACAGATATTCCATTTTTTCTAGAATCAAGCACAAAGTCTCTTTCCAGCAAAATCTTTTTCCTTTCCAAAGATAAAGATTTCACTGAAGCCAAAAGCAGTGTCTCCTTTCCAATACCTGAGGTCACGCAGTCAAGGTCTGTGCTACGCCTGAAGTCGTCATCTCCACCCAGGATAGTTCTATCACACCGGCCAGCTTATTTTTAGAACCTGTTACAAAAAGATGCTACACTTTTACTACGGACTTTCAAATCATAGAATCTACCTACTTTAACCTGGCTTCATTCGTTACCATACTTTCTGTCTCTGGAGATCTGTCTGCCCTAGTGTCTCACAAACTACTCATCGATGGCACAATGACAATACTACTATTTTCTCATCATTCACTCCAATTACTTTTATTATTTTTGCAGCCTTGCCATTTCCCAGCGGTATCTGAGTGACTGAGGGGAGGTCACACTGTGGCTTTTGGGACGACAATAAGGCCAAGAACACTCTGGGCTCAGTTAGGTGAGTGCTGGCTGTGGGAGCCTCTCTCTCTTTCTGTGAGGACTCCTGTGGAGAGAGTCCACAGAGGCTACTGACCCTTGAATACAAACAGGAAAGCTGAAGCTTGCAACGCTACAGTATCGCACGGAGACACAAAACTCCAGAACCCTCTGAGAGGGGCAAACTTAAGAATGTCAACTCCATCTTGCGGAAGCTGGAAGAGTTTTCCCAACACTTACATAGTCATTTAGGTGAGAACTCAAATCCCTTCCTGGAGATAAAAGGTTTGTGATAGCATGCCTTTCTGCAGAGTTTCATCATGTTTTCAAATTACCTTGCTCTTCATAGACAACAGCGTCAAACACAAATTCTAATGGATAACCAAATACAAATACTTCCTAAAACCACAAGGAAAATGACAGAGAAACCTTGCAGAAAAGTGCAACAATTTTCATGCAGAACAAAATATGTGCAGAGACACTTGAGTTCTCAAGTTTGAAAAACCTAAGTGGAAGCACAGCTTCTGCACAACTGATCCTCTTTTTGGCTGCCAGAGCCAAGCTTTCTGGGTTCCTGCACGCAAGGCTTTACGTACCAGAGCTGCCAGCACAGCCCTGCATATTTACAGCTCTTCACCACTTCCTGAGGAATG
This sequence comes from Gallinula chloropus, assembly GCF_964237585.1. Classification (NCBI taxonomy): domain Eukaryota; kingdom Metazoa; phylum Chordata; class Aves; order Gruiformes; family Rallidae; genus Gallinula; species Gallinula chloropus. Next base: position 57,505,777 of record NC_140089.1, read on the forward strand.
GTTCTGTGAAGGCGCGCAAGGTTTCAGATTGACCCGTCTACTCTCCTACTCCCCGTTTGTCTGTGGATCCCACACTCAACAACATTTCCATACCTGTGAATCACAGATGGAACAAAACAGCCACAGAACTGGCCCTTGTCTCCTTCCAGCCCCACACAGTCCTCTTGTGCACACCAAGTGAAAGGCAAGACCAAGCCCCGCCATAGTGGAAACTCCCATTGTCCTTCAAGAGTCTCTTTTGTACCTGACCATCCCGGCAGACAGCGACAGGAACCCGTGGTGGGATGACAACTGTCTGCATGGCTGCAGTCACAGCGTTCAGCGCAATCCATACCGTACGTGCAATCCTGTGGAAACCAAACAAACAACCCAGAGATGACGACAGCTGGGAGCTAGAAGAGAACAAGTTCTGGTCAGTCCTGCCTCAAAAAACAACCACGCATCTCTCCTGAATCCATAAGCTGCGTTCTTAAGATAAAGCACTTTGGGCTTCTGCAGCAGTTTTTGTGTCCTGCATTTTCATTCCTTCAGTTACGAGGGGAAAATAAAGAATTATATTCTCTGGAAAAATCCCAGAGGAGGGACTTGGAGACGGTGATCCAGAACATGGCAACCTACACTATCAGAGGCTGCAACGAAGCCTTCTTGGACTGTCCCTCTAATTTCCCTAACAGCTGAGGTCCTACTCCAGGACCGGGGAATCCCTTGATGAGAAAGCAGTTCAGACTCCTTTCTGCCTCAGCTCCTGAGTTGTCGACGTACTGGACAAAAAGAAGATACCACAGAATACCACAATTTCTACAACAAAGTACTAAAACGTTAGATTAAAATGTATCTTCAGGGTAAAGCTCATTGCCTAAACAATGCAAAGTGTATCCCTTTGATTAAAAGTCCTTCTCTCTGCACTACAGCATGTGCTGTTAAAAGAGAATTTCTCTGGCCAGGAGACAGGGCACAAAACATTTCTTCTGGCTACGCAACGTTTTTTGAACCATCAAGAGAAATTACAGTTGTAGGTTAAACACCCTTCTTGCTGTGCTGAGCTGTGCCACAAAAGCACAGCTGATTTTCATGGAACTACATCTGAACGTCTGAATTTGCCTTTTCTTCTTCCACAGAAGGTGGCACATACATCTGGGGGCAGTTCCATACAAAATCAATCTGACAAATGGAAAAGAGCAAAAATCTTCACAACTGCATTTGTAAAACAAGGGAAAGTACAGCTGTGAACTGATCTTACACGAGAAGTGTCAAAACTAAATTAGCAACATGGAAAAACCCCACTAGGGTGGGGTGATACTTATGAGGCTGCCCACAGCAAAACAAAAAAGGAAAGAAAATCCATGCCAGGGTTTAAAACGAGCTAAAAAGAGGCTTTGCCTTCTAAATTAAATGAATTTATCAGTCCTTCAAAGTCAGAATAAACCCTATAGGAAAGCTCCTTTGCTGGTTTTGGTGTTCGTGCCTACAATTCTACTAGGTTCCACAGCATTTACCTATTCAATTCCAGCAATTTCGAGTCTGAAGTAGAACAAAATCTAAGAGCACTCAAGTGCTAGGAGCCCTTTGCTCATGGCAACAGTACATTTTTATACAGAGAAAAAGAAAAGATTAGGCATTTCCTTTGCGTATAATCAGATTTGCAAAGAAAGGAAATCCTCAAGTACCTAATTGAAAAGTGGTATGTTTAGTCTGCTATTTATTTAGACTTAAGTAACGATCTGGGCAGTGATAGGAATTTTCTGAAGTTACTGAAAGAAATTGAAATACGTTGATTTAAATAAACTCCTCAAACAAGAACAAAACCAAGATAACTCTGGACTCAACTGAATTAGTTTCCCATTCATTCTCCTACTCTGGAATTCGGAGGCAGAATATGCATTGGAATATGTACATGCTTACAGACTTCACTTGACACAGGCAGAGAGAGACAGCAAGACAAGGAGCATGGGCATGCTAAATTATCTGATGGAGAAATGCTTTTAAGCACTATTGTGGCTCTATTTGCAACAGTGAAGCAAATGCTATGAGACACTACCCATCTGTTTTAGTAAGTCCGTTTTGGAAGAGCTATTGGAGCTTGGGAGATCGCATCGTCCTCCAGATCAGACACTAAGTGATAAACAAAGCTGCCCTAGGACAAAGAAACATTAGTCTTCTGATGGAGACGTACTGTTGAAAACGCTGCATGAACGTGCACAGATGGAACTCTAATCCACTTTGCAGAACGTCTTAGAATTTGTCTGTCACTCTACTCAATCCGTCAACGTAAACTGTAGCTCACCTGGAAACTAAAAACAACCACCAAAACCCCAAACAAAAAAAAGCTGAGTATTCTGAGAGAAGTTCAACAGAACAAATTTTCATGCAAAACAAAGTCGTGGCTCCCAGTTTAACACTGTAGTTCAGCTATTCCTACCACATTACTGCTCAGTAGAGCTCCTCCAACCTGAGAGAAGCTTAAAGGTGAATTTCCCAGAAAACCAAACTCTATCACTGGAAAAGATGGACTCTGGAAAACCCAGTTTTTCAGAGAAAGAGTTCATGTTTTGACTACAAAATGTAATAAAAAACAGTTATGGAATAAAACACATCAGGTTTGACTTTTACCATTTTAAAACCTTTGAAATTAGATATTTTGATTGCTCTCCCCAAGCACAAATTGCAAGGTGCAGCAGACCTGATGCAGCAATGTCATGTCAGTGCAATGAATTCTAACTTTGCAGTTCTCAATGTCGGCGTGACGGCGTCAGAGCCCCAAAAGGAAGGCAAAGACCTGTCTGTCACTGCACTCTTCGCAGTGCCTTCTCACAGCTGACTAAGAATGAAGGCAACTTCTCCGTTCATATTGTACCAGAGATAGAAGATAATTTAACTAAAATTATGTTGTTTGATGTTAAGTATCTATTTCTGGCACATTCTTTCCTCTCATAGTTTTTTCTGCTTTAACAGAAGCACTCTGGAGAGCATTTGATGCCAACAGGGAAAAATCTGGGTCTGTGTTTTTCAACAAATTCTAAAGGAGCTGGAGAAAAGTCTGAGGCTCGACTTTAAAGCATGAAAGCAGGAAGAGTTTTTCATCTGTGCATCATAACTGTGTGTTTTGTGCACTTCAGTGTGTTGCACTGGAGAGTTCTTCCCAAAGATTTGTTGGCGCGTGTCCCTAATCTTCAACCCAGTTGTGTATGGGCTACCAGGAGCAGTCCTCCTTGGAGACTTATCCCCCCGACAAAATTCAGTGCAAAATCTGGTGAAATTATGAAACTACCTGGCAAGGGAATTCACATTTTTCTCCTCTCCAGCCTGGAGCACAGGTACAGGTTCCATCCAGAGCACTGCAAGCCCCTCTGTTAAGGCACTGGCAAGTTAAGTTACAGCCAAGCCCCCAGGTACCTCTGGGACAATTTATTGAGCAATCTACACCATGCCAACCTGCCAAAAAGAAGAATTTCAAGTGACAAATTAATCCAAGTTTTCCCCCATTCCTCTCTGAGGACGTGTTTCACTCTGCCTATCAGGCAGCATCTTTCGGAGATGTGCAATGCCAGGGTACCACTAGCTACAAGCTAGTAGCAGCAGTTTCAGACGAGGACTTGTCCACGTTGGAACAAGGGTGGTGAAGGGCACCTCCTGACATCTCTGCACAGCACACATTTGCAGATGGGTGCCACCATGCAATAGCAATGCAGGGCAGATCGGCAAGGAAAACACAGACACCTTGAAATTTCACTGCCAAGCACCAGAGGATACTGAAGGTTTAAGGCATGGGTTGAAAAAGCAAGGACTATATTCCCTACATTCAAGCTGCTGCTTTCATCATTCTTCCGCCAGTACTGAACAGATGGAGTTCTGCAATACAGTTTAGAAACTAAAATCCTAGACACAAAACAGAAGGAAACATAGCAGCAGTGCCTAAGTTGCATTTCTCCAAGGATACATGGAAGACCTCCTAGATCATTGCTGTACTTCCCTCCAGATGCAAAAAAGACTGTAATGGGAAATGGTTCTAAAATGCACCCTTCACTGCTGATTATGCTGGGTAGCAATGATTTGCAGACTGCACGCTGGAGGCAGAGAAATGGAAATAGATTTTTAAAAATGTGACCATCTGATACAATAGAAACGGCAGGAGACAGTCCGACGTGACCATCAGCAGTGACACAAGCCAAGGTTCTAATTTTGTACCTTGTTTACAGCAAGCCAAGGGAAAAGTAATTCTGCACTGAGCCTAATCAATAGACTGTGCAAAACACATGGATTGAAACGAAGCCGCCTCGTGCCCTGGATAGAGAACTTCACATTTAGGGGTCATTTCAGGCAAAAATCAGTCCCTGACAGAGGTGGGCAGGCACGTGCAGTTTCTGAGGGGGTACAATGTCCATCAGAATTACTGCTGGGAGGTGAGAGCCAGGCAGGGAGGTCAAGGAGCGTCAGTCTAGTCGCACGAATACTGGGAGACCTAGAAAGTTTCTCACAGAAGCAGGGAACAGCGCGCAAAGGCTTGGAAGGGTCTTAGGCAAGGTTTTCTCAGAGAGCTGGTGAGGAAAAGAGCATTCAAATAGAATAAATTGCCAGGAGATACTAACATCAGTGCTAAAATGGCAGGAAGAAATCGGTGCCTCTGTGTGGCTGAGAGGGGCAAGGGTTGCAGCCAGAGGTCATGCACACCCAGGCTGAGGGAAACCCGCCTATGCATTTCGACTAGACAGGCTGCTGTCAGACACATGGCAGGCATGCCTGTGGTACATCCAGCAGATGACAGCACTGCCACCAAGAGAGAAGTGGTGGCACACCTCAGGGTAAACACCAGTAATTCACTAAGCCGCAGCAGCCTCCAGCCCACTGAGAACACAAACATGAGGCATGTGCACTCTTCTTGGGGCAGATGGTTTCCTAGTTTTCACCTCCCAGAGCAGCAGATGCATAAATCAGCTGGTGATATGGCCTTCAGGGTGCTCTGCTTTTTATTAAGTTTCTTTCTTCTTCTCTACTTCCAAAACTCAAATTCATTTTATGATTAGGGAAAAAGGAAATTAATCTGAAGGGATGCTTACCTGCTTTGCAGGCACAAGAACCATCTACTGGTGAACAGATGGCTTCGTTTTTGCAGTTGCATACAGATGAACAGTTTATTCCATACGTCCCCAGAAGACAGGCAGTACCACAAGCAGCACCCTGAATGACACAAAAACAGAGTCTAAAAACTATTCAGACAATAGAACCAGTACATTCTGTAGACTGACTCAGGTGCTACAAAAGCCAGAGAACATGCCTGTTCCAGGCTGTCACTAAGGTATCTGAAATTTCATGGCGAGGGACTCCTTCATGCTCTTTAAGTCCACAGTAAGCATTACTTTCCTGTTAGTTGTTGGGAGAGCTCAGGTCACACAGCAAACACCACTTGGTTAGATCAATGGACAGTATCTTAAGTAATAAGGAAGCCCTTCACGAAACCAAATCTCAGTAAGACAGCAGGTTCATGGAACGTGGATGTCTACGGTATTTTTAGGAATTAATTTGACTGAAGTTTTCACAGTTGTTGTTCCTACAACAGTCACCCTGTAAATATCCAAAGCACAGGTAACCGCAAATGCATGTAAAAGCTGCAGAATAATCCATCCTGAACTGCAAAAACAAGTGTCTTGCTCTAGATTTTCTCTGGATGGAACATCAGGAGCTGCTGCAGCAAGATAATGATTGAAACCATCATTCCTCCCTTTATTTACACCTCACAAGCACATCCTCCTACTTATCACTGTCTTTACAAAGTCACTATCTTTTCTTTCCTGAAATGCTCTTCAGTGCTGAGAACCAATCCCAGATTTGCCTCAGAATCTTAGACAACGCCCAGTATTATTTATGTACCTAAATACCGTTACCTTTCTTTTCCTGTGGTGGAGAAAGGACACTCGGGCACCATGAAGAACTTGGCAATCAACTAAAGCCAATGGAGTTGAAAATGTACTGTGAAAGAGAGACTTATTTACCTTAAATCCAGGGCCACAGGTGCATTTTCCAGTCACACTATTGCAGTCAGCACCATTTTGGCAGCTGCAGATCTGCTGACATGACTCGCCATAGAATCCTGGAGAACACGTCTCGTTGCAGTAGAGCCCCGACCAGCCAGGCTTGCAGGAGCATTCCCCAGACACAGGGTGACAGCTGCCAGGAGGGGATGGAAGGATAAGTAATTCAGGACTAAATGTGACAATCTACAACTGAACAGTTCTTGAGATCTAAATTAGAACGTATTTATAAAATTAATAGTACTGGCATTTTAAGACAGACATCACTGTCCTGTTTGGAGTGGTTTTTTCGTTTCTGCAGAGGAGGACACAACACACATGAGATAGCACTGGGTATAAAGCAGAGTCATTGAATATTCTTGGCCCCCCAGTGAGTGTTACTAAGGCATACTGACTCATATACTGATTCACACCAAACTTAGGACTCTGTAATTTGTAATTAGATGTAAGAAGCTGCAACACTTCTGAAGGTTTTTGATGGGTTCTCATGCAGTAGCACTGGGTATAAAGCAGAGTCATTGAATATTCTTGGCCCCCCAGTGAGTGTTACTAAGGCATACTGACTCATATACTGATTCACACCAAACTTAGGACTCTGTAATTTGTAATTAGATGTAAAAAGCTGCAACACTTCTGAAGGTTTTTGATGGGTTCTCATGCAGTTAAGCCTAATTGGCAGTAAGATTTATACATTAAAAAAGGGAATTAAAGAGATCTGGAGAGATACTGCCTATTCTGTAGCACCCTATGCAATTTAACATTCCCATGAAAAGCTTTTGACCATGTACACAAAGTCTGTGAGAAAAATGCAAACTTGCAAGATGGCCTATACTTTGGCTTAAAAAATACAAATGTGAAGTAGGGGTGGAAGATCACCAGAAAGAGCTTACAAGACAAAAGAAAAAACCCTTCTAGAAAAGTACGTAGCTACAGTGTGCTCTTTTTACACCAGGTGTCACGTGAGTAAAGACATTCCTGTACAAAACAAGGCGCTAATGTTGACAAAGGCAGACAGAGGCCTTTTTTGCTTCTTCCTGCAAACTGCATCTTTAGAATGACAAGTTTCTGTAAACCCCCCAACCTGTGATGGGAAGTGGCAGGGACGTATGGATCTGCTCATACCAGGTCACAGCGCTGTTGCTGTACCCCACTGAGGAAACGGGGTTTATGTGGCCTTAGTCTCAGCCAGCCAGTGCTCAATCTCCGTTTTCTCTTGACTGTTGAGTACCAAGGGAAAAATGGATACTTTCACCTGGTCACAGAGAACAGAGGGCTGGGTTCAATACACACTCTAGCTCAAATCCTTGCATATCTACCAAAAGAGGCAATCAACAAGAACCATTTGTGAAAAAACTCTTTGCCTAAGAGGCTTGTTACCTGCTGCTGCTCTCTGGACCCCTGGAAAATAGTAGAACCTCCCAGGTATACCTATATCTAACCCTTCACGAAGCATAGAGGCTGCTAAGCACAAGGATGGGCTTGCCCTTCATGCCCTGGAGCTGCCATCAACTGACCACATCTACTGATTTCAGTTATTTCGCACTTACAGCACACCAGAACATGCAAGGGATGTATGATCTCTCCTGCCTACACACAGTGAGCAATGTAATGATCTACCCACCTGGTAAACAGAGACAAAGGTCCCACTTTGTCATAATATTTATTTGGCGGGTAAGCAACCAAATAAATACAGCAATGAATATTAAGATCACATATAGCTGCAAGCACTGTAATTCAGAAGCTCTTTTGGGCTGAGAGTTTCCTGATCCAGTTAGGGAATACCAGATTCTCTCACAAGTCCTTCGCTGCTTCAGATTGCATGAAAGTACTAGAAAAATCAGGAAATCTTTCTTTTCAGATTTCTATCTTCTCTACAGAAGAACAGGTTCAAGGGTGTAAAGCCTACCTCCAGGTAGTGGGCCTGTGCCAGGGACATCTTTTATCACACTTGAGACCATAAATTCCTTCAGGACAAAGCCTTGTTTCACACTGCTCTCCAGTGTATCCTGCTTCACAGAGACAGGCACCACTAATATGGTAGCATTTCCCACCATTCATACACTTGCAGGGCTCAATACACTGCACCCCGTAAGTCCCCACTGGACACTCCTCTTGGCACCTATGAGAAAAACAAACAAAGAAAAAAGTGGTTTAGTTCCCATCAAATACAGCTTTGGGACATTCCAGGGAAATCGAGTTTATGAGCAATCTCTATACGGCTCTAAAAAGCTTCTGAAGTGGAGCAGTGATTTATAGAAATTCATGTTTCAAGTACTTTATGTCAAAATTTGTAACTTTTAGAAGTAAACTAGATTCTCCACTTAGCAATAGCGTGAACAGCCAGCAGATTCCTGTGCCCCTGTAGATGCTCAGGGCCTGGCAGTCCTCTGGCAATCACGCTCAGCAGTCTCTGATGAGAACCTGTCTGTTTGCTGGTGGTTAACAACATAAATATGAAGGCTCTATGAGCTTTATTAAAGACTGAGTGGCAAGATCTCAAAATAGACACTTGTTCCTAAATGACGTGCCAGATACTTTGCTCAATTGCTAATGTGCTCACACAGACACCTCACTGGTGATGCCATTTTGTTGGCATTAGATTACACTCAAACACATCTGGGAAGTAAGCTAAAGAAAGGAAAATGAGCCTTTGGACGGGTAAGAGTGCTTACTGCACCTCCTAGGTGCACTTGCTTAGTGCATTACTTGAGCTACAAGACCTCCTTCTGCACCTAAGGAAGAGTGAGGATTCTTATCTATCTAAACATTTGTGAGTCATGGAATCAGATTGATGACAACAATTCAATAATTAAAGCTGTACTTCCTTTTCTGAGGGAGTACTTTGAGGTTATTTTTTCCTTGGTTAACTTCTTCTTGGAATATTTCTTCTTCTTTAACAAGAATTAAAATCAGCGGCTCAAGTGCCATGTACTGCAGAATGAAGACTCCCAAGGAAGAACTGCTTTTCTACAAAGGCCTGAAGATTTTTAGGCAATGCATGACTCAAAAATATTTTGATCCTCATTTTATAAACTAAGAAATTCAAGTGTAGCTACTACCAGTAAGGGCTGACATCATAAATTAAATCTTAAATCTGAAGTCTTAATCCAACTTTAATAAGAAAACAGAAAACTCACCTGCTGAACATATTGCAAAGGCACTGGTGTTGCTTGGGTAAAAGCTTCCAGATGAATTCCATGAATTGGATCCTCGATAATCAGACATCCAATGTCAAACCACCTGCAATGACAGCCAAGTTAGAGTCTGTTGAAAAGCAACATGTTAGTTCTTGAATGATGACCGTTTTACAACCTCTAATACAACTGTAGTTAAAAATGTAACAATGACTTACATCAAGGCATCCCAGCATTTTTCAAATCAAATTTGCATGTATCAGTTCATGTATATATGAAAAACTGTAGTGCCTGTGTTCCCATCTAAAGAATTCTATGGTTCCTGTTGTTTCATGTATTTTATATGTGTCTACATATAAATGACATTTTATTCTTTAAAGCACTGGAAGCAAGACCCTTTGAGTCAATGAGAAACAACCCTCTCCCCACCTCAGGGATATATTTCAAGTTCTCACTTGTCAGGAAGCAATTCCTCAATGAAGTTTTCTACCGATACAGCAGGCTGTTTTTCATGGATTACTCCAGTCCGGCGCAAGCTGTCTATTCTTTCTTGGGCTCCCTACATGGGAACATGATCTGTTAGACAACATTCTCTTTCAATCACATCATACAACACTCAGAGATGAGTGCAAAAAACCCCTGTGGAGCAGAATTTTCAAGTTAAACAGAAAACAGCGATTTTAAAAAATTACTCTTTTTATCAACAGTAGAAAAACAAGAAACAAAAGTCATGAAAAAGCACCATAGCCTTTCCCAAACAGGAATCTCAAACAGTAACACAAGCTATGATAAAACTCACTAAAGTATCAGAATATATCCTGTTACTCACATCAACATTTTTGCATCTTAAGATCTGTTGTGCTTTGATCCTTTCAGAGCTTTGGACCAACTCTGTCCAGTGAAGAGACCCTCTCTGTTCTGGTACCTATCCAGCTAAGGAATCATTTACTCCAACCCTGTTCTCACTCTGAGTTGCCATACAAACACTATTACCACTACGCTGCAGTAGCTAATCAGGTAAAGCAACATGTCTATTTTTCTCCTTTACCTCCATATAAAATTGTTTCAGCTAATACATTGCTATGAGGATAAGCTTCACTCTGCTGTGAATGCTGCCACAGCAGTTAGGAGAAAATACCCCCTTTTTATGGAGGAAATGGTTTGCTTACATTGAAGAAACAGAATACAAAATAGTTGGTGTCACTGGGTTTAGGTATTGGCCAAGGAGACGGTTCCACCTAGATACAAGGAACAACTGTGTATTTTTAAAAGGTGGTGAAACAACCCTTGCTAACTCTTCTTCTGGGCCAGCACAGCTGTTTGAAAAGCTGCACAATGAATTCCTACATACTAAATCTAAGAATGGAGCTGTTCAGGAAGATCCTTGGCAAGTGTTGATCAACCTGTCTTTCACCTACAGAATTAGTTGGGAGACAACCCAGTCTCAAAGGCTCTCTTAACTTCTGATTACATTTTTCCTATTCAATTTCTCATGTTTAGTTTTCATCCCAAAGTACTGTGCTAGTGACAGACTAAGAACAAATGCCTGATACACTTTCAAACTACAGTCATATCACAATGCATGCCAGATGTGATGGCAATCAACTGCTTTAGAAGAAAATGGACATAAATGTTCTTCACTGCTGTGACCGCGTTTGCACAAGAACCCCAAAGGCTATTCCAACAAGCAGCTTCAGAATGATCTAACGGAACAGGCGGCAAGTTACACCAAAAACAAGAAAAGGAGAAGTCTCCCAATGCCACAGACTGACATTCCCCTTAGGGAAAATCAGATTTTTCTGGGTCAATGCCCCATCCCTGGAAGTGCTTAAGGTCAGGCTCGATGTGGCTTTGAGCAGTGTGGTCTAGTGCAGAGAGTTTCAGCCCCCTCTGCTGAGGACAATTTGTAAGGTCACTTCCAAACCAAACCACTCTCTCATCCTACGTTTCCATTGCCCTTCTCTGTGCTGGAGGTACTTTACTACTTACTTTTAAACCTGCAGCGTAGCCCACAGGTTGTACTTTAGTAAAACACAAAATTGTGACTACCACAATGCTGCTCCTTCCTATTCATTTTAAAGCTCTAACTGAGATACTATGCTTTTCATTCCAGGCTCAATGCTCAGCAATACTTCACAAAATCACAGAATCATACGACTGGAAGAGACCTTTGTAGATCATCAACCCTTTCAGTAAACATTTCTTTCTAATATCCAATCTAAACCTCTGCTGGCGCAGCTTTGTGCCATTTCCCCTTCTCCTATCTTCTCTCTCCTGGCTGAAGAGACCATTGCCCACCTCCCCACAACCTCCCTTCTGGTAGTTGAGACTTTATTAGACTGTTTTAGCCTTTTCAATGTTCTTCCCAAGTGTTTCAGGAACTGCTTCAAGTTTGCTGAGCTTCCTAAAATAGTATAAATACTGTTGGGCTAGAAAAGCAGAACAGCTGAAAGTCAGAAGAAAGCCTCAAAAGCGATGTAAACACCGTTGTGAGCACGCTTACCTTTCGGCTTGTCGACCCTCAGTGCGATACCTTACACACCGGGATTTAATCACCAGATCCAACAGAACACATACAGCATATTTTAAACTCAATTCCATATCACTCCCTCAAACAGAGAAACAGGGAGGGAAAAAAGTATGTGACTTCCAGATTACAGACAAGGACTTGTCACCGTTTTGTTCTCTGTAACTTGCTCATCTCTCACAACCTGAACTGAAGGGTATTACTATGCTACTACCTAAACTACAGCAGAATACACAAGTAAATGAACCTTAAGACGCACATAAAAAAATCAGCCTGCAGAGTGAGAGTCTCACTGGACAACGCACCTGAGAAATCACCACGTAACTGTGACAGAATTAACACACTCTCCAGATAAACTTCAAGTGCTGTTACATTAATCTAACATTCTATGCATTACTTAATGGTTTGTCACAAATACTTACTGATATATGGAACCATGCCAGGGTCCAGCGGTGTAATCATGGTCTCCACTGAATGTTTGGGTTTATCAAGAACAGACTTCACCATGGGATTCTCAGCTACACCCTAAACATAAGCAAACAGACTTCCATATCATTTTCTCGTTTTTCCCCAAGAAACTCACAATAGCACAGTTAAAACCCAACCAAACAAAACCCAAGTATTAAGCTGCTTCGTGGTCTTCTTACCACATTTACACTTTGTAATGCCTGGTGCATCTCACTCGCCAGCACAAATGCTGCAAGACGTGACTAGGAGTGCGTGACTTTTCGGATACAGCAAAGGCCAAATATCATCACCGCCATCCTCTCACGCACCAATGCAGAAACAGGCCTGCCAGTGATGGTGGGCAACACACTTGATTTCCTCCTATTCTGGGACGGGAAGTCTTGAACATTTAACAAATACTAATTACAGCTATCATCAGACTCGGTAGCTAGACTCAAACTGTGACAACTCCAACTGAAGAGCCTCTTTTTTATGACCTTACAGACAAGAGGACCTATTTTTGAATGGCCCATTACTAACAAATATTTTTACAGCTGAAATTGAGCTGAAATTCCTCAATTTATAAGTAGATTCTAAACAACGCTGAAAAAACGCTCTATCTTCTCCAGCCAAATTCCAGGTGGAGCTGCTGACAGACCTAAAAGTTCATTAAATGTAAGCACAAACACTGACAAGGTCTTACTGGCCTATTATCTACCTTGAGGGACATCTGAAAGAATGGTGTTGGATTTCTGAAGAACAGCAGAGCAAAAAGTAGTTCAATCGATTTCAAGAGCAGAAACAGAGATAACTGCAGCACTGCCGTGTATGCACTTCAACAGAGAATCCAGCTTGCATTTCTGCAAAAAATGACAGTTAAGCCTCACAGATTCTGTCTGATGTTTAAAAACCTGACTCTGACATGTGCTTCCACACATCCAACACTTGACAGCTTCAGTACAACTAATGATTCCTCATTCTTCCACCTAGGAAATTCTCAGAGGTCATGGAAAACACAGAGCACGTACAACATTTAATACTCCAATCAAAGAATCTACATTTGGGTTGAAGTCAATCATACACATTCTCCAGAAACAGACATAGGTCACTTGCTGGAACCTACTGGTATACAGGCAACAATAACGTGGATGAGATTGGCTTCTCAACTAATTCACTACTGCCCTTTCAAACGGGCTACAAAATCATGTCACAAGGAAAACCTTCTCTTCTGGAACATTACCTTCTATCGCAAAAAAGCAAGAGGAATATGGTGACTGGAAGACATTTTCACTTGAAGACCAAAGAAGCTGTCTTTTTATGATTATAAGACACGTGCCCTAGAAAAAAGCAGCACGACAACTCTGCTCTCACCATACTGATGGACGATTAATCTTGCTCTTTAAGACTGTAGCACTGTCAAGATGACTGGAGTAAGGGAGGGCTCCCTCTGCCACGTCACACACAACTCATTCTTCCAGATTTTCTTCTTCAAAAGGCCTTGAAAGCCCCTCCAAAAGTCTCCAGTCCCACTGGGACGTCAATCTTGATTCTTCCTTCCGATTTACTATTGCACAGTACAGATAGTAGTGTTGCTCCTGAAGGCAGCTCAGAGCTCACACACAGTCCCTGCATCTTTCTGCCACAGCCTTCACGACACTACTCAGATGTAGCATGTCACAGCTCCAAAAAGGTTACAGGCTCATGAGATGCTGTCAGTTGTTGCTGCTTATTTCCTCTCTACAATTAGATCGCACCACAAGGATTATCTGTTCTGCATTATACACTCCGTGCCCTCTAGCGGAATAGAAAAATCCTACAAAATACCACAGACACCTCTTAAGAAACCCCTCCTCAGTGGAAGAAACACTTATTTCCCTCTCCCTGAGGAGACTTGTTTGGTTTAGAACAGGCAGGACTTGCATCCCCTAAAAAACCAATTCAGTTCATTAGGAAATGATAAAAAAAACCAGGATGTACAAAGAATCAAAGAGGTTCTGACATTTCCCATGATTTAAGGGCATGTGACAAAACCTCTAAGGTAGAAGGATCTCCCTGTCACGAGCACCTAGACGCCTGCATTTATGTAGTCATTCCTCTTCTGGAAAGGAAAGAAGCACAGTTTCAGCAAACGCGCCTATTAAAAACAGCCACCTGCAACTGAGCACAGAGGAAAGACAGGACCTAGAGCAACATGCCCTTAAAAGTTGTATCTTGTTAGAGACAACAAAAAATGGTAGTTCCTCCTGAAAGGTAACATACAAAACCACAGAGCTTTATAAACCCCCACAGCCCTCCAGCAGGTGTTCCACCTTGGGCAGTAGCTACTCTGGGGTCTTCAAGCTCCTCAGGAAAAGTGATTGCAGAACCAGTTCCAGGAGCCAAAGGGGAAGAGAAAGTTGCTTGCTGAGTAATAGGATCTGCGAAGACACCTAGGAAGAGGGAAAAACAAGACACAAGTACTGCGTTTCATTTCTTATGCCGTAGCAACATGCAATTGTTTTACAGGAAAATGAACAGGAAGAATAGAATAATACTGGGCTGATTCCTTTCATTTCTTGAAGGCCCCAGAACAATCCTGCTTGTTAGAGTTTAGCAGAGGCAACTACTGTGAATGAGTTCAACAATATCTGCTCATAGAACCGAGCCTACCTGCACCTTATGTGTAAAATTAAACAAAGACATGTTAGCTTAAGAGTGGTGCTTTTTATTGTCTTCAAATTTCCATAGGTCTTTCTGGACAGACTGCTTAAAAGACATGTCACAAACAATGGTTAAAGCCTGGCCCAACTGCTGCTGAAGAGCTAAGTTTCCATTAGGCTAGTAGAAAATCACCTCAGTTCAGCAACTACAGCACTCGCTTGCATGGCAGGCAAGTATTTTTCACTGTCCTGATGCAATTTAGTAGCCAGAAGCAAGAAAAGAGAAGCTACTCTCATGTGACAGACGACTTCTTACAGATAGCGAGCTTCTCAGAACAAAAACTTGCCCATTAGGAGATTACAGCCTGAGATACCTTACCATTCCGTGGAAATACAATGGCTGAAATTGCCTCTGAGCTGAACAGCAGCAACACAGAAATAAATGGTCAGCTGGGCTTTCCTGGGCACATTTTAAAATACTGCTCTCAAACACTTTTCTGTGAGCCTGAGTGCTAGCAGAACTCTGTGGAAGAGGACTCTTGTCCTACACCGTGATCGTACTTCAAAGGCCATTCTCCATTCCTCCGAGCGCAGCTACTCAGTAATTAAGTGTCACAAGAATACTAAAGAAGCTGAACTTGTGGGACTCTAGCAGACTGCTGAAGTAGCCACCCAGGAGACCCCTCATCCTGTCTCACAAGCACAAAGGTCTATATACAAAAGGTTACCTGTGACGGGAGGTGCAGAGAATGATGGCATCAGTGGGCTCTGTGGTGCTCGACCAGCGTGGCCTCTGGTGATATCATACGTTGAAGACATGGAAAATCCTGAAATCGGGGGACCAGCAGGAGGTGCAGGAAGACCAGAGCCAGCAGTAGAGCTTAATGAAGGAGCTGTAGAGAACTGCAACACAGAAGACGAAGGGGCAACTGGAGGTCGGGCTGGAGTTAGAGGTGGCGCCATAGTAGAAACTGTTGCAGATGGCACAAGTGGAAAAGAAGATGAAGTCATCATAGGAGGAGGAAGTGGAGATGCTCCAGCTGCCAGAGGTGCTGAGCACTCAGGAGAAGATGACAGGCTTGGTGTAGCAAGGGGACTGGACAAAGCTAGGGGAAAAAAAGACAAATGGAATTTTAGAAACACCGAGCCTTCATCTCAGAGATTCAGGTATGTAATTGTTCAGCTAGTTTACAAGTAAGTTTTGACCAAGTCTGCTTTTCTCCTTTCAAAGGAAAAAAGTTTAGTTCTGCTTGAGTTTGCAACCACCACCAATTGCCCTCAATTTCTGGAGATAGTAGCCTGGAATCTCTTTTCTTCTCTGACCCTATCTGTCACAGCTAAAAAGACGAGTCAACATTTGACTACCCATTTTGTAGCAGATGAAGTGGGCCTCAGAAATTTCCAGCTAGCACGCTTCTTCCTGCTTCATCCACAGGAATAACAAAGATGCAGGAAGTGTCCCTCTTTAGATTAAGAAATGCACTCAGGGGACCTGTGAGGCTGGGACTTACTGCAGAGGTACAGGTCTATGAGATGGGCTGAGCACCAGGCAGCCCTCTCTTCCCTGGCACCCAGCTACCCAGGCTCCTAAACCCTCTGCTTTCTGTGTTTCAGTCTGGCCCCCAGCTGATCCTTGGATAAGCCAATTTTGTTCTCTAAACCAAATTTAGACAGAAAATTAAGCCAGAGAAACAGAAAACACTGGTTTTTACAGCACTAAGCTGTTGGATCAGCTCAGATGTGAAACTGCACTCAGCCTAAACATTGATGACAGTCAAGTGACGTGCCAAGTTACCGTAAGGAGGTCGTTTCCAAACTTTATCACGCACACCAGTCAATAAAAAATGGAACATGCACACCCCCAACATAGCTACAAAATACTTACATGGGCCACTGTCCTAGTATATTCCATAGATTTTAAAACATACAGAACAGAAATATTAAAAGGATGAGATAAAGATCAAGAAACTCTTCTGCTCCCACTGAAAATTAGTATTTGAATAGTATATTCATAAAACAATATGTTATGTTATTAACGGTTAGCACACTATAGAATACCATTAATAATATTGTAGTGTGAGCAATGTCACTACAGAAGCCTCATCATTTTTACAATCTTGGGTTATCATCAGCAATTTGAAGGTCTGGTTCTATATTCCAATCATGGCTTTAATGGTTGTCACACCTGGAAAAGATGCCTTACAAAGACACACAGACCCAAATGAAAAGGTGTTGCTGGATGTGCTTACAAAACCATGCTATTTGTTTTCGTCTCCCAGCCATCAAGTATATGAAGGCTTATCTTGAAATTCAGCTAGCAAATGTTCATCTTCCTTGATGTCATTCAATTCTTCTGGAAAAATCATCAGGTGGTGTTGCACCTTGGTATTCTTAACAAATGGGCTCAAAATCCACCAAAGCTAATTCATCTGGAAGATTTTTACATAGCTCAGGAAATTCCACTTTTCAAAACACCTTCTCAAACGCATGACTTTCTTACAAAGAAGTAGATCACTCCTCCTTAAAACACCACCTTTATCTTGAAGGGACAAACTGTAAGTGTGTTTTGGGGTTTTTTTAAATAACTACTGGGTAGCACACTGCTGATGGCCACTTGTCATCACAGAAAATGTCAGCGAGTCTGCAAGTCTGTTTTGGTACAAGAAGAAAGCTGAAGCCATATTTAAATCCCTTGCCACAAGACAACCAGCAAACCTCTGTGCGATGCACAAAAGTTTCACGGTCACTTCCTCTACCATTACAAGGTGCAGCTAAAAACAACCCCTACTATTTAAAGAGAACTTCTATAAAATTAACCACACTGCTGGCATCCTGTAGCCCTTTGTGCACCAGCTCCACTTTCACTGCTGCAGTAACTTGCCTATGAATGAGGCGGTCAATAAATGTCATGGGTGGAAATAGATCGGTAACCTTATTCGAGAATCCATTTTTAGCCTAGTCAAAGCAATCACTCCATCAATGGTTACTCTGAGGCAGTCTTAATAAAAACATGGCTTTTATTAAAGAAATCATTCACTGTTGAGGATGCAGCTTCTCCAGCACAGCCCTCCTTCAGCATTTGACAATGAAGTTGTTCTTTCTGTATTTCATTACTGAAACAGAATTTAGCAAAAACCATAAGCAGAAACACGTTAGGAACATCTGTACAGCAAACCTTCCATACTGTGATCTGTTCTCATGCTTGTTTCTTATAATCATCAGCAATGTTTTCTATGTCTCCTTCCAACAGAATTTCCTGACAAATCCATTTGTCAACATATTGTTTGCATTTAATATTACAGACATTTTTACCACGTCTCTGGTGGTTTCTGAAATATATGCCAAGAAGTATCTTCAATATGAGTAAAGCTTGATTTTTCTTCTTTTTTTAGATAAAACTATTATAAAGGAATGCTCTGGTATTTTCTTCCTGCACCCAATGGATCGCCCAGCACATCCTCCTGGGGCTAAGAGCGCTCCACTCGGGAGTCCACGGCACTAGTGTGACTCAAGGTAATGTTACCAGATGTGTCAGAAAACTGAGCATTCGGTAGTCAAGCACATGGGGTTCAGACTCTGGAAAAATCAGATTCAGTGCTCTGATTACCACCCACAATAGTAAAATCCAAGTGATCGTCCACGTTTCTCACTATCCCCCACAAGACTGTAGACTTGTTTGAACTCCCTTCTGTGCTGCTCATCTCACTGTGCACTGTACTGGCCAGTATTCCCTGTCCCCACGTCCTTAAAAACCCTAAGTGCATCCACATGACTTCATCAAAAAGTTTCAAGAATAATAAAAACATTTACACTACTCTCTGTCAGATGTATGCCATACTGCCATGAGAAAGAAACAAATTCTTCCCATCAGCCTGGAGAAGAGCTCTCTAGGTTGATCCCAACACCTCTGGATGAACTGCTGTGCTTTAAAAAGACATGAATAAATATCACTGAGTTTCTGAGGAAGTTTCTGTACCTAATGACCTACCTGTAGCAGCAGTGGTAGCAGCTGTAGTCTCCCCTGCTGTGTTTGGTGGGGGCGTACCGGGTGGAGTTGTCTCTATTCCACTCTCTTCCACCATTTTCCTTCAGCTACAGAAAGCTGTAAGACAAAAAGAAAGGAAAATAAAGAAAAAGCTTATCTTGAGAAATAGGGATAGTCTTTGCTGCAATACTGAGCTGTAGTAACTCCAAGAAGGACCTGTTCTTTTCAGAGCTGATGCATGACAGGATGCAAAAGGTGGCAAGAAGCAAGACAGAGAACGAAGTCTCCCCCTTCTGCCCGTAAAGAACCACAACTACCCCTGAAGTTGGAGCCCTCTCCAGCTTAAGCACTGCCCCAGATGCTCCTGACCCACCATCAAACTGACTGCAAGCACTTTCTCCAACACCAGGCATAGTGGCAGAGCTTGCAAGGGCCTAGGGCTCCAGACTCCGTGACCTGAACTCTATGACCCTGTCTGCTTAAAGGAGAAGCTAAAGAAACCTCCAGACACGCCACAAGAAACCAGGGAAATTTACTTCCAACCTACCTAGAAGTACAATGACATTCATTTACACTGAACAAGTTCTCCACTGCACACAATTCCTGTAAAATCCAGGTCTCGTACTGCTCTGGTGAGTATCAGAAGTGACAGTAATTGAAAACTTTGGCTTTTCTTTTGAAGGCCACATTACATTGAAAGTATCTTTCAGCATCTTTGACTACACCTGCACAGTGCACTACTTGTGGAAAAGTAAAGCTATGTGCTTATTTAAAACCCCCTAAATTAAGAGAAAGGCCTCAGGAGATGAAAAGGAGAGGATGAAAGACTAAGATTAACACCTGGAGATTTTTGGTCTTCAGTGCAGAGGAAGTCACCTAAAACCCCCTGCTTCCTCCCAAGTCTGGTAAACCAGACCGAGATTGTTTGTACCACTCCCTGAGGTAGCAATTCCATAAGGACATTTTAATAACATAAAAACCCTACAGAAAGGAATTTATGTCTGAAAAATTGGCAGGAAAATATTTTCCATCATATCCATTACCTCAGTAGCTACTGAGGACTGACAGCTTACTACATTTAACAAGTATCAGAGGAAAAGCCTTAGGTAATGTGTTGAGTAAAAGTACTCACAGGTATTTATAAAGAACTCCACTTACAAAAATACAGGGGGGGTTCCTCTAAAAAAAAGAAAAAACCCTCACTGATGTTTAAAATGTGTATACAGCTATGTTTAATGTAGAGGGAAAATTACTGTTATGACCAAACTGAAAAATACAAAAAGTAGGATGCCAGTGTTAGTCTGGACAGGCTAAGGAGCATCAAAAGCAAATGAAAGCATTGAAATCACAAAGGAGAAAGTGTATTTCCTCTTACAACCAGTATGTGTTGTAAGAGGAAATAAAGTAACTCAAGATAAGGTATTTGAGCCCAGACTCGGAAAGCAAGTATGGTTCCTGTGCAGCACACCTCCTAAAACCTCTGATGACCCAGGGACTGTGGGTTCTGAGTACCTTTTCAATTAACTTGAAAGCTTCTCTGCAGACAGGATGAAAGGGTCAGTAACTGCCTGGTGGGGAACAGACTGACCTTGACGAATGAGCACATCTCAGCATCCCTCAGAAAGGAGCTACACAGCCCTCCCCTAAAGTTCACTAAGCAGAAGAATTTGCAGTAAGATTTTGTCTTTTCACTCACCTACGGGAGTTCACGTTCCTCCTCGCAGAAGTATTTCTAAAGTCATTCTTCTTCCAATTATACACTGCAAACAAAGAGAGAATTTCCCACTGTGCAACATCTGTAATCACTGACCAAACCCTCCCAGAAACACTTTCTTTCATCAAGGCTCCTTTCAGCTGCTGCTTGATTTCACCTCTGTCGTGGTTTCACCCCGGCTGAGAGCCGAGATCCACGCAGCTGCCTGCTTCTTAAAGGAAAAGAGCAGGGAAAAGGGAAGGGGGGGAGGGGAGGGTAAGAGGTAAGGGAAGGGAAAAGGAAGGGGCAAATAACCCCAAAACCAAGAAATAAGAGGCCCGTGGGTTGGGATAAGGAGAGTTTACTAAGATAACAGAAAGATACAGTCTAACAATGCTGACAGGACTTTAGAGCAAAAATATATGAAGCTGTTGATACACAGTGCAGTTTCTCACCAAACCCACAACTCAGGCCGTGCCACCCAGAGCCGTCCCAGAACCCGACCGTCCCCCAAGAACCGCGCGTCCCGGAGCCGCCCTCGGCCTTCCTCCCGTCAGCCCCCCGATATCCTGGGCAGGACGTAACTGGCGTGGAATACTCTCTTTGGTCAGTTAGGTCACCTGTCCTGGCCTCGCCCCTCCTTTCTCATGAAGAGCTGAGAAAGTCCTTGACTGTCTGACAGCAATTAACAACATCAGCATTCCATCTGCTGCTACAAATGAATTTAACTCCATCCTGACCAAAACCAGGACAAGAGGGAAAATTACTGTTATTACCAAACTGAAAAGTGAAGCAAGCATTGAACAGCAATAGCAAGCCCAAACCTGCAAAAATTAGAGAAGCCTGAAGCCTAAATGCTCCCTATCATCCTTCTCCCTTTAGCTTACCCAACTCTTCACACAATCAACAATCTCCTTGTGAACTCCTGACTTGGCAGGGATGAACAAGAAGTTTGCCCAGGTAACACTTTGCT
Organism: Gallinula chloropus; assembly: GCF_964237585.1. Lineage (NCBI taxonomy): Eukaryota > Metazoa > Chordata > Aves > Gruiformes > Rallidae > Gallinula > Gallinula chloropus. The sequence goes on from NC_140089.1 coordinate 57,527,201, forward strand.
ATACACCGAATTCTCAACAAAAGCCAGGTGTAGTTTGCAAATGCTGCATGAAAAAGCATAAAAATAATAAGGTGAAGGAAAAAGATGAGAGATGGAAAGAGAAAATTCACAAGAGAAAAGCAAAACTATGATAGGTGTAATTGGAAGCAAATAGCTCATCATCTTGAAAGAATCTAGAACTGCTGACAATTAAAATTGATCCTACAGGACATGTGGTTAAATACTTTCATCTGAACCGCCTATCTGAAACCACTTACACGGAAGAAACCAGAAAGCACTGGGCTGAAAGAACATGGAAGGCAAAGAACCCAACCAACCCACGGACTTTTAAACAATGTTCAGGCCTCAGCAAAGTTTCCAGTGAACGTTTCTACCCTCCCCTACGGGAGATCCAGGGAAAAAGCTCCCCAGTAAGATCAGCCTGCAAATCCTCAATGCCAGATGGGTAGGGAAGTGGCTGCTCTTTTCAGTGACTTAAAAAAAACAGTAATAGATAATTCTCCACTGTCCAAGCCACAAACACAACATTTGCAGCAACTCCTGCTGAAATCCAGCCTAATTTCATAAGGAAGTGACTTCTATGTCCTCCTGCCAAGTAGAACGCTTTGTATTACTGCACTGAAAACACAAAGGAAACTCAGACAGCCCAGTGCAAACAGGCACTTTCGGTGACAGCAACTGCGGCACTGCCATCTAGCGATTTGTGAGCATCAGCTGATCTCACAAATTCCATCCCCCTGCCACATTTAGCTAGAAGGCAATCTCGGTTTAGGCTTACATGGAAGTAAAAAAGAAGGGATATGGAAAAAAGAAATACAGAAAACCACAAGGGGTGAGGGGGAAGGGAGGGGAGCGGGGGACACGGACGGGACGGGACACACACCACATTCCCAACACATCACGCTTAAATTTATTATCAAGTCGTTACGTTTCCGCTAATATTTTGCAATAATCTGGACAACATGACCATACTTCAAAAGCATTTTTCAGGTTGTGACTCCAAAATATAGAAATTCACAGCCAACTATAACCTACAAATGCAGATGACCAAATTCCACATGGAAAAACACATTATCTAGAACGTGGTGGTATGTCAGAGTTTAGAAAAAGGAACTCTTTTCAGTCACCCTTAAATAACTGCTGCTTGTAGTGCAGTAGATGCTCCTGCTAATAAAGTCCTGTCCCCCCAATATACTTCATAACCCCAGGAGGAAAAACTGGTCTCTAAGCAGAGCCTCAAACAAAACAAACAGTTGGAATACTAAATTCAAATGCCATTAAAATGCTATTCTTGCCTGTAAGCGTAATATTGACTATTCTAATTGTGTGGAACAATACTGATTACATACATTGTTAATATCTAAGCACAAGTCAACAACTGTCCAGAAGAGTGAGCTGTCATTTATTTATTTATTTAACTAAACAAATCGATTGCTTTGAGCCATTCCCAGCGCAAAAACCTCTCTAAATAAGATATTGCATCCCAGGTTGCATTACCTGATAGAGAGATTCCTAGGCACATACTTGGAGTCAACAGGAGAGAAGACAAAAGGAAAACCTTCAGTTGTTAAAGACAGAGTGAAGCTGACACAAAATAAAAAGACAACACTTCAGAAAACACCCCAAAACAACAGAGCTGAGCTGTTCCTATATCAAAGTTTCATCTGAAAAGTCCCTCACCCTACTTTATTCCATTTCAGACAGGCAGGGACAAAACTTCCTTCAGACTGGGGCCTGGTCAATACAGCCAGATCCCAGGGGACACGCAAAGCCTCGCTCTAGCCAAAGCAAGGGCACGGAGGGATCTCCAATGTAATCACCTTGGGTCAAACGACTTGTTCTAACACCTGCTGAATAGTCACAGCATAATGTTAATCACAACTCCCACATTAAAAAAGAAAAAAAAAAGGAAATGTTTACCAAGCAGAAACCACTTTGCCTCAGACCTAATGCTGTACCAATAGCTTGAAACACCAGGCATGACAGAATGGTTTAGCCTCATCCTACGACTTCTGCAGACAGTTACTGTAGTGCACAGATAGCACAAAACCCAGGCAGTTTTTCTAAGAGTTTCCTAGTGCCTGAGAATTGTTTCCCACATTCTTAGTGCCATTGTCAACCTTTGGGATTCGTTGCACACCCTTACTGTTGTTATTTTGAAATCATAGAGGGCTTACATAGCTCCACAAGCCACTGATGACCACAGAGAACTGTTGGTCTAGTATACAGTGTTATCTACATGGGACTACGTAAACCCAAAGACACAGCTACACAGAACCACATGCATTCAACCAGTTTGTACCAACTGACGTAGGGTAAATGTCATGATGCAACAGCTCCAGCACTTGCAGACGATTTTGCCCAAAAGAAACGTTTGTTTTTCACGGCACTATAAACGAACTAGAAAGGGCAAAGCACTGCAACAAGGTATCCTCCAGAAACAGACTTCCTGAAGCATCACTTCTATCCTATGCTAAGAGATCCCCAAGGGTAAGGATTTCTACTGCCAATCATGCTAATTCCAGCTAAAACCACAAGGGATCTAGCACTTCCAGCCTGAGCTGCAACGCTGGAGCACAGGGCCCTGAGAGCAGGCATCTGAACACTACCCAGTGCCGGGAGAAAGCCTGGTCACCAGGAGGGTGACTCGCAGGAGCAGATCACTATACAGGACCTAGCAAGCTATCAGGAGCTGGAAGTTCCGTGAAGTGCTGGTGGTTTCCAATACCACTGCCAGTCATCACTGAGGCCGCAAGGGGTCTTGCTCTGTAGCTTCATCTGCCTCACAACCCACAACCGTAACGCTGCAAGAAGCCCCAGAGCCTGCCAGCAAGGAGCACTGGGGCCAGTGCAGCCTTTCTTTAGAAGGACAAGACGGTTCAGAGTAAGGGCAACAAGACAGACTGCCTACACCAGAATCAGTCTGGTGAGGGGCAGACACCGTGCAGTCGCAGGTGTGCTGCCCAAGGGGGGAAAGTCGCCCCGACGGGACGGCTGCCGGAGCTCGTCCCGGGGCGGACCCCGCCGACATTCCTCACACACACAGCCCGGCAAAGACCTCAGCGACCCTCCGCCCCACCTGGCACAACCTCCCGCGCTGCCCCCAGGCCCGCGTCTTAACATCCGGACCTGCCTACAGGGCCCCAACGGCCCCAGACGGCACCCGGGACCGGGGGACACCCACCGCTCGCTCCGGGATGCCGCCCACCGCCCAGCCTCACCCGCCCAAAGCCTTCCAGACGCTCCCTCCCCGCCGCCGCCGCGGACGACGGGTGCCAAGGCGTGCCCTCCTCCCGCCGCGACACGGGGCCTCACCGAGCCCATCCTCCAGAGCCCACCGCCTCCTCCCGCTGCGCACCGCCCAGACATTCTGGCCCAGCCAGAAGGCCGCGGCCCCGAGCACCTCCGGGTGGCCCCGCCTCCCAGGAAAAGGCTCCTTCGGGCTCGGCCGCAGGAGCAGCACAGCTCCCCCGCCACGCTCGCAGCGGACCTCGCGTCACGTGGGGGTGCCGGTCCCGCAACCTGCCCCCCACCCCCCTCCCGGCCCGCTGCGTGCCGCCTCAGGCTGCGCAAGTCGGCAGCTGCCCAGCTACCCGTAACCCTCGTGCCTTCATCCTCTGCCAGCCGGAGAGAAAACAGTTACTTCAGTTTTACAGCCTTTACAAAGCACCAGGCAACCCTCCCAGCTGCCCAGGGTTTCCCCCACAACTCACCTCTGCTGCTGCCAGTGCACTTCCTGGGTCCAGTGAAGGTGGTGGACAGCGCTGGGGTGGCGAGTGATGGGGGTGTGCCCCAGCTGCTGGACCGGCTCTGGTGTTGGCAGCTCCTGGGCCCAGGTCTAGTTTTCCTGGGAGGGTGGCCTCTTGGGGGGCTGGGAAGAGTCCTGGGAGCCGCTGGCCCTCCTCTTTGCTGCTCGTCTTGGTCTCCCAGGGGCACGGTCCCTGCCCTGGCTGGCACTGGAGGGACCTGCCACAGCCTGCCCCAGACCCGCCGCCGGCTCTTCACGCTCCCCGTGGATGGGAGAGGGGGCGTGGTGTGGGCTGGTGGGATGCCCAGCAAGAGCAGCGGCCGAGGTGCTGGGGCGCTCCTCTTCCCGAGCCCCTGCTGGGCTGCTGGAGGGGGCTGGTCCAGGGGCAGGAGAGCCGGCTCTGGAGGCAGCAGGATGGGGGGCAGAGGTGGGCCTGCCCTCCCGCGCCTCGGCTGCAGGGCCATCCTCCAGGCCCAGGAGACGTCGGGCCTCCCTGCGGCAGCGCCGCACGGCGACACTGATGAGCCGGCGCACGAACGACACTGCGCGCTCCTGCAGGCTGGGCTGCAGCAGCCGGACCAGCACGTCTTCATCCAGCCCGTATAAGCCCAGGACGGCCCGGATGAGGTCCTCCAACACATCTGCTGTGGAAGGCTGCCGTTGAAATGTGGCCCTCAGGTGTTGTTGTAGCCACGGCAGAAAGCGTTGGAGGAGGGCTGGGTGCTCATCAAAGAGAGATGCCCAGGTGTCTGGCTGCAGGCCACCCACTGTAGCCCTGGGCACCGTCTCCACCGCCGGCGGCTGGGCAGCTAGCGGCCGAGGGGGGCTGTCGGTCCCCGGGTGTGCGGGCGCTCCTCCAGCTGCAGGTATGGCAGGCCATGTTGAGTCCTCTTGTGGTGGTCTGATGTGGACCTCTTCAAATTCATGGTCTGCCCGCACCGAGTGCAAGATGGATTGTACTCCCC